>NC_069799.1:11353516-12707033 GCF_027406575.1 Nycticebus coucang | reverse complement strand
AGTACAGTCTTTTTGGAAAAAAATATGGAGAATCCTCAAAGAGCTAATGGTAGACTTTATCCCACAATCCCATTACTAGGTATCTACACAGAAGAAAAAAAAAATCACTCTACCATAAGGCCGTTTCCACTCAAATGTTCAAAGGAACTCAATTCATAATTGCTGAGATGTGGAAAAAACCCAAGTGGCCATCAACCCATAATAGAGAAATAAGCTGTGTTATATACGTACCATGAAATACTATTCAGCTAGAAACAAAGATGGAGACTATATAGTTTGTATTGGCCTGGAAGGATTAGGAAAACATCCTCTTAAGTAAAGTATGGAGGCCAGGTGAGGTGGCTTATGCTTGTACCTAGCACCCTGGGAGGCCAAAATGGATGGATTTCTTGGAGACCAGCCTGAACAAAAGAGAGACCCCATCTCTACTAAAAAGAGAAAACCTAGGGTGGCGCCTGTGGCTCAAAGGAGTAGGGCGCTGGGCCCATATGCTGGAGGTGGTGGGTTCAAACCCAGCCCTGGCCATAAACTGCAAAAAAAAAAAAAGCATGGAACTGTAAGCATCCAATATACTCAATACTAACATAAAACTAGTAGACAAAAAACTACATACCCACACAGGAGAAAAACAATTAAATTCTAGAAGGATGAAGGGGGGAAGAGGTTTGGTAAGCTCTCAGCTAATGGGTATAACGTAGAGGTGTGTGGCACACGTCCCACATGAAGGGCCCACCTACAACTTGGACTTTACTTAACAAATACAAGCAATGTAACCTAATAATATATATTCTTATATTAATCTGAAATAAGACATCAATATTAGTTTCCATTAAACCATTGTAAAAATTGTCTTGGTATACAACAAATAATATAAAGTATGTTAATTAACTTTAATAGAAACATTGGCTAATTAAGCATAAAAACAAATGGCAATGTTGACCAATACAGACATAATATCTATTTTTTTAAACATAAAAAGTTCAAATTGTAATGTCTTAGGCTTTAAAAATGTTATTAAGTCCATGAAAGCAGAATTCCAACAGGCCATCTTTTTTAGGCACTCTGAAATAACAAAATTATCACAATGTAACCAACAAGTAATTTCTGGCCTCACGCAAATTAAATATAAGACTTTTTAGTTAGGCAGAGTGTGGCAGCTCACACCTGTAATCCTAGCACTCTGGGAGGCTGAAGTGGGTGGATTGCTTGAGTTCACAAGTTCAAGACCAGCCTGAGCGAAGGCGAGACCCTGTCTCTACTAAAAAAAAATATATAAAAAACTGAGGTAAGAGGATTGCTTGAGCCCGAGTTGGAGGTTGCTGTGAGCTATGACACCATGACATTCTACCTACGGCAACAGCTTGAGACTCTGTCTCAAAAATAAAAAAAAAACAAAACTCTTTAGTTAACCTCTGGATTAAATGGAGAATTTACCTTGAGATTATTTTTATAAAATAGGAGATATATTAAGGAGAAAAGAGAGGTCATTGCAGATGAAAGATCTGACTTTATTTATTTTTTTGAGACAGAGTTTCACTTACTAACCCTTGGTAGAGTGCTGTGCTGTCACAGGTCACAGCAACCTCCAAATCCTTGGGCTTAGGTGATTCTCTCGCCTCAGCCTCCCGAGTAGCTGGGATTACAGGTGCCTGCCACAACGCCCAGCTATATTTTTTTGTTGTAACTTGGCCGGGGCTGGGTTTGAACCCACCACCCTCAGTATATGGGGCCAGCGCCCTACTCACTGAGCCATAGGCGCTGCCCGATCTGACTTTATTTTATAGAAAAACAGTGATTATTGCCATAGACAGCTACTATTCAGAGTAGTGAGTATTATATTAAAATTTTGTTTAAATCATAAAATACTCGAAAATCACCCTTCACAAATTGCGATTACCACATAGAATATTGGGGGTCATCTTAGAAATTTTAGGTTTCTCATTAGATACTGTTGTCTACCACCAAAATATCTGTGAAATATTTTTTTATGTATACACCGTATATTTCTGATTTCAGCAGAAATTCTGTACATTCTTTTAATGCAGATAGCTATGATCTTCAAGTTATAACATTCCTTAAAGTGATGAATAGAGTTGGTAAGAAAATATGATGACTTCTCAGGTGCAGATGTAAATCAAAGAATGATATTGATTTTATTATTAACATTATTTTCTTTAATTATGTTTATATATATTTAGGGAAACTATTATAGATGTTTCATTTCTTCTCATCCTAGTTTTCGAATATGCATATTTATATTTACATTTTCCATCACTTTTTTCTCTTTCCTATATTTGGCTATATTCATTCTGCTCACCATTTCAGCTCATTTGTCCTTTCATTCATGTCAGTATAATTAAAGTTTAACCTGTATGATGTGTATTAAGTTAATATTTTATACTTTCAATTGCTCACTTTAGATTTGACTATTTTCTAGATATGTCTTTTCAAACTTATTGTTTCTTCTGCTTTCCATAATAATTGGATTACTTATTTTTCCCATCACATTTACCTAAACATTTTAAACATAATTCCAATATTTGAAGTTTATGTGATATCTAATTTTTTCTGATAATTTATCTTGGAAGTTTTTTTCTCATGTCCTACATGATTGATAGTTCGATTCTCACATTTGTGTGACATATTCGGTCAGTTTCTTTCTTTCTTTCTTTCTTTTTTTTTTTTTTAAGACAGAGTCTCATTTTGTCACCCTTGTAGAGTGCCACGGTGTCACAGCTCACAGCAACCTCAAACTCTTGGGCTTAAATGATTCACTTGCCTTAGCCTCCCAAGTAGCTAGAACTATAGGCGCCTGCCACAGCACCTGGCTAGTTTTAGAGATGAGGTCTAGCTCTTGCTAAGGCTGGTCTTGAACTCGTAAGCTCAGACTATCCATCCACCTTGGCCTTCCAGAGTGCTAGGATTTCAGGCGTGAGCCATAGCACCCGGCCTTTATTTTTATTTCTTAATTTTTCCTCTTTTTTTGAGATAGAGTCTCACTTTGCACCTTTGGTAGAGTCTCACAGCAACCTCAAACTCTTGGGCTCAAGTGATTCTCTTGCTGCGCCCCTCTTGCTGCTGGGACTACAGGTCCCCACCACAATGCCAAGCTTTTGTTAGAGACCGGGTCTTGCTGTAGCTCAGGCTGGTCTGAAACTCCTGGGCTCAGGCAATCCAACTGTCTTGGCTTTTCGGAGTGCTAGGATTACAGATATAAGCCACCACACCCTGTCAGTTTATTTATTACACTTCCTCTGGGAGAGAGTTGGACAACTCACAGATATATGGCCTCTTTACTATTAGCCAGTACCTAAAGGGAACATTTTATACCTAGACTAATTACTTCTCAATATCACATAAATGTCAACAGTATACAGGTTAAACTTTAAATTATACTGACATGAATGAAAGGACAAATGAGCTGAAATGGTGAGCAGAATGAATATATCCAAATATAGTAAAGAGAAAAAAATGATGGAAAATGTAAATATAAATATGTATATTTGAAAACTAGGATGAGAAGAAATGAAACATCTGTAATAGTTTCCCTAAATATATAAACATAATTAAAGAAAATAATGTTAATAATAAAAAATTAAGCCTGAATTCTTGAATTTATTAGTGTGGTATGTCAATAAAAGACCAATAAATAAAAATAACAAAACAAAACAATAATAGCCATATAACACCAGAGACAGAATAAAAGCTTAAAATCATTGGGAGATAAAGTGAAATAATCTATAAAGCGAGAGCAAAATCTGCACAAACTGTATACAACAGGAAAAACAAATACTGAGTTTTTGTTGTTGCTGTTGTTTGTTTTTGAGCCAGGGTCTCAATCTATCACACTAGGTAGAATGTGGTGTCATCATAGCTCACAGCAACCTCAAACTTTTGGGCTTGAGCAATCGTCTTGTCTCAGCCTCCCCAATAGCTGAGACTACAGAAACTAGCCACAATGCCTGGCTATTTTTAGAGACGGGGTCTCACTCTTGTTCAGGCTGGTCTCAAGCTCCCGAGTTTAAGCAATCCACTGGCCTTGTCCTTGCAGAGTGCTAGGATTACAGTTATGAGCCACTGGGCCCAGCCAGATATTGAATGTTAAATGAACATATATTTAAGCTATAATAATGCTCAGGTAAAGTATCTTTAATAAATAAGTGTAACTTGAAATATATATTTTTTTCATTTTTAATCTTTTATTTTTTGTATGGTACTAGTTTTTTTTTTTTTCCTTTTTTTGCAGTTTTTGGCTGAGGCTGAGTTTAAACCTGCCACCTCTGGTATATGGGCCCGGTGCCCTACTCCTTGAGCCACAGGTGCTGCCCAACTTGAAATATTTTTAAAAGTTAAAATAGTGATAAATTTATTTAGCTAGTTATTTTTTATTTTTTAATTTTTTGGGGAGACACAGTCTCTGTTGGCCTGGGTAGAGTGCTATGGCATCATAGTTCACAGCAACCTCAAACTCCCGAGCTCATGCACTTTTCGTGCCCCAGCTCCCAAGTAGCTGGGACACAGGCACCCACCACAATGCTCAGCTAATTTTTTTCTATTTTTAGTAGAGATGGTCTTGCTCTTGCTCTGGCAAGTCTTGAACTTCTGGGCTCAATGCAACCACCCACCTTGGCTTCTATGAGTACTAGGATTATAGGTGTGAGCCATTATGCCTGACCCAATAGACTTATTTTTGAGTAAGAGCCTCTTAAGAGTACAGTTTTAGAAAAAAGAAATTCCTTTTTTTTTATTATTAAATCATAGCTGTGTACATTAATGTGATCATGGGGCACCATACACTGGGTTTCATAGACTGTTTGACACATTTTCATCACGCTGGTTAACATAGCCCTCCTGGCATTTTCTTAGTTATTGTGTTAAGACATTTATATTCTACATTTACTAAGTTTCACATATACTCTTGTAAGATGCACCGCAGGTGTAATCCCACCAATCACCCTCCCTCTGCCCCCCTCCCCCCTTCCTCTCCCTTTCCCCCTTCCCCCTTAGGTTATAACTGGGTTATAGCTTTCATGTGAAAGACATAAATTAGGGCGGCGCCTGTGGCTCAGTCGGTAAGGCGCCGGCCCCATATACCAAGGGTGGTGGGTTCAAACCCAGCCCCGGCCAAACTGCAACCAAAAAATAGCCGGGCGTTGTGGCGGGCGCCCGTAGTCCCAGCTACTCGGGAGGCTGAGGCAAGAGAATCGCTTAAGCCCAGGAGTTGGAGGTTGCTGTGAGCTGTGTGAGGCCACAGCACTCTACCAAGGGCCATAAAGTGAGACTCTGTCTCTACAAAAAAAAAAAAAAAGAAAGACATAAATTAGTTTCATAGTAGGGCTGAGTGCATTAGATAAAAAGAAATTTTTCTTTCTTTTTTTTTTTTAGAGACAGAGTTTCATTTTGTCACCCTTGGTAGAGTGCTGTGCTGTCACAGCTCACAGCAACCTCCAGCTCCTGGGCTTAGGTGATTCTCTGGCCTCAGCCTCCCAAGTACCTGGGACTATGGGCACCCGTTACAATGCTCAGCTATTTTTTTGTTGCAGTTTGGCCGGGGCCAGGTTTGAACCTACCACCTTTGGTATATGGGGCTGGTGCCCCACTCACTGAGCCACAGGCACCATCTAAGAAATTTTTCTTGTGTGAATTTCAGAATATCAAAATTCAAGAGTGACAGGCTTGATGTGAGTATATCAAATTATAATTATGGTGGACACAACACTAAACAAAATTTAACAGTGTTTACCAGCATTTTTGCAATATATTAAAAATGTAATTCCACATATTTTACATAAATCAAATAAATTCTTTACTTCTTGAATAATTTGACAGGCAGAAAAATCTTATTCAGAATTTTTTTGCATCATTAACGTATTAAAAATTGAAGACACTTTTGTTTCATATCTTGCAGGATGTTGATCATCTTCTTATCAGAACTGATTAGCACCAAAGGACTAACAGTGGCATAGACATTGACCACAAGTGTCTGGACACTGAGGATCACTGGGTCATATGCCTGTAATAGGACTGAGGAGAGTGAGAGGATGAAGTCCAGCCAGTACATGACCACAAAGGAACTCACCAGTAGCAGGATGGTCTGAGTGGCTCTTTTTTCTGGGGTGACTCTTTGGGAGAGGCTTGTACTGTGAAGGTGCTTATATTGTCTCTGGTGCCTGGACAAGAGAATTGCCATGTATGTGCTTGAAAGCAACATAATTCCTGTGGAGGAAATATCCCTGGATGTTGTAAGAGTGAAAAAAAGAGCCCTAATTATGGGTTTCGTGGGGTAAAATGAGCAGTATTTGCTTAATTTTAATAGATTGGTTTGGGTCATATTGGAGTAAGCCACAGTGTAGAAGATCACATTACTACTGGAAGACAAACTGAGGGACCACAGGAAAAAGAAAACCAAAGCAATATAATTCCTAGATTTATGTTTAAATCTTGCCAACCAGGAAGTTGTAGGGCTGATAGTAATGGCCTGGAACACACTCAGGAAACAGGTGGTGAATATGGAGAGTCCCCTCATCACCCTGTTCATGTAGAAATATGCCTTACATTTAAAGTCAGTCTGAAAACCCATTAATTCAAACAGGTCTGGAATTGTTAAAAACAGTACATTAAGTAGCATCATGATGTGGACAAAGGCCAAGTGACAGGTTATCACATTGATGGGCCTAGGTGTGACATCCAGAAGGAGTTTGGAGATTTGCAAGTAAAGAAGAATGGTATTGGCTGAGATTCCAAAGCCAAATTGAAAAAAAAAGGAATTTTTAAAAATAAGGTCAGTGAGAAATGATGTCATTAATGACATAAAGAAACACTATTTTGTTTATCTGAAAAAAGTACACTTCACATTATCAATGTTCTTTCTTGGGTAGTCAAAATACCAGCCATCATAATTATACATTTGCTAAACTGAAGAATTCATTAGTGTCTATCAACAGCAGACTGGACAAAGAAGAGAGAAGAATCAGTAAGCTCAAAAACAGTCCATTTGAAAATATTCAGTCAGAGGAGAAAAACAAAAACAATTTTAAGGAATGAAAACCAGGGTGGCGCCTGTAGCTCGTGGGTAGGGCACCGGCCACATAGGGTGGCAGGTTTGATCCCAGCTGGGGCCAACTAAAACAGTGACAACTGTAACAACAACAACAACAACAAAAATAGCTGGCTGTTATGGCAGGCGCCTGTAGTCCCAGCTACTTGAGGCGAGAGAATCTCTTAAAGCCCAAGAGTTGGAGGTTGCTGTGAGCTGTGATGCCCAGCACCCTACCCAAGGTGACAGCTTGAGACTCTGTCTCAAAAAACAAAACAAAACACATACAGGAAATAGAAAATGACCTCAAAAGAATAAATCTAAAAATTATTTATGTTCAAGAGAGAGCTGAGAAAGAGCAAGGATCAGAACACATATTCATAGCCGTAATAACATGAAACTTTCCAAAATGTGAGAAAGACATAAATATACAGGTACAACATAAATATACAGGTACAGGAAGTTCAGATCATGTGAGCTTGAACTCAGATAAGACTATCCCAAGGCATGTAATAATCAAACTTTCAAAGGTGAAATACAAAGAATGAATCTTAAAAACAGCGAGATAAAAGAAGTAAATAACCCATGAGACAGCTCCAATTTGGCAACAAACTTTTTAGCAGAAACCATAGAGGCAAGAAGGGAGTCCTAGACAATAAATGCTGATAAAATTTATCACCACAGGACATGTCCTCCTAAAAATGCTAGAATTCTTCAATCTGAAAGAAACAAAATTATAATGTGCAAAAATTTAAATGTATAAAACCCACAGGTAAAATTAAGTACATTGACAAGCCCAGGATACTCTAATACTATAATTGTGGCATGCAATCTACTCACTAACTCTAGTATAAATTCAAAAAGAAAATATCTAAAAACAATATTTACAAAAGCTTGTTAATAGGTAAGAAATATAAACATAAATTAAAACAAGTAAAATTTAAAATGTGGAAGGGAGATGAAATTAAAATGCAACATTTCTAGGTTTTTCTTTCTTTGTGATTTTAGATAAATTGCTGTTTCTTTGGCATAACTTGGGATATTTACAAGATGTTTTTTGTAAGCCTCATGGTCACCACAATACACAAATCTCTAAGAGATTCACTAAAAATAAAAAAAAAATCAATAAATTAAAACATACCACCAAAGACAATTACTTAAGTACAAAAGAAGACTACATAAAACGAAGAAATAAATAGTTACAGAACAACCAGAAAATAAACAACAAAATGGCAATAGGAAGTACTTACTGGTTCGGCTCCTGTGGCACAGTGATTATAGCACTGCCCACATACACCTGGTGGGTTCAAACCCAGCCTAGGCCAGGTAAACAACAATGACAACTGCAACAACAATAAAAAAACAGGTGGGTATTGTGGCAGGTGGCTGTTGTCCCAGCTACTTGGAAGGCTAAGGCAAGAGGATCACTTCAGCTCAGGAGGTTACTGTGAGCGTGGTGTCATGGCACTCTACCAAGGGTGACAAAGTGAGAATCTTTCAAAAAAAAAAAAAAAGCACAAAGTGGCTGAATGGATAAAGAAACAAGACCCAACTATAAGCTGCTTACAAGAATCCCACTTCATGTGGAAAGATAAACATACCAAATGAAGGGGGTGGAATAAGATATCCCATGCAACTGGCAACCAGAAGAAGCTGTACTTATATCAGATAAATAAACTACAAATCAAATAATGTGTTAGAGACAAATAAGGTCAGTAGTAGTGCTAAAATGGTCAATGCAGCAAGAGGATAGGACAGTTATAAATAACTATGCACCCACCATAGATTTACAGAAGCCCTAAGAACAAAAAGTAAACACTAAAAGATGCAATACAGGAATAGTAGGGGACTTAACACTCCACTCTTAAATGGACTAATCATTCAGACAGAAAATTAACACTGAGACCCTGAAATCAAAGTTTACACTAGATCTAATAGGCCTAACTGATATTAGCAGAAGCTAAAAAGTTCTGCCATCTTTTTTAGAGACAGTATCTGACTCTTGTTCAGGTTGGTCTCAAACTTCTGAACTCAAGCAATCCAACCATCTAAGCCTCCCAAGAGAAGTTATTTTTAAAAAGATAAGCAAAATCAGCAAACTTTACCTGAACCAGAAACAAGGAAATCTAAATAAATGAAATCAGAAATGAGAAAAAAAGGCATAACTGAAACTACAAAAATAAAAGAATAATTACAACCTATTATGTGTAATAAAAGCCAATAAATTTGAAAAAATCTAGAAGAAATAGATAATTCTTGTATGCATAAATCCTACCAACATTGAACAAAGAAAAATTTCTTTTTTTTTTTTTTTTGAGACAGGGTCTCATTATGTTGCCTTCAGTGGAGTGCTGAGTCTTCACAGCTCACAGCAACCTCAAACTCCTAAGCTTAAGCAATTCTCTTGCCTCAGCCTCCCAAGGAGCTGGGACTACATGTGCCTGCCACAATGCCTGGCTATTTTTTTTGTTGCAGTTCCCATTGTTGTTTTAGCTTGCCTGAGCCAGGTTCGAACCCGCCAGCCCCAATGTACGTGTGTGGTGCCCTACCCACTGAGCTACGGGCGCCACCCCAAGTAGAAATTTTTAAATATCTCAATAAACCAATAACAGGGAAGAAGATAGACTCTATAGTACAAAATTCTCATAAAAAAAGTCCAAGACTTCACAGCTAGCTTCATTGATGAATACTACCAAATATTTAAAGAAGTAAAACTAATTGTATTCAAACTCGTCACAAAATTGAGGAGGATGAAATACTTCCAAACTCATTCTATGATGCCAGCACTACTCTAACAGTAAAGGAAGACAAAAACTCCACAGCAACAGCAATAGCAACAGCAAAGCCCTAAAGGTCAACATCAACAATGAACGTAAATGTAAATAACCTCAGTAAAATGTTAGCAGACCAAATTTAACAACACGTTTAAAATATAATTCACCATAATCAAGTGGGGTTCATCTCTGGAAGGTTGAAATGGTTTGGCATACACAACTTAATAAGCATGTTACATCACATTAACAGAACCAACATATATATATTGCTTCAATGGGTGCCAAAAATGATAAAATTTAACATCTTTTTATAATAAAAACTCTCATCAAACTAGGTGTAAAAGAGACATACATTTATACTAGACTTTTTTCTTCCCCTTCCACTCTTCCACGCATAGCTGCCAAGAGAGAAGAATGAGCTGGAGGCTCCCAGGAACAGGTGCTTCCCCTCTGTGGGTGCAGCTCCCACACAGAGGCTTCCAGAGACTGAGGCTCAAACCTCTTCTTTCCAGACCTTCAGTGAACTAAGGGGTGCTCTGACTGTGAGCCTCGGCTCACTGTCTCTCTTGGGTACAGCTTACTCCACCTGAGCAGGGCACAACATGCAGAGCAGGGCAAAGTATAGAGACATTCAAGCTGCTTGAGCACCCTGTAGGCAACTTAGGACCAGCACGCTTCTCCCTGACACAGTCAGGGATTGATCCTCAGAGAACAAGGGCAAACTTCCAGGCCTAATCCTGTACCCCCAATACTCAGCTGTCTTATTTAGGTACCTGGAGGAGAGATTTGTGAACTTATCTTGGGAGACAAGAAAGCTCACATGAGCAGAACTGAAAAGAGACTGAAGCATGGGGTCCACGCTGTGGCACATTTGTGGAGCAACCCTCAGCTCACAGGTCAGGGTGGGATCTGGGACAAGGAAGTTCCAAGCGCATAGCACCATCATCAGGAAACTCAGTTACTTTGACCTGCCTGCTGGCAGGTACCAGAGAGTGATTTCAGATCAGGGGAGCAGGGGGTGGGGAGAGGGAAATCCCTGCCTGAAAGGCAGACAGTAAATCCCAGACGACCCCTCCCCTATAAGCAGAATTTCCCTTCTGTGAAACTTTCCCCAGAAGCCTGACTTTGACCCCTGCTAAAAACAGATACCTTGCCAGCTTTTGTGGGGCCTGAAGGCAGGCTCACCCATCACATCCCGACACAACCTCACCCCCTCACTCACCTCTTCTGTGGTGAAAAACAACTCACCACCTGGGGCATTCCAGTGCTTCTCTAGAGGGGTCATAGCCAGTCACAAGTCCCCAAAACAACACTGAAGATCACTCCCTGTGGCAAATACCACCTACTGACAGGAAGGTCAATTTGCAGAGCCCTTTATAACATTTACTGATCTAATCATACACAGTGGTTGATTCTTACCCACAAGTACAATTTACTGTCTCAGAAATTTAACTGGGTGTGCCAATAAAATTTAAACTGTTCAGAAGACCTTAGCACTAAGGAAATAGAAAAGATTTCAAAGGCTCCACCCACGGTCTTCAGTGAGAGACAGGGAATCTGCTCACAAACACAGCTCACCACTGCTGTAGCCTACACACAGGTAGAGGTGAGAGGACCACCACCAAAAGAATATTTATAACAAGGGCATTCGTCTAAAACCTAGACCACCATCAAGCACCCACAAGAAAAGCCAGCAGTTCTTACTCCAAATAAGCTGAAGACACATTACAAGTGGAGTGGGAGGAGGGCCCATCTAAATAAAAGAAAATCCAAAAATAAGAAGTGAAAGCTACTCCAGATGAGAAGGAATCATCAAAACTACTCCAGAAGCATGAAACCCAAATGCTCTTCAATACATGAATGGATTAATAAACTGTGGTATATGTATACCATGGAATATTATACAGCCACAAAAGATGGAGATTTTGTACAGTTTGTAACAATCTAGATGGAATCAGAAACCATCCTCAGTGAAATATCTTAAGAATGGGAAAACTAACACATGACTCAGTACTAAATGAAAACGAGTAGATTAATACCTACATGTTCACATGGGAGAAAAAACTCATTGAATTTCATGGAGGGGGAGAGGGAAAGGGGATGGGTAAATTCCCACTGCAGGTGGGCATTGCATGGGTATAAGACATACTTCTCAGGTGAAGGACACACCTACAACTGGGACTTTAACCCTACAAAAGCAAACTATGTAACCTAATTTTATGTACCCCTATATTCATCTAAAATTTTTTAAAAGTCCAAAAACAATACATGCTGTACAGGTGCAGAGATGAAAGAACACTTGTACACTGTTTGTGGCACTGCAAATTAGTACAGCCTCTCTGGAAACAGTGTGAATATTCCTCAAAAAACTCAAAGTAGATCTAACATTCAATCCTGCAATTCCACTACTGGGCATCAACCCAAAGGGAAATAACTCATTTTGTCAAAAAGACACTGTACTTGCAGCACAATTCACAATGACAAAGATGTGCAACTAACCCAAGTGTGTATCAGTTCATGAGTGGATTAACACAAGGTGGTGTATGTATGCCGTGGAATATTACTCAGCCATAAAAAAGATGAATTAATGTCTTTTGAAACAATTTAGATGTAACTTGGGGTCATCTTCCTAAGTGAGGTATCTAAAGAATGAATAAACAAGTGCCACATGTACTCCTTATTAAACTGGAAGTAACCAGTGACCACCCATGTGCACAGAGTGGGGTACAACTCTGTGGAAACCAAGCAGGCAGGATGGGAAGAGGGTGGTGCTCCAAACCCACCTAGCAGGGATGATGAACACCAGCTGGGTGATAGGCACACGTGCAGACCTTGCTCAGTCATTTCAAAAGTAACCCATGTAACCAAAAACATTTGTACTCTGTAAGAATTTTAAAAATGAAAAAAAAAAAGCCTAAAAATCTATTTCACCAAAGACAAAAACACTTTATTTTATTTTATTTTTTATTAAATCACAGCTGTGTACATCGATATGATCATGGGGCATCATTCACTAGCTTCACAGACCGTTTGACACACTTTCATCACACTGGTTAACATAGCCTTCCTGGCATTCTCTCAGTTACTGTGCCAAGACACTTACATTTCACATTTACCAAGTTTCACATACACCCTTGTAAGATGCACCGCTGGTGTAATCCCACCAATCCACTTCCCTCTACCCACCTCCCTCCTTCCTCCTCTCCCTTTCCCCCTTCTCCCTATAACTGGGTTATAGCTTTCATGTGAAAACCCTAAATTAGTTTCATAGTAGGACTGAGTACATTGGGTACTTTTTCCTCCATTCTTGAGACACTTTACTAAGAAAAATATGTTCCAGCTCCATCCATGTAAACATGAAAGAGGCAAAGTCTCCATCTTTCTTCAAGGCTGCATAATATTCCATGGTGTACATATACCACAATTTATTAATCCATTCGTGGATTGATGGGCACTTGGGCTTTTTCCATGACTTAGCAATTATGAATAGGGCTGCAATAAATATTCTGATACAAATATCTTTGTTATGATGTGATTTTTGGTCTTCTGGGTATATGCCCAGTAGAGGGATTACAGGATTGAATGGCAGATCTATTTTTAGATCTCTAAGTATTCTCCATATCTCTTTCCAAAAGGAATGTATTAATTTGCATTCCCACCAGCAGTGCAGAAGTGTTCCCTTTTCTCCACATCCACGCCAACATCTCTGGTCTTGGGATTTTGTGATGTAGGCTAGTCTCACTGGAGTTAGATGATATCTCAAAGTAGTTTTGATTTGCATTTCTCTGATGATTAAAGATGATGAGCATTTTTTCATATGTCTGAAGGCTGTGCGCCTGTCTTCTTCAGAGAAGTTTCTTTTCAAATCCCTTGCCCAGCCTGCGATGGGATCCCTTGTTCTTTTTTTGCTAATGCATTTGAGTTCTCTGTGGATTCTGGTTATTAAACCTTTGTCAGAGACATACCCTGCAAATATATTCTCCCATTCTGAGGGCTGTTTGTTTGCTTTACTTACTGTATTCTTGGCTGTGCAGAAGCTTTTTAGTTTAATCAAGTCCCAGTAGTGTATTTTTGAAGCTGCTTCAATTGCCTGGGGGGTCCTGCTCATAAAATACTCGCCCAGACCGATTTCTTCAAGGGTTTTCCCTGCACTCTCCTCTAGTATTTTTATAGTTTCATGTCTTAAGTTTAAATCTTTAATCCAGTGAGAGTCTATCTTAGTTAATGGTGAAAGGTGTGGGTCCAGTTTCAGTCTTCTGCAGGTTGCCAGCCAGTTCACCCAGCACCATTTGTTAAACAGGGAATCTTTTCCCCACTGAATGTTTTTAATTGGCTTGTCAAAGATCAAATAACGGTAAGTAGCTGGATTCATCTCTTGGTTCTCTATTCTGTTCCAGACATCTACTTCTCTGTTTTTTGTGCCAATACCATGCTGTTTTGATCACTATCGATTTGTACCCTGTTTCCCCGAAAATAAGACAGTGTCTTATTAAGGTGTGCTCCCAAAGATGCGCTAGGTCTTATTTTCAGGGGATGTCTTATCTTTCCTGTAAGTGGGTCTTATTTTCGGGGAAACAGGGTAGTATAGTCTGAGGTCTGGTAGCGTAATTCCTCCTGCTTTGTTTTTATTTCTGGGTAATGTCTTGGCTATTTGAGGTTTTTTCTGATTCCATATAAAATGAAGTATTGTTTTTTCAAGATCTTTAAAGTATGACAGTGGAGCTTTAATAGGGATTGCATTGAAATTATATATTGCTTTGGGTAGTACGGACATTTTAACAATGTTGATTCTTCCCAGCCATGAGCATGGTATGTTTTTCCATTTGTTAATATTTTCAGCTATTTCTTTTCTTAGAGTTTCATAGTTCTCTTTATAAGAGATCTTTCACGTCCTTTTTTAGATAAAATTCCCAAATATTTCATCTTCTTTGGCACTACTGTGAATGGGATAGAGTCCTTAACTGTTTTTTCAGCTTGACTATTGTTGGTATATATAAAGGCTACCGATTTATGAATGTTGATTTTGTAACCTGAGACGCTGCTGTATTCCTTTATCACTTCTAAGAGTTTTGTAGTAGAGTCCCTAGTGTTTTCCAGATATACAATCATATCATCTGCGAAGAGTGAAAGTTTGATCTTTTCTGACCCTATATGGATACCCTTGATCGCCTTTTCTTCCCTAATTGCAGTGGCTAAAACTTCCATTACAATGTTAAAAAGCAATGGAGACAATGGTCAGCCTTGTCTGGTTCCTGATCTGAGTGGAAATGATTCCAATTTAACTCCATTCAATATGATGTTGGCTATGGGTTTGCTGTAGATGGTCTCTATCAGTTTAAAAAATGTCCCTTTTATACTGATTTTCTTAAGTGTTCTGATCATGAAGGGATGCTGGATATTATCAAAAGCTTTTTCTGCATTGATTGAGAGAATCATATGGTCTTTGTTTTTTAATTTGTTTATGTGCTGGATTACATTTATAGATTTACGTATATTGAACAAGCCTTGAGACCCTGGGATAAAACTGACTTGGACATGATGTATAATTTGTTTGATGTGTTGCTGGATTCTGTTTGTTATGATCTTGTTGAATATTTTTGCATCTATATTCATTAGTGATATTGGTCTATAATTTTCTTTTCTTGTTGGGTCTTTTCTTGGTTTGGGATCAGGGTGATGTTTGCTTCATAGAACGTATTGGGTAGTCTTCTACCTTTTGGAACAGGTTGAGTAATATAGGTACTATTCCTCTTTAAAGGTTTGGTCGAATTCTGACATGAAACCATCTGGTCCCGGGCTTTTCTTTTTAGGGAGGTTTTGTATGGTTGATGCTATTTCTGAACTTGATATGGGTCTGTTCAACATTTCCACTTGATTCTGGCTAAGTCTTGGAAGGTGACGTGCTTCCAAGTATTGGTCAATTTCCTTCAGATTTTCATATTTCTGAGAATAAAGTTTCTTGTAATATTCATTAAGGATTTTTTGGATTTCTGAGGAGTCTGTTGTTATTTCGTCTGACAAAAACACTTTAAAGAGGACACAAAATAATAGAAATATATTCTATGCTCATGAATTGGAAGAATTAATATTGTATGGGACAGAATGGAGAACACAAATATACATGCCCATATTCAAGGTCAATTCATCTTCAACAAAAGTGCCAAGAACATATAATAAAGGAATAACAAATTTCTTCAACAAATGATGATAGGAATACTGGAGAGCTTTATGTAGAAGAAGGAAACTAGACCTCTATTTCTCACCATGTACAAGAATTGAATCAAAATGGACTAAAGTCTTAAATATGAGACCTACAACTATAAACCACTAGAAAAGGCTCCAGGACATTGGTATGGGCAAAAATTTCTTGTGTAAGACCTCAAAAGCACAGGCAGCCAAAGTAAAAATAGATCAAGTTAAAAGGCTTCTGCACAACAAGAAAATAATCAACAGAGTGAAATGGCAACTCCAGAAAGGGAGAAAATATTTGCCTACTGCTCATGTGAAAAGGGATCAAGAACCAGACTACATAGGGAGCACAAACCAATAAGATACAAATATGTAAATAAATAATTCTATTTAAAATGGCACAATTTCTCAATTAGACACTTATCAAATGAATACGTAGTAATGGCCAACAGGTATGTAAAAAAAATGCTCATCATTTCTAATCAGAAAAATACAAATTAAAATGATAGTAAGATATTATCTCACCCTTGTTAGAATCCTTTTATGAAAAACACAGGAAATAATAAGTGTTGGAAAGCATGTGGGAAAAGTAGACCCTTGCACGCTGTGGCTGGAAATGTAAATTAATACAGCCAGTGCACAGAGGAGTGTACATGTTCCTCAAAAACTAAAAACAGAACAACAGTGTGATGCAGCAATGATGTTACTGGGGGGTGAAACAGAAAGGAAATCACTACTTTGAAAACTTATCTGTATTTGTATATTTATTGCACCATTATTCACAATAGCCAAATGCAAAATCAGCCTGTGTGCCCTTCAATGGATGATTGGTTTTTAAATTGTGGCATATATTCACAATGGAATATTATTTACCCACAAAATGCAGGAAATCCTGTCATATGTTAAGTGAAATAAGCCAAGAACAGAAAAACATATATCACATATTCTCACTCATCTATCTGAGTTTTTTAAAAAGAGATCTGATAAAGATTGATTATCAGAAATGCAAAGGGTATCAGGGAGGAGGGATGAAGAGATGTTGATTGATAGGTATAAATACTTGATTTGACTGAACAAATAAGACCTAGTATTACATAGATTAGGAAGATGACTATAGTTCATAATAATCTATTGTACATTTCAATTTAGTTAGAAGAGAGCAATTCAAACGTTTCTAGCATAAAGAAAAGATGAATCTTTAAGGTGATTGATATCCCAAGTACACAGATTTGACCCTTACAACTTATCTGTATGTATTAAATTATCACATGTACCCTGAAATTATGTGTGTCTATTTGCATAATAAAAATTATCTTAAAAAAAAAACCAACTATTCTTGGACATCTGACTCCACCACAAAAATATTTGCAAGTGGAGTGTAAAGATGAATTGTGACACAAATGAACCAAATAAGGGCCTCAGCAAGCAGTTACACAGCCAGACTGTCACCACGCAGGCTGTGCAGGCAGAATTCTGAGCCATAGAAAAGAAAGAAGTGACACAGATGATCTCTTTCTCAGACCCAGGAAGACAGAGCAAGAAGGTCTATTTGCAAATAAAGAAGAGGGCTTTTACTAGAAACTGAATTGTTTTGCACCTTTATCTTGGACTTGCCAGCCATTAATTTTCTGTTGCCAAAAAAAAAAAAAAAAAAAAGTGAGAAAAGTGCTAGTTGTCGGGGTTCACACCAGTACCCTAGGACTTTGGGAGGCTGAGACCAGTGGACTGCTTGAGGTGAGGACTTCAAGGCAAGCAAGAGTGAGACGCCCTCTCTACTAAAAATAGAAAAACTAGCGAGGTGTCTGGCAGGCGCCTATAGTAGTTCCAGCTACTCAGGAGGCTGAGGCAAGAGGAGACTTGAGCCCAGAGTTGGAGGTTGCTGTGAGCTATTATGCCATGGCACTCTACCAAGGGCAACAGAGTGAGACTGTCTCAAGAAGAAAATGGTAACTTACAGTTATTATGACAACATAGAGTATTTTTTTTTTTTGAGACAGACTGTTAACTACTTCGCCCTCAGTAGAGTGCTGTACCGTCATAGCTCACAGCAACCTCAAACTCTTGGGTTTAAGCGATTCTCTTGCCTCAGCCTGCCAGGCAACATGTAGTATTTTTGAGACAGGTTCTTGGTGTATCATGATGATGCACTGGCATCATCAAACTCTTGAGCTAAGCTCAAGTAATCTCAGCTCCAAGTAGCTGGGACTATAGGCATAAACCACACTGCCTGGCTTTATGTTTTTTATTTTTTTTTATTTTTCATAGAGATGGGATCTTGCTGTGTTGCTCAGTCTGATCTTAAACCCCTAGCTTCAAGTGATCCTCCCATCTTGGCCTCTCAAGATGCTGGAATTATAGGCATGAGACACAGTGCCTGACAAATATATAGTATTAAAATTGAATTTATTTTAGTATTTAAAAGCAGACTGAATATTACAATTCCCCATTTATGTAAGTTAGCCATTAACCCTACACAAAGCTGATGAATGGCAAATGGTGATATTTTGACTTATTTTTATGATAACCAGAAAAAAAAATAACTCTACTAGCAATTACTGTAATAGAATGAAACAAAATGAGGCTTCAGGTCATCTTCCAAAATCTAATTAATATTAAATGTTGAAAACATCTCAGATTTTCCAAGATTATAATTTTAAACAGTCATAAACTTTATGAACATACTAAAGTATCTCCACACTTACTAGAACAAAGGAATAACAAAAAATCATTTGATTCATATATGCCAAAATTTATAAAAGTTCCTTGAAATATCTATACATTTATTACCTGCTAAGAGTCATGAATTATATCCTCTCACCTAAAAACTACTATATTGAATTATGATTCATGGAGCTATGACTAAAAGTTGGAAAGAAGAGTTCTCTTAACACTACATTGAGAAGATCTTACCTCCTTCAACCACACAAGTCTTGAACGCTCACTGTTTAACAAAGCTGAGAAACAGATACCTGGAGTTATTCTGTATATGTGAACTGTGGTTTCTAAGACATGGTTATAAGGAAAGCATGACGTAAGTTTCTTTTCCTCCAGGCCCCTAATTGTCATGTCACCAGCAGAAGTAGTAGAGACCTAGCCTTGGGATTGTCAAAAACATGAGGTCCCAAAGGGAAAAACTGAACTTCCCTAATTCCTGGAAACACTGGAGTAGAAACAGCTGAGTTGCTAACTTTTCCATGCATGAGCTTGTTTTTCTACTTAGCCTTGTTATGAAGGGCTGTATATATATATATATATATATATTTTTTTTTTTTTTTTTTTTTTTGTAGAGACAGAGTCTCACTTTATGGCCCTCGGTAGAGTGCCATGGCATCACACAGCTCACAGCAACCTCCAACTCCTGGGCTTAAGCGATTCTCTTGCCTCAGCCTTCCCAAGTAGCTGGGACTACAGGCGCCCGCCACAACGCCCAGCTATTTTTTGGTTGCAGTTCAGCCGGGGCTGGGTTTGAACCCGCCACCCTCGGTATATGGGACCGGCGCCTTACCGACTGAGCCACAGGCGCCGCCCGAAGGACTGTATATTAAAAAGTCAAATACAGTCATACTTAGTTTTACTGCACTTCACTTTATTGTGCTTTGAAGATACTGAAATTGTATAAACTCAAGGTCTGTGGCAACCTTGCATCTAGTAGATCTATCAGCACCATTTTTCTAACAGTATGTGAAAAGATTCTGCCAGAATCTCATGGCACATGAGATTCTGTGTCAGAATTTGGTAATTCTCAAAATGCTTCTAACTTTTTTGTTATATTATATGTGCTATGGAGATCAGTGATCACTGATGTTACTGTTATTATTGTTTCAGGGCCATGAATCTTGCTCATATAAGTCAACAAACTTAATTGTTAAATGCTGAGTTTGTTCTGACTGCTTTATTGACCAGTCATAATCCGCCTCCCTTAGGCCTCCCTAGTCCCTGAGACACAAAAATATTGAAATTAGGCCAATTAATATCTCTTACAAAGAAAATTAAGCATCCAAGTGATAGAGTTACACATCTCACACTTTAAATTGAAAGCTAGAAATGAGTAAGCTAAGAGAGGAAAGCAGGTAAAAGGCCAAGACAGGTCAAAAGCTAGGCCTCTGTGTCACATAGCCGAGCTTTGAATGCAATGAAAAGTTCCAGATGGATGTTAAAAGTGCTACTTCAGCAAACACAGGAACAAAAAGAAAGTTAAACAACAGTATTTGTGATATGAAGAAAGCTTTTCTGGCCTGAATAAAGAGTAAATGAGTCACAACATGTACTTAAACCAAAGCCGAATCCAGAGCAAAGCCCTTATGTCTCTTCAATTCTTTGAAGGCTGAGAGGGGTGAGGAGCTGCAGAAAAGGGTGCCAAGCTGGCAGATATTTGGATATCAATGTCCCATTATGAACACTTGCAAAAAAGGAAAGAAATCATCTCTGTAAAGTAAAAGTACAAAGGAGGCAGCATGTCTGATACAGAAGCTGCACAAATTATTTAGAAGACTTAGCTTAGATAGATCATTAATTGAGGTGACCATACTAAACAATAGATTTTCAATATAGACAGAGCAGCCTCATATAAAAAAAAAATACAGCATCAAGGAATTTCTAGAGCTAACAAGGAGAACTCAGTGCCTTGAAAGAGTCAAAAGACAGGCTCATTGGAGACTAATGAAGCTGGTGACTTTAAGTTGAAGCCATTGCTCATTTACTATTCCCCAAATCTTAGGGCTCTTAACAATTACTCTAAATCTATTCTGCCTGTGCTTTATAAATAGAAGAGCAGACCATAGGTGACAGCATGTATTTTTGTAGCATGTTTTACTGAATATTTCATTTTATTTTATTTAAAAAATTTTTTTTGAGACAGAGTCTCACTATGTCCCCCTCAGTAGAGTGCTGAGGCATCACAGCTCACAGCAACCTCAAACTCTTAGGCTCAAGAGATCCTCCTGCCTCAGCCTCCCAAGTAGCTGGGACTATAGGTGCCCACTACACCCAGCTAATTTTTGTATTTTTTGTAGAGATAGGGTCTCAGTCTTGCTTAGGCTGTTCTCAAATTCCTGGCCTCAAGTGATCCTTCTGCCTGGGCATGAGCCACTGCATCCAGCTCCTTATAGAAAATTATAGGTTAGTGGTTTCTCTAAGGCCAATCATCCCCACAAAAGCATGGTTAATAGTTCAGACCTGGTGTTAATTGGAAGGAGAGACAGGACTAAGAAGCCAACTGAAGTTTGTCTCACATTTGCTGCTTTAAGTCCCTGTCCTCTCCCTGTGCCCTTTCCATGCAGATGGAACTCCATGGCACCAGCCAGTTTCCCAGAGGGGAGTGACCTTTCTGGGCTTTTTGACTTTTGGCCACAGGCATCATATTTTGTCTAGAGACGTCTCCACTTTTTGGTCTTTGGGAATCTTTTTCCAACACCTCATTTTTTGTAAAAACCCTACTTCCATGGAATGGCTTTATCCCCCTCAACTCTACAGGAATAAAGGGAGCTGTAATAAAGGACTTCATCAATTCCCTTAAAGGATATACTGTGTCCCCAGGCCAGCCCCATTTCTTTGCAAATTGGAGGTACTGGTTACTGAACTGGGAGGCAACGAGGGCAAGAGGCTTGCAGGGGCAAGAAGGAAAGTCTGCTCCCCATGGAGTGGTGTGTGTGTCTGAGGAACTGGGAGCAATGGTGGTGTGGCTCACCCCTGGGATGCTCTTAAAGATTTGGAAGACCCTAAGATTGAACAGCCTCCAAAAGGCTAAATTAATTTTCTTTCTAGAATGCACTGACATCATCAAACTCCTGAGCTAAGCTCAAGTAATCTCAGCTCCAAGTAGCTGGGACTATAGGCATAAACCACACTGCCTGGCTTTATATTTTTTATTTTTTTATTTTTCATAGAGATGTGATCTTGCTGTGTTGCTCAGTCTGATCTTAAAGTCCTAGATTCAAGTGATCCTCCCATCTTGGCCTCTCAAAATGCTGGAATTACAGGCATGAACCACAGTGCCTGACCAACATACAGTATTAAAAAATTGAATTTATTTTAGTATTTAAAAGCAGACTAAGTATTACAATTCCCCATTTATGTAAGTTAGCCATTAACCCTACAGCTAGGATTCAATATCAGTTACCAGGTGGAGAAATCTGGCCCATAGATGGGAGTTTGAACTATAACACCATTTTGCATCTAGACCTCTTTTTTGTTGCTGTTTGTTTTTTTGAGACAGTCTCACTTTGCTACCTTGGTAGACTGCATGTTGTAATAGCTCACAGCAATCTCAAACTCTTGGGCTCAAGCTATCCTCTTCCCTCAGCCTCCCCAGTATAGTGGAGACTACAGGTGCCCGCCACAACACTGGGCTATTTTTTTACAGACAGGGTCTCACACTTTTTGAGGCTCATCTTGAATTCCTGAGATCAAGCAATCCACATGCCTGGGCCTCCCAGAGTGCTAGATTACAGGTGTGAGCTACTGCGCCCCAACTCAGCTAGAAATAAGGGAAAGTGGCCAGAGATCCCCGATATGCAAGCTTATATGTGCTTAAGGGATAATCCTCAATATTGTGAGTTCTGCGTAGAAAAATGTCAACTGAGGAAGAAGGGACTAGAAATAGGCTGGGAAAAACATCAAATTTTCCCCATCACATGGTTTGCCACCTGCCTATACTCAGAAGAGAAATTCCCAGTAGGTGGAGGAGGGAGCAAAAAGGAAGGACTCCCTGCCAGCTTAAAGTTCAGGAGAGACCACGGCCTCACCCTCTGCTTGCTCTGAGACCCCAGTTTTGGATTTCTACCCTAGACTTCTTCTCCTAGGAGAGGTAACTTCCCATCACGGAAAGCAGATCTTACAAGTACTTGATCCCTTCAGCAAGGTAGACTTAATTTTCCAGTGGATCCTGGGATGTTATAGAGGAATTCCAGCATTTGACTAACGTTTTTTATTTGACCTGGAAAGACCTAATGATTTTACTCTTATTGTACTGTTGGTGAAAAGCTGTGTATAGTAACCATTGCATGGCACAGGGCAGATAGGCTACATGCTATGACTCGTAATTTGGCTGATGGGATAAATGCAGTTCCTACCCTGCACCCCGAGTGGAACTGCCAACCTGCACAAGCAGCAGAGTCTGGCAGAGCAGCCAGGGTTACACGTAGACCTGCCTTATGAAAGGCATGTGGAAAATACAAGTAAAGTCAATAAACTTTTCCAAGTTAGTTGAGCTGGCCCATTGTAAAGATGAAAATACAGGCTCGGCACCTGTAGCTCAGAGGTTAGGGCACCAGCAATGTACACTGGGGCTGGCGAGTTCAAACCAGGCCCAGGTCTGCTCAACAACAATGGCAACTACAACAAAAAAATAACCTGTTGTGGCCAGTGCCTGTAGTCCCAGCTACTTGGGAGACTGAGGCAAGAGACTCACTTAAGCTCAAGAGTTTAAGGTTACTGTGAGCAGTGACACAACAGCACTCTACCAAGGGCAACATAGTGAGACTCTGTTTAAAAACAAAAAAAGAAAAGAAAATCCAGTCTCCTTTAGGGGAAAACCAGGGGAAGCATCCAAAAGCATTCCAACTTGGACCCTGATCAGTGGGAGGGAGAACTGTGCTTAGTACCCTTTTAATTAATCAATCAGCCCCTGATACATGCAGAAAACTCCAGCACAATGCATTGCAACCCCAAAGTGACTCTAATGAGCTATTGAACTTGGCTACCTCAGCATTCAGCAACACGACCTAGAGGAGGCAAGCAAAGAACACCAAAAGATAAAATTGTTAGGAGCTGCTATTGGAGCCAATCTCCGTGGTCCATGTTTAAGTGAGAGAGACGACTGGCTTCTGGCAGCAGTGTGAAGCCCGGCCAGACATGTTTCAATGGTGGCAAACTGGACCATCTGAAGACATGGTGTTACCAGAAGGGACCTAACTATAGGCCTATAAGTAGACCTTTAAATGGTTCCATTTTGTGAAGGCAAGTTTAAAGTCTTTTGTGAGTTAGAAAGGAAAAAGTCCTGGATGGAACCCCATATGTGGCTTAGAAACTAATCATGTAAAAGTGATTTAGGGTGGAGCTTCATGGAGGCAGGGCTGCAAGCAGTCACCTGTGTATCTCAGGATTTTCCAGACTACTCCCTAAAGATGATTAACAGCCTCCAGATGGTCAAGCATTCAAACAGCTTAATTCCCCAGAATCTTGTTTTGTGGTTTTGTTTTTGATTACTTAGTGTAAGAATAACTTTAGTGAAGTAGTTATCAGTTAAACCCTTTAAACCTTAGCCCATAAAGATAGCTTTAGGTAATATTGGTAAATCAGTTAATCTGATTTGTTTGTAGGCCGGTAAGTACCAGGCAGTAAAAGGCCTGGGGCCAAGGTTTAAGTCTTGTGTTTATTGATTAAGTTATGTGCCTATATAAGCTTTGGTGGAAGAAATAAACATTCACACTTGCCATGAGAGTGTAAGTGGTCCTCCTTATTACTCAGACTATTTCATTGCAGGACTCATTCCTCTGTGCCATTGGTAAACTGGGAGACTTTCACGCAACACTAACGTGGATGGCAGAGGAGGTAGGGTACTACGTGAGCCCATCTGCTTCCACAGTGGTGCCCTGGGACACCAGATCTGTGACTGTTCCAAGAAAGCAGCCAAGGAGATAATGGTGAACCCTTCATCTTTGGATTGACAGGCCCCAGGCTCTTCCAAATAAGAGGAGCTATGGATCATAGTGGACATTCCCAGTAAGCTGGTCTGGTTCTTATTAAACCTGGGAGTTTTGTGGATTTGGAAAGCTTTGGTGGTCACCTGTCCTCCTCTCACTTCGTTTTCAGCATCAACGGGCAACGAGTTCACAAACATTTAACTTCTCCTTTGCTTTGTAATTAGGACACTGAGCATTCCACCCAGTTAATGTGGACTGTATTCCCCCAGAGATTCTGGGATAGTCCTAGAATTTTGGAGAATATTCTAAATAAACTTCTCAGATAGCTGAACTTGACTCTTCCAAGTGCCCATATTCCATATGCAGATGACTTACTGATCTGTAGCCCCTGATATAAATTGTCTGTTGAGGATGAAGGACCCAGTGATGACATTTTGGGCTTTTCATCATTTCAGGCTTTTGTCCTCCGTTTTAAAAAGCAACCTGAAAATCCTTTGTTTCGTTTCTTAGTAAACCACACCCGTACCTATCTCCCAGGATGCGTCCCTATCTCCCGGAGTGCGTCAGAACCCGCCCCCTCCCTGGCCATTGAGATTGGCGGGACTCTATCAGCCTTAAATTCGAGGGTCAGCGTAAGAGATAACTGACCTAAAAGCCACGCTTTGTTTCCCACACCCCTCACCCCTTAACCACTGCATAAAAACCCCATGGGCAGCAAGCACAGTGCTCTTGGCCCCAATTGCATCTGGGAACGCCAGCAGCCCTGGCTCCAGCCTGAATAAATGCCCTCGTGTGATTTGCATCGGTGTCTGGCTCTCTCATATGGTCACTGGGTATTCGATTCTCAGGTGTAACAGAGGACACTAAACATATATTCTTAAGGAGGAAGGATTTAAGGTGTCAGAGGAAAAAGCTCTATGCAAAGCTGAAGTTACTTACTTGGGCCTTGTTCTTTCCCTTGCTGAGAAGAAGCTCTCATATGAGAGCAAAGAAAATTAGTTCCCTCATGAGCCCCCCCCTACAGAAAACAACTCTGAGAGCTCCTGGGAATGACAGGGTACTATTGAATATGGTGGAGTCCCCAAAATAAAGAGATGGCTAAGACTATGGGGTCTTAAAGGAGGAAGAAATAGATGCTAACATAGGGTAGAGAACAAGAAAAAGCCTTCCATACCTTAAAATAGGCTCTTTTCAATGCATCTGTCTAGAGGCCAAGATGGGTGGATTGCCTGAGCTCATGAGTTTGAGACCAGCCTGAGCTAGAGTCAGACACCCATCTCTCTCTCTCTCTCTTTTATTGGCCAGGGCTGGTTTTGAACCTACCATCTCTGACATATGGGGCCAGCACCCTACTCCTTTGAACCACAGGTGCTGCCCGACACCCATCTCTTAAACAAACAAGAAAAATAGCTGGAGGTTGTGATGGACACATGTAGTCCCAGCTACTTGGGAGGATGAGACAAGAGGATCTCTTTAGCCCAAGAGTTTGAGGTTTCCATGAGCAATAACACCAGAGCACTCTATCCAGGGCAACTGAATGAGAGTCTTGTCTCTAAATAAAAAAAAATAAAAAAAAATTTAATGCATCTGTCTTGAAAACACCTGATTTGAAGAAATTTTTCTTTCTGTATCCTTTCATTGGGCCTACAATTAGGATCATCCTTTTCTGACTGTTTGGATTCTGCCTGTCCAATCTCATTGTTAAGTTTGTATCTTCCAGGCTCCAACAGTTCTATGTGAAAATGATGGTGATGCAGGAATTCCAGAAAATACTGATGTTAGCTTTTGACCAAGTGGCCAGAAACTTGGTGGTTTTGGGACTTGGGACTCCCCAGATCCCTTCAGAGTAGAGAACCTGAGGAAGGTCCCTGATAGCTAGGCCAACACCCTATTTTGAAAACAAGAAGTAGCTAAGAATGGTCATCATCCACTTTCCCTTCAAAATTTCAGGACCACATCTCTCCACAGGGAGAATGAGAAGGGACACTAGGAAAGGGCTTCAAGGGGAGGAGGGAGGAAAACCTGCTTGCTGAACCAGGAAGTCCGCAGGGCTCAGAAGAATGTGGGTGTGAAGTAACCTAGTAACCAATGACCAGCAGAAACAGACAATCAATGACCAATAGGAAAGGGCAATACTGCCTGGAGCCTCAGAGAGGCCAATGAAAGACTTGCAGCCAGTTTCAATTGAGTATTTATACCCCTCAGTCCTAAGTGGCTTTGTCCCCCTCATCTCTGCTCCTTCCTGAGAGGGACCCACTTCCAACTCTCTTTGGAAGTGCTCTAAGCTTTCTCTTTGCTCTTCCTAAATAAAATCTCTCTTTGTTATACCAAAGTGTGTGCAGTTCAGTTTTACTTTCTATTCACGCTGCCTGTGCTGCTCCAGTTTTATTTCCCTTTTCCATTCATTTTTACCTTCAATTGCCACATGCCTCAGTTGAACTTTCTAGCTCAGCTGAGTAATGGAACAAGGTCAACTGGGTTTCAGGGAACAGGAACCCCGACCCCAACAGATTCATTTAATGTACACGTCAATATGTAACTATGGGATTAGTAAGGAAGCTGTTTCAGCCTCTCTGACATAACTGCAAACCATTGTTCAGGGTAATCTAGAGCAGCAATCCACTGTCCCAACCACCCTGTGTTGTATGGAGTAGATGCAGAGATCTTGTCAGTGGCTTTAGTCAGCTCACTTTTTACCTACCTGTTTTTACATTTCCTTTCTGTAGTTTACCTCAGTCTCAGCTACCTTTTAAAATAATAATTATAGTTATTAACATGAGCTGCAGTAATTATTACAGCACAATAATCAGGCATGCCATTCAATTTCACTTTGAATTTATTGCAACTTATACTTGGTCAGATATTACATTTAGTTCAGAGTCTGATATTCACCAATCATGTTAGTCTGTTGACCACTGCCTCATGCCGTGGCATCACAAAGCTCACAGCAACCTCCAACTCTTGGGCTGAAGCAATTCTCTTGCCTCAGCTTCCCAAGCAATTGGGACTACAGGCACTTACCACATCTGGCTATTTTTAGTAGAGACGGGGTCTTGCTCTTGCTCAGGCTGGTCTCCAACTCCTGAACTCAAGCAATCCACCTGCCTTAGCCTCCTAGAGTGCTAGGATTACAGCTATGAGCCACCATGCCTGGCAGAACTACTTTTAAAAAGATATTCTTCTCTTATTTCCGAACTAAGAGTAGCAAACCCAGATTTTCACCATCTCATATGATATTAACTCTAGTTTTTTTTAGTTACACTTTAGTGGGTCTAGAAAATTCCCTTGTATTTCTAGTCTGATTAGGGTTTTATCATGAATGCATGCCAACGTGCATTTGTCCAATGTTCCTTTGTAATTATAAAAACAATCATTTTTTGTATTTTATTATATTATTACAATTACTTTTTAATATCCAAAAATCAAGGGAGTAGAAAGTTTTTGGTATGTGGAGCACTTTTGTAATACTTGAGTCAGGGTTATTTGTGTACACATCACCTGACTAGTGTTCATTGTATCTGTTAGGTAGGTTTTTACTCCTCCCCTTACTTCCAAGCCCCTCTTGATTTCCTCTGAGTTTTATTTTTCTTCTATGCACATGTGTACCAATCAGTTAGTGCCTATTTATTAGAGAAAAAACGTGGTTTTTTTTTATTTTCTTGAGATATTTTGCTTAGAATAATGGTACCCAATTACTTCTAAATTGGAAAGTAATTAATTACTCTTTTTATGGCTGATTAGTACTCTATGGTATACATATACCACATGTTGTTAATCCACTCATGAACTGATAGTATTTTATTGTATAATCAGTAGCCTTATTGCTCATTATAAAAGATTTGAGTTTCTGTATTACACTGACTGATATTTGGATATCAAACCAAATTCGTATCAGTGATGGCATCTTATATTTCTCATATGTTGTTACATTCATTCTGTTATTAATAGTATTTTTGAGGATTTATATTTATAATGAATAATGGATGATCTTCCCCTTTAAGGATCCCTATTATTCGTTTGTTTGAACACTTCATAAGTGACATTGAGAGAATGTCAATGTTCTCTGAGAGACTATTCTACTTTCTCTGTCTTCTTTTCTGCTACTTTAATGATGTGTGTTAACTCAAGAACTTTATCCTCTAGCTATGAGAGTCTTTCTTCTCCATGGTTTAATCTATTTTTGATATTTTCTACTGCATCTTTACATGTCCTGATTGTCCACTTCATTTCCTTCGGCTCCACCCTATCCTTTCTGTATTCTACATGACTCTCATCAATGTTTTGTTCTGTCTTTCCACCTTCTCATCTATTTCTTTCATTGTCTTTGCATCCATATTTTAAATTCCTTTTCTGTCAACTCCAATAACGCTTCATAAGTGGAGTCTTTGCAGTCACTGCCTCCTCCTCATTTTTTAAAATGCTGGATGGTAGGTTAATGTTTTGCATAATTCTCTTAAGTAATAACCCCACATGCTAATGAATAATATCTGTTTATGGCCAGAATTACTGTTTTTCTGCAGCATTGAGAAAGTACTGGCAAAATTTATTACCTAAATTTAGGTCCTTTGCCACCAGTCACATGTTTTCTTCTTAGCAATTCTCTAATAATGTAAATGTAATTTCAGCTTGAACTTTCCGTTTACATTAGCAGTTATTTAAAAATATAAACTAAATCTGCATGTCATTAGCCATTACTTAACCTTTACATACTTTTGTCATTTCATAGTACTTAGAAAATATTAATATTACCTATAGGATTACTGCTTCCAGGAAGTTAATGATTGTTTTAAGGCTAAAACTTTCAAATTTTTGATAATGTTATACAGTGTTTTGAAGCTATTTTCATCCTTTGTTTAGTGCTCAAATATGCTGTTTACTTGTCAACCTGATTAATCAGACTTTTCAGTAAAGTCATTTAACCATCTTAAATGTTCATTTATTTCTTTTATGCCAGAATAGATGATTTTTACAATGTTATCTGTTGATAATATGGTTGTAAAGGTATCAAGTTTTCATTTAGATAAAATTTTTAATTATACATTTAACTTTTTATTTTTATTGATTGATTGATTGATCGATTTTGCAGTTTTTGGCCAGGGCTGGGTTTGAACCTGCCACCTCTGATATGTGGGGTCAGCGCCTTACTCCTTGAGCCACAGGTGCCACCCTGTACATTTAACTCTTTATTATTAAATCTGTACATAGAAATGGCCATAAAATATATGACATGTTCAGCAGTTTCAAGCCATTTCTATGGCTTGATGTAGACTGGCATAAATGAAAGCTTTCCAAGTTTCACTAAATATTCCAACACACTCCTTTTAGAGGCTATCACATGCCAAGTCATCTCAACTCAAACAGAGCTTCTCCAAGACACTTTGTGATGAACCCGTCCAAAGTCAAGACAAAAGAGAAAATTCTGCCAGCAGCCAGGAGTAAGCACCAACTGACCTACAGAGGCAGAGCCATTAGGATAACAGCAGACTTACCAACTAAAACATTCCAAGCCATAAGAGAATGGTCATCTATTTTTAACCTTCTGAAATGAAACAATTTTCAGCCCAGAATTGTGTATCCTACTAAACTAAGCTTCAAAACTGATGGAGAAACCACATCTTTTGCATATATGAAAACACTAAGGAAATACAAGACCAGCTCTACAGGAAATACTTAGACCTATTCTCAACACTGACCACCACAATAGACTACCAGTAAAGTGAGCACCCAGAAGCTAAAGGTCAAAACTTAGCTTCCACAATGACACAAAAGATAAAACTACACAACGGACTTTCCCAAAATAAGACAAATAGGACTCCACCACACTTATCACTTCTCTCAATAAATGTCAATGGATTGAATTCCCTGCTGAAGAGGCCCAGGCTTGCTGATTGGATAAAAAAAGCACAGGCCGTCTATATGTTGTCTCCAGGAAATGCACCTAACCTTAAAGGAGAAATCAAGACTCAGGGTTAAGAGATGGAAAACAGTATTTCAAGCAAATGGGAATCAGAACAAAGGAGGTCAAGAGAACAATAGACTAAGAGATGATTTCAATTTTAAATATTTATACATCCAAAGTAAATGCTCCCAGATTTATGAAACAGACTTTGATGGGTCTGAGCAATATGATATCCCATAACACTCCTCTGATGGAACCAGACAGATCCTCTAAACAGAACAAAAACAAAATGGTATTACTATATGGCATATTATATTAGTGATGGTAGTTATTCTATGTGAAGAAAATTGGATTTTTTATTTTTATTTTTAATTTTTACAGATATAGTTGTACACATTTAGGGAATGTGTGCAATATTTCAATACAAGCATATAAAGCTTACTGATGATCAAACATTTATCATTTCTTTATATTGAGAATATTCCAAATCCACTCCTCTAGTTATTCTGAAATATACAGTAAGTTATTAGCTATAGTCAGAATATAGTATTTCATAACAGTGTTCTGTCACAAAATATTTATATAAAATATTTTATTCATGTATGCATATAAATATTTGATGTTGAAAACAAAATTCAGGGTGTCCATAAAGTTTATGTGCAATTTTAAAAAAGTTGTGTATTTTAAGTAGTTGTGTATTTTAAATAGTTGTGTATTTGAAATTGCACATGAACTTTATGGGCACTCGATACATATAATATGTACATTTCCAATGTTATTTAATACAGATAACCAAATTTTTTTGAAAGTTATAACAATCCTGAAAACTGTCCATCAGTGCTGATAGGAAAATATAGAACATTCCCAAGACCAGAAATAAAATAAAGTGAATTCATAGGTGTTATCAAACTGGGAATCTAGATTTCCCATCAGGCGCTGACAGGTTTAACACAAGGAACTCAGACCCATGTGTTTTGTCCAATTTGCTGCCTTTATATAAGGAAAAGTACTGACTGAATTTATCCCAAATGTGTGAAGCAATTATAAATTATGAAGTACACACACAAAAAGAATAAATTAGACATTATATGAACCAGCTATGATACATATGCTTCAGATGTTTAAGTAAATACAATGGGTAAAACAGAAAATAAAAATGAATTGGAAAGAGGAAGAAATTGTAAGCTTAACAAGTATATTAAAAACAAACAAACAAAAAATCTAAGTAGGCTCGGCTCCTGTAGCGTCTAGGGCACCAGCCACATACACTGGAGCTGTCGGGTTGGAATCGAGTCTGGGCCTGCCAAATAACAATGACAACTATAACCAAAAAATAGCCAGGCGTTGTGGCAGGTGCCTGTAGTCCCAGCTACTTGGGAGGCTGAGTCAAGAGAATTGCTTAAGCCCCAGAGTTGGAGGTTGCTGTGAGCTGTGATGTCATAGCACTCTATTGAGGGCCACATAGTGACACTCTCAAAAAAAAAGAAAGAAAAGAAAAAAGAAAAAAAAACAAACAAACAAAGTAGAAAACAAGCAACTGAAAAATAAGTTCATCAGGGTTGAATATGAAATTAGGCTGACTAATGAAAGGATTTATGAACTGGAATATTGAGCAGAATGAATACCACTAAATAAAGAGAAACAAAGTAATAAAAATAAAATTTTGGATATATGAAGAATGGAAGGAAGAAAGCTAAAATGATTCAATAGAATACAAAATAATAAATCACAATAATTAAAAAATGTTTTACAAATTTCTAAGTTGAAAATGGGGCAGAAATCCTTGAATGCAGAAGTGAAATGACAAAAAGATAAATGAAACTGTCAACAGGAGTAGTAGTCAGACTAGATGACACCAAAAAGAAGAGAAAGTTTGAAAATGCGTGAATGAAAAAGGAAGATAATCTAGAAAGGTGAAAGCAATGGTTAATGAGGACAAAAGTATAATTATATAGAATGAACAAGATTGAATGTTGGATAGCACAACAGAGTGACAACATTAAGTTGTTACATACTTTGAAATAAATAAAAGAGTAGAAATTGAATGATCCTAACATACCAAAAAAGTGCTTGTGGTGATGGATATCCTAATTATTCTGATTTGATTACTACACACTGTATGCCTGTATCAGAACATCACATGTACCCTAGAAATATATACAACTACTATGTACCAAAGAAAAACAATGCATATATCACGTGGAAAGCCACAAAACAGAAATACACATAAAGAGTAGTGAGAGAAATTGTTGTTCAACCCATAATTGGATTGTTAGCTGAAATATCTTCAATGAATGAGTCAATTACTTTCAAAACTACAAAAAATGAGATATTTTATTGCCAATAGCAGTTTCTGAAGTGTACACCTCAAGAATACAGAAAAATTGTCTTATATGAAGTTTGGAGAATCAAAATTAAAGATTAAAAACTATAGACTTTCAAGACTAAAATTGGACTAAATAAACTACCAAGTTTTTTGTTGCATCAGCTTCAAAAGTATTTAATTTAATAAAAGTACAATTCCACACAATTTAATTACATCAAACATCAAATTATGTGCTCCTTTAATAACTGAAGGCAAAACGTTTTAGATGATTGTTTTCATTAATTTGTTCAACATCTATGCCACTTTTGCTGTATTTTTTTTTGAGACAGAGTCTCAAGCTGTCACCCTGGGTAGAGTGTTGTGGCATCACAGTTCACAGCAACCTCCAACTTCTGGGCTCAAGTGAGTCTCCTGCCTCCGCCTCCCAAGTAGTTGGGACTATAGGTGCTCACAACAACGCCTGGCTATTTTTTTTTTTTTTTTTACACATAAACTGATAATCTTTAATCTTTTTTATTTATTTATTTATTTATTTATTTTGTTCTTTTTTTTCCCAGAGAATAATAGAAATATTTTTATTTACAGCATTATTTAAACATTATATTTATTGAGTAAATGAATAATCTACTACATTGCTAGTCAGAATTTAAAATGGTGAAAACACTTTCAAAACCAGTTGAGAAGTCTTTAAAAAATTAAACATATACATACCATATGACCCAGGCATTCTACCCTTAAGTATTTACCTAAGTTACATAAAGATATATCCAGACAAAGATTTGTATATAAATGTATATAGCAGCTTTATCTGTAATAGTTCCAAACTAAAAATAATTTAAATATCTATCAACAGGTAAGTGAATAAACAAATTGGGTTATATGCATTTAATATTTCTCAGCAATTAAATAGGAGTGGACTGTTGACATACATAAAAACACAAATAATTTTTATGTAATTATGAAATATAAGAAGTTAGGTTAAAAAAACAGTATATAGAAATAGATCAAATTGCATAAAACTTTACAAAATGGAAATAAATCAACTGTGGTAGAAACAGAATTGACCAGTGGCTACCTGAGAATAGTAGGTGGAGGACAGATGATTGCAACGAAGCACGAGGGAACTTTAGGGGTGGTGGAAATATTGGCTGCCTTGATCCTGATGAGGCTTTCAGTGTGTACTCATTTTCCAGAATAGATCCAAATGTACATTTTAGTAGGTTCAATTCATCATATCCCCACAATTTTAATTCTTTAAAATATGATATGCAGTGTCAGTTTCCTTCAGTGCTTTGAAGTATTCAATTACATTTTATTTACATGTTGCTATTGAAAAGTTTGTTGTTATTTTTCATTCTTGTTCTGTTTTAATTTAATTTCAAAAATAATTTGAGAGTACTTCACTTTCTGTGATGTAGCCACATATAATTAAAACATGCTTATGTATGTACTGTATTTTTAGTGTTCTTTTGTCAGCTTGATTTTTTTGGCCTGAATTTCTGCATTTCTACCTCAATAATGTTGATACTTTTATTTCCAAGTATAAACTTTCTACTTGGTTGTATTATTATTACTTCTAATTGTCTGATTAAATTTTTAATCTTGACTTTCAGTTCCATAAATATTGTAATAGTCCATTCATGATAGCCCAATGACTCTTGATTAGATTCTATTGAGTTGATTTCAAACTTGCCATCTTATTTTCTTGGGCTCTTATTTATTTTTGTTTTAATGCCTTTATATGGAAAACACGTTTAAAATACTTTGATCTCTAGAATGATATTGTTTTCTTCTTGAGAGAATTTGTGATTGCTTCTTCAATGCCTAGGTGTAGTAACAACTGCAAATCACCTTGAAAGAGAAAATATCCTGTCTGGGCCTTTGCAGCTTCAATTCACCCTCAGTCTTTATATTGTCATTGAGATCTTTACCCAAAGCTTAAGAATTTTATCAGGAAAGCTATTTTAGGCTGACCCTAGATTCCTTTCTTTCTTACTCCAGAAATTTATAAAAAGCACTGCTTTCTGCTTGGTTTCTCTGTCCCTCAGTTTTTCTAAATTGACAGACACCCTCAACCAAGGCAAGAACCCCAATGCAAGGTGCATGTCTCTGTTCTTTATCTCCAAGATTTTGATTCTGCAATTATATTGCTATTTTATAGACTTCTAATTCTGCTTCCTTTTTTTTTTATTCTTTCAAGGTTTTTCAGTTGTTCTTATTGGTAGAGTTGATCTAAATTTTCTAGTTAACCATTACCAAAATAAAATCCCTTCGACTGACTAACTTTTCACTACTATTTACCTTTGACCAACTAAATAAAGGAAATGATATCTGAATAATACCATTTATGGTATTAGGTTTTTAAAACTTAAAGCTGGGGAGTACGTAATACAAAGATTACTTTTAAAATAGAATAAAAATATATATTTAATTTTTAATCAACTACAGCAATTACCAGGCTATCTATCAAAATAACTTTCTTTTATGGACTAAGTAAAGGTCAATTAAATGATTACTTCTCGCATGCATTTTCTTCTCTATGTAGATCCAAGTAAATTATAATACTTTTTAAAAATACTAACAAAAGGCACCCCCAATACATTATTTGCCAAATGTTAAAAGATCAATGCATGCCCTGGGCCTTTTTAAAACTAACTTTTCATCATATTTAGATGCATTCATGTCACTTATGAAATTTAAACATTTGTTATAAAATTTGAAAAGATTTTAACATGTTAATTTTAAAATAATATGAGTATAAACTGAACTTCCAATTTTTTGAAAATGTAATAAAATCTATATGTGCAAAAAGACGTAGTAAAACATTTAAATATTTACTAATTTTTATTCAATAATTTAGAAGTTTTTACTTAAAAATTTTATTTTGAAATTTTGTAGTCAATACTTATTTTCTTTAAGACTCCAACAATTTCCTTTCAATGGGATATAGTAAGTATAAATATCTTAAATTCCTTTTTTAAATTTTAATACAATAACTGTTATAGATTTAAATTTTCTCACATAGAAAAATAAATCTGGAGAAAAAAAAATCTGTCAGAAAAATTATATCCCAAGTGTTGTTCCACCAATGACATAGTTCCAGCACTTTCAGTGCTTTTACAACTGTATTGTAAACAATTTTCATTAAAATATCCACCCCCTATCTATCAGTATCTACTATCTGATAGTAGCTGTGCCCCTCTTTTGAAAAGTTTAATTAGAGCAAACATTTTAACAAGCATATACAAAATATACAAGGTTAGTGATCCCAATAAACTGTATCTGGGTTAAGTCATACTATTTCATAATTATGATTCACACAAGACATGCTTGATAGGGGAGTTAAAAAAAGGAACACTAATGTTGAACAATTTAAATCAATTTTTAAATGAAACCATTAATTAGAGGCCCATACAAGAGAAAAACACAATTACATTTAAGAGGGGGCAGAGGTAAGGGAGCTTGGTGAGTTCCCACCTATTGGGTACAATGTAGAGGTATATGGCACAGTTCCTGGGTGAAGGAATCAATTACAAGTCAAACTTTGGACTTCACGTTACAAGGTTTAAAAAAAGAATTCATCTTCTTGTGATTGAAAAAAAAAAAAAAACTTCAATGATAGAAAACAAATTGTTACAGGCCCACTAATTTCCTTTATGTTTCAACAACTACAACATGGGTAAATTATACATGTTATGATGCTAACACAGTATTCGAGTTTGATTAGTTTAACATTCTCCTTATTACATTTTTGAATGTTATGATATATGCATCTTTGATATTATAAAATAAAAATAGACAATACTGTGTTAATGTTTCATTGTATAATTCTGTCACTCAGATATACCAAAAGAAAAAGATACCTTAAGAGATTTTTCCTCCAAAATCTGAGCACTTTTATTGATATGCACATCTGCACACATACACACATTCACACCTCTATGTGAGTTCATTTCTTCTAACGTTTTCCAGGTTATTTTTTTCTTTTTTCTTTTTTATCGTTAAATCATAGCTGTGTACATTAGTGCAATCGCCTGTACCCATTCTAAGATGCACCATAGATGTGGCCCACCCATTACCCTCCCTCCACCAAAACCTCCCCCCTCCCTTCCCCTTCCTCGGCCCTTTCCCCATAGTCTTATCCTCTAGTTGGGTTATAGTCTTCATGTGAAAGCTATAATTTAGCTTCATAGTAGGGCTGAGTACATTGGATACTTTTTCTTCCATTCCTGAGATACTTTGCTAAGAAGAATATGTTCCAGCTCCATCCATGTAAACATGAAAGAGGTAAAGTCTCCATCTTTCTTTAAGGCTGCATAGTATTCCATGGTATACATATACCACAATTTATTAATCCATTCGTGGATCGATGGGCACTTGGGCTTTTTCCATGACTTAGCAATTATGAGTTGGGCTGCAATAAACATTCTGGTACAGATGTCTTTGTTATATTGTGACTTTTGGTCTTCCGGGTATAAACCTAGTAAAGGAATTATAGGATCAAATGGCAGGTCTATTTTTAGGTCTCTAAGTATTCTCCAAACTTCTTTCCAGAAGGAACATATTAGTGGGCATTCCCACCAGCAATGTAGAAGTGTGCCCTTTCCTGCACATCTATGCCAACATTTCTGGTTTGGGGATTTTGTTATGTAGGCTACTCTTACTGGGGTTAGGTGGTATCTCAAAGTAGTTTTGATTTGCATTTCTCTGATGAATAAGGATGATGAGCTTTTTTTCATGTGTTTGTAGATTTTGTGTCGGTCTTCTTTAGAGAAGTTTCTCTTAAGTCCCTTGCCCACCCTGAAATGGGGTCACATGTTCTTTTCTTGCTAATACATTTGAGTTCTCTGTGGATTCTGGTTATTAGACCTTTATCGGAGGTATAACCTGCAAATATTTTCTCCCATTCTGAGGACTGTCTGCTTGCTTTACTCACTATGTTCTTGGCTGTGCAGAAGCTTTTTAGTTTGATCAGGTCCCAGTAGTGTATTTTTGATACTGCTTCAATTGCCTGGGGAGTCCTCCTCATAAAATATTCACCTAGGCTGATTCCTTCAAGAGTTTTCCCTGCACTTTCTTCAAGTATTTTTATAGTTTCATGTCTTAAGTTTAAATCTTTTATCCAGTGAGAGTCTATCTTGGTTAATGGTGAAAGGTGTGGGTCCAGTTTCAATCTTCTACAGGTTGCCAGCCAGTTTACCCAGCACTATTTGTTAAATAGGGAATCTTTTCCCCACTGGATGTTTTTAATTGGCTTGTCAAAGATCAAGTAACAGTAAGTAGCTGGATTCATCTCTTGGTTCTCTATTCTGTTCCAGACATCTACTTCTCTGCTTTTGTGCCAGTACCATGCTGTTTTGATCACTATGGATTTATAGTACAGTCTCAGGTCTGGTAGCGTGATTCCTCCTGCTTTGTTTTTATTGCTCAGTAATGTTTTGGGTATTCGAGGTTTTTTCTGATTCCATATGAAACGAAGTATTATTTTTTTAAGATCTTTAAAGTATGACAATGGAGGTTTCATAGGAATTGCATTAAAATTATATATTGCTTTGGGCAGTATGGACATTTTAACATTGTTGATTCTTCCCAGCCATGAGCATGGTATGTTTTTCCATCAGTTAACATCTTCGGCTATTTCTTTTCTTAGAGTTTCATAGTTATCTTTGTAGAGATCTTTCACGTCCTTTGTTAGGTATTTCATCTTCTTTTTCATCATCTTTCCTACTATGAAAGGAATAGAGTCCTTGACTATTAGTTTGGTTTGCTTATTGTTGGTATATATAAAGGCTACAGATTTATGGGTGTTGATTTTGTAGCCTGAAACATTGCTATATTCCTTGATCACTTCTAAAAGTTTTGTAGTAGAATCCCTAATGTTTTCCAGATATACGATCATATCATCTGCAAAGAGTGAAAGTTCGATCTCTTCTGACCCTATGTGGATACCCTTGATCGTCTTTTCTTCCCTAATTGCAATGGCTAAAACTTCCCTGGTCAATGTTAAAGAGCAATGGAGACAATGGGCAACCTTTCCTGGTTCCTGATCTAAGTGGAAATGATTTCAATTTAACTCCATTCAGTGCGATATTGGCTGTAGGTTTGCTGTAGATGGCCTCTATCAGTTTAAGAAATGTCCCTTCTATACCAATTTTCTTAAGTGTTCTGATGATGAAGCGATGCTGCATATTATTAAAAGCTTTTTCTGCATCAATTGAAAGAATCATATGGTCTTTATTTTTAAGTTTGTTTATGTGTTGAATTACATTTATAGATTTAGGTATATTGAACCAGCCTTGAGACCCTGGGATAAATCCCACCTGGTCATGGTGTATAATTTTTTTGATGTGTTGTTGGATTCTGTTTGTTAGGATATTATTGAGTATTTTAGCATCTATATTCATTAGTGATATTGGTCTATAATTTTCTTTTCTTGTTGGGTCTTTTCCTGGTTTGGGGATCAAGGTGATGTTTGCTTCGTAGAATGTGCTGGGTAATATTCCTTCTTTTTCTATATTTTGGAAGAGGTTTAGTAGTATAGGTACTAGTTCTTCTTTAAATGTTTGGTAGAATTCTGATGTAAAGCCCCCTGGTCCTGGGCTTTTCTTTTTAGGGAGATTTTGTATAGTTGATGCTATTTCAGAAGTTGATATAGGCCTGTTCAACAATTCCACTTCGTTCTGGCTAAGTCTTGGTAGGTGGCGTGCTTCCAGTTATTGGTCGATTTCTTTCAGATTTTCCATATTTGTGAGAGTAGAGTTTCTTGTAGTATTCGTTAAGGATTTTTTGAATTTCTGAGGGGTCTGTTGTTATTTCATCGTTAGCATTTCTGATTGATGAAATTAGAGATTTTACTCTTTTTTTCCTGGTTAGGTTGGGCAAAGGTTTATCTATTTTATTGATCTTTTCAAAAAACCAGCTTTTGGATTTATTGATCCAGGAGGGAGGATGCAGGGTTGCGTGGCTCCCACAGTTCCTGGTCAGGGAATGCGGAGGCCCGGTGGGTGCGGGTCACTGGTTGGGGGTTGCTGCACAGCTCTTATGTAGGTCTGGGCGGCACCAAGCCCAGGAGTTTGAGTTTGCTATGAGCTGTCACGTCACGGCACTCTACCTAGGGCAACAGCCCAAGGTTCCAGTGTGCCAAAACCGTCTCACTCTGCCCCTAAGGATTAAGGCTGTCAGGCAGCTCAGTCCCCGCTTTTAGGCTGCTCAGTCAGTAGGTTACTTTGACCCACCCAATTCTTGCTCTGAGACCCTGAGGGCGGAGCTTTCTGGGGCAGTTCTTTCACAATGGCTTCCTGCGCCCAGCTCAGTGGCTCAGTCTGGAGCCCCAGACAATGCCCAAAGTTCTCCACACTCCTGCTCAAACTCTCCCCAGGGCAGTTCAACTGAGTGCCAAGTCCAAGAACACCGAAACAGTTCACAGGTAAGGCCTTTGTGGTTTGCAGTCTCACTGCTGCTTGTACTTAAGTTTGCCAGCATGATTAGGTTGATTGAACACACACAACCACTTGCCAGTTTTCCACTGTTTTTGTTCTCCTCTTGGGGTCCAGAAGTCCCTTGCTGGCTCCCTGTATCCTCAAAGGGATGATTATGGGCAGATCCCACCGGCCAGAGATGCCTGGAGTCTTGTTTCCCCAGACTCGCTGTTCCCAGTTGCAGGGAAGCTGTTACTCGGCTGCCATCTTTAATCTCTCCCCTATTTTTTTTTGGTTGCAGCCGTCATTGTTGTTTGGTGGCCCGGCTGGATTCAAACCCGCCAGCTCAGGTGTATGTGGCTGGCGCCTTAGCCATTTGAGCCACAGGTGCCGAGCCCTTTTGCTGTATATTTTGTAGCATGTTGATCATTTATTTAATAGAGTTGAGGAGCACTAACGGACTGACAGTGACATAGACATTGGCCACAACCCTGGACACTCAGGACAACTGGGTCATATCACTTAGCAGGCTTGAAGAGGACGAGATGCTCCAGTTCACCCACTACATGGCCACAAAGACTCTCACCAGCAGGAGAATGGTCTGGGTGGCCCTTTTCTCTGGGGAGTCTTTTGAGGAAAGGCTGGTTCTGTGAAGGTGCTGGGAGTGTTTCTGATGCCTGCACAATATTATTACCATGTATGTACTTGTTCCTACAAGGAAGACATCTGTAAACATCAGCAGTATGGAAGTCAGGTTGTTGATGATGTAGCTTATGGAGGAAAGTGAGCAGTCCTTACTAACAGTTAACACTATAACTGGAAGAAGCCACAGTGAAGAAGGTCAGGTTACTACTCAAAGACCAGGTGAGGAACCATAGGAAGAGTAAAAAAATGAATAACATTATTTATAAATTTCCATTTAAACTTCACCTAGCAGGAGGTCCTGGGGCTGATGGTTATGGCCTGGAACATGCTCAGGAGGCAGGTGGTGCAGAAGGAGAGGCCCCTCATCGCTCTGTTCAAGGAGAAGAATGCTTCTATACTTGAAGTCATTCTGGAAATGTAGAGACTCAAATAGGTTTGGGGACACCAAGAACATAGTGATGAGAAGTAAAATGATGTGAATAAAAGCCAAGTGACAGTTTATGAGGTTGTTGAACTGGCCTGTGCTCCAGAATGTGAAGATATGGAAGAAAAATAGGAAGGTGTTGGCTGTGAGTCCGATTCCAGCTTGGAAATAAAAGGCATCTTTTAATGGTAACATGATTATCTTATCTTAATGGGAAAAAGGAAGCATATATTCATATATCTAAAAGAACCAATATACCTCATCATCAATGTTATTTATTCAATAGTCAAAGTTATAAAAAGCATCATAATTGTAATTTTACCTATTTATTAGGATTAAATCCAAGTCACATAAACTTTTTTTTTTTTTTTTTTTTGCAGTGTTTGGCCAGGTCCAGGTTTGCATCCACTACCTCTGGTACATGGGGCTGGCGCCCTGCACCTTGGGCCGCAGACACCGCTCAAAGTCATATAAACTCTTAAAAATAGACGTGAGCAAATTGATTAAATACTGGAATTATAATAATTCAGCTGTAAGATACTGAAAAAAAAAATCCACCCAATTCACTCTATTTCTTTTCTGAGATGGAGGTAAGTTTAATTGTTTTCAAAGTCAGGTGAAACTATGCTAGCTCATAAATATGTAAGGCAATGCAGATAACGTGACAGTATTTTTGGCTTATGCTCAGAAAATCATGGCTGAGGTAGAATGTTCCTTTAAAACTTGCTGATATGTATGATTTTATCAAAGAGAAACTGCAGTTAATTAAGTAGTTTTTCTTACTCTTTCTCTGGGAAGGGTACATATTTATCTCAACTGCCAGAACCAAGCCACCCATACCTCCAATAACACTTCTGCACCCTTAGCTCAGTTGAAATCTGTTGTCATGTGGCTGTCAGGAAAATGTCTGAGAAATATTGACTTAAAGGCTCAATGGTCTCCACATCTTAAGATTCACGTCCATATATGTTAAATAATATTTGCACATAACCACTACTATATATGGGATTATTTTATTACTATGTATCTGAATAATCTAATTTTTCTACATATATTATAGGCCACAAATTAAAAAGAGAATTAAAATATTAGAAAAAGGAACATAGATGAGAACTATAATAATTTCTTCTCTTAATAAAACTCACTGCCTGGGCGGCACCTGTGGCTCAGTCGGTAAGGCGCCGGCCCCATATACCGAGGGTGGAGGGTTCTAAACCCGGCCCCAGCCAAACTGCAACCAAAAAATAGCCGGGTGTTGTGGTGGGCACCTGTAGTCCCAGCTACTCGGGAGGCTGAGGCAAGAGAATCGCTTAAGCCCAGGAGTTGGAGGTTGCTGTGAGCTGTGTGAGGCCACGGCACTCTGCCGAGGGCCATAAAGTGAGACTCTGTCTCTACAAAAAAAATAAAAATAAAAAAAAATAAAACTCACTGCCTCTAATTCATGTCCCCTTGTTCTGTAAATGACTCAAATAGAGAAAACGAGTGCATCTTCTAGACCATTGTGTGACTTTCTCCAATGGAGGGCACTGGTGCTGAGCCTGCACTGGGAGAAATAAGCTGTGGTTTTTATGAATTGGGATTAACAGATAATTTCTTCTCAGCCTTTTGGCCAAGATCAAGTGTGGGATAATCAGATAAAGTCCAATGCAGTCAGTTCAATATGAATTTTAAATAAGTAAAGAGGCTGGATGTGGTAGCTGATGCCTATAATCCCAGCACTCGGGGAGGCTGAGACACCTGGATTGCTTGAGCTCAGGAGTTGGACACCAGCCTGAGCTAGAGGGAGACCTCATCTCTAAAAATAGCCAGGTGTTGTGGCACGCACCTGTAGTCCCAACTACTTGGGAGGCTGAGGCAAGAGAATTGCTTGAGCCCAAGAGTTTGAGGTTGCTGTGAGCTATGATACGACAGCACTTTACCAAAGGTGGCAAAGTCAGTCTGCATCTAAATAAATAAATAAACCTACAGATACTCATATATATGTCTACAGATACTTACATATACATATGTATATATACACACACAGACTCTAACCCTAACCGTAACCCTTAACCCTAACTCTAACCCTATGTCATTTAAGGTAATTTTTTTTATAAATGCACAAAATTATTTTTTAAAATAATTTCTTGAGAAATTATTAAATAAAATATCAATTCAGATATAACATTACACTACAGGGCCTCACACCTATAATCCGGGCACTCTGGAAGGCCAAGAGGGAAGGATTGCCTGAGCTGAGGAGTTTCAGACCAGCTTAAGCAAGAGAAAGACCTCATTGCCACTGAAAATAGAAAAATTATTGGAGCCTTGTGGCAGGTGCCTGTATTCTCAGCTACTAGGCAGGATGAGGAAAGAGGATCACTTAAGCCCAAGAGTTTGAGGTTGCTGTGAACTATGATGATGCCACAGAACTCCATGCAGGGCGACAGAGTGAGCCTCTGTCTCAAAAAAACAAATATAACATCAAAAAATCAAAAATTTTTTCCCTCAAATCTATAAACTTCCTCATAGCATTAATAAAATGTGTATTTTATCTAGAACATCTACTAATTAGTTATGATTCAATGAGCTACAAGAACAAAGTTATGAGAAAGAATGCATTCATCATGGAGAAAAACCTGCCTCATCCCAAAGCCCGTGTGAATCTTGAGCTCTTACTGTTAACAAAACTGAGAAATAAACATTTATCCAGTTGAGGATTTGGAGTAAGTCTGTGCATGTGCCATAAGGTCCCCAAGAAAGGCTTATAAGGAAAGGATTCTATCAGCTCATGTCCCTTCAGGCCCATAATTGTCTTGTCACCTGAAGAAGTAGGGCAGTCATAGCCTTGGGATCATTGGAAAGGAGTCACCAAAGGAAAAGCAAAACTTCCCTAGTTACCAGATAACAACAGGATAGGAACATCTGGGTTCCAAACTTTTCCATGTGTGAGCACATTTTCCTATGTCACTTTGGTCTGTGTATTTTTTTCCTTCCAGTCCCTGTCAACAAAACAGATGTTTCCTAATTAGTCAACCTTTCAAACAAGTCAAACACCATGCCAGATTTTCCACTGTGTCACTTCTGGGTGAGGTGCTTTTCAGTGTCCTCCATAGGTATTTCCCGTTGCTCCTGGTTTTTTGGGTTACATATAAAGAACCTTTGTAGAAATGAGGACATATCCCCTCCTCCACATTTAAGTAAACACAGTGGTCTTTCCTCCAGAGGACAGTGTCCTGAGCCAGGGTAGTTGGCATGGCAGCATCTTATCCCCTGCACCTAAGGGACATTACACAGAGAGTGGTAGTATGCACTGACCTTCATGAGATACCTCCTTCATCTGTGAACTTGAAGGCTCCTGGCTCCGGGACTTCAACCTTATCTGTTATTTTTACTATTCCCAGGAATATTTTATTTTACTCAGCATAGGGACATCCACTCAGTCAACTGCCAGATTTTCTGTTTCTGTGATACTCAACAACCTCACCTTTGCTGTGAGTGACACTAATTTTGACCCTCATTATGACAGCAATGTTTGTGCCCCCCTTTTAAAATATTTTTAGTTGTTATGGATACATAATAGTTGTAGGTATTTATATACAGGCGTACAGTGTGTAATGATCAGTCAGGGCAATTGATTATCTATTACATCAAGCATTTATAATTTTTTATGATGGAAACATTCCAATCCCATTCTTTCAGTTATTTTTAAATGTACAATAAATTGTTAACTCTAGTCACCCTGATCTGCGGTTGAGCATTGGAACTTACTCTTTCTAACTGTATGTTTGTACTTATCAGCCAACTGCTCTTTATCCTCCTTCCCACTGGCAAACCTTTCTCAGCCTCTAGTACCCATTATTCTATTCTTCTCCTCTATGAAAACAACAGTTTTGCCTCCTACATACCAGCGAGAATGTGTGATATTTGTCTTTCTGTGCTTGACAGGACCAAGCACAGGGACACAGAAACAAGTGCACACATCTCACCCAGGAAGGAATGAGTGCACCAATCCCCCACCCTAGTGCTAATATTCCCACCCCACCATAACCCACGTGCTGACTTTTGGAACTCAGTCAGCTCACAATTGAGTGAATAAAGGCCACACAGAACCTGGACTCATAGGGGGCTGGTTAAAAGGTCCTTCAGGGATGCCTTGTAACCTCTCCGGCCCGAGACTCAGCCACCTCCTTCCTCCTCCCTTTAAGTTCTCTGTTCATCCTTGCTTTAACCTCATCTATTTTCTGCCTCCAGTTTTCAATATGGGGACCACTCAGTCATGGATTCCCCCTCCTTCACCTTTATGCTGCTGCATAAATAATTTCAAGCCTCTATACCTTTATCCTGTCTGACCTTAAATCTAAAGGTCTTTTTCTGTAATACTGCTTGTTCTATGCATAAACTAGACTATGGCACACAATGGCCTGAAAATGGCACCTTTGACCTTTTAATTCTCCCTAACCTTGACAATTGCTATCGGAGATTGGGCAAATGGCAGGAAGTCCCTGACACCCAGGCCTTTCTCCTCCTTCGATACTTTCCTTCTTCGTGTTCATATCGTGAACCTTGTCAAATTTTTCTTGCACAGACCAAACCAGCCCTCCCTAAACCTCCTGAATCTCCCAAGCCCCCCAACTCTCCATTATCTTCCTTTGACCCAGCGAACAACCCTCCCCCTCAGCCTCTGACCTACCGCAGAATTCCACCCCATCCCCCCTCTCTCCATTAACCCTCAACTGTCTTCTGCTGCCTGTGGGTCAGAAAGGAAAGATGGTGGACCCAATTTTCCCACCTCATACTAGATCTGGCCACGCCTTTAGACTTTCCACTTCCAGACCACCACAACCTCTGTACTCTCTCTGAGAAGTTTCAGGAATGGAAGGTATTGTCAGAGTTTATATCCCTTTTTCTCTCTCAGACCTGTCCCACACAAGTTAGAAACTAGGTTCAGTTTCCACAAATCCCACAAAAAACTCTCAAGAATTGAGATGTCTAACTCAATCATATGATCTGACCTGGCATGCTTTATATGTCATTCTCACCTCCACCCTAACCACAGGAGAGGGAACAGGTCTGAACCCAGGCCCACGTCCATGCTGAAGATCTACAGAGAAGAGACCAAACCCTGCTGGAGGATGCTAGGGCCGTCCCCTGGGAAGACCCCAATTGGAATTGCCAAACTGATGCTCCTGGAGTCTGCCTCTGTAACCGCACGGTCCAGGGTCTCTTAGAGGGAGTTTAATTAGCAGCTCATAAGACTGTCAGTTATGACAAACTAAAAAAAAAAACAAAACCCAGAAATGGGATGAAAATCCTGTCCAGTTTTTACCCCATCTTAACAAAACCCTCCACTGCTATACCACCCTATCACTGGAGAGCAATGTGGGCAGGCTCATTATCGACATGTATTTTATCTCCCAGTCTGCACCTGATATCCAGAAAAAACTCCAAAAATTTCCCCAGGGCCCTCAGAACCCCCAGTGAGATCTCATCCATGTGGCCTTCAAGGTCTTCAATAACTGAGAAGAGGCCTCTAAGTGGTAGTGTCTCTCAGAGCTCCAGTTATTGCCTTCCTCCATTAGAAAAACCACAGCTACTTCTTCAACCTCCTCTGGACAGTCTGGAAAAGGAAAACCCCTCCTGGGACCATGCTTCAAGTGTGGTAAAGCTGGCCACTGGGCTAGACAGAGCTCAAATCCAAACCCCGGCCCAAGCTGTATCTAGCCTGTGGAGGTCCTCACAGGAATTTTGACTCCCCAGGTCCTTCACAGTCACTCACAGGAATAATTGGCTGAATTCTCAAACCTCTTGGGCTTGGCCGCTGAAGAGTGACTGTCTGTGGACAGTCAGGAGGCCCGGGGGATGATCACTAGGACTGAACTGTATAATTTTGCAAGTGGAAGGTAATCCAGTCTCTTTTCTCGTGGATACTGGGGCCGCTTAATCCACCCTACCCTCCTACAAAGGTCCTTTACAACAAACAGAGATCTTGGTGGTGGATATTGATGTCAATTTGCTATGCCCTCACAATACTCCACCCTTGTGGTGCTGGCTCTCCAGACACTTTTTCACATTCATTCCTTATCATTCCTTCATGCAGCATTCCACTACTAGGCAGGGATATCCTCTCAAAATTAAAAGCAACCCTGACAATTGCCACTGGCTCCCACCTTTCATTGCCCATCCTTTTCCTCTGTAACTCTTCCCCTACAGCCCCTCCATTCTCTCAATCTGACCTCCCCATAGACGCCACTGTGTGGGATCCTCTCTTCTGTCTATAGCCTCCCATCATTCACCCATTCTCATTGCCCTCTGACTCCGCCATTCATATCCTTCTCTTAAGCAATATCCAGTCCCCACAGAGACCCTCAGGGGCATTAAACCACTCATCCTCAAACTCCTGTCGGCTGGTTATGTTCAAACCTACTAACTCCCCTACAATACTCCCATTCCTCCTGTAAAAAAACCCTGATGGTTCATGTCGGTTAGTCTAAGACTTACAGGCCATCAGTAAAATTGTTCAACCTGGGCAGCACCTGTGGCTCAGGGGGTAGGATGCCGGCCCCATATACCAAGAGTGGCGGGTTTGAACCCGGCCCCATATACCAAGGGTGGCAGGTTCAAACTTGGCCCTGGCCAGCTAAAACAGCAATGACAACTGCAACAACAACAAAAAAAACCCAGACATTGTGGCAGGCACCTGTACTCCCAGCTACTCGGGAGGCTGAGGCAAGAGAATTGCTTAAGCCCAAGAGTTGGAGGTTGCTGTGAGCTGTGACGTCACAGCACTCTACTGAGCATGATAAAGTGAGACTGTGGCTCAGAAAAAAAAAAGTGTTCAGCCTATTCACCCAGTAGTCCCTAATCCCTGTACCCTCACATCTACCATTCCTTCCACTACCTCCCATTACAAAGTTTTAGATCTGAAAGATGCCTTTCTTACTATCCCCATCCATGAGCTCTCCCAACCCCTCTTTGCCTTCATCTGGACTGATCCTGATCTCCACCAGCCAACAACTCACCTGGACAGTTCTCCCATAAAGATTTACAGTCCTCATTACTTTGGTCAGGTACTTCAGGCCGACCTCTAGCAGTTAACTTTACCAGAACATTCCAAAGTTCTTCAGTACATAAATCTTCTCTTCTGCAGCCTCTTCCCCATGGCATCCTGGCAAGAGACCATTCACTTACTCTTTCCTCACCATCAATGGGTATAGAGCGTCCCCTTCCAAAGCCCACTTAACTTCTCCTTCTGTCCGATACCTCGGCATCCTCTTGCAGTAAGGAGAAAAACTCATTCTCCCTGACTGCATTCAGGCCATCTCCTCCTTCCCCTTCCTCAAACAAAAAATAACCTCTTCTCCTTCCAAGGGATTTTAGGATATTTTAGATCCTTGATTCCCAATTTTACATCCTCAGTCAAACCTCTATACACTGCTGCTAAAGGTCCCCAAAGGACCTCCTGGACCTGCACCAGTCTTGATGAAGTTCCTTCCTCTCCCTACAATCCTCTGTCTCCAGCACTCTCCTTCCATCTCCCTGATCCCCACTATCCATCTTACCTCTCAGGATCAGAACACTAAGGATGTGCAGTAGCCGTCCTAACACAGGAACCTCACAATAATCACTTCCCAATAGCATTCCTCTCAAAGGAGACAGAATTCACAGCCCTAGGCTTGTTCCCTTGCCTCCTTTTCCTTTACCCACCATGTCCCCCACATATCTATTTACCCTTAAAACATTACATCCCTTTTAAAACCCCAATACTTATCATCTTTACTTTCTGTTTTTACTTTACCCTATTTACTTCAGGTCCTAATTCTCATTATAGAAAAACCCTAACCTCCACGTTCTCCCTGGCCCAGCATATAATCCCTCATCTCCTTTAGCCGCCCTCCATTCACATGACCATCACGCTTTTTAGAACTCATTCCATAATTGCTGTCCATCAGTCATAGTAATTTTACACCCTTTTCCCAACATCTCCCTCTTTTGGTTACCTAACCCCAAAGACAACTCGTTTATCAGTGGCAGTTCTAAGACCACTGCTTACTTCATTCCTAATGCGGGCATTACCATTCTGTCTTCTTCCCGCCATATCACATCTACTACTCTGTATCCCAGCACCTCCTCATAACAGCCCGAACTCTTAGCCCTCACGAAAGCCTTACAACTCATACAAGGTGACTCCATTAACATAGACATAGACTCTAAGTATATTTTCCACATAATACATCACCATGCAGCCATACCGTTAGAAGTTGGTGAAATGGAAGCATTCATACATTGCTGGCAGGAGTGTAAAATTCATTCAGCTTTTCCAGGAAATTACTGGAAAATACACATTAGCATCCTTCAATATTTTACTATTTTGCCCAATAATAATTCTGGTAGAAAATATTTGAAGCTTTAAGTCATTAGTTCATTGTTAACTGGAAAACTGGAAATAAAGTTGAAGTAAACTACAGCATTTCATGGGGTTGATGAATTTAGAAAAACATGGAAACGATACACCAAAACTATTTCCAAAAGATAGGACCACAGAACACGTGCCTTCTGCTTCTGAAATGTCAATGCAAAGCTAGTCAGTAAAAGAAAGGCTGGATAAAATGAGAAATTAGCCCCAACTTCTCCTAGTTTCTCTTTATGTATGCCTGTATTTTTCTTTGAGGCCATACTAGTTTCAATCTGATTTATCTATTTAGTGATTTACTTCAGGAGGCAAAATTTCGGTCTGTGGCCCAGCTTCGAGTGCAGTGGCATACTCAGAACTCACTGTACCTCAAACTTCTGGCCTCAAGTTATCCTCCCTTTTAGGTAGCTGAGACTGGCTGGGTGCAGTGGATCATGCCTGGAATCCTAGTACTCTGAGAGGCCAAGGTGGGTGGATTGCTTGAGCTCACAAGACCAAGACCAGCCTCAGCAAGAGTGTGACCCCCATCTCTACAAAATAGGTGGCGGGTGTTGTGGCAGGCATCTGGAGTCCCAGCTACTTTGGAGGCCAAGGCAAGACAATCACTTTAGTCCAAGAGTTGGAGGTTGCTGTGACCTGTGACACCACAGTACTCTCCTGTGGGTCACAACGTGAGACTCTGTCTCAAAGCAAACAAACAAACAAAAACCAAAGTAGCTGGGATGACAGGCATATACCCACCCAGGGTTTTCACTCTCCAGAAGAGGCACTGATGAAAATAGTGACTTCCCCTGCTAAATTATTCAGTGACCAGCCAGCTATTGACATATACTTTGAAAGGGAAATTTCCCCTTGAATTTACAGAGTTCGAGCTATAACTAAGGACACAGTAATATATGTAGAGATGATGAAAGTCTAGTTTGATAAGTATATTCTTTTTTTTTTTTTTGAGACAGTCTCACTTTGTCACCCTTAGTACAGTGCTGTGGCGTCACAGCTCACAGCAACCTCCAGCTCTTGGACTAGGGCAATTCTCTTGCCTCGGCCTCTCAAGTACCTGTGACTACAGGTACCTGCCACAATGCCTGGCTATTTTTGTTGCAGTTGCCACTGCTGTTTTAGCTGGATGGGACCTGGTTCAAATCCATCACCCTCACCCATATATGGGACCACTGAGCCACAGGTGCCGCCTGATTAGTATATTCTTTTTTTTTTTTTTATTGTTGGGGATTCATCGAGGGTACAATAAGCCAGGTTACACTGATTGCAATTGTTTAGTAAAGTCCCTCTTGCAATCATGACTTGCCCCCATAAAGTGTGACACACACCAAGGGATTAGTATATTCTTAATTGAGACTTTTTATAAATAGACATATATAAGTACTGTATTTTTTGAATCCTAAACAATATTGTTTTAATTGGTTCTGGAAATACTTGATGATGCAGGAACGGCAGAAATGTCTGGGGATGTATTTCAAATCAAGAATGGAACCTCTGCTTGTTGTCAACAGGTCAGTTTTGTTCCTTTTTCATTGGAAATCCTCACTAGTGACTCTACTTGGGGCACACCGTTGATCCTCCTATAACTTCTCTTCAGAAACAGGGAATACAGTGTGGGGGATTGGGGTTGAGTTTTTCAGATAAACTACTTCAACTTCAATGACAGCTTCATACATGTGAAAGCCCACTTGCCTGCACAGCAGATGTTGGACCTCACAGTGTGGATTGTGCCTTCACTGGGAAGGTTCTGTGATGCCCATCACCATGGTGATGTGAGAGTATGTATCTTGCCTCCTCCTGCTGCCACTTGCCATATCACTATGGGAAACCTCAAAAGCCGCCTCAAAGGTATTGTCATATTGACCTGTGAGACGCTATGCTCCCTCACAATGACTAGAGTATTTCTCACAATATTTGACTTACAAAATTATCCTCTGCATTTTCCCATGGGTGGTTACAGTGTGTTTGAGGTTTTGTTTGATTCCCCAATTTATATATTGGATTCTCCTGTCAAACAGATTGCCCTATCTTTTTAAGAATAGATTCTTTTTTCTTATATACTGTGATCCTCAAACATCGCTCAATTAGATGTCCCTTAAATTGGAAAATATAGGAAGATCTATTTCAATGTCGTTTTAACTTAACAAAGTAGCTGCTAAAACCATTTTAAAAATTTGGAGGAAATGCCGAAGGCAGGAGATGACTTTGTGGGTTTGCACATGTTAAAGTCTATTTTTTACATGTCTTCTCTCTCTTCTTTTTCCTGAAATGTGTGCTGAACTCAGGAAACTTATGGTATGTCATTTCTATTCATATGTAAATTTAAGGAACCAACAAATGTCATTGTGGGGTCCCTGGTGTCACTATATCAAAATAGGACCACATATTGACTACAATTCTGATGAGGCTGGTCAGATAATTAGTCAAGGAGGCAGAGGGGGTTACCGGTTTCTTTCAATAAACTACCAAACACCAGCCCAGATGACCACTCTTCCAGTGAATTCTCCCTACCTGCTTACTCAGGTTTAATGAGTGGTACGAAAGGTTATTTGTGAAAACATCATGAGGCAGCTTTTCTCAATATCCTACAGTCTGAGCACACTTGGGGGTCAAGCAGACACTGGTCATTCAGGGTGGTCATCTGAGGGGCAGCTCACAGCGTGACAGTACTAGGGGAGGAAGGCAACAGATGTGATGTTAAGACCCTCAGAGGGTTTCCTTTAGAGGGAAAAGGGCCACATTAGGTATGGAAGATGTGTAAAATAGAGGAGGGAAACCTCCTTATCCAGGCATGTCCTCCAGGGCATCAACTTGGATTCCTCTTGAACAATGGATAGGAATATTGGAGAAAGAGAGTCAGGGGAGCTCTTGCATCAGGAGTCCAGGATATGATGGAGAGGTCCCAGTTGTCAGAGGTCTCTGACTCCATGGAACCATGTACACTTCCCATGCCAGATCCATCATTCATTCATGATGTGATGCTAAAAGCCACTCAGCTTCCCTAATTGTCATAATCACTCAGTAGAAAACAGGAGGTACAGCACCTCCTCTGCCCACACATGGGCTGATGTGGGGATCATAGGTCATAATGCCGGATGTTCCCTAACAGCAGCAGAGCATCATACCCACAGAAGGTATGAGAAATATCCCTCCATTCCCCACTGCCCCAGAGTGGTGCAAGCACCCTACCTGGTGTCCAGTTTGTTTCTCCTGCCATTTAGGAAACACGGAAGATAACTAAGGGACCAGTCCTCTTCCTCATGATTCACCTGGATTGAGACATTTCAGCCTCCTCATGTGATAACAACAAATAGGCCTATTACCATTGTCATATGATAGTGCAGAGAACTGAGGACAGAGGGACCTCATGACCTTCTCAGGTGTAGGTGCCTTTCAATGGGCTTGGACCCCATCCCTCACTCTGCACTACCAGCACCCTGCTCCCAGTCTCTCTGCTCTGCTGCCTTTCTGCGTGGTCTCATCTCCATGAAGACATGACCCACACAGGCTCCCTGAACCCCATGATCTCCCTGAAACCCAGCTTTCATCAGATGGCTCTGCTTGGAACTCAGTAAACAATGGGATCAGATGTTCAAACTCACACTCAAAGTTTGCTAGTTCTCTCTGGACTTCTGTCAGGAAGATGCCTGCAGGTGTCCCTATTGTTGACAGTGCTGACCCCCTCACCTCCAACTCAGAGCAGAGCATTGTACTGCATCAGATTTGGTCACCTGAAAAACTTACTGTGGCCATGAAGGTTATTCAGAATAGTGATTGGGGATTACTTGGTGTCCCATATGTAAGACAACCTATAAAGAGTGTAAGCTGTGTTTTTCATGGAGCAATATTTTAATTTTCCTTGTCATAAGTGTTGCTGCCAACACAGAATTCAATATACATTTGAAAGTCAGGATTGGTTCACATTCGATGGCAGCCATCAAATTCAAGTTCATGTCTAGATACAACCTGATTATTGACCACTGGAATCAAAATACCTCGCTGAGCCCTGCTTGGTGGTTGAGGCCCATAATCCTTGCCCTTTGGGAGGCTGAGGCAAGAGGATCACTGGAGCCCAGGACTTTGAGGTTTCAGTGAGCTATGATGACACCACCCACACTCTAGCTATCTAGCCAGGGAGGCAGAGTGAGACCCTGTCCTCCCCCATCCTTGAAAATATCTGCCTGAAGCAATGGTGCTAAATGATGATTTTTAATAAAGGCATCATCTCATCTAGCAGAGTTTGGGATTGACATCAAAATGGATCTGAGTTCCCTTATCATTCTTTCCTCTCTCCCCTATGTCCTATTTGCAACTGTCAACAACATCTTCACTTACTGGGATACATTTGATACAATTAATCCAAAACTTGATACCTGATTCTCCATTCAGGTTCACTCTTTCCATTGGGCATTTCTTTCAGTTGTGATGCCCTCAAAACCCTGTTGCCCATTGAGTCCTCACATGGTGCCCTCTTCCTGCCCTCAAAGTCCCCTTATCTTACTGCTTTATATCTGTTGTCGGTCCACGGACCCTGGCAAATATAGAGATTTTCACCATTTTTATAGTTTTGGGTTTTCCAGAATGTCATCTAATGGAGTTGCTTTAGACTATCTCACTCATCCATATACATTGAATGTTCCTTGATCTCTCTGTGATGCTTGTGTAGATCTAACATTTCATCTGGTGTTTTCTCTCCTTTGTTTCAGCAAACCAATGTTTCTCCTGTCCCTGCTGCCCTTCAGTCATTCCAGATGTCTCACCCATCCCTCTCTATCCCCAGCCTGTTCCCCTGACCCCACTCATGCCACCTCCTTGCCTCTGGTGCCCCCTCGACCTATTTAGGTCATCAACCCCTTCTCATCCACGGTCCCTGCCCACCCTCACTGTCACACGGCCCCTCCCCAGTCCCCTGTTCCTGCCTGGTAGTCCCCCTACTCAGCCCCCTCCACAGCCCCCTGTTCCTGCCTGGTGACCTGTCTCCACTGCCCCCTCCCAGCCCCTTGTTCTTGCCTGGTAGCCCCCCTTCACAGTCCCCTTCCAGCCCCGAGCCCCTGGCCACCTGCAATTGCTTTGGACTCCTTTTTCTGGTGGCGTTCGAACAGAATTGCCCCAGAGCCACTGGCCAAGCAACCCTTCCCACCTGCATCCTGCCCACTTTGCAGGCTGCGTTGGTGGCGGTAGCCTGGTTGCCTTGCAAATCCAAGAACAGGATGTGGGGCCACCACTCATTGCCAGCGATGGACCAGTCATGGACTGGAAGCACAGGCAAGGACTTTGCTCCGCAGTGTGCCTTTTCTTTGGTGGAAGTGAAAGATACCCCTCAGCAAAATGGGTCTTTTCCCCTGGGACCCAACATCATGGTTTCTGTGGCCTCTGATAGTGCACAAGAGGCCCATATCACCTTCCCCATGAACTTGTGCCTCCTCCTCTGAAGTATTCTTTCTCCTTGGCAGGTGGACTGCAGGCTAGCATCACTAGGTGATGTGCAATGGGCAGGATGCAGGTGGGTAGGGTTACCTGACCAGTGGGTGGGGTTGTCTGGCCTCTGACTCTGGGGCAATTCTGTGGAGCGCCACCAGAAAAGGGACCCAAGACAGTTGCAGGTGGGCAGGAGCCAGGGCTGGGAGGCGACTGTGGAGGGGAGCATCCTCAAACCAGCTGCCTCCCTAACCTGCTGGTCAACCACCACAGCCCGCTTCCACAGGTGTTTCTGGCTCTGGCCCTCCCCGTCCAACCATCAGCAATACCTTGAATTTTCTGCCAAGCTGCATGGGACAGATCTCATAAACTGGCCAGGCCAGAGCTCCAGCTGGAAGACAGAGCCAGAAAGTGGCAAGGCCAGGAAGAATCCACCCTGCTCGACTGCCGACCCCATGGGCTCATCGAGTCATCGCACATCAAAACGGCCATCAGTCTAGCCATCCTGGGGCTTTAGGCTGCGCCCTCTGTGCTAGGGCAACCTGCCCATCTACTCCATCCTTCCCAACGATGCCAACAAGGAGCGTTTCCCCATGCTCTGCAAGGAGGCCACCGTGCTGTTGGAGGACAAGGCCGTGGCCCAGTGGCAGCCCGAACCCAGCGCTCCAGCCTCTGCTCAGTCTGCTGCTACAGAAGCTGCATGACGATGGCTGCTGGGCCTACTACCTCCAAGGTGGTTTCAACAAGCTCCAGAGTACTCTGAGCCCTGCCAGAACAACACGGACAGCTCATCCTCACCCAGTAGCTTGCCCCCCACTTCTGTGCTGGGCCTGGGGGGCCTAGGCATCAGCTCTGACTGCTCGGACCATGAGTCAGACCCAGATCTGCCTAGCAGTGCCACTGAGTGAGATGGCAGCCCTGTGCCATCTAGCCAACCAGCCTTCCCTGTCCAGATCCTGCCCTACCTCTACCTCGGCTTCTCCAAGGACTCCACCAACCTGGACGTGCTTGGCAAGTAGGGCATCAAGTATTTCCTCGATGTCACACCCAACTTATCCAATGCGTTGGAGTAGGGTGGCCAGTTCACCTACAAGCAGATCCCCATCTCTGACCACTGGAGCCAGAGCCTTTCCCAGTTCTTCCCTGAGGCCATCAGCTTCATTGATAAGGCCCGTTTCAGGACATGTGGTGTCCTGGTGCACTGCCTGGCAGGCATCAGCCACTCAGTGGCAGTCACTGTGGCCTCGCTGATGCAGAAGATGAACCTGTCACCCAATGATGCCTATGATTTCGTCAAGAGGAAAAAGTCCAACATCTCCCCCAGCTTCAACTTCATGGGGCAGCTGCTGGACTTGAGTGTATGCTGGGGCCAAGCAGCCCCTGCCATAACCATGCTGCCCAGTGAACAGCTCCGCTTCTCCACACCCACCAACCACAACCTGTTCCCACTCAATATGCTCCAGTCCACGTGAGGCCTGGCACACTGCTGGGCATGGCACTGGGCCCTGCTCAGCCCTCCACAGGGCCATGTGGGGGTGCCCAAGCCTGTTGCCTCTGGCCTGAGGAACCCACAGATGTCACCTGTGCCCAGAGGCCCAGGCTAACCAGTGGCTGAGTGCCCTTACCGTCCTGTGGGAGCAGGGCCCACAGGCAGGGCCTCTCTCTGACATGTGTGGCTTTGGGGGTCTGACATGGCCTCATCCTTTCCTAGGACACTCCTTACTGCTGATGGCCCTGCCATTTTGGCTACTTTTGAAAGACATATCCATGGACTTGAGTTGACTTTTTATCCTTGGTAGGTAAATCCGAGCTCCCTGGAGCACAAAGAGTGTTCCAGCTCTTCTTGATGTTTCTTTTGTTCACATAAAAGTGTCATTTTCAGGCTACATGTAACAGTGGATTGTATAAACCAGCATTTCATCCCTTTCTTGATCCTACAGAGAGAGAGAAGTTTTCCCAGTTTTGTTTTTTGTTCTCCTGAAAACAATTGTCTGTTTTTGTTTTGTTGTGGAAAAGACAAACTCTGTGTTAATCTGGACCAAATGCATTTAGCACATGTGTGAAGCCTCCGTTTCTTCGGTTGGCCCTTCTTGAAGGGGTGGCTTCCTGCTCTCCAGGTGTTGGGACCCTCCTCCCACCCTTGGCCCAGTCCAGCTTGGCATTGCACTTGGCAGTGAGGGCTGCTGCAAGTTGTGACTGGTGGGCTGGATGGGTGGTCTTTGCAATCTCAGGTCTCCCGTTCTCCCCTCTGGAGGTCCACACAGACGTCCCTGAGGCAAAAGTTAGGGGGTCTGGGGCCTACCAAGCAGTAGTATGAAGCCTCTGGGCTCATCTCCTAGGAGGGCATAGGCCCTGGGCCCTGTTATGTATTTACCCACTACTTCTGTCTGTGTGTGTAACTGGGAGTGGAGGCCCAGCGGCAGGGGAGATCTTAGGTGGAGGGGGTGGGGCAACCTTGCCTCCACATTCTCCCCTGACTCTAGCTGTTGCTTTGGTGCAGCTGTCTCTCTCAGCTCCCATGTTCCCCTTGAAGCCTGCTGGGTTCTCATTTTTCCCATGCCTTCTACTGCCCAGAGACTTGTACCAATTTCAACCCTAGGGCAGAGGCAGGGTGGATGGGTGAAAGGGTGTGTGACTCTGTCTATCCCACCCTCCATATTCACAGAACAAAGCCATGGATTCCATTCTCTTCCTCCAGTTTTGTTCCTTCTCCAACCTCGGTTCTATCAGGTGTCAGGACTGCGTGGGGAACCAGGGGGGTAAGCGGTCAGGCCAGGGTCCCTGATGGAGCAGCACTCAGCATGTGAGTGAGGCCCCAGAAACTCTGCCCCATGCATCTTACCCCAAGGGATCCTTTTGGGCAGCAGATTGAAATCTTGCCACAGGTGAGACATTGACAAAAAGCTTCCACGCCATACATGGTTCTTTCTCTTTCTCTTTTCTTTTTAAAATGAAAAACTTAGAAGCATCATATTTGTGTAAATGAGAGTATGCCAGAGAGTGGTCAGTTTGCTTTATGATCTTATGAGGAAAAATTTGTGACACTCGTATGTGTACACACCCATACGTATGTATATCCTGAACCAGCCATGGGACTGTTTATATTGCAAGTAAATATTATTTTTTATAAAAAATAAAATAGTAACAAAAAGAAAAAAAGAAAGCAGAATTTGCCTTGTGACCAGCAGTCCTCAAAACTAAGCTCAGGAAGAATGGAGAAGGAAATCATCCTGGGCAGAGTTGTCTAGACCTCGGAGACCCTGACTCACCTCTTTCCCTTCTTGTGACTTTTTTCTTTTCCCGCAGTTAAAAAAAAAAAAAAAGCACTCATTTGTAAATAATGGGACAGATAAGAATAAAGTATTTCTGTTCTTGAAAGCTCTCTGGCTCAGAGCATTCCTGTCACCATTGGCCTGGAGTGGGCAGGTAGCAACTTCCTCCTGTGAGCACAGTGCCTGGGGCTTCCCTGAGGTCACCAGCTGTGGGGAGGGAGAGGGCTTCCCAAGGGACCCTTTCTCCTTCACCAATGACATTTTTTAATCTTCTGGGGCCTCTCTCCTTTACTGGGGATCCTTCCTTCCCCTGTGAGCCCCTGTCTTTCACCTGAGGACCCCTCCTTCATGTGGGGATGAGTCTCCTCCTTCTGGGACCTTGTCCCCCTTCCAGGCTTTTCATTCCTCCACAGGCTGGAAATGTGAGCCCAGGCTGTGGACAGCCCCCCTCCAGCCCCCCTTTCCCCATGCCACATGCAGACCACCACCAAATTGTCACAGCTTCACATCACTGGCCATCCACAATCACATTGCTCTGGGAGACCTAAGTCCTGGAAATTCTGTCCTTTCCCTATGGCTTCAAGGCTCCTGGTCTAGGCTGCAAGACTGTCTCAAAAATCACCAAAACTCCCCTCCATTTCCCTTTAGTCACAAAATTAAGGTAGGGAGGCCTGGACCCTGAGGATTCAGAGAGACACAAAGAGAAACTAAACAAACAGGTGCTGTAATCTGGGCATGAACTCTGGTGGTCTTTCTGTCCAAGGCTGCCCTTGTAGTCTGGTGGCAGAGCCATCCCCTCCCCACCACAGGAGGGGAACAAGCATTAGCAGGAAAAGGACAGGAATAGAAGTCTGGATTTCATGCTCATCACCCAGAGAGGGGTTCCTCAGGCAAGACAGAGTCACTCTCCCCACTTGGTGCTCCTTGTGGGTGCAGGGGGCACCCCAGCTGGGTTGGGTGGCCAGTCTGCTGGTAGGGGAGGAACTCCTCAGCCCTCCAAGCCCAGGATACCCCTCACCCTGGCCACCACCTCCTGCTGCTGGAGGCTCAGTTCCCCAACTCAGATGGTCATTGTGGGCAGGCTCACAGGGGGGTGGAATGCAAGAGTGTGGGATGTGTCTGCCCCCCAGCAGCTTCTCCCTGCTTTTGCAGGGCAGGCTAGAGGTTGTTGGTCCCAAGGTGGAGCAGCAGGTGGCCCCCACCTGTGTCTCCTCCCTACAAGTGCAATGACTGATTCCCAGAGGTTGGCAGGTGAGGAGTGGTGGTACGTAAGCGATATGTGGGGCTGTATCAGGGAACACACCAGGATCCCCTTGTGAGGAAAATGAAGGAACTCTTTCTAAACCTGGGGCTTCCCTGGTGAATCCTCTAAGATATCCCCAGGCCTTTTGCCTAAGGGATCCTGAAGCTCCAACCACAACCTTGAACAAAGGCTGACCCCTGAGGGTCAGCCCTTATGTGCAAAATGATTCCAGCCCTCCAATGTTCAGAAAGCCTAGATAAGAAGATGCACCCTTATGCATATGGTTAGGGTTAGGCTGGCATATGTGCTCAGCAAGTATTGGCGGTTAGGTGTAGAGTTTTACACTTTCATGATTCTGAGCAGGCTCCACAGTGGGAAGGCCACATGGGAGGTGGCCAGGATGGAGTGGCAGAAGGCTTGGTAAGCCAAAGTGTGTCAGTGGCTGACAAATGAGAGGCAAGTGGAGCTCACACTGGGAAAGGTGAGAAAACACAAGTTGGCTGGCTGTGCCTTGGCAAGGGGGAGCAGGTGGGAGGTGAAGTTGGAAGGAGTAGCAAAATAGGCACCTGTCTCTCACATGGGTCCCAGTTCTAGAGCTGAGATGACCAGTGCAGTGGCCATGAGCCACCTGGGACTGTCCAGCGCTGAAAATGTCATGAACAAGAGTGCAGATGTCCTATAAGTTAGAAAATAGAAACCAAATTTGAATGACTTAGTCCTTAAACATGAAGAAGATTGTGTGGACTTCATTGAAGTGATGACATATGAAACAGTATTTTTCCATCTATTGGGATGAATAAAAATATAAAGCTCATTTCACCTGTTTGACTTTTTAAAAATAATTTTGACATTTAAAAGTGGATCAACTTCACTTTTCTACAGTTTGAGGCTCCTAGTGAAACTCAGCAGCAAGTCCTGCTTCCCAAATATCCCCACACATGGATGAACCAGAGTGGTACCTTTGTGGCAGTGAACCTATAAGGCACTATCATCACCCAAAGTTCAGAGTTGACATGGGGGTGCTGGTTTGATGTATGTTCTATAGCTTTTGACAACAATAGAATGACCCGTATCCACCACTGTATCATTATACAGATTGGTTTCACTTCCACAATCTGCCGTGCTGTGCCAATCTTTCTTACTTAAAAAAAAAAATGTAGCCACCAGAATATTTAAAATGACACATGTAGCTCACATTTGTGACTTGTATTCTTTTCTTTTCTTTTTTTTTTTTTTTTGAGACAGAGTCTCATTTTGTCACCCTCAGTAGAGTGCTGTGATGTTACAGATCAGAGCAACCTCCAGCTCTTGGGCTTAGGTAATTGTCTTGCCTCAGCCTCCCAAGTAGCTGGGACTAGAGGCACCTGCCACAATGCCTATCTATTTTTTTGTTCCCTTATCATTCTTTCGTCTCTCCTCCATGGCAACTGTCAATAATTTCTTCACTTTCTGGGATACATTTGTTTAAATTCTTCTAAACATTGATCCATTTTTCTCTAAAGTTAATCACTTAAATTCAGGTTCACTCTTTGCACCGGGCATTTCTGTTCAAACGTGACATGCTCAAAACTGTGTTGCCTATTGTCTCCTCACACTGGGTGCTCTCCCTGTCCTCCAAGTCACCTTATCTTACTGCTTTATCTCTGTTGTTGGTCTACAAACCTTGGCAACTATTCAGATTTTCACTGTTTTCATAGTTTTGTGTTTTCCAGAATGTCATGTAATTGGAATAATATCTAATGGAGCTTTTTTGTACTAACATTCCACTCATCCATATATATTGAATGCTCCTTGATCTCTCTGTGATGACTTGTGTAGATCTAACATTTTATCTGGCTTTTTATCTCCTTTTTTGTAAACCAATGTTTTTCCTGTCCCTGCTGCTCTTCTGTCTACCCACATGTCCCATCCATCCCTCTCCATCCCCAGCCTGTTCTCCTGACCCCACTCATGCCACCTCCTGCTCTCTGGTGACCCCTGGCCCTATTTAGGTCATCAATCCCTCCTCGTCCCTGGTCCCTGCTTCTCCCTGCCAGCCCCTGCCCACTTCTGTAGGAGACCATGCACCATCTTGTAGAATCAGTCACTGGCCCTTGAGGAAAGCGCTGGGAGCAGGGTGACCTCCTAGCTAGCATGGAGATGTTTTGCAGCCCAGAGACAAGCCTTCAAGCAGTTGCAGGCGTTAATGAGGTAATATCAGTAGCTTATTAGCATGCAGGTGTTACACTTTGAACATTCATGGTGCAGCAGGGTGGGAGTTGAGTTAGTGGGGAAAGAATGCATAGTGAGCACAAAGTGACTATTAAGCACATGATCCTAGCACGTGGGCCCCCACAACTGTTGCATGATGCTTCAATAAAAGTCCACAGTAGAGGTTGCTCGAGGATCTTCCTGGAGATATGAGAAGCTCACTTCCTGTTCCCGGCTATTTTTATTTGCACGAGGGGGTACCACAGCAAGCACCAACACCCTTCCTTGCCCAATCCCTGCCCACCCTCACTGTTCTATGGCTCCTCCCTAGCCCCCTCTTCCTGCCTGGTAGCCCCCCTCCCAGCCCCTGTTCCTGCCTGGTGACCCCTATCCATAGCCTCTTCCCAGTCTCTTGTTCTTGCCTGGTCACACCCCTACACAGCCCCCTCTGAGCCCCAGCCTCCTGTCCAGGAGGTGAGAGTCACTCTGAGTCTGCCTTTCAGAAGGCAGCATCTGGAAGTAGGCAGTGTTGAGTCCCTGTCATCTCCTATTCCTGGAAAATAGGCCCAGGCCACAGCCTGCTGAGCTCTCTCTGTTTGTCTCTTTGCGTTCTCAGAGCTGTGGGAGGTGCCTCTTCACAGCATCTGTCCCACTGCTCTCATTTATCCATCAGTGTCCTTTCCCAAGAGACAGGTATGTCCCTGTGGGTGGCTGTCAGCAAGGTCACCATCGGGAGATGTCTGCCTCTGTCTTATGTCCCTGGTGCCTTCTTCCTGGGGGGTGGGGTCTGGCCTCCTTAAAACTCCAGCAGAAAGAGAAGAATCAGGCAAGATGGCAGCCGAGTAACAGCTTCCTTGCATCTGGGCACCGTGAGTCTGGGGATATAGGACTCCAGGCATCTCTGGCTGGTGGGATCTGCCTATCATCACCCCTGAGAGGTTACAGGGAGTCAGCGAGAGACTTCTGGACCCCAAGAGGAGGACTAAAACAGTGGAAAACTGGCAAGTGGTCGCGTGTGTTCAATCCGTCTAAACCCGCCCGCAACTGTAAGTTCAGTAGCAGCGAGACTGCAAACCAGAAAGGCCTTACCTGTGAACTGTTTTGGTGTCTTTGGACTTGGCACTCAGCTGAACTGCCTTGGGGAGAGCCTGAGCGGGAGTGCGGAGAACTTTGGCCTTGTCTAGGGCCCCAGTCTGAGCCGCTGAGCCAGACGGAGCTAATAGTGTTTGGCTTTGGGCCACAGATCGCAGACATTGTGAGTGATCTGCCCCGGCAAGCTCCACCCTCAGGGTCGCAGAGCTGGAATTGGGTGGGAGCTGGTAACCCAGTGACCAAGTAGCCAAAGGGCGGGGTCTGAGCCGCCTTGCAGCCCTAACCCTCGGGGGCAGAGGGAGACCAGTTTTGACACACAGGGTAAGTGGATAGCCACTTCAGCAGTGATTCCAGTGACAAGCACTTCCCTGAGAAAGCTTCTGCTCAGTAAGTGAACAAGTTCAAAGTGCCTTTTAAGTGGGCTGAAGAGAGATTTAGGGTGTCTACCTGCTGGGGTTTGAGAAACTAGCAGCCTCCAGTCGTATCAGAACTGTGATTAACATCTCATACCCCAGAAGACCACGTGCTGCCCAGACAATATTCAATAACATATACATACTGCTTTGTTTTTGGTTGTGTTTTTTTTTTTTTTTTGGTTTGGTTGGTTTTTTTTGTTTATTTTGATGTTGTGGATTGTTGTTTTGTTTTTTAAGTTCAACCTTTTCCATACAGATCCTTTTTCTTTCTCAATTTTTCTAGTTTAATTATAATTTCCCATTGCTGCCTATTTCAATTAATTAGAACTTCATTTTTGTCAGTGTTTCTACCGATATTATTTGGTTTTTCTAGCCAATTTTATCCCGTAAAGTTTTCTGTTTGCTTGTTTTGGTTTGATTTATAGCATTTTTGCCTTTCCTCTCTACTTGGTGGAGTGGGGTACTGTGTCTGATCAGTTTAGCAAAGAGCTGCTGACCTCAAGGGAACTGGGCACCCCCAGAAGGTGGTTTTCTTTTAAGGTTGTATCAAAGTACCCTACTGTACACCTATATTGCTCTGTCTCCCTCTTTCTGTGCCTCTCTTCTTTTTGTCAATATCCCTTTTACACACCCCCTCTCCTTTCTCTATTTTTCTCTTTTTTTTTTTTCTTACCACTTGGTCCTCCTTTCTTTCATTCCCTTTTTTGCTCTTAAACCTTCTCACCCTTCTGGTCCTGTAACCCTTAGTCCACAGGCACAAGAACTTAAAGAGCAAGAGGAAGTGAAAGGAAAATTAGGGCAAGGAAACAGATAAAAGAAATCACCCATGAGGAAGAATCAGCAGAAAACTCCAGGCAACATGAAGAACCAGTCCAGAACAACCCCGCCAAGGGACCATGAGGTAGCTACTGCAGAGGATTCCACCTATACAGAAATGATAGGAATGACAGAAAGGGAATTTAGAATACACATGTTGAAAACAATGAAAGAAACGATGGAAACAATGAAGGAAACTGCTCATAAAGTGGAAAATAACCAAAAGGAAATCCAAAAACAGAATCAAATCAGAGATGAACGATATGAAGAATATAAAAAGGATATAGCAGAGCTGAAGGAAATGAAACGGTCAATCAGGGAACTTAAAGATGCAATGGAAAGTATCAGCAACAGGTTAGACCATGCAGAAGAAAGAATTTCAGAGGTAGAAGACAAATTTTTTGAGATAACTCAAATAGTAAAAGAGGCAGAAAAGAAGAGAGAGAAAGCAGAACGTTCACTGTCAGAATTATGGGACTTTATGAAGCATTCCAACATACGAGTTATAGGAATTCCATAAGGGGAAGAAGAATGCCCCAGAGGAATGGAAGCCATACTAGAGAATATTATAAAAGAAAATTTCCCAAATATCACCAAAGATTCTGACACACTGCTTTCAGAGGGCTATCGGACCCCAGGTGGCCTCAACTCTAACCAAGCTTCTCCAAGACACATTGTGATGAATCTGTCCAAAGTCAAGACAAAAGAAAAGATTCTGCAAGCTGCCAGGAGTAAGCGCCAGTTGAACTACAGGGGCAAATCCATCAGAGTGACCACAGACTTCTCTAATGAAACTTTCCAAGCAAGAAGACAATGGTCATCTACCTTTAATCTACTTAAACAGAACAATTTCCAGCCCAGAATTCTGTACCCTGCTAAGCTAAGCTTCAAAATTGACGGAGAAATCAAATCATTTACGGATATACAAACATTGAGGAAATTCACCACAACAAGACCAGCTCTACAGGTAATACTTCAACCTGATCTGCACACTGACCACCACAATGGAACAGCAGCAAAGTAAGAACTCAGAAATTAAAGGACAGAACCAAACCTCCACACTGATGCAAAAGATAAAACTAAGCAATGGACTCTCACCAAATAAGACGAATAGAATACGATCACACTTATCAATTATCTCAATAAATGTTAATGGCTTGAATTCCCCACTGAAGAGACATACATTGTTTGACTGGATTAAAAAACAGAAGCCATCCATTTGCTGTCTGCAAGAAACACACCTGGCTTCAAAAGACAAATTAAAGCTCCGAGTCAAGGGTTGGAAGACAATTTTTCAGGCAAATGGAATTCAGAAGAAAAGAGGAGTTGCAATCTTATTTTCAGATACATGTGGATTTAAAGCAACTAAAGTCAAAAAAGACAAAGATGGTCACTTTATATTGGTCAAGGGAAAAATACAACAAGAAGACATTTCAATTCTAAATATCTATGCACCCAATTTAAATGCTCCCAGATTCTTGAAACAGACCTTACTCAGTCTGAGCAATATGATATCTGATAATACCATAATAACAGGGGACCTTAACACTCCTCTTACAGAACTGGACAGATCCTCTAAACAGAAATTAAACAAGGATATAAGAGACTTAAATGAGACCCTAGAACAACTGTGCTTGACAGACGCATATAGAACACTCCATCCCAAAGATAAAGAATATACATTCTTCTCATCACCCCATGGAACATTCTCCAAAATTGATCATATCCTGGGACACAAAACAAATATCAACAGAATCAAAAGAATTGAAACTTTACCTTGTATCTTCTCAGACCATAAGGCACTAAAGGTGGAACTCAACTCTAAGAAAAATGCTCGACCCCACCCAAAGGCATGGAAACTAAACAATCTTCTGTTGAATAACAGATGGGTGAAGGAAGAAATAAAACAGGAAATCATTAACTTCCTTGAGCATAACAACAATGAAGACACAAGCTACCAAAACCTGTGGGATACTGCAAAAGCAGTTTTGAGAGGAAAATTCATCGCTTTAGATGCCTACATTCGAAAAACAGAAAGAGAGCACATCAACAATCTCACAAGAGATCTTATGGAATTGGAAAAAGAAGAACAATCTACGCCTAAACTCAGTAGAAGAAAAGAAATATCCAAATCCAAATCAGAGATCAATGAAATTGAAAACAAAAGAATCATTCAGAAAATTAATGAAACAAGGAGTTGGTTTTTTGAAAAAAAAAAAAAAATAGATAAACCATTGGCCAGACTAACGAGGAATAGAAAAGAAAAATCTCTAGTAACCTCAATCAGAAATGATAAAGGGGAAATAACAACTGATCCCACGGACAACAAGAGATCATCTCTGAATACTACCAGAAACTCTATGCCCAGAAATTTGATAATGTGAAGGAAATGGATCAATATTTGGAATCACACCCTCTCCCTAGACTCAGGCAGGAAGAAATAGAGCTCCTGAACAGACCAATTTCAAGCACTGAGATCAAAGAAACAATAAAAAATCTTCCAACCAAAAAATGCCCTGGTCCAGATGGCTTCACACCAGAATTCTATCAAACCTTCAAGGAAGAGCTTATTCCTGTACTGCAGAAATTATTCCAAAAATTTGAGGAAGAAGGAATCTTCCCCAACACATTCTATGAAGCAAACATCACCCTGATACCAAAACCAGGAAAAGACCGAAACGAAAAGGAGAATTTCAGACCAATCTCATTCATGAACATAGACGCAAAAATTCTCAACAAAATCCTAGCCAATAGATTACAGCTTATCATCAAAAAAGTCATTCATCATCATTAAGTAGGCTTCATCCCAGGGATGCAAGGCTGGTTTAACATATGCAAGTCTATAATCGTTATCCACCATATTAACAGAGGCAAAAATAAAGATCACATGATCCTCTCAATAGATGCAGAAAAAGCATTTGATAAAATCCAGCATCCTTTTCTAATTAGAACACTGAAGAGAATGGGTATAGGTGGCACATTTCTAAAACTGATTGAAGCTATCTATGACAAACCCACAGCCAATATTTTACTGAATGGAGTAAAACTCAAAGCTTTTCCTCTTAGAACTGGAACCAGACAAGGTTGTCCTCTGCCACCTTTACTATTCAACGTAGTGCTGGAAGTTCTAGCCAATACAATTAGGCAAGACAAGGAAATCAAGGGAATCCAAATGGGAGCAGAGGAGGTCAAACTCTCCCTCTTTGCTGACAACATGATCTTATACTTAGAGAACCCCAAAGACTCAACCACAAGACTCCTCGAAGTCATCAAAAAATACAGTAATGTTTCAGGATATAAAATCAATGTCCACAAGTCAGTAGCCTTTGTGTACACCAATAACAGTCAGGATGAGAAGCTAATTAAGGACACAACTCCCTTCACCATAGTCTCAAAGAAAATGAAATACCTAGGAATATACCTAATGAAGCAGGTGAAGGACCTCTATAAAGAAAACTATGAAATCCTCAGAAAGGAAATAACAGAGGATATTAACAAATGGAAGAACATACCATGCTCATGGATGGGAAGAATCAACATTGTTAAAATGTCTATACTTCCCAAAGCAATCTACCTATTCAATGCCATTCCTATCAAAATACCAACATTGTACTTTCAAGATTTGGAAAAAATGATTCTGCGTTTTGTATGGAACCGGAAAAATCCCTGTATAGCTAAGGCAGTTCTCTGTAACAAAAATAAAGCTGGGGGTGTCAGCATACCAGATTTTAGTCTGTACTACAAAGCCATAGTGCTCAAGACAGCATGGTACTGGCACAAAAACAGAGACATAGACACTTGGAATTGAATTGAAAACCAAGAAATGAAACTAACATTTTACAACCACCTAATCTTTGATAAACCAAACAAGAACATACCTTGGGCGAAAGACTCCCTTTTCAATAAATGGTGTTGGGAGAACTGGATGTCCACATGTAAAAGACTGAAACTGGACCCACACCTTTCCCCACTCACACAAATTGATTCAAGATGGATAAAGGACTTAAACTTAAGGCATGAAACAATAAAAATCCTCCAAGAAAGCATAGGAAAAACACTGGAAGATATTGGGCTGGGGAAAGACTTCATGAAGAAGACTGCCATGGCAATTGCAACAACAACAAAAATAAACAAATGGGACTTCATTAAACTGAAAAGGTTCTGTACAGCTAAGGACACAATAACCAAAGCAAAGAGACAACCTACACAATGGGAAAGGATATTTGCATATTTTCAATCAGACAAAAGCTTGATAACTAGGATCTATAGAGAACTCAAATTAGTCCACATGAAAAAAGCCAACAATCCCATATATCAATGGGCAAAAGACATGAATAGAACCTTCTCTAAAGACGACAGACGAATGGCTAACAAACACATGAAAAAATGTTCATCATCTCTATATATTAGAGAAATGCAAATCAAAACAACCCTGAGATATCATCTACCCCAGTGAGAATGGCCCACATCACACAATCTCAAAACTGCAGATGCTGGCGTGGATGGGGAGAGAAGGGAACACTTTTACACTGCTGGTGGGACTGCAAACTAGTACAACCTTTCTGGAAAGAAGTATGGAGAAACCTCAAAGCACTCAAGCTAGACCTCCCATTTGATCCTGCAATCCCATTACTGGGCATCTACCCAGAAGGAAAGAAATCCTTTTATCATAAGGACACTTGTACTAGACTGTTTATTGAAGCTCAATTTACAATCACCAAAATGTGGAAACAGCCTAAATGCCCACCAACCCAGGAATGGATTAACAAGCTGTGGTATATATATACCATGGAATACTATTCAGCCATTAAAAAAATGTAGACTTTACATCCTTCGTATTAACCTGGATGGAAGTGGAAGACATTATTCTTAGTAAAGCATCACAAGAATGGAGAAGCATGAATCCTATGTACTCAATTTTGATATGAGGACAATGAATGACAATTATGGTTATGGGGGGGGAACAGAAAGAGGGACAGAGGGAGGTGGGTGGGGCCTTGGTGTGTGTCACACTTTATGGGGGCAAGACATGATTGCAAGAGGGACTTTACCTAACAATTGCAATCAGTGTAACCTGGCTTATTGTACCCTCAATGAATCCCCAACAATAAAAAAAAAACAAAAAACAACAACAAAAAAAACTCCAGCAGAAAGGCATTCCGCAGGAGATACTCCCCTGGAAGGAGAAAAACCAGTTGGGCCATGAGAGTGGGTGGTGGCAGTTTTAGAAACCTGGGTGGTAACTCCCAAATACCACTCTCATTGGTGTCCATCAGGCCCTTGAGCTCTGCAGAGGGTGGTGTAGGTCTCAGATTCTGCCTCTGTGGCTCTTGGCTCTGGGTACAGCTTGGTTCCTCCTCCTGATAAAGTGTCCCCAATGCCTGTCCTGGCTTTACTGGCCAAGTGGGCTGTCTTCTGGTTTCTCCCTGCCGTAGGGCCTGCCCCAGGGTGGCAGTGGCATTGTACAAGGAGAAGGGCCTATTATACTCTTAGAGAAAGGACATTAAGTATCAGCAAGAGATACTTCAATTGGTAGAAGCAGTATGGAAACCCCAGATAGTAGCAGTGATGCACTGTCATGGACATCAATGAGATGCTTCCACCATCACTAAAGGAAATGCTAGGGCCAATACTGAGGTAAAGAGGGCTGTCTCCCAGTTGTATCAAGTGTCTCGAGTGGCTCTCCTCATACCATGGTTTCTGGAGCTCACCCCTATCTATCTACTCCTGGGAGGAGAAGGAATAGTTGGCAATGGAGGGGAGCCAGGAAATGGAGGGAGGATGGATAAAAATTCCAGACATGTAGCATTCCCCCAGCTTCTCGGAGCCACCATGGTGACAGTCATGCACAGAGCACTCATCTGAGACTGGAGTCTTTGGTGAAGTTGCTGGGCTGATAACTCTACATGTCCCACCTGGGAGCCCTGGCCCAAACCATCAACAGTGTGTCACCTGCAATCAGTTTGATGCACCAAGGACTGACGGAATCCCCAGGAACCCACTTGTATGGATCAACACCCTTTAAGGACTTCCAGGTAGATTTTACTGAAATTCCCATGTGTAAAGAGAATAAGTACTTGCTGGTGATGGTCTGCACATACTTGGAATAGGTAAAAGCCTTCCCCACCAGAGCAAAGAGAACTCCTGAAGTAGTAAAAGTGTTGCCCAGAAAAATCATCCCATGGTTTAGGTTGCCACTCTGGTTTAAATTTGACATTAGTCTACCCTTCATAACAGAAATAGTGCAAATAATAGCTAAAGCTTTGGTTATCACCTGGAAGTTATATGTAACTTATAGTCCTCAAAGCTTGGACAGGGTAAAATGCATGAACAGGGCCATAAGAACAGGAATTGGTAAATTCTGCCAGGAAGCAAAGCTTAATTGGATACAGACCTCACCACTGATGTTACTCAAAGAGGCCTCCATCAATCCTCTGCAATTTATTAGGGACTCCTAAAAGAACTGGGAGAGATTAAATCAAATAGACAAAAACCCTAGAAAGAGTAGCAAGGAAGATCTCCACTTGGGTAATTAATCGTGTTCTGTTTAGTCTTTTGTGTCTACATATCCTTTCTCTCTGGAGAATCAAGGGAACCAAGTATAGGAACAGGTTCAGAACCTTGTACCCCTCAAACCAAGGTAGAGAGAAATTTACACCATCATCCTATCCACATGTATGGCAGCAAAGGTGGAAGAAATCCTCACCTAGTCATCACAGCTGGCTTAATAGAGCATCACTGCCCCTTGGGAACTAAAGGTACCTTTTAAGATAGTCAATATGTAGATCAACTCCCCCAAGGAACAACAAAGCAGACACAGCACAAGATCCCCTGCATAAACAAATGGCTGAGATGTCAGAAATAGAATTCAGAATCTGGATAGCAAATAAGATCAAATTAGAATTTCAAGCAGCAATCCAAAATATATCACAAGAATTCAATGAATTCAAAGGCAAAATGACAAAGATTTTGACACATTAAGACAAGAAGTTGCAGCCCTCAAAGATCTGAGAAATACAGTAGAATCCCTCAGTAACAGAATGGAGCAAGCAGAAGAAAGGATTTCTGACATTGAAGACAAAGCTTTTGAACGCTTCCAAACTTCCAAAGAGGAAGGGAAATGGAGGGCAAAAACTGATCACTCTCTCAGAGAGCTCTGGGATAATTTGAAGAAAACCAATATTTGCCTTATAGGGATCCCCAAAAGTGATGAAGTGGCTTCACAAGACACAGAGTCTCTTCTTCATGAGATTATGAAAGAGAACTTTCCAGACATGCCAAGAGATTCTGCAATTCAGATAGCAGACAGTTTCAGAACTCCAGCATGACTCAACCCAAATAAGACATCCCCCAGACACATCATAATCAATTTCACTAAAGTTAATATGAAGGAGAAAATTCTGAGCAGCCAGACAAGAAAACCATAACCTACAAGGGAAATAATATTAGAATAACTGCAGATCTCTCTGCTGAAAACTTTCAAGCTAGAAGAGGATGGTCATAGACTTTTAATCTCCTAAAACAAAATAACTTTCAACCCAGGATCCTGTATCCTGTTAAACTGAGTTTCATTTATGATGGAGAAATTAAACACTTTAATGACATTCACATGTTGAAGAAATTTGCCATAACTAAACCAGCGCTCCAGGATATTTTCAGAACTATTCTCCATAATGACCAGAGTAATCCTCCACCTCAAAAGTAAACTCACCCAGAAACTTTTGATCAAATTCCAACTTCCACAGTTGCAAAAGGATTAAAAATGTCCACTGGACTTTGGAAAGGCTTATCAATAGTCTCAATTAACATGAATGTTTTAAATTGTCTTCTAAAGAGGCACAGGTTGGCTGACTGGATACAAAAACTCAGACCAAATATTTGCTGCATACAAGAACCTCATCTTATGTTAAAAGATAAATATAGACTCAAGGTGAAGAGATGGTCATCTATATTTCAGGCAAATGGAAAGCAGAAAAAAGCAGGTGTTGCAATCCTATTCGCAGATACAATGGGCTTTAAACCAACCAAAATAAGGAAGGATAAGGATGGACACTTCATATTCATTAAAGGTAATACTAAATGTGATGAGATTTCAATTAATATTTATACACCCAACCAGAATGCACCTCAATTTATAAGAGAAACTCTAACAGACAAGAGCAACTTGATTTCCTCCAGTTCCATAGTAGTCAGAGATTTTAACAACCCTTTAGCAGTGTTAGATAGATCCTCCAAAAAGAAGGTAAGCAAAGAAATTTTAGATTTAAACTTAATCACACAACATCTGGATTTAACAGACAGCTACAGAACATTTCATCCCAACAAAACTGAATATACTTTCTTCTCATCAGCCCACAGAACATACTCCAAAATCGATCACATCTTAGGTCACAAGTCTAACCTCAGCAAATTTAAAAAAAATAGAAATTATTTCTTGTATCTTCTCAGATCATCATGGAATAAAAGTTGAACTCAATAACAACAGGAATCTGCATACTCATACAAAAACATGTAAGCTAAATAACCTTATGCTGAAGGATAGATGGGTCATAGATGAGATTAAGAAGGAGATCACCAAATTTTTGGAACAAAATGACAATTAAGACACAAATTATCAGAACCTCTGGGATACTGCAAAGGCAGTCCTAAGAGGGAAATTTATAGCACTGCAAGCCTTCCTCAAGAGAATGGAAAGAGAGGAAGTTAACAACTTAATGGGACATCTCAAGCAACTGGAGAAGGAAGAACATTCTAACCCAAAACCCAGCATAAGAAAAGAAATAAAATTAGAGCAGAACTAAATGAAATAAAAAACAAAAGAATTATACAACAGATCAATAAATCAAAAAGTTGGTTTTTGAAAAGGTCAATAAAATAGATAAACCTTTGGCTAACCTAACCAGGAATAAAAGAGTAAAATCTCTAATTTCATCAATCAGAAATGGTAAAGATGAAATAACAACAGACCCCTCAGAAATTAAAAGAATCCTTAATGAATATTACAAGAAACTTTATTCTCAGAAATATGAAAATCTGAAGGAAATTGACCAATACTTGGAAGCACACCACCTGCCAAGACTTAGCCAGAATGAAATGGAAATGTTGAACAGGCCTATATTAAGTTCTAAAATAGCATCAACTATACAAAAGCTCCCTAAAAATAAAAGCCCGGGACCAGATGGCTTCACGTCAGAATTCTACCAAACCTTTAAATAAAAACTAGTGCCCATATTACTAAACCTTTTCCAAAATACAGAAAAAGAAGGAACACTACCCAACACATTCTATGAAGCAAACATCACCTTGATCCCTAAACCAGGGAAAGACCCAACAAAAAAAGAAAATTATGGACCAATATCACTAATGAATATTGATGCAAAAATATTCAATAAGATCCTAACAAACAGAATCCAACAACACAGCAAAAAAAAATTATACACCATGACTAAGTGGGATTTATCCCAGAGTCTCAAGGCTAGTTCAATATACGTAAATCTATAAATGTAATTCAGCACATAAACAAACTAAAAAATAAAAACCATATGATTCTCTCAATTGATGTAGAAAAAGCTTTTGATAATATCCAGCATCCCTTCATGATCAGAACACTTAAGAAAATTGGTATAGAAGGGACATTTCTTTAACTAATAGAGGCCATCTACAGCAAACCTACAGCCAGTGTCGTATTGAATGGAGTTAATGAGATCATTTCCATTTAGATCCGGAATCAGGCAAGGTTGCCCATTGTCGCCACTGCTCTTTAACACTGTAATGGAAGTTTTAAACATTGCAATTTGGGAAGAAAAGGTGATCAAGGGTATTCACATAGGGTCAGAAGAGATCAAACTTTCACTCTTCTCAGATGATATGATTGTATATCTGGAAAACACTAGGGATTCTACTACAAAACTTTTAGAAGTGATCGAGGAATACAGCAATGTCTCAGGCTACAAAATCAACATCCATAAATCTGTAGCCTTTATATATACCAACACTAGCCAAGCCAAAAAAAAACAGTCAAGGACTCTATTCCTTTCACAGTACTGCCGAAGAAGATGAAACATTAGGGAGTTTACCTAACAAAGGATGTGAAAGGTCTCTATAAAGAGAACTATAAAACTTTAAGACAAGAAATAGCTGAAGATGTTAACAAATGGAAAAACATACCATGCTCATGGATGGTAAGAATCAACATTGTTAAAATGTCTATACTACCCAAAGCTATATATAATTTTAATGCAATTCCTATTAAAGCTCCATTGTCATACTTTAAAGATCTCAAAAAAATACTTCATTTTATATGGAATCAGAAAAAACCTTGAATAGCCAAGACATCACTCAGACATAAAAACAAAGCAGGAGGAATCACGCTAGCAGACCCGAGACTGTACTATAAATCGATAGTGATCAAAACAGCATGGTACTGGCACAAAAACGGAGAGGTAGATGTCTGGAACAGAATAGACAACCAAGAAATGAATCCAGCTACTTACCATTATCTGATCTTTGACAAGCCAATTAAAAACATTCAGTGGGGAAAAGATTCCCTGTTGAACCAATGGTCTTTGGTGAACTGGCTGGCGACCTTAGAAGACTGAAACTGGACCCACACCTTTCACCATTAACTAAGATAGACTCTCTCTGAATAAAAGATTTAAACTTAAGGCATGAAACTATAAAAATACTGGAAGAAAGTGCAGGGAAAACTCTTGAAGGAATCAGCCTGGGTGAATATATTATGAGGAGGACTCCCCAGGCAATTGAAGCAATATCAAAAATACACCACTGGGACCTGATAAAACTAAAAAGCTTCTGCACAGCGAATATGCCTATATAAGTATAGCAAGCAGACAGCCCTCAGAATGGGAGAAAATATTTGCAGGGTATACCTCTGACAAAGGTTTAATAACCAGAATCCACAGAGAACTCAAACCTATTAGCAAGAAAAGAACAAGCGATCCCATCTCAGGGTGGGCAAAGGACTTGAAGAGAAACTTCTCTAATGAAGACAGGCACACGGCCTTCAGACATAAGAAAAAATGCTCATCATCCTTAATCATCAGAGAAATGCAAATCAAAACTACTTTGAGATATCACCTAACTCCAGTAAGATTAGTCCACATAACAAAATCCCCAAACCAGAGATGTTGGTGTGGATGTGGAGAAAAGAGAACACTTCTACACTGCTGGTGGGAACGCACACTAATACATTCCTTTTGGAAGGATGTTAGGAGAATACTCAGAGATCTAAAAATAGAACTGCCATTTGATCCTATAATTCCTTTACTAGGTATATATCCAGAAGACCAAAAATCACAATATACAAAGACATCTGTACCAGAATATTTATTGCAGCCCAATTCATAATTGTTAAGTCATGGAAGAAGCCCAAGTGCCCATCGATCCATGAATGGATTAATAAATTATGGTACATGTATACCACGGAATATTATGCAGCCTTATAGAAAGATGGCGACTTTACCTCTTTCATGTTCACATGGATGGAGCTGGAACATATTCTTCTTAGCAAAGTATCTCAAGAATGGAACAAAAAGTATCCAATGTACTCAGCCCTACTGTGAAGCTAATTATAGCTTTCATATGAAGGCTATAACCCAATTATAGTACAAGAATATGGGGAAAGGGCCAAGGGAGGGTAGGGTAGGAGGTAGGTTGGGGTGGAGGGAGAGTAATTGGTGGGGCCACACCTACGGTGCATCTTAGAATGAGTACAGGTGAAACTTACTAAATACAGAATACAAATGTCTTCATACAATAACTAAGAAAATGCCATGAAGACTATGTTAAACAGTTTGGTTGTATATGAAACCAGTACATTGTACCCCTTTACTGCACTAATGTACACAGCTATCATTTAATAATAATAATACTAATCATAATCATAATAATAAAAGTCAACATGCCCTGCTCCAGCCACATACTGGGAGCTGGCTGGTCAAGTCAAAGCTGAAGCTGAGGAAACTCCTCAAAGGACTTGTCTTAATTGGACTTTGGACTTTGGAAAAAGGGGGAGAGGGATGCAACATGGAGAAAAGGAAAAACTCATATGTATATTAGCTCACCACCATGGTACCATTAAGGCCTGAATAGAAAACCCAAGAGGAGTCGTTCCCTGAGATCTAAGTGGTGAAAAGTGATTAATATCAGCACCTGCAGAAGCAAGTTAATATTGAGATCCTAAGTTAAAATATTGTAGTGTCTCAAAAGTGGGGAATGAGAGCGTATGCCCGAGACGGGTGAGGTCTAGGAGAACAGATCTTCTCAAGGAAACCACAAGGATACACCTGCAGGGTCCTCTCCATGGTGATTCAACTCTTGGGAATTTGTAAACTTAACTTCCTGGAACTTGGAATTTTCCACTTCTGTGAAATCCTGTAGTTCTGTGGGGGCTGGAATAACATCTCCCACTTGATTCAAACTGGCCAATGAAAAAGGTGCCTGTGAGTTGGAACTTTTTGCCTGGAGATAAAAAGGGAAAGACAAAGCCAGTCAGGGAGTCCGGCCATTTGGAATTCTTCTATACTGTAAACTACGAGGCAGTGAATAAAAGCCTTCTTCTTACAAACATGATATTTGGATGTTCTTTCTCTCCATTGGGTCTCATCTTCCTGCAACAGTAGCACTCTGGGAGGCCACGGAGGGTGGATTGCCTGAGCTCACAGTTTGAGACCAGCCTAAGCAAAAGTGAGACCCTGTCCTGTTTCTAAAAATAGCTGGGTGTTGTGTCTGGCCCCTGTAGTTCTAGCTACTTGGGAGGCTGGTTTTCATTTTTATATTTTCATTTTCATTATTCATCTCATTGCTATCAATCCAAGCCCTCTGTCACTAAATGACTATCAAATGCTAAAAAAGACTGTATGTGCAATTCAGGGGTCCTCAAACTTTTTAAACGGGGGGCCAGTTCACTTTCCCTCAGACTGTTGGAGGGCCGGACTATAGTTTAAAAAAAAAACTATGACCAAATTCCTGTGCACACTGCACATATCTTATTTTGAAGTAAAAAAACAAAACGGGAACAAATACAATCACAATACCTCATGTGGCCCACGGGCTGTAGTTTGAGGACCCCTGTCAGCTAGATTAAGAAAAGGCATCTTTCTTTCAGGTTACTCCTGAGAGCACTGGTGCTAAGCCTGGTCAGGAAAGCACTATGGTTCTCTGGATTACAGTTGAGATATAAAGAATAATACTCACAGTCAAGTTTGAATTTTAGGTAAAAAACGAATAACTATTTTACTATATGTGTCTCCCAAGTATTGCATACAAATATTACCTTAAATATAGAAATGTTGCATAGTTATTCAAAATTTATTATTGTCTTCCTAATTTTAAATTTATCTTAAAAATTTTAGTTGGTGATTATGGAAAATCATCATGAATGATTCATGAATTTGGATACCATGGTTAATACTAATACAAACAAAATATAAGAAGAACACTTAAAAGTCATATAGGTTGGTGAGAGTGTAAAGGCAAATTTGATTCTAATAGATGCCTTTAAAAGTATAAATTTTAATATATAATACAGCCTACCCCTTAGTATTAGCAGTGACAGTTCAGATTTTTCTTGGGCTAAAGAAAAGGTGAAACTCCTGAGCACTCTCATAGAGAAATAACACAGATCAGGTTCATCCTTGTTATTCTGCCTATATGTTGGTCTATTCTAAGTATAGTATTTTATATCCCAAAGTCTGAACATAATCACATATAATGGTGGGGAAAATTATACTATCAAATAAACTAGGAACAAAAGACTGGTCATAAAGTCTGTGGATGTAGATCATATTATTTAAAATAAAGAGGAGTGTGAAGAAAGTAATAATTATTTACAATAACCTAAGTTTTATTATGCATATGAAGATATTATTTTGGAGAAAATATAATTTGATAAAACTAACTTCTTATTTATAATAATATCTAACATTTAGACTTGAATTATTTTATGAGTTCTATAAATTAATACAGTTCTCTGTACTCTGCCTAACACATACTGTATATACACAAACATATATGATCAATACCATCAAATAAAATCTTTTTGTTCTATTATTGTATTGATTAAGAATGTAACTTTGCTCATAATTTGTAACCACAGTCTTTTAACAGTATTGCAAAACCGATGCTTAGTCATTGACAGCAAAAAGTCATGAAGAAGTTTATTTAATTTATTTATTTATTTTTTTGTTTTATTGGTGGGGATTCATTGAGGGTACAATAAGCCAGGTTACACTGATTGCATTTGTTAGGAAAGGTCCCTCTTGCAATCATGTCTTGCCCCCAGAAGGTGTAGCATGCACCAAGGCCCCGCCCCCCGCCCCCCTCCCTCCTTCCCTCTCTCTGCTTTTCCTTCGCCCCCAATAACCTTAATTGTCATTAATTGACCTCATATCAAAATTGAGTACATAGGATTCATGCTTCTCCATTCTAAAAGCATTTATTTACATTTGCTTCTCAAATTATTGGCTTATCAGTAAATCATTTAATTTTGATGGGCTGTGATTTCTCAGCATGTATGTGTATTATAATTTAGTGATTTTTTTTGAAATTATGCAAAGTAATCTATAATATATTTAATGTAAAAAGTAGCATTTAAAAAATTGGAGAATTAATGAAATATGTCATGTTACTTTCTATGGAAATGTAACTAATCATTTTTATTTTTATTTTATAGTTTTCATTTGGTTCCATAACCTTTTTATTTTTTTTATTGTTGGGGATTCATTGAGGGTACAGTAAGCCAGGTTACACTGATTGCAATTGTTAGGTAAAGTCCCTCTTGCAATCATGTCTTGCCCCCATAAAGTGTGATACACACCAAGGCCCCACCCCCTCCCTCCATCCCTCTTTCTGCTTTTCCTCCCCCCCATAACCTTAATTGTCATTAATTGTCCTCATATCAAAATTGAGTACATAGGATTCATGCTTCTCCATTCTTGTGATGCTTTATTAAGAATAATGTCTTCCACGTCCATCCAGGTTAATACGAAGGATGTAAAGTCTCCATTTTATTAAATAGCTGAATAGTATTCCATGGTATACGTATACCACAGCTTGTTAATCCATTCCTGGGTTGGTGGGTATTTAGGCTGTTTCCACATTTTGGCGATTGTAAATTGAGCTGCAATAAACAGTCTAGTACAAGTGTCCTTATGATAAAAGGATTTTTTTCCTTCTGGGTAGATGCCCAGTAATGGGATTGCAGGATCAAATGGGAGGTCTAGCTTGAGTGCTTTGAGGTTTCTCCATACTTCTTTCCAGAAAGGTTGTACTAGTTTGCAGTCCCACCAGCAGTGTAAAAGTGTTTCCTTCTCTCCACATCCACGCCAGCATCTGCAGTTTTGAGATTTTTGTGATGTGGGCCATTCTCCCTGGGGTTAGATGATATCTCAGGGTTGTTTTGATTTGCATTTCTCTAATATATAGAGATGATGAACATTTTTTCATGTGTTTGTTAGCCATTTGTCTGTCATCTTTAGAGAAGGTTCTATTCATGTCTCTTCCCATTGATATATGGGATTGTTGGAGCAGATTGATTTCTGGGCTTTTTTCATGTGGATTAATTTTAGTTCTCTATAGATACAGTTATCAAGCTTTTGTCCGATTGAAAATATGCAAATATCCTTTCCCATTGTGTAGGTTGTCTCTTTGCTTTGGTTATTGTCTCCTTAGCTGTACAGAAGCTTTTCAGATTAATGAAGTCCCATTTATTTATTTTTGTTGTTGTCGCAATTGCCATGGCAGTCTTCTTCATGAAGTCTTTCCCCAGGACAGTATCTTCCAATGTTTTTCCTATGCTTTCTTTGATGATTTTTGTTGTTTCATGCCTTAAATTTAAGTCCTTTATCCATCTTGAATCAATTTTTGTGTGTGGGGAAAGGTGTGGGTCCAGTTTCAGTCTTTTACATGTAGACATCCAGTTCTCCCAACACCATTTATTGAATAGGGAATCTTTCCCCCAAGATATGTTCTTGTTTGGTTTATCAAAGATTAGGTGGTTGTAAGATGTTAGTTTCATTTCTTGGTTTTCAATTTGATTCCAAGTGTCTATGTCTCTGTTTTTGTGCCAGTACCATGCTGTCTTGACCACTATGGTCTAGATCACATACTAAAATCTGGTATGCTGATGCCCCCAGCTTTATTTTTATTACTAAGAATGGCCTTAGCTATACGTGGTTTTTTCCAGTTCCATACAAAACGCAGAATCATTTTCTCCAAATCTTGAAAGTATGAGGTTGGTATTTTGATAGGAATGGCATTGAATAGGTAGATTGCTTTGGGAAGTATAGACATTTTAACAATGTTGATTCTTCCCATCCATGATCATGGTATGTTCTTCCATTTGTTAATCTCCTCTGCTATTTCCTTTCTGAGGATTTCATAGTTTTCTTTATAGAGGTCCTTCACCTGCTTCGTTAGGTATATTCCTAGGTATTTCATTTTCTTTGAAACTATGGTGAAGGGAGTTGTGTCCTTAATTAGCTTCTCATCTTGACTGTTATTGGTGTATACAAAGGCTACTGACTTGTGGACCTTGATTTTATATACTGAAATATTACTGTATTTTTTGATGACTTCTAGGAGTCTTGTGGTTGAGTCTTTGGGGTTCTCTAAGTATAAGATCATGTCATCAGCAAAGAGGGAGAGTTTGACCTCCTCTGCTCCCATTTGGATTCCCTTTATTTCCTTGTCTTGCCTAATTGTATTGGCTAGAACTTCCAGCACTATGTTGAATAGTAAAGGTGACAGAGGACAAACTTGTCTGATTCCAGTCCTAAGAGGAAAAGCTTTCAATTTTACTCCATTCAGTAAAATATTAGCTGTGGGTTTGTCATAGATAGCTTCAATCAGTTTTAGAAATGTGCCACCTATGCCTATTCTCTTCAGTGTTGTAATTAGAAAAGGATGCTGGATTTTATCAAATGCTTTTTCTGCATCTATTGAGAGGATCATGTGATCTTTATTTTTGCCTCTGTTAATACGGTGGATAACGTTTATGGACTTGCGTATGTTAAACCAGCCTTGCATCCCTGGGATGAAGCCTACTTGATCATGATGAATGACTTTTTTTATGATAAGCTGTAATCTACTGGCTAAGATTTTGTTGAGAATTTTTGCATCTATATTGATGAGTGAGATTGGTCTGAAATTCTCCTTTCTGTTTGGGTCTCTTCCTGGTTTTGGTATCAGGGTGATGTTTGCTTCATAGAATGTGTTGGGGAAGATTCCTTCTTCCTCAATTTTTTGGAATAATTTCTGCAGTACATGAATAAGCTCTTCCTTGAAGGTTTGATAGAATTCTGGTGTGAAGCCATTTGTACCAGGGCATTTTTTGGTTGGAAGATTTTTTTATTGTTTCCTTGATCTCAGTGCTTGAAATTGGTCTGTTCCGGAGCTCTATTTCTTCCTGGCTAAGTCTAGGGAGAGGATGTGATTCCAAATATTTATCCATTTCCTGCACATTATCAAATTTCTGGGCATAGAGTTTCTGGTAGTATTCAGAGATGATCTCTTGCATCTCTGTGGGATCAGTTGTTATTTCCCCTTTATCATTTCTGATTGAGGTTCTAGAGATATTACTTTTCTATTTCTCGTTAGTCTGGCCAATCAATGCTTTATCAATTTTATTTATTTTTTTCAAAAAACCAAGTTCTTGTTTCATTAATTTTCTGAATGATTCTTTTGTTTTCAATTTCATTGATCTCTGATTTGATTTTGGATATTTCTTTTTTTCTACTGAGGTTAGGCTTAGATTGTTGTTCTTTTTCCAATTCCATGAGATGGCTTGTGAGATTGTTGATGCACTCTCTTTCTGTTTTTTGAATCTAGGCATCTAAAGCGATAAATTTTCCTCTCAAAACTGCTTTCCCAGTATCCCACAGGTTTTGGTAGCTTGTGTCTTCATTGTTGTTATGCTTAAGGAAGTTAATGATTTCCTGTTTTATTTCTTCCTGCACCCATTTGTTATTCAACAGAAGATTGTTTAATTTCCATGCCTTTGGGTGGGGTCGAGTGTTTTTGTTAGAGTTGAGTTCCACTTTTATTGCCTTATGGTCTGAGAAGATACAAGGTAAAATTTCAATTCTTTTGATTCTGTTGATATTTGTTTTGTGTCCCAGGATATGATCAATTTTGGAGAATGTTCCATGGGGTGATGAGAAGAATGTATATTCTTTATCTTTTGGGTGGAGTGTTCTATATGAGTCTATCAAGCACAGTTGTTCTAGGGTCTAATTGAAGTCTCTTATATCTTTGTTTAATTTCTGTTTAGAGGATCTGTCCGGCTCTGTAAGAGGAGTGTTAAAGTCCCCTGTTATTATGGTATTATCAGATATCATATTGCTCAGACTGAGTAAGCTCTGTTTCAAGAATGCGGGAGCATTTAAATTGGGTGCATAAATATTTAGAATCGAAACATCTTCTTGTTGTATTTTTCCCTTGAGCACTATAAAGTGACCATCTTTGTCTTTTTTGACTTTAGTTGCTTTAAATCCACATGAATCTGAAAATAAGATTGCAACTGCTCTTTTCTTCTGAATGCCATTTGCCTGTAAAATTGTCTTCCAACTCTTGATTCGGAGCTTTAATTTGTCTTTTGAAGCCAGGTGTGTTTCTTGCAGACAGCAAATGGATGGGTTGTGTTTTTCAATCCAGTCAGTCAATCTATGTCTCTTCAGTGGGGAATTCAAGCCATTAACATTTATTGAGATAACTGATAAGTGTGGTAGTATTCTATTCGTCTTATTTTGTGAGAGTCCATTGCTTAGTTTTATCTTTTGCATCAGTGTGGAGGTTAGGTTCTGTCCTTTAATATCTGAGTTCTTACTTTGCTACTGATCCATTGTGGTGGTCAGTGTGCAGAACAGGTTGAAGTATTTCCTGTAGAGCTGGTCTTGTTGTGGCGAATTTCCTCAATGTTTGTATATCCATAAATGTTTTGATTTCTCCATCAATTTTTAAGCTTAGCTTAGTAGGGTATAGAATTCTGGGCTGGAAATTGTTCTGTTTAAGTAGATTAAAGGTAGATGACCATTGTCTTCTTGCTTGGAAAGTTTCATTAGAGAAGTCTGTGGTCACTCTGATGGATTTGCCCCTATAGGTCAACTGACGTGTACTCCTGGCAGCTTGCAGAATCTTTTCTTTTGTCTTGACTTTGGACAGGTTCATCACAATGTGTCTTGGAGAAGCTCGGTTAGAGTTGTGGCGACCTGGGTTCCGATATCCCTCAGAGAGCAGTGTGTCAGAATCTTTGGTGATATTTGGGAAATTTTCTTTTATAATATTCTCTAGTATGGCTTCCATTCTTCTGGGGCATTCTTCTTCTCCTCGGGATTCCTATAACTGGTATGTTGGAACGCTTCATAAAGTCCCATAATTCTGACAGTGAACGTTCTGCTTTCTCTCTCTTCTTTTCTGCCTCTTTTACTATCTGAGTTATCTCAAGAACTTTGTCTTCTACCTCTGAAATTCTTTCTTCTGCATGGTCTAACCTGTTGCTGATACTTTCCATTGTATCTTTAAGTTCCCTAATTGACTGTTTCAGTTCCTTCAGCTCTGCTATATCCTTTTTATATTCTTCATATCATTTATCTCTTATTTGATTCCTTTTTTGGATTTCCTTTTGGTTATTTTCCACTTTATTAGCAGTTTCCTTCATTGTTTCCATCATTTCTTTCATTGTTTTCATCATGTGTAAAACATTCTACATTCCCTTTCTGTCATTTCTAACATTTCTTTATAAGTGGAATCCTCTGCAGTAGCTACCTCATGGTCCCTTGGCCAGGTTGTTCTGTACTGGTTGTTCATGTTGGCTGGAGTTTTCTGCTGATTCTTCCTCATTAGTGATTTGTTTTATCTGTTTCTTTGCCCTAATTTTCCTTTCACTTCCTCTTGCTCTTTAAGTTCCTGTGCCTGTGGACTAAGGTTTCAATGAGTCTTTTTGGTATAGGGTGAGAAGGATGAGAAGGTTGAAAAGCAAGAAGGGATGAAAGAAAGAAGGAAATAACAAAAAGAAAATAGAGAATGGAGAGGGTGTGGGTAAAAGGAATATTGACAAAAAGAAGAGAGGCACAGAAAGAGGGAGACAGAGCAATATAGGTGTACAGTATGGTACTCTGACACAATCTTTAAAAACCCACCTTCTGGGGTACCCCGTTGGGTGGTTCCCTTGAGGTCAGCAGCTCTTTGCTAACCTGATTAGACACAGTACCCCACCTCCACCAAGTAGAGAGGAAAGAGAAAAGTGGTATAAATCAAACCAAAATAAGGGAACAGAAAACTTTACGGGATAAAATTGGGTGAAAAACCAAATAATAGTGGTAGAAACACTAGCAAAAATGAAGTTCAAGTTATTGAAAAAGGCAGCAATGAGAAATTATAATTAAATTAGAAAAATTGAGAAAGAAAAAAAGATCTGTACCGAAAAGGTTGAAACTAAAAAACAAAACAACATCAACAACATGAAAATAAACAAAGAAACAACCAAACCAAACCAAACCAAACCAACAAACAAAAAAACAAAACACAACCAAAAACAAAGCAGTATGTATATTTTGTTGAATATTGTCTGGGCAACACGTGGTCTTCTGGGGTATGAGATGTTAATCACAGTTCTGAAAAAAATGCACCATGACCAAGTGGGATTTATCCCAGGGTCTCAAGGCTGGTTCACTATATGTAAATCTATAAATGTAATTCAACACATAAACAAACTTTAAAATAAGGACCATATGATTCTTTCAGTTGATGCAGGAAAAGCTTTTGATAATATCCAGCATCCCTTCATGATCAGAACACTTAAGAAAATTGGTATAGAAAGGACATTTCTTTTCTTTTCTTTTTTTTTTTGTAGAGACAGAGTCTCACTTTATGGCCCTTGGTAGAGTGCTGTGGCCTCACACAGCTCACAGTAACCTCCAACTCCTAGGCTTAAGCGATTCTCTTCCCTCATCCTCCTGAGTAGCTGGGCCTACAGGAGCCCGCTACAATGCCCGGCTATTTTTTGGTTGCAGTTTGGCCAGGGCCAGGTTTGAACCCGCCACCCTCAGTATATGGGCCGGCGCCTTACCGAGTCAGCCACAGGCACCGCCCAAAAGGACATTTCTTAAACTAATAGAGGCCATCTACAGCAAACCCACAGCCAATATCATATTGAATGGAGTTAAATTGAAATCATTTCCACTTAGATCAGGAACTAGGCAAGGTTGCCCATTGTCTCCATTGCTATTTATCATTGTAATAGAAATTTTAGCTATTGCAATTAGGGAACAAAAGGTGATCAAGGGTATCCACATAGGGTCAGAAGAGATCAAACTTTCACTCTTCACAGATGATATGATCGTATATCTGGAAAACACTAGGGATTCTACTACAAAACTTTTAGAAGTGATCAAGGAATACAGCAATGTTTCAGGCTACAAAATCAACACCCATAAATCTGTAGCCTTTATTTATACCAACAATAACCAAGCTGAAAAAACAGTCAAGGACTCTATTCCTTTCACAATAGTGCCAAAGAAGATGAAATATTTGGGAGTATACCTAACAAAGGATGTGAAAGATCTCTACAAAGAGAACTATGAAACTTTAAGAAAAGAAACAGCTGAAGATGTTAACAGATGGAAAAACATACCATGCTCATGGCTGGGAAGAATCAACAATGTTAAAATGTCCATACTACCCAAAGCAATATATAATTTTAATGCAATTCCTATTAAAGGTCCATTGTCATATTTTAAAGTACTTGAAAAAATAATACTTCGTTGTGTATGGAATGAGAAAAAACTTCGAATAGCCAAAACAATACTCAAGCAATAAAAATGAAGCAGGAGGAATCACACTAACAGACTGAGACTGTACTATGAATCGATAGTGATCAAACCAGCATGGTACTGGCAAAAATGCAGAGAAGTAGATGTCTGGAACAGAATAGAGAACCAAGACATGAAACCAGCTACTTAACCATTATTTGTTCTTTGACAAGCCAATTAAAAACATTCAGTGGGGAAAAGATTCCCTATTTAACAAATGGTGCTGGGTAAACTGGCTGGCAACCTGTAGAAGATTGAAACTGGACTCACACCTTTCACCATTAACTAAGATAGACTCTCACTGGATAAAAGATTTAAACTTAAGACATGAAACTATCAAAATACTTGCAGAAATTGTAGGGAAAACTCTTGAAGGAATCGGCCTGGGTGAATATTTTGTGAGGAGGACTCCCCAGGCAATTTAAACAGTATCAAAAATACACCACTGGGACCTGATCAAACTAAAAAGCTTCTGCACAGCCAAGAACATTGTAAGTAAAACAAGCAGACAGCCCTCAGAATGGGAGAAAATATTTGCAGGTTATTCCTCCGATAAAGGTCTAATAACCAGAATCCACAGAGAAGTCAAACGTATTAGTAAGGAAAGAACATGTGACCCCATCTCATTGTGGGCAAGGGATTTGAAGAGAAAATTCTCTAAAGAAGACAGACGCACGATCTACAAACACATGAAAAAAAGCTCTTCATCCTTAATCATCAGAGAAATGCAAATCAAAACTACTTAGATATCACCTAACCCCTGTAAGAGTAGCCCTCATAACAAAATCCCAAAACCAGAGATGTTGGCGTGCATGTGGAGAAAAGGGCACACTTCTACACTGCTGGTGGGAATGCCCACTAATACGTTCCTTCTGGAAGGATGTTTGGAGAATACTTAGAGACCTAAATATAGACCTGCCATTTGATCCCATAATTCCTTTACTAGGTTTATACCCAGAAGACCAAAATCACAATATAACAAAGACATCTGTACCAGAATATTTATTGCAGCCCAATGCATAATTGCTAAGTCATGGAAGAAGCCCAAGTGTCCATCGACCCACGAATGGACTAGCAAATTGTGATACATGTACACCCTGGAATATTATGCAGCCTTAAAGAAAGATGGAGACTTTACCTCTTTCATGTTTACATGGATGGAGCTGGAACATATTCTTCTTAGCAAAGTATCTCAGGAATGGAAGAAAAAGTATCCAATGTACTCAGCTCTACTATGAAGCTAAATTATAGCTTCATGAAGGCTATTATCCAACTATAGCACAAGACTATGGGGAAAGGGCCAAGGGAGGGTAAGGGAGGGGGGAGGTTTTGGTGGAGGGAGGTTAATGTTTGGGGCCACATCTGCAGTGCATCTTAGAATGGCTACAGGTGAAACTTACTAAATGCAGAATACAGATGCCTGCATACAGTAACTAAGAAAATGTCATGAAGGCTACGTTGAACAGTTTGATGAGAATATTTCAGATTGTATATGAAACCTGCACATTGTATCCCTTGATTGCACTAATGTACACAGCTATGATTTAACAATAAAAATAAATAAATTAAAAAAATACTATAAATCAAACCAAAAACAAACAAATAGAAAACCTTACAGGATAAAATTGGGGGAAAAAAACCAAACAATAGGGGCAGAAACACTAGCAACAATGAAGTTCCTATTAAAGAAGGCAACAATGGAAAATTATAGTTAAACTAGAAAATGAAGAAAGAAAAGAAAAAAAGAGAAAAATCTAGAGGAAATATGTTGAAATTAAAAAAAGCAGTATTTGTATCTTTCTGAATATTGTCTGTGCAACAGGTGATCTTCTGGGGTATGAGATGTTGATCACAATGCTGATATAGCTGTATGAGATGGAGACTGGAGGTATCTGCTGATTTCTCAACCCCACAGGGTTTAGAGGCTAAATCTCTCCTCAGCCTGCTTAAAAGACACTTTAACCTGTTAACCTTGGCTATGCAGAAGCTTTCCCAGGAAAGCACTTTTCATGGGGATGTCTCCTGAAGTCACTGCCCACTTATCCAGTTTGCCAAAACCAGTCTCACTCTATGCCCCTGAGGGCCAAGGTTGGAAGGCAGTCCTGGTACTGACAAACACTGAAGTCTCTACTCTTCCCCAGCATCTCGGTCCCAGCCTTTGGCACTGCTCAGTCTCTAGACCACTCTCCCAAGATCTCCCAGACTTAGCTTCACTCTGCAACCCTGAGGGTGGGGCCTGCAGGGGCAATTCTCCCACAATGGCTGGGCCTGTGGGACCCACAGCTGAACTATATTAGCTCCGTTGGGCTCAGTGGCTGAGTCCGCAGCCCTAGACAATGCTTAAAGTCATCTGAACTCTTGCCCAAGTTCTCCCAAGGTAGTTCAACCAATTGCCCAAGTCCAAAAAAAGTAACAGCCCACAGGGAAGGCCTTCTCTGTTTGCAGTCTTGCTACTGTTGTGATTACATGTGTGGCAGCCATGGCTTCAGAACAAATGCAACCACTTGTCAATTCTCCACTGCTTTTGTCCTTTTCCTGGGGTCCAGAAGTCTCTCGCTGTCTCCCTGTGCCCCCAAAGAGATGTTTCTGGACAGAGCCCACAAACCAGAGATGCCTGGAGTCTTCTCTCCCCAATCTCAGCAAAGCTGTTACTCAGCCGCCATCTTGCTCCCTCCTCTAACATGACCTTTTTAAGATAAAACAATTCTGTACTGTTCAGAAACATAGCAATTATCTACTCATAATTCCTTGATATTTCAATATCTTCATGGGCCACAATTCTCTGTCAGCATCATTTTGCTCCTTTCTATTTCCTAACTAACTTAATTCAATCTTCTCTATCTTCCATTTTAAAGAATCATAGGTACTTCAAGACAATATGCCTTCTCAGTACAAACAATGCTAACTTGTGAATTTAAACAATTAAATTGAAATTTATTTCTAACTGTTTGGACTATATATTTCATTGAAAAATTATGATTTTCACCTTTCAGAAGAATAGGCATAACTACTAAGATGAGAGGATATAAGAAAGAAATACCATGCCTTCAAATATTGCAAATTATTATTTTCTCATCCCAAAAATAATCTCACCCAAACTAATAAAAATTTTTAAAATTTTACACTAGAAATTATAATATACTAATTTATTTGAAGCAAATATTTCAAATCATGCTGGATATCACCTGCTATTATTCATGTAAGGTAATAATTAACTTCAGAAATATAACAAATAGTAGAAAACAATATTTAGATAGCAGTAAGGTAACAAAAAAATCCTTTATCTGTAATTACTATAACAAAATGAAACAAAATTCTTTCCAGTTATCTGCTGAAATTACATTATTATAAAATGTTATACACATCTTATGTTTTATGACATTTTGAATTTAAACAGTACTAAAATATGAGAAATATTAAAAAACTACAAACTTTAAAGAACCAAGAAGTGTAACTAAGTTATTTCATTGATTTAGATTTCTGTGATTCAATAAATAAGTTTAAGTTCAGCCAAAAGTTTAAGTTCAGCTAATTTAATAAAATGAAATATGTCAGACGTAGACAAATTCAAATAAAACATCCCCAAAGTCCAAAAATTCTTCCACAAATCTATAAATGTATGATTTCATAAGATTAAATTGTATTTCATCTGGAAGCATCTACTCATGAGATATTAAGATTAAAATTACCAGAAGCTAATTCTAACAACTAGCTGAGAAAATTGTCTCAGTTCACCACTTACCTATATTTGTGAGCTCCCATTGCAAATGAAGCTGAGAGGTAGATACCCAGTTAAATCTTTCAAATCAGTTTGAACATGTGAGAAGAGGTCCCAAGAAGTGGTTATAAGAAAAAGATGTGTCTGCTAATGTCCCTCCCATAAGATAATTGTTGTGTCATTCATGAAAGCAGGATGAGAACTGGCATTGAGATTGATAGAGGAACCACCGGGCGGCGCCTGTGGCTCAGTCGGTAGGGCGCCTGTGGCTCAGTCGGTAGGGCGCCGGCCCCATATACCGAGGGTGGCGGGTTCAAACCTGGCCCTGGCCGAACTGCAACCAAAAAATAGCTGGGTGTTGTGGCAGGCACCTGTAGTCCCAGCTACTCTGGAGGCTGAGGCAAGAGAATCGCTTAAACCCAGGAGTTGGAGGTTGCTGTGAGCTGTGTGAGGCCATAAAGCGAGACTGTCTCTACAAAAAAAAAAAAAAAAAAGAAAGAGGAACCACCAAAGTGAAAACTAAACTGACTTATCTGGAAAACAATAAATGAAGAACAGCTGGGTTCCAAATATTTCCATTAACAGGTGAAGATTAATTACCTAGGTGAACTTTGGTGAATTCCTTAATCTCAATACTTGATAACCAAACCATAGTCTCCCAATAATCTTCCTGTCTAAATAAGAACTGTATGTCAGTTTTTCCAGTGTGTCCCTGATGATTCAAGAATATTTTTAGTTAATACTGAGCGTATCATAGTAGTAGCAATTATTGTACAGCAATAATTTTCTTTTTAAGATGGCAGTAAGTAAGTGTATATTTATGGGGCATGATGTGATGTTTTGATCTATGTATGCATTATAGAAAGATTTAATAAAACTCACATATTCCTCATCTCAACAACTTTTTTTGTGAGAACATTAGAATCTATTCTTTTAGCAATTATGCAGTATGCAATACATTATTCTTAATTGCCACCATGCAGGGCAACATATTGCTAAATCTTATTCCTCCAGTCTAACTGAGATTTGTACCCTTTGATTAACATTTTACCTCTCCATATCCAAAGCCCTACCCAGCCACTGGTAACCATCTTTCTACTCTGTTTCTATGAGATCAACTTTTTATTTTTTTATTTGTTATTATTTTTTTATTAAATCATAGCTGTGTACATTAATGTGATCATGGGGCACCATACACTGGTTTTATAGACTGTTTGACACATTTTCATCACACTGGTTAACATAGCCTTCCTGGCATTTTCTTAGTTATTGTGTTAAGACATTTACATTCTACATTTACTAAGTTTCACATATACCCTTGTAAGAGGCACTGCAGGTGTAATCCCACCAATCACCCTCCCTCTGCCCACCTCCTCCCTCCATACCCTCCCTTTCCCCTTTCCCCCTATTCTTAGGTTATAACTGGGTTTTAGCTTTCATGTGAAAACCCTAAATTAGTTTCATAGTAGGGATGAGTACATTGGATACATTTTCTTCCATTCTTGAGATACTTTACTAAGAAGAATATGTTCCAGCTCCATCCATATAAATATGAAAGAGGTTAAGTCTCCATCTTTCTTTAAGGCTGCATAATATTCCATGGTGTACATATACCACAATTTATTAATCCATTCATGGATTGATGGGCACTTGGGCTTTTTCCATGACTTAGCAATTATGAATTGAGCTGCAATAAACATTCTGGTACAAATATCTTTGTTATGATGTGATTTTTGGTCTTCTGGGAATATGCCTGGTAGAGGAATTACAGGATTGAATGGCAGATCTATTTTTAGATCTCTAAGTGTCCTCCAAACATCTTTCCAAAAGGAATGTATTAATTTGCATTCCCACCAGCAGTGTAGAAGTTTTCCCTTTTCTCCACATCCACGCCAACATCTCTGGTCTTGGGATTTTATGATATGGGCTAATCTTACTGGAGTTAGATGATATCTCAAAGTAGTTTTGATTTGCATTTCTCTGATGGTTAAAGATGATGAGCATTTTTTCATATGTCTGTAGGCCGTGCGACTGTATTCTTCAGAGAAATTTCTCTTCAAGTCCCTTGCCCAGGCTGCGATGAGATCACTTGTTCTTTTCTTGCTTATACATTTGAGCTCTCTGTGGACTCTGATTATTAAACCTTTGTCAAAAACATAACCTGCAAATATCTTCTCCCATTCTGAGGGCTGTTTGCTTACTTTACTTACTGTGTTCTTGGCTGTGCAGAAGCTTTTTAGTTTGATCAGGTCCCAGTAGTGTATTTATGAAGCTGCTCCAATTGTCCGGGGGGTCCTCCTCATAAAATACTCTCTCAGACTGATTTCTTCAAGGGCTTTCCTTGCACTCTCTTCTAGTATTTTTATAGTTTCATGTCTTAAGTTTAAATCTTTAATCCAGTGAGAGTCTATCTTAGTTAATGGTGAAAGGTGTGGGTCCAATTTCAGTCTTCTGCAGGTTGCCAGCCAGTTCACCCAGCACCATTTGTTAAATAGGAAATCTTTTCCCCACTAAAAGTTTTTAATTGGCTTGTCAAAGATCAAATAATGGTAAGTAGCTGGATTCATCTCTTGGTTCTCTATTCTGTTGCAGGCATCTACTTCTCTGTTTTTGTGCTGGTGCAATGCTGCTTCGAACACTATCAATTTGTAGTATAGTCTGAGGTCTGGTAACATGATTCCTCCTGCTTTGTTTTTATTTCTGAGTAAAGTCTTGGCTATTGAGGTTTTTTTCTGATTCCATATAAAGCTAAGTATTATTTTTTCAAGATCTTTAAAGTATGACAGTGGAGCTTTAATAGGGATTGCATTAAAATTATATATTGCTTTGGGTAGTATGGACATTTTAACAATGTTGAGTCTTCCCAGCCATGAGCATGGTATGTTTTCCATTTGTTTACATTTTCAGCTATTTCTTTTCTTAGAGTTTCATAGTTCTCTTTATAGAGATCTTTCACATCCTTTGTTAGATAAACTCCTAAATACTTCATCTTCTTTGGCACTACTGTGAATGAAATAGAGTCCTTAACTATTTTTTCAGCCTGACTATTGTTGGTATATATAAAAGCTACCTATTTATGAATGTTGATTTTGTAACCTGAGAGCTGCTGTATTCCTTTATCACTTCTAAGAGTTTTGTAGTAGAATCCCTGGTGTTTTCCAGATATACAATCATATCATCTGTGAAGAGCGAAAGTTGATCTCTTCTGACCCTCTATGGATACCCTTGATCGCCTTTTCTTCCCTAATTGTGGTGGCTAAAACTTCCATTACAATGTTAAAGAGCAGTGGAGTCAATGGTCAGCCTTGTCTGGTTCCTGATCTGAGTGGAAATGATTTCAATTTAACTCCATCCAATTTAACTCAATATGATATTTGCTGTGGGTTTGCTGTAGATGGCCTCTATCAGTTTAAAAAATGTCCCTTTTATACCAATTTTCTTAAGCGTTCTGATCATGAAGGGATGCTGCATATTATCAAAACCTTTTTATGCATCAATTGAGAGAATCATATGGTCTTTGGTTTTTAATTTGTTTATGTGCTGAATTATACTTATAGATTTACATATATTGAACCATCCTTGAGACCCTGGGATAAAATGGACTTGGTCATGATGTATAATTTGTTTGATGTGTTGCTGGATTCTGTTTGTTAGGATCTTGTTGAATATTTTCCATCTACATTCATTAGTGATATTGGTGTATAATTTTCTTTTCTTGTTGGGTCTTTTCCTGGTTTGGGGATCAGGATGATGTTTGCTTCATAGAAGGTGTTGGGTAGTCTTCCTTCTTTTTCTACATTTTGGAACAGGTTGAGTAATATAGGTACTAATTCCTCTTTAAAAGTTTGGTAGAATTCTGACATGAAGCCATCTGGTCCCGGACTTTTGTTTTTAGGGAGGTTTTTGTAAGGTTGATGCTATTTCAGAACTTGATATTGGGATGTTCAACATTTCCACCTGATTCTGTCTAAGTCTTGGAAGGTGACATGCTTCCAAGTATTGGTCAATGTCCTTTAGATTTTCATATTTCTGAGAATAAAGTTTCTTGTAATATTCATTAAGGATTTTTTGAATTTCTGAGGAGTCTGTCGTTATTTCTTCTTGTTTCTGATTGATGAGATTAGAGATTTTACTCTTTTTTTCCTGGTTAGGTTAGCCAAAGGTTTATCTATTTTATTGACCTTTTCAAAAAACCAACTTTTTGATTTATTGATCTGTTGTATAATTCTTTTGTTTTCAATTTCATTTAATTCTGCTCTAATTTTGGTTATTTCTTTTCTTCTACTGGGTTTGGGGTTGGAATGTTCTTCCTTTTCCAGTTGCTTGAGATGTCCCATTAAGTTGTTAACTTCCTCTCTTTCCGTTCTCTTGAGGAAGGCTTGCAGTGCTATAAATTTCCCTTTTAGGACTGCCTTTGCGGTATCCCAGAGCTTCTGATAATTTGTGTCTTCATTGTCGTTTTGCCAAAAATTTGGCAATTTTTTTCTTAATCTATCTATCTGGGGGAGGTGAGGCCTGACAACCTCGGGTGCTTGATGGAGGCTGGCAGGTGTTCACTCAGTTCCAGCCCTGTCCGTGATTGATGTTACTGACAGAAAAGAACAGTACAACTTTGTGGGAATTTGTTTCTGTCCCTGCTAAATTCTCCTGCAGAAGAGAAGCTGTTTTGAGTTCCCAGAGTCTGTGCCTCAGGCCCTGTCTTTACTCCTGCAGGTTTGTATTCGGTTACCTGTCAGTTCTAGTCTCCTGTCTTCCTTTGTCTATAGGCTGATGATCCCCTGAGGGCTGGGTGCATCTTAGGCTCAGTAAAGTGGTGCTCTGGGTCAGCCCTGCCCTGGGAACTTCCCGGGTCTGCGAGTGCATTTCTAGTCCCTGTGCTCTACCCAGGCCGGTATCTCCTCAGGCATACCCTTTACTCATGGGGCCTGTGTTTCTATCCCAGATCTGTTCTGTGGTGGTTGCCACCTGAGTAGATGCCCGGCCTCCTCTGGTTGCCCAGGGAGACGGGGGTGTAGCTTCAGAATATCCAGGAGTGAGCCCTATTGTTGCTAAAAGATGGCTGCTGTTCTGCGCCTCGGGGCACCGCTGCTCCAGTGTGGTTCCCTCTCAGCCGACCATCCTCTCCTCACTCCTGTGCCCCAGAGTCAGCACTGAACAGCTGCAGTTTAGGCACTGTCCACACCCCTCGAGAAATCACCCAAGAATCTGGACTCCTGGGGGGCAGGTCTCCAGACCTCAGAGTGAGAGTGGAGGGGAGTGCTGGGAGCTCAGAGTTGCAAGTAGAGAATATATACAGTTTTATACAGTTTTATGCCTGACAGGAGAATGCTGTGGCACCCTAGTAGGGGAGGTAGGTCCAGTTTTTAGAGGGTCTCTCCCGTGGAGTGTAGTGGGAGGACCTTCGAACTCTTCTTGTTTGTTTGTGGGGCACTCTGAGTCGTTCTCATGGAGGAGGGGACTCCTGTCGGCTTGGTGATGAATTTTGTACCTTTTGTTTGTATCCTTGGGTCGCAGCTCGCCTCAGTGGGGTTGATGTGCGTTCTTCAACCTTCTCTCTTGGTGCTGCTCAAATCCACCAGGTTATTTGCTAAATTTATGTCCTTTAACTCTCCTTCTGCACGGGAGCCTCTGTGGAAAGCTGGCTTCAGTCAGCCATCTTGTCTCCACCCCGAGATCAACTTTTTAAGATTACATATATATGTGAGATTGTACAGTGTATGTCTTTCTGTGCCTGCCTTATTTCACTTAGAACATGTCTTCTGGTTGAATCCATGTTGTCAGAAAAGAATTACTGTTAGCCAGTGGCCTCAGGGTCAAAACTAGATTATATAGCACCTTTGGCACAATGAGTAAAATGTCTACTCTAACTGACCTACTCAGGTGCAGGGCTCTGTTCTCCACGTGACATAGTCCTGAGTCAAGGTACTACACATCTGGCACTGGAAACAAAATTCAGGCTTTATTTCACACCCTATTTCTCTCCCATATTTCATCAGTTGTGAAGAGCACTTTCTTTCGAGCAGAACTGAAGGTCTAAATATGCACTGTCCTTCAAAATATCTTATTTGGATTTGGATTTCCAGGCTCTTGTGGTGATGCATTCTGCATTCAGTCTCCTCTGCTCTCAGCACTCAGTCTCCTCTGCTCACAGAGCTATTGGATCTCACATACTCAGCATTAGAGCACCCACTCCTTAGATGTGCCAACCTGACTTTGCTTTTGTGACACACATCAACCATAACTATCTCATAGCTAATCCTAACTAATCCTAATTATTGTTATGACTGTCATATTTGTGATCCATATCTTTAATTAAACACCATCTTGTGTCAAAGTGGTAGGTTTTCTTTCTACAAACCAATGGATTTTTGACCTGGGTTTATTCTTTCACATGTCATCTTTAATTCTTTAGGAGATAATCTTTCACATGTGATCTTTAATTCTTTATGTTTATTTTATTATGTTATTCTTTAATTCTCATGTTTATTCTTTCACATGTCATCTTTAATTCTTTATGTTTATTTTATTATGTTATTCTTTAATTCTCATGTTTATTCTTTCACATGTCATCTTTAATTCTTTAGGAGATAATCCTGAACTGGACATGTACCCTGCAGACTTCTAATGTTTGCAATTACATGTTTTCCTGCTGCATCCAACCCAGTCTATTCTCTCACATCAATATATTATTGATAAATCCAGGTGACAGTGACTTTCTTAGGTCTTTATTGCTTGCCCTCACAACAATTTTTAAATTCCTCTTTTACAAAAATTTTAGATTTATGGGAAGTGCCTGTGGCTCAGAGGAGTAGGCACTGGCCCCATATACCGGGGGTGGCAGGTTCAAACCCGGCCCCAGACAAAAACTGCAAAAAAAAAAAAAAATTATATTCAAATATTGTGATTTGGTTGTTCAGATCCTCACATTAACCTTAAATAAAAAGAAAATTGAGTCCAGTTCTCAAAGAAAAAAAAATTGTCAAGCAAGTATTCTATACTTAGAAAATATATATATTATAAATAAGAGAAAAATAAACACATTACAGGTAAACAAACAAAACTCCTTTTGAGACAGGGTGGTGCTAACAGACTTACCTTAGAAGAATTACTACTAAATGAAGTTATTTAGGCTGAATGCAAATGATTTCAAGAAGTAAATGAAATCATCAAAATACTAATAGCCCTGGAAAATTAATTATAATAAATGAATGCATGGCTTAGCACCCGTACCTCAGTGATTACAGCACCAGCCACATACACTAGGGCTGGTGGGTTTGAACCCAACCTGGGCCTGCCAAACAACAAAGACAACAACAACAACAACAAAATAGCCGGGTGTGTGGCAGGAACCTGTAGTCCCAGTTACTTGGGAGGCTGAAGCAAGAGAAGCAAGCCCAAGAGTTTGAGGTTGCTGTGAGCTGTGACACCATGGCACTCCACCGAGGGCGACGTAGTGAGATTCTGTCTCAAAAAAAAAAAAAAATGCATATTTAATTTTGTTTCTTATCTTTACTATTTCTTAAAATCATTTGTATAATATATGTTTGTAATTGTATTATTAGGCTTAGAATATAGAAACATGATTTGTTATTAACAGAACAAAGTTGGTAGCTGGGTACAAAGTGGTATTGGACTAAATAAATGATGCAGATAATAATAATTCCAGAGGAACAAATAAAGAGACCAGAAATGGAAAATAACAAGGTTAATATCACAAGAATTTTAAATATTTTGTTTTTTGTTTCTCTCAGTTTCATTTAAAAAATAAAATCAGTAATAGTGGCACATATCTACGGTTCCAGCTACTTAGGAAGCTGAGGCAGGAGAATCCTTTTAGCCCAGAAGTTTTAGCCTAGCCAGCCTGGGCAACATAGACCCTCTCTCTAAAAAGAAAAATAAACAAAATTATATAAAGTGGTAACTAAAATAAGTTATTGTTGAGTTTGTAAAACATATATTTTTAATAAATATAATGGTCATACCAAATAAGGAATAAAAGGGATAGACCTATGTAGGATTAACATTTCTACATCTCATTGATGTTAACACTAAATTTGAAGCAGCTTCTGATTAAATTAAAGTGTATTTGTTAAATTCTAAGTCAACTAGTAATATACTAACTCAAAAGTATAGAGAATAAATCATAGATTAAAATGAAATACGGAAAGTATTCACATAATGCAAAAGAAAGCAGTTAACAAAAAGACATGAGAAATATAAAAGCAAAAATTAAAAATATTAATCATAAAAGTAGTGAATAGGTGAACAAATTGCATACTTAAAGAAAGACCCAACCATACACTGTCTATAAGATACTCATTTTGGAGATTAAGAAACAAATAGAATCAAATAAAAAATGAAACATACAAACAGCTATTATTGGTAAGTTGGAATGGCCATACTAAAATCAGACAACTGTGAAACATAAAGTAAGTTACTTTATGTTTAAAGTAGTTAAAATAGGAACATTTTATCATAATAAATAATTAGCAAAAATATAACAGCTACATTTATATATGTACTTAACAATCAAAAAATTATATGAGAAAAAATTGACAGAGATAAAACAAGAAAAATAATTTATCAGTAATAGTGTTAATAACTGAGTGTTTGTGTCCCCTCATCTCCAAATGTTTATGTGAAAGCCTTAACCTCCAATGTGATGGCATTTAGACGTGGAGCATTTAGAAGGTAATTTGTTTTAAAGGTAATCACTAGGGTTAAGATTCTATGATGACATTAATGTTCTTATAAGAGAAAAGAAGATGAGAGTACTTTATCTCTATTACTTGAAGATATTATGGGAAGGTAGCCATCTGCAAGCTAGGAATAGATCCTTCACTGGAGAATTAAATCAGCTGGCACCTTGGCCTTATACAATTTAGCCTCCAGAATTATAAAAAATAAATTCCAGGCTGGGCACAGTGGCTCACGCCTGTAATCCTAGCACTCTGGGAGACTGAGGTGGGTGAATTACTTGAGCCCAGGAGTTTGAGACCAGCCTCAGCAAGAGTGAGACCATGACTCTATTAAAAAAAATAGAAAAAAAAAATAGCTGGGCATTGTGTCTGGCACCTGTAGTCACAGCTACTTGGGAGACTGTGGCAAGAATATCACTTGAATCCAGGGGTTTGAGGTTTCTGTAGCCGTAATGATGCCATGGCATTCTACCCAGGGTGAGAGAGTGAGAGCCTATCTGAAAAATAAATAAATAAATTCCTATTATTACAGCCACCTAGTCTATGGTAGTTTATTGCACCATCTCAAGCAGACTAATACATATTTTGGTACTGAGAAGTTGGGTGGTGCTTATAGAAAATATGTGAACATGTAAAAACAACTTTGGAACTGAATGATAAGTACAGGCATTGGAGAATTTTGAAGTGCATACTCCAAATACATACATCAAGTTTAATTGTGATGAAGCATCAGAAATAAAAAAGGAGAACCAGGGAGAAAGATTTCATATTCTTAAAAATACATAGATAATTATGAAGGGAATGTTGGTAGAAATATGGACATAAAAGCCACTCTGGTGAGGTCTTAGAGAGAAATGGGTAATGATTCATTAAAAACTAGAGGAAAAGTGGTGTTTGAAATAAAGTGGCAAATAACTTGGCCGAATCGTGTTTGCATTTTGGTGTTTTGTGAAAAGTAAAAATTGTGATGAACAAAATGTTAAGTGTGTGAACTCCACTCAGCGCAGCAAGCAAAGGACTTTCAATCCAGTGGGTCTAGAAGGCAAAGTATAAAACCAGAAATAACTATTCTCAATCTTTAAGATATCATGCAATTTACCTTGATAGGTTTTGGAACTACTGGTGACATATCACAATTTTCTTTTTTTTTTTTTTTATTGTTGGGGATTCATTGAGGGTACAATAAGCAGGTTACACTGATTGCAATTGTTAGGTAAAGTCCCTCTTGCAATCATGTCTAACCCCCATAGAGTGTGATACACACCAAGGCCCCACCCCCCTCCCTCCATCCCTCTTTCTGCTTTTCCTCCCCCCCCATAAGCTTAATTGTCATTAATTGTCCTCATATCAAAATTGAGTACATAGGATTCATGCTTCTCCATTCTTGTGATGCTTTACTAAAAGTAATGTCTTCCACTTCCATCCAGGTTAATACGAAGGATGTAAAGTCTCCATTTTTTTTTAACAGCTGAATAGTATTCCATGGTATACGTATACCACAGCTTGTTAATCCATTCCTGGGTTGGTGGGTATTTAGGCTGTTTCCACATTTTGGGGATTGTAAATTGAGCTGCAATAAACAGTCTAGTACAAGTGTCCTTATGATAAAAGGATTTTTTTCCTTCTGGGTAGATGCCCAGTAATGGGATTGCAGGATCAAATGGGAGGTCTAGCTTGAGCGCTTTGAGGTTTCTCCATACTTCCTTCCAGAAAGGTTGAACTAGTTTGCAGTCCCACCAGCAGTGTAAAAGTGTTCCCTTCTCTCCACATCCATGCCAGCATCTGCAGTTTTGAGATTTTGTGATGTGGGCCATTCTCACTGGGGTTAGATGATATTTCAGGGTTGTTTTGATTTGCATTTCTCTAATACATAGAGATGATGAACATTTTTTCATATGTTAGCCATTCCATCTGTCATCTTTAGAGAAGGTTCTATTCATGTCTTTTGCCCATTGATATATGGGATTGTTGGCTTTTTTCATGTGGATTAATTTGAGTTCTCTATAGATCCTAGTTATCGAGCTTTTGTCTGACTGAAAATATGCAAATATCCTTTCCCATTGTGTAGGTTGTCTCTTTGCTTTGGTTATTGTCTCCTTAGCTGTACAGAAGCTTTTCAGTTTAATGAAGTCCCATTTGTTTATTTTTGTTGTTGTTGCAATTGCCATGGCAGTCTTCTTCATGAAGTCTTTCCCCAGGACAGTATCTTCCAGTGTTTTTCCTATGCTTTCTTTGAGGATTTTTATTGTTTCTTGCCTTAAATTTAAGTCCTTTATCCATTTTGAATCAATTTTTGTGAGTGAGGAAAGGTGTGGGTCCAGTTTCAGTCTTTTACATGTAGACATCCAGTTCTCCCAACACCATTTATTGAATAGGGAGTCTTTCCCCCAAGGTATGTTCTTGTTTGGTTTATCAAAGATTAGGTGGTTGTAAGATGTTAGTTTCATTTCTTGGTTTTCAATTCGATTCCAAGTGTCTATGTCTCTGTTTGGCATATCACAATTTTCTTACATCAAATATATATATTTAGATATAAGAAAATTTCTTACATATTATATATACATCTAATATATATATATATATATTAATTTTTGGAAGGGGAATATCTATTCTATGCCTGTCTCATCATTGAATTTTAGAAGAACATGCCTTAACTGGTTTCAAAAGTTCATAGCTGAAAAGGGATTATTACTCAGGATAAATTGAGTTAAGACATTTTAAATTTTCTTTATAATCTCTTTCTTGGCTGATGGGTCATTCAGAAACATACTGTTTAATTTCAAAGTCTTTTCATTTTCCAATGTTCCTCTCGTTATTGACTTCTAGTTTTATTCCATGTGGTCAGAGAAAATATTGGTACGATTTATTTTTTTAAAATAATTTGAGACTATGTGGCCTAATATATGATCTATCCTTGAGAATAATCCATGTGTTTAGGAGAAGAATAAATATTGTAGCTGTTCGATGAAATATTCTGTAAATATCTCTTAGTTCCATTTGGTATATAGTGCAGATTAAGTCCAATATTTCATTGTTGATTGTCTGTCTGGATGGTGTCTGTCCGATGCTGAAAGCAGAAAGTGTGATGTTGAGATGTCCAATTATTATTGTATTTGAGTCTTTCTATATCTGGGTGTTCCAGTGTTTGGTGCATACATATTTATAATTGATACATACTCCTGCTAAATTGATACCTTCATCATTATATAGTGACATTTTTATCTATTTTTACAGGTTTTGTCTTGAAATATATTTTATCTGATAGAAGTATTGCTATTACTGCTCTTTTTTAGTTTCCATTTGCATGAAGTATGTTTTTCCATCCCATAATTTTCAGTCTATGTGTTTGTTTACATGTGAAGTGGGTTTCTTGCAGACATCATATAGTTAACTCTTGTTTTATCCATCCAGAAACTCTTTATCTTTTGATTGAAGATTTTAACCATTTACATTCAATGTTATTATTGATAGGTAAGAACTTAATACTGCTATGCTGTTATTTGATTTCTGGTTGTTTATGATCCTCTCTTTCTTCATTCCTTCCAGCCTTTCTTTGTTGAAAGCAACGTTCTCTGACAGTGTTTTTTCATTTCTTGTTTTTTTTTAATTTTTTGTGTATCTGTTAATAGGGTTTTACATTTGAGGTTACCATGAAACTTGCAAATTACATTTTATAACTAACTATTTTAAACATATAACAACTCTACTTATAAACAAGCCATGAGAAACCTAACAAAATTTTTACTCTTTCACTCCATCTCTTCTGCTTTTTATCTTATTGTTTTCATTCATATTTTTTAGAAGGAATACTCAACAGAATTCAAGCAGGTGGGAGGCAGGAGAAGCGAATAGGTAAATGTGCACCTTGCACCAGTATGTGTAAAATACACAAAAGCAAACTATTTAACCAAAAAATATGTACTCCTGTAATATTCTGAAATTAAAAGAGGAAAAAAGAAAATGTGGTATATATACACAATGGAATATTATTCAGCCAAATATAGAATGAAATTCTGTCATCTGCAGCAGCATGGATGGAACTAGCAGTGATTATATTAAATAAAATAAGCCCAAACAGAAAGGCAAACATCTCATGTCTTTGCTTATTTGTGGAAGCTAAAAAGAGTTGATCTCATGGAGAATGATAGTTACCAGGTGGGGTGACAAGTGTGTGTGGGTGATGGTTCAGTGGACAGAGAGTGGTTGCCTAATGGGTACAAACTTACAGTTAGATAGCATGAGTTATTTTATTCGATAGCAAAGTAGGATGGCTATACATAACAACAATGTATTTATATTTCAAAATAGCTAAACAAGAGAACTGAACTGTTCCCAACTCACAGAATGAAAAATACATGAAGTTACAGATACCCCTAATACCTTGACTTCATTATACATTCCACGCATGTAACAGAATATCACCCGCACCACATAAATGTCTACAAATATTATGTATAAATTAAAAATACATAAAAATTAGTCACTCTTGATAAAAATAAGTGTTTTAACAAATAAATGGAGAAAAAAGGACAAAACTTTCTTACAGAATAATTTCAATAATATATGCCAACAGTCTCTGAAGGTGGCAATTAAATTTTTATCCCCTTGAGTGCAGATCAGACTTAGAAATTCACTTACAAAGAATAGAGTATGAAAAGCACATAAATCATCTTAAAATAAAAGAAGTTATGGCCAGGAGTGGTGGCTCACACCTGTAATCCTCTTGCTCTGGGATGCTGAGGTGGGTGGATTGCAGCTCATGAGTTCAGACCAGCCTGAGCCAGAGCGAGACCCCTTCTTTAAAAATAGCTGGGTGTTGTGGCGGGCGCCTGTAGTCCTAGCTACTCGGGAGGCTGAGGCAAGAGAATTGCTTAAGCCCAGGAGTTTGAGGTTGCTGTGAGTTATGACGCCAAGGCACTCTACTGAGAGTGATAACATGAAACTCTATCTCAAAAAAAAAAAAAAAAGCTCTAGCTAAAAGTACCTTAACAAAGTGATAAAGATTAACAAAATCAGTAGTAACTTGTATTGATGTTATGTATCCCCTGATAGGACATGATATCATCTATGCTGTGATCTTTCCTGAAAGAAATGACCTCAGTTTAGCCATTACAAAATATCAGGGAAACCCACGCTGTAAACATGTGGATTTACAGATGTAAAACAGATGACCAATATGTTTCAAGACATCTGACATCTGATATGAAAAAAAAGAAAGATTGAGAAACTATTATAAGTCAGAAGACACCAAGAAAATATAAAGGCTAAATAAAAACATGGTATCCTCAATCTGATCCTGCAACAAAAAAGGGGATTGGTGGAAAAACCAGAGAAGTCCAAATAGTCTAGAGTTTAACTAACAGTAACATAACCATGTTAATTTCTTAGTTTTAAAAACTTTGTTATGATTATTATCAAGGGAAGCTGCTGTATGGGTATTCTCTGTATTTTTCTTTTATTTTTCTGTACATCTGATATAATTCCAAAATAAGTAGTTTATTTGTAAATACTAAGAATAAAACAGAAAAATCATGTGTGTGTGTTTTAAATAGCAAAAGGTTGAAAAGATATATACCAATTTGCTACCATACTTACTTTCAGGGAATGGATAGGACATTAAGTGTCTTTCAATAGTTACTCCTTATAATTGTGTATTATAAAAATCTTTATTTACTTATAACATATTTTATTTGTGCAAAGCCATCAAAACTTGTTGAAGAAACAACATACTCATAAATCTTGCATGATGATGAATACTCATTTTTGTTGTCAGGGACAACATTTTTGATCATGCAAGAGAATAATTTCTGTTCCATATGTGGCTGCTACTGGAAGTGAATTTCTCCATCTTCATGTAAATTCAGTGAGACTTCACAAGAATTTCATATCTTGTTGAAAAATTAGGAAAGCAATACAAGCTCAGACCTGTAATGCCAGCACCAGAGGCAGGTGGATTGCCTGAGCTCACAGGTCAAGACCAGCCTGACCCAGAGTGAGACCCGGTCTCTAAAAATAGCTGGGTGTTGTGACAAGCACCTATAGTCTCAGCTACTTGGGAGGCTGAGGCAAGAGAATCACTTAAGCCCAGGATTTTGAGGTTGCTGTGAGCTATAATGCCACGGCACTCTACCAAGGATGACAAAAAAAAAAAAAAAAAAAAGGAAAGAAAGAAAAGAAAAGAAAAGATAAAAGAAAATGATACCCGAAGAGGGGCTGAAATATGAGCTATCTTTGGGCAACCCAGGAAAAAAAGTCCTGGACAAAACAGGGTAATTTTCCCCATAGAGTCTTGTTTTGAACATAATCCAATGCAAAGGACGTAAACAAACCAATTAATAGATACCTAGAGATTCGCCTCCTCTGTGGGCTATTTGCCTCAAGAATCCCACGGAGCACTTGCTATTGTCATGTGTACTTATAATTGTTAATATTAATCAAAAAAATACTGCGTGCAGGTGGAAATCAAAATGCTCGATGCTGAGGTTCCTTCCTTCCTTTTTCAGGAAGTATTCGGGACCATCACTACTTGGAAAAACATGATATGGTGAGGAAAATCCAATTATGTGTAGGCACACAAACACAGGTAATGTGAGAAAGAGGCTGGCCTGGCTTTCAGGAATCACCTCTGCCACTTTTCTCCCTGTGCTGTAGTTTCCCCTCTAAATAGAGCCCTTTGTAGCAACTTGAGAGGTCAGAGGTAAATATTTAGTTCAATAACTGGGTGCAACTTTAAGAATATGGGCTAACTTTAAAAACATTTTTTTTTCTGAAGAAAAAAAGAAAAAGAAAAAACCACATATTTTCTAAATTATATTTCTGGCCTGGCACAGCGGTTCATGCCTGCAGTTCTAGCACTCTGGAAGGCTGAGAAGGGTGGATTGCTTGAACTCAGGAGTTCCAGACCAGCCTGAATAAGACTGAGACCCCTTCTCTACTAAATTAGAAAAACTAGCTCGATGTTGTGGAAGGCGCCTGTAGTCCCAACTACTTGGGAGCCTGAGGCAAGAGGATCACTTGAGCCCAGGAGTTTGAGGTTGATGTGATCTATGATGACGCCACAGCACTCTACTCAGGGTGACAGACTGATACTCTGTCTCAAAAAAAAAAAAAAAAAAAATTTAAACTTCCTCCTGGATCTGGCCTTTTCTTTAACTTCCACCTCCTTGTCCATAAGAACTTTTTATCCCTTCTATCTTGAAAATGCAATAGTCAGCTCTTTGGAAGGCACAATTATTGGGTCCAAGAAGAGAATGAACCTAATAAAGCACAATTAACAGTAAATTCTCAGTATAATTTTGTGTTTTCAATGTCTAGCATTGTTGGCACTAGGAACTACCACTCAGTCAGGGGTGGTGGGGGAGTGGAAAATATTTTTTTCTTTTTTTTTTTTGGAGACAGAGTCTCAAGCTGTCAGCTTGGATAGACAGCTGTGGTGTCACAGTTCACAGCAACCTCAATCTACTGGGCTTAGCGATTCTTTTGCCTCAGCCTCCAAAGTAGCTGGGACTGCAGGTGCTAGCCACAATACCCAGTGATTTTTTGTTGCAGTTGTCATTGTTGTTTAGCTGGCCTGGGCCAGGTTTGAACCCACCAGCCTCCGTGTGTATGTGGCCGGTGCCATAACCATTGTGCTACGGGCACTGGGTGCTGAGCCAGGAGTGGAAAATCTTAATGGACTCTTCACATTCTGCTAAGAGTTTTCTTTTTGGGATCTGCTCCTCTCCCCAGCTTTCAACTACATTTCTAAACCTATAGGCTTGTTGTAGCTTTGTGTGTTTTCTTTTTTTTTTTTTTTTGTAGAGACAGAGTTTCACTTTATTGCCCTCGGTAGAGTGCCGTGGCATCAAACAGCTCACAGCAACCTCCAACTCCTGGGCTGAGGTGATTCTCTTGCCTCAGCCTCCCGAGTTTTCTTAACTGCGTGAGTACCGTGTGTATAATTAGTTGCATGGTTACAAAAATTAAATTTCAGGCTTAGTTTTCTAATACCTGGTCCAAGATGTGTAGAGTAGAATTTTCTTTATTTCACTTCTATAGTCTTGTGTTTGGGGTGGAATCTTTCCACTTCAATTTTTCATTTATAGCTTATGAAATTGATTTAATAATTAATTCTGATTTTGGTCTGATGTGGTTTATATCAGGTTACTATGAGTAAATCTAAAGGAAAACACAATAATAACTATAGCGTTTCCTTCCTTGGTTGATGTGCCCTCTTCCAGGAACCTCCCAGATTCCACTGAATGACAGGGATAAATCATTTCACTGCACTCTGTTTCATATCCATTTACAGTTTCTTCCATGAATATTGGTAACCAGATTTGCAGTCACAGGAGCACTAGGAAAAGAATTTATGTATTTGCCTAGAGCATGTTTGTCTATGAATATATTCAATAGCTCTATGTAATCTCAAGTCATTTGCCATAGTAAAATTTGTTTATGATCACCGGAAACCAGTAAGTCTCTATTATTAATCTTATCATAATAGAGATTGTTTAGAGATAAAGTCTTGCTCTGTCACGCACACTGGAGTGCAGTGGCAAAATCATAGTTCACTGCATCCCCGAACTCCAGATTCAAGCAGAGATGGAACTTCAGACATACACCACCACACTTGGGTGATAGGTCTTCATTATTTAGGTTTAATAGAACACATTAAACAGATGACTAAGCATTGAATTATCAAATGTCTGAAAACCCTGAATCTACACCAGAAAATTGAAGAGAGCCCCAGTAGAAATTTTGAAAAGTATTGTAATAGATGATATTAATTGCTCAATTGCTTTCAATTTTTTCTTCACTCCTCATTATGATTCCCTATGGATGGAGTTCACTTCCTCAGTATAATGGGGTTTGGATTTAACATATGACTTTTTTTAGTAGGTGGAGTGTGAGTGAAAGTGATAGAGTCCACCCAAAGCTCAGGCCTTAGGAAAAATCACACAGCTCTGCCTACCCTTTCTGGCTTCTACCATCTTCCATGAGAAGAGCAGGCCCAAGACTGAGAGACATGTAGTACAGTGTGTGTGTACATGACCATCCACGTAGAGCAAAGTGCCTCTCCTGACCTACATGTCAGAATAAGAAAATACATGTTTATTGTCATAAATACTGAAATTTGGAGAGTCATATTTTAAATCGTGGTATTGAAGCCATATTTTATAAAATTTCATTTGATTTTTCTTTTCCTGGCCTTCTTTTTTTTTTGGTTCAACCAGATCAGTCATAGCCATGGTGGAAGGAAATGAGACATTAACAACAGATTTTATTCTCCTTGGACTCTTCCCCAATATGAAGTATGTCAGTGTCCTTATCTGTGTCATCATCCTGATCTACATTGCTGCAGTCACTGGGAACTTCATCTTGCTCCTCCTGATATGGATGGACTCACGGCTTCACACTCCAATGTACTTTCTGCTCAGCCAGCTTTCTGTCATAGACCTGGCCCTCATCAGCAGCACTGTTCCAAAGATGGCCATCAACTTTTTCTCTGGAAAGAAGAACATCACACGTCTTGACTGTGGAACCCAGATATTTTTCTTTTTTACTCTTGGGGGTGCTGAATGTATACTCTTAACCCTCATGGCCTATGACCGTTATGTAGCTGTCTGCAACCCCCTAAGATATGCAGTCATTATGAACCAGGAAGTCTGTCTAAAAATGGCAGTCATGTCCTGGGTTGGGGGTGTTTTAGCTTCTACAACCCATACATCCTATACCATGAATCTTCCTATCTGTGGCTCTAGAAAAATCCACCATTTCTTTTGTGAGATGCCAGCAATCATGAAGATCTCATGCAAAGACACTTCCACCTATGAGCTGGTGGTCTTTGTGATGGGTATTGCATTCATCATCATCCCCTTTGGACTTATTATGTCTTCTTACATCCTCATTTTTCTTACTGTCCTTCATATGAAATCTCCCCAGGGCAGAAACAAAGCCTTGGCCACCTGTTCCTCCCATCTTGCTGTGGTGAGTTTTTATCTGGGACCATGTGTTTTTATGTATATGACCCCAGGTTCCTCCCACACCCCTGACCAGGAACAGGCTGTTTCTGTATTTTGCACTGTCCTCACACCCATGCTCAACCCCCTCATCTACAGTCTGAGAAACAAGGATGTGGTGGGAGCTCTTCAGAAGGTACTGGGAAAACATCTCGTTTTTAAGCAAAACTCAAAAACATCAAACTAGAAAAAAAAATCTAGACAGTCAGGATGGTGCCTGTGGCTCAGTCGGTAAGGCGCTGGCCCCATATACTGAGGGTGGCGGGTTCAAACCCGGCCCCGGCCAAACTGCAAAACCAAAAAATAGCCAGGCGTTGTGGCGGGCGCCTGTAGTCCCAGGTACTTGGGAGGCTGAGGCAAGAGAATCGCTTAAGCCCAGGAGTTGGAGGTTGCTGTGAGCTGTGTGATGCCACGGCACTCTACCAAGGGCCATAAAGTGAGACTCTGTCTCTACAAAAAAAAAAAAAAAAAAAATCTAGACAGTCAAACGGTGAAGACTTTAGAAGCATTTATAATTGCCTTTTCCAGTATGAGGAAATTTACTGCAACTCTATGGATAAATCACATAGCTGAATTCAATCTATGATATTAAGTAATTCATACAGAGTTTAAGAGCTTTTTGTTAATCAGTTTCTAACCATTTGTTTCCAAGATGATTAAATTGCTATTCTTCTTCACACTTGTTCATAGCATAGACAAAGTACCAATCTTCCCTCTTTGTACTTGAAATATTTAGACATTTATCAGTGTCCCTGAGGCTCATCTTTGTTAGATGTTATTGGTAATTCAGGTCCTGTAAAATTTTACTGTTATAGATACCAGCTTTTTGGAATAAATGTGCCTGGTATTTAAAAAGAGTGGATCTTATCAGAAGCAATTATGTGTATTATCATCCCTCCCTGACAAACCCAGTATGTTGGACTATTTTTTCTGCATGTCTTGGGTGGAAACATTTTTGGTAATTCTTTGATAATCAAAATCCCTCAGTTCATATGTACTATAGGAAGACAATTCAGAAATCAAACACACCTAGTTTGAGGTAATAACAAATGTTCTTGTCTTTCCTCTTGACTGGGCAAGTTCCAAGCCACTCTCACTAGCTCTAGATTCTAACCTTCCCTCAAGTGACTCCTGGTAGAATTCAAGAGGCAGACTATGGCAAATACTCAACAGTATATCTGGAATCAGTATACATCCAGAGCTAAGTCTTTTTAGGGGATGTTTTAAAGTCTTAAAAGATGATAATTTAACTATATAAAAGTATAATTATGTCACCATGGAACACAGGAACTAAAATAATTTGGAGGTTTGACTGTCTAGGTAAAGCAATCATGGCAGAAAAAAAGAGTTTAGAAAAAACAGAGAGTCATGATTAGGGTTTATGGGACCAATCTAGATAAGAACAATTTTTGTTGTCATACAGAATTAAAAGATTGTTGTGTTGAGACTTTAGGAGGTGATACTTGACTGCATCTGGAAGAGACATTGATCACTGCCTGAGACTAGACCTATCTTCCTACACAGATAAGAGAACAAAGGCAACAAGGCCAACCAGATGCTACTGAGACCAAGGGCTGAAAAGAAGACAAACAAGCAAGGCTTCTTGCTGTGACTTTGTGACAAATCTCTCTACAAAAATTTCATTTTCCTTACTAGAAAAGATAACAAATTCCTTTTGGAACTGGTAAATCTCAATGCTGTGGGCCTACTAAAGTTTCCCTTGATGTGGACAGATTTTCTTGAGGTTTCTAGGACTAATGAAATGACTGTTGTGAAATAGTTTTCAGTCCACATCAATCATAAATCAATTGAATTATATTGAAACAATCATTGCCAACAATAATCATTTGTGCTGTATGGGGAATGAAAATTAAATTGCAAGTATATATTATTTAACATCTCTCAGGACATAAAAAACCACACAACTGCCCCCACACTAAATTTTATTGCCAGAATATGTGGAAAAGAGCAGCCTTAGGCATTGCTGGTACAAATTGCAATGTTATAACTTTTTTTTTTGTCGTCCTCAGTAAAGTGCTGTGGCATCACAGTCCACAGCAATGCAATGTTATAACTTTTTAATGGAATGTAGTTAATTAATTAATTTATTTTTGAGACAGGGTCTCACTATGTCACCCTCAGTAGAGTGCTGTGCCGTTACAGCTCACAGCAACCTCAAACTCTTGGGCTTAAGTGATTCTCTTGCCTCCCTGCCAAGTAGCTGGGACTACAGGCACCCACCACAATGCCTGGCTACTTTTTGGTTTTAGTTGTCATTGTTGTTTGGCAGGCCCAGATTGGATTTGAACCTGCTAGTTCCAGTGTATGTGTCTGACACCCTAGCCCCTGAGCTATAGGCGCCAACCTGATGGAATGCAATTTAATAACATTAAAACTTGCTTGCCCTTCTCCTCAAAAATTATAATTTTGCTCTGGGTAGATGTCTCATAATAGGATTGTAGGGTCAAATGACAGATGTACTTTTAGTTCCTTAAGCATTCTCCATACTTGTAGGTATCTACCCAGAAGAAAAAAATCATTTAACCATAAGAAAATTTGGACTTATATGTTTACAGCAGCTCAATTCATAATCTCAGAAATGCGGAAACAATCCAAGTGCCTGTCAACACATGAATGGGTTAATAAGCTGTGACACACACACACACACATCATGAAATACTATTCAGGAATAAAAAAGATGAAGACTTTGTATCTTTTGTATTTACCTGGATGGATTTGGAGAATATTCTCCTCAGTAAAATATCTCAAGAATGGAAATCAAGTTAATTACAATGTGTCTAGGAGATGCTTCATTTGAATTGTGTCATACTGGGGTTCTGAAACTATCCAATACCTGGAATGTTTGGGAAATTCTTCACCTTGATGTCTTGAAGTACAGTTTCCATATTTTTAAAACTCTCTTCTCCTTCAGGTATCTCTATGATTAAAATATTCGTCTATTTGGTGTAGTCCCATATCTCTCTCAGAATTTTCTCCTTTTATTCTCTTTTTTTTTCCTGCCTCTTTGAATAACTGGGTTAGTTCAAAAGTCTTGTCTTCGATTTCTGAGATTCTTTCTTCTCCATGTTTTACTCTATTGCTGAGACTCTCTACTATGTTTTAAAGCTCCTTGTATGCCTCTTTCAGTTCTTTGAACTCTGCTATATCCTTCCTAATTATGTCTAGATCATTGGTGAGTTGGTCTTTAATTTCACTAAATTCTTGAGATGGTTTTTGGACTTTTTTTTGTGTGTGTGTGAGACAGTCTCTCTAAATCAACTTCGGTAGAGTGCTATGGTGTCACAGCTCACAGCAACCTCAAACTCTAGGGCTTAAGCAATTCTCTTGCCTTAGTCTCCTGAGTAGTTAGGACTACAGGTGCCTGTCACAATGCCCAGCTATTTTTTTCAGTTTATTTATATGTATATATTTATTATGCTTTTTAAAGCAGGAATGTTAGGTTGTCCCTAAGTTGTTATTGAGAGATAATCTAGGGGTGATGCCCATAGCACAGTGGTTATGGCAACAACCACATGCACTGAGGGTGGTGGGTTCAAACTCAGCCTGGGCCAGCTAAACATCAATGACAACTGCAACAGATAAATAGCCGGGCATTGTGGCGGGCGCCTGTAGTCCCATCTACTTGGGAAGCTGAGGCAAGAGAATCTCTTAAACCCAAGAGTTTGAGGTCGCTGTGAGCTGTGATGCCACAGCACTCTACCGAGGGCAACATAGTGAGACTCTGTAAAAAAACGAGAGAGAGAGAGAGAGAGGGAGGGAGGGAGAGAGATAATCTAGTTGAGGTCACTCTCCCTCAGGAGACCTGTTTGAAAATTAAAACTGGCGGGCTGAAATCAGACCTGGAGACCCCAGGATATGATGTTTGCCACTCCCCTGTACCACTGGCTGTTCAAATGGGCTATAGCTTGTACTTGTGGCCCTCCATGACACACAGCCTCCCAAAGCTCCTTTATGAGGCTGCAGCATGTGGGGGTCCCTGAGAACTAGCCTCACTTTATCCAAGCTAGGTGGAGTGGGGCTGAGGGCAGCACCTCCAGGTGGTGCTCCTAGACCAAGGGTGGCTCCCAGATACTGAGCAGGACTGTTCCCATGCCAACAAATTCACAAAGCCTAGGTTTTGCTCCAGTCTTTTCACCAAGAATTTGAAATGCTGAGGTTTTTGTCTGTGGTGGGGGAGGGAGATCTGCGGCTTGCTTTTCTGTTAGCTGGGTTTTCCCGGATCAGGATCACCCTCTTCAGTCAGCAGCAGAGGATCTGGTGTCTGAACCTCTTGGTGGGCCCGCTGGGCACAGATAGCAGACAGAGCCACTCTAGAGGGCAGGGAAAATCCCTCCCAGCAGGAGGAGGGAGACTCAGGAGGACTGCCTCATAAAGTTAGTATAGTTGAGCCACTGTTTCCTCCTGCGGCAGGGAGCCGGCACATTCAGTGCATTGGGCCACACAATGCACAGGCCCCTTAGAGTTCCCACCAGACACAATGTGGGGCAGGGCCTCTCTCCCTTTCCTCTCATGGCCAGCTAAGTATCCTACTGGTTGCCAGTGACACAGCAAGTGGCCTCTAGAACGCTTGCTTCCTTGGTGGCTGTGGGGGCTAGGTAGGGACAAAAGTTTCACCGTTCTGGTGCCTGGGGTGGGGCAGCCTCTCCAGGCTGTCTAGGCCAGGCTAGAACTCTGACTTGCCCACACGCCGTGCAGCAGGCAGTTTGTGGAGCACCCAAAGAAAAGGGGGGATGGGCAGTGGCCACAGGTGATTGGAGCCAAAATTGCTCACTATTCTGCAAGGCAGGTTGGGGATCCAGAGGAAGATGTTCTTAGATGCAGGAAAATTGGGACTTACTGTCCTTCATGGTACTCTCATTTGAGGTGAGAGATGCTGTGTTTCGCTGCTCACAGAGAGACCCACAGGTTGGGGAGGGATGCCCCTACCCTTCTATTTGGCTCTGGGCTCCTCCAGCTTGGTCTGCTCTGTAACTGTCCTCTGCTCTCTTCCTTCTTCTTTCTCATCTTCATCCCGGAAGTTTGTCTCAGTGAAGATGCTGAGCACCTTGATTTCTTCTCTTTGGGATCTACCCCCAGTTTCAACTACTCTGAGTTCATTTTCCTCCTTCTGGAGGAAAGCTGCCTCTTGTTGGCCATCTTGCCCCTGCCTCTTGTTGGCCATCTTGCCCCTGCACCTGCCATTTCTGCATATATTATATGTTTTTTATCCATTCTTCCACTGATGAATGCTTCCATTAATTCCATATCTTGGCTATCATGAATAATGCTGCAATAAACATGGATGTGCAAGTATCTCTCAGCATACTGATTTCCTTTTCTTTGAATATATACTCAGCAAAATTGCTAGATCACGTAATAGTTCTATTTTTTAAAATTTCAAATTAATATGAGGATATAAATAATTAGGTTACCTTATTTGTGTTTGTTAGGTGAAGTCCAAGTTGCAGTTGGGCCCTTCACCCGAGAGATGTGCCATATAGTTTTACATTGTGCCCATTAGGTGAGAACTTATCGTTCTACTTCCATCCTCTCCCTCTCCCGCCCCCTGACTTCACTTGAGATTAATTGTGTTTTTCTCTCGTGTGGGGGCATAGTAGTTCATCTACTAGTTTCATGTTATTATTGAGTACATTTGATACTTGCTTTTCCATTCTTGTGATACTTTACCAAGGAGAATGTTCTTCAATGTCACCCAGGTTAGTACAAAAGACAGATGATAGAGAGGATCTAGTTTGCAATGTGAACTTTTGTGTGAACCTGAGGTATTTGAATACCTTGCCTACTTTCTGCAATAATAAATTGGAAGAAATAATAGTAGCTTTTTCAGTTTGAAAGGGTTCCTGTTTCCAGGTGCTGTGGCTCAAGCCTGTAGTCCCAGCACTTGGGAGGCTGAGGTGGGTGGATTGCCTGAGCTCACAGGTCTCAAGACCAGAGTGAGACCCCATTTCTAAAAAATAGTCGAGTGTTGTGGCAGGTTCCTGTAGTTCCAGCTACTTGGGAGGCTGAGGCAAGAGGATCGCTTGAGCCCAAGAGTTTGAGGTTGCTGTGAGCTGTGACACCATGGCACTCTACCCAGGGTGACCAAATGAAACTCTGTCTCAAAAAATAGAAAAAGTACACGATTTGGTGGGTTTTAGTGCACTCACAATGTTGTGCAATTGTGACCTCTGTCTAATTCCAGAACATGCTCATCACCCGAAAGGGAAGCCCCATCCCTATCAGTAGTTGCTGTCCATCTCCTCCCCTGTGGCAGGGGGAGGGGGCAGGCAGTACCTAAGACATAGTTCTAAGGCACTATGACCTAGAGAGTCATAGCACCTTAGAAATGACAGAGGTGACAGTTAGACCTTGGTATTATGCCCAGGAGCTCCCCCAAAGATCACATCACCAGATAAGTCAAATTAAAGAGAAGTCCTTTTATTGAAGAGCCAGCTGGCAACTTCCCCAGTGTCCCAACATGAGGTTGCTGAGTGCAGCCCTGAGTTGACTGAGGCTCTGATTTTTATAAGACAAAAAATTTTCAGGGAGAAGATAAACATAGTCATAGAAGTGAAAAACAGCAGTTGGGGAAATTACGAGGGCAAGGCGGCTTAGACAGTTTATACAATGCTATGATTACGAGAGCAATAAATAATTTTACAAAGCAGGTACAATCTATAATGTCCTAAGGTAATATAGGGAGGGGGATTCACAGGTAAGGGACATAAACAACATGATCATAAAAAGCTATAATCATAAGGGCTACATGGTCAGTAACTTACATTACTAACAATTTTAGCTAAAGGCGTTTACAGTTACACTGGGAGGGAAAATAAGAGGAACTAGTTTTGAAGGTAAAAAAGGAGTAAATAGTAAAATAGAGTTAAGCTTGTTCTGTTAACATTTCAATATTATATACGAATGGTATGAAGATCACTTTAACATCACCATGAAGGTTGTTTGTCACAAGGGTAGTGACTTTCTAAACAATATTAATTTTAACAGTTCTAACTAGGTATGCTTAAAATACTATGCAATGGATGGGTAGGCAAGTGGAACTGTTTTTTCTTTCTAAAGCTATAACATGTAACAAAACAACAGAATGGAATCAGGCCTGCTGCTTGCTTTGCCTTCCCACTGATTCTTTGGTACAAGAGTTGTAACAAAATGGATTTTGCTATCCCACTGATTCTCAGGAACAAGAATTATAACAAAATGGAGTTAGGCTTGCTTCTCTTTCACCCTAACATTAGTGGGGTTTTTTTTTTGTTGTTGTTGTTGTTTGTTTGTTTTTGGGACAGGGTCTCACTATGTCACCCTTGGTAGACCTCACAGCTCACATGGCATTACAGCTCACAGCAACCTCAAAGTCTTGGGCTTAAGTGATTCTCTTGCCTCAGATTCCCAAGTAGCTAAGACTGCAGGCACCTGGCACCTGGCTATTTTCTGTTGCAGTTGTCATTGTTTGTTTAACTGGCCCAGGCTGGGTTTGAACCCACCAGCCTTGGTGTATGTGGCTGGTGCTGTAACCACTGTGCTATGGGCATTGAGCCTAGACCTTAGTGTTCTAAAGGGAAGATAATCATGGTTGACAAATTAATGGAGAATTAGGGTATAAAGAGGCTTGAAGCCAATGTGAAGGCTTCTATGGAGGCAAGAGAGAATATTCTGTGCTCAGAGGGAGGAAGAATAATTTTTCCCTGTTGTAGGAACCATCTTCCCCATGTGGGAGGGTGCCTGTAATTGTCCTGTTCTTTGAATGTATATACCAGAGAGAATTTATTGATGGGCAAGTACTGGCCTTTTGGGGTGGGGATGGAGGCATTGAACTGCCCATTTGGCTTCTATATAGGCTCTTCAGCTGCCTTTGAAAATTGTATCTGTTTTACTCTGGTGGCTTTTACAGTGGATGATGGCTTCTTCCTTTGGGAGAGTGGCCACATTCAGGAGGTTTTTAATGAATGTGGCATTGACAATAGAGGAACTTTGGGTGGTAATGAATCCTATTTCTTGCCATATGGCTGTATAGTGATGGATTATGTGGAAAGTATATTAGAATCTGTGTATATGTTAATGGAGCAGGCTTGTGTGAGTTGTAAGGCTTTAGTGAGGGCTAAGAGTTCTGCCTTTTGTGAGCAGGTGCCGGGGACAGAGTAGTAGAGGTGATAATGCCGGAAGAAGACACAATACCAAAGCCTGCCTTGGCAAAGGAGTGAGCAGTGGGCTTAGAAGAACTGCTGTCGATAAACTAAGTGTCTTTGGTATTAGGTAAGGGAAAGAGGGAGACGTTGGGAAAAGGGTATAATGTTACCTGACTGAAGGCCAGCAATCATGAAATGAGTTCTGAAAAGTGTGAGGGTCATGGGAGTGGAGGGTGACTAATGGAGATGAAGGGTCATATATGGGGCCAGGGAGAAAGTGGAGGTTAGAATTTTCTATAAAGAGGATTAGGAGCAGGAGTAAGTGAGGTGTGAAAAGTAAAGATGGTAAGTGTTGGTGTTTTAAAACAGATGGAATGTTATGAGGGTTAAGTAGATAAGTGGGGACATGACAGGTAAGTTTCTGGGCCCCCAGGAAAATGAGGGATGTGTCTGCCACCACTTGGAAGCAAGGGGGCCAGCCTAGGGCTGTGAATTCTGTTCTAAGACAAGTGCTATTGGGAGGTGATTATTGTGAGGTTTCTGTGTTAAGACCTTACTGCATTATTCTTGGTGTTCTGACACTGAGAAGTGAAATGGATAGCAGAGATCAGGGAGATGGAGGGAGAGTTTTTGGGACAGACAGGATTATAGGGAGAAGAAAGAATTTGATCAAAGCTTGTACGGGTCTAGGAGGCTTTTATCACTGGTGTATAGAGTTTTAGTGCAGGCCATGAAATTGGGAATCCAGGCTCTACAATACCCTAGAACTCCCAGGAAGGAGAGGAGATCATTTTTTGTTTGAGGAAGGGGTAAGGAGGAGATGGCCTGAATGTGGTCGGGGTAATGAGTTTTTCTCCTTCTTGCAAGAGAATACCGAGGTAATGGACAGAGGGAGAGTTTAACTGTACTTTGGAAGGGGACACTCAATACCCCTTAATGGCAAGAGAGTAGGAGGATGATGTCTTTCCAGAAAGCAGTGGGGAAGGAGCTGCCTAAGAGAAGGTCATCTGTGTTCTGAAGAACTGTGGAATTTTTTTGATAATGTTAACTGCTGGAGGTCAGGCTGAAGTGCCTGACCAGAGTAATGAGGACTGTCTCTAAATCCTTGTAGGAGGACCATCCATGTGAGTTGTTGGCTGGTGGAGAAATCAGCATCAATCCAGGTGAAGGTAAATAGGGGTTGGGAAAGCTCATGGATGTGGATGGTAGAAAAGGCATCTTTGAGATCTAAAACTGTGTAATGGGAGGTATTGGAAGGAATGGTAGATAGGAGGGCATAGGGATTAGGGACTACTGGGTGAATAGGCTGAACAATTTCACTGATGACCTTAATTCCTGCACTAACCAATATGAACCATTGAGTTTTTTACAGGAATAATGGGAGTGCTGTAGGGGGAGTTAGTAGGTTTGAGAATATTGGCCACAGGAGTTTGAGGATAAGGGGATTAACACCTCCGAGGGCTGAGTTGGGGATTGGGTATTGTTTAAGGGAAGAATACGAATGTTGGGGTCAGAGGGCAATGAGAAGGGGTGAACGATGGGAGGCTATGGAAAGACAAGAGGTATCCCACATGACAGGGTTTATGGGGAGGTCAGATTGAGAGAATGGGGAGATTTTAGGAGAGGGCTTCCAGAGGAATAAGATGGGTAGTGACAGGTGGGAGCCAGTAGGAATAGTCAGGGTTGCTTGTAATTTTGAGAGAATGTGTCTACCTAGTAAGGGAATGCTGCATGAAGGAATGATGAGGAATGAATGTGAAAAGAAGTTTCCAGAAAGGGAGCACCACACGGTAGGGTAGTGTGAGATTATAGCAAATTTCCATCAACACCTACCACTGAGATCTCTGTTGCAAGGGACCTTTGAAAGAGGGTAGGGTTGCTTGGAGCCCATAGCTCGATGAGTAAAGCACTGGCCACATACACTAAGGCTGGTGGGAGCCCGGCCCGGGCCTGCTGAACAACAGTGACAACTACAACCAAAACATAGCCGGGCACTATGGCAGGTGCCTGTATTCCCAGCTACTTGGGAGGCTGAGGCAAGAGAGTTGCTTAAGCCCAAGAGTTTGAGGTTGCCATGAGCTGTGAGGCCACAGCACTCTACTGAGGATGACATAGTGAGACTCTGTCTCAAAAAAAAAAAAAAAAAAAAAAAAAGAAAGAAAGGAAGAAAGAGGATAGGGTGGAGTAAGTGGCCCCAGTATCAATGAGAAAAGAGATTGGGTTACCTTGCACCGGAAGAGTTACCTGGATTTAAGTTTTAGTGATTGTCCAAGGGGCCTCCTGAACTTCCGGGACCAGTCAATCTTTTTTTTTTTTTTTTTTTTTTTTTTAGTGTTGAATTTTTTTTTTTTTTAAATCTTTATTGTTGAGGATTCATTGAGGGTACAATAAGCCAGGTTACACTGATTGCATTTGGTAGGTAAAGTCCCTCTAGCAATCATGTCTTGCCCCCAGAAGTTGTAGCACGCACCAAGGCCCCGCCCCCTCCCTCCTTCCCTCTCTCTGCTTTTCCTTCCCCCTCATAACCTTAATTGTCATTAATTGTCCTCATATCAAAATTGAGTATATAGGATTCATGCTTCTCCATTCTTGTGATGCTTTACTAAGAATAATGTCTTCCACTTCCATCCAGGTTAATACGAAGGATGTAAAGTCTCCATTTTTTTTAATGGCTGAATAGTATTCCATGGTATACATATACCACAGCTTGTTAATCCATTCCTGGGTTGGTGGGCATTTAGGCTGTTTCCACATTTTGGCGATTGTAAATTGAGCTGCAATAAACACTCTAGCACAAGCGTCCTTAGGATAAAAGGATTTTTTTCCTTCTGGGTAGATGCCCAGTAATGGGATTGCAGGATCAAATGGGAGGTCTAGTTTGAGTAAGGTTTTTCTAGGTTGAGTAAAGTAAGGTTTTTCCATACTTCCTTCCAGAAAGGTTGTACTAGTTTGCAGTCCCACCAGCAGTGTAAAAGTGTTCCCTTCTCTCCACATTCACGCCAGCATCTGCAGTTTTGAGATTTTGTGATGTGGGCCATTCTCACTGGGGTTAGATGGTATCTCAGGGTTGTTTTGGTTTGCATTTCTCTAATATATAGGGATGATGAACATTTTTTCATGTTTGTTAGCCATTCTTCTGTCTTCTTTAGAGAAGGTTCTATTCATGTCTCTTGCCCATTGATATATGGGATTGTTGGCTTTTTTCATGTGGATTAATTTGAGTTCTCTATAGATCCTAGTTATCAAGCTTTTGTCTGATTCAAAATTTGCAAATATCCTTTCCCATTGTGTAGGTTGTCTCTTTATTTTGGTTGTTGTCTCCTTAGCTGTACAGAAGCTTTTCAGTTTAATGAAGTCCCATTTGTTTATTTTTGTTGTTGTTGCAATTGCCATGGCAGTCTTCTTCATGAAGTCTTTCCCCAGGCCAATATCTTCCAGTGTTTTTCCTATGCTTTCTTTGAGGATTTTTATTGTTTGATGTCTTAAATTTCAGTTCTTTATCCATCTTGAATCAATTTTTTGTGAGTGGGGAAAGGTGTGGGTCCAGTTTCAGTCTTTTTTACATGTAGATATCCAGTTCTCCCAACACCATTTATTGAATAAGGAGTCTTTTCCCCAAGGTATGTTCTTGTTTGGTTTATCTAAGATTAGGTGGTTGTAAGATGTTAGTTTCATTTCTTGGTTTTCTATTCGATTCCAAGTGCCTATGTCTCTATTTTTGTGCCAGCACCATGCTGTCTTGACCACTATGGCTTTGTAGTACAGACTAAAATCTGGTATGCTGATGCCCCCAGCTTTATTTTTATTTCTAAGAACTGCCTTAGCTATACGGGTTTTTTTCTGGTTCCATACAAAATGTAGAATCATTTTTCCAAATCTTGAAAGTACGATGTTGGTATTTTGATAGGAATGGCATTGAATAAGTAGATTGCTTTGGGAAGTATAGACATTTTAACAATGTTGATCCTTCCCATCCATGAGCATGGTGTGTTCTTCCATTTGTTAATATCCTCTGCTATTTCCTTTCTGAGGATTTCATAATTTTCTTTGTAGAGATCCTTCACCTCCTTCATTAGGTATATTCCTAGGTATTTCATTTTCTTTGAAACTATGGTGAAGGGAGTTCTGTCTCATCTTCACTGATATTGGTGTAAACAAAGGCTACTGACTTGTGGACATTGATTTTATATCCTGAAATATTACTGTATTTTTTGAGGACTTCTAGGAGTCTTGTGGTTGAGTCTTTGGCATTCTCTAAGTATAGCATCATGTCGTCAGCAAAGAGGGAGAGTTTGACTTCCTCTGCTCCCATTTGGATTCCCTTTATTTCCTTATCTTGCCTAATTGTATTGGCTAGAACTTCCAGCACTATGTTGAATAGTAAAGGTGACAGAGTACAACCTTGTCTCATTCCAGTTTTAAGAGGAAAAGTTTTCAGTTTTACTCCATTCAGTAAAATATTAGTTTGTGCGTTTAGATAGCTTCAATCAGTTTTAGAAATGTGCCACCTATGCCTATACTCTTCAGTGTTCTAATTAGAATAGGATGCTGGATTTTATCAAATGCTTTTTCTGCAGCTATTGAGAGGATCATATGATCTTTATTTTTGCCTCTGTTAATATAGTGGATAACGTTTATGGACTTGCATATGTTAAACCAGCCTTGCATCCCTGGGATGAAACCTACTTGATCATGATGTATGACTTTTTTGATGATAAGCTGTAATCTATTGGCTAGAATTTTGTTGAGAATTTTTGCATCTATATTTGTGAGTGAGATTGGTCTGAAATTCTCCTTTTTTGGAGAATTTTGGGTCTTTTCCTGGTTTTGGTATCAGGGTGATGTTTGCGTGATAGAATGTGTTGGGGAAGATTCCTTCTTTCTCGATTTTTCGGAATAATTTCTGCAGTACAGGAATAAGCTCTTCCTTGAAGGTTTGATAGAATTCTGGTGTGAAGCCATTTGTACCAAGGCATTTTTTGGTTGGAAGATTTTTTTATTGTTTCTTTCATCTCAGTGCTTGAAATTGGTCTGTTCAGGAGCTCTATTTCTTCCTGGCTAAGTCTAGGGAGAGGGTGTGATTCCAAATATTGATCCATTTCCTTCACATTGTCAAATTTCTGGGTGTAGAGTGTCTAGTAGTATTCAGAATGATCTCTTGCATCTCTGTGGGATCAGTTGTTATTTCCCATTTGTCGTTTCTGATTAAGGTTATTAGAGATTGTACTTTTCTATTTCTCATTAGTCTGGCCAATGGTTTATATATTTTATTTATTTTTTCAAAAAACCAACTCCTCGTTTCATTAATTTTCTGAATGATTCTTTTGTTTTCAATTTCATTGATCTCTGATTTGATTTTGCATATTTCTTTTCTTCTACTGAGTTTAGGCTTAGATTGTTCTTCTTTTTCCAAGTCCATAAGATGGCTTGTGACTTTGTTGATGCACTCTCTTTCTGTTTTTTGAATGTAGGCATCTAAAGCGATAAATTTTCCTCTGAAAACTGCTTTTGCAGTATCCCACAGGTTTTGGTAGCTTGTGTCTTATGCTCAAGGAAGTTAATGATTTCCTATTTTATTTCTTCCTGCACCCATCTGTTATTCAAGAGAAGATTGTTTAATTTCCATGCCTTTGTGTGGGGCCGCACGTTTTTGTTAGTGTTGAGTTCCACCTTTATTACCTTATGGTCTGAGAAGATACAAGGTAAAATTTCAATTCTTTTAATTCTGTTTTGATATTTGTTTTGTGTCCCAGGATATGATCGATTTTCGAGAATGTTCCATGGGGTGATGAGAAGAATGTATATTCTTTATCTTTGGGATGGAGTGTTCTATATGCGTCTATCAAGCACAGTTGTTCTAGGGTCTCATTTAAATCTCTTATATCTTTGTTTTATTTATGTTTAGAGGATCTGTCCTGCTCTGTAACATGAGTGTTAAAGTCCCCTGTTATTATGGTGTTGTCAGATATCATATTGCTCAGACTGAGTAAGGTCTGTTTCAAGAATCTGGGAGCATTTAAATTGGGTGCATAGATATTTAGAATTGAAACATCATCTTGTTGTATTTTTCCCTTGACCAATATAAAGTGACCATCTTTGTCTTTTTGGACTTTAGTTGCTTTAAATCCACATGTATCTGAAAATAAGATTGCAACTCCTCTTTTCTTCTGAATTCCATTTGGCTGAAAAATTGTCTTCCAACCCTTGACTTGGAGTTTTAATTTGTCTTTTGAAGCCAGGTGTGTTTCTTGCAGACAGCAAATGGATGGCTTGTGTTTTTCAATGCAGTCAGTCAATCTATGTCTCTTCAGTGGGGAATTCAAGCCATTAACATTTATTGAGATAATTGATAAGTGTGGTCGTATTCTATTCATCTTATTTTGTGAGAGTCCTTTGTTTAGTTTTATCTTTTGCATCAGTGTGGAGGTTAGGTTGTGTCCTTTAATTTCTGAGTTCTTACTCTGCTGATGATTTATTGTGGTGGTCAGTGTGTAGAATAGGTTGAAGTATTTCCTATAGAGTTGGTCTTTTTGTGGCAAATTTCTTCAATGTTTGTATATCCGTAAATGATTTGATTTCTTCGTCAATTTTAAAGCTTAGCTTAGCAGGGTACAGAATTCTGGGCTGGAGATTGTTCTGTTTAAGTCGATTAAAGATAGATGACCATTGTCTTCTTGCTTGGAAAGTTTCATTAGAGAAGTCTGTGGTCACTCTGATGGATTTTTCCCTGTAGGTCAACTGGCGCTTACTCCTGGCAGCTTGCAGAATCTTTTGTTTTGTCTTGACTTTGGACATGTTCATCACAATGTGTCTTGGAGAAGCTCGGTTAGAGTTGAGGTGACCTGGGGTCTGATATTCCTCTGAAAGCAGTGTGTCAGAATCTTTGGTGATATTTGGGAAATTTTCTTTTATAATATTCTCTAGTATGGCTTCCATTCCTCTGGGGCATTTTTCTTCCCCTTCTGGGATTCCTATAACTCATATCTTGTAACGCTTCATAAAGTCCCATAATTCTGACAGTGAATGTTCTGCTTTCTCTCTCTTCTTTTCTGCCTCTTTTACTATCTGAGTTATCTGAAAAAATTTGTCTTCTACCTCTGAAATTCTTTCTTCTGATGGTCTAACCTGTTGCTGATACTTTCCATTGTATCTTTAAGTTCCCTAATTGACTGCTTCAGTTCCTGCAGCTCTGCTATATCCTTTTTATATTCTTCATATCGTTCATCTCTTATTTGATTCTGTTTTTGGATTTCCTTTTGGTTATTTTCCACTTTATTAGCAGTTTCCTTCATTGTTTCCATCATTTCTTTCATTGTTTTCATCATGTGTATTCTACATTCCCTTTCTGTCATTTCTAACATTTCTTTATAAGTGGAATTCTCTGCAGTAGCTACCTCATGGTCCCTTGGCGGGGTTGTTCTGGACTGGTTCTTCATGTTGCCTGGAGTTTTCTGATTTCTTTTATCTGTTTCCTTGCCCTAATTTTCCTTTCACTTCCTCTTGCTCTTTAAGTTCCCATGCCTGTGGACTAAGGTTTTGATGAGTCCCTTTGGTATAGGACCAGAAGGATGAGAAAGTTGAAAAGCCAGAAGGGATGAAAGAAAGAAGGAAATAATGAAAAGAAAATAGAGAAAGGAGAGGGGGTGGGTAAAAGGAATATTGACAAAAAGAAGAGAGGCACTGAAAGAGGGAGACAGAGAAATATAGGTGTACAGTAGGGTACTTTGACACAACCTTAAAAAACCCCAACTTCTGGGGGTGCCCGGTTGGGTTGTTCCCTTGAGTTCAGTAACTCTTTGCTAACCTGATCAGACACAGTACCCCACCTCCACCAAGTAGAGAGGAAAGACAAAATGCTATAAATCAAACCAAAACAAGCAAACAGAAAACTTTATGGGATAAAATTGGGTGAAAAAACAAATAATAGGGGTAGAAACACTAGCAAAAATGATGTTCTAGTTATTGGAAAAGGCAGCAATGGGAAATTGTATTTATACTCGAAAACTGGAGAAAGAAAAGAAAAAATCTGTACGGAAAAGGTTGAAATTAAAAAGCAAAACAACAACATCAAAATAAACAAAAAACAAACAAAACAAAACAAACAAACAAAAAAAAAAGCACAACCAAAAACAAAGCAGTATGTATGCCTTGTTGAATATTGTCTGCACAACAGGTGGTCTTCTGGGGTATGAGATGTTAATTACAATGCTGATACGACTGGAGGCCTCCACTGATTTCTCAAACCCCACAGGGTATACACCCTAAGTCTCTCTTCAGCCCTCTTAAAAGGCACTTTAAGCTTCTAAACATGCTAAGCAGAAGCTTTCCCAGGAAAGTGCTTGTCGCTGGAATCACTGGTGAAGTGGCTATCCACTTACCCAGTGTGCCAAAACTGATCTTACTCTGCCGCTGAGGGTTAGGGCTGTAAGTTGTCTCAGAACCTGCCTTTAGGCTGCTGAGTCACTAGGTTACTAGTTCCTGCCTGATCCTTGCTCTGCAACCCCTAGGGCGGATCTTGTTGGGGCAGTTCTCTCACAATGGCTCCCTGTGGCCCACTGCCAAACACTATTAGCTCCGTCCGTCCGGCTCAGTGGCCAAGTCTGGGGTCCCAGACAATGCCCAAAGTTCTCTGTACCCCACTCAAGCTCTACCCAAGGCAGTTCAACTGAGCTCCAAGTCCAAAAACACCAAAACAGTTCACAGGTAAGGCCTTTCTGGTTTGCAGTCTTGCTGCTACTGCACTTACAGCTATCAGCAGGATTAGACCTATTGAACACACGTGATTACTTGCCAGTTTTCCACTGTTTTTGTCCTCCTCTTGGGGTCCAGAAGTCTCTCGCTGACTCCCTGTATCCTCAAAGGGATGATTATAGGCAGATCCCACCAGCCAGAGATGCCTGGAGTCTTATCTCCCCAGACTCATGGTGCCCAGATGCAAGGAAGCTGTTACTCGGCCGCCATCTTGCTCTCAACCCTAGAAGCTTTTTTATTGTTTCTTTAATCTCAGTGCTGAAATTGGTCTGTTCAGGAGCTGTGTTTCTTTCTGGCTAAGTCTAGGGAGAGGGTATGATTCCAAATATTGATCCATTTCCTTCACATTGTCAAATTTCTGGGCATAGAGTTTCTGGTAGTATCAGAGATGATCTCATATCTCTGTGGCATTAGTTATTATTTCCCCTTTATCATTTCTGATTGAGATTACTAGTGGTTTTACTTTTCTATTTCTAGTTAGTCTGGCCAAAGGTTTATCTGTTTTATTTATTTTTTCAAAAAACCAACTTCTTGTTTAATTAATTTTCTTTCTTTCTTTCTTTTTTTTTTTTTTTTTGCTTAAGTAATTCTTTAAAATTATTTTTTATTAAATCATGACTTTGTACATTGATGCATTTATGGGGTTCAGGGTACTGGCTCAATATGCAATGTGAAATGTTTACATTGAACTAAGTAACACAGCTCAAAGCAACCTCAACCTCATGGGCTCAAGGGATCCTCTTGTCTCAGCCTCCAGAGTAGCTGGTAGTACACACACCAGCCATGACACCTGGCTAGTTTCTCTATTTTTAGTAGAGACAGGGTCTCTCTCTTGCTCAGGCTGGTTTCAAACTCATGAGATCAAATAATCCACTTGCCTTGGCCTCTCATAGTTCTGAGATTATAGGCATGAGCCCCTGTGCCTGACCCTCTTCCATTTCTAAGTTTGTGCATTACCCACATGTGACACCACACCACGAGTCTCCTACGTTTTATCTCATGCGTATCTGTTGAGCTCCCTGGGAAGTAGATGGAGCATGATCCCCATTGTGCATGTTTGCAGCATAGGGAGGCCTCAAAATACAAAATGACTTCCCTGGGGTCCAAGAGATGGGGAGGAAAATGAGGCTCGAACTTAACTGTCTCCTCAAAGCTGGCTGGTATCTGGCTGCCTTCAAGTCTTCCCAGGGCAGTGAGGGATAGCATGGAGGACTGTCGGTGGGATAAGGCTCTTTTCTAGACAGGCAGTGGCAGGCCACAGGCCCAGAACTAGACAAGGGACTCCTGGGAGTGTGGTACAGGAGGAAAGGTCAGGCTTCTGACTGCTGCTCATTCACCACCTCCAGCATAATCTCTTCCACTGGACAGACCACTACTCTGCAGATTTCTATCAGCCCCTGAACTTGTCATCATTCAAGCTTGAAGCAACCCATGTGCAGGTCACACTGCCTGCATTGGACCTAAAGCATCATGTGCACATTTTTCTTGCCCAGTTGGAGCATCTAGAGCCTATTACATCAGAAAGAGACAGTCTGGAAGATTCTCCAGAGGTAGTGTAGGGGATAAAATTTACTTAATGCAATGAGGTCATTTCTGTGTCTGTAAAGGCCAGTAGAAAGTGACTTATGGTGGTGGCCATTGCTTCTTTTCCAGCACCTGGTCAGTGTCCAGAACAATAGGCATTTCCATGCTGGCTCTAGAGCCAGCTCCACCACATCTGGCATGTCTGGGGCCTGCTATGTAGCTGGAGTCACTTGTAGCCCTGGGTCTACCACTATATCTCCTGCCACCACCAGGGCCACATCCAACAGAAATGCCAGCACCAGGGAAGGCACCACCTCCAGTGTCAGCACTGAAGCTAGCTGCAGCTTCTGAGCCCTCCTATCCCAGCCCTGTGAGGAGCTGTCCCTGTTCTTATGTTGTCTCCCAAGCTGAGGGAGAGCAGTTGACTGATGGATGGATGCAGTGAGCAGCTCACCTCTGCAGGGCGGGGGAAGTCTGTGCTCCTGGCACCATTTGTCTTTCACCAGCCATTCCCTGACCTGAGTCCAATGATCTGAGTCCAGCTCTGCAGCAATACTCACCAAGGTGCAAGCCCACAGGTCACTCACACATCAGCTCAGGAAGATTCACCAGCCTTAGCACTTATTAGGCACCTGACATCTACTAGATTCTCGGGCTGGCACCCAAACTGATCCCTTGTTTGTAGCTGCCACAGAGAATGTGCATTTGAATGGGGAGAAGGACCAGAGGGCTGGTTGGGATGAGCAGAAGATGCAGCCTGAGGATGAGCAGGGCTGAGCCACCTTATGATGCTTGGAGTTAGTGAGGATGGCCTGGCTGAAAATGCTACTCTCTCTTCCCCACTGTCTGTGTCTTTATACGTTTGACAGCCTCAGTGAACAGAGAATGAAATCCAGGGGCTCCCACAAGCCTAGAGTCAATTCTAAAGTTTTCTAAACTCCAGCTCAGACCACTGTCACTAGCCTGGGACTGTGGGTGGCTGTGACCTCTGAGCTTGGGTATGCTTTGCCCATGTGACCCTCTCCTCCTTCCCAGGAACTGTTCAGAAAGGGGTAACCTATGAATGTCTGGGCTCCGCCTGGAGCCAGTGGTACAAGCAGGACAAGGAGCACCTGGCACACCTCATCCATGTCACCTACACCATTTCCACAGTGTGGTCAGTGATATCATCACCACCTGTCTCAGGGTCATAGCATAAATACCCTGGAAGGGACCAGGGTTGGGGAACACTGGGTCAAGGTGGCCAGGGTAAGTAAGGCATGTGAGGGCCCAGGGAGCTTCCCTCTCTGGAGATGTGGTAACTGCCCTTTCTTTTTCATCAGCTCTTAGTATTGCAGTCTGGGGTCTGAGCCCCTGCACAGCCCCCTAGGCCCTTCCCACCAGGGGCACAGAGTCTTGATGCCCATGGCCAGTGGTAGGTGCTCATTACCCCCATGGATTCCTTCCCTGTGAGTATTCTCCTCCCAGTGAGTCCTGCCCTCCTTGTGAGCACTGCCCTCCCCGTGAGCCCTACCCTTGCTGTCAGCCCTGCCCACCCTATCAGCACTGCCTTCCCTGTCAGCACTGCCCTCCCTGTCAGCACTGCCCTCTTTGTCAACATTGCCCTCCCTGTGAGCCCTTTCTTTCCCATGAGTCCTGCCCTCATCTGTCAGCACTGCCCTCCCTGTCAGCCCTGCCCTCCCTGTCAACACTGCCCTCCCTGTGAGCCCTGCCTTCCCTGTGATCACTGCATTCTTGTGAGCACTGCCCTCCCTGTCAGCACTGCCCTTCTTGTGAGCACTGCCCTCCCTGTCAGCACTGCCCTTCTGTGAGCACTGCCCTCCCTGTCAGCACTGCCTTCCCCATGAGCCCTGCCCTCCCCATGAGCACTGCCCTCCTTGTCAGCATTGCCCTCCTGGTCAGCATTGCCCTTCTGGTCAGCACTGCCCTCCCTGTGAGCACTGCTCTCCCATGGTTCCCTGGGCCTCTGTCTCATCCAAGATGGCAGATCTCAGCAAAGGGGCCTGAAGGTGGAGTAAGAGGGGCTCTAGCTCCATACTTCATGGTCCATTCTTTCCCCTCCCCAGGAGTGCCTCATCCTCAGGAGCTTCTCAGGCCATGTCATCCTCTCAGCTCTGGAGAACACCCAATCTGTTGTCTCAGGAGACTTAGGGAGAAGTTTCTAGGTGTGTAGGCCTCTCCTCATAGGAGCACCAGGACACTGGAGGCAGGAATGGGCTGGTGGGTGAGGTCTATAAGCCCCTCAGTTGGAAATACTGTAAGGTCAGTATTTCCAACTCAGTAATTCCTCGACTTTACAGTATTTCCAACTCAGCATTATGTATTTTTTAACTGTTAGGAACAGGTTGTTGTCAACTGGAGGCTTTCAAGTATTTTTACACAGCAATAAAACTCTTTGCCTAAATGACACCTAAACTAAAAACAGCTGCTCGGTTGAAATGGGCCTGGGCCCAGGTGATAAGCATGACAGCTCCCTCCCCAGTCCTGTGAAGCCCCTTAGGGTTCAGAGAAACCCAGAAAAAACATTCATCCTGGCAGTTTGGTATTTGGTAAGTTCTCAAATAAAAGGAATTTGAACTTACACACCTCCCCATTATTCCTAAATTTATCTTTCCTTCTTTTTCTTCTTCATAGAAAAAGCTCCAGAAATTAAAAAACCTCTTAAAACCAGTGCACTGAGCAAGGCTCTGCTCATTGAGGAAATGGAATCTGGGAGGTAAGGAAAAGTATTTGAGAGGCAGAGAAATAAGTGATTGTGGTAAGGTGTACTGGGCTTTTGTTTTTGTTTTTTAGTGTTTTTTTTTTTTTTTTTTTTTTTTTTTTACTTTATTACCAAAAGTTTACTTAGAAATGCCAGTCACAAGGCTGGGCATGGTGGCTCATGCCTGTAATCCCAGCACTCTGGGAGGCTGAGGATGGTGGATTGCTTGAGCTCAGGAGTTTCAGACCAGCCTGAGCCAGAGCAAGACCTCATTTCTAAAAATAGCTGGGCTTTGTGGCAAGCGCCTGTAGTTCCAGCTTGCTTGTGCCCAAGAGTTTGAGGTTGCTGTGAGCTATGATGCCATGGCCCTCTACTAAGGGTGATGAAGTGAGACTCTGTCTCAAAAAAAAAAAAAAATGCTAGTCACCAGTCATGTCTACTCTGGACTACCAGGAAAAGACATGTGTTTGTATCTGGGTAGATGGGGTAGAGCAGGAGGCTCTGGTCATGGTCGCAGCTAAATCTCTCCTAGACACCAAATTAGTGGGGTTTTATTCTTTTTTTTTTTTTTTTAGTGGAGTTTTATTACAGGTTTTAGGAGATAACTCCTCCAGCTCCTCTAACTGTGGTGAGCTTGGTCATTTCTGAGGAAAAGATTGGAGTTGTGACTCAGAACACTTCAGATATCCCTGTATCACAACCACATTTTTTTCAGCAGCCTTAGGTGAGAGGGGAGAAGTGAAGAGAGGACAGTGAAGATGACAGATGGAAGCGTTCAGTATCGGTGTGCTATATCACTCCCACCCTATCTCCTCTGCTGCTCATAGTTTATTTCCCTTGAGGTGAAAGAGCTCAGATGACCTTAACATCAAGGCCTTAAAATATTTGCAACACATACAAGCTCTTCAAAGAGCATTTACTAAGAATATGTACAGAAGACCTTCAATCAGCAGCACAAGTCTCCTAGTAGAAAATAATTTAGAGGGCTAGGTACGGTGGCTCTTGCCTGTAATTCTAGCACTCTGGGAGGTCAAGGCAGGTGGATTGCCTCACAGTTTCAAGAGACCAGCCTGATCCAAAGCAAGATCTTGTCTCTAAAAATATCCAGGTGTTGTGGTGGGTACCTATAGTCTCATCTACTCGGGAGGCTGAAGCAAGGGAATCAATTAAGCCCAAGATTTTGAGGTTGCTGTGTGTGCTATATGTGCTATTGCCATAGCACTCTACTGAGGGTGACAAAGTGAAAGTCCATCTCAAAAAAAAAAAAAAAGAAAAAGAAAAAGGGTATACAAATCACAGTATATATGCAGTGGCCCTGGGAATCCTCATTCACTTGTGTCTGCACCAAGAGCCCTACTGGGCCAAGCTTCTCAACCACCATGGTTCTCATCCTTGTCAGTCAAGAAGGGCTTTGCTGAGCCTGTGGGCAGCAAGAGTTCAAATTGTGGACCTGCTTCAGAATAAAGACCATAGTTAAGTGTTTGGATACTGACTCTGAGTCTCTCAGGGTTTTTACCAATGACCTTTCCTTTTGGGATTTACCTTCCCTGTTTATCTGATGAAGAAATGAGACTGAAGGCCAGGCTTGGTCGTTCACACCTGTAATCCTAGCACTCTAGGAGGCCAAGGTGGGTGGATTGCCTGAGTTCACAGGTAAGAGACGAGCCTGAGCCAGAGAGACATCTTATCTCTAAAAATAGCTGGGCATAGTGGTGGGTGCCTGTAGTTCCAGCTACTCAGCAGGCTAAAGCAAGAGGATTGCTTGAGCCCAAGTTTGAGGTTGCTGTGAGCTGTGATGCCACATCTCTTTACTGAGGGTGACAAAGTGAGACTCTGTCTCAAAAAAAAAAAAAAATAGAAGTGGAACTGAGTCAGAGTTGGGACCCAGCATTCAGCATGTAGATTTTACTGCACTTAGCCAGAAAAATCTCTCCACCCTCCAGACATTGTCTGTGAATACTTGAAAATCAAGATTTCTGATTTTCTTGAAAAAATCAGGTCATTGGCCCCATTCCCATGTGAAAACAATTGTCTAGCACTGACTAAGAGGCAATGCCCATTAGGTAGATCACAATTGTTGCCTGAGTGATACCCCTGCTGCCTCCCTTCGGCCATGCACCTCAGTGTGGAGGGGACAGAGACAGTGGCCTGTGTCCATCCCATAGCTTCCTTTTCCCAGGCATCTCCCAGTGCTCTTGTGGTTAGTTTGGGACCGGAAGTCAGAGTTTTTCTGATGAGAATGGGAGGTAGTGAAGAGACGGTGCAGATTTTCAACACATTCTTCCATCTCTGTGGTGGGAGCCTGGAAACCTCTGAGAGGGCAGATTCGCAACAGGGACTGGCTAGATCCCCAAGATGTCACTGCAGAAGAGCTGGCCAGAAAAACTCTCTCACTGTTCTGGACCCAAAATATAAGTGAGAAACAAAGCCTTGTTGTGTTAAATCATGGATGTTCAAGGGCTGTATATTACTATAGGGTAGCCTGTCCTCTACTGCCTGATGAAATGGATAATAATAGAAGTGGGTAATTTATATGTAGTACTGCTTATTTTTATCTGCTTAGGTGTCAGGCTAAATATAATATTGTAGTTAGTTCCCATAATAATTTTCTCAGATAGGTACTATTATTTAACTCCTTTAAGATATGACATTCACAAGGTTAACTCTTGTGCCTAGGTTCATAGTAAATGACAGAGAAGATTCCAAAATCTTCACCAGAGGACCAGGCATGGTGGGTCATGCCTGTAATCCTAGCACTTTGGGAGACTGAGGTGGATGGGTTGCTTGAGCTCAGGAGTTTGAAACCAGCCAGAGCAAGAGCAAGGCTCTGTCTCTAAAACAGGCATTGTGGTTGGCACCTGTAGTCCCAGCCACTTGGGGGTGGTGGTGGTGGTAAGGCAAGAGGATGGCTTGAGTGCAAGAGTTTGAGATCCCATCTCTAAAAAATAGCTGAGCGGACTTGGCGCCTGTAGTATAATGGTTATGGCGCCAGCCACGCACACAGAGTCTGGCAGGTTTGAGCCCAGCCCAGGCCTGCTCAATAACAATGGCAACTACAACAGCAACAAAAAAAAATAGCCGGCAGGCACTTCTAGTCCCAGCTACTTGAGAAGCTGAGGCAAGAGAATTGCTTAACCCCAGGAGTTTGAGGTTGCTGTGAGCTGTAATGCCATAGCACTCTACTGAGGGTGACATAGTGAGATTCTGTCTCAAAATAGATAAATAAATAAATAAATAAATGAAAAATAGGCATTGTGGTGGGCAACTGTAGTCCCAGCTACTCAGGAGGCTGAGGAAATAGAATCACATGAACCTGAGAGTCTGGGGTTGCTGTGAGCTATTGCTCCATAGCACTCTACTAGGGGAAAAAAAGTGAGACTCTGTCTCAAAAAGAAAAAAAAAAGTATGTTGAATTTAGGGTCTTGGCATCATTAAAAGATACTAAGAATAAAAGCTATATGGTTGAAAAACCTATTTTGAACACATAGAATAGGAAAAGGGCTCTCATTAATAAAATGGAAAGAACTCCTACAAATCAGTAAAAAAGGATACGCAATCCTGTATAAAAATGGCGATAGACTTCAAAAAGCACATCACAACAGAGGAGAGAAAAATGACCAGTATATATATATATACTGGTATATATATGTATTTCTTGTTGGGGATTCGTTGAGGGTACAATATATTTCTTGTTAAATATATGTATTTCTTGTTGGGGATTCGTTGAGGGTACAATAAGCCAGGTTACACTGATTGCAATTGTTAGGTAAAGTCCCTCTTGCAATCATGTCTTGCCCCCATAAAGTGTGACACACACCAAGGCCACACCCCCCTCCCTCCTTCCTTCTTTCTGCTTCCCCCCCCATAACCTTAATTGTCATTAATTGTCCTCATATCAAAATTGAGTACATAGGATTCATGCTTCTCCATTCTTGTGATGCTTTACTAAGAATAATGTCTTCCACGTCCATCCAGGTTAATACGAAGGATGTAAAGTCTCCATTTTTATTAATGGCTGAATAGTATTCCATGGTATACATATACCACAGCTTGTTAATCCATTCCTAGGTTGGTGGGCATTTAGGCTGTTTCCACATTTTGGCAATTGTAAATTGAGCTGCAATAAACAGTCTAGTGCAAGTGTCCTTATGATAAAAGGATTTTTTTCCTTCTGGGTAGATGCCCAGTAATGGGATTGCAGGATCAAATGGGAGGTCTAGCTTGAGCGCTTTGAGGTTTTTCCATACTTCCTTCCAGAAAGGTTGAACTAGTTTGCAGTCCCACCAGCAGTGTAAAAGTGTTCCCTTCTCTCCACATCCATGCCAGCATCTGCAGTTTTGAGATTTTGTGATGTGGGCCATTCTCACTGGGGTTAGATGATATCTCAGGGTTGTTTTGATTTGCATTTCTCTAATATATAGAGATGATGAACATTTTTTCATGTGTTTGTTAGCCATTTGTCTGTCATCTTTAGAGAAAGTTCTATTCATGTCTTTTGCCCATTGATATATGGGATTGTTGGCTTTTTTCATGTGGATGAATTTGAGTTCTCTATAGATCCTAGTTATCAAGCTTTTGTCTGATTGAAAATATGCAAATATCCTTTCCCATTGTGTAGGTTGTCTCTTTGCTTTGGTTATTGTCTCCTTAGCTGTACAGAAGCTTTTCAGTTTAATGAAATCCCATTTATTTATTTTTGTTGTTGTTGCAATTGCCATGGCAGTCTTCTTCATGAAGTCTTTCCCCAGGCAAATATCTCCCAGTGTTTTTCCAATGCTTTCTTGGAGGATTTTTATTGTTTCATGCCTTAAATTTAAGTCCTTTTTCCATCTTGAATCAATTTTTGTGAGTGGGGAAAGGTGTGGGTCCAGTTTCAGTCTTTTACATGTAGACATCCAGTTCTCCCAACACCATTTATTGAATAGGGAGTCTTTCCCCCAGGGTATGTTCTTGTTTGGTTTATCAAAGATTAGGTGGTTGTAAGATGTTAGTTTCATTTCTTGGTTTTCAATTCGATTCCAAGTGTCTATGTCTCTGTTTTTGTGCCAGTACCATGCTGTCTTGAGCACTATGGCTTTGTAGTACAGACTAAAATCTGGTATGCTGACGCCCCCAGCTTTATTTTTCTTACAAAGAACTGCCTTAGCTATACGGGGTTTTTTCCAGTTCCATACAAAACGCAGAATGATTTTTTCCAAATCTTGAAAGTGCGATGTTGGTATATTGATAGGAATGGCATTGAATAGGTAGATTGCTTTGGGAAGTATAGACATTTTAACAATGTTGATTCTTCCCATCCATGAGCATGGTATGTTCTTCCATTTGTTAATATCCTCTGCTATTTCCTTTCTGAGGATTTCATAGTTTTCTTTATAGAGGTCCTTCACCTCCTTCGTTAGGTATATTCCTAGGTATTTCATTTTCTTTGAGACTATGGTGAAGGGAGTTGTGTCCTTAATTAGCTTCTCATCTTGACTGTTATTGGTGTACACAAAGGCTACTGACTTGTGGACATTGATTTTATATCCTGGAACGTTACTGTATTTTTTGATGACTTCTAGGAGTCTTGTGGTTGAGTCTTTGGGGTTCTCTAAGTATAAGATCATGTCGTCAGCAAAGAGGGAGAGTTTGACCTCCTCTGCTCCCATTTGGATTCCCTTTATTTCCTTGTCTTGCCTAATTGTATTGGCTAGAACTTCCAGCACTACGTTGAATAGTAAAGGTGACAGAAGACAACCTTGTCTGGTTCCAGTTCTAAGAGGAAAAGCTTTCAGTTTTACTCCATTCAGTAAAATACTAGCTGTGGGTTTGTCATAGATAGCTTCAATCAGTTTTGAGAAATGTGCCACCTATGCCTATACTCTTCAGTGTTCTAATTAGAAAAGGATGCTGGATTTTATCAAATGCTTTTTCTGCATCTATTGAGAGGATCATGTGATCTTTATTTTTGCCTCTGTTAATATGGTGGATAACGTTTATAGACTTGCGTATGTTAAACCAGCCTTGCATCCCTGGGATGAAGCCTACTTGATTATGATGAATGACTTTTTTGATGATAAGCTGTAATCTATTGGCTAGGATTTTGTTGAGAATTTTTGCATCTATATTCATGAGTGAGATTGGTCTGAAATTCTCCTTTTTGTTTGGGTCTTTTCCTGGTTTTGGTATCAGGGTGATGTTTGCTTCATAGAATGTGTTGGGGAAGATTCCTTCTTCCTCAATTTTTTGGAATAATTTCTGCAGTACAGGAATAAGCTCTTCCTTGAAGGTTTGATAGAATTCTGGAGTGAAGTCATCTGGACCAGGGCATTTTTTGGTTGGAAGATTTTTTATTGTTTCTTTGATCTCAGTGCTTGACATTGGTCTGTTCCGGAGCTCTATTTCTTCCTCGCTGAGTCTAGGGAGAGGGTTTGATTCCAAATATTGATCCATGTCTTTCACATTGTCAAATTTCTGGGCATAGAGTTTCTGATAGTATTCAGAGATGATCTCTTGTATCTCTGTGGGATCAGTTGTTATTTCCCCTTTATCATTTCTGATTGAGGTTACTAGAGATTTTACTTTTCTATTCCTCGTTAGTCTGGCCAATGGTTTATCTATTTTATTTATTTTTTTCAAAAAACCAACTCCTTGTTTCATTAATTTTCTGAATGATTCTTTTGTTTTCAATTTCATTGATCTCTGATTTGATTTTGCATATTTCTTTTCTTCTACTGAGGTTAGGCTTAGATTGTTCTTCTTTTTCCAATTCCATAAGATCTCTTGTGAGATTGTTGATGTGCTCTCTTTCTGTTTTTCGAATGTAGGCATCTAAAGCGATGAATTTTCCTCTCAAAACTGCTTTTGCAGTATCCCACAGGTTTTGGTAGCTTGTGTCTTCATTGTTGTTATGCTCAAGGAAGTTAATGATTTCCTGTTTTATTTCTTCCTTCACCCATCTGTTATTCAACAGAAGATTGTTTAATTTCCATGCCTTTGGGTTGGGTCGAGCATTTTTGTTAGAGTTGAGTTCCACCTTTAGTGCCTTATGGTCTGATAAGATACAAAGTAAAGTTTCAATTCTTTTGATTCTGTTGATATTTGTTTTGTGTCCCAGGATATGATCAATTTTGGGGAATGTTCCATGGGGTGATGAGAAGAATGTATATTCTTTATCTTTAGGATGGAGTGTTCTATGTGCGTCTATCAAGCACAGTTGTTCTAGGGTTTCATTTAAATCTCTTATATCTTTGTTTAATTTTTGTTTAGAGGATCTGTCCAGCTCTGTAAGAGGAGTGTTAAAGTCCCCTGTTATTATGGTATTATCAGATATCATATTGCTCAGACTGAGTAAGGTCTGTTTCAAGAATCTGGGAGCATTTAAATTGGGTGCATAAATATTTAGAATTGAAATGTCTTCTTGTTGTATTTTTCCCTTGACCAATATAAAGTGACCATCTTTGTCTTTTTTGACTTTAGTTGCTTTAAATCCACATGTATCTGAAAATAAGATTGCAACTCCTCTTTTCTTCTGAATTCCGTTTGCCTGAAAAATTGTCTTCCAACCCTTGACTTGGAGTTTTAATTTGTCTTTTGAAGCCAGGTGTGTTTCTTGCAGACAGCAAATGGATGGCTTGTGTTTTTTAGCCCAGTCAACAAATCTATGTCTCTTCAGTGGGGAATTCAAGCCATTAACATTTATTGAGATAATTGATAAGTGTGATCGTATTCTATTCGTCTTATTTGGTGAGAGTCCATTGCTTAGTTTTGTCTTTTGCATCAGTGTGGAGGTTAGGTTCTGTCCTTTAATTTCTGAGTTCTTACTTTGCTGCTGATCCATTGTGGTGGTCAGTGTGCAGAACAGGTTGAAGTATTTCCTGTAGAGCTGGTCTTGTTGTGGCGAATTTCCTCAATGTTTTTATATCCGTAAATGATTTGATATCTCTGTCAATTTTAAAGCTTAGCTTAGGAGGGTACAGAATTCTGGGCTGGAAAATTGTTCTGTTTAAGTAGATTAAAGGTAGATGACCATTGTCTTCTTGCTTGGAAAGTTTCATTAGAGAAGTGTGCGGTCACTCTGATGGATTTGCCCCTGTAGGTCAACTGGCGCTTACTCCTGGCAGCTTGCAGAATCTTTTCTTTTGTCTTGACTTTGGACAGGTTCATCACAATGTGTCTTGGAGAAGCTCGGTTAGAGTTGAGGCGACCTGGGGTTCGATAGCCCTCTGAAAGCAGTGTGTCAGAATCTTTGGTGATATTTGGGAAATTTTCTTTTATAGTATTCTCTAGTATGGCTTCCATTCCTCTGGGGCATTCTTCTTCCCCTTCTGGAATTCCTATAACTCGTATTTTCGAACGCTTCATAAAGTCCTGTAATTCTGACAGTGAACGTTCTGCTTTCTCTCTCTTCTTTTCTGCCTCTTTTACTATCTGAGTTGTCCCAAGATCTTTGTCTTCTACCTCTGAAATTCTTTCTTCTGCATGGTGTAATCTGTTGCTGATACTTTCCATTGTATCTTTAAGTTCCCTAATTGACTGCTTCAGTTCCTTCAGCTCTGCTATATCCTTTTTATATTCTTCATGTTGTTCATCTCTTATTTGATTCTGTTTTTGGATTTCCTTTTGGTTATTTTCCACTTTATTAGTAGTTTCCTTCATTGTTTCCATCATTTCTTTCATTGTTTTCAACATGTGTATTCTAAATTCCCTTTCTGTCATTCCTAACATTTCTTTATAGGTGGAATCATCTGCAGTAGCTACCTCATGGTCCCTTGGCGGGGTTGTTCTGGACTAGTTCTTCATGTTGCCTGGAGTTTTCTGCTGATTCTTCCTCATGAGTGGTTTTTTTTTTATCTGTTTCCTTTCACTTCCTCTTGCTCTTTAAGTTCTCATGCCTGTGGACTAAGGGTTACAGGACCAGAAGGGTGAGAAGGTTGAAGAGCTAAAAAGGGATGAAAGAAAGGGGGACTGAGTGATAAGAAAAACAAAGAAAAATAGAGAAAGGAGAGGGGGTGGGTAAAAGGAATATTGACCAAAAGAACAGAGGCACAGAAAGAGGGAGACAGAGCAATATAGATGTACAGTAGGGTACTTTGATACAACCTTAAAAAAAACCCCACCTTCTGGGGGTGCCCAGTTGATTGGTTCCCATGAGGTCAGCAGCTCTTTGCTAACCTGATCAGACACAGTACCCCACCTCCACCAAGTAGAGAGGAAAGACAAAAATGCTATAAATAAAAACAAAACAAGCAAACAGAAAACTTTACAGGATAAAATTGGGTGGAAAACCAAATAATAGCGGTAGAAACACTAGCAAAAATGAAGTTCTAATTATTGAAATAGGCAGGAATGGGAAATTATAATTAAACTAGAAAAATTGAGAAAGAAAAAAGATCTGTATGGAAAAGGTTGAACTTAAAAAACAAAACAACATCAACAAATAAAAAAAAAACAAAAAAACAAACAACCAAACCAAAAAAACAAACAAACAAGAAAACCCCAAGAAAACACAACCAAAAACCAAGCAGTATGTATATGTTTTTGAATATTGTCTGGGCAACACGTGGTCTTCTGGGGTATGAGATGTTAATCACAGTTCTGATATGACTGGAGGCTGCTGATTTCTCAAACCCCAGCAGGTAGATACCCTAAATCTCTCTTCAGCCCACTTAAAAGGCACTTTGAAGTTGTAAACTTCCTGAGCAGAAGCCTTCCCAGGAAAGTCCTTGTCGCTGGAATCACTGCTGAAGTGGCTATCCACTGACCCAGTGTGCCAAAACTGGTCTCCCTCTGCCCCCGAGGGAGGCGGCTCAGACCCTGCCCTTAGGCTACTTGGTCACTGGGTTACCGGCTCCCACCCAATTCTAGCTCTGTGACCCTGAGGGTGGAGCTTGCCAGGGCAGATCGCTCACGATGGCTCCCTGTGACCCAGAGCCATCAGACTGGGGCCCTAGACAAAGGCCAAAGTTTTCCGCACTCCTGCTCAGGCTCTCCCCAAGGCAGTTCAACTGAGTGCCAAGTCCAAAGACACCAAAACAGTTCACAGGTAAGGCCTTTCTGGTTTGCAGTCTCGCTGCTACTGAACTTACAGTTGCGGGCGGGTTTAGACAGATTGAACACACACGACCACTTGCCATTTTCCACTGTTTTAGTCCTCCTCTTGGGGTCCAGAAGTCTCTCGCTGACTCCCTGTATCCTCGCAGGGGTGATGATAGGCAGATCCCACCAGCAAGAGATGCCTAGAGTCCTATCTCCCCAGACTCAGAGGGCCCAGATGCAAGGAAGCTGTTACTTGGCTGCCATCTTGCTCCGCCTCGGCTCATGACAACATATTAATTGCAAACCTCTGATGAAAGACACCAATGGTCTGCGGGTGTCAGTACCTGAGGCGGCAGCGCAGGCACCGGGCTCTCCCGGATGACAATGCCTCTGCTTGGCCCCACGATGCTGAGGTTAGGAGAACCTGCAGTTGCTTCACTCCACCGGTTAGGAGATGCAGATGACCAGTAAATATATAAGAAGGCACTCAACCTCCTTGAGATTCAGGAAAATACACATTAAAACCACAATGAGTTAATGCTACAGACCTGACACAATGGCTAAAATTAACGAGTGTTAATACCAAATGCTGGAGAGGATGTGGAGCAACTGGAACTCTTTTACACTGCTGCTAGGTATGTAAATTGGGCGTTATCTATTAAAGTTGAATATACACATACTCTGATTCAGCAATTTTATGCCTATCTATATTTGCAAAAGAAATGGTTACACATATATAACAAAAGACACGAAAATGGTGCAGAGCAACATCACTTGTAATAGACCCAGACTGAAAAAATCCCAGTATAATGGGATTATTCATTATACTGTTAACAGTATAATGAATAATCCCATTATACTGGGATTTTAAAACTCCATTAACAGTATAATGAATAAATAAGTTATGGCCATATTCATGCACTGAAATATTACACAGCAATAAAAATGTATAAACAATATAGCTATATACAATAATATGGATAAAATTGGCATGTGTAATGTTGAATGAATGAAGACAGACAAAAGAATGCATGCTGCGTGATTTCACTTATAAATAGTTCAAAAGTGGGTGAAACTGATCAAGGATATTTTAAGTCTAAATAAGCTTTTTCTTTGGGAATGATGAAAGGGTAGTGATTTGAGGAGTTTTGGGGCAGTGGGTTTTGCCATGCTATCAATGTGAAAGATCCCCAAATAATGTTGAGACATTTAACCATTCTTGATTAAACCCCTCAATAACTTGAGCATATATACAATAATTATATTTTCTTGACATAATAATTACCTAATAGTCAATAGTTTTTCTGTTAAAGTTTTAGCAAAAGAAATCCCTGAAGTATTTCTTTCTCTTGAGAGACTGACCATGAGGAGAGGATTAGAAGCATTCCACAGTTGTCTTCAGTAAGGCATTTCCTCCACTTACATCCTTTCTCTATGGTGAAAATCCCATGTGAGATAGTTCTAAATGAGGCAATTACCAAGGGAGAATAAAACTCTCATGTTTATACGTCCTTGGATTTAAATGAGTTTGTTTAGTATTTATTTATTGGTGCCACAGACAAACAATTATACATAGAAGATATTTCTTATTTAAGGGCACATTTCTTTAGATTAAACATTCCACTTATGACCCAGTGAAGGGGGATGAAATTGTATTAATTAGTTTCCTAGTCTCTTTGAACAAAGGATTGATTAATCACCAGGAAGGTAAGTTGCTACCCAAGTGAATGTTTCTAAACACAAGATTTCAAAAGTATAACTGTAGAATATCTCAGAGCTTAAATTTCAGACACATATCACTAGCCAAGGTGTCAGAGAATCTTCAAATATTTGTAAGATTTTGCAGATCATGATGATTCTGTTACATGAACAAGGCATCTCTCTAACTTTGCCATCTCTACAGAGGGCTATAAAAATAGTCATTTGACTTGCATTACCAAGGTATCTGTGAAAAAAGAAATTCAACTTTATTTTAATGTTTTACTTGTTAGATTTTTATGTTTCTATTGAAATTGGCATCATGAGATAATGAAATTTTATTACCTTTAGATAAGGCAGCTATGAAAAACTAATCATGAATGCAGTTGTTATGTAGAAATTCTTATAAAATAATTGTTTATAAAAAGTCAACTCAAAATCAAATTATTGTCTAATCAAATATACATTGTTTTATTTTAAACATTTTTGTAACTTTTTACATTTTTATTATTGTTATCTTTCTATGTCCTACTCATTTTGAGATCTAGTCCTTATGAAATCCTCACCTTTAGTTCATGGTGTCATATTATACTCATTTTAACAGCAAAATTCTAGCACATATAGTCATAATTCATCATTTAGTGTGCTGGGTAAAGTATATGACTCAGCTATTCAATAGACAAATGAATGAGCAATTATCAACTTTTATTATTACCTTAATAAATATTCTCATAATTGTGATGTGAGCACTTTAGAGTCATTTCTTTTTTAAGTTAATAAAGATTAATTTGTTTACTTAAAATGAAACTTCTAGAATATATGAACTTTGAAATTAAATCTAGCATTTTGAAAACACAGTGGAATTAAACCAGGAAGAGAAAGAGGAAGTAAGAAGGAAAAGGAGGGGAGAGATGAAGAAAGGGAAGAAAGGAAGGAAATAGTACTGAGCAAATTGTCTAGAAATTTGGAATGGGCAATGAAGGCTGATAGAAAGAATACAAAAGTTTATTAGCATTAACTTTGTCCCATCTTTACTTTGTAAAGATGTATATGTATTTTTTCCTTGCAAGGTGGGGATCAGAATCTCATATTGTGAGCGAGTATGAAAAGGCCCCAGCATAAGATGATCTAAAATTATGAGTCCAGAACCGACAGAATGAGATAACAAATACCAGTTTGTCTATCAAAAACTCAAGTTTCTGCCAATGATGGCTACAATTTTTTTTTTTTTTGTGGTTTTTTTTTTTTGGCCGGGGCTGGGTTTGAACCCGCCACCTCTGGCATATGGGACCGGCGCCCTACCCGCTGAGCCACAGGCACCGATTTTATGGTTACAATGTGAACATTCACAGACAGCACAGAACTAGTGGATTCTCATAGCAGCACACAAAAAACAGAAAGTAAACTGTTGGTAAACTCTACAAAGGCTCTGATAATTAGAGCAAGTCATATGAAATGAGCAGTATCTATCTGGTCCTAGGAAGAAGCGTTACAAAGGAAAAATAATTCAAGTCTACCACTTAGCTACCCATTTGCAGAGAATAACCATCCCCTCTTGACAGTCTGCTGGGTTGGTACCAAAATGGCTGCTCTGAGGCCGAGGTTTGTTCTATACCATTGGCAAAATGTATGGAAAGGTAAAGCCCAATTACTTTCAAAGCCACTTGATTTCCCTGGTTAAGTTTGGCCCTAATCAATTTAGCCAATGATGACGAAAAATTTGCACTTAATAACATTGTTTGATCAATTTATAATTTAAAAATTTTGCAAGTATATATTGCTCTTAGCATACTTTGTGTGAAAAATATGTGAGATAGATTGATTATACTCTCAACTTTGCAAGTGGTAAAACTGAGGCTTAGAGTATGTTAAGCATGTCCTGCAGCAAGTAAATGCAGGAAACAAAACTAAGGTACCGAATCTTGACTCCATCAAAGTGCAATTACCAATATATTTAATAGCATTTGATCTTTATGGGTGAATAAATAAAAGTATGATTAAAATCACTCTTTAAAGGAGTACATACTATTATAGTTATAGAAATCAGGCAGACATTCAATGATAAATGAGGCATTATCCAGAGGTGCAAAGAGCAATAAGACAGTATGTTCAGAGTCATGGTACTGACAGAGATCAGGCTGCTAAAACATATGAAGAATGACATTAGAGGGACTGGAGTGGTCATCAAGGCATAAAGTAGTGGGAAAATTAGAATATGTGCTTAGAGCTTTGGGAGAATTTTTGGGAGGATAATAAAGTGTAAAAAAATGAAGGATTCGGGTGGCGCCTGTGGCTCAGTCGGTAAGGAGCCGGCCCCATATACCGAGGGTGGTGTGTTCAAATCCGGCCCCGGCTTAACTGCAACCAAAAAATAGCCGGGCGTTGTGGTGGGCGCCTGTAGTCCCAGCTACTCGGGAGGCTGAGGCAAGAGAATCGCTGAGGCCCAGGAGTTGGAGGTTGCTGTGAGCTGTGTGATGCCACAGCACTCTACCGAGGGCCATAAAGTGAAACTCTGTCTCTACAAAAAAAAAAAAAAAAATGAAGGATTCAGGCCTGGCAGAGTGGCTTACAACTGTAATCCTAACACTCTGGGAGGCCAAGGCAGGTGGATCACCTGAGCTCAGGAATTCTGAGACCAGCCTGAACAAGTTCTAAAACTAGCCAGGCATTATAGAGGATACCTGTAGTCCCAGCTACTTGGAAGACTGAGGCAAGAGGATCTCTTGAGCCCAAGAGTTTGAGGGATGCCAGGGCATTCTACCAAGGGTGACAAAGTGAGACTCTGTCTCAAAAAAACAAATGAGGGATTCAGACTGAAGATATGGTGATAAAAGATATATTTATGTGATGATTTGGGCATTTATTCTATAGTCTGAAATTCACAACATTAAGTAGTGACATAAAAATAGTACTGGCAGGGCTTGGTGGCTCATGCCTGTAATCCCAGCACTCTTGGAGGCCAAGGTGGGTGAATTGCTTGAGCTCAGGAGTTCAAGACCAGTCTGATTTAGAGCCAGATGCTGTCTCTAAAAAATAGTCAGTGCCTGTAGTTATAGCTACCCTGTTTCTCCGAAAATAAGACATCCCCCAAAATAAGACCTACTTACAGGAAAGATAAGACATCCCCTGAAAATAAGACCTAGTGCATCTTTGGAAGCACACCTTAAAATAAGACACTGTCTTATTTTTGGGGAAACAGGGTACCAAGGAGGCTGAGGCACGAGGATTACTTGACCCGGAAGTTTGAGGTTGCTGTGAGCTATGACACTACAGCACTCTACCCAGGGAGACAGAGTGAGACTCTGACTCAAAAAAATAAAAATAAAAATAGTATTGCATCATGTGAACTATTATTTATTTTAATTCAATTTATCAGAAATTGCAACATATGCTAAGGAGAAAGCTATTGGATGTGAGCTAAGGAGCATATCTCTTTTTTATTTTAGTGTGCAGATACTCAGCTATTTAGTAGAGTATTGGTAAGGCCTGATGCTGTTATTTTTATTTTTTGTTTTTTGTTTATATTATTTAACATGTTGATAGATATCTGTTGTTTTACTCTACTGTTTAATTTGATGTTTTCTTTTGTCTGTTTTTTATCTGTTTGGATTATCCAATAATATGTTAAATGTTTATGCAAGTGCACTTAGGGCGAAACTTTTACATGAAAATATATTTGTAACTCAGCATTCAGGAGCAATTACAGCCTTCTCATTTTATAAGCTGTCAGAATGTCATTTTATAATATGAGATTTATGATGCGAAGATTACTGGAAAAACAGATGATGGCCTTAAATCACAAAGTAACGCAAAAATAATATAGGAAACAATTATTGAACTAGTTTTACTAAGTGGTGGGTTGGTCTAATTAAAAAAAACTTTAACACTTTTTTATGGATTTTCTTTCATTAAATCATAGGTGTGTACGTTAATGCAATCATGGGGTACAATGTGCTGGTTTTATATACAATTTGAAACATTTTCATCAAACTGGTTAACATAGCCTTCACGGCATTTTCTTATTGTGTTAAGACATTTATATTCTACACCTAGTAAATTTCACATGTACCCTTGTAAGATGCACCTTCCACCCATCCTTCCCCCACCCCTACCTCTCCCATTTTCCCTTCTTCTTGGACTATAATTAGATTTCATAAGACCTACTATGAAACACTTTTTTTTTTGGTAACAGAGTCTCACTCTGTTGTCCTGGGTAGAATGCCATGGTGTCATCAAAGTTCACAACAACCTCAGTCTCTTGGGCTCAAGTGAACCTCTTGCCTCAGCCTCCTAAGTAGCTGGGACTACAGGTGCCCACCACAAGACGGGGCTAGTTTTAGAGATGAGGTCTCTATCTTGCTCAGGCTGGTCTCCAACTCTTGAGCTCAAGCTATCCACCTGCCTAGGCCTCCTAGAGTGCTAGGATTACAAGTGTGAGCCACCACACCACCTGGCCACTTTAACACCTTTTGGTTTGCCATACTTCTCAAGAGTTTCTTGAGGGAATGTTCAATGACATGTCACACTGAAGATTTCAGAGCTTGGTGGAGGATAAGGGGTGGGTGCATATTTGAACAAAACCTTTCCTGTTTTGAGATCAAGGTATGCATCACTATGTGAGTGAGACATTAGTGGCCTGAGGATTTCTAAAGTATTTACTGCTTGGATCCAGTGTGCCATTTACTCCACCACCAGGAGAAAATAATTACATGGATATTTTCCATATGTCCACTTATTCTTTTTTTTTTTTTTTGTAGAGACAGAGTTTCACTTTATGGCCCTCGGTAGAGTGCCGTGGCCTCACACAGCTCACAGCAACCTCCAACTCCTGGGCTTAAGCGATTCTCTTGCCTCAGCCTCCCAAGTAGCTGGGACTACAGGCGCCTGCCACAACGCCCGGCTATTTTTTGGTTGCAGTTTGGCCGGGGCTGGGTTTGAACCCGTCACCCTCGGTATATGGGGCCGGTGCCTTACCGACTGAGCCACAGGCGCTGCCCTATATCCACTTATTCTTGACAGGTGAGTGAAGGCCCAAAGAATGGTAGTATTCTTTGTGAGAAAACTGTGTGGTAAATGCTTATTACATATTGAAAACTCAAGATATCTGAAGTGATAAAAATTACAAAATCAATTTAGGGGAATTAGATTCTACTGACTGACCCAAAACCTGTATATACTTAACTATGTCTATAGAGAGGTCTTCATGCCCAGTTCTTATTATTTCTAACAGACTTGCTTACAGAGATTTTCTTTGTTCTAGAAATCAAAGTTATGAGGCCCATGGGGACTTGCAGACCTGGAGCAAAGGAAGTCAGTCCAACTCGTTGTATTTCACTGGAGAAAGCAACTCTTCTATTGAATCATCTTTGGACAAAAAGAGCCTGTATCCAAAATATATTAAAAGGTGGAAAAATACAATAGAATCTGCATAGTTGACTACCTCCCCATTGAGCACCTTCTTAAGTTGACCTGATTTCCTAGACCATACATGCACCACATGTACGTATCAGTATCGTGGGTATAGTTCCTTATATTGGCCACCTCTATATGTTGACCAGTGTGTGACAGTCCCTTTGGTGGTCAACTTACACAGGTTCTACTATATGGCTAACTGATTATCTTATACCAGGTAGCATTAAATCAAACAAAATAAAGATCATTTGAACAATTGAGATCTACTGGAGTTACCATTTCTTTTCAGAAATTTTTATATAATATGAACATTTTTTTTGATGGGTTAACTTCCAAATAATCCAATGTTAACTGTAAAATAGTTTCCATATTATGTGTTTTTTTATTTCTACATTTCGAAGGATGACAAGTTTGCAGAACCACATCGTCACTGGATTCCTTCTTCTAGGTCTGCTGCAATACATTCCAATTCACTTCTGTCTCTTTACACTTATCACCACCATGTTCCTTGTCTCATTGACTGGGAACAGCCTACTGATCCTGTTGATCCTGGTGGACCCCCACCTTCACACCCCTATGTATTTTTTCCTCTGGCAGCTCTCTCTCATTGACAACCTGTTCATACTTGCCTTTGTCTCCAACGTGATATCTGACTATCTTCTGCACAGGACAGTCATCTTTGTTTCTGGCTGTGGGACCCAAATCTTCCTGGGATTGGCTCTAGGTGGAACTGAGTGTATCCTCTTGGGCCTCATGTCCTGTGACCGGTACGTTGCCATCTGCAAGCCTCTGTACTACCCACTGCTCATGAACTGGCCCCTCTGCAGGCAGATGGCTATTGGCTCATGGGTGAGTGGTGCTTTAAATGCCTTGATACACACTGTCTATATCATGAGATTCTCCTTCTGTGGACCCAGAGAAATCCACCATTTCTACTGTGAACTTCCCCATGTCTTGCGTCTCTCCTGTGATGACACCCTGACCTGTGAGATAGGGGTGTTGATCAGTACCACCATTCTGCTTCTTATTCCATTCTCAGTCATCCTTGCCTCCTACACACTCATCCTGGTCACTATCATCCAAATGTCTTCTGCTGAGGGCCAGAGAAAGCATTCTCCACCTGCTCATCCCATTTGACAGGGGTGAGTCTGTATTACGGTGCCATCATTTTCATGTACTTGAGGCCAATCTCTTCCCACACTCCAGGCCAAGATAAAGTAGTGTCTGTCTTCTACACCATTCTGACCCCGATGCTCAACCCCATGATCTATAGTCTTCGAAATAAAGATGTGGTGAAAGCCCTGGGAAAAATGTTATAGAAATGTCCATTATATTCTAAAATGTGAATATAAAGGTCCAATGTATGTGTGTGTTCTTTAGCATGACCTTTATTTTTACCATAGGATGCATTTTTGACAACTGATAAAATTTAAGTACCAATCTATTGGATATGTTGTTGCATTTGGTATAGTAACATAGACTAAATTTATTCTGAAATAGATAGATCTATACACAGAGCCATGATCTGTACTCAATACTGTTTGTATTGAGAATGAAATTCAAATTGTAAATTTCAAAACTAGGGTGCCATGTGAGGGAGAAGTTTGGAAATCATATTAAGTCAGGAGGCAATAATCAGAAATTTAAGCATTAGGCTGTTGTGTGAGGGACAGAAAGCAAGGCAACAGGAATAGAAGATCTTCCCCACTGCCTTCAGCTCACCTTTCCTCCAATTTCAGAGGTTTATCATGCCGCTAAAAACTCACTCATTGGGAGCTCTATATCAAAAATTGGGAAACATTAGAAATTTGAATGCTTCTTGACCCTATCTATGGTAGTATATTCATATTTTCATTTACATTTATTTAAATATTTTAACTCTAACTTGGAAACAAATTGTTCTGTACCAATATAACACCTACACGTGGGAAAGGTTCTCTGGTCTGATATCTAACTCTGGTTCTCTCCAACCTTCCCTTAGGTGCATTTATCCTACACATGGGCATGAGTCTGACTGTGACATATCCCTGTGTTGGCATCCAGTAACCTCTGGTGGGCTCTCCAAGCATAGGGGCAGCACTGTGGGGACATGGGGCAGGGGCTGGGTGTCCCCTCCCCGCCCTCTTGCTTGGCTTCCACCTCTCAATTTCCTGGCACCAATGGGTTTCTGAGTCCAGTCTCATCCTCTGCCTGCTCACTGCTTCAGCTGGTAGCTCAGGCCTATGCCAAGGCCCAGCACCAAGCCTAGGGTTATGGTATTTCCTGGGGCACATGCAGTCATCTTCACCTGTCCATGGTCCTGAGGCTACCACATACACTGGCCACTCTGGTTCCCTGACATGACTCTGCCCTGAGACTCAGACCAAATCCACTTAGAGGTGGTATTTATCTCAGTTCCCCCACATCTGTTTGTGACTTTTCTGGGTCATTGTAGGGCGGGGTCTAAAATATCTTACTGTCCTGTAGAATTTTTTTTAACTTCCTCCCAAAGGTCAAATAAAGGCTTACATCAACTCTTTCATTATAGACACTTTTTGTCCTCTGAAGAAGATAAATACTTCTGGTCTGTGTCTTTAGGGCCCTTTTTTTTTTTTTAATGTGGAAAACTAAGGATTTAGTCTTCTAAAAGGAACCCTTTTCCAAGTACCTTGGTATTACAAATTCTATGCGCTTTTACTTTGAGATAATTTTTTTTACCAGGACATTTTAAACATTTTCTATTTTAAAATATTGACATTAGATTGTGTAGACATGAAGAACAAGTAGGTATGATCTAGAATAAGATTGTACTATTGCACATTTTCTAATTTTATCACAAGTTATAGTGAATAATGCTTAACTTATAGCAATAACATACATGGCATTTTCAACAAAATGGAAAAAATGTTTAAGTTCTTGTACTCAACTTTTAAGATATTACCCAAATTGTGTGAAAGATTAAATATTTCAGTCAAATCAATTGTGAATATATTATATAATCATTTAAATTAAAAAAATTATGTATGTGTGTTTTATCTCTTTAATTGAATTAATACCATTTATTTCATTAGATGTTTTAAGCAAATTAATAATAATTAACAAATTTATAACTATGTACTTACTGGATATTAGTATATAAAATATAGGAATATAGAAAACTTCAATAAAATAACCTTTTTAGAAATCCAAATAAATGATATTTGGCTTTTCCTCCAACTGACAGTGACCAAGTCTGTGAAAACATCTGGGAAATTATTAATACCTCTGCCCATCCAGGCCATCGTGGGTTACTATTGACTCACCCTCCATTGCCCTGGTCTCAGGACCTTTGTCTTGACCTATGACTTACCAGGACACACAAACAAAACAACAAATATTAGAATTAACCTGCAAGTAGAGAAGCCTGGAGTCCTGGTGTGGATGTGTGTCTGCAGAGGTATCTAAAATACCCCGTGTGGTACTGAGAGGTGAGTGTGTACTTGGTGAGACAAAGTACTCTGGGACTTTGCTCAGATGATACATGAGCACTGCCCAGAAGTTAGGAAATGAGGTACTCACTCTGTTTTCTATGAAGAAAACATGCAAATGTTTCAGTGGACCTTTGGTTAAAAGTAATAAGCTTTGGTAAGCACTGGAGTAAGTGACAGATTTCTTTGTCTCCTTAACTCTTTGACTTCAATTTGGCTCTAATGTGTACTTAATTGCCATGTATAGTTCTTCAAAAAAAAATTAAGGGACTACATGGCCAATTGTGAACCTTTTAAGACAAAAAGTTCTCTTTGTTTCTAAAACATACCTTGTCTTCTACTCTAGGAAGAATTTTTATAATCATTACTCATGTTTGGGAAGTGGTTGGTGTTAGGCATGAAATTCTTACTGAAGTATCAGTGATGAGACACACCCACATTCATGAAATATAAACATATAAAACAAGACAGTGGGTGATGGATGCTAAAATAAAATTATAGGTGGAATAAAATAAACCACCAATGCTGGGTGCTGTGGCTCATGCCGGTAATCCTAGTACTCTGGGAGGCTGAGGCGGGCAGATTGCCTGAGCTCACAGGTTTGAGACCAGCCTGAGCCAGAGCAAGACCCCATCTCTAAAAACTAGCCAGGCATTGTGACGGACGCCTGTAGTCCTAGCAATTTGGGAGGCTGAGGCAAAAGGATTTCTTGAGCCCAAGAATTTGAGGTTGTTGTGAGCTGTGGCACCATGGAACTCTACTAAGAATGACAAAGTGAGACTCTGTCTCAAAAAACAAACAAACAAACAAACAAACAAACCATGAATGGAAGAATAATGCATTTGGCCTGATCAAAGTAATTTGTATATTAGGGTGTATTCAAAGGCAGAACAAAAAAATAAAGAAGAATTTCACACATTGGAAAATACAGGAAAAAGAATTCCAGGACTAGAAGAAAAGGAGATTTTCATATGTTATAGAATAACCAGCACCAGATACAGAATCTCTGACATACAGTACCAGGTGTTGACAAAGTTGAGAGTGTTTGCAGTACAGCGTTTTTTATATAGACTTTATTTGCACTACAGATGTTTACATAGAGGTGCCTCATATGTACATGTGCATTTTAGTTCTTTTAAAAAATTACCTATTTGGGGTGGCGCCTGTGGCTCAAGGAGTAGGGCGCCGGTCCCATATGCTGGAGGTGGCGGGTTCAAACCCAGCCCCTGCCAAAACAAAAAAAAAAAAAAATTACCTATTTGACAGTGTGATTGTTTATCTGGAATAGACCAGTGCTGCACTTCAGCTGGTCGATCAGAAGACAGGTACAATTTAGCTAGAAAAAGCTGATCACCTAGACGTAAAGAGTAGATCAGAGGACATTAGAGGCTGGGAGGGGTGGGGGAAGGAGGGATAAGGAGAGATTTATCAAAGGATATAATGAAAGCTAGATAAGAGGCATGAGTGCTGCAGGATGACTATAGTTAATAATACATTACATAGTTTTAAATAGCTAGAAGGTATGTGATGTTCCCAACACAAAGAAATGGTAAACACAACTAACTGCTCACCAACCCAGGAATGGATCAACAAGCTGTAGTATACATATACCATGGAACATTATTCAATCTCTAAAAAAGATGGTACTTTATATCTTTTGTATTAACCTGGATGGAGTTGAAACACATTCTTCTTAGTAAAGTATCACAAGAATGAAAAAGCAAGAATCCAATGTACTCAATTCTCTTATGAGGACAAATGATGCCAGTACATGGTAGGGTGTGGAGGATTAGGGGAGTGGAGAGAGGGAGGGATGGAGTGGGGTGGGGGTCCCAGTATGTGTGATACACCTCTTGGGGGCGGGACACAATTATGAAAGGGAATTTACCTAACAAATGCAAGCAGTGTAACCTGGTTCTTTGAACCCTCAAAGATTCCCCAACAACAACAACAACAATAACAACAAAAAGAAATAGTAAATGTTTGAGGTGATGGTGTGCTCACTCCCCTAATCTGACCACTATACATTGTATGTATTGAAATGTCACCATGTGTCTTATAAATATCTATGGATATTATATGTCAATTAAAAATAAAAATGGTTTGAAGGGCTTCCTCTGCTTTATGTTACAACAAGGCTTAGCGGAGAACCTGAAGGGGAAACTTAGACATAGCTTGGGTGTATTTTGCTTGTTTTCCAACCTAATATACAGACATGGTGTCTGAATCAGAGGGTCAGGATGAGACCTACTGTAATAGACTTGTGCAGGGTCCATCCCTAGAAGAACCAAAGTCAACTGATAACCAAAGTGAAAGATAACAGATAATAAAGACCTGCCTTGGCCTCTCAGAGTGCTGGGCTTACAGGTGTGAACCATCGCACCAGAGCAACAAAGGATTCTTACCTTCTTTGTCATTGCAAAGATGTTTTCTCCTCTAAGGATTTCAAAAGAGCACCCTGAGTGCACCAGATGTGGCATCTGCCTTTATATTCAGAGGCAGTGCTTTAAATTTAAAAAAGAAATTCTTGGGTCAGGGGCAGTGGCTCACACTTGTAATTTTAGCACTCTAGGAGGAGGAGGCGGGTGGATTGTTTGAGCTCAGGAGTTTGAGACCAGCCTGAATGACAGTGAGACCCAGTCTCTAAAAACTAGCCAGGCTATGTTGTGAACTACAGGGGTGGCCTGTAGTTCCAGCTACTCAAAAGGCTGAGGGAAGAGGATCACTTGAGCTCAAGAGTTTGAGGTTGCTGTGAACTATGATGCCACAGCATTCTACCAAGGGGGTCAAAGTGAGACTCTGTCTCACAAATAATAATAATGATAACAAAAGTTTCCTCTGGGAGGCCAAGGATGGTGGATCACCTGAGCTCATGAGTTCTAGATCAGTCTGAGCAAGAGCTAGACCCTGTCTCTAAAACACAGCTGGGCATTGTGGTGGGCAACGGTAGCCTGAGTTCCTTGGTAGGCTGAGGCAAGAGGATCTCTAGAGCCTAAGAGTTTGAGGTTGCTGTGAGCAATGATGCCATACCACTTTACTGGGGGCAAGAAAGTGAGGCTCTCTCTAAAAAAAAGATAAAAAGAAATAAAGAAAGGAAGAAAGAAAATAAGCAATTCTTCAGCTTTTCAAATACAAGAATTTTGTAACATGTGTGCAATTTGACTTTCAAGAAATTTTCAGAGAGAGATTAAGATGGCGGCCGAGTAACCCTCAGTAACAGCTTCCCTGCAACTGGGCACGGTTGAGTCTGGGGAGATAAGACTCAAGACATCTCTGGCTGGTGGGATCTGCCTATAATCATCCCTTTGAGGATACAGGGAGTCAGTGAGAGACTTCTGGACCCCAAGAGGAGGACAATAACAGTGGGAAACTGGCAAGTGGTTACATGTGTTCGATCGACCTAATCACGCCAGCAACTGTAAGTACAAGCATCAGTGAGACTGCAAACCGGAAAGGCCTTACCCGTGAACTGTTTTGGTGTTTTTGGACTTGGCACTCAGTTGAGCTGCCTTGGGGAGAGCTTGAGCGGGAGTGCGGAGAACTTTGGGCATTGTCTGGGGCCCCAGACAGAGCCACTGAGCTGGGCTGCAGGGAGCCATTGTGTGAGAGAACTGCCACAGCAAGCTCTGCCCTCAGGGTCCCAGAGCAAGGATCGGGTGGTACCTAGTAACCTAGTGACTGAGCAGCCTAAAGGCGGGGACTGAGCTGCCTTACAGCCTTAATCCTTAGGGGCAGAGTGAGACGGTTTTGGCACACTGGAGGCTCAGGCTGTTGCCCTGGGTAGAGTGCCATGGTGTCACAGCTCATAGCAACCTCAAACTCCTGGGCTTGGCGCTGCCCGGACCTTCACAAGATCTGTGCCGTGACCCTGCACAAATTGGGCCTTCGTATGCCCTGACCAGGAAATGCGGGAGCCATGCAACCCAGCATCCTCCCTCCTGTGTCCTCCCAGCCTCCACACTGGCCCTCTCATCTGGCCAGGGATACTGGCTACGTGCCCTCTGGAGCCCTCCCTGCCTCTGTGCAGAGCTCTTCTCCTGGCCAGAGACTGCTGGACCCTTGGCCTCTCTGTGCCAAAGTCACTGAGTGCCAGGCACTCCCAGAACCATGTGCACCACCTCCCACCGTGTTGCTGGATCCAGGTGTGTCAAACGCTGGAGCTGCTTCCACAACCAGAACTCCCTAGCTGGAGCAGCCCCAGAGGAACTACACAGGGTCACTCCCTACAAAGATCAAATAATAATAGAGTAATCCTCCTGGAGTCTGATTTGGAGACACACCTCCCTAACTCTGAGGATGGCTAGAGGCAATGGTGAAAAACAATCATGAGGTGAAATCAACAGAAAAACTCTGGCAATATGAATAATCAGTGTAGATCAACTCCCCAAGGATCAATGGGGGCAGACACAGCACAAGATCCCATGCACAAACAAATAACTGAGATGTCAGAAATAGAACTCAGAATCTGGATAGCAAAAAAGTTGAATAAGAACTCCAAGCAGTAACCCAAAAGACATCTCAAGAATTCAATGAATTCAAAGACAAAATGACCAAAGATTTAGACACATTGAGACAAGAAGTTGCATCCCTCAAAGATCTGAGAAACACAGTAGAATCCCTCAGTAACAGAATAGAGCAAGCAGAAGAAAGGATTTCTGACATTGAAGAGAAAGTTTTCGAATGCTCCCAAACTCTTAAAGAGGATGAGAAATGGAGGGCAAAAATAGATAACTCTCTCAGAGAGCTCTGGGATAATTTGAAGAAAACTAATATTCATCGTATAGGGATTCCCGAAAGCAATGAAGTGGCTTCACAAGGTGCAGAGTCTCTTCTCCATGAGATTATGAAGGAGAACTTTCCAGACATGCCAAGAGATTTTGAAATTCAGATAGCAGACAGGTTCAGAACTCCAGCATGACTCAACCTGAATAAGACATCCCCCAGACACATCATAATCAATTTCACTAAAGTTAATATGAAGGAGAAAATTCTGAAAGCTGCCAGATGAAAGAAAACCATTACCTACAAGGGGAAGAATATTAGAATGACTGCAGATCTCTCTGCTGAAACCTTTCAAGCTGGAAGAGGATGGTCATTGACTTTTAATCTCCTAAAACAAAATAGCTTTCAACCCAGGATCCTATACCCAGCTAAACTGAGTTTCGATTATGATGGAGAAATTAAATACTTCAATGACATTCACATGTTGAAGAAATTTGCCATAACTAAACCAGCTCTCCAGGATATTCTCAGACCTATCCTCCATAAAGACCAGCGTAATCCTCCACCACAAAAGTAAACCCACCCAGAAAATTTTGATCAAATTCCAACTTCCACAGTCGCAAAAGGATTAAAAATGTCCACTGAACTCTCGAAAGGCTTATCAATATTCTCAATTAATGTGAATGGTTTAAACTGTCCTCTAAAGAGGCACAGGTTGGCTGACTGGATACAAAAACTCAAGCCAGATATCTACTGCATACAAGAATCGCATCTTACATTAAAAGACAAATATAGACTCAAGATGAAGGGATGGTCATCTATATTCCAGGCAAATGGAAAGCAGAAAAAAGCAGGCGTTGCAATCCTGTTTGCAGATGCAATAGGCTTTAAATAAACCAAAATAATTAAGGATAAGGATGGACACTTCATATTTGTTAAAGTAATACTCAATACGATGAGATCTCTATTATTAATATTTATGTACCTAACCAGAATGCACCTCAATTTATGAGAGAAACTCTAACAGACATGAGCAACTCTATTTTCTCCACTTCCATAGTAGTTGGAGTTTTTAACACCCCTTTAGCAGAGCTGGAAAGATCCTCCAAAAAGAAGATAAGCAAAGAAATCTTAGATTTAAACTCAACTATTCAACATCTGGACTTAACAGACATCTACAGAAAATTTCATCCCAACAAAACTGAATACACATTCTTCTCATCAGCCCACAGAACATACTCCAAAATTGACCACCTCCTAGGCCACAAATCTAACCTCAGCAAATTTAAAAATAGAAATTATTCCTTGCATCTTCTCAGACCATCATGGAATAAAAGTTGAACCCAATAACAACAGGAACCTGCATACCCAAACAAAAACAAGGAAGCTAAACAACCTTATGCTGAAAGGATACACGGGTTATAGATGAGATTAAGAAGAAAATCACCAGATTTTTGGAACAAAACAACAATCAAGACACAAATTAACAGGACCTCTGGGATACTGCAAAGGCAGTCCTAAGAGGGAAATTTATAGCACTGCAAGCCTTCCTCAAGAAAATGGATAGAGAGGAAGTTAATAACTTAATGGGACATCTTAAGCAACTGGAGAAGGAACAACACTCCAACCCCAAATGCAGCAGAAGAAAAGAAATAACCAAAATCAGAGCAGAACTAAATGAAATTGAAAACAAAAGAATTATACAACAGATCAATAAATCCAAAAGTTGGTTTTTTGAAAAGATCAATAAAATAGATAAACCTTTGTCCAACCTAACCAGGAAAAAAAGAGTAAAATCTCTAATTTCATCAATCAGAAATGCTAATGATGAAATAACAACAGACCCCTCAGAAATTAAAAAAATCCTTAATGAATACTGCAAGAAACTCTACTCTCAGAAATATGAAAATCTGAAAGAAATCGACCAATACCTGGAAGCATGCCACCTACCAAGACTTAGCCAGAATGAAGTGGAAATGATGAACAGGCCTATATCAAGTTCTGAAATAGCATCAACTATACAAAATCTCCCTAAAAAGAAAAGCCCAGGACCAGATGGCTTTACGTCAGAATTCTACCAAACCTTTAAAGAAGAATTACTACCTATACTACTAAACCTCTTCCAAAATACAGAAAAAGAAGGAATATTACCCAACACATTCTATGAAGCAAACATCACCTTGATCCCCAAACCAGGCAAAGACCCAACAAGAAAAGAAAATTATAGACCAATATCAAATGAATATTGATGCTAAAATACTCAATAAGATCCTAACAAACAGAATCCAACAACACATCAAAAAAATTGTACACCATGACCAAGTTGGATTTATCCCAGGGTCTCAAGGCTGGTTCAATATACGTAAATTTATAAATGTAATTCAACACATAAACAAACTAAAAAATAAAAACCATATGATTCTTTCAATTGATGCAGAAAAAGCTTTTCATAATATCCAGCATCCCTTCATGATCAGAACACTTAAGAAAATTGGTATAGAAGGAATATTTCTTAAACCAATAGAGGCCATCTGCAGCAAACCCACAGCCAATCTTGTACTAAATGGAGTTAAATTGAAATCAGTTCCACTTAGATCAGGAACCAGGCAAGGTTGCCCATTGTCTCCATTGCTCTTTAACATTGCCATGGAAGTTCTAGCCATTGCCATTAGGGAAGAAAAGGTGATCAAGGGTATCCATATAGGGTCAGAAGAGATCAAACTTTCACTCTTCGCAGATGATATGATCGTATATCTGGAGAACACTAGGGATTCTACTACAAAACTTTTAGAAGTGATCAAGGAATATAGCAATGTCTCAGGCTACAAAATCAACACCCATAAATCTGTAGCCTTTATATATACCAACAATAACCAAGCTGAAAAAATAGTCAAGGACTCTATTCCTTGTAGTGCCAGGTAGTGCCAAAAAATGATGAAGTATTTGGGAGTATACCTAACAAAGGAGGTTAAAGGTCTCTACAAATAGAACTATGAAACTTTAAGAAAAGAAATAGCTGAAGATGTTAACAAATGGAAAAACATACCATACTCATGGCTGGGAAGAATCAACATTGTTAAAATGTCCATACTACCCAGAGCAATATATAATTTTAATGCAATTCCTATTATAGCTCCATTGTCATATTTTAAAGATCTTGAAAAAATAATACTTTGTTTTATATGAAATCAGAAAAAACCTAGAATAGCCAAAACATTACTCAGCAATAAAAACAAAGCAGGAGGAATCACCTGACTGTACTGATCTGAGACTGTACTATAAATCGATAGTGATCAAAACAGCATGGTACTGGCACAGAAGCAGAGAAGTAGATGTCTGGAACAGAATAGAGAACCAAGAGATGAATCCAGCTACTTACTGTTACTTGATCTTTGACAAGCCAATCAAAAACATCCAGTGGGGAAAAGATTCCCTATTTAACAAATAGTGCTGGGTAAACTGGCTGGCAACCTGTAGAAGATTGAAACTGGACCCACACCTTTAAGCATTAACTAAGATAGACTCTCACTGGATAAAAGATTTAAACTTAAGACATGAAAGTACAAAAATACTTGAAGAAAGTGCAGGGAAAACTCTTGAAGGAATCGGCCTGGGTGAATATTTTATGAGGAGGACTCCCCAGGCAATTGAAGCAGTATCAAAAATACACTACTCGGACCTGATCAAACTAAAAAGCTGCACAGCCAAGAAAATAGTAAGTAAAGCAAGCAGACAGCGCTCAGAATGGGAGAAAATATTTGCAGGTTATACCTCTCATAAAGGTCTAATAACCAGAATCCACAGAGAACTCAAACATATTAGCAAGAAAAGAACACGTGATCCCATCTCAGGGTGGGCAAGGAACTTGAAGAGAAACTTCTCTAAAGAAGATAGATGCAAAATCTACAAACACATGAAAAAAAGCTCATCATCCTTATTCATCATAGAAATGCAAATCAAAACTACTTTGAGATATCACCTAACCCCAGTAAGAGTAGCCCACATAACAAAATCTCCAAACCAGAGATGTTGGTGTGGATGTGGAGAACAGGGCACACTTCTTCACTGCTGGTGGGAATGCACACTAATACGTTCCTTTTGGAAGGATGTTTGGAGAATACTTAGAGACCTAAAAATAGACCTGCCATTCGATCCTATAATTCCTTTACTAGGTTTATACCCAGAAGACCAAAAGTCACAATATAACAAAGACATCTGTACCAGAATGTTTATTGCAGCCCAATTCATAATTGCTAAGTCATGGAAAAGCCCAAGTGTCCATCGACCCACGAATGGACTAGCAAATTGTGGTACATGTGTACCATGGAATATTATGCAGCCTTAAAGAAAGATGGAGACTTTACCTCTTTCGTGTTTACGTGGATGGAGCTGGAACATATTCTTCTTAGCAAAGTATCTCAGGAATGGAATAAAAAGTATCCAATGTACTCAGCTCTACTATGAAGCTAAATTATAGCTTTCACATGAAGGCTATAACCCAACTATACACAAGACTATGGGGAAAGGGCCAAGGAAGGGGAAGGGAAGGGGGAGGTTTTGGTAGAGGGAGGGCAATGGAGTGGGGCCACATCTACTGTGCATCTTAGAATGGGTACAGGCAAAACTTACTAAATGCAGAATACATATGCCTACATACAGTAACTAAGAAAATGCCATGAAGGCTACGTTGAACAGTTTGATGAGAATATTTCAGATTGTATATGAAACCCACACATTGTACCCCTTGATTGCACTAATGTACACAGCTATGATTTAACAATAAAAATAAATTAATTAAATAAAAAAAAGAAATTGTCTTTGCCAGGAATATATACTAACTACTCCTGATCAGATCATTACACAACATCTATAGGTATCACAATATCAAATTGTACCCCAGAATAACATATAATTATAATGTACCAAGTAAATAAATGCTTAAAATTCAAGCATTTTTGAAACTTTATTGTTTTTGTCTCATAGCTTTATTGAAATGTGATTGGCATATAATAAACTGCAGATATTTAAAGTGTACAGTGCACTTTGATAAGTTTAAAATATGAAGTGTATACATGCCTATGAAACCATCAATACCGGAGAGTGACCATATTAACCTTCCCCAAATGTTTCCTTGTAGCCCTTTGTAATTCTTTCCTCCTTTCTTCACCTCAAAACCCCTACCCCAAACCCCCACTCTCAGACAACCACTTGAAAAAAAATTTAGATGAATCAGTGTTATTTCTACCTAGAAGATACAATTAGTTTATTTCCCAGAAACTGTGAAAAATTTAGAATATTTAAGGTGCTATGTGGAAATAAAAATTTAATTACTGAATGTTTCTAAGTATTATTATAACAAAGCCAGGAGTAACTTCGTTTTTATTATCTACTTTAATAAGAGAAAACTGTTTTATAATTTAACGGGTATTTTTTTTCTCTAATTTAATTAGGTTGTTTAAATGATTTTATGGGGATATAATTCACATACCATAATATTCATCCATTTTATTATATTCATATCTGTAACCAAAAGACTTAATTTCAGAGCCATTTCATCACTCCCTAAGGCAATACTGTAGCCATTAGCAGCCACTATCTACTACCTGCTCTTTTCAGACCCTGGCAACACCACTTTTCTTTCTGTCTCTAAATGTTTTTCTTTTATGAACATTTAATGTAAATAAAATTATACAACACATGGTCTTTTGTGACTTCTTACTTCACTCTTCATGCTCTGAAGTCCCCCCAACATCGTAGCATGTGTCACAGCCTCATTTCCTGCTATAGCTGTGGCATGGATTGACCGCACTTTTTTTCCCATCCGTGGTCGGTGGACGGTTTGGTTTCCTTCTACTCTTTGGCTATTATAAATTATGCTTCAATGTGCATCTGTGTACAGGTTTTTGGGTGGACACTTTTTCTTTTTTCTTTCTTTTTTTTGAGACAGAGTCTCACTATGTCGCCCTTGGTAGAGTGCCATAACATCACTGCTCTCAGCAACCTCCAATTCCTGAGCTTAAACGATTCTCTTGCCTCAGCCTTCCCAGTAGCTGGGACTATAGGCACCCGCCACAACACCCGGCTATTTTTTTTTTTTTTTTGAATCTTTTATTGGCCTCTGTGCACCTTCAGGGATTTTTTTTTAAATTTATTTACTATTAAATCATAGCTGTGTACATTAATGCAATCATTGGGCACCATACACTGGTTTTATATACCATTTGACAAATTTTCATCACACTGGTTAACATAGCCTTCCTGGCATTTTCTTAGTTATTGTGTTAAGACATTTATATCCTACATTTAGTAAGTTTCACATGTACCCTGTAAGATGCACCATAGGTGGTCCACCAATTACCCACCCTCCGCCCATCCTCCCCTTCCCTCTCCTCCCTGTCCTTTTCCCCATATTCTTAGGTTATTATTGGGTTATAGCTTTCATATGGAAACTATAAATTTGTTTCATAGTAGGGCTGAGTACATTGGTACTTTTTCTGCCATTCTTGAGATACTTTGCTAAGAAGAATATGTTCCAGCTCCATTCATGTAAACATGAAAGAGGTAAAGTCTCCATCTTTCTTGAAGGCTGCATAATATTCCGTGGTGTACATATACCACAATTTATTAATCCATTTGTGGATCGATGGGCACTTGGGTTTTTTCCATGACTTAGCAATTATGAATTGGGCTGCAATAAACATTCTGGTACAAATGTCTTTGCTATGATGTGATTTTTGGTCTTCTGAGTATATACCTAGTAGAGGAATTGTAGGATTGAATGGCAGGTCTATTTTTAGATCTCTAAATGTTCTCCAAACATCTTTCCAAAAGGAATGTATTAGTTTGCACTCCTACCAGCAGTGTAGAAGTGTTCCCTTTTCTCCACATCCACACCAACATCTCTGGTATTGGGACTTTGTGATATGGGCTAATCTTACTGGAGACATTACTCAGAAATAAAAACAAAGCAGAAGGAATCATGCTACCAGATCTCAGACTATACTATAAATCAATAGTGATCAAAACAGCATGATATTCTCCCGGCTATTTTTTGTTGCAGTTTGGCTGGGACGGAGTTTGAACCTGCCACCCTCAGTATATAGGGCCAGCACCCTACCCACTAAGTCATAGGCACCACCCTGGACACTTTTTTTAATGGGCATTTTCAAAAGAAAGGAGACAATTTGAACACATGTAATACCTAAATTATGTGAAAGATAACTCCCACATATGTCATATTTTAGTAATTTCTACTTTGTAATTTTATTAAAATAACCTTATTCCATCTTACTATTATCTAAATATTATTGCCAATATAAAACAAACTGGGAAAGAAATTAATGTATACAAATACATCATTACTATGCAACGGAATAACAACATATAAAATGTAGGATTTCATAAAGTGTTACAGACACAGTCCTATTGGTATAATCTGAATAAATATATTTGCTTATCTCCTCACTGCACTGACCCTTGAGATACCTTAAAACTTCTAAGCACATCATTAGAGTTCATATTTTAACTTTGGCCTAAGGCCATCCTATGTTGTTAGTGAGTTAGTCCAGATTGTCCAAGATTCAGTGAATATTCCCCAAGTGAATATAAGCAAAAGAAGCCTTAAAATTCATCCTTCAGGTATTACCTACTACAGTAATGGTTGCAACTGTATCTTTATGAAAGTCTCCTAAGATCTCAAGTGTGCGGATGATAGATGAATATATAAATTTATTTAAAAGATAATAGGACATTTACTCAGAAAAATGACTTCATTCAGATTCTGCCAGTAAGACTTCTGTCAGCTAACCAAGGAAGTGAGTTTTTGGAAATGAGGAAATGAGGAGATCATAAAAGGTAGTAATTTGAACTGCATTTTTATAGGAAAGAAGGGACTCTTTGGCATGTGGGTAAGATAACTTTGTTTCAGAAATAGATTTAAAGTAAAATTTGAGGATGAGTTACTGTCCTCTTAAAACATTGATCAGCAAAAATCCTGGAGTATGAAAGAGAGACAAGAGAAAATGCTTTGGAGCTAATTCATAATTTCTTCTCTGAATAGGAAAAGAGATGATACTCAATGAAGCAGTATGGCCATATTATATGGGAATGTACTTTTTTGATGGGCTCAAGCAAAATCTGAAGGGTCCAAATTTACATTCAAGATTGTGGAGAGTGGCATGTCCTGTTTTCTACTTGGTTGATTTTGTTTTGTTTGGCCATGAGTGATGAGTGATTATGTGGTCCCCATTATAGTCTTATTGGTACTTCCTGCTTGCTAATTTATCTTATATGAATTCTTTCTTTCTTTCTTTCTTTCTTTCTTTCTTTCTTTCTTTCTTTCTTTCTTTCTTTCTTTCTTTCTTTCTTTCTTTCTTTCTTTCTTTTTTTCTTTCTCTCTCTCTCTCTCTCTCTCTCTCTTTCTTTCTTTTGACAGAGTCTCACTCTCTTGCTTAGGCTAGAGTGTCATGGCATCAGCCTACCTCACAGCAACCTCAAACTCCTGGATTCAAGGGGATCTTCCTGGATAGCTAGGACTATCACACCACAATGCTGGGATAATTTTTCTAATATTTTTAGTAGAGATCATTTTTTTGTTGTTTGTTTATATTTTTGTTTTTTTTTTATTTTTACATATACAAGTATTTATTAGGATTCCATTTTTTTGCCTTCACAAAATTAAAAATGCATTTTAAAAATTAAAATGTTATTACATTTTAATAACAATAACAATGTTTAAAATAAGGACTAGAAACAAAAACCTTGTAAAGAACAAACGAACTTAAATACATTCAGAAAAGGAATCAAGACAATTGCTACATCAAAATATTAAGCAATAATAATAGTAAGGCAAAAAAGGTAACATTCACATTGTCAAATAAGAGTATGTCTATTATAGAATGCTTTGACTTTGAGATTCAGTATGGAGTCATCAGTTAACTTCTTATATTTTTTAAGTCTCAAAAAATAGAAAACTAATATTTATAAATAAAAGTAAAAGATAATTTCGAAAAACAGATCATGCCAAATCTTATAGATTATAGACAAAGAAGAAATACTTCAAAATCATTCTACTTGATCTGGGTATACCTGATATTAAAATTGGAGATAATATAATATTATATAGGGGAAATTACAAACATATGTCACTTATAAATGAGGATGCAATATCCTAAACAATATATTAACAAGTTGAATTAAAAATTAATGTTTAAGTAATGTTTGGTCAAAATTAAATCTAATTTATGTGAAAATTAGTCACTATTTTTTTTTCTTTTCTTTCTTTCTTTTTTTTTCTTTTTTTTCCTTAACCTCACTCCTTCCCTCCTCTGTCTGGTCTCCCCTCCCCCCATGCCCCAAAGTTTCACTTTGTCACCCTGGGTAGAGTGCTATGGCATCATAGCTTATAGCAACCTCAACTCTTGTGCTCAAGTGATCTTTTTGCCTCAGCCTGCCAAGCAGCTAGGACTATGGGCACCCACCACAATGCCAGGCTAGTTTTCTGTTTTCAGTAGAGATGAGGTGTCATTCTTGCTCAGGCTGCTTTTGAACTCCTGAACTCAAGCAATCCACCTGCCTCAGCCTCACAAATTGCTAGGTTTACAGGCATTAGCCACTATGCTTGGCTGAATCCACTGTTTCTAATTAAATATGAAATGGACCTTATAGTAAAAGCAAAGTAAGCCTAGTTAAAATTACTAGTCTATGGAGCAATAAATACATACATACCTATTTTTTAAATTTAGGACACTTTCTGGAAAGATGCAGGTAGCCATAAGATTTAATAGTTGTGTTATAATTTTCCACATTTTGTTTGTACATACAATTTGTGCCCAAGTGTAGTGCTTTATGCTTTCAACTTTTACAGTGTATTTATTATTTATTACTTCTTGTACAAAAGCAAACTTGGAGTAAAATGATAGTAATATCTACCTTAGCAGTCAGGCAGAATTTTTGTGAGAATCAAATGAACATAGTATAAAGAAATGACCTGAAAAGTATATTATTGTACAATTGCAGCGAATAACAAGTGTGTGAATGTAAGCGACAGTGATTATGTTCATGATGGTGACAGTGATTATGATAAAATGGTAAAATTTGCAACTACTCTTCAATAATATTTTGTTTTGTTTTTGTTTTTGAGACCTAGTCTCACTTGCTTTTGCTCTGGATAGAGTGCTTTGACATCACAGCTCACAGCTACCTCGAACTCTTGGGCTCAAGTAATCCTCTTGCCTCAGCCTTCTAAGTAGCTGGGACTACAGGCACCGGCCACAATGCCCAACTATTTTTAGAGATGGGGTCTTGCTCTTACTCAGGCTGGTCTCTAATTGGTGAGCTAGGCAATACACCTGCCTTGGCCTCTCAGGGTGCTGGGATTATAGGCGTGAGCTACCGCGCATGGCCTCAATAATATTTTGTACCCAGCTGTGCAATAATTGTTCACTGTGTGTTGTCTTACAGGTAGCTTGTGATAACTCATGTTCCTTTATCTTTGTTCTTGTCATAAAATATAGGATTAGAGAGTTAAATTCATCAATAAAAGTTTAGATTTTTGGTAAGGGTAAGAGCAAGAAGTAGATCTAGTTTTAAAACTATATTCTGCCAGTAAATTTATGAGTTAGAATAAGCAGAATAAGCCCATCCTCATTCCAAAACAATATTCAAAGCATATATTTTTGTAATTACTTTCTATATATCCATAAAAATATTTTCCTGCCTATCTATCTATCTATCTATCTATCTATCTATCTATCTATCTATCTATCTATCTATCTATCTATCTCTATTTCTGTCTATCTCAATGCTGGTGCATTATTGTGGAATTTCATGGAGGTATGTAATTGAGAAGCACACATATATTCAAATATTCACTATATATTCAAAACTTTTTCGTACTGTAGAAAACATCCAACTTTATACCCTTCTCAACAATTGAAATACACATTCTTTAAATGTTAAGCAAATCAGTTATTCATAATTGCATAATATAACATAAACCATTATAAACTCTTCATCTTTCCTCTAGTACAGCAGTTCTCAACCTGTGGATTGTGACCCACTGGAACTGTATTAAAGGGTCATGGCATTAGGGAGGTTAAGAACCACTGCTCTAGTAAAATCATCAGGGTTAAGGGTAGGGTTAGGAAACATTTGTAAAAAGGAGGAATCTCTTATAGGATCCTATACAAGGCTACTGTGGAGAACTATCCTTGTCTATTGATTCCAGAGGACACTCTTCTATGTCATGTGATTGAAATTCTAGATAACTGATGGCTACTTTAAATAACTCTTATTATAGATATGCAGAATTGGGTATGAGCAGCTTCTTGTAAGGAACTATAACTGAATCCATGCTTTTACCACTTGTCACATGACAGCCAATAAGTTAAGAGATAAAGTATTTGGGCAAGGATAGTGACTTATTTGGTAGGCTAGCAAACCAAGAAGATGGCAGGGTAATGTCTTAAAGAACCATCTTAAGTTAGTATAACCTATTGGCTCCTTTTTATGTTGAAGGAAGGAAGAAGAGGAGAGGGGTTGCAAGAGGTAACTGAAGAGCACAAATTTCTAAGCATTAGTGTGGTCTGAGGAATTTGTGAAATTTCTTTGCCCTTGGTCAGTTAGCTTTGGGTGACATATGTCAGGTCACAATATTTCTATAAATCTTTAACATAGCACTGCTACAGCTGGGCATGGTAGGTCACGCTTGTAATCCTAGCACTCCGGGAGGCTGGGGCAGGTGGATTGCCTGAGCTCATGGGTTCGAGACCAGCCTGAGCAAAAGAAAGATCCTGTCTCTACTAAACATAGAAAAACTAAGGCAAGAGTATCGCTTGACCCCAAGAGTTGGAGGTTGCTGTGAGCTATGATGCTTCGGCTGTTGCTGTCCACTGGCTTAGTCAAAGACACAGAGGCAAGCACTGCAGATGAAATGAATGATTTAAAAGGGATGGCTGGTGCTCGCTCAGGCACAGAAGCAATCAGCTGTCTTTATTCACTTTCTTATATACCCAAAGTCATCAGATAAAAATAATTCAAGAACAAGGAAGACAAAAGGTAAACATTCCTTATCAGCGTTAATACAGCAAAGTACGTACACACCTTTCTAAACCAAGAATATCTTGTTTGGAGATAAACAACAATGGAGATAAACCACAAATGGCTGGGTTGTCTGTTCTGTTTGCCCACTTCCCTAGATGACTAACTGAAAGTTATTGTGTAAATAGAGGTAGGGGATTAAGTGCAACGGTCCATTGCCCCAGGCAGATGATCTGTCTCCAGCTACAACTTGGCGAGGGCTCTCAGGCACACTCTTTCCTTTAAGGCGTGATTGCAGCCCAAGTACTGGAAATGTTCCTTCTCAGAGTCTCATGCCTCAAGGAGCACAAATGAGACTGATTCACCTTACACGGGTGCAGTGGACTGTGTCCCTTCACTTGGCACTCTAGCCAGGGCAACAGCTTGAGATTTCATTTCAAAAAACGAAAGCAAAAACAGAAAACCATAGCATTGCTACTTGTGTACATACTTTTCTTATCTTGCAGAGAGTTAGTTTTGAGAAAGGGACAGCTGTCTTCCTTCCAGAGTTGACCTATGAACTAAATTCTTGCTTTATCTGGACTATGTGCAGTGCTAAGCAGAAGCTCTTTTTTTTTCTTCTTTTTGAGACAGAGTCTCATTTTTTCACCCTGGGTAGAGTGAAAAATACACACAGGAGAGTATATGGATCTTTTTTTTGTGTGTGTGTGTGTGTGAGCAAATCCTTCTAGTAGGGAAACTTATATTGGGAAACAGATAAAAATTTTATTTCATTTAGAGTTTCTGAGAAACCATTTCCCTCTGAAGATATATATGATTTCTGCAGAGTCAAATGAAAGTACAGTAAAAACCAAGAGATATGAGAAAATAGATGTTGAAATGAGTTAATTTTAAACATTAAAATAATCTTATTAGTGCTTACAAATTATATACTTTTCAACTATTTACCACCTATGGTTTCTGTTTTAATAAATTTTATCTTTTTTCTTTTTGTATTTGTTTTAGAGGATTGAAAAGTGAGCCACACTTATTTAAGATGCATGCCTCAAAATATTTGAGGCTCAGAGCTTGTCACTCAGTCAGTAGGGTGCCAGCCACATACACCAGAGCTGGTGGGTTCGAGCCTGTTCAGGGCCTTCTAAACAACAATGACAACTGCAACTGAAAAATAGCTGGGCATTGTGGCAGGCACCTATAGTCCCAGCTACTTGGGAGGCTGAGGCAAGAGAATCGCTTAACCCCAAGGGTTTGAGATTGCTGTGAGCTGTGATGCCATGGCACTCTACCCAGGGCAATATAGTGAGACTCTGTCTCAAAAAGAAAAAAAATAAATAAATAAAATAAAAAATATTAGAGAGAGAAGCTAGACTATGTATTTTAATATATTAAATGAATTTATATTTATTTATATATGAGTAACATGTATATGTATACATATGTCTGTGTCTATATATGAAGTTTTATACATAACTATATATATATGTATGTGTGTATGTGGATGTGTGTGTGTATACACTTTGACAGCTGGGAGTCTAGGGAAGTTCACTAAAATCTATGATTGTTGGTTTTATTGTCTATAAAATGTTAATCATGATATTAATCCGAACAGCTTATTATTAGGATTAAATTCAATAGACTCCTGAAAGAAATACTGACATATTCCAGGTCAGTTGTGGAGCCAAGTTATGGAGACAGTCAAGAAAAGCTCGTGCATCTATTTTTTTTTCAGAAGGACATAGTTCAGGTTCAAAGTCCCATTTTCTTACTCACTGTTGAAACCATCATCATAATTTTCCCTGTCTCTCACGTCATTAATGCTAATGCCTAGGGTGGTGCCTGTAGCTCAGTGGGTAGGGTGATGGTCCCATATACCGCGGATGGCGGGTTCGAACACGGCCTCAGCCAAACTACAACAAAAAAATAGCCAGGTATCATGGCAGGCTCCTGTAGTCCCAGCTACTTGGGAGGCTGAGGCAAGAGAATTGCCTAAGCCCAGGAGTTGGAGGTTGCTGTGACCTGTGACACCAGAACACTCTATCGAAGGCTATAAAGTGAGACTCTGTCTCAAAAAAAAAAAACAAAAACAAAAAAAACAAAAAAAAACCCTAATGTCTAGATGGCACAATTTGGGGGGGAAATTAAAAATATCATAATAAGTGAAAATGCTTTTAAATTGGCCGAAAATAAGTTTACTTACAGTTATTTCATCAGATAAAAATGTAAAAGGAATGGAAATAATCTATTTGAAATTATTTTTATGTAAGAAAAAATGTTGGCCAAGTGCTGTGGCTCACACCTGTACTCTTAGCACTTTGGGAGGCTGAGGCAGGTGGATTGCCTGAATTCATGAGTTGGAGACCATCCTGACCTGGAGAGAGACTGGTCCCTAAAAGTAGCTGGTCATTGTAGGGGGAGTCTGAGGTAGTCCCTGGGGAGGCTGAAGGGAGGCTGAGGCAAGAGAATTGCTTGAGCCCAGGAGTCTGAGGTTGCTGCGAGCTACGATGCCACGACGGTCTACTGGGATGACAAAGTGACACTCTGTCTCAAAAAAAAGTAAAATGCCTGCTGTTCCCTCATGTAATTGAAATGGGTACATAATGGCTGAGGCTACCTCTTTGTCAGGGGCAGGTCTCTAATTTATTTAAGTATCATTATGTGACAGGACATTGAATATTAGAACACTGAAACATTAGAATAATAGAAAATATTGGATCTGATGTCCCATTTCTTCCTGTTCTATGCTCCTTTTTTCTCTTTTTTTCAATTAGAATGATATTAAGTAGCTTATGAAAATTTTGTCATAGACAGCCCTATATAAAATAAAAATGGTAGAAATAATTGCAATGTTAATTGCATTAGTAATTCAAATATAACATTTTCTACTTCCTAATAAACTGCTAATAATTAAACTTCTAATAATTAAAGTGCTAATACAAATTATTAACTATTGCATGAGTTTAATATGGTGCTTTCATAATGATTCTAAACAAGATGTATGATAATAATTTGCTGTCCTAAATTTTCCTTTGCAAATGCAGAAATCTGCTTGAAATTTCTTAAAACTTATTTGGAAATCCAAATATGAAATAATTTCAGTACATTTAAATATTTTTCGACTTTTATATTAGAACAAATATATATGAAATAAATGCACCATTTTAATAATCTTAAAAGTGTACAGTTCTGTGGCATTAAGTACATTTATATTTTTGTTCAATTATTACCACCATGCATCTCCAGAATGTTTTCATTGCTCATAATGAAAACTTTGCATTTTTTCTTTTCTTTTCTTTCTTTTTCTTTTCTTTTTTTTTTTTTTGAGACAGAGCCTTATTTCGTCTCCCTCGGTAGAGTGCGGTGGCCTCATAGCTCACAGGAACCTCAAACTCTTGACTTCAAGTGATCTTCCTACCTCAGCCTCCTGAATAGCTGGGACTATAGGCACCCAGCACAATGCCTGGCTAATTTTTCCATTTTTAGTAGAGATGGGGTCTCACACTTTCTCACAGCTGGTCTCCAACTCACCAGCTCAAGCAATCTAAACTTCTCAGCCTCCCAAAGTGCTAGGATTACAGATGTGAGCCCGACGCCCAGCCAAAACTTTGTTCTTATTAATTACTCCCATTCTCTCTCTTTTTCCCAGGCCAGGCGGCCACCATTCTACGTTCTGTCTCTACAAATGTGACTATTCTGGGTACTTTATATAAACGAACTTATATAATCTTGAAGCCAGGCATGTGAGTGGGGAGGCCCTGTGTAGAAGGTCCTGGGGTGAGGACAACACCTGCATGTGTGGGGAGCTTCACAGATGCCAAGACAGCTGAGATGTTAGCCAGGCCTGGTCAGCGAGAAGCCCTGGCGCGCAGCCCTTCCTGCTGTCGCGGATGCACATGGCGTGAGCCTCCCCGGCTAAGTCCAGTTGCTCCCCTGGGGTCGACCCGGCAGGTTGACTATCAAATGTTCCACATAAACTGAGAGTGAGAAGTTTTCATTCTTTTGCTCCACACCAGAAGACTTTGTTCTCTGTATATAGAATAGGAGTAATGTTTAAAAACATTTTAAAATGTTGGCTGGTGTTTAAAACAGAAGATGATGGTGACATGAGCCCTATGCTGAAGTAAGATTAATTGTCTAGGAAATACTAAATTGGAATAACCCAAATCTGCTTCTAGAACCGTGAAAATCTTGCTGATTCTATACAATCATAGATGACAATAGTGATGCTTGGATTGTACAGTGTGTTCCAGGCAAATGGCTTCCTAGTGAGCGGTAACATTCTTACTAAATTAATTGAACAGAATTTATAGGCAGAATCTTTAAGCAAGATAAATTGAAAAGGGCAGTGATTCGGTGCCTTTCACTCCAGGCATTTTTAAAGAATAAGGATGAATTTGACAGTATCATTATTTCAGATTTCAATTCAGTCTTTATAGATTGGGTTTTAGATGCTGCCAATTTTTGTTTGATAAATGTTTGATAAAGCATTTACAAACCGGGCAGCTTTTGATAGTAATGGTCATCTCACTGTGGAAAATTATCATGCTCATTCTTGAACAGATTCCCAAAGGAACTTTGCAAAAATATAGTTTTGGTAGAATTTGTAGACAAACAGTTATATTGGAGAATAATTTTTTTTTTGAGACAGTCTCAAACTGTTGCTCTGGGTAGAGTGCTGTGGCATCACAGCTCACAGCAACCTCAAACTCAGGGGCTTAAGCGATTCTCTTACCTCAGCCTCCCAAGTAGCTGGGATTATAGGTGCCCGCCACAACGCCTGGCTATTTTTTAGTTCTTACTTGTCATTGTTTAGCAGGCCTGGGCTGGGGTCCAAGCCGCCAGCCTCCTGTATGTGGCCGGCGCCTACCTACTGCGTTACTGGCACCACCATGAGAATGAATTATACGCAAATTGTTTATCTAAGTGATGGTGGAAATGACGTCTGTCCAGTAACCTTTTTTAAGAAGAATGGCATTGCCATGCCATGGAAAGGACACACCTCACAGAAAACTCTTTCTAGAATGTCTCAAAATCTTGAGCCTATGAAATTAATATCTTTTTTAAAATTAAATCATAAACTCATATATCATGTATATACATTAATGTATTTATAGGGTAGAATGTGATGATTTTATATAGAATTAGGAACACATACATCGCATTGGTTAAAATATACCTCATCTCATTTACTTAATTATTGTGTTAAGACATTTATACTCTATACTTAATAGATCCAAAATGTACCCTTGCATTATGCACCATTGGTATGATCCCACTATTCACCCTCCCTTAATATGACCTCACCCCTAATTTCTCATTTTTAATTTCTAATAATGGTGTAGGATGCCAACAAAAAAAATGTATAGGATATTTGTCATTTTGGATTGGCTTATTTCACTTAGCATAATGTCATCACGTTTTATCCACGTTACAACATATGTCAAATAATTTTCTACTTTTTTAAATTTAGTAGATATGGGGTCTCACTCTTGCTCAGGCTAGTCTTGAACTCCTGAGCTCAAGCAACCCACCTCGGCCTCCCAGAGTTGCTGCGATTACAGGTGTGAGCCATGGAGCCTGGCCCTATATGTCAATTTTTTTTTTCTTTTTAAAACAAAGTAATATTACATTGTACGTGTATGCTACGTTTTGTGTATTGATTCATCTGTGGGTGGACACTTAGGGTGTTTCTTACTTTTGGCTGCTGTGTGTATTGCTGTTATGAACCTGGGCATACAAATATTTGTTTAAATGTCTGTTTTTATTTTTGAGGAGATACACATTCAGAAGTAGAATTGCTGGATAATATACTAATTCTGAGTTTAGGTTTTTGAGGAATCATTTTACAGATGGTTGCAAACTTATGAGGATTTGATGATTTTTCAATTTTATGATGGATTTATTAGGACCTAATCCCTTTGTAAGTCAAGGAGCACCTGGACTTAAGATGGTTGGATGTAAAAGTTTTTTTGTCTTTATGATGAATTTATCAGGGTATTAAATGCATTTTCAACTTACAATATTTTCAGCTTTTAGTGGTTTGTCGAGACATAGCCCATAACCCCATCTTAAGTTGAGAAGCATCTGTATCATTTCACATTACCAACAATAATGGACAAAGTTTCTAATTCCTTCACATTCTGATCAAAAATGATTTTGTTCATTTGTTTGATAGTTATTTCTAATATTTTGTTATTTTTGAATGCTGTATAAATGCAGTAGCTCATATACTTCAATTCCAATTTTTTTTGACAATATTGACTTCATTGTTATTTAGCTATGTGCATTTCTAGGAATGTTGATAAGCGTGTGTTGACCTACATTTACTCTCTAATTTCCCTAACTTTTCTAAATGTCAACCTTTTCCTGTTGTTTTTGCTCTTATTTTCTTTACTTCTAATAGATATGCCCCATTTTGTCTTTTAACACTTTTATTTAGTGTTATTAATTATGTTTTTAATTTCTAAGATTTTTCTTGTTACCTGCCACTCACTTTTATAATTGTAAAGCAATAATATTTATTTTAAAATTATGGTTCTCTGAAAATACGGATTCTTATTTCAAAACAATTATTCTTTTTCTGTATTTCCAGTGAATTTTAATTCACTGTATATGTGTGTATGAGTGTGTGCACATTTGTGTGCATGTATGCATATATATGATGTACACTGTGTGGATATTACCATTCTATGTTGTTTTTTTTTATAAGTATGATGATCTTTTGGTCTAGAATAATTGAACCTAGAAAACTGCAACACATTTAGGCATACTGTGAAAAGCTATCCACTAATGTCTTTTATCTGAAATAGAATCCATCTACCCTCTTTACTTAGAAAGCAACCACGTTGGAATTTCTTTGTTTTCCTTTAGATGATTGACCATTTCTTTATCTAAATTCCTTCTTTTGAAGGACCCACCCATAAGGCAATGGAAAATTTATCCAAGCATTAGAGATGCAAAGAGACATAATACACAGCCTATTTGGGGAGAACTTGGGCAGAGACATGGATGCCAAAATGAACATGATGTATAGGTATTCAGGTAAAGAGTCTGCTGTAACTATAATCTTCTGAAACTGGGTGAGGTGAAAAAAGGGAATGGATGGTAATGAACACTGAAAATTAAAAGTATGCATTAATATGACTTTTTGTAAGAGGCACTGGGATGTAAGGATTCATCCTAGATTTAATAGAATAACCAAATAATGATACCTGATTTAAAGGAAATTTGATTTGGCATTATTATATAAAGACCACACAAGAAGGAAACATAGTTTCTCAAAATGAATGATAGGCTATTGCAGTTTTAGAGTTAAGTCATAAAGAATAAATGTGCAAGAAAAAAATTATTAACTTATTCATATGGATCTATAATGTACGCATTTACACTGACTTCTTATGTATATGTTTTGAGCATAACATCTGACTTTGATGTTAGTTGGTAAAACATTTGTGTTAGGTGGTAAAACATTCATGTTCTATTGATGTTTTAATAGAAATATACATTTGTGTTAGGTGGTAAAACATTCATGTTCTATTGATGTTTTAATAGAAATATACATATTTTAATCTATATATTTCTTTAAAAAATTATGTGATCCAGGATGGGTGTGGTTGCTCATATCTGTAATCCCAGCAGTCTGGGAGGCCAAGGTGGGTGGATGGCTTGAGCTCATGAATTCAAGACCAGCCCAAGCAAGTGAGACCCGGCCTCTACTAAAAATGAAAAACTGAGGCAAGAGGATCACTTGAGCCCAAGAGTTTGAGGTTGCTATAAGCTATGACACCACGGCACTCTCCCAAGGGTGACAAAGTGAGACTTTGTCTATATAAAAAAATTTAGTCATCCATGTTTGCATTATCAAATATTAATCTCTGGGTGATAAAACAGGATTTCTTTCCTTTGAAATAAGTAGTATCAATATTTTTTCATTTAAGAGCTGTAAAATCATAAATAATTCATAGTTTAACTAAATTAAGAATATATTTAATTGGCATAATATTTTATGTATTATGTAAGTAATCTCCCTTTATCTGCTGGTTTTCTTTTTACAGTTTTAGTTACCAGTGGTCAACTGTGGTATGAAAATGTTAAATAAAAAATTCCAAAAATAATTAATTCATAAGTTTTAAATAGGTTTTGAAAAGTACCTTAAATCTACATTGCAATGGCTGCATTATTCATCTCACTTTGTCTTATCACACAGGCATTTTATCGTCTGACATCATAACAAGAAAAAGGGTGAATATTGTACAATAAATTAAACTTTAGTATTAGTATGCATATAGAGTAAACAAGTAGTGTACAATGTATATAGAATTCAATACTATCTCTAATTTCAGGCATCCACTGGGGATCTTGGAATGTATCTCTTGCAGATAAAGGGAAACTACTGGACTTAACTTGCTTACTTTTGTGTTTCCCTTCAGGAGAAATCCTGTCAATGCCCTATGGAAAATTATAATCAAACATCAACTGATTTTATCTTATTGGGGTTGTTGCCACAAGCAAGAATCAGCCTTTTCCTGTTCATACTCATAGTTCTCATTTTCCTAATGGCTCTAATTGGCAACCAGTCCATGATCCTCCTCATCCTCCTGGATGCCCACCTCCACACACCCATGTATTTCCTACTCAGTCAGCTCTCCTTCATTGACCTAAATTACATCTCCACCATTGTCCCCAAGATGGCTTCTGATTTTCTGTTTGGAAACAAGTCCATTTCCTTTATCGGATGTGGGGTTCAGAGTTTTTTCTTCCTGACTTTAGGAGGTGCAGAGTCACTGCTCCTGACGTCAATGGCCTATGACCGTTATGTGGCTATTTGCTTTCCTCTCCACTATCCCATCTATATGAGCAAAAGAGTATGTGCACTGATGGTATCAGGATCTTGGATAATGGGCTCTATGAATGCTTGTGCCCACACTGTATACCTACTCCATATGCCTTATTGCCGATCCAGGGCCATTGATCATTTCTTCTGTGATGTCCCAGCCATGTTGTCTTTGGCCTGCACGGACACCTGGGGCTATGAGTGCACGGTGTTTTTGAGCACGGCCATCTTTCTTGTTTTTCCATTTGTTGTTATTGCCTGTTCCTATGGTCGGGTTTTCCTTGCTGTCTCTCGCTTGCAGTCTGCAGAAGGCAGGAGGAAGGCCTATTCCACCTGCAGCACCCACCTCACTGTGGTGACTTTCTACTATGCACCTTTTGCTTACACCTATCTCCGGCCAAGATCCCTCCGATCTCCAACAGAAGACAAGGCTCTGGCTGTTTTCTACACCATCCTCACCCCAATGCTCAACCCTATCATCTACAGCCTGAGAAACAAGGAGGTGATGGGGGCCCTGAAACGAGTGATGCAGAGAATCTGCTCTTTAAAAATGTAGACAAACTTTCTGCCTCTGTCTCCAGGACTCAAGTGCACCTATGTTCAGCAATTAAAAATATTATAGCTAGACTGTAGAAACCAAAAATAATATAGAGAAGAAAATCACTCACGAAATTGTCCTGATGCGTGTATATGTACAAAATACGTATGTAATTCTAAACAACCTTTTTACATCTTAGCATTTCTTTTATTAATTTCAAAAGCATTTCATTTTTGCTAATGTCTTGCCAGTGAGAATTGGTTTTTGTCATGTAGAAATGAAAATGGAAATGGATGAACTGAAGTCAGCACTCAGAATAAAAAATTTACTATTTTGAATTAATTTTCCTATTGTTTTTTGTTTAAAATGGAAAGTTTATTTGCTCAGTACACCAAATAGGATGCAAGCATTGTCATGAGAAATATACAGAAATATGTAGATCAACCTAAGACGGTAACCTAGTTCAAATGAAGGGAAATCTCTATGAATGTTATGGCAACATACTACCCCAAAGAATCTTTTTCTTCCGTTAATTATACTTTTGAATAAAATAAAGGGTAATGGATTAGTTGAAGTTAGCCTGTTCATTTTTCTTAAAAATAAAACTCCAACTCTATTCATCCATGCTAGTTAAAAACTGTAAGTAAAATTTCCATGTAAGTGGAAAAGAGATCAAGCAGTTAGTTTTCTTTTTTGCTTTAACAGTCTAGAGGAAAATGGTTACTAGGAATACAGCAGGCAAATCCTTAGACTGACCAATCCAGAACACAGAGTGTCAATTTCAGCCTCAGGTTGTGCTAACTGCTCATCATTAATGTGGCACATGTTGGTCCATGATATGGTTTAATGCCAAAATAGATCCCAGTGTGTTACAGAAACACATAGATTACTGTTACTTGGTTTGTATATATGTATGTATGTGTGTGTGTGTATTTATATATTTAAAAGCTGGTTATACTTCCACATACAAGGGGAGGTTTCCCCAGGAGGAATTTTTATTTATTTATTTATTTATTTATTTATTTATTTATTTATTTATTTATTAAATCATAGCTGTGTCCCCAGGAGGAATTTACAGGAAGTAGTCTGTGGTGTGGGGAGTGGCATTAGGCTCTGAAGGAAGAAATATTTGAAAGTGTCTTCTGATTCCATGATAGCAGCCTGGTTCCCACAACGAAAATAGTAATTTGGGTGCGTTGAAAATGCTAACCACGCTCCAATCATGACACCAGTTGCATCCTTCCCTTACAAGCTGATGAGCAGGAGAAACTAGAGTGAGGACAGTGGCATGGATAAACGTTTCATACATGTCTTGTCCAAATGTGTAGCCAGCACCAGGTGGTGAAATATCCCATCCACCAGGATCATCTGGATCTGACCATAGCAGATCACACGTTGGGCCTTCCTGTGCAACTTCTTGTAAGCCATCCAGGGCTCTTACCTGATCCAGTGTGTCTATGGATGGAGAGAGGCCATCTTGGAGGCAGGGTATCTGTCCACCTACTAAAGCGGTAAGTGGAAGATAATCAAATAGACCTGTAAAATATTTCCAAACATTGGTATTCCCATACTTTTGTAGACATTCATCATAAAAGCCATTATTTGGGTAATTTGTCGGTTGCAATGATTTCCTCTCAATATTGTAATGCGTCCTGGATAACGCACCTTCAATGCTACAAGAAGAGTCACAGTCTCCACTGAATAATAACCTCTGTCTCCATAGTCACTCGAGAATAAATAGTTTGTATCTGGGGATTTCCCACCAATTCTAAAGAGTTTGGTAAGAGCATGAAATTGACCCTGCACATCTGGACAGACTGCAAGAGCACAGCGAACCTCTTGCATATTTGATTCTTTGGTTAAAATTTCTTTAGCCTTTTCGCACAGCGTTTGCACTTGGTTTTTGTTAAGCTGTTTACGCTTGTTCAGGGGCTCAACGCGCTGGTCCAGCTCCTTGGTGAACGCAGGGTGCTCCATGGCTGGGGGATCCCCTACCCGACCTACCCCACCCCACCCGCCCCCAGTCGCCGTGGAGTGAGCCCGGGAGCGTGGTGATTAGGGGACCTCTGCTTGCCTGCCCCTCCGGCTTGCCCAGCTGGCTGCGGGGAGATGGGGATGAGTGAGGCGCCTGTCCTTGGCCCAGATCCCTCCAGATGCTGACTACCTGCCGCCTCCCGCTGGCCCCTCTCTCTCTCTCTTTCTTTCTTTCTTTTTTTTTTGAGACAGAGCCTCACTATGTTGCCCATGAGTGCTATGGCGTCACAGCTCACAGCAACCTCCAATTCTTGGGCTCAAGTGATTCTCTTGCCTCAGCCTCCCAAGTAGCTGGGACTACAGGCGACCACCACAATGCCCAGCTTTTTTTTTTTTGCATTTTTTTACCAGGTCTGGGCAGGGTTCGAAACCACCAGCCCTGGTGCATGTGGCCGTTACCCTAACCTCTGAGCAATGGGTGGCAATCCTTCCGGATCTCTATTTTCCTATAAATTTTTTTTTTTTTTGAGAGAGAATCTCAAGTTGTCACCCTGGGTAGAGTGCTATGACGTCACTCACAGCAACCTTAAATTCTTGGGCTTAAACGATTCTCCTGCCTCAGTCTTCCAAGTACCTGGGACTATCGCAGCGGTTCTCAACCTGTAGATCGTGACCCCTTTGTAACAATGAAAATAAATCTTGCGTATCAGATATTTACATTATGATTCAGAACAGTAGCAAAATTACAGTTATGAAGTAGCAACAAAAATAATTTTATGGTTGGAGGTCCCCACAACATGAGGAACTGTATTAAAGGGTCCGACATTGGAAAGGTTGAGAACCACTGGACTACAGGCACCCTGTAGTCTAACCTGCTAGCCTCAGTGTATGTGGCCAGCCCCCTACATACTGAGGTATGGGTGCCACCTATTTTCCTATAATTTTTAAATTATCATTTGTGTCTATAACAGAAAAATAAATGTTATTTCAATGGTTAGATCTAATTGAAAGATGCTGTAAGATTTCTTTTTTCTTTCTTTCTCTTTCTTTGTTTCTTTCCTTCCTTCCTTCCTTCTTTTCTTTTCTTCTTTTTTTTTTTTAACAGTCTCTCCCTGTTACCCTCCAAAGAGTGCTATGGCGTCACAGCTCACAGTAACATCTAACTCTTCAGCTCAAGCAATTTTCTTGCCTCAGACACCTGCCACAACAGCCAGGCTATTTTTTTTTTGTTGGTTGTCATTGTTGTTTAGCTGGCATGGGAGGGTTTAAACCCACCAGCCTCAGAGTATATGGCCATTGCCCTAACCACTGAACTATGGGTGCGAAGCTGCCATAAGGTTTCTTGTTTTTCTCATTACAGACTCCTAACTTATCCATAATCTTCTTTCAATTTAGGAAAATTGTTCTTATAGAGCTTAAGCAGAGAGTTCAGCAGGGATGCTGAAGTCCTCAAACCACTCTGGATGCCATATAACAATTTATGCTTCTTATAGGGGAACAAATTCTAGGGAGTTGTTTTAGGATCAAGGATATCTCAGATCAATAATGAGAACTGGGAAGCACCAACAGAGATCAAGAATGATGACAGATTAATCATAAGATGTGTGAGTCAAGGGTTTGTGGAAGGAGTTAGAGATATCAAGGCCATTTCTACCATCCTCTCACACACGTTCTGGCAATACCCTACTGCTGCTCTTATATTAGGCCACATCTGTCAGATGACATTGTGTTGTCCATTCACTGTGTCTCATACTTCCACTGAAATGGCCCAGAGAAACATTTCTGGGCAAGTTTTTTCACTGATACTTCTCAGTCCCTGTTCAGCCACTTTTATGAGCAGGCTGAACCATTACCTCTAAAATATGTCTTAGTCCAGGTGAACTTCCTGGGTAAAATGCCAACACTGTCTGGAATTGTCAAGTATAGAAATGCTCTTTAGTTTCTGAGGCATGGTAGGAAGGAGAAGGATTATGGATCCTACATAATTTGTAAGACACAGTGCAAAGTAAAAATATAAGGCTTCTTATTCAGAGAGCAAGAAAAAGTGCCACTGAAGATATGGAAATGTAAAGATTTTTTTCTTTAAAATTAAAGATTTTATTACAAAATCCTGAATTGATCATAGGATCAATTAAAGATAAAATAAATTGATCGTAGGATTTTTCTGGTCCATTTGTCTTTAAATTTTTTAATGGTCAGAAAACTATAAACTGTTAACAATTTAATTTTCAATCAATACAATTGAAGGCTGGTGGTGGTGGTTGACAATTATAATCCTAGCACTCTGGGATGTCGAGGCGAGTGCATTGCCTGAATTCAGGAGTTTCAGACCAGCCTGAGCTAGAGTGAGACCTCACCTTTAAAAATAGCCTGTTGGCTTGGCGCCCATGCTCAGTGGTTAGGGCACCAGCCACATACACCAAGCCTAGCAGGTTCAAACCTGGCCTGGGCCTACCAAACAGCAATGACAACTACAACAAAAAAATATCTGGATGGTGTGGCAGGCACCTGTATTCCCAGCTACTTGGGAAGCTGAGGCAAGAGAATCACTTAACTCTTAACTCTTGGGCTCAAGTGAGCCTCTAGCCTCAGTTTGTCTATTTTTAGAAGAGATGGTATCTTGCTTTTCCTCAGGCTGGTCTCAAACTTGTGAGTTCAAGCAATCTACCCACCTCAGCCACCCAGAGTGCTAGGATTACAGGCAAGAGTCACCTCGCCCAGCCCTGTTGTGGAAATTTTTAAAGCTATAGATTCTGTACTCAATGATGAATTTGAATAAGGTGTCTGTTGTGTTTTATTGCAATAACCATGTATTCTATGTACTTTTATTGTCTAATAATTTACTGACAAAGTTTATTGCATAAGCTCCTGACATATCTTGCTCTGGTATTCACTTAGTTAATATTTTGTGAATGTCACAAGAATGGACTCTGGGACAGAAGGGAAAATTTGCCTCCCACCACCAGTCAGTGACGCTGCCAGGAAGATCACCCCTTCTCTTCCCAGAAGTGGCCACTTGTATGCCACGAACTATTCCAAGGGGTGTGTGTGTGTGTGTGTGAACATGTGAAGGCCAGGCCAGTTACTTTGTGTGCATGCTACCTGAGCTAACACATGCAAGCACTGCCACTGGACTGAAACTATGTATTAATGCTGCTGCTTCTCTGCTCACATGAGTGCTCAAAGAAGAGAATTATTACAACTTTCAATGTAGTAACAGTAGTGCATTAAACCAAGTAGGGGGCCCTTCTGGGTGTGGAACCCTGTGCAGCTGCATAGGTCACATGCCAATGAGGCCACCCATAAGAAGGACAGAATGAATGGATAGGAAGGAAATGGCATAGTGAGGATAATGAGGGGAACGTGCCATGGTCTGAATGTGTGTCCCCAAAATTCCTATGTTGAAATCCTAATCCCCAGGGTCATGGTGTGAGGAGCTGGGGCCCTTAGGGAGATGATTAGGTCATGAGGATGGAGCCCTCCTAAGTGGAATTAATGCCATTATAAAATAGGCCCTAGGGAGCATTGTTACTATCCCTGGTATCCTGTGAGGACACAGCAAGAAGGCTCCATCTAAATTTTAAAACAAGCTGCATCAGACACTGACTCTGCAGGCACCATAATCTTGAACTACCCAGACTTCAGAATTTTGAGAAATAAATTTCTGTTGTCCATAGGCTATCTAAAATCCTCACCCCAATGGCTTTCTTCCAGCTCCTTATCAATTTTTCTCTATAGTTTCCTTTGTTTTTATTTAATAAACTTACACACATGTATATCTTGATGCTGATTAGTTTTTCAGCTAAATTCTTGGAAAAGCTCTTGCTTATATTTCTCCTCCTTAGCAACCCATCAGAAATCATATTAATATCCCACCATCAGAAATTCTGATCTTCATACTGACTAGGATAAATGGACTATATAACCATTTATCAATTAATTAGTGGAATGAGAGTGATTCTTGCTATTTGCCAGGTATTAGCCTGGTTAAAAAAAATGTGAAGAAATGCTATGGGGAAAGAAGATGATAAAGGGGAATAACAAATGAAGTATTTTAGAAAGAGAAATGTGAAACATTAATGTAGTCAAGGAGGATACAAAAGGAGGGAGAATTGCATTGTTAAGGGTCAGCATGATAGTTTCCTCCAGGAGGTGACAATAAAACAAAAATTGGAGCAAGGTTAAGTGGGTGAATCAGGACCATGAAATTCATTAATCCTACAGGAAGCTAGAACTGTATTTGCCTAAAGCAATGTGAGGACCAATAATGAATGTTCAATGGGTCCATTTCCATGTGCTTTGAATAAGTGGATTTCTGGTGCAGAGAATAATGGTCAGTTTGGCCCAGTAGTGATTCAAAAAGGTCTGTGGAGTATACAACTTATCTTGTATAATACCACACATTTATGGTCAATTGATTTTTGTCAAAGATGTTAAGAACACACGCTGGAGAAAGAGTAGTCTTTTCCACAAGTGGTGTTAAGAATATTGGATACCCTCCATGTGGAATAAAATTGGACCCTATTTCACACCACAAATAAAAATCAACTATTAAAGACTAACATGTAGTGCCTGAAACTATAAAACTACTAGAAGAAACAGGGGAAGTGCTCCACCCCATTGATATGGGCAACAATATCTTACATATGACCCCAAAGCACAAGTCACAAAATAAAAAAAAAATAAACAAATAAGAGCTTATCAAACAAAAAAGCTTCACAGATAAGAAAACAATTAGTAGAATGAAGAGACAATCCACACCTCAGGAGAAAATATTCGCAAGCCATACATCTGATAAGGGCCTAGCATCCAAAATCTGTAAAGAACTCAAACATTTCAATGGCTAGAAAACAAATGAACTAATCAAAAAAAAAAAAAAGGGCAAAGGAGAATGTTCTTCGAATTCATCTAGGTAAATACAAAAGATGCAAAGTTTAAGCATCCTATGTACTCAGTACTGTGTTGAAACTAATAGGTCAACAACAACAGGCCCACATTTGTGTTTTACAGAGAAAAACACAAATTCAAGAAGGGGGTGAGGGGCTTAGTAAGTTCACACCTAATGGGTACAACATAGGGGTATATGGCCCACTTCCTGGGTGAAGGACTCAACTGCAACTCTGAGTTTACCTCACAAACACTAACAATGTAACCTAATTGTATATACTTTCATATTAATCCAAATAGACGAATGGCTAGCAAACATATGAAAAAATGCTCATCATCCCTAATTATTAGAAAAATGCAAATTAAAACCACCCTCAGATATCACCTAACCCCAGTGAGAATGGCCAATATCACAAAATCTCAAAACTGCAGATGCTGGCGTGGATGTGGAGAGAAAGAGAAAGTTTGTAGTCCCACCAACTTTCACACTGTTGGTGGGACTACAAACTAATACAACCTTTTTGGAACGAAGTATGGAGAAACCTCAAAAAACTCAACTCCCATTTGATCCTGCAATTCCTTTACTGGGCATCTCCAGAAGGAAAAAAAAAATTTTATTATAAAGACACTTGTACTAGGCTGTTTATTGCAGCCCAATTTACTATTGACAAAATGGAAACAGCCTAAATGTTCTTCAACCCAGGAATGAATTGGTAAGCTGTGGTATACATATACCATGGAATACTATTCAGCCATAAAAACAAATGGAGATTTTGCAGCATTTGTGCTAACCTGGATGAAGGTGGAACACATTATTCTTAGTGAATCATCACAAGAATGGAGAAGTATGAATCCTATGTATTCAATTTTGATATGAAGACAATTAATAACAATTAATGACACAGTGGGGCTTGGGGGAAGGGGAGACCAGACAGAGAAGGAGGGAAAGGGTGAGGGAAAGGAAAAGAAAAACAAAACAAAAAAAAAAAAGAAAAGATAAGATAATAGTGACTAATTCTTACATAAATTGGATTTACTTTTCACCAAAGTACATTATTTAAACATTAATTTTTAATTCAACTTGTTAATATGTTGTTTAGGATATTGTATCCTCATTTATAAGTGACATACGTTTGTAATTTCCCTTTTATAATAATACATTTTCTCCAATTTTAATATCAGGTGTACCCAGATCAAGTAGAATGGTTTTGAAGTATTTCTTCTTTTTCTATTGTCTATTAGATTTGGCATGATCAGTTTTATCTTTTATTTTTATTTATAAATATTAGTTTTCTATTTTTTGAGACTTAAAAAAATAATAAAAAGTTAACTGATGACTCCATACTGACTCTCAAAGCATTCTATAATAGACATACTCTTATTTGACAATGTGAATGTTACTTTCTTTGCAATATTATTATTATTGCTTAATATTTTGATGTAGTGAAAAATTTCCTGGGGGAGGAGCAAGATGGCAGCCCAATAACAGCTTCCCTGCAACTAGGCAGGGTGAGTCTGGGGAGATAAGACTCCAGGCATCTCTGGCTGGTGGGATCTGCCTATAATCATCCCCCTGAGGATACAGGGAGTCAGCAAGGGACTTCTGGACACCAAGAGGTGGACAAACACAGTGGAAAACTGGCAAGTGGTTGCGTGTGTTTGATTGACCTAATCCCACCAGCAACTGTAAGTACAAGCAGCAGTGAGACTGCAAACCGGAAAGGCCTTACCTGTGAACTGTTTCGGGTGTTTTTGGAATTGGCACCCAGTTGAACTGCCTTGGGGAGAGCTTGAGCAGGAGTGTGGAGAACTTTGGGCATTGTCTAGGGCCCCAGTCTGAGCAACTGAGCTGGGCCGCAGGAAGCCAGTGTGAGAGAACTGCCCTGGCAAGCTCTGCCCTGAGGGTCCCAGAGCAAGGATTGGGCGGGAGCTAGTAACCTGGTGACTAAGCAGCCTAAAGGTGGGGACTGAGCTGCCTTACAGCCTTAACCCTTAGGGACAGAGTGAGACTGGTTTTGGCACACTGGAGCCTTGGGCTGTTGCCCTGGGTAGAGTGCCTCGATGTCACAGCTCATAGCAACCTCAAACTCCTGGGCTTGGAGCCACCTGGAGCTCCATAAGAGATGTGCCATGACACCTGACCCATGCCTGCTGGGCCTCTGCATGCCCTCACCAAGAACTGCGGGTGCCATTCAACCCTGCATCCTCCCTCCTGTATCCTCCCTGCCTCCACACTGGCCCACTCATCTGGCCAGGGATACTGGTAGCCGCGTGCCCTCTGGAGCCCTCCCTGCCTCTGTACAGAGCCCTTCTCTTGGCCAGAGACTGCTAGAGCCTTGGGCTCTCTGTCCCAAACTCACTGGGTGCCAGGAACTCCCAGAACTGTACGCACCACCCCCCACCCTGTTGCTGGATCTGGGTGTGTCACATGCTGGAGCTGCTTCCATAACCAGAACTCTCTTGCTGGGGTAGCCCCAGAGGAATGACACAGGGTCACTCCCTACAAAGATCCAGAAACAATAGAGTGATCCTGCTGGAGTCTAATCTTGGAGAGACACCTCCCCAAATCTGAGGACGGCCAGAGGCAACAGTGAAAAACAATCATGAGGCAAAATCAACAGAAAAACTCTGGCAATATGAATAATCAGAGTAGATCAACTCCCCCAAGGAACAATGGGGCAGACATAGCACAACATCCCATGCATAAACAAATAGCTGAGATGTCAGAAATTGAATTCAGAACCTGGATAGCAAATAAGATCAAATTAGAATTCCAAGCAGTAACCCAAAAGATATCTCAAGAAGTCAATGAATTCAAAGACGAAATGACCCAAGATTTTGATGCATTGAGACAAGAAGTTGCATCCTTCAAAGATCTGAGAAACACAGTAGAATCCCTCAGTAACAGAATGGAGCAAGCAGAAGAAAGGATTTCTGACATTGAAGACAAAGCTTTCAAATGTTCCCAAACTCTCAAAGAGGAAGAGAAATGGAGGGCAAAAACAGATCACTCTCTCAGAGAGTTCTGGGACAATTCAAAGAAAATCAATATTTGTCTTATAGGGATCCCCGAAAGTGACAAAGTGAGTTTAGAAGGCACATAGTCTCTTCTCCATGAGATGATGAAGGAGAAATTTCCAGACATGCCAAGAGATTCTGAACCTCAGGGAGCAGACAGTTTCAGAACTCAAGCATGACTCAACCCAAATAAGACATCCCCCAGACACATCATAATCAATTTAACTAAAGTTAATATGAAGGAGAAAAATTCTGAAAGCTGCTAGACGAAAAAAACCATTACCCACAAGGGGAAGAATATCAGAATAACTGCAGATATATCTGCTGAAAACTTTCAAGCTAGAAGAGGATGGTTATTGACTTTTAATCTCCTGAAACAAAATACCTTTCAATCCAGGATCCTGTACCCAGCTAAACAGAGTTTCAATTATGAAAGAGAAATTAAATACTTCAATGACATTCACATGTTGAATAAATTTGCCATAACTAAACCAGCTCTCCAGGGTATTCTCAGACCTATCCTCTGTAAAGGCCAGCATAATCCTCCACCACAAAAGTAAACCCACCCAGAAAATTTTGATGAAATTCCAACTTCCACAGTTGCAAAAGGATAAAAAAATGTCCACTGGACTCTCGAAAGGCTTATCAATATTCTCAATTAATGTGAATGGTTTAAACTGTCCTCTAAAGAGGCACAGGTTGGCTGACTGGATACAAACACTCAAGCCAGATATCTGCTGCATGCCAGACTTGCATCTTACGTTAAAAGACAAATATAGACTCAAGGTGAAGGGATGGTCATCTATACTCCAGAAAAATGGAAAGCAGAAAAAAGCAGGCGTTGCAATCCTGTTTGCAGATGGAATAGGCTTTAAACCAACCAAAATAAGAAAGGATAAGGATGGACACTTCATATTTGTTAAAGGTAATACTCAATATGATGAGATCTCAATTATTAATATTTATGCACCCAACCAGAAGGCATGTCAATTTGTAAGAGAAATTCTAACAGACATGTGCAACTCAATTTCCTCCAGTTCCATAGTAGTTGGAGATTTTAACACCCCTTTAGCAGGGCTGGATAGATCCTCCAAAAAGAAGCTAAGCAAAGAAATCTTAGATTTAAACTCAACCATTCAACATGTCTGTTAAGATGACTTAACAGACATCTAAAGAACATTTCATTCCAACAAAACTGAATACACATTCTTCTCATCAGCCCACGGAAAATACTCCAAAATTGACCACGTCCTAGGCTACAAATCTAATCTCAGCAAATTTAAAAAAATAGAAATTATTCCTTGCATCTTCTCAGACCATTATGGAATAAAAGTTGAACTCAATAACAACAGGAACTGGCATACCCATACAAAAACATGAAAGCTAAACAACCTTATGCTGAAGAATAGATGGGTTATAGATGAGATTAAGAAGGAAATCACCAAATTTTTGGAACAACAATCAAGACATGAATTACCAGAACCTCTGGGATACTGCAAAGGCAGTCCTAAGAGGGAAATTTATAGCACTGCAAGCCATCCTCAAGAAAACAGAAAGAGAGGAAATTAATAACTTAATGGGACAGCTCAAGCAACTGGAGAAGGAAGAGCACTCCAACCGCAAACCTAGCAGAAGAAAAGAAATAACCAAAATCAGAGCAGAACTAAATGAAATTGAAAAAAGAATTATTCAACAGATCAATAAATCCAACAGTTGGTTTTTTGAAAAGATCAATAAAATAGATAAACCTTTGGCAAACCTAACCAGGAAAAAAGAGTAAAATCTCTAATTTCATCAATCAGAAATGGTAAAGATGAAATAATAACAGACCCCTCAGAAATTCAAAAAATCCTTAACGAATATTACAAGAAACCCTACTCTCAGAAATATGAAAATCTGAAAGAAATTGAACAATACCTGGAAGTACACCACCTACCAAGACTTAGCCAGAACAAAGTGGAAATGTTGAACACGCCTATATCAAGTTCTGAAATAGCATCAACTATACAAAATCTCCCTAAAAAGAAAAGCCCAGGACCAGATGGCTTTACGCCAGAATTCTACCAAACCTTTAAAGAAGAACTAGTACCTATACTACTAAACCTCTTGAGAAATATAGAAAAAGAAGGAATATTACCCAACACATTCTATGAAGCAAACATCACCTTGATCCCCAAACCAGGGAAAGACCCAGCATGAAAAGACAATTATAGACCAATGTCACTAATGAATATTGATGCTAAAATACTCAATAAGATCCTCACAAACAGAATCCAACAACACATCAAAAAAATTATACACCATGACCAAGTGGGATTCATCCAAGTGTCTCAAGGCTGGTTCAATATACGTAAATCTATAAATGTAATTCAGCACATAAACAAACTAAAAAATAAGGACCATATGATTCTTTTAATTGATGCAAAAAAAGCTTTAGATAATACACAGCATCCCTTCATGATCAGAACACTTAAGAAAATTGGTATAGAAGGGACATTTCTTAAACTAATAGAGGCCATCTACAGAAAACCCACACCCAATATCGTACTGAATGGAGTTAAATTGAAATAATTTCCACTTAGATCAGGAACCAGGCAAGGTTGCCCATTGTCTCCGTCACTCTTTAACATTGTAATGGAAGTTTTAGCCATTGCAATTAGGAAAGAAAAGGTGATCAAGGGTATCCACATAGGGTTAGAAGAGATAAAACTTTCACTCTTTGCACATGATATGATCATATATCTGGAAAACACTAGGGATTGTACTACAAAACTTTTTGAAGTGATCAAGGTATGCAGCAATGTCTCAGGCTACAAAATCAACACCCATAAATCTGTAGCCTTTATATACACCAACAATAACCAAGCTGAAAAAACAGTCAAGGACTCTATTCCTTTCACAGTAGTCCCAAAGAAGATGAAATATTTGGGAGTATACCTAACAAAGAATGTGAAAGATCTCTACAAAGAGAACTATGAAACTTTAAGAAAAGAAATAGCTGAAGATGGTAACAGATGGAAAAGCATACCATGCTCATGGCTGGGAAGAATCAACATTGTTAAAATGTCCATACTGCCCAAAGCAATATATAATTTTAATGCAATTCCTATTAAAGCTCCATTGTCATATTTTAAAGATCTTGAAAAAATGATACTTCGTTTTATATAGAATCAGAAAAAAACTCGAATGCGAAAATGTTACTCAGCAATAAAAAGAAAGCAGGAGGAATCATGCTACTAAACCTGAGACTGTACTATAAATCGATAGTGATCAAAACAGCATGGTACTGCCACAAAAGCAGAGAAGTAGATGTCTGGAACAGATAGAGAACCAAGAGATGAATGCAGCTACTTACCGTTATTTGATCTTTGACAAGCCAATTAAAAATATTAAGTGGGGGGGGCGGCGGAGCATGATGGTGGACAGGACGTACGTGTAGCCCACCTCTCCCAAGCAATCAGGTGAGAGAAAAGGCGGTCTGGACCTTCCCTGTGTGTGGATTATTGCAGTTGACAGACAGCTGGAGACACCCAGCGAACTGGCGGATTGCTGTATATGAGGGGTAATTTAAAATCACAGACTCTGTTGTAGAGATTCTTCCCTGCTTGGCTGTGCGGGCCAGAAGGCCCCTCCCCTATGGAGGTCAGCGGCTTGTAAATGCTGACAAAACCCAATTGACGAATAATTATTCCTTAAGTGAGGGAAGTTTCCAAAAGGAGAGCCACTCAAAACCACGGGGAGCTGGGCAAACTGTTGGACAATTGAAGGGAAGGGATCCTGCCCAGGGAACAGACATTTTGAACTACCCAAAAGGGCGGGCACCTTTCCCCCAGGCGTTGGAGGGGCCTGGCGGTTTAGGCTGTGCGGTGAACTAGTGGGCGCCAATCCAAAAGGGAAACTCTGAACCATAAAACCCAGAATAAGTCCCCTGAATGCTCCAACCACGGGAACCGGCTTGAAGTCACGGAGCTGGCTTTGGCTGCTAAAGCTAGGAAGCTACTGAAGCCGCGGACCCGGCTTTAGCTGCTAAAGCCATGAACTTGGCTTCAGCCCCGGGAGCCAGCTACAGCAGATAAAACTGCAAGCCTGTCAAAGACTGCACGAACTCAGCACCACTCCCCCTATAGCCGATTGTAGTCTCCAGTTTGCAGGAGAACCTAGGAACAGAGTGGAAAGAATAAAGAAGCGTGGACACCTGCACTGAGTGGGAAGGTCGGTCGCAAGTGCTGTCTGGAAAAGAACAGCCAAGGTTACAAAATTCTTAGGTGACAAACCTTTACAGAGATTCCAAAATGGCGATTGGCCATGGAAGGTGGTTACCATGGTAAGAGTATAAACTGTAAATCAGGTATAAGCCTTGGAACCACTCACAGCGCCACCGGGTGTCCAGAAAGTATATTTCAGGATGAATATATTCCTACAAAAGTTGATCCCTACAGCAGGCATATAGATATATATAGGTATATTTCTACATGCAAGAATATTTTTGTAGTTGGTGCCTTTTTTTTTTTTTTGGTTTTCGTTTTTTTTGTTCTTTGTTTTGTTTTTGTCTGTTTTTTCCTCACCATTTTCTTAGAGGAAATTTCAGTAATATTTTATTATTACTTTTTATATAGATATATTTTTTATTTCTATGTCTTCTAATTTTAATTTCTTCTTTCTTCTCATTTAACATTCCTACTAACACCACTTTTTTCTCTCTTTTTTTCCTTTCTTTCAATTATTTTACGATTATCACTATTTTTATTGCAGTTGTTCTTATATTGCTGTTGTCGTGGCTGTTACCTGTATGTCTATGTGTTTCCCTCTATCTCTGTATCTATGGGCCTGTGTGCCTGGTCACCTTTGTATCTGTTTATTTGTTCATTTGGTCTCAATAAGCTTGGTGTTACGACCTGCAACTCTGAGCTCCTAGCACTCCCCTCCACTCTCACTCTGTGATCTGGAGAACTGCCCCTAGAGGAGTTCAGATTCTTGGGTGAACTCTTGAGAGGTGCAGACAGGACCTGGACTGCAGCTGGCCAGTGCTGACTCTGTAGCAAAGGAGCAAGAAGACGACAGTCAGCTAAGAGGGAATTACACTCGAGCAGTGGTGCCCCGAGGTGCAGAGCAACAGCCGTCTTCAGCAATATCCCCAGATATCCCATAGCCTCTCCTCCTGTCTTCCTGGGCAACCAGATGAGGCTAAGCATCTTCTCAGATGGCAACCACCATGGAACAGACCTGGGACTGAAACACAGGCACCATGAGTAAAGGGTTTGCCTGAGGCGGCACTGACCTGTGTGGAACACGGGGACTAGAAAACACACCCGCAGAGCCGGGAAACTCCCAGGGTGGGGCTGATCCAGAGGACCGCTTTACTGAGCCTAAGATGCACCTGACCGTCAGGGGATCACCAGCCTATAGACAAAGGAGGCCAAGAGGCTACAGCCGACAACTGATCGTGCTGCGAATACAAACCCACAGGACTAAAGACAGGGCCTGAGGCACAGGTTCTGGGAACTCAAATCAGCCTCTCCTCTGCAGAAGAATCTAGCAGGGTAAGAAACAAACTCTCACAGGGTTGTTCCGTTCACCCAGTAACATACACTAAGGGTGGGGCTGGAACTGAGCGAACACCTCCAGCCTCCATCAAGTGCCTGAGGTTGACAGGCCACACCACCCCCTGCTGGACAAAAACAGAGAGTATCGGCCTAGACGAGCAGACACAGACTACCCTGTGACTTAGGCAGGTGCAAACCCCTGGAGTATCTGCTTACTGCAGACAACTGACTGGGTCACAGCCCTGTGCGGCTAGCAGTGACTGGGTGTGACAGAGCTGCAAGGTGGGGAAGGAGGCATCAATCTTCCCAGACTGATCTATTTACTGGGTGGCTCTTCCTGACTCCATGCTGCACTGGAGCAAGCCATATTAGAGCAGTCCCCAGACCCCTGTGATCCAGTTCCCAGGGACCTCTTGAAACTCTCCCACTCGAGGCAGCTGCTGACTGAGACAATTGATTTGGACATTTGAACTGAGCCACTCACCTGGGGACTATCCAGGTGGTGCCCTGGGTGTGTGGTTGTAGGAAGGTTTGATTTTCCTTTTCCATTTGTTGCCTGTGGTGGGTGGTGTGACTTAATGGCTGGTATTTCTCCACAGCTGAGACTTCAACCCAGAGTAACTGTTTCACTAGGGTCAAATAGAAACCAGCTGAAAACAAGACAGAACCACTTAGCCCCTCTACACCAAACAGGGCCCCAGTTTCTCAGGCCACAGCACTGTACTGGTCCTCGACAAAACACCAGAGGAAAATCAAAGGGAGTAAAACAATCATGCGGCAGAATCAGCGGAAAAACTCTGGTAACATGAATAATCAGAACAGATCAACCCCTCCAAGGAAAGATATGGCAGATTTAATTGAAGATCCCATTCACAAACAACTGGTTGAGATGTCAGAAATCGAATTCAGAATTTGGATGGCAAACAAGATTAACAAAATGGAACTAGGAATTCGTGGAGAAATTCAAAAGCAGTCTCAAGAATTTAACGAATTTAAAGACAAAACCACCAAAGACTTAGACACACTGAAGCAAGAATTTGCAGCCCTCAAAGATATGAAAAATACAGTAGAATCCCTTAGAAACAGAATGCATCAAGCAGAAGAAAGGATGTCCGACATTGAAGATAAAGCCTTTGAATGCTCACAAACTTTCAAAGAGGAAGAGAAATGGAGAACACAAATGGATCACTCTCTCAGAGAGCTCTGGGATAACTCAAAGAAGGCAAATACCTGACTCATAGGAATTCCTGAAACAGATGAAGTGGCCTCACTGGATGCAGAGGCTTTTCTCCATGAAATTATGAAATAATTTTCCAGACATGCCTAGTGAACCTGAAATTCAGATAGCAGATAGCTTCAGAACCCCAGTACAACTCAAACCCATTAAGCCATCCCCCAGGCATATCATAATTAACTTCACTAAAGTTAATATGAAGGAGAAAATTCTGAAAGTGGCCAGGCAAAAGAAAACTATTACCTTCAAAGGGAAGAACATTAGAATGACTGCAGATCTCTCTGCTGAAAATTTTCAAGCCAGAAGAGGGTGGTTTAATCTCCTCAAGCAAAATGACTTTCAACCCCGGATCTTGTACCCAGCTAAACTGAGTTTCATTTATGATGGAGAAATTAAATACTTTAATGACATACATATGCTAAGAAATTTGCCATAACCAAACCAGCTCTTCAGGATATTCTCAGACCTATCCTCCATAATAACCAACCCAATGCTGTACTACAAAAGTAAACTCACTCAGAAACTTCTGATCAAACTCCAACTTCCACAATGGCAAAAGGATTAAAAATGCCCACTGGACTTTTGAAAAACTCAATACCCAAAATTTCACCAAACTTATCAATACTCTCCATTAATGTGAATGGCTTAAACTGCCCTCTAAAGAGACATTGGTTAGCTGACTGGATACAAAAACTCAGGCCAGACGTTTGTTGCATACAAGAGTCACATCTTAACTTAAAAGGCAAATACAGACTCAGAGTGAAAGGATGGTCATACATATTTCGGGCAAATGGTAACCAAAAAAAGCAGGTGTTGCAATTTTATTTGCAGATACAATAGGCTTTAAACCAACAAAGGTAAGGAAGGACAAAAATGGTCACTTCATATTTGTTAAGGGTAAGACTCAATATGATGAGATTTCAATTATTAATATCTATGCACCCAAACAGAATGCACCTCAATTTATAAGAGAAACTCTAACACACATGAGCAACTTGATTTCTTCCAACTCTATCATAGTCAGAGATTTTAACACTCCTTTGGCAGTGATGGATCGAACCTCCAACAAAAATCTGAGTAAAGAAATTCTAGATTTAAATCTAACCATCCAGCATTTAGATTTAGCAGACATCTACAGAACATTTCATCCCAACAAAACTGAATACACATACTTCTCATCAACCCATGGAACTTACTCCAAAATCGATCACATCTTAGGTCACAAGTCTAACCTCACTAAAGTTAAAGGAATAGAAATTATTCCATGCATCTTCTCGGACCATCATGGAATAAAACTTGAGATTAGTAACAACAGGAATCTGCATACTCATACAAAAACATGGAAGATAAATAACCTTATGCTGAATGATAGCTGTGTCAGAGTTGAGATCAAGAAGGAAATTGCCAAATTTTTGGAACAAAATGACAATGAAGAAATGAACTATCAGAAGCTCTGGGACACTGCAAAGGCAATTCCACGAGGGAAATTTATAGCACTGCAATCCTTCCTCATGAGAACGGAAAGAGAGGAAGTAAGCAACTTAATGGGACATCTCAAGAGACTGGAAATGGAAGAACATTCCAAATCCAGTAGAAGAAAAGAAATAATCAAAATCAGAGCAGAACTAAATGAAATTGAAAACAAAAGAATAATACAACAGATCAATAAATCAAAAAGCTGGTTTTATGAAAAGGTCAACAAAATAGATAAACCTTTGGCCAACCTAATCAGGAAAAAAAGAGTAAAATCTCTATTCTCATCAATCATAAATAACAAAGACGAAATAACAACAGACTCCTCAGAAATCCAAAAAATCCTTAATTAATATTACAATAAAATTTACTCTCAGAAATGTGAAAATCTGACAGAAATTGACCGTTACTTGGAAGCATGTCACCTTCCAAGACTTAACCAATATCAAGTGGAAATGTTGAACAGGCCCATATCAAGTTCGGAAATAACATCAACCATACAAAATCTCCCCAAAAAGACAAACCCAGGACCAGATGGTTTTACGACAGAATTCTACCAAACCTTTAAAGAGGAATTAGTACCTATATTACTCAACCTGTTCCAAAAGGTAGAAAAAGAAGGAAGACTACCCAACACGTTCTATGGAAGCAAACATCGCCCTGATCCCCAAACCAGGAAAAGACCTAACAAGAAAAGAAAATTATAGACCAATATCACTAATGAATATAGATGTAAAAATATTCAACAAGATTCTAACCAACAGAATCCAGCAACATATCAAACAAATCATACATCATGACCAAGTCGGTTTTATCCTAGAGTCGCAAGGCTGGTTCAATATATGTAAATCTATAAATGTAATTCAGCACATAAACAAATTGAAAAACAAAGACCATATGATTCTCTCAATCGATGCAGAAAAAGCTTTTGATAACATCCAACATCCCTTCATGATCAGAACACTTGGTATAGAAAATTGGTAAGAATGGACATTTCTTAAACTGATAGAGGCCATCTATAGCAAACCCACAGCCAATATCATATTGAGTGGAGTTAAATTGGAATCATTTGCACTCAGATCTGAAACCAGACAAGGCTGCCCATTGTTTCCATTGGTCTTTAACATTGTAATGGAAGTTTTAGACACCACAATTAGGGAAGAAAAGGCAATCGAGGGTATCCACATAGGGTCAGAAGAGATCAAACTTTCAGTCTTCGCAGATGATATGATTGTATATCTGGAAAATACTAGGGACTCTACTACAAAACTCTTAGAAGTGATCAAGGAATACAGCAGCGTCTCAGATTACAAAATCAACATTCATAAATCGGTAGCCTTTATATATACCAACAATGGTCAAGTTGAAAAAACAGTTAAGGAGTCTATGCCATTCACAGTAGTGCCAAAGAGGATGAAATACTTGGGAGTTTATCTAACAAAGGACGTGAAAGATCTATATAAAGAGAACTATGAAACTCTAAGAAAAGAGATAACTGATAATGTTAACAAATGGAAAAATATACCATGCTCATGGTTGGGAAGAATCAACATTGTTAAAATGTCCATACTACCCAAAGCAATATATAATTTCAACGAAATCCCCATTAAAGCTCCACTGTCATACTTTAAAGATCTTGAAAGAACAATACTTCATTTTATATGGAATCAGAATAGCCAAGACATTACTCAAAAATAAAAACAAAGCAGGAGGAATCACGCTACCAAACCTCAGACTATACTACAAATCGATAATGATCAAAACAGCATGGTACTGGCACAGAAACAGAGAAGTAGATGTCTGGAACAGAATAGAGAACCAAGAGATGAATCCAGCTACTTACCGTTATTTGATCTTTGACAAGCCAATTAAAAACATTCAATGGGGAAAAGATTCCCTATTTAACAAATAGTGCTGTGTGAAATGGCTGGCAACCTGTAGAAGACTGAAACTGGACCCACACCTCTCACCATTAACCAAGATAGACTCTCACTGGATTAAAGATTTAAACTTAAGACATGAAACTATAAAAATACTAGAGGAGAGTGCAGGGAAAACCCTTGAAGAAATCGGTCTGGGCGAGTATTTTATGAGGAGGACCCCCCAGGCAATTGAAGCAGCTTCCAAAATACACTACTGGGACCTGATTAAACTAAAAAGCTTCTGCACAGTCAAGAATACAGTAAGTAAAGCAAACAAACAGCCCTCAGAATGGGAGAATATATTTGCAAGGTATGTCTCTGACAAAGGTTTAATAACCAGAATCCACAGAGAACTGAAATGCATTAGCAAAAATGAACAAGGGATCCCATCGCAGGCTGGGCAAGGGACTTGAAAAGAAACTTCTCTGAAGAAGACAGGCGCACAGCCTTCAGACATATGAAAAAATGCTCATCATCTTTAATCATCAGAGAAATGCAAATCAAAACTACTTTGAGATATCATCTAACTCCAGTGAGACTAGCCTACGTCACAAAATCCCAAGACCAGAGATGTTGGCGTGGATGTGGAGAAAAGGGAACACTTTAGCACTGCTGGTGGGAATGCAAATTAATACATTCCTTTTGGAAAGAGATATGGAGAACACTTAGAGATCTAAAAATAGATCTGCCATTCAATCCTGTAATCCCTCTACTGGGCATATACCCAGAAGACCAAAAATCACATCATAAAAAAGATATTTGTATCAGAATATTTATTGCAGCCCTATTCATAATTGCTAAGTCATGGAAAAAGCCCAAGTGCCCATCAATCCACGAATGGATTAATAAATTGTGGTATATGTACACTATGGAATATTATGCAGCCTTGAAGAAAGATGGAGACTTTGCCTCTTTCATGTTTACATGGATGGAGCTGGAACATATTCTTTTTAGTAAAGTATCTCAAGAATGGAAGAAAAATAATCCAATGTACTCACCCTTATTATGAAACTAATGTAGGACCTTACATGAAAGCTATAACCCAGTTACAACCTAAGAATAGGGAGAAGGGGGAAAGGGAGGGGAGGGAGGGGGATTAATGGGATTACACCTGCGGTGAATCTTACAAGGCTTTATGTGAATCCTAGTAAATGTGGAATGTAAAGTTCTTAGCAAAATAACTAAGAAAATGCCAGGAAAGCTATGTTAACTAGTGTGATGAAAATGTGTCAAATGGTCTATGAACCAAGTGTATGGTGCCCCATGATCATACTAATGTACATAGCTATGATTTAATAATAAATAAATAAATAAATAAAAATATTAAGTGGGGAAAAGATTCCCTATTTAACAAATGGTGCTGGGTAAACTGGCTGGCAACCTGTAGAATATTGAAACTGGACTCACACCTTTCACCATTAACTAAGATAGACTCTCACTGGATAAAAAATTTTAGCTTAAGACATGAAGCTATAAAAATACTTGAAGAACGTGCAGGGAAAACTCTTGAAGGAATCAGCCTGGGTGAATATTTTATGAGAAGGACTCCCCAGGCGATTGAAGCAGTATCAAAAATACACTACTGGGACCTGATCAAACTAAAAAGCTTCTGCACAACCAAGAACATAGCAAGTAAAGTAAGCAAACAGCCCTTAGAATAGGAGAAAATATTTTCAGGTTATACCTCCGATAAAGGTCTAAAAACCAGAATCCACAGAGAACTCAAATGTATTAGCAAGAAAAGAACATGTGATTCCATCACAGGGTGGGCAAGGGACTTGAAGAGAAACTTCTCTAAAGAAGACAGATGCATGATCTACAAACACATGAAAAAAAGCTCATCATCCTTGTTCATCAGAGAAATGCAAATCAAAACTACTTTGGGATATCACCTAACCCCAGTAGGAGTAGCCCACATAACAAAATCCCCAAGGCAGAGATGTTGGCGTGGATGTGGAGAAAAGGGCACACTTCTACACTGCTGGTGGGAATGCACACTAATACATTCCTTCTGGAAGGATGTTTGGAGAATACTTAAGAGACCTAAAAATAGACCTGCCATTTGATCCTATAATTCCGTTACTAGGTTTATACCCAGAAGACCAAAAATCACAATATAACAAAGACATCTGGCAGATGACAAAGACATCCTGCATTCTACCAGAATGTTTATTGCAGCCCAATTTATATTTGCTAAGTCATGGAAGAAGCCCAAGTGCCCATCAACCCACGAATGGACTAGCAAATTGTGGTACATGTATACCATGGAATATTATGCAGCCTTAAAGAAAGATGGAGACTTTACCTCTTTCATGTTTACATGAATGGAGCTGGAGCATATTCTTTTTAGCAAAGTATCTCAGGAATGGAAGAAAATGTATCCAATGTACTCAGCTCCACTATGAAGCTAAATTATAGCTTTCACATGAAGGCTATAACCCAACTATACACAAGACTATGGGGAAAGGGCCAAGGAAGGGGAAGGGAGGGGGGAGGTTATGGTGGAGGGAGGGTAATGGGTTTGGCCACACCTACAGTGCATCTTAGAATGGGTACAGGCGAAACTTGTTAAATGAAGAATACAAATGCATGCAGTGACTAAGAAAAGGCCATGAAGGCTACGGTGAACAGTTTGATGAGAATATTTCAGATCGTATATGAAACCAGCACATTGTACCCCCACTTTCCTTTTCTTTTAAAAAAGGAAAACCCTGTATTATTTTTTTCCTTTGTTCTTTCAAATTAATATATGGATGCAAATTTTTCGGTTATATTATTTTTAATTCTATGGTAAAGTTCGCATTATAGCTGAGTCCCTGGGTTCAGGGGTTGTGCTGAACACCTTCAGATCTTGCATATTTGGTGAGATCCCATCAACTGCCCTCGGGCCTTCCCCTCCCCTTCCCTCCTCTCCCTCACCATGCTAGACTTCATTTGTGTTATATCATTTGTGTGGGCATGTAGTTGTTTATATATTCGTTTTATATTAGTATTGCATACACTGGAAATGTATTTTTTTTTCCATTCTTGAGACTTAAGTTACTTTACTAAGAAAAATGTGATTCAGCTCTATCCAGGTAAACATAAAAGATGTAAAGTCTCCATCTTTTCTTAAGGCTGAATAGTACTCTATGATATACCTATGACACACTATTGTGTGAATCTCTTTTTTTTTAAATTAAATCATAGCTGTGTACATTAATGCAATCATGGGGTACTGGTTTTATAGACCACTGGTCTATCACTTTATAGATCACTGGTTTTATAGACCGTTTGACACATTTTCATCACACTGGTTAACATAGCCTTCCTGGCATTTTCTTAGTTATTGTGTTAAGACATTTACATTCTAAATTACTAAGTTTCACATATATCCTTGTAAGATGCACCGCAGGTGTAATCCCACCAATCACCCTCCCTCCGCCCACCACCCCCTCCCTCCCTTCCCTTTCCTCCTTCCCCCTATTCTTGGGTTATAACTGGGTAATATCTTTCATGTGAAAGCCATAAATTAGTTTCCTATTAGGGCTGAGTACATTGGATACTTTTTCTTCCATTCTTGAGATACTTTACTAAGAATATGTTCCAGCTCCATCCATGTAAACATGAAAGAGGTAAAGTCTCCATCTTTCTTTAAGGCTGCATAATATTCCATGGTTAACATATACCACAATTTAGTAATCCATTTGTGGATCACTGGGCACTTGTTTTTTTTCCATGACTTGGCAATTATGAATAGGGCTGCAATAAACATTCTGGTACAAATATCTTTGTTAGGATATGATTTTTGGTCTTCTGGGTATATGCCTAGTAGAGGAATTATAGGATGGAATGGCAGATCTATTTTTAAATCTCTAAGCATTCTCCATATCTCTTTCCAAAAGAAATGTATTAATTTGCATTCCCACCAGCAGTGTAGAAGTGTTCCCTTTTCTCCACATCCACGCCAACATCTCTGGTCTTGGGATTTTGTGACGTAGGCTAGTCTCACTGGAGTTAGATGATATCTCAAAGTAGTTTTGATTTGCATTTCTCTGATGATTAAAAATGATGAGCATTTTTCATATGTCTGTAGGCTGTGCGCCTGTCTTCTTCAGAGAAGTTTCTCTTCAAGTCCCTTGCCCAGCCTGCAATGGGATTACTTGTTCTTTTCTTGCTTATATGTTTGAGTTCTCTGTGGATTCTGGTTATTAAGCCTTTGTCAGAGACATAACCTGAAAATATCTTCTCCCATTCTGAGGGCTGTCTGCTTGCTTTACTTACTGTGTTCCTGGCTGTGCAGAAGCTTTGTAGTTTGATCAGGTCTCAATAGTGTATTTTTGAAGCAGCTTCAATTGCGCGGGTGGTCCTCCTCATAAATACTCACCCATACCAATTTCTTCAAGGGTTTTCCCTGCACTCTCTTCTAGTATTTTTATAGTTTCATGTCTTAAGTTTAAATCTTTAATCCAGTGAGAGTCTATCTTAGTTAATGGTGAAAGGTGTGGGTCCACTTTCAGTCTTCTACAGGTTGCCAGCCAGTTCACCCAGCACCATTTGTTAAATAGAGAATCTTTTCCCCACTGTATGTTTTTAACTGGCTTGTCAAAGGTTAAATAATGGTAAGTAGCTGGATTCATCTCTTGGTTCTGTATTCTATTCCAGACATCTAGTTCTCTGTTTTTATGCCAGTACCATGCTGCTTTGATCACTATCGAGTTGTAGTATAGTCTGAGGTCTGTTAGCGTGATTCCTCCTGCTTTGTTTTTATTGCTGCGTAATGTGTTGCCTATTTGAGATTTTTTCCATATAAAACAAAGTATTGTTTTTTCAAGATCGTTAAAGTATGACAGTGGAGATTTAATAGGGATTGCATTAAAATTATATATTGTTTTGGGTAGTATGGACATCTTAACAATGTTGATTCTTCCCAGCCATGAGCATGGTATGCTTTTCCATTTGTTAACATTTTCAGCTATTTCTTTTCTTAGAATTTCATAATTCTCTTTATAGAGATCTTTCACATCCTTTGTTAGATAAACTCCCAAATAGTTCATCTTCTTTGGCACTACTGTGAATGGAATAGAGTCCTTAACTGTTTTTTCAGCTTGACTATTGTTGGTATATATAAAGGCTACCGATTTATGAATGTTGATTTTGTAATCTGAGACACTGCTGTATTCCTTGATCACTTCTAAGAGCTTTGTAGTAGAATCCCTGGCGTTTTCTAGATATACAATCATATCACCTGCGAATAGTGAAAGTTTCATCTCTTCTGACCCTATATGGATAACCTTGATCGCCTTTTCTTCCCTAATTGAGATGGCTAATACTTCCATTACAATGTTAAAGAGCAGTGGAGACAATGGGCAGCCTTGTCTGTGTCCTGATCTGAGTGGAAATGATTTAAATTTATCTCCATTCAATATGATATTGGCTGTGGGTTTGCTATAGATGGCCACTATTAGTTTAAGAAATGTCCCTTCTATACCAATTTTATAAGTGTCCTGATTATGAAGGGATGCTGAATATTATCAAAAGTTTTTCTTCATCAATTGAGAGAATCATATGGTCTTTGGTTTTTAATTTGTTTATGTGCTGAATTGTACTTATAGATTTATGGATATTGAACAAGCCTTGAGGACCTGAGATAAAACAGACTTGGTCATGATGTATAATTTGTTAGATGTGTTGCTGGATTCTGTTTGTTAGGATCTTGTTGAATATTTTTGTGTCTATATTCATTAGAGATATTGGTCTATAATTTTGTTTTCTTGTTCGGTCTTTTCCTGGTTTTGGGATCAGGGTGATGTTTGCTTCATAGAACATGTTGGGTAGTCTTCCTTCTTTTTCTACCTTTTCGAACAGGTTGAGTAGTATAGGTACTAATTCCTCTTTAACGGTTTGGTAGAATTCTGATGTGAAGCCATCTGGTCCCGGGCTTTTCTTTTTAGGGAGGTCTTGTATTGTTGATCCTATTTCAGAACTTGATATGGGCCTGTTCAACATTTTCACTTGATTCTGTCTAAGTCTTGAAAGGTGACGTGCTTCCAAGTATTGGTCAATTTCCTTTAGATTTTCATATTTCTGAGAATAAATTTTCTCGTAATATTCATTAATGATTTTTTGAATTTCTGAGGATTCAGTTGTTATTTCGTCTTTGTTTTTTCTGATTGATGAGATTAGAGATTTTATTCTTTTTTTCCTGGTTAGGTTAGCCAAAGGTTTATTTATTTTATTGACCTTTTCAAAAAAACAACTTTTTGATTTATTGATCTGTTGTATAATTCTTTTGTTTTCAAATTCATTTAATTCTGCTCTAATTTTTTTTTTTTAAAGATTTATTTTTTTGTTTTTGTTTTTTTTTTGTTTGTTTGTTTTGTTTTGTTTTTGTGGTTTTTGGCCGGGGCTAGGTTTGAACCCGCCACCTCTGGCATATGGGACCGGCGCCCTACTCCTTGAGCCACAGGCGCCGCCCTCTGCTCTAATTTTGATTATTTCTTTTCTTCTACTGGGTTTGGGGTTGGAATGTTCTTCCTTTTCCAGTTGCTTGAGATACCCATTAAGTTGTTAACTTCCTCTCTTTCCGTTCTCTTGAGGAAGGCTTGCAGGGCTATAAATTTCCCTGTTAGGACTGCCTTTATGAGGTTCTGATAATTTGTGTCTTCGCTGTTGTTTTGTTCCAAAAATTTAGCAATTTCCTTCTTAATCTCATCTCTGACCCACCTATCATTCAGCAGAAGGTTATTTAACTTCCATGTTTTTGAATGAGTATGCAGATTCTTGTTGTTCCTGAGCTCAACGTTTAGTCCATGGTGGCTCGAGAAGATGCAAGGAATAATTTTTATTCTTGTAAATTTACTGAGGTTAGACTTGTGACCTAAGATATGATCAATTTTGGATTATGTTCTGGGATAATGAGAAGTATGTGTATTCAGTTTTGTTCGGATGAAATGTTCTGTAGATATCTGCTAAATCTAAATGCTGGATGGTTAGGTTTAAATTTAAAATTTCTTTGCTCAGCTTTTTATTGGAGGATTGATTTAACACTGCCAAATGAGTGTTGAAATCTCCAAGTATTATGGAGCTGGAGGAAATCAAGTTGCTCATGTCCGTTAGAGTTTCTCTTATAATTTGAGGCACATTCTGTTTGGGTGCATAGATATTAATAATTGAAATCTCATCATATTGAGTATTACCCTTAACAAATATTCAGTGACCATTCTTATCCTTCCTTACTTTTGTTGGTTTAAACCTATTGTATCTGCAAATAAAATTGCAACACCTGCTTTTTTCTGATTACCATTTGCCTTGTATATGGATGACCATCCTTTCACCCTGATTCTATATTTGTCTGTTAAGGTAAGATTTGATTCTTGTATGCAGCAAATATGTGGCCTTAGTTTTTGTATCCAGTCAGGTAACCTGTGCCTCTTTAGCAGACAGTTTAAGCTGTTCACATGAATGGAGAATATTGGTAACTTTGTTAAAAATTTGGGTATCGAGTGTTTTGAAAGTCCAGTGGACATTTTTAATCCTTTTGCCACTGTGGAAGTTTGAGTTTAATGAAAAGTTTCTGAGTGAGTTTATTTTTGTGGTAGAGTATTGGGCTGGTCATTATGGAGAATAGGTCTGAGAATATCCTGAGGAGCTGGTTTGGTTATGGCAAATTTCTTCAACATATGAATGTCATTAAAGTATTTAATTTCTCCATCATAAGTGAAACTCAGTTTAGCTTGATGCAGGATCCTGGGTTGAAAGTTATTTTGCCTTAGGAGATTAAATGTTGATGACCACCCTCTTCTGGCTTGAAAAGTTTCAGCAGAGAGATCTGCATTCATTCTAATATTCTTTCCTTTGTAGCTAACGGATTTCTTACGTCTGGCTGCTTTCAGAATTTTCTCCTTCATATTAAATTTTGTCAAGTTAATTATGACATGCCTGGGGGATGTCTTATTTGGATTGAGCGGTGCTGGGGTTCTGAAACTGTCTGCTATCTGAATTTCAGAATCTCTTGTCATGTCTGAAAAATTCTCTTTCATAAGTTCATAGAGAAGGGCCTCTGTGCTTAGCGAAGCCACTTCATCAGTTTCAGGGATTCCAATGAGTAGGATATTAGCCTTCTTTGAATTATCCCAGAGCTCTTTGAGAGAATGATCCATTTTTGCTCTCCATTTCTCTTCCTCTTTGAGAGTTTGGGAGTGTTCAAAGGCTTTGTCTTCAATGTTGGAAATCCTTTCTTCTGCTTGCTCCACTGTGTTACTGAGGGATTCTACTGTATTTTTCAGATCTTTGAGGGCTGGAAATTCTTGCTTCAGTGCGTGAAAATATTTGGTGGTTTTGTCATTTAGTTCATTACATTCTTGAGACAACTTTTGAATTTCTCCTCAAATTTCTAATTCTGACTTTTGAATTGTTCCTCAAGTTTCTAATTCTAAATTTTCCTCCATTTTATTAATCTTGTTTGCAATCCAAATTCTGAATTCAATTTCTGACATCTTGGCCAGCTGTTTATGAATGGGGTCTTCAGTTACAACTGTCATTTCTTTCCATGGTGGGGGTTGATCTATTCTGGTTATTCATGTTACCAGGGTTTTTCCACTGATTCCACCCCATGATTGTTTTACACCATTTGATTTTTCCCCTGGAGCTTTGTGGAGGACCCGTACAGTGCTATGGCCTGAGAAACTGTGGCCCTGTTTGGTGTGGTGGGGCTAAGTGGTTCTGTCTTGTTTTCAGCTGGTTTCTGTTCGACCCAGAGTAACTATTTCTCTGGGTTGAAGTCTCAGCTGTGGAGAAATATCAACAATTAAGTCACCCCGTCCCCCACAGGCAACAATTGGAAAAGGCAAATGAAACCTTCGTACAACCACACACCCAGGTCACCACCTGAATAGTCCTCCTGCGATTGGCTGAGTTCAAAAGGTCCAAATCAATTCTGTCATTCAGCACCTGTCTCAGATGAGAGAGTTTAAAAGGTCTCTGGCAAATGGATCACAGGGGTCTGGTGACTACTCTGATATTGCTTGCTCCAGTGCTGGATGGAGTGGGGAGGAGCCACCCAGCAAATAGATCAGTCTAGGAAGTTTGATGCCTCATTCTTTACCTTGCACCTCTGTCACACCCAGTCACTGATAGCCCTGCAGCTGGCTGACCCAGTTGCCTGTAGTGAACAGATACTCCAGGGGTTTGCACCTGCCTGAACAAGGAAATCTATTTCTGCTCAGCCAGACTGCTACGCTCTGCCTCTGTCTAGCAGGAGGAGGTGAGGCCTGACAACCTCGGGTGCTTGATGGAGGCTGGGGGGTGTTCACTCAGTTCCAGCCCTGCCCCTGATTGATGTTACTGACAGAACAGAACAGAACAACTTTGTGGGAATTTGTTTCTGTTCCTGCTAAATTCCCCTGCAGAAGAGAAGCTGTTTTGAATTCCCAGAGCCTGTGCCTCAGACCCTGTCTTTGCTCCTGCAGGTTTGTATTCAGTTACCTGTCAGTTCTATCCTGCTGCCTTTCTTTTTCGATAGGCTGATGATCTCCTGAGGGCCAGGTGCATCTTAGGCTCAGTAAAGCGGTCCTCTGGGTCAGCCCTGCCCTGGGAACTTCTCAGGTCTGCGAGGGCGTTTCTAGTGCTTGCGCTCCACCCAGGTCGGTATCGCCTCAGGCAAATCCTTTATTCCCGGGGCCTGTGTTTCCATCCCAGATCTGTTCTGTGGTGGTTGCCACCTGAGTAGATGCCTGGCCTTCTCTGGTTGCCCAGGGAGACAGGGGGTGTGGCTTCAGAATATCTGGGTGTGAGCTGTGTTGTTGCTAAAGGACAGCTGTTGCTGTGCGCCTCAGGACACTGTTGCTCTGGTGTGGTTCTCTCTCAGCCGACCGTCCTCTCCTTGTTCCCATGCCCCAGAGTCAGCACTGACCAGCTGCAGTTTAGGCACTGTCCACACCCCTCGAGATATCACCCAAGAATATGGACTCCTGGGGGATAGGCCTCCATACCTCAGAGTGAGAGTGGAGGGGAGTGCTGGGAACTCAGAATTGCAGGTAGAGAATATATACAGTTCTACACAGTTTTATGTCTGGCAGGAGAACACCATGGCACCCTAGTAGGAGAGGTAGGTCCAGTTTTTAGAGGGTATCTCCCGTGGATTGTAGTGGGAGGACCTTTGAACTCTGCTCATTTGTTTGTGGGGCACTCTGCGCTGTTCTCATGGGGGGCGGGGACTCCTGTCTGCTTGGTGATGGATTTTGTTACTTTTGTTTGTATCCTTGTGGTCTCAGTTTGTCTCAGTGGGGTAGATGTGCATTCTTAAGCCTTCTCTCTTATTGAAGCTCAAATCCACCAAGTTACCTGCAAAATTTCTGTCCTTTAACTCTCCTTCTGGACGGGAGCCTCTGTGGAGAGCAGGCTTCAGTCAGTCATCTTGTCTCTGCCCCCCTGTTGTCACATTGTACCCCCGATTGCACTAATGTACACAGCTATGATTTAACAACAAAATAAATAAATTAATTAAAAAAATATTTTGATGTAGCAATTGTCTGATTCCTTTTCTGATTCTATTTATGTTCGTTCATTCTTTATGAGGATTTTGTTTCTAGTCCTTATCTTAAACATTGTTCTGTTTATTAAATTTTAAGCTTTTTAATTTTGTGAAAGCAAAACAATGGAAACCTAATAAATACATGTATATGTAAAAATAAAAAAACGAAAAAAATTTAAAAATATGGGATAGACACTTCTCAAAAGAAGACACACAGATGATCAACAGATGTACTAAGAAAAAATGCTCATCATCACTGATCAGGAAAATGCAAATTAAAACTGCAACGAGTTATTGCCTCAAAACTGTCAGAACAGCTCTTATAAAAAAAAATATATATATATAGATATATGGCAAGTGTTGGTAAAGGTGTGGAGGAAACAGAACCCTTGCATACTGTTGGTGGGAATTAAGGTTAGTACAGCTATTATGAAAAACAATATGGAAGTTCCTCAGGAAGCTAAAAATGGAATGACCATATGATCCAGTCATCCCATTTCTGAATACACAGTGTATATCCAAAGGAATTGGCATCAGTAGCCAAAGAGGTATGTGCACTTCCATGTACATTGCAGCATTATTCACAACAGTTAAGATAAGAAGGCAACCTATATGTCCATCCTCAGATAAATGGATATAAAAAATGTGGTATTTCTACACTATGGAGTACTACTCAGCCTTCAAAATGGGGGGGTGGGGATCTTGTGATTTGTGTGAATATGGATTAGCCTGAAGGACATCATGCTAAATAAAATAAACCAGGCACAGAAAGACAAGGTATACTCCAGGGAAATAACACAAATGATAATACATGGGTTATATGTTAAGTTTGAAATGGATTAAAGTCTTGAAAACAAAGAGATATTAGGAAGCCTTGGAAAGATATTGAGAGAGGAACTTGAGCAATGAATGGATGGGACTGATTCCTCTGAGACTTCTTTCTTTTTTCCATAAACACCAGAACCCCTACATATACCTATTTATAGAGAAAGTTGAGGTAACTTAAGTGTATTAGTAAAACAAGAGTAGTCAAAGTCCCATTAAACGTGACAACCAAGTATATCAGCGTAGACCTGGGCAAGGTCACAATTATAATTCACATGTTGCTGGTAAAACTGTAAGCCTCTGATTCTACTTTATGTTTTGCATGTTATAGCTATCCAGTCATTGTTTCCCTACTTTTTTTTTTATAATAAAGTGTGAAATTTATTTCACAGGTGATATTTCAGGTGATATTTTTTCTTTTTTTTTTTTATTAAATCATAGCTGTGTACATTGATATGATCATGGGGCATCATTACCTTTAAGTAAATAACTTCTTTAAGTATAAATAATGTCATTGAGATTATTTAAATATGTCATTTTATTAACTTGCATATAGAAATGAATGTGGATTATTCTCATATTATTATTCAGGTTATTTAATCTCAATATTTTAATTGAAATAAGAAAAAGAGAAGCCAAATAGCTCTCTCTGCATAGTGTCATAAAAAATTAAAATGAAATCCAGATGTTAATTACCATCAAGATGCATATGCTAGCCTAGGTGCTGTGGTTCGGCCTGTGATCCCAGCACTCTGTGAGGCTGAGGTGGGTGGATTGCTTGAGCTCAGGTGTTCAAGACCAGTCTCAGCCAAGAATGAGACCCCATCTCTAAAATATAGTCTGGCATTGTTGATGTTGCCTGCAAGTCCCAGCTACTTGGAAGGCTGAGGTAAGAGATTCGCCTGAAGAATTTGAGGTTGCTGTGAGCTGTGACATCACCGCACTCTATGGAAAGGAAGGGAAAAGAGGAAGCAGCAAAGGGCAACAAAGTGAGACTGTCTCAAAAAAAAAAGGGCAAAAAGGATATACATGCTAAAAATCAGCAGAACAGATCAACAAACTTACAGACACCACTTTAACATGCTCATTTTGCTTGCTGCTTCTCATCGACATCATATGCACCACAAGTATATTTCCATACACCGCAGCACACATATGGAAGGTCTGAAAACATTTTACTGGCTGCTGTTAGGCTGTGCTAACACTGTAGACCAGTGGTTTTTACCTGCTGTGCCATGAGAGAATCTTAACTGTGCTGCAAAAAAATTTAACGATTATTTATTGAATTATTTTTGAAAGAAATTCCAAGCACATTAAGTATAACCTTTAAAATTTTTTTGATCAATATAATTTAAGTGTGCAATGAAAATTTAACTCTAGGTTTAAGTGTGCCATGAGATAAAAAAGGGTGAAAAACACTGCCAAAGACACCAGCCCCATGTAGCTATTGGGCACTTGAATTGTGTATAGTCCCATTTGCAGTGTACTCTCTAAATAAACACAAGACTTTGAAGGCTTAGAATGAAAACAGAGTAAAAGATTGCACTAATGATCTTACGTTAATTACATGTAGAAATTATGTCAGTATGAGTATAAATATTATTACAGTAATAATAATATACATGCAAACATGTAATATCTTAAAATAATAACTATATGATTAATGTAATGTTAATGTTAATATTGATAATGTGTGTTAAATAAATGTATAATGTAAGTTAATTTTTACTGGTTTAATGTGACTACTGCAAATTTTTTCTTTTTAGACAGAGCCCCAAGCTGTTGCCCTGGTTAGAGTGCTGTGGCGTCCCAGCTCACAGCAACCTCCAACTCCTGGGCTTAAGCGATTCTCTTGTCTCACCCTTCCAACTACCTTGGGACTCAGGCACCAACTACAACACCCAGCTATTTTTTGGTTGTAGTTGTCATTGTTGTTTGGCAGGCCCAGGCTGGATTCGAACCTGCCAGCTATGGTGTATGTGGCTGGCGCTTTAGCTGCTTGAGCTACAGGTGCTGAGCTGACAGGAAATTTTTAAATTATATCTCTATTGGACTGTTATAGGGTGTTCTAATCAACATGTAAAAGGGAAGTATAGAAAGGGATGTAGGGACAGCCATAATCATTATTTTAGAGAAGAGAATTTCTCAAACGCTCTTGTCATGGCCCCCAGGACTTCCTTATTTCTCAGGCTATAGATAATGGGATTGAGCATAGGCGTAAGGGTGGTGTAGAAGACTGCCAGGATCTTATCTTCTGCAGGTGAGCGGAGATTCCTGGGCCGAAGATAGGTGCAGACAAAAGGTATATAGTAAAAAGTGACTACTGTTAAATGTGTTGAACAGGTGGTGAAGGCCTTTTTTCTCCCCTCCTTTGAGTGCATATGGTAGATAACAAACAGGACCCGGCCATAGGAAGCAGTGATACCAAGGAAAGGAAGAAGGAGAAAGAGGGTAGCACTCACAAAAACCATGTACTCATAAACCCAAGTATCCATACAGGCAAGAGGCAACATGGCTGGGACATCACAGAAGAAGTGATCAATAGCCCTCGACCGACAGTAAGGAATATGGAGGGCATAGACTGTGTGTGCCAAGGAGTTGAGGGACCCCAATGTCCAAGATCCTATGATCATCTTCACACACGTCCTTGTACCCATGCGGCTGGGATAATGGAGAGGGTGGCAGATGGCCACATAGCGGTCATAAGCCATGGAGGCCAGGAGTAAGCCTTCAGAACCAGCCATGGTCACGAAGAAGAAGATTTGCACACCACATCCCAGGAAGGAGATGCCTTTCTGGCTTGAGAGGAAGTTGAAAGCCACCTTGGGGACAGTAGTGGAGATGTACATCAGGTCCATGAGGGAGAGCTGGCTGAGGAGAAGGTACATCGGCTTGTGGAGGCGGGAATCCATGCGAATGAGGTGAATCATGACCAGGTTACCCACAGAGGCAAAGATGAATACAAGGATGATAAGGAATAAGAGAAGGTGGCCAATTTGATTCAGGGGAAATAGCCCCAACAAAATGAAGTCACTTGAAGTATGATTCCATTTCTCCATGAACACTGACTGCTTGAACTTCCTTGAAAAACAAACACATAAACAAACAAACAACAACAAAGAAAAAAATGAACAAAGCACAAAACATAAAGAAACAGGAGAATGAAAAGGAGCTCACTTTATCATAGAATAAATTGCTTTTCCTGTAAAACTGCTGCTTCTGAGTCAGTTTAAATATCTGAACTGAATGTCCCCTTTCTAGTTGTATCTGGTAAACATCTCAGCAAAGGTGTAAGTGTGGTCTTTCAGTATACCATAGACAGCAAAGAAAAATGAGATGACTGAAGCATTCCTCCCTAGATACCTCTAGGCCAGACACATCAATTGCAAGGTATCAGCAACTCACAAGAGCTGAGGAATACAGGGAGTCCTGCCTTCCCCAGTGTCTCAATGGAATAGGGTATATTTATAATAGAAACCGGTATGTGTGATTCAGAAACTTTCTGTGTGCTTAAACTCTATGTTCTTAATCCCCCAGCCCACTTGTACATCTTTGGTATCTGGTCTTCCTTCCCCAGTTGGCTTCGGCCAGATCAACCTTAACCTTCATGCTATGCTTGAGATTCTACCACTCACATTCCTTAAAAGTACATCTGTGTCTTTCCTAAAAATGTGTCTTCCATCCCAAATCATTGCTCTCAAACTTTACAATATTGTATGTCCTATAAGATCTACCATAAATACAAAATATTACTTAAATATTCTGTATTCCATAATGTTATCTCCATTTTCTGAAGCTCTATGAAACTCAAATTCAAATGCATAAATTTTCATATACAGTTTTCTTTATCTAAGTAAATTATAAAAATTATTTTATTGCCACAATAAAGGTCACAGATTACATAATATCTGTTTTTTTCCATTCTATTCTCCAAGCTACAAGCAACACCTAGTGTGGTAATAGAAACACAACAAGAGAATGGAGATTACATTATGTAGGGATATCTTTGAAATGCCAAAAGTTATATAAACTCTTCTTCACATTACTTCATTTGTTATAAGCCTTCCACAACACAAATTTTGTAAGTTTATTTATCTATGGCTTCATTTTCTAAATAATAAAAATAGTATCTATACATGTGAAAAATGACTTCATCAATAATCACTGGGGAAAAGAATCCTTATTCAATAAATGCTGCTGGGAAAATTGGACAGCCACACATAGGAGTTTGAAACAGGATACAAATCTCTCACTACTCACAGACATTAATTCAAGATGAATAAAAGGCTTAAATGTAGAGTATGAATCCATAAGAAGTGCAGAAGAAAATGTGGGAGAAACTCTTCTAGATTTCAGCCTAGGCAATTTATGAAAAAGACTCCAATAGCAATCACAGCAACAACAAAAATGAATAAATGGGACTTGATTAAACTAAGAAGATTCTATACAGCCAAAAAATAATAAACAGAGCCAATAGACAACTTACAGAATGTGAGAAAATATTCACATGCTATGCATCCAATCAAGGGTTAATAAGTAGAATCTACAAATAACTCAAACAAATCAGCAATAAATGATTAAACAATTCTATTAAAAAGTGGGCAAAAGACAAAACCAGAAACCTTTCAAAAGAAAATAGAAAATGGGCAATAACATATGAGAAAATGCTCAATATCACAAATCATCAGGAAAATGCAAATGAAAGCCACCCTGAGATATAACCTCTCTCCAGTGAAACTTTTTGGATTTATCAAAAAGTCCAAAAACAATAGTTATAGGAAAGAATGCAGAGAAAAAGGAACACTTAAACACTGCTGGTGGGACTGCAAAATAGTACAAACTCTATGGAAAACAGTATGGGAATTGCTCAAAGATCTAAAATAGACTTACTGTTTGATGCAGCAATTGATTTTTATCAAAAAGACACCTGCAACTAGAACGTTTTACAGCTCAATTCATGATTGCAAATATGTGGAACCAGCCTGACTACTCATCAGTTTATGAATGGATTAACAAAATGTGGCATATGTATTCCATGGGATATAATTCAACCATCAAAAAGGATGAATTAATAATACCGTTTGCAAACATTTGGATGCAACTGGGGGAGCATTATCCTAAGTGAAGTGTCTTGAAAATGGAAAAACAATCACCACATGCACTCACTATTAAACTATAACTAACCTATCATCCCATATGTGCAGAGAGAGTAGTAAAACTCAATAGAAATCTAGCAGGGGAAAGGAGGGAGGAGGGAGAAGGGGTGAAAATCTACCTAACCTGTACAATGAGAACTGTTGGTTGATGAGCACACCTATCATCCTGACTCAAGCATTCCAAAATTAACCCATGTAACAAAAAACATTTGAACCCCTGTAATTTTCTGGGGGAAAAAAATAAAATTAAAATTAAAACACATGCTGTTGGTGATTGAATTAGATTTTGAGCCTGAGTCACAACCTACTTCAAATGTCTAGTAATTTCAATCTCTCAAATTTAAAATTTGTTTGGCCAATGCCTTACTGTGCATACAATATCTTGTTCACTTCAGATTGTTTAATTATGACTCTTCTGGAGAAGGTGAGGCCTGCCTCCATGTTTTGGACTAGGTGGAAGACAACCACCTAGACAACCACCTTTGGACGACGTGTAGGGATTAGAGAGAATGCTTTCCCCTCCTGTAGCTCGGTTTCCATGCTGCAGAACACTCAAGAGGTTGCAAACCTGTCTGACTAGAAAACCTGTGTGTGCTGCAAGGCACTCTTGATTTATAGCTTATGTATGCCTTCAACTTTAATTAAACTAAACAATAAAATAAAAATTAAATACTAGTAGTGAGGCAGACCAGCTCACACCTGTAATCCTAGCGCTCTGGGAGGCCTGGGTGGGTGGATTGCTTGAGCTCAGGGGTTGGGACCAGCCTGAGGAAGAGTAAGATCCTGTCTCTACCAAAAAAAATTAGAAAAACTAGCTGGGCATGGTGGTTCATGCCTGTAGTCCCAGCTACTGGAGAGGCTGAGGCAAGAGGATCACTTGAGCCCAATACTTTAAAGTTGCTGTGAGCTATGATGCCAAAGCACTCTACCTAAGGCAACAAAGTGAGACTCCATCTAGAAAAAAAATTAAATGCTAATAATTTAAAATAAAGATATCAAAAAGAGAAAAACAAACATGAAAATTCCCCTTTTCTGGCATTTTTTTTTTTTTTAGCTTTTTTATGCTCAGGCCTTTTCTTGGGAATTTTTATTTGTAACTTAAGTCTTTATAGCCTCTTTTCTTCTCATTGTCACCTCAGTTCTGACAATTTGTCTTTTCCTTCACTCAGTCTCTCACATATGCATCAGTTGTGATTGTTGTACATCTGAGATTGTCAACATAGGTTTGACATCTTTCTTTAACTCATGTTGGTATAACTTCCTGTTTTATGTGTGTTCTCTGTCTGAGTGAACACCAATGCCACATTTTGTCCAGACATTGATTTGGGAAGTCAACTTACGTTATTGATTTTTCACCAGGAAAAAGCAATTAATCATTATTTGCAATTATTCACGTTTAGTAACTTGAAATTAACTGTTACTTCATACTACCTTGGTAAGCATGAAAAAAAATGTGAAAGAGATCTTACCACAGAAAAATGAGAATACATGTTTATGGCTGTCTAATTGATTAATATTAATACTGAAAAGTGCATAGTCTGAAACATGACAGGTTGGTACACAGTATCTTGGACACAGAGGCAAGATGGTATCACTGGTATCCTGTGCTTCTTATAACATTTTAGAAATAAAAACTGATGACCTAACATATAAAAGTAAAGCATATGATCACCATCATTATGATATATTCAGTCCCTCAAAAACTATGCACCAAGTTTCTTTTCAATAGTAGTGCTGCTCAGTACTGATTATGCTTGGTGACTAAAACACACAGATTCTACAGTCTATGTTAAAATTTTTTAGTTGCAGACAATAGACCAACAAACTAGAACACACAATCTGATGATGTGTTGTGATTAATACTATAAAGAAAAATACAGGGACAGGACAAAGTGGATAAGAAGCTTCCAAAAAACACTATATATAGGCTGGAAGCAGTGGCTCACTCCTATAATCCTGGCACTATGGGAGGCTGAGGTGGTGGATTGCTTGAGCTCCAGAGTTCAAGATTAGCCTGGGCAAGAGCAAGACCCCATCTCTACTAAGAAGAGAAAAACTAGCTAGGCATTGTGGCGGGCACCTATAGGTACCCAGGTACTTGTGACGCTGAGGCCAGAGGATGATGTTGTAAGCTATTACACCAGAGCACTCCATCCAGGGCCACAGAGGGAGACATTGTCTCAAACAAACAAACAAAGAAAAAACTCCACTATATAGAAGTAATAATTGAGCAGGTCAAGTTAAAAAATATTTTGCTCAGAGTGAACTGCAAATAGAAAGTCCTGGAGTGAAAACCTGTTCAGTTTACTGGGCTATTAGCAATGAGAAGAGCATTTCTGAAGCACCGAACATAAGGACATTTGTGTAGTAAATGAGGACTTGGATTTCCTTCTAGATGAGCAGAGTAGCCAGGAACTGTGCCATGATTTTACTTACATTTCTAGAACTCACTGAGGTGAATAGAGAGTTGTGAGGAGGAAGAATAAATGGAGGGAATTACAGTAGCCAGTGATGGTTCTATTTTTAAAAAAGAAAATCATGCATCCTGGGGACCTTCTGAGGCCTGGGTACACGGGGACAGTTGCTCAGCTATTTGGTAATATGGTAGTACCCTAGGAAACATTCCATCTCTACTGCCTCACACAGTGACTGTGGCACAGTAGCCTGTCAACATACTTAATTGATGAAATGAACCAAATATCTGTCTTAGAATTAAATTAGTATGATGATTCATACTAATAAAATGTGGCTGCATTAGTTCCAAAATTGGTCTTTTGCATACATGCCCTGAAAGTTAAAAGGCCTCTTGGTTTCTTTGTTTAATCTAGGTTAAAATTCTCGGAAGAAAGGGACTAGCAGCCTTCCCAGGACTTTTGTTTGTAAGAGCAGGCACTGAACTAGTAGGCTTGGCTCTGAGTTTGTGTATTTTGTGTGTCTGCTCAGGGAGACCCGCATCTATGTTTTGATTCTCTGCAGCAAGAGTGTCATAAAGATTGTTTATGACAATAAACAATCTTGCTAGTAGTTACCAAGACAACTACTTGTTTTCATACACTGAAAACTGGTGTACTGTCAGGCAGTGGAAGAGAAAAGTAAGTTCCAGTAATCTGGGACTTAAAGCTTTTAGGGGATGGGATATTGAAGTCGGAGCCCAAGGCCTATTTCCATTGACTCCAGCAACTTTTGACTGGGCTTGGGACCTTATTTCTTGCACCAGAATTATATGAAGGACCACCCTATTGTTTAGATTGTAACTTGGAGAACATTGTTCCTGCGGCTACAAAAAGGGTCTAAGATTAGCATCTTCCTTGATCACCCTTGTTGACCTAAAGAAAAAAAATGAGCAAAATTAATAAAGAGCCTATTTTGACCGAGGTAATATTGCACTCCAGAATCACTTCCAAGCTCCAGAGCAAAAAGAGAGGCTTAAGTTTTTTTTTTTTTTTTTTTTTTTTAATGAAAAATCAAGAGGGGGGGTTATTACAAAATTGTTTGTTAGGAATTCTGATTAGTTTACAGAAATAACATTGATTAGTGATTGGACATCACTGAAGTCTAGGGTATGAGTTAGAGTTTCTGGAACACAGTATTGTTAGGTTAATTTGTGGCTACTTGGCTCCGTCAGTCTGGAGCTCACATAGCAAGTAGTTTTAAGAGGTGATTTTAACTCAAGGGGAGTGAGATGTGACTGCTGTCACATTTCTGTGCCTCTCTGAGCCTGATAATTTAAAGAGGGCACACATTCCTCAGACAAAAAGTTTTTTTTTCTTTCTCATTATGAGATCTAATACATGTAAGCATAATGAGTGTAGAGTCCTAAATTAATTTTGCAAAAATTATAAGTAAAATACACTTTCAAAAAGTCTGACAGATGATTAGCTCAAGATCAATAAACAAAATTTTCATTAGAGCCTCAGATAACTCAATCTCAACAGTGTTATAGGATAGTTGTGAAGGAGGAATTAAGACAGCTCTGTGCATTCAGCACATAGTAGGTCCTCAGTCAGTGTCAATGTCCTCTGGTCAATTTTCTCTTAACCATTGAGAGGTCTTTGGCCCAGAGAAATTAGGTGACTTAATTAGGTCATAACACTCAAGAGCTGCAAGTTACATAATTCTAACACGTTCATGTTACCACCTTTTAAATTTTAAGTTCACTCTTGGTCCCCCCCCCTTTTTTTATGGAATTGCCTACTTCTATGTCGCAGAAACAGTTTCCTTATACAATAAAAGGAAACCCACAACTCTAAAATATCTCTCTGGGTCAAAGTTTACCCAAATGTACTTGACTCAGTCATACCCAAATGTAGTATGACTCACCTTTGAAGTTCCTGAGTTTGTATTTAAGGAGAGGAAGTAGCTTTATGAAGACACCATTCCCTCCTACAGTCCATTAAATTATTTAAAAAGTTTAAGCATCAAACTGTGTTTGCATAGACTTTCAGGCTAGGCAGTGAGATCATGTCACTGACCAGGAGGCCCTGAGTCAAACCAGAATTCTCTAATGTGAGAATCTGTTATCTGCCAAAATTCACAAGAAGGAAATTCCTGAGGACACATAGTGACATTCACTCCTCACTGTTTCCACGGCTGGCCATTCTCTTCCTGGTGAAATTAGAAAACAGCATCACCCACTCTTGTGAAATATTTCTCAGTTTGCATGTGTTTAGTTTAGTTAAGGCACTTTCCTTTCCTATTACCTTCCTCTAGTAAGAAAAAAGAATAAGATATTTTACATTTAGTTCCTCAGTTTCTACTGTTGGAAGACAGAGGATGAGTTGTTATACTATATATGCAGAACCTTCATCATCAAGCCTTAGAAATTCCTTTATCCTCTAATTGATCTCCAATGTCTACGTCTGTGGGGAAAAAAACTTCAGTCATTTTCTTGACTTTGCTGATTTGAAGATCAATTCAGTCCTAAACGAGGAAATCAACAACCCAATCAACTCTGCTGCATTTAGCTGTTAGCCAGAATTAGGCCAGAGATGGATGCTGTGGATTAATCTGGAACATGATTTGAGAGCTATAAAAGGTGTTATACGATGCTTATAAAAATTCCCTCGTTTTGTAAGTTAGAAAACTAAGGATTAAAGAGATGCAAGAACCCCTAACAAGTGCTCAGCTAAATTAGAGTGGAACTAATAGCAAGGATAGTTTCCTGTCCACTGCCTAGCGAGTTCCCAGAGGGAATGATTAGTGATTGTGACTGAATTAATTTATGGTATGACAAAACACTTACCTCTATTTGTTGTAGTAATTTAATTGGTCTATGAAAATATGAATCCAGTCAGTTCTACTAGAGAAAGCACAATAAAATGAACTTGCAGATGCAGAAAGGACTCTAGCTTTCCAGATTCATTAGACTAAGAAGCCAAATTGGGAAAATTACTTAAGATTTTTGTTTGTTACCAAATATTTAAAACCAAACACATGCAAGGGACCTTCTCTGAATTAAATGGGATCATATGTGTCAAATGTTTACTTGGTGTCTGGTGCAGAGAAAGAGACTAGGTTCTCTTATTATCCCATTCAGTCCACAGGTTGGCAAACCAGAAAACTGTGCTTAAATTCATTTTGGATGCTTGCTTTTGCCCTGGGGTCATTTATCCTAGGAAAAGACGATAGCATATTATTGAATGAGATTGTACCCAATAAATATGAGATGCAAATGATACGAAGTACAAATCTTGAAGAATGAGTTCTTTAAATGATTGCTTTAAATTGGAAGGTGAATAAATTATAATCACAAATAGATGTTTTTATTGTTGTTAGTCTTTTACTGATAAATTCTATGTTTCCCCCTTATTCAGTATGGTACCCTTTGCATTTGTCTGGAAAAATTAATTCAGCAAAATCACACACAGCAATGAAATTGGCTAGAGATAAACCCAACCCATAATGACACACCTCACGTCAAAGTTATGAATACAATTCTCAGATTGGCCATGTTGCCATGTCATATGTCCCTGGTCTTTGCAGATTATTATTTTTTTTCTAGTTTAAAAATATAGTTTTAATTTATCTTAGTCTATAAAAATGATTATGACTTCAAAACAACTAATAAATGGTTGTTTAGATGTGGAAGCAGAGATTTCAAACTGGGAGTGACCTGTGAAGACATGGATTGCTACCTGCTACTGGTGGTCTGGGGGGAAGGAAGAGTCCTGTTGGTGGCGAGTGGAGGGGCTGAGTGTGGGCCAGAAGTGCTGTCCATAGAGGGTACTGAGAGGCAGCCGGACTTAATAGCATCAGATGTTTGTCACCTCCTGAAAAGAAGCATTAGTGCTTTAATTAATCCTGAAGATAGTACTTTTCCTGCCTGTTCAGTGGGTGGTATACCTGGTTCCAAGAAGTAGTTCTTTGCAGTGCAGTCTGTTTGTGGCTTTTATCAGTTTTGCAGTTCTGATTGGCAAGAGATATATTTTGATATGGAAAATGACAAAATTGAAGATGTTCTTCAAACAAATACTGAAGAATATTTGAGTGCTATTGAATGTTTTGAAGAAGAAGATAGTAATAGCAGGGAATCATTATCATTGGCTGACCTTTATGAAGAGTCTGGAGAAAATTTACATCAGTTATCAGACAAGCTTCCTGCACCTGGTAGAGCAATGATAGATATAATACTATTGCCTTCTGACAAAAATTCTCCTAAATGGAAAGACTGCTATAGGAGCATTAAAACATTTGAAGGAATGGTATTCAGCAAAACTAACTATAGCAGGAAATCATTGTGAAACGAATTGTCAGAAAATTGTGGAATACCTTTCTGCTAATGTCGTATCCCTAGAAGATCTCAGAAATGTTATTGACTCAAAGGAATTATGGAGGGGAAAGGTACAGATATGGGAAAGAAAGTTTGGATTTGAAATTAGTTTTCCTGAATTTTGTTTAAAGGGAGTCACACCTAAGAATTTTAGCATATCTAATATAAATATTGGCTTTCTCACCAAAAAGATACTACCATTAAAAGATAAGAATATTTTGCCATAGGTTTTTCCATTATTATGGCCCTGCTTTAGAATTTGTACAGATGATAAAATGATCAGATCTGCCCTCTTGCTATATGTCAGACATCGAATTTGAGTTAGGATTGACAAAAAACAATACCAAACAGAATACCATGTTGCTGTTGGAACAGATTTTGTCTCTGTGTAGCAAGGTTGGTGCTCTTTTTGTATTGGCGTGTACCGTTAGTAACATACTTACTCCACCTCCCAACCAACTCAGTTCAAGAAAATGGAAAGAATATATAGCTAAAAAGCCAAAAACAATCAGTGATTGGTGCAGTCAGGAGCAAATGTGCTCACCTATGGAGGATATTTGACTGTGGGAAAAGCAAGATGTCTGAAGGTTTGAAGGGGCCAGTAAAGAAGACTGAAAACACAATATTAGATTGGAAAGAGAACAAGAAGAATGACCAGGAAAGAGGAACTTTCAATGAAACATGTTTATGGAATGCAAGAGGTAAATGTATGGAACAGAATTGAGAACCAAGAGATGAACCTAGACATTTAACGTCATTTGATCTTTGATAAGCCTATCAAAAATATAAATTGGGGGAAAGATTCCCTATTTAACAAATGGTGCTGGGAGAATTGGCCAGCAACCTGTAGAAGACTGAAACTGGACCCACACCTTTCACCATTAACAAAAATTGACTCTCATTGGATAAAAGATTTAAACTTAAGGCATGAAACTATAAACATTCTTGAAGAGAGTGCAGGAGAAACACCTGAAGACATTGGCCTAGGAGAATACTTTATGAGGAGGACCTCCCGGGCAATTGAAGCAACACCAAAAATACACTACTGGGACCTGATCAAACTAAAAACTTCTGCACAGCCAAGAACACAGTAAGTAAAGCAAGCAGACAGCCCTCAGAATGGGAGAAGATATTTGCAGGTTATGCTTCTGACAAAGGTTTGATAACCTGAATCCACAGAGAACTCTGTAAGAAAAGAACAAGTAATCCCCTTTCATTGTGAGCAAGGGGCTTGAACAAAAGCTTCTCTGAAAAAAGAGAAGACAGACACATGAAAAAATGCTCCTCATCTTTAATCATCAGAGAAATGCAAGTCAAAACCACTTTGAGATATCATCTAACTCCAGTAAGAGTGGCTCACATAACAAAATCCCAAAACTACAGATGTGGGTGTGGATGTGTAGAAAAGGGAACACTTCTGCACTGCTGGTGGGAGTGCAAGCTAATACATCCCTTTTGGAAAGAAGTATGGAGAATACTCAGGGATCTAAAAGTAGACCTGCCATTTGATCCTGCAATTCCTGTACTAGATGTATATCCAAAAGACCAAAAATCACTTTATAACAAAGATTGTTCATTGCAGCTCAATTCATAATAGCCAATTCATGGAAGAAGCCCAAGTGCCTATCGACCCATGAATGGATTAATAAATTGTGGTATATGTATACCATGGAATACTATGCAGCATTAAAAGACTTTACCTCTTTTACGTTTACATGGATGGAGCTGGAACGTATCCTACTTAGTAAAGTATCTCAAGATTGGAAGAAAAAATATCCAATATACTCAGTACTATTATGAAACCAATTTACAGTCATTCACATTTTCATATGAAGACTAGATCACAACTATGGCCCAGGATGAAGGAGGGAGGAGGGGTATTAGGAGGAGAGGGGGGAGGTTAGATCGAGGGAGGGTGAATGATGGGATCACACCTATGGTGCATAATGCAAGGGTACATGTTAGATCTATTAGTATAGAGTATGAAAATCTTAACTCAATAATTAAGTAAATGAAATGAGGTATATATTAACCAGTTAACAGCACAGTGTACCCCATAAATCCATTAATGTATACATGATCTATGTGTTTATGATTTAATAAAAAAAAGTGGAACCAGAAAAAAAAAACAACTAATAAATGTCATTTCACAAAATAAGTGAGGTGATAGTTATGTTAATTACTTTGATTTAAGCAGTCCACACTGTATATCAAATCATCACGTTGTACCCCATAAATGTATACAGTTATGATTTAATAAAAATTAAGTTAAAAAAGGACAATGGTATAGAGGTATATATAGGTATGGTCTATTTAAAATCTGACACGAGTTCAATAGTCACACTTTCTCCGAATACAAAAAGCGGTTACAATTCAACAGAACACAAAAGCTTGTGTGCAAAGTTATGGGGAACTGAGACATTGTATAAAAAGTTAGATTAATGATTCTGTGGTTCTGTTTTTTGTGTGTTTTGTTTTGTTGAGGGTGTGGCTCTTCCTCAGTCACCTGAACTCAGCAAAGAAATGGTTATCTTGATGAAAATATCAACAGCTGACCCACAGTAAAAACATGAAAGTGTGACTATTGAACTTGAAACCTTTTATTCGAGGCGTCTTGGTAGTTTCTGGTGGGGATTAAGTGGGCGAGAGGGAAGAAGGGGAGGTGGGGGAGGCTCCTTCCCTTTAGAACCTTAAGTTTCTCGCACTGCCTCTTTATTGGTCTCCCAAGTGCCAGACCCCAAAGTTTTTCCCACAATGATCCTCTGATTATTTTTACTTCCCCTTGACCCCGTATGTTTTAACAGGCTTTCAACAAACTGCACTTACTAAGAAAAAATAAAATAAAAAAAATAAAATCTGGGCGGCGCCTGTGGCTCAGTGAGTAGGGCGCCGGCCCCATATGCCGAGGGTGGCGGGTTCAAACCCAGCCCCGGCCAAACTGCAACCAAAAAATAGCCGGGCGTTGTGGTGGGCGCCTGTAGTCCCAGCTACTCAGGAGGCTGAGGCAGGAGAATCGCCTAAGCCCAGGAGTTGGAGGTTGCTGTGAGCTGTGTGATGCCACGGCACTCTACCGAGGGCAATAAAGTGAAACTCTGTCTCTACAAAAAAAAAAAATAAATAAATAAAAAAAAATAAAATAAAATCTGACACAAACCCCTTTTTTAAATTTTATTTTGTATTTATTTTATTTTATTGTTAAATCATAGCTGTGTACATTAGTGCAATCAAGGGTACAATGTGCAGGTTTCATATACAATCTGAAATATTCTCATCAAACTGTTCAACGTAGCCTTCATGACATTTTCTTAGTTATTGTATGTAGACACTTGTATTCTGCTTTTAGTAAGTTTCTCCTGTACCCATTCTAAGATGTACCTTAGGTGTGGCCACACCCATTACCCTCCCTTCACCCTCACCTCCCGCCTCCCTTCCCTTTCCTTGGCCCTTTCCTCATAGTCTTCTGTTATAGTTGGGTTATAGCCTTCATGTGAAAGCTATAATTTAGCTTCATAGTAGGGCTGAGTACATTGGATACTTTTTCTTCCATTCCTGAGATACTTTGCTAAGAAGAATATGTTCCAGCTCCACCCATGTAAACATGAAAGAGGTAAAGTCTCCATCTTTCTTTAAGGCTGCATAATATTCCATGATATACATGTACCACAATTTGCTACTCCATTCGTGGCTCGATGGGCACTTGGGCTTTTTCCATGACTTAACAATTATGAATTGGGCAACAATAAACATTCTGGTACAGATGTCTTTGTTATATGGTGACTTTTGGTCTTCTGGGTATAAACCTAGTAACGGAATTATAGTATCAAATGGCAGGTCTATTTTTAGGTCTTTTAAGTATTCTCCAAACATCCTTCCAAAAGGAATGTATTAGTGTGCATTCCCACCAGCAGTGTAGAAGTGTGCCCTTTTCTCCACATCCACGCCAACATCTCTGCCTTGGGGATTTTGTTATGTGGGCTACTCCTACTGGGGTTAGGTGATATCTCAAAGTAGTTTTGATTTGCATTTCTCTGATGAATAAGGATGATGAGCTTTTTTTCATGTGTTTGTAGATCGTGCATCTGTCTTCTTTAGAGAAGTTTCTCTTCAAGTCCCTTGCCCACCCTGTGATGGAATCACATGTTCTTTTCTTGCTAATACGTTTGAGTTCTCTGTGGATTCTGGTTATTAGATCTTTATCGAAGGGTTAACCTGCAAATATTTTCTCCTATTCTGATCGCTGTCTGCTTGCTTTACTTACTATGTTCTTGGCTATGAAGAAGCTTTTTAGTTTGATCAGGTCCCAGTAGTGTATTTTTGATACTGCTTCAATTGCCTGGGGAGTCCTCCTCATAAAATATTCACCCAGGCTGATTCCTTCAAGAGTTTTCCCTGCACTTTCTTCAAGTATTTTTATAGTTTCATGTCTTAAGTTTAAATCTTTTATCCAGTGAAAGTCTATCTTAGTTAATGGTGAAAGGTGTAGGTCCAGTTTCAATCTTCTACAGGTTGCCAGCCAGTTTACCCAGCACCATTTGTTAAATAGGGAATCTTTTCCCCACTGAATGTTTTTAATTGGCTTGTCAAAGATCAAATAATGGTAAGCAGCTGGATTAATCTCTTGGTTCTCTATTCTGTTCCAGACATCTATTTCTCTGTTTTTGTGCCAGTACCATGCTGTTTTGATCACTATGGATTTATAGTACAGTCTCAGGTCTGGTAGTGTGATTCCTTCTGCTTTGTTTTTATTTCTGAGTAATGTTTTGGCTATTTAAGATTTTTTATGATTCCATATAAAATGAAGTATTATTTTTTCAAGATCTTTAAAATATGACAATGGAGCTTTAATAGGAATTGCATTAAAATTATACATTGCTTTGGGTAGTATGGACATTTTAACAATGTTGATTCTTCCCAGCCACGAGCATTGTATGTTTCTCCATTTGTTAACATCTTCAGCTATTTCTTTTCTTAAAGTTTCATAGTTCTCTTTGTAGAAATCTTTCACGTCCTTTGTTAGTTATACTCCTAAATATTTCATCTTCTTTGGCACTACTGTGAAGGGAATAGAGTCCTTGACTGTTTTTTTTGGCTTGGTTATTGTTGGTATATATAAAGGCTACAGATTTATGGGTGTTGATTTTGTAGCCTGAGACATTGCTCTATTCCTTAATCACTTCTAAAAGTTTTGTAGTAGAGTCCCTGGTGTTTTCTAGATATACGATCATATCATCTCTGCAGATTATTTTTTCTCTAAAAGCTAGTGATGATGGCCAGGAGGTGGCTCACATCTATAATCCTAGCAGTCTAGGAGGCTGAGGCAGGTGGATGGCTTGAGCTCACATGTTTGTGACCAGCCTGAGAAAAAGAGAGACCCTGTCTCTACTAAAAATTGAAAAAAAATTTTTTTTGAGGCAAGAGGATCACTTGACCCCAAGAGTTGTAGGTTGCTGTGAGCTATGACACCCAGGGCAACAGCTGGAGACTCTGTCTCAAAAATAATAATAATAAAATAAAATAAAAAATAAAAATTAATGATGGTCCTTTTCTCTTCCCCAAACTTCAACCCACTTCCATATTTTTTAGACTTGGCTGGGAAAATAAATGAATTTGTTAAGAAAACACAATCATACTTCAAATTCTTCTGCCATGAACTGCATCTGTCTTCCTCATTCTGGACCTGTATGCCCTGTCATGTTTCCTGTGACAGAGCATGAAACCACCATTTAGGCTCCTGCCTAAATTTACCCTCTAATTTGCACAGAGCTCACTCCCTCTCACTACCTTCTCTATTTCCCTCTCTGCTAGATCATCCTCATCAGCACATAAACATAAATTATTTAGAGAAAACGTATGGATGAAAAATATAAAATTGTGCTCTTTGAACTAATGTGAAAATCGGATCCTCTGACCAGACCCCAAGCATTTCTTTTTGTCTGCAGAGATCAAAGTTGCTCATTATTCAAGTGGTGCTCTGGTGGGTTTTATGGATAAGGAGTTTCATGAGCTGTGGTCAATGAGAAAATCCAGGATGAAATTAATTACTCTGTGATTGGGTCTTCATAAAGCATGGGGGCTTGTAATGAATTGAATTTCTTAAGGGATAATAAAGTTTTGGTATAACCAAGGTGAAGAGGTTCTTCTGAAAAGAGTTTGTGAGTACAGGAAATCTTGATATGACAGACTCTGTTTAAGAGAATATAGTCAGTCATTTTGGAAGTCTGGGAGGGCAGAGGGAAGGAACTAAAAGGAAATAGGGTACAGAAAAGCATAAGATGAAGCAGGATGAAATTAATTACTGGGTGAGTGGGTCTTCATAAAGCATGAGGGCTTAGAATGAGTTGAGTTTCTTAAGGGATAATAAAGTTTGGTATAACCAAAGTGAAGAGGTCCTTCTGCAAAGAGTTTGTGAGTAAAGGAAACCTTTATATGACAGACTCTGCTTAAGATAATATAGTCAATGATTTTGGAAGTCTGGGAGGGCAGAGGGAAGGAACTAAAATGAAATAGGGTACAGATAAGCATAAGATCATTATTACAAATAATGATTACGTGGCTTGCCGGGGATTTGCCCCACAAAACTTCAGTAAGTAAGGTTAGTAATGGTGACTTTTGAGAATGAGCACATTTTAAAATGTGAATATATCCATGTGCTTTAAGTGCTCACTTAGGGTGGCAATGTGTCATGAATAGTCCAAGTAATCTGGTAGAGATGTTTACTTTTTCTAGCATATCCAGCCTCTCACCATGGTGCTTTTATCCCGGGCCTCTTTACAAATGACTCTGTTGGCTAGGATAGAATCAATGCATGTTCTCAGCCACATGACTCTGGCCTCACCAAGGCTAATTTAGTTAATACCCAACCTTCCAAAAGGGGAAATGAAAGGTAAGCCTCTCTTGTAGTAACATTCACTTGGGGAATGAGCCAGCCACCAGGGTAGGCTCTCCTATGCTACAGGGGACAGCAATTTATTCTCCAACAAGCAGTCACATTTTAGCCTTTGAATTCGATAGCTTGTATATTTGCTTTTCTAGACAATATCACCCTCTAAGAACCTCCACCATTCTACCATTCATGGGCATACACAATACCTTGCCCATGGGATTTTTTTTTTCTTTTGAGATATAGTCTCACTTTGTCACCTTCGGTAAAATGCCATGGAGTCATAGCTCACAGCAACCTCAAACTCTTGGGCTCAAGAGATTCTCTTGTCTCAGTCTCCCAAGTACCTGGGACTACAGGTGCCCTCCACAATGCCCAGCTATTTTTTAGGGATGGGGTCTTGCACTTGCTCGGGCTGGTCTGTAAGCTTGGGCAATCCAAACTCCTTGGCCTCCTAGAGTGCTAGGATTATAGGCGTGAGGCACCTGATTGGCCTTGAGCATAGGATTCTATAGCATATAGTCTCCAGTAAGCAGACATGCTTTTATGGAAAAGAAATTGGGCAATAGATTCATTTCCTTGGAAGCCACTGGTCTTATCATATTTTCCATCCTCCATAAATATCAATCTTGATACAATAATAGAAAGGTGTGATAAAGATTCACTTACGATCCATCAGAAAAAACACTCTATGAAGTGTTTCTCCATAGGTGATAGTACATGAAATTAAGGTATGACTGATACAGGGTGGCTTGTCTTCATTCTTGTTTGCATTAGCATACCCTAGAAGTAGAAATGACTGCTCTCATTATTACCCAAATTAACCCAGTTAGACATGTTTTGCTTTCTGTCCCTCTGACATTGGGTTAATGAGTTGATCAATCCTAATATTCAAGGGAGAAATTTATACTCAAATCACACATATCTCAGAGCTGGATCTAAGTGATTAATGTCTGACATTCTTCCCAGTTGTTTTATTTTTATGCTTCTCATGCTGCTGAATAAGAAAGGTGAAAACAGGGTCACTATATTTATTGTTGTAATTAATTGAATCACCATGGTTAAAGTGGATAGGTAAAGGAGCACTATGATTGGAATCCGGATGATTCAATTTTCCATGGTCCAATGGCCCTGGTAGATGAAACAAAGTTACCACATCAATTCAATTGAGAAGATGATTGAGCTCTAACAAAAATAAATTTGGTGTTGCACTACCAGGTAAAGGAACTTATCTGTCCAAAATTCTGGCAGATAGTAAGGGGAACTTGAAATATGTAGTCAAAGAAGGTAGTCACGTTAAAAACTTAGTGTTTATATTTAGCTACAGAAGCAAAGTCTGTTTTTCCACCACCTTCCACGATCACTGAAGGATACTGGTGGTGGGTTTTGATCTTAAGTTTTTCACAAGAGTATGGCCCATTGACACCATTTTGTATTAGCTGAACTACCTTTTGAATTCTCTTGAGACTTTTTGGCTCATGTGTCAGTTAATGGTGTTTTGTTTAATCTCTAGTGTCTTTCTGCTACTGGTTTCTCGTTTGAAGAAACAAGAAGATTGTGGTTGAAGATTATATCCTGTATAATTTCTGATTTTTGAAGTTGTTTGATGTTTGTTTTAGGGCTCAAAATATTGCCTATCTTGGTGAATATTCTACATAAACTTAAGAAGAATGCGATGCTGCTGTTTTTGGGTGAAGTAGTTTATTGATCTGAACTAGATCCAGTTGGTTGATGATGATGTTTTTATTTAAATCTGTTTTTTCATTGCTGATTTTCTGCCTGTTGGATTTATCAATTATTAATACTGGGGTGCTCAAGTCTCTAAATTTACCAGTAGACTAATCTATTTCTTCTTGACAGCTTTATAACCTTCTGCCTCATCTATGTTGAATCTCTGTGGTTAGGTATATACACACTAAGGACTGTCATGTGTTCTCTGGGCATGGACCCTTCAGCATAATGAACTTCTTTATCCCTGATAATTTTCCTTGCTCTGAACTTGGCTTGGTCTGAAACTAATAAAGCTACTAATAAAGATTTCTTTTGGGAGGTTGGGCACAGTGGTTCATGCCTGTAATCCCAGCACTTTGGGAGGCTGAGGTGGGTGAATTGCCTGAGCCTTGGAGTTTAAGACCAGACTGAACAAGAGCAAAACCCCATCTCTAAAAATAGCTGGGCATTGTGGTAGGTGCCTGTAGTCCCAGCTCCTTGGGAGGCTGAGGAAAGAGACTTGCTTTAGCCCAAGAGTTTGAGGTTGCTGTGAGCTGTGATGCCACAACACTCAACTGAGGGTGACAAAATCAGACTCTGTCTCAAAAAAAAAAAAAAAGATTTCTTTTGATAAGTTTTAGTGTATTGTATTTTCTCTCCCTTTACTTTCAACCCATATGTGTCTTTATATTTAAATGGGGTTTCTTATAGACAACATACAGTTTTTGATAACTAGTCTCTAATAGTCTTTGTCTTTTAATGGGTGTGTTTAGACAATAGGTATATAAAGTGACTATTAATTTACTAGGACTATTATATACCAAATTTGTTAATTTCTATTTGTTGCTCTTCTTTTGTTGTTGCTTTGATTTGTTTTTGGTTTTGTTTTGTTTTTATGATATGTCCCCTTGGTGAGTAACTGAAAGTTCTCTGAATTTAGGCTCTCTGCTTTGAAAGATGGGAATGAGATTATCTACTTGTTTGAGAACAGGCTACTGTGAGGTTTAACCCAAGTAATACAAACAAAGCATGCATTAAAATCCTGTACAGTGGGGAAGGGGGCAAGATGGCTGACTGGAAGCAGTCTCCAACAGAAGCTCCTGTCCAGAGGGAAGGATAACATCCAGAAAGTACCCAATTAAGCTGAGGACTTGGAGCTGAGCTGAGAGAGATGTGAGATAGCTTCAGGCCACTTCTGCTGGGTAAGTTGCAACTTCAAGAAAGCAATCTTCAGCTAAGACTTCACCAGAGTCACTGATCCACCAGGATTGAACAAGAATCAGCTGAATACAAGACAGAGCCACCTAACACCACCATACCAAGCAGGTTTCCTCAGCCTCAGACTGTAATACTGTGCAGGTACTTTGCAAAGCTAAAGGGCAAAAAGCTACAGTCATCAGTCCCAGATCCTTAACAAAGGGCTGGTTAACCACAGCTCCAGGAAACCCCAATCCAATTTCACCTTACCTGACCACCTAGTCTACAGTGAAAAACAATCATGAGGTAGAATCAGTGGAAAAACTCTGGCAACATGAATAATCAGAGTAGATCAACTCCCCCAAGAAACAGTAAAGCAGACACAGCACCAAATTCCATTCACAAATGAATTGCTGAGATGTCAGAAATCGAGTTCAGAGTTTGGATAGCAAATAAAATCAACAGAATGGAGGAAATGATGGAATTAGAATTCAAAGCAGAAATTCAAAAGATGTCTCAAGAATTCAATGAAATTTAAAGACAAAATGACCAAGTGTTTTGACAAATTGAAGCAAGATTTTACAGCCCTCAAAGATCTAAAAAATACAGTAGAATCCCTCAATAACAGAATGGAGCAGACAGAAGAAAGGATCTCTGACATTGAAGACAGGCTTTTGAACTCTCCCAAACACTCAAAGAGGAAAACAAGTGGAAAGCAAAAACAGATCATTCTCTCAGAGAGCTCTGGGATAATTCAAAGAGATCTAATATTCGCCTTATAGGAATAACTGAAAGTGATGAGGTTGCTATGAAGGATACTGATGTTTTGCTTCATGAAATAATTAAAGAGAACTTTCAAGACATTCCAACAGATTCTGAAATTCAGATAGCAGACAGGTTTAGAACACCGGTGTGACTCAACCCAAATAAAAATTCTCATAGACACATTATAATTAACTTCGCTAAAGTTAATATGAAGGAGAAAATTCTTCAAGCTGTAAGATATAAGAAAACCATTACATACAAGAGGAAGAACATTAGAATGACTGCAGACCTCTCTGCTGAAATCTTTCAAGCCAGAAGAGGTGGTAATTGACCTTTAATCTCTTTAGAAAAAATAACTTTCAACCCAGGATCCTGTATCCAGCTAAACTGAGTTTCATCTATGATGGAGAAATGAAATACTTTAATGACATTCACATGTTGAAAAAATTTGCCATAACTAAAGCAGCTCTTCAGGATATTCTCAGACCTATCCTCCATAATGAAAACACAATCCTCCACCACCAAGGAAAACTCACTCAGAAATGTTTGATCAAATTCCAACTTCCATAGTGTCAAAGGATTAAAAACGTCCACTGGACTTTTGAAAAATTCGATATTCAAAACTCTACCTGCTTATTATTACTCTCAATTCATGTGAATGTCTTAAATTGCACTCTAAAGAGAAACAGGTTGGCAGACTAGATACAAAAACTCAGACCAGACATCTGCTACATTCAGGAATCTCACCTTACCTTAAAAGATAAACAGACTCAGGGTGAAGGGATGGTCATCTATAATTCAGGCAAATGAAAATCAGAAAAAAGCAGGTGTTGCAATTTTATTCTCAGATACAATAGACTTTAATCCAATTAAACCAATACAATAAGCTTTAAACCAATTAAAATAAGAAAAGATAATTATGGTCATTCCTTATTTGTTAAGGGCAACACTCAACATGATGAGATTTCAATTATGAACATTTATGCACCCAACCAGAATGCACTTTGATTCATAAGAGAAACTCTAACTGACATGAGCAACTTGATTTCTCCCAGCTCCATAATTGTTGGAGACTTTAACACTCCTCTGGCAGTGTTGGATAGATCCTCAAAAAAGAAACTAAGCAAAGAAATTTTAGAAATAAACTTAACCATTCAACATTTGCATCTAATAGACATCCATAGAACATGTCATCCTAATAAAACTGAATGCACGTTAGTCTCACCAGCCCATGGATCATCCTCCAAAATTGATGACATCTTAGGTCACAAGTCTAAACTCAGCAATTTTTTTTTTTTTTTTGCGGTGGGGGGTGGCACCATACACTGGTTTTATAGACCATTTGACACATTTTCATCACACTGGTCAACATAGCCTCCTGGCATTTTCTTAGTTATTGTGTTAACACATTAACATTCTACATTTACTAAGTTTCACATATACCCTTGTGAGATGCACCGCAGGTATAATCCCACCAATCATGCTCCCTGTGCCTACCTTCCCCATCCCTCCGCTCCCTTTACCCCTTCCCCTTATTCTTAGGTTATAACTAGGTTATAGCTTTCATGTGAAAGCCATAAATTAGTTTCCTAGTAGGGCTGAATACATTAGATACTTTTTCTTCCATTCTTGAGATACTTTACTAAGAAGAATATGTTCCAGCTCCATCCATGTAAACATGAAAGAGGTAAAGTCTCCATCTTTCTTTAACGCTGCATAATATTCCATGGTGTACATATAACACAATTTCTTAATCCATTCGTGGATCCATGGGCACTAGGGCTTTTTCCATGATTTAGCAATTACGAATTGGGCTGAAATAAACGTCTGGTACAAATATCTTTGTTATGATGTGATTTTTGGTCTTCTGGGTATATGCCTAGTAGAGGAATTATAGGATTGAATGGCAGATCTATTTTTAGATCTCTAAGTGTTCTCCAAACTCTTTTCAAAAGGAATGTATTAATTTGCATTCCCACCAGCAGTGTAGAAGTTTTCCCTTTTTTCCACATCCACGCCAACATCTCTGGTCTTGGGATTTTGTGATATGGGTTAATCTTACTGGAGTTAGATATCTCAAAGTAGTTTTGATTTGCATTTCTCTGATGATTAAAGATGATGAGCATTTTTTCATATGTCTGTAGTCCATGCGCCTGTCTTCTTCAGAGAAGTTTCTCTTTAAGTCCCTTCCACAGCCTGTGATGGGATCACTTGTTCTTTTCTTGCTAATGTGTTTGAGTTCTCTGTGGATTCTGGTTACTAAACCTTTGTCGGAGACATAACCTGCAAATATCTTCTCCCATTCTGAGGGCTGTTTACTTACTTTATTTACTGTGTTATTGGCTGTGCAGAGCTTTTTAGTTTGATCAGGTCCCAGTAGTGTATTTTTGAAGCTACTTCAATTGTTTGGGGGGTCCTCCACATAAAATACTCGCCCAGACCAATTTTTTCAAAGGTTTTCCCTGCACTCTCTTCTAGTATTTTTATATTTTCATGTCTTAAGTTTAAATCTTTAATCCAGTGAGTCTATCTTAGTTAATGCTGTAACGTGTGGGTCCAGTTTCAATCTTCTGCAGGTCACCAGTAAGTTCACCCAGCACCATTTGTTAAATAGGTAATCTTTTCCCCACTGAATGTTTTTAATTGGCTTGTCAAAGATCAAATAACAGTAAGTAGCTGGATTCATCTCTTCGTTCTCTATTCTGTTCCAGACATCTACTTCTCTGTTTTTGTACTAGTACCATGCTGTTTTGATCACTATGGATTTATAGTACAGTCTCAGGTCTGGTAGCGTGATTCCTCCTGCTGTGTTTTTATTTCTGAGTAATGTCTTGGCTATTTGAGTTTTTTTCTGATTCCATATAAAATGAAGTATTATTTTTTTCAGATCATTAAAGTATGACAGTGCAGCTTTAATAGGGATTGCAATAAAATCGTATATTGCTTTGGGTAGTATGGACATTTTAACAATGTTGATTCTTCCCAGCCATGAGCATGGTATGCTTTTCCATTTGTTAACATCTTCAGCTATTTCTTTTCTTAGAGTTTTATAGTTCTCTTTATAGAGATATTTCACATCCTTTGTTAGATAAATTTCCAAATATTTCATCTTCTTTGGCACTACTATGAAAGGAATAGAGTCCTTAACTGTTTTTTCAGCTTGACTATTGTTGGTATATATAAAGGCTACCGATTTATGAATGTTGATTTTGTAACCTGAGATGCGCTGTATTCCTTGTTCACTTCTAAGAGTTTTGTAGTAGAATCCATGGTGTTTTCCAGATATGCAATCACAGCATCTGCAAAGAGTGAAAGTTTTATCTCTTCTGACCCTATGTGGATACCCTTAATCACCTTTTCTTCCCTAATTGTAGTGGCTAAAACTTCCATTACAATGTTAAAAAGCAGAGGAGACAATGGGCAGCCTTGTCTGGTTCCTGATCTGAGTGGAAATGATTTCAATTTATCTCCATTCAATATGATATTGGCTGTGGGTTTGCTGTCGATAGCCTCTATCAGTTTAAGAAATGTCCTTTCTATACCAATTTTCTTAAGTGTTCTGATCATGAAGGGATGCTGGATATTATCAAAAGCTTTTTATGCATCAATTGAGAGAATCATATGGTCTTTGGTTTTTAATTTGTTTATGAGCTAAATCATACTTATAGATTTATGTATATTGAACCAGCCTTGAGACCCTGGGATAAAATGTACTTGGTCATGATGTATAATTTGTTTGATGTTTTGTTGGATTCTGTTTGTTAGGATCTTGTTGAATATTTTTACATCTATATTAATTAGTAATATTGGTCAATAATTTTCTTTTCTTGTTGGGTCTTTTCCTGGTTTGGGGATCAGGGTGATGTTTGCTTCATAGAACATGTTGAGTAGTCTTCTTTCTTTTTCTACATTTGGAACAGGTTGAGTAATATAGTTACTAATTTCTCTTTAAAGGTTTGGTAGAATTCTGACGTGAAACCATCTGGTCCCGGACTTTTCTTTTTAGGGAGGTTTTGTATGGTTGATGCTATTTCCAAACTTGATATGGGCCTGTTCAACATTTCCACTTGATTCTGGCTAAGTCTTGGAAGGTGACGTGCTTCCTAGTATTGGTCAATTTCCTTCATATTTTCATATTTCTGAGAATAAAGTTTCTTGTAATATTCATTAAGGATTTTTTGAATTTCTGAGGAGTCTGTTGTTATTTCTCCTTTGTCATTTCTGATTCTTGAGATTAGAGATTTTACTCTTTTTTTCCTGGTTAGGCCAAAGTTTTATCTACTTTATTGACCTTTTCTAAAAACCAACTTTTTGATTTATTGATCTGTTGTATAATTCTTTTGTTTTCAATTTCATTTAATTGTGCTCTAATTTTGGTTATTTGTTTTCTTCTACTGGGTTTGGGGTTGGAATGTTCTTCCTTTTCCGGTTGTTTGAGATGTCCCATTAAGTTGTTAACTTCCTTTCTTTCCATTCTCTCGAGGAAGGCTTGCAGTGCTATAAATTTCCCTCTTAGGACTGCCTTTGCGGTATCTTAGAAGTTCTGATAATTCATGTCTTCATTGTCATTTTGTTCCAAAAATTTGGCAATTTCCTTCTTAATCTCATGTCTGACCCAGCTATCATTGAGCATAAGGTTGTTTAACTTCCATGTTTTTAATGAGTATGCAGATTCTTGTTGTTACTGATCTCAACTTTTAGTCCATGCTGGTCTGAGAAGATGCAAGGAATAATTTTTATTCTTGTAAATTTACTGAGGTTAGACTTGTGAACTAAGATATGATCAATTTTGGAGTATGTTCCAGGGGATAATGAGAAGTATGTGTATTCAATTTTGTTGGGATGAAATGTTCTGTAGATGTCTGCTAAATCCAAATGTTGGATGGTTAGGTTTAAATCTAAAATTTCTTTGCTCAGCTTCTTATTGGAGGATCTATCCAACACTGCCAAAGGAGTGTTGAAATCTCCCAGTATTACGGAGCTGGAGGAAATCAAGTTGCTCATGTCTGTTAGAGTTTCTCTTAGAAATTGAGGTGCGTTCTGGTTGGCTGCCTAGATATTAATAATTGAAATCTCATCATTTTGAGTATTACCCTTAACAAATATGAAGTAACCATTTTTATCCTTCCTTTCTTTTGTTGGTTTAAAGACGATTTTCTGATAACCATTTGCCTGAAATATGGATGACCATCCTTTCACCCTGAGTCTATATTTGTCTTTTAAGGTAAGATGTGACTGTTGTATGCAGCAAATATCTGGCCTTAGTTTTTGTATCCAGTCAGCTAACCTATGCCTCTTTAGAGGACAGTTTAATCCATTCACATTAATGGAGAATATTGATAAGTGTGGTAAAAGTTTGGGTATCTAGTTTTTCGAAAGTCCAGTGGACATTTTTAATCCTTTCACCACTGTGAAAGTTGGAGTTGATTAAAAGTTTCTGAGTAAGTTTACTTTTGTCATAGATGATTGGGCTGGTTTTGGAGGATAGGTCTGAGAATATCCTGAGGAACTGGTTTGGTTATGACAAATTTCTTCAACATATGAATGTCATTAAAGTATTTAATTTCTCCATTATAAATGAAACTCAGTTTAGCTGGATACAGGATCCAATGTTGAATATTATTTTGCTTTAGGAGATTAAAAGTTGATGTTCATACTCCTGGCTTGAAAAATTTCAGCAGAGAGATGTGCATTCATTCTAATATTCTTCCTTTTGTAGCTAATGGATTTCTTACATCTGGCTGCTTTCAAAATTTTCTCCTTCATATTAACTTTAGTGACGTTAATTATGATATGCCAGAGGGATGTCTTATTGGGGTTGAGTCGTGCTGGGGTTCTGAAACTGTCTGCTATCTGAATTTCAGAATCTCTTGGCATGTCTGGAAAATTCTTTTTCATAATTTCATGGAGAAGGGCCTCTGTGCCCAGCGAGGCCACTTCACCACTTTCAGGGATTCCAATGAGGTGGATATTAGCCTTCTTTGAATTATCCCAGAGCTCTCTGAGAGAATGATCCGTTTTTGCTCTCCATTTCTCTTCCTCTTTGAGAGTGTGGGAGTGTTCAAAGGCCTGTCTTCAATGTCAGAAATCCTTTCTTCTGCTTGCTCCACCCCGTTACTGAGGGATTCTACTGTATCTTTCAGATCTTGGATGGCTGCGAATTTTTGCTTCAGTTCATCAAAGTCTTTGGTGGTTTTGTCTTTAATTTCACTAAATACTTGAGACAACTTTTGAATTGCTCCTTAAATTTATAATTCCAACTTTTGAATTGCTCCTTGAATTTATAATTCCAAATTTTCCTCCATTCTATTAATCTTGTTTGCAATCCAAATTCTGGATTCGATTTATGACATCTTGGCCAGTTGTTTATGAATGGGATCTTCAGTTAAATCTGCCATATCTTTCCTTGGGGGGTGGTGGTGATCTATTCTGGTTATTCATGCTACCAGAGTTTTTCTGCTGATTCCACCCCATGATTTTTTTACACTGTTTGATTTTTCCCATAGAGCTTTGTTGAGGACCTGTACAGTGCTATGGCCTGAGAAACAGAGGACCTGTTTGGTGTGGTGGGGCTAAGTGGTTCTGTGTTGTTTTCAGCTGGTCTCTGTTTGACCCTAGTGAACCAGTTACTCTGGGTTGAAGTCTCAGGGGGCCTGTGTTCTTGTCCCAGATATGTTCTGTGGTGGTTGCCACCTGAGTAGATGCCTGGCCTCCTCTGGTTGCCCAGGGAGACAGGGGTTGTGGCCTCAGAATATCCGGGAGTGAGTCCTATTATTGCCAAAAGACAGCTGCTGCTCTGCACCTTGGGGCATGGCTTCTCTGGTGTAGTTCCCTCTCAGCCAACCATCCTCTCCTCACTCCTGTGCCATAGCTTCAGCACTGACCAGTTGCAGTTCAGGCCCTGTCCACACCCCTCAAGAAATCACCCAAGAATCTGGACTCCTGGGGAACAAGCCTCCCGACTGTAGAGTGAGAGTGGAGGGGAGTGCTGGGATCTCAGTGTTGTAGGTAGAAAATATGTACAGTTTTATACAGTTTTATGCCTGGCAGGAGAACGCCATGGCATCCTAGTAGGGGAGATAGGTCCAGTTTTTAGAGGGTCTCTCCCATGGAGTGTAGTGGGAGGACCTTCAAACTCTGCTCATTTGTTTGTGGGGCACTCCGAGCCATTCTCATGATGGAGGGGACTCCTGTCCACTTGGTGATGGATTTTGTACCTTTTGTTTGTATCCTTGGGGTCGCAGCTTGCCTCAGTGTGGTTGATGTGCATTCTTCAGTCTTCTCTCTCTTTTTTTTTTGTGGTTTTTGGGCGGGGCTGGGTTTGAACCTGCCAACTCTGGCATATGGGACCGGCGCCCTACTCCTTGAGCCACAGGTGCCACTCAGCCTTCTCTCTTGGTGCAGTTTTCTTGCTAAATTTCTATCCTTTAACTCTCCTTCTGGATGGGAACCTCTGTGGAAAGCTGGCTTCAGTCAGCTATCTTGTTTCCACCCCCTAGCAAATTTAAAAGAATAGAAATCATTCCTTGTATTTTCTCAGACCACTACGGAATAAAAGTTGAACTCAGTAACAACAGGAATCTCCACACACATACAAAAACATGGAAACTAAATAACCTCATGCTGAATGATAGCTGGGTCATAGATGAGATTAAGAAAGAAATTACCAAATTTTTGGAACAAAACAATAATGAAGAAATGAACTATCAGAACCTCTGGGATACAGCAAAGGCAGTCCTAAGAGGAAAATTTATAGTGTTGCTAGCTTTCCTCAAAAGAATGGAAAGAGAGGAAGTTAATAACTTAACAGGACATCTCAAGCAACTGAAAAAGGAAGAACTTTCCAACCCTAAACTGAGCAGAAGAAAAGAAATAACTAAAATTAGAGCAGAACTAAATGAAATTGAAAACAAAAGAATCATTCAACAGATCAACCAAAGAGCTGTTTTTTTGAAAAGGTCCATAAGATAGATAAACCTTTGGCTACCCTAACCAGAAGTAGAAGGGTAAAATCCCTAATTTCATCAATCAGAAATGATAAAGGCTAAATAACAACAGACTCCTCAGAAATATGAAAAATCCTTAATGAACACTACATAAAGCTACTCTCAGAAGTATGAAAATCTGAAGGAAATAGATCAATACTTGGAAACATACCACCCTCTTAGACTTAGCCAGAAAGAAGCGGAAATGTTGAACAAGCCTATAACAAGATCTGCAATAGCATCAACTATAAGAAATCTCCCCAAAAAGAAAAGCCAGAGACCAGATGGCTTCACATCAGAATTCTACCAAACCTTTAAAGAGGAACTAGTACCTATATTACTTAATCTTTTCCAAAACATAGAAAAAGAAGGAATACTTCCCAAGTCATTTTATGAAGCAAATATCACCCTGATACCCAAAACAGGAAAAGACCCAACAAGAAAAGAAAATTATAGGCCAATATCTCTAATGAATATTGATGCATAAATATTCAATAAGATCTTAGCAAACAGAATCCAACAACACATCAAATAAATTATACACCACAACCAGGTGGGTTTCATTCCAGGGTCCCAAGGATGGTTCAATATACGTAAATCCACAAATATAATACATCACATGAACAAATTAAAAAACAAAGATCATTTGATTCTCTCAATTGATGTAGAAAAAGCTTTTGATAATATCCAGCATCCTTTCTTGATCAGAACGCTTAAGAAAATAGGTATAGAGGAATATTTCTTAAACTGATAGAGGCTATCTACAGCAAACCCACAGCCAATATCATAGTGAATCGAGTAAAATTGAAATCATTTCTACTCAGATCAGGAACCAGGCAAGGATGACCACTGTGTCCACTGCTTTTTAACATCATAATGGAAGTCTTAGCCACTGTAACCAGGAAAGAGAAGACAATTAAGGGGATCCAAATAGGACCAGAGGAGATCAAACTGTCACTCTTTGCAGATGACATGATTATATATCTGGAAAATCCCAGGGAATCAACTACAAAACTCCTAGAAGTGATCAAGGAATACAGTAATGTCTCAGGATACAAAATTAACCCTCATAAATCTGTAGACTTTATATACACCAACAATAGTCAAGGGGAAAAAACAATCAAAGACTCTATTCCCTTTACAATAGTGCCAAAGAAGATGAAATATCTGGGAGTGTATCTAACTAAGGACATGAAAAATCTCTATAAAGAGAACTATGAAACTTTGAGAAAAGAAATCACTGAAGATGTTAACAAATGGAAAAATATACCATGCTCATGGCTGGGAAGAATAAACATTGTTAAAATGTCTATACTATCTAAAGCAATCTACAGATTTAACATGATCCCTATTCAAGCACCTCTGTCATATTTTAAAGACTTGGAAAAGTTAGTACTTCGTTTTACATGGAAACAGAAAAAACCTCAAAAAACCAAGACATTATTCAGAAATAAAAACAAATTGGGAGGAATCACCCTTCCAGACTTCAGACTATACTATAAATCTACAGTGAACAAAACAGCATGGTACTGAAACAAAAAATAGAGAGGTAGATGTATGGAACACAATTGAAGACCAAGAGGTGAACCCAGACACTTATCATCATTTGATTTTTGATAAGTCTGTGAAAAATATAAATTTTGGGAAAGATTCCCTATTCAATAAATGGTGTTGGACGAATTGTCTGGCAACTTGTAAAAGACTGAAAATGGACCCACACCTTCCTCCTCTAACAAAAATTGACTCTTACTCATTAAAGAACTTAAACTTAAGACATGAAACTATAAATATTCTTGGAGAGAGTGCAGGGGAAACGCTTGAAGAAATTGGCCTGGGGGAATACTTCATGAGGAAGACACCCCAGGCAATTGAAGCAACATCAGAAATACATTACTGGGATCTGATCAAATAATACATTACTGGGATCTGATCAAATTAAAAAGCTTCTGCACTGCCAATAACACACTAAGTAAAGCAAATAGACAACCCTCAGAATGGGAGAGGATTTTTGCAAGTTATACTACCAACAAAGGTCTAATAACCAGAATCCACAGAGAACTCAAACTTATTACTAAGCAAAAAACAAGTGATCCCATTTCATTGTGGGCAAGAGACATGAACAGAAGCTTCTCTGAAGAAGACAGGCACATGGCCTACAGACACATGAAAAAATGCTCATCATATTTAATCACAGAGAAATGCAAACCAAAACTACTCTGAGATACCATCTAACTCCAGTAAGAGTAGCCCACATCACATAATTCCAAAACAACAGATGTTGGTGTGGATGTGGAGAAAAGGGAGAACTTCTGCACTGCTGGTGGGAATGCAAGTACATTCCTTTTGGAAGGAAGTTTGGAGAATTCTCAGGGATCTAAATGTAGACTTGCTGTTTGATCCTGCAATTTCTCTTCTAGGTGTATATCCAAAGGACCAAAAATCTTTTGGCAATAAAGATATTTGCACCAGACTGTTCATTGCAGCTCAATTCATAATTACCAAGTCATGGAAGAAGCCCAAGTACCCATCGACCCATGAATGATTAATAAATTGTGGTATATGTATACCATGGAATATTATGCAGCAGTAAAAAAATGGAGACTTTACCTCTTTTATATTTACATGGATGGATCTGGAAAATATTCTTCTCAGTAAAGTATCTCAGGAATGGAAAAAAAAGAATCCAATGTACTCAGAACTACTGTGAAATCAATTTATGATCACTCACACTTGCATATGAAAAATAAAACACAACTTTAGCCTAGGATAAAGGAGGGAAGGGGGGGGATAGGATGGGAGGGACAGTAGGAGATAGTAGGGGGACCACACCTATGGAGCACATTGCAAGTACAAGTGGGATCTATCATGTGTAGAACACAAATGTTCTAATACTATAATTGGGTAAATGAGTTGAAAGCTATGTTGATTAGTATGATGTAAACACTCCAATTTGTACAAAGAATCAACATATTGAACATGGCATAAATGTATTTATGATCTATATACAAACTTAATAAAAAAATCCTGTACACCATCTGCTGTGATAATTACATGCTGGGATCAGGACTTCCTACATATAATGATATAATTAATATTGAAAATATGGTAAATATTAAGGGAAATATACCTTCAGCAATGTCCATCTCACATGGGAATTAGAAGATAATGGATAAGGAAGAAAGTCACAGAGGAGATTATAGGTGTGAGTCATTGCTCCCAGCCATATTTAAAGTATTTTTAAGGCTTGATGTTTTGAATTACTTTTTAATTAAACAAAATTGGTCTAATTTTTTAATGGACTTACCAGATGCTTCTACAATATTATCAAATCTATTATTGTTTCTAAAGGTTTGAATCTCAATTTAGCTTTCTTTCTTTCTTTCTTTCTTTCTTTCTTTCTTTCTTTCTTTCTTTCTTTCTTTCTTTCTTTCTTTCTTTCTTTCTTTCTTTCTTTCTTTCTTTCTTTCTTTCTGAGACAGAGTCTTACTATGTCATCCTCCATACAGTGCTGCAACATCATAGCTCACAGCAACCTCAAACTTTTGGACTTAATCAGTTCTCTAGCCTTAGCCTCCCAAGTAGCTTAGACTACAGGCACCCACCACAATGCCTGGCTATTTTTTGTTGCAGTTGTCCATTGTAGGTGACCCAAGCTTGGTTTGAACCTGCCAGCCTTGGTGCATATAGCCAGCTCCATCATAACCACTGTGCTACAGGTGCTGACCCAATTTAGTCATTTTTAATCTAAAATCTTCAATGAATGATGGGCACAACAGTTTGTCAAAGATTATCATTTCTTTATTTTAAATGCCTTAATCATGGATCAGAGACCAGAATTCTTCCAATAGGTTACTAAAAGCCTAAAAGTGAGACTTGTACAAAGATATACATAAGATTTGTTCTTAAACCTTGAGATTATTAATTATATGTGCCAATTTGGATGCATTGGTGAAAGCATTTCTGGATAAGGTTATAATTTGAATCAGTACACTGAGAAAGCAGCTTGTCCTTGCTAACATGGGTGTCCATTGCCCAGTCATCTGAAGGCCTGATTAGAACAAAAGGGAAAGAGAGAATTTCTGCTGCCTGACTGCTTTCAAGCTGGTGCATTGTTTTTTTTTACTGCCTTCACACTTGAACTGAAACATGGGCTACCTCAGCCTCCCACAGTACTAGGATTACAAGCATGAGCCCCTGCAGGATCTGGCCCAATTCTATATTATTAGTTAATTATTACATAATTAAGTTCAACTATAATTTTAGTTACCATGACAATAAAAAAATCTCCTTATTTAGTTTTGTGTAGATGCTCACAGAAACAGATCATGATTTCAGTATAATTCAAAATCATAATACATATTTGCAGATAAGAAGTACATAATTAATATTGATATTGATATTGTTAAAAATAAAGTAAAATAGATATTGAAAATTCATGAGTTTTGAGTATATATTAAGATAGCGTACATATATTTACAAAAAAAATGCAGAAAGATTCTGTCCCATCTATAAAATACAGGAGAAGATATTTGAGTAATTAATGAGTACAAATTAATAAAATATCTGAGTCTTCAGATTCAGAAAGATAAATGTATCTCAGGAAGGTAAAGTAAAAATAAATTTGAACCAAGGTGTGTTCTAGTAAAAGCTGTAGTACATAATCAAAAATAAAACTCTTCAAAGATCATGGATCTAATGTTGAAAGGTTCAATAAACTCTGTTTAATTGGAGAAATAAGATAATATCTGCTTTGAGAACTTCATATTGAATTTTAGTTTCAAACTAGCTCAAATGTAAAGAGAGGAAAAATGTAGGATTGGCAATTTGTATACAATATTACTATCAATAATTATAAAATAGTCTAAATAAGAAACCAAAAATAAATTAAAGGCAATTTATGAGAACTAAGACAACTTTTATAATCTTTTAGATAAATCATAAAAACATCTAATTGAAAACAATTTTAGAAAATTTATTTGAAAAATATATAAATGAGATAAAAACAAAGGACCGTACAAAAATTTGATTTCACAGAATTGAAGTATTCCATAGAAAGGCAAATCATACAAAGTTTTTGTAGAAGTTAAAAAAGAATATCTTAGTGGCCACAGGAAAGAGAGTAACATTTTAGAATCTAGAAGCTTGTTTATAAAAAAATTGAGAAATTCAAATGCATTTGTTTAAGAACTTTTCATGGCCAAAAGGCATGACACAGAGAGTGAAATGAAAGTCATACAAGGGACGAAGAAATGTGCAATATTTAAAACTGATACATGATAAAAAGTGCATAAAGAATATTTGCAAATAAATATTAATAGGATTAAGTTCCCCCCAAATGAGGCCCGACATGGTGGTTCATGCCTGTAATACTAGCACTCTAGGAGGCTGAGGTGCATGGATTGCTTGAGCTCAGGAGTTCCAGATCAGCCTGAGCAAGAGCAAGACCTTGTCTCTAAAAAATGGCAAGGCATTGTGGGGAGCCCCAGTAGTCCTAGCTACTTGGGAGGCTGAGGCAAGAGGATCACTCGAGCCCAGGAGTTTGAGGTTTCTGTGAGCTATGATGTCACAGCACTGTACCAAGGGTGACAAAATGAGACTCTTTCTCAAAATTATTAATTAAAATCTTGATGTATAAATACTAAAATTAGTGATTCCCAATCCTAAAGATTGCAAATGTATATAGTTTTTATAATTTTGGGGTATGTCCCATCTGTACATATTTTGTTAAGTGTTCTTATCATAAAAGGGTGCTGAATTGGGGCAGTGCCTGTGGCTCAAAGCAGTAGGGTGCCAGCCCCATATAACACAGGGGTTCAAACCCAGCCCCAGCAAAAAAAAAAAATAATAATAATAATAATAATGAGGTGCTGAATGTTGTCAAAAGCTTTTCATCTATTGAGTGAATCTATGGTCTTTGTTTTCGCTGCTATTTATGTGGTGAATTATGTTTATAGATTAATGTATATTGAACCATGTTCTCATTTTAGGATTGAAGCTCACTTGGTCATGACTTTTTTTTATGAGCAGCTGAATACTGTTTGCTAAGATTTTACTGGGAATTTTTGCATTTATATTGTTAATGGATATAGGTCTGTAGTTTTCTTTTTTTATTGTGTCTTCTCCTGGCTTTGGTATCAAGGTGATATTGGCTTTGTTGGGGAGGATTCCTTCCTTCTCAATATGCAATAATCTCTGGAAGTACAAGTTTTTCTTTGGCAAAATTCAGGTGTGGCTGGGCACAGAGTCTCATGCCTATAATCCTAACACTCTGGGAGGCTGAGGTGGGTGGGTTGCCCAAGCTCCAGAGTTCGAGACCAGCCTGAGCAATAACCAGAGCCCATCTCTACTAGAAATAAAAAAAAATAAGGCAAGACAATCAATCAAACTCAAAAGCTTGAGGTTATTGTCAGGTATAATGACAAGGCACTCAGGGTGCTAGAGACTCTGTCTCAAAAAATAAAAAAATTCAGGTGTGAAACCATCTGATCTGGAACTTTTCTCTGCAAGATTTTTTTTAGTGCGGTTTCAATTTTTGGTCCTTAATATTGGTCTGTTCTGGAGTTCTATTTTTTCCTGATTGAGCCTAAGGAGGTTGTGCAAAGAATTTATACAAAAAACTCACAGCCAACATCATATTGAATGGGGATCTTATATCTAGAAAATCGCAAAGATTCAACAAAGAGACTCCTGGAATTGATAAACAAATTCTACAAAGTCTCAGGTTACACAATGGACACAAATCAGTAGCCTTCATATACACCAACAACAGGCAAACTGAGAGTCAAGTCAAAGATAAGATACCTTTCACAGTGGCAAGAAAAAAAAAAAAAACCCAAGAGTATATTTAACTAAGGAGGTGAAAGACTTCTATAGGGAGAACCGTGAAACACTGAGGAAAGAAATTTCAGAAAATATAAACAGATAGAAAAACATATCATGCTCATGGATTAGCTGAATCAATACTACTAACATGTCTGTACTACTCAAAGTGATTTGCAAATTCAATGCAATTCCCATTAAAATATCAATGTCATGAGGTGAAGGCCATGTTAACCAGTTTGATGAAAGTATTTCAAATTGTATATAAAATCAGTACTTTGTACTCCATAATTGCATTAATGTACACAGCTATGATTTAATAAAAACAAAAATTAAAAAAAAAAATCCATGTCATGGCTTGGGGCCCATAGCTCTATGGGTAGGGCGCCAGCCACATGCACCAGGGGTGGTAGGTTCAAACCCAGGCCGGGCCTGCTAAACAAACAAACAAAATAGCTGGGCATTGTGGTGGGCGCCTGTAGTCCCAGCTACTAGGGAGGCTGAGGCAAGAGAATCACTTGAGCCCAAGATGCCATAGCACTTTACTGGGGGCAACAAAGTGAGACTCTGTCTCAAGAAAAAAAGAAAAAGAAAAAACCATGTCATTTTTTGCAACTCCAGAAAAAATAGTTTTACGCCTCATATGGAACCAGAAAAGACCCCAAATAGTAAATGCTACTATGTGAGGACATTAAGAACAAATTGGGAGGCATAGCTGTACCAGACTTCAAGCTACAGTACAAAGCATAGTAACCAAAACAGCATCGTAGTGGCACAAAAAGAGAACCATAAACCTATGGAGCAGAATGAAGAACCCAGAGATGAAATCATCAGGACCAAAACTGTTCTTAAATAATAGCCAATTTAGGAAAATTGTTGAGTTTATATAGGCGATTTTTTTCACTGAACAGTGTAGCTGCTTCAAGGAATTCTTCATGTTATATCAATAGCCTGTGGACACAGAGACATGGTTTTTATGGTAGGCAGAAGGGCAGAAGAAAGAGAAAGAAGATTGTTGAATGTAATTCTAATAGTCTGGAACAACAATTTTTCACCTGCGTGCTACAAAAAAATTTAGACCATTAATTAAATTATGTTTGAAAGAAGTTCAAAGCACAGTAAGTATATTCCCTTTTTAATCATTTTTTTAATCAACATAATTTAAGTGTGCCATGGAAGTTTAACTATAGGTGTACCTCAAAAAACACTGGCCTAGAATAATGACCTATGTGTATTTTCAAGTAGTTATGAATGTGAGGAAGGAAACCGTAATCAATTTACATACCAGTGTAAGAAAGGGCATGGTTTTGAGATTAACAGACATAAAGTTCTTTGGTTCTTGCTATATAAATGGCTCAGAATAGATAAGAAAAAAATTATGCACAAGATATATTGTTACCTTAAAAATAATAATGCTACTTTTTCTGAAGGAAGCATACACCTATAATTAGAAAATGAGGGGCCAGGCACGGTGGCTCCCACCAGTAATCCTAGCATTCTGGAAGGCTGAGGTGGGTGGATTGCCTGAGCTCAGGAGTTTGAGACCACTCTGAGCAACAGCGAGATTCTGTCTCTAAAAAATAGCCAGGCCTGTGACAGGTGTCTGTAGTCCCAGCTACTCAGGAGGCTGAGACAAGAATCACTTGAGCCCAAGAGTTTGAGGTTGCTGTGAGCTGTGATGCCACAGCACTCTCCCATGGGCGACAAAGAGAGACTGTCTAAAAAAAAAAAAAAAGAAAAGAAAAGAAATCAACCTATCATCTCTTCCTGGAGGGTGTAAGGATGGTCAGACTTTATAGTGAAATAATAGAAAAATTATTAACTCATGATTTTTCAGTGAGGACTGAAGTCAATCTCTCTCTGTACCTGTTCTCTTTCTCATGTTAGCAGCCCCCCACACCCCCACGGATTTCTGTTTTCACAAGCCATTGAGGAGCCCCCAGACTAAAAGGAAATGTTTAGTTTCTTTACTATCAATCCCTAAATCTGTTAACTACATCAGTCTTTATGAGGGTACATATGATTAGATTACACTATTTGCATTTTTTTATTGTTAAGAATTCATTGAGGGTACAATAAACCAGGTTATACTGATTGCATTTGTTAGGCAAAGTCCCTCTTGCAATTGTGTCTTGCCCCCAAAAGGTGTGGCACACACCAAGGCCCCACCCTCCTACCTCCTTCCCTCTCTCTGCTCTTCCTTTCTCGATCCCTCTCTCCTCTTTCTCTCTCTGCTCTCCCCTGCCTGCCCCCCACTATGACCTTAATTGTCATTAATGGTCCTCATATAAAAATTGGGTACACAGGATTCATGTTTCTCCATTCTTATGATGCTTTACTAAGAATAATGTCTTCTACTTCCATCCAGGTTAATACAAAGGATTTAAAGTTTCCATTTTTTTTAATGGCTGACTAGTATTCCATGGTGTACATATACCACAGATTGTTAATCCATTCCTGGGTTGGTGGGCATTTAGTCTGTTTCCACATTTTGGCGATTGTAAATTGAGCTGCAATAAACAGTCAAGGGCAAGTGTCCTTATGATGAAAGGATTTTTTTCCTTCAGGGTAGATGCCCAGTAATGGGACTGCAGGATCAAATGGGAGGTCTAGCTTGAGTGCTTTGAGTTTTCTACGTACTTCCTTCCAAAAATGTTGTACTAGTTTATAGTCCCACCAGCAGTGTAAAAGTGTTCCCTTCTCTCCACATCCACGCCAACATCTGTAGTTTTGAGACTTTGTGATGTGGGCCATTATCGCTGGGGTTAGATGGTATCTCAGGGTTGTTTTGATTTGCATTTCTCTAATAGATAGGGATAATGAACATTTTTTCATGTTTGTTAGCCATTCATCTGTCTTCTTTAGAGAAGGTTCTATTCATGTCTCTTGCCCATTGATATATGGGATTGTTGGCTTTTTTCATGTGGATTAATTTGAGTTCTCTATAGATCCTAGTTGTCAAGCTTTTGTCTGATTGAAAATATGCAAATATCCTTTCCCATTGTGTAGGTTGTCTATTTGTTTTGGTTGTTGTCTCCTTAGCTGTACAGAGGCTTTTCAGTTTCATAAAGTCCCATTTGTTTATTTTTGTTGTTGCAATTGCCATGGCAGTCTTCTTCATGAAGTCTTTCCCCAGGCCAATGTCTTCCAGTGTTTTTCCTATGCTTTCTTTGAGGAATTTTATTGTTTCATGCCTTAAATTTAAGTCCTTTATCCATCTTGAATCAATTTTTGTGAGTGGGGAAAGGTGTGGGTCCAGTTTCAGTCTTTTGCATGTGGATATCCAGTTCTCCTAACACCATTTATTGAATAGGGAGTCTTTCCCCCAAAGTATGCTCTTGTTTGGTTTATCAAAGATTAAGTGGTTGTAAGGTGTTAGTTTCATTTCCTGGTTTTCTATTCAATTCCAAATGTCTATGTCTCTATTTTTGTGCCAGTACCATGCTGTCTCCATCACTATGACTTTGTAGTACAGCCTAAAATCTGGTATGGTGACGCCCCAGCTTTATTTTTATTACTAAGAACTGCCTTAGCCATATGGGGTTTTTTCTGGTTCTGTACAAAACACAGAATCATTTCTTCCAAATCTTGAAAGCATGATGTTGGTATTTTAATAGAAATGGCATTAAATAGGTAGATTGTTTTGGGAAGTATAGACATTTTAACAATGTTGATTCTTCCTAGCATGGTATGTTCTTCCATTTGTTAATACCCTTTGCTATTTCCTTTCTGAGAATTTCATAATTTTCTTTATAGAGGTCTTTCACCTCCTTTGTTAGGTATATTCCTAGGTATTTCATTTTTTTTTGAAACTATGGTGAAGGGAGTTGTGTCCTTAATTAGCTTCTCATCTTGACTGTTATTGCCATTTACAAAGGCTACTGACTTGTGAACATTGATTTTATATCCTGAGATATTGTATTTTCGATGACTTCCAGGAGTCTTGTGGTTGAATCTTTGGGATTCTCTAAGTATAAGATCATGTCGTCAACAAAGAGTTTGATCTCCTCTGCTCCCATTTGGATTCCCTTTATTTCCTTGTCTTGCCTAATTGTATTGGCTAGAAATTCCAGCACTATGTTGAATAGCAATGGTGACAGAGAAGAACCTTGTCTGGTTCCAGTTCTAAGAGGAAAAGCTTTCAGTTTTACTCCATTCAGTAAAATATTAGATGTGGGTTTGTCATAGATAGCTTCAATCAGTTTCAGCAATGTGCCACATATGCCTATGTTCTTCAGTGTTCTAATTAGAAAAGGATGTTGGATTTTATTGAATGCTTTTTCTGCATCAATTGAAAGGATCATATGGTCTTTATTTTTGCTTCTGTTAATATGGTAGATAACGTTTATGGACTTGCATATGTTAAACCAGCCTTGCATCCCTGGGATGAAACCTACTTGATCATGATGAATAACTTTTTTGATGATAAGCTGTAATCTATTGGCTAGGATTTTGTTGAGAATTTTTGCATCTATAGTCATGAGTGAAATTGGTCTGAAATTCTCCTTTTTTGTTGGGTCTTTCCCTGGTTTTGGTATCAGGATGATGTTTGCTTTGTAGAATGTGTTGGGGAAGATTTCATCCTCCTCAATTTTTTGAAATAATTTTTGCAATACAGGAATAAGCTCTTCTTTGAAGGTTTGATAAAATTCTGGTGTGAAGCCATCTGGACCAGGACATTTTTTCGTTGGAAGCTTTTTAATTGTTTCTTTAATCTGAGTGCTTGAAATTCGTACATTCAGGAGGTCTATTTCTTCCTGGCTAAGTCTAGGGAGAGGGTGTGGTTCCAAATATTGATCTATTTCCTTCACATTATCAAATTTCCGGGCATAGAGTTTCTGGTAGTATTCAGAGATAATCCCTTGTATCTCTGGGGGATTAGTTGTTATTTCCTCTTTATCATTTCTGATTGAGGTTACTAGAGATTTTACTTCACTTTTCTATTACTAGTTATTCTGGCCAAAGGTTTACTTACCTATTTTTCAAAAAAAAAAAAAAAAAAACTAAAACTCCTTGTTTCATTAATTTTCTGAATGATTCTTTTGTTTTCAATTTTACTGATCTCTGATTTAATTTTGGAGATTTCTTTTCTTCTACTGGGTTTAGGCTTAGATTGTTCTTCTTTTTCCAATTCCATAAAATGGCTTGTGAGTTTGTTGATGTGCTCGCTTTCTGTTTATGGAATGTATGCATGTAAAGCAATACATTTTCCTCTCAAAACTGCTTTTGCAGTATCCCATAGGTTTTGGTAGCTTGTGTCTTCATTATTGCTATGCTCAAGGAAGTTAATGATTTTCTGTTTTATTTCTTCCTGCGCCTATCTGTCATTCAACGGGAGGTTGTTTAATTTCCATGCCTTTTTGTGGGGTTGAACGTTTTTGATAGAGTTCAGTTCCACCTTTAGTGCCTTATGGTCTGTGTAAGATACAAGGTAAAATTTCAATTTTTTTGATTCTTTTGAGGTTTGTTTTGTGGCCTAGGATATAATCAGTTTTGGAGATTATTCCATGAGGCGATGAGAAGAATATATATCCTTTATCTTTGCGATGGAGTGTTCTATATGTGTCTATCAAGCTCAGTTTTTCTAGGGTCTCATTTAAATCTCTTGTTCTAGGGTCTCATTTAAATCTCTTATATTTTTGTTTAATTTCTTTTTAGAGGATCTGTTCAACTCTGTAAGATGATTGTTAAAGTCCCCTGTTATTATGGTATTATCGGTGTCATATTGCTCAGACTGAGTAAGGTCTGTTTCAAGAATCTAGGAGCATTTAAATTGGGTGCATAAATATTTAGAATTGAAATGTCTTCTTGTTGTATTTTTCCCGTGGCCAATATAAAGTGACCATCTTTGTCTTTTTTGACTTTAGGTGCTCTATATCCATATGTATCTGAAAATAAGATCGCAACTCCTCTTTTCTTCTGAATTCCATTTGCCTGAAAAATTGTCTTCCAACACTTAACTTAGAGTTCTAATTTGTGTTTTAAAGCCAGGTGTGTTTCCTGCAGACAGCAAATGGATGGCTTGTGTTTTTTAATCTAGTCAGCCAATCTGTGCCTCTTCAGTGAGGAATTCATGCCATTAACATTTATTGAGATAATTGATAAGTCTGGTAGTATTCTATTCATCTTATTTTGTGAGAATTCATTGCTTAGTTTTATCTTTTGCATCAGTGTGGAAGTTAGGTTCTGTCATTTAATTTCTGAGTTCTTACTTTGCTGGTGATCAATTGTGATAGGCAGTGTGTAGAACAGGTTGAAGTATTTCCTGTAGAGCTGGTCTTGTTGTGGCAAATTTCCTCAATGTTTGTATATCAGTAAATTATTTGATTTCTCCATCAATTTTGAAGCTTAGCTTAGCAAGGTATAGAATTCTGGGCTGAAAATTGTTCTGTTTAAGTAGATTAAAGGTAGATGACCATTGTTTTGTTGCTTGGAAAGTTTCATTAGAGAAGTCTGCAGTTACCCTAATGAATTTACCCCTGTAGGTCAACTGGCGCTTATTCCTGGCAGCTTGAAGAATCTTTTCTTTTGTCTTGACTTTGGACAGGTTCATCACACACACACAATGTGTCTTGGAGAAGTTCAGTTAGAGTTGAGGTGACCTGGGATCCGATATCCCTCTGAAGGTAGTGTGTCAGAATCTTTGGTGATATTTGGGAAATTTTCATTCATAGTATTCTCTAGTATGGCTTCCATTCCTGTGGGGCATTCTTCTTCCCCTTTTGGGATTCCTATAACTTGTATGTTTGAACACTTCACAAAGTCCCATAATTCTTTCAGTGAACATTCTGCTTTCTCTCTCTTCTTTTCTGCCTCTTTAACTATCTGAGTTATCTCAAGAACCTTGTTCTCTATGTGTGAAATTCTTTCTTCTGCATGGTCTAATCTGCTGTTAATACTTTCTATTGCATCTTTAAGTTCCCTAATTGACTTCTTCAGTTCCTTCAGCTCTGCTATATCCTTTCTGTATTCTTCATATGGTTCATATCTTACTTGATTCTGTTTTGGAATTTCCTTTTGGTTATCTGCCACTTTATCAGCAGTTTTCTTCATTGTTTCCATCATTTCCTTCATTGTTTTCATCATGTGTATTCTAAACTCCCTTGCTATCATTTCTAACATTTCTTTATAGGTGGAATATTCTGTAGTAGCTACCTCATGGTTCCTTGGAGGAGTTGCTCTGGACTAGTTCTTCATGTTGCCAGGTGTTTTCTGGTGATTATTCCTCATGAGTGATTTCTTTTATCTGTTTCCTTGCCCTAATTTTCCTGTTACTTCCTCTTGCTCTTTACATTGCCATGCCTGTGTACTGGTGTTTCAATGGGTCCTTCTGGTACAGGATGAGAAGGTTGAAGAGCCAGAAGGAAAGAAAAGAAAGAAAAGAAAGAAAGAAAGAAAAGAAAAAAGAGAAAGGAGAGTGGGTGTGTAAAAGAATATTGGCAAAAAAGAAGAGAGGCATAGAAAGAGGGAAACAGAGCAATATAGGTGTACAGTAGGGTACTTTGACACAATCTTAAAAAAAACCCAACCCCTGGGGGTTTGGGGTTGGGTGGTTCCCTTGAGGTCAGTGGCTCTTTGCTGGCCTGTTTGAACACAGTACCCCCCCCTCCACCATGTAGAGAGGAAAGACAAAAATGCTATAAATCAAACCAAAACAAGCAAACAGAAAACTTTATGGGTTAAAATGAAGGGAAAATTCAAATAATCGGGGTAGAAACAATAGCAAAAATGAAGTTCTAATTACTGAAAATGCAACAATAGGAAATTGTATTTAAACTTGAAAAATGGAGAAAGAAAAGAAAAATCTATAGAGAAAAGGTTAAAATTAAAAAACAAAACAACAACAAGAAAAAACAAAACAAAAAAAAGCAGTATGTATATCTTAAAACACAAAACGAAACAAAAGCAGTATATATATCTTGCTCAATATTGTCTGGGTAACACGTTATCTTCTGGGGTATGAGATGTTAATCACAATGCTGATACAACTGGAGGCCTCGGCTGATTTTTCATCCCTGCAGGGTGGAGAGCCTAAATTTCTCCTCAGCCCTCTTAAAAGGCACTTTGAACTTCTAAACTTGGCTAAGCAGAAGCTTTTCCAGGAAAGTGCTTGTCACTGGGATCACTGCTGAAGTGGCTATCCACTTACCCAGTGTGCCAAAACCGGTCTCGCTCTGCCTCTGAGGGTTGTCTGTAAGGTGGTTCAGTCCCTGCCTTTAGGCTGCTCAGTCACTATATTATTAGTTCCTGCCTGATCCTGCTCTGCAACCCTGAGGGTGGAGCTTGCTGGGGCAGTTCTCTCACAATGGCTCCATGTGGTCCACACAAACACTATAAGCTTTGTCCAGCTCAGCGGCTCAGTCTGGGGCCCTAGACAATGCCCAAAATTCTCCACACTTTTGCCCAAACTCTCCCAAGGCAGTTCAACTGAGTGCCAAGTCCAGAAACACCAAAACAGCTCACAGGTAAGGCCTTTCCAGTTTGCAGTCTCACTGCTGCTGTACTTACAGCTGCCAGGATTAGACCCAATGAACACCCACATCCTCTTGCCAGTTTTCCACTGCTTTTGTCCTCCTCTTGGGGTCCAGAAGTCTCTTGCTGACTCCCTGTGTCCTCAAAGTGATGATTACAGGCAGATACCACCAGCAAGAGATGCCTGGATTCTTGTGTCCCCAGACTCACTGTGCCCAGTTGCAAGGAAGCTGTTACTTGGCCGCCATCTTGCTTGGATCCACTATTTGCATTTCTTTCTTTCTTTTTTTTTTTTATAGAGACAAAATCTCACTTTATTGTCCTTCATAGATTGCGGTTGCATCACACAGCTCATAGCAACCTCCAACCCCTGGGCTTAGGCAATTCTCTTACCTCAGCCTCCCAGGTAGCTGAGACTACAGGTGCCTGCCACAATGCTGGCTATTTTTTTGTTACAGTTTGGCTGGGGTGAGGCTTGAACCCGCTACCCTCAGTATATGGGGCCAGTGTCCTACCCATTGAGCCACAGGTGCCTCCCTCACTGTTTGCATCTTTAAAATAGAGTCTGATGTCTGAGTTGTAGATGAGTCCTTCACCCAGGAGCTGGAGAGAGGTGTGCACTGATGCACTTTTGGGGCAATCGGAAACCAGTACAGCTTTTTTTTTTGGAAAAAGTATGGAGAATCCTCAAAGAACTAAACCTGTCTTGTAGAATTTGTTCCTGAAAAACTTCCAGAGGAACAGTGGGACCATGAACATCAGTCCTGAAGACTGGAAATAACATGAAAAAATGTCTGTCTTCAACTGTGTCATAGAATAAAAAAAAGGACACAGCTTTCACATTCATAACAACTTGTGAATTCAGTTGCTGTTACCTTTTTACCCCCACTTTCAACTTCCCTTAAAATCAGCTGGCCACTTGACCTCAATGGGATGCCCTCTCTTCACTTTCTTCTCTCCCTCTCTCCCTACTCTTTCAAACCTCTCTCACTCCCTTTCTTATTCCCCCTCTTTCTAAGATAAAATAAAGTCTATACTTTTATATCCCAATCTTGGCCTAGGTAAATTTTTTTCTCATCCCTCCAGAGCACCTACTCCTGACCATTTTCATCCTGACAGAGGGAAAATTTTTTCTTTTATTTTTTTGGGAAAAAACCATGTACTGTTATTAGCATGTTTTATTTAATTCTAGTGACTCTATTTAATAGCTTAGAATTAATTCAGTCCATAAATTGGCCTAAAGAATAAATGTTTATAAATAGTATATGTGTCTTTTCAAATTTTTGTAATTTTCTGAGCTAATTGAATAGATTGCCTTTTAGTTGAGGGATATATGTTCTGCTTAGCAAGTAAAATCAGCTGTAAATCCGCAGTGTAAAAGAAATCCTTTATCCAAAAAATGCTTTGAATGGATCATTAGTAAAGATGATCAAGCTGTAAGGATGGTCAGTCTTTATAGTAAATGTAATATGCAGAACTACATTCCTGTGTGTATGAAAGGAGAGTTATGGGGGGAAGGAGAAGAATGATTACTGAAAGTCTCAGTGATGGTCTGAGACCTTTATAGATGCCTTTTGGAAGGGAGTGGGGAGAATGTGGAAAGTCTATGTCCAGTAAGTGGTTGCTGGGGGAAGTGTGTAGATGAGTGGAAACAGATTGATTTGTAGATTAACCTGAGAGACAGGTCTCTGTGCTTCAAATGACCTTGAGTTCAGGTCTGTTAGCATGCAATAAGGAAGTCAGCAGCTCTCTCTGATTCCCAATTGGTCTACTCAGGTTTTATGTAGGTATAGGAAAGGCCTCTTTCAATGCTTTCTTATCATGAAAGGCCTTTAATTCAAAATATTTTTTATACCAAGAAGTCATATTTTGGGAAAAAATTTCCTTACCTCTTTCATTAGCATGGTGAAATGCCTAATTTATTATAATATTATATCATCATAATTATTTTATAGTATAGGAGTAAAATATAGATTATTTGTTGCATTTTCACTTTAAAGAGCTATGGTTACAAATTAAAGTGATATTTTGTTTAGACACACCCTGTGTTTATGTGTATATATCATCAATCTTTTCTCTATTTATCTTCTCTTCTCTTCTCTCCTTTTCTCTCTCTCTCTTACTCACATTCTACTCTACCTCTAGCTCTAGAGTAAGAATATTTAATTCTGAAAAAGTGTCGCCATTTAGAATGTGGAGCTGACAGGAGGGAGGCAAGATGGCTGACTAAAGCCAGCTTTCAGCAGAGGCTCCCGTCCAAAGGGAGAAATAATGGCCAGAACTAATCCAATGAAGTGGAAGATTGGGAGCTGAGCTGAGAGAGAGGATCAATAGGTTCGCATCACCCCTGTGACAAGCTGGGACTCCAAGGAAACAAATTTCAGGTACAAAACCCATCCCAAAGAGGATGGTAATCCTTCCCCTTCTACACCCCAGGAGAGTGGCTTGAGGTGAGTAGAGAACAGAAGACCTTTTGTTTCACCAAAGAGGAGAGAACACTGAGGGCCAGGACTCCCTCTATGGAGAGATACTGCTGCAAGCCCAGGCAGTCTCTTGCCTGGGCCAAAAGTTGATCTGGTATTCTCCCTACTTTCCTGAACTCCCAATCCACTCCTCTCCCCTCTCTTGGAAGTCTGGAAGACTACCCTCTGAAAAATCCAGAGGTTTTGGCATATTTTTGCTAGGGTGGGACACCTTATGAGCTGTGGGGCAGTTACACTCAAACTAAAACTTTAATAGAGGCCAGGAGTCACAAGGGGAGAGAGACTTGCCCTGTGTTGGAAAGAGCATAGCTCGGGACCGATGCTACCCACCTCTGGGGCCCATGGACCACTGGGTCCCTGGCTTGGCAGTCTGCCATGGATGGCTGGGCTCCCCGCTGGGCTCCTGCAACCAGTGGCAGTAGTGACTCTTGCCTGGCTCCTGCAACCTGGAGCCTGCAGTGGATGACTCCCACTTGCTCCTGAGACCAGCTGCCTGCATCCAGTGATTCCTTCCTGGCTTCTGCAACCCTTGAGGCCCCAGAGGCCAGTGACTCCACCCTCTGTCTTCCTGCATGGCTTCTGCAGCCAAGGCCAGGTGTCATCAGCTCAGCCCTCTGGTTCCCTGCCAGGCTCCTGTGACCCTTGCGGAGGATGGCAATACCCGTGAGTCCCCTGCTGACTCCAGTGACCTGCACACAGCAGTACCCCAGACCAACAGCACCACTCCAGACAGTGGCAGCATCACCCCTGGCAGTGGCGGTGGCTCAAAAGTACCTCCCACTGGGGTCAAATTGAGCTCCCAGTGGACCCCCACTGCCTAGATGCTGAAGACCTTTTGAACTCTCCCACCAGACCAGTGTTTGCCTTGACTGGAACAATTGGTTTGGTACTCTTGACCTGAGCTGATCACCAGGTTGTAGCCTGGTTGTGTTATTGTGGGAGTGTGGGATTCTCCCCTTCCAGTTCTCACCAGTGGGGGCGTGGGTGTCTTAGTTGCTTATCTATCTCCACATCTGAGATATCAGCCCAAAGCCACTGATTCACTAGGATTGGGTAGAGACTAGCTGAATACCGATCAGCGCCATCTAGCCCCACTAAATCAAGCAGGTCCCCAGAGTTTCAGACTGTAGTTCTGAATGGGACCTTTGTAAAGCTCTATGGGAAAAGCTGCACTCACCAGTCCCAGTTCTTTGGCAAAGGGCTGGTCAATTACAACTCCAGAGCCCTCAATTCAATTTCACCTTGCCAGCTTCTCTAGCCAAACAGTGAAAAATAATCATGGGGCAGAATCAGTGGGAAAATGCTTGCAACATGAATAATCAGAGTAGATAAACTCCCCCTAGGAATGACAAAGGAGACACAACAGAAGATCCCATTCATAAACAAATGGATGAGATGTTGGGTGATTGGTGGGATTACATCTGTGGTGCATCTTACAAGGGTACATGTGAAACTTAGTAAATGTAGAATATAAATGTCTTAACACAATAAAAAAATAAAAAATAAATAAAATTATGTCAGAACATGGAGAGAAAGGCAAAAAAAAGAAAGAAAAGAAATATGTTCAACATCCCTTGTGTTATATTCTACTATTCTCTAATTAGTTGAAAATTATATTGCTTATAACTTTATTAATGTAATATTTCAATTAATACACTATTTTCCAGCTAAAACATATGACCATTTGGGAACTGAGCCTCAATACATTACTTTTGATATAGTAAAAAAAAAAAAAAAAAAGAAATTGAATTCAAAATTTAGATTGCAAATAAGATTAACAGAATGAAGGCAAAGATGGAATTAGAAATTCAAGGAGCAATTCAAAAGTTGTCTCAAGAATTCAATGAATTCAAAGACAAAATCACCAAAGATTTTGAGACATTGATGCAAGAACTTGCAGTCCTCAAAGATCTGAGAAATATAGTAGAATCCCCCAGTAACAGAATGGAGCAGGCAGAAAGAAGGGTCTCTGACATTGAAGACAAAGCTTTTGAACACTCCCAAAGGCTCAAAGAGGAAAAGAAGTGCAGAGCAACAATGGATCATTCCCTCAGAGAATTGGGGGACCATTCCAAAAGAGCAAACATTCACCTCATAGGAATCCCTGAAGGAGAAAATGATGGTCTGAAAGGCACAGATACTTTACCCCAAGAGATAATTGAGGAGAACTTCCCAAGCTTGGCAAGAGACACTGAAATTCAGACAGTAGACAGTTTCAGAACTGCAACATGAATCAACCCAAATAAAGCATCTTCTAGACACATTGTAATTAACTTCACCAAAGTTAATATGAAGGAGAAAATCTTGCAAGTAGCCAGACATAAGAAAATCATAACTTACAAGGGGAAGAATATTAGAATCACTGCAGATATTTCTGCTGAAACTTTTCAAGCCAGAAGAGGATGGTCATCAACCTTCAATCTCCTAAAAAATAAAAACAATAACAACAACAACAAAACAAACAAAAAACTTTCAGCCCAGGATCCCATATCCAGCTAAGTTGAGCTTCATTTATGATGCAGAAGTTAAATGCTTTAATGACATACACATGTTGAAGAAATTTGCCATAACCAAACCACCTCTTCAGGATATCCTCAGACCCATCCTCCATTATGACCAGCACAATGCTCTACCACCAAAGTAAACTCACTCTGAAATTCTTAATCAAAACCTAATATCCATAGTGATGAAAAAATTCAAAATGTGCACTGGACTTTCAAAAAACTTGACACACAAAATACTACCAGGCTTATCAATACTTTCAATTAATGTGAATGGCTTAAACTCTCCTCTTAAGAGGCACAGGTTGGATGACAGGATACAAAAACTCAGGCCAGATATCTGCTGCATACAAGAATCTCATCTTACCCTAAAAGATAAATATAGACTCAGGGTGAAGGGATTGGCATCTGTAATCCAGGCAAACGGAAATCAGAAAAAAGCAGGGGTGGCAATTTTATTTGCAGATACACTAGGTTTTAAACCAACAAAAGTAAGGAAAGACAAGGATGGTCACTTCATATTTGTTAAGGGAAACACTCAACATGATGATATGTCAATTATTAACATTTATGTGCCCAACCAGAATGTTCCTCAATTTATAAAGGAGACCCTAACAGACTTGAGCAATTTAATATCTTTCAGCACCATAATACTTGGAGAATTTAACACCCCTTTAGCAGTATTGGATAGATCTTTCAATAAGAAACTAAGCAAAGAAATTTTGAACTTAAACTTCACCACACAATTGAATTTAACAGACATCTACAGACCATTTCATCATAACAAAACTAAATACACATTCTTCTCATAAGTCCATGGAACATCCTCCAAAATTGAGCACATCTTAGGTCACAAGTATAACCTCAGCAAATTTAAAAGTATAGAAATTATTCCTTAAATTTTCTCAGATCATCATGCAATAAAAGTTGAACTCACCAATAATAGGTATCTGCATACTCATACAAAGACATGGAAAGTAAATAACCTTATGCTGCATGATAGCTGGGTCATAGATGAGGTTAAGAAGGAAATTGCCAATTTTTTTGAACAAAACAATAATGAATACATGAATTGACAGAACCTGAGGGATACTGCAAATGCAGTTCTAAGAGGGAAATTTATAGCATTGTAAGCCTTTCTCATGAGAACGGAAATATAGGAAGTGAATAACTTAATGTGACATCTTAAGCAACTGGAAAAGGAATAACATTCCAACCCCAAACCCAGCAGAAGAAAAGAAATAACTAAAATTAGAGCAGAATTAAATGAAATAAAAAACAAAAGAATTATTCAAAAGATCAATGAATCAAAAAGTTGATTTTTTGAAAAATTCAACACAATTGATAAAGCTTTGGCCAACCTAACCAAAAATAGAAAATTTAAGTTCCTAATGTCATCAGTCAGAAATGACAAAGGCAAAATAACAACAGACACCTCAGAAATTCAAAAAATTCTTAATGAATACTACAAAAACTTTATTGTCAGAAATATGACAATCTGAGAGAAATTGACCAATACTTGGAAGCATGCCAACTTCCTAGACTTAATCAGAAAGAATTGGAAATGCTGAACAGACCTATATCAAGTACTTAAATAGAATCAATTTTACAAAATCTCCCAAAAAAGAAGAGTCCAGGACCAGATAGCTTCACATCAGAATTCTACCAAACCTTTAAAGAGGAACTAGTACCTATATTACTTAACCTTTTCTAAAACATTGAAAAAGAAGAAATACTTCCCAACACATTCTATGAAGCAAACATCACTCTGATTTCCAAACCAGGAAAAGACCTAACAAGAAAATAAACTATAGACCAATGTCTTTAATGAACATAGAAGCAAAAATATTCAATAAGATCCTAACAAATAGACTCTAGCAACACATCAAACAAATTATACACCATGACCAAGTGGATTTTATCCCGGGGTCTTGAGGTTGGTTCAATGTACATAAATCTATAAATATAATATATCACATAACAAACTAAATAACAAAGACCATGATTCTCTCAACAGATGAAGAAAAAGCTTTTCATAATATTCAGCTGCCTTTCATGATCAGAACACTTAAGAAAATAGGTATAAAAGGGACATTTCTTAAACTGATAGAGGCCATCTGCAGCAAACCCACAGCAATATCACATTGAATGGAGTAAAATTGAAAACATTTCCACTCATATCAGGAACCAAACAAGGTTTCCTATTGTCTCCACTGCTTTTTAACATTGTACTGGAAGTCTTAGCAATTGCAATCAGGCAAGAGAAGGCAATCAAGGGAATACAAATAGGGTCAAAGGAGATCAAACTTTCACTCTTCGCAAATGATATGATTTTATATCTGGAAAACCCCAGGGACTCAACCACAAAACTCTTAAAAGTGATCAAGAAATACAGTAGTATCTCAGGATACAAAGTTAATACTCATAAACAGTAGCTTTTATATATACCAATAACAGTCAAGCCTAAAAAGCAGTCAAGGACTCTATTTCTTTTGTAGTTGTGCCAAAGAAGATGACATATTTGGGAATTTACCTAACACAGGACATGAAAGATCTCTATAAAGAGAATTATGAAACTCTGAGAAAAGAAATAGCTGAAGATGTTAACAAATGGAAAAACATACCATGCTAATGGCTAGGAAGAATCAACATTGTTAAAATGTCCATATTACCCAAAGCAATTTACAAATTTAATGCAATCCTCATCAAAACACCACTGTCATACTTTAAAGATCTGGAAAAAACAGTAGTTCATTTTATATGGAACTAGAAAAAACTCAAATAGCCAAGACATTACTCAGAAGTAAAAACAAATCAAGAGGAATCATGCTACCAGACATCAAACTATATTATAAATCTGTAGTGATCAAAACAGCATGGCATTGGCACAAAAACAGAGAGGTAGACGTATGGAGCAGAATTGAGAACCAAGACATGAACCCAGACACTTATCATCTTTTGATCTTTGATAAGCCTATTAAAAATATAAATTGGGGGAAAGATTTTCTATTTAACAAATGGTGCTGGGAGAATTGGCTGGCGACTTGTAGAAGACTGAAACTGAATCCACACCTTTCACCATTAAGAAAAATTGACTCTCATTGAATAAAGATTTAAACTTAAGACATGAAACAATAAAGATTCTTGGAGAGAGTGCAGGAGAAACACTTGAAGAAATTGGGAGTGGGAGGATACTTTATGAGGAAGACCCCCTCCAGGCAATTGAAGCAACACCAAAAATACATTAATGGGATCTGATCAAACTAAAAAGCTTCTGCACAGCCAAGAACACAGTAAGTAAAGCAAGTAGACAGCCCTCAGAATGGGAGAGGATATTTGCAGGTTATGCTTCTGACAAAGGTTTGATAACCAGAATCCACAGAGAACTCAAACTTATTATTAAGAAAAGAACAAGTAATCCCCTTTCATTGTAAGCAAGGGACTTGAACAGAAGCTTCTCTTGAAGAAGATAGGGGTGTGGCCTACAGACACACGAAAAAATTCCCATCATCTTTAATCATCAAAGAAATGCAAATCAAAACCACTCTGAGATATCATCTAATTTCTGTAAGACTGGCTCACATAACAAAATCCCACAACTAAAGATGTTGGCATGAATGTGGAGAAAAGGGAACACTTCTGCACTGCTGGTGGGGGTGCAAGCTAATATGTTTCTTTTGGAAAGAAATATGGAGAATACTTAGGGATCTAAAAGTGTACCTGCCATTTAATCCTGCAATTTCTCTACTAGGTGTATATCCAAAAGACCAAAAATCACCTTATAACAAAGATATTTGCACCAGATTGTTCATTGCAGCTCAATTTATAATAGCCAAGTCATGGAAGAAGCCCAAGTGCCCATCAACCCATGAATGGGTTAATAAATTGTGGTATATGTATACCATGGAATATTATGCAGCCTTTAAAAAAGATGGAGACTTTGCCTCTTTTACATTTACATGGATGGAGCTGGAACATATCCTTAGTAAAGTATCTCAAGAATGGAAGAAAAAAATATCCCTTGTACTCAGTACTATTATGAAACCAATTTACAATCACTTACATTTTAATATGAAGAATAGATTACAACTATGGCCCAAGATGAAGGAGGGAGGAGGGGGTGATGGGTAGGGAGAGGGGAGGTCAGATTGAGGGAGGGTGAATGGTAGGATCACACTAATGGTGCATAATGCAAGGTTACATGTCGGATCTATTAGTACAGAGTATAAATGTCTTAACACAATAACTAGTAAACAAGATGAGGTATATATAAAGCAGTGTGATGTAAGCATTCCCAATTCTATATGAAATCAGCACATTATACCCTAGAAATGAATTAATGTATACAAGATCTATGTATTTATGATTTAATAGAGAAAAGAAAATCACAGCAAATTCAGCTGTAGACCGGGGTGGAGGGGGCATAGAATGTGGAACTTATTCTTTTCAAATCTTAGAACTTCACCTTTATTTTGTCATAGCATTTGGTTCCTATAATCTAATTAACATTTTATGCTGTGACTTTAAAGCTTCTGGATATTTGAAAAAAAATGACAACATATAATCTAGACTGAAAAATTAAATTTAAATTAAAAATACAAATTTTGTTTCAATATAAAAAATGACTTGGGAAACTATTTCAAAACACTTTATATGCAAACATCATATAATTCCTTGAGTAATCTGTTTAGAAAGTGTATATAATAACCTAAAACACGTAAGCAAACAAATCAAAAAGAACAAGGTGAAGTACCTTGCCCCTCATCTGATAGATATAAAATGACAGGAATGATTCTTTTTTCCCATAATTTAATGTTTTTTTTTTTTAGCACTCTTTAAAATTTATATGTAGCTTCTCAGATAGAAAATGTATTTCATAGGGCCAGTTCCTGTGGCTCAGTGGGTAGGGTGCTGGCCCCATATACCAAGGATGATGTGTTTGAACCTGGCTCCAGCCAAACTGCAACAAAAAAATAGCCGGATGTTCTGGTGGGTACCTCTAGTCCCAGCTACTCGGGAGGCCGAGGCAAGAGAATTGCCTAAGCCCCTGAATTGGAGGTCAAGAAAGTGAGACTCTGTCTCAAAAAAAAAAAAAATTATTTCATATACTCCCTAAAATCATGTGCTATACCAACAGTGGTACACCAATTGTAATTTAGAAAAAGCTGCCTAGATAGCAACAAGGTTTTTTTGTTTGTTTATTTTTGTTTTGTTTTGTTTGAGATGGGCTTTCTCTGTTAAACATGATGGAGTGCAGTAGCACAATCATAGGTCATTACAGCCTCAAACTCCTGGGCTCAATGTATCCTCCTACTTCAGCCTTCTCAGTGGATTTAACAATACTCACACCACCATGCCCTGCTAATTTTTTAGTTTTCTAGAGATAGTGTTTTGTTGCCTATGCTGGTCTCAAACTCTTGGACTCAAGCAATCCTGCCTCAGCCTCCAGAGCAGCTGGTGGTGGCAACATGTGGTGGCAACACCATGCCATAACTTCTTTAGCCCAAGTTCAGTGCTTTTTATCTATACATTCTGCACCAATGAGATGGGTCCCAGGATAGTTTAAAGTTAGCATAAAAATGCAAAAATGTACTGTTTTAGTAAGTATAGAGAATTGTAGACCTCTTTCTGGTATAGATAGTTCAGATTGATTTCATTCAAAGCTATAAAGACATTAAGACCTCAGAGCTCCTTATGTGGAATTTGGTCATTGTTTACTTCAGAGACAGAGATAGGGATGATGCTTTTGTATCAGGGTCTGATTTTGTAAATATCTTAATGTTATGGAAATTAGGCTACAGACAGAGCCCATTTCTTATAGATCCATTTCACCCACAGGGGTCTCATTCAGGGATGGGAAAGGCAGAGCCAGTAACTCATTAAGTTGCTGTGTCTACCACACAACTATTCAGATGTGAGGAGATACTCTACAACACACAGTGACACCTGCAGGCATCTTTGAGATGACTTGTTTAAGTATTCGTTACCTGGGAAATAAACAAAGACTTTAAGGGGGGGGAGAAGAGAAAATAAGCCTTATTCATCTGCTCTTTCTATCTAGTATATACAATCTCTTGTTTTACGTACTATATAAAGTAATTTTCCTATATTAATGCCAAAGCCCCCTCAACTCCTGAACCACAGGGTCCACTGCCTTTATTATAACTTTAATCTACCCTGGGACCCATTCCACTGGTGCAGAATGTATGGATAAAAAAGCACTGAACTTGGAATCACAAAGCATGTATGTAGTCTTCTGATGTCTAGGAGTTTACAAATTTTATTCTTGGTATGAAGTTTAAAAACATTAAACAATAAAATATCTTTCTTTTTTATTTCAAATTTATATGAGGTTACAAGTTTTTAGGTTACAATGTTCTCACTTACAAGGTAAAGTTTAAATTGTAGTTACTAAGTATCTATGCAGAATAACAAAACTCCTTTTATCACAAAGACACTTGTACCAGAATGCATAAAAAAATCTTTCTCAGGCCAACCATGGTGGATCACCATGTGGGAGGCTGAGGCTGGTGGATGGCTTGAACTCAGGAATAATAATAATAATAATAATAATAATAAAAGACCAGCATATATAGACATATATAGAACATTCTATTCCAAAGATAAAAGAATATACATTCTCATTATCCCATGGAACTTTCTCCAAAATTGATCATATCCCAGGACACAAAACAAATCTCAACAGAATCAAAAGAATTGAAATTCTATCTTGCATCTTCTTAGACCACAAGGCACTAAAAGTGGAACTCAACTCCATCAAAAATGCTCAACCTCACACAAAGGCATAAAAGTTAAACAACCTTATGCTGAATGAGTTGGGTGCAGGAAGAAATAAAAAAGGAAATTATTAACTTCCTTGAATATAAAAAAAATGAAGACATAAGTTACCAAAACTTATGGGATATGGCAAAAGTAGTCCTGAGAGGAAAATTTATCTCTTTAGAAGTCTACATTCAAAAAACAGAAAGAGAGCACATCAACAAACTTACAATCCATCTGATGGAATTGGAAAAAGAAGAACAATCTAAGCCTAAACCCAGCAGAAGAAAAGAAATATCCAAAATTAAATCAGAGATTAATGAAATTAAAAATAAAAGAATCATTCAGAAAATTAATGAAACAAGGAGTTTTTTTTGAAAAAATAAATAAAATAGATAAACCTTTGGCTAAACTAACTAGAAATAAAAAAGTAAAATCTCTAGTAACTTCAATCAGAAATGACTGAGGGATTGATCCCTATGAATCAAATAGTGACTAATTCTCACATAAATTGGATTTAATTTTGACCAAAGTACATTATTTAAACATTAATTTTTAATTCAACTTGGTAATATGTTATTTAGGATATTGCATCATATGTTTGTAATTTCCCCTTTATAATAATACATTTTCTTCAATTTAAATATCAGGTGTACCCAGATCAAGTAGAATGATTTTGAAGCATTTCTTCTATTTCTATTGTCTATAAGATTTGGCATGATCTGTTTTTCAAAATGATCTGTTACTTTTATTTATAAATATTGTCTGTGTTTTGAGACTTAAAAAAAATAAGAAGTTAACTGATGACTCCATACTGAATCTGAGAGTCAAAGAATTCTATAATAGACATACTCTTATTTGACAATGTAAATGTTACTTTCTTTGCATTACTATTATTATTATTGCTTAATATTTTTATGTAGCAATTGTCTGATTCCTTTTTCTGAATGTATTTATGTTCGTTCATTCTTTAGAAGGTTTTTGTTTCTAATCCTTATTTTAAACATTGTTATTGTTATTAAAATTTAAGCCTTTTTTAATTCTGTGAAGGCAAAAAGGTAGAAATCTAATAAACACATGTATATGTTAAAAAAACAAAAAAGACCAGTGTGAGCAAGAGTGAGACCCATCTCTAAAAAAACAGCCGGGCATTGTGGTGAATGCCTGTAGTCCCAGCTACTTGGGTGGCTGAGGCAAGAGAATCACTTAAGCCCAGGAGTTGGAGGTTGCTATGAGCTGTGATGCCATAGCACTCTACTTCTACTGAGGGTGACATAGTGAGACTGTCTAAAAAAAAAAAAATAGCCTCTTTTATAAGGACATTAATCTCATTCACAAGCGTGGAGTCTTCATAACCTATTTACTTCCCAGAGGCTGACCTTCTAATACAATCACTTTGGAGATTAGATTTCAAAGTATGAATTTGGATTTGGGAAAAACAAGTTCATACTATAGCAAGGCATTGATTGATTGATTGATTGAGATAAAATCTCACTTTGTTTCCCAGGTTAGAGTGCCCTGGCATTAGCCTGGCTCACAGCAACCTCAGATTCCTAATTTCAAGCAATCCTCCTGCCTCAGCCTCCTGAATAGTTGGGAGTACAGGAGCCTACTATGATGCCCAACCCAGCAATGCTTTTATAAAAGACAAACTTGAAAAATTTCTAGAAAGACAAAAAATTCAAATTAAGATCAGAAATAAAAGAAATGATATCATCATACCCTACTACATCAAAAGAATAAGGGGATACTGCAAACAACTTTATACACATAAATTAGAAAACTTAGTATAATTGACAAATTAAAAAAAATCAAACTATAACTCACCTAATATAAAATAATCTGATAGAGCTATATAAGATTAAAAATGAAATTCATGATTAATTTTTTCTTTTCCCAACAGTTTCAGAAAAGATGATTTCACTGGGAATTGTAACCAAATATTTAATGAAAATTAAGACCATCTCTATATAATCTTTTCCAGAAAAATTAAAATAAGGTAATACTGCCCAATTCTGTTTTATGAGGCCAGTATCACTCTGAATCAAACCTAGATGGAGAAGTTGGGCATCATGACTCATGCCTGTCATCTTAGCACTTTGGGAGGCAAAGGTAGGAGGATTGCTTAAGGTCAGGAGTTCCACACTAGCACAGGCAATATAGTGAGACCTCATATCTACAAAAAATAGAAAAATTCATCAAGCATGTTGACTTATACCTATAATCTAGCTACTTCAGAGGCTGAAGCAATAGGATATTTTACTCCCACATGTTTGAGTTTATAGCAAACTATGATTGCACCACTGCCCTCTCATGTCCAGGCAACAAAGGAAGACCTTGTCATAAATCAATGAATCAATGAATCAATAAATCCCACAAAAACCAGATAGACACTATAAAGTTATCCAATTACATTATATTATACAACCCATTTACTTGGGGAGTTTGCTTTTTTTTCATATCCACTACACAACATACTTGAGCTAGACATATGAGCTTCATATTTCCGGATATTGTTAGTACAGCAGATAATATTTTTCAAGATCTAATTGTGAAAAAAATTTAACTTACAGAAGATTTGAAAGAATTTAACAGCCACTTCCATTTTACCATTAACAGTGGAATGTATTAGATTTATCACTTATTCAACTGTTCATCTCTCTTTCCAAATGCTTAGCCATTTAATTTGTTAATATATTTAACAGAGACTCAAAGACATCAAGTACATATCCCCCAAGTGGCTCATTATGCATATCAATAACTAGACATAAATATTTATTTTCAGCTCCAGTTTTTTTCTTTTGAGATACAATTACATAGGAGGAAATGTACCAATCTTAAGGTCACATTAATATTAAACAAATGTTAACAAATGATTACATATCCAAGAAAGCAGTTTTATTTCTAAGTATCCAACAAAAAAATACATAAGACACATGTTCAAAAAGGTACTTTGAAATAGTTTTTTTCCTTTTCTCTTCTTTTCCTTTTTTTAAATTATTAAATCATAGCTGTGTACATTAATGCGATCATGGGGCACCATACATTGGTTTGATAGACCCTTTGACACATTTTCATCACACTAGTTAACATAGCCTTCCTGGCATTTTCTTAGTTATTGTGTTAAGACATTTACATTCTACATTTACTAAGTTTCACATGTACCCTTGTAAGATGCACTGCAGGTGTAATCCCACCAATCACCTTCCCTCCGCCCATCCTACCCCTCCCTCCGCTCCCTTTCCCTTTTCTCCCTAAGTTATAACTGGGTTATAGCTTTCATGTGAAAGCCATAAATTAGTTTCATAGTAGAACTAATTACATTGGATATTTTTTCTTCCATTCTTGAGATACTTTACTAAGAAGAATATGTTCCAGCTCCATCCATGTAAACATGAAAGAGGTAAAATCTCCATTTTTCTTTAAGGCTGCATGACATTCCATGGTGTACATAGACCACAATTTATTGATCCATAGGTCCATCAATGGGCACCTGGGCTTTTTCCATGACTTATCAATTATGAATTGGGCTGCAATAAACATTCTGGTACAAATATCTTTGTTATAATGTGATTTTTGGTCTTCTGGGTATACACCTAGAAGAGGAATTATAGGATTGAATGGCAGATCTATTTTTAGATCTCTAAGTGTTCTCCAAACATCTTTCCAAAAGGAACGTATTAATTGGCATTCCTACCAGCAGTGTAGAAGTATTCCCTTTTCTCCACATCCACGTGAACATCTCTGGTCTTGGAATTTTGTGATATGGGCTAATCTTACTGGAATTAGATGATATCTCAAAGTAGTTTTGATTTGGATTTCTCTGATGATTAAAAATGATGAGCAGTTTTTCATATGTCTGTAGGCCGTGTGCCTGTCTTCTTCAGAGAAGTTTCTCTTCAAGTCCCGTGCACAGCCTGCAATGGGATCACTTGTTCTTTTCTTGTATACATTTGAGTTCTCTGTGAATTCTGGTTATTAAACCTTGGTCAGAGACATAATCTGCAAATATCTTCTCCCATTCTGATGGCTGTTTGCTTGCTTTACTTATTGTGTTCTTGGCTGTGCAGAAGCTTTTTAGTTTAATCAGGGCCAAGTAGTGTATTTTTGAAGCTGCTTCAATTGCCGGGGGGGTCCTCCTCATAAAATACTCACCCAGACCTGTTCCTTCAAGGGTTTTCCCTGCACTCTCTAGTATTTTTATAGTTTCATATCTTAAGTTTAAATCTTTAATCCAATGAGAGTCTATCTTAGATAATGGTGAAAGGTGTGGGTCCAGTTTCAGTCCTCTACAGGTTGCCAGCCAGTTCACCCAGCACCATTTATTAAATAGGGAATCTTTTCCCCACTGAATGTTTTTAATTGGCTTGTCAAAGATCAAATAACGGTAAGTAGCTAGATTCATCTCTTGGTTCTCTATTCTGTTCCAGACATCTACTTCTCTGTTTTTGTGCCAGTACCATGCTGTTTTTATCACTATTGATTTGTAGTAAAGTCTGAGGTCTGGTAGCGTGATTCTTCCTGTTTTGTTTTTATTTCTGAGTAATGTCTTGGCAATCGAGGTTTTTTATGATTCCATATAAAAAAAATTATTATTTTTTAAAGATCTTTAAAGTGTGACAGTGGAGCTTTAATAAGGATTGCATTAAAATTGTATATTGCTTTGGGTAGTATGGATATTTTAACAATGTTGATTCTTCCCAGCCATGAGCATGGTATGTTTTTCCATTCGTTAACATATGCAGCTATTTCTTTTCTTAGTGTTTCATAGTTCTCTTTATAAAGATGTTTCACGTCTTTTGTTAGATAAACTCAAAAATATTTCATCTTCTTTAGCACTACTATGAATGGAATAGAGTACTTGACTGTTTTTTCAGCTTGACTATTGTTGGTATATATAAAGGCTACCAATTTATGAATGTTGATTTTGTAACCTGAGACACTGCTGTATTCCTTGATCACTTCTAAAAGTTTTGTAGTAGAATCCCTGGTGTTTTTCAGATATACAATCATATCATCTTCTGACCCTCTCTGGATACCCTTGATCACCTTTTCTTCGTTAATTGCGGTGGCTAAAACTTCCTTTACAATATTAAAGAGGAGTGGAGACAATGGGCAACCTTGTCTGCTTCCTGATCTGAGTGGAAATGATTTCAATTTAATTCCATTCAATACGATATTGGCTGTGGGTTTGCTGTAGATGGCCTCTATCAGTTTAAGAAATGTCCCTTCCATACCAATTTTCTTAAGTGTTCTGATCATGAAGGGATGCTGGATATTATCAAAAGCTTTTTCTGCATCAATTGAGAGAATCATATGGCCTTTGTTTTTTAATTTGTTTATGTGCTGAATTATACTTATAGATAGACATATATTGAACCAGCCTTGAAACCCTGGGATAAAACCAACTTGGTCATGATGTACAATTTGTTTGATGTGTTGCTGGATTCTGTTTGTTAGGATCAAGTTGAATATTTTTGCATCTGTATTCATTAGTGATATTGGTCTATAATTTTATTTTTTGTTGGGTCTTTTCCTGGTTTGGGGATATGGGTGATGTTTGCTTCATAGAACATGTTGGGTAGTCTTCCTTCTTTTTTCTACATTTGGAACAGGTTGAGTAATATAGGTACTATTCTCTTTAAAGGTCTGATAGAATTCTGACGTGAAGCCATCTGGTCCCAGGCTTTTCTTTTTAGGGAGATTTTGTAAGGTTGATGCTATTTCAGAACTTGATATTGGCCTGTTCATCATCTTCTCTTGATTCTGGGTAAATCTTGGAAGGTGACGTGTTTCCAAGTATTGGTCAATTTCCTTCAGATTTTCATATTTCTGAGAGTAAAGTTTCTTGAAATATTCATTTAGGATTTTTTTAATTTCTGAGGAGTCTGTTGTTATATCACCTTTGTTATTTCTGATTGATGAGATTAGAGATTTTACTCTTTTTTTCCTGGTTAGGTTAGTCAAACATTTATCTATTTTATTGACCTTTTCAAAAACCAACTTTTTGATTTATTGATCTGTTGTAGAATTCTTTTGTTTTCAATTTCATTTAATTCTGCTCTAATTTGGCTTATTTTTTTCTTCTTCTGAGTTTGGGGTTGGAATGTTCTTCCTTTTCCAGTTGCTTGAGATATCCAATTAAGTTGTTAACTTCCTCTCTTTTTGTTCTCTTGAGGAAGGCTTGCAGTGCTATAAATTTCTCTCTTAGGACTGCCTTTGCGGTATCCCAGAGGTTCTAATAATTTGTGTCTTCATTGTCGTTTTGTTCCAAAAATTTGGCAATTTCCTTCTTAACGTCATCTCTAACCCAGCTATCATTCAGCATAAGGTTATTTAACTTCCATGTTTTTGTATGAGTGTGCAGATTCCTATTGTTATTGAGCTCAATTTTTATTCTATGGTGGTCTGAGAAGATGGAAGGAATCATTTCTATTTCTTTAAATTTACTGAGGTTAGACTTGTGACCTAAGTTGTGATCTAGTTTGGAGTATGTTCTGTGGGCTGATGAGAAGTATGTGTATTCAGTTTTTTTTGGATGCAATGTTCTGTAGATGTCTGCTAAATCCAAATGTTCGATGGTTAGGTTTAAATCTAAAATTTCTTTGCTAAGCTTCTTATTGGAGGATTTATCCAACACTGCCAAAGGAGTGTTGAAATCTCCGACTATTATGGAGCTGGAGGAAATCAACTTGCTCATGTCTGTTAGAGTTTCTCTTATAAATTGAGGCACATTCTGGTAGGGTGCATAAATATTAATAATTAAAATCTCATCATATTTAGTATTACTCTTATCAGATGTTCAGTGACCCTTCTTATCCTTCCTTATTTTTGTTGGTTTAAAGCCTACTGTGTCTGCAAATAGAATCGCAACACCTCCTTTTTTCTGATTACCATTTGCCTGAAATATGGACAACCATCCTTTCATCCTGAGTCTATATTTATCTTTTAAGATAAGATGTGACTCTTGTATGCAGCAAATGTCTGGCCTGAGTTTTTGTATCCAGTCAGCTAACCTGTGCCTCTTTAAAGGACAGTTTAAACTGTTCACATTTATGGAGAATATTAATAATTCTGGTAAAATTTTGGGCATTGAGTTTTTCGAAAGTCTAGTGGACATTTTTAATCCTTTCAACACTGTGGATGTTGGAGTTTGATCAAAAGTTTCTGAGTGAGTTTCATTTTGTGGTAGAGGATTGGGTTTGTCATCATGGAGGATAGGCTGAGAATATCTTCAAGAGCTGGTTTGGTTATGGCAAAATTCTTCAACATATGAATGTCATTAAAGTATTTAATTTCTCCATCATAAATCAAACTCAGTTTAGCTGGAGACAGTATCTGGGGGTGAACGTTATTTTGCTTTAGGGGATAAAAAGTTGATGACCACCCTCTTCTGGCTTGAAAAATTTCAGCAGAGAGATCTGTCGTCATTCTAATATTTTTCCCTTTGTAGGTAATGGATTTCCTATGTCTGGCTGCTTTCAGAATTTTCTCCTTCATATTAACTTTAGTGAAGTTAAGTATGGTATGCATGGAGGATGTCTTATTCAGATTGAGTCGTGCTGGGGTTCTGAAACTGTCTGCTATCTGAATTTCAGAATCTCTTGGCATGTCTGGAAAATTCTCTTTCATAATTTCATGGAGAAGGGCCTCTGTGCCTTGTGAGACCACTTCATCAGTTTCAGGGATTCCTATGAGGTAGATATTACCCTTCTTCGAATTATCCCAGAGCTCTCCGAGAGAATGATCCATTTTTGCTCTCCATTTCTCTTCCTTTTTGAGTGTTTGGGAGCGTTCACAAGCTTTGTCTTTAATGTCAGAAATCCTTTATTCTGCTTGGTCCACTCTGTTACTGAGGGATTCTACTGTATTTTTCAGATCTTTGAGGGCTGTAAATTCTTGCCTCTGTGTGTCTAAATCTTTGGTGGCTTTGTCTTTAAATTCGTTAAATTCTTGGGACAACTTTTGAATTTCTCCTCGAATTTCTAATTCCAACTTTTGAATTGCTCCTTAAATTTATAATTCTAAATTTTCCTCCATTCTATTAATCTTGTTTGCAATCCAAATTCTGAATTCGATTTCTGACATCTCTTCCAGCTGTTTATGAATGGGATCTTCAGTTACATCTGCTGTATCTTTCTTTGGGGGTTTGATCTATTCTGGTTATTCATGTTACCAGAGTTTTTCCGCTGATTCTGCCCCATGATTATTTTACACCATTTGACATTTCCCCTGGAGCTTTGTCGAAGACCTGTACAGTGCTACGGCCTGAGAAACTGGGGACCTGTTTGGTGTGGTGGGGCTAAGTGGTTCTGTCTTGTTTTCAGTTGGTCTCTGTCCTACCTTAGTGAAGCAGTCATTCTGGATTGAAGGCTCAGCTGTGGAGAAATACCAGCAATTACACACTCCGCCCCTCACAGGCAACAATTGGGAAAGGAAAATCAAACTTTCCTACAACCACACACCCAGGGCACCACTTGAATAGTCCTCAGGCGATTGACTTCGTTCAAAAGGTCCAAATCAATTGTCTAATTCAGCACCTGTCTCAGATGGGAGAGTTTAAAAGGTCTCTGGCAACTGGATCACAGGAGTCTGGTGACAACTCATATATGACTTTCTCTGGTGCTCCTTGAAGTGAGGAGGTCCCACCCAGCAAATAGATTAGTCTGGGAAGGTTGATGCCTCCTTCCCCACCTTGCACCTCTGTCACACCCAGTCACTGATAGCCCCAAAGGGCTGTGACTCAGTTGCCTCTGGTTAACAGATATTCCAGGGGTTTGCACTTGCCTGAATCACAAGGAAGTCTATATCTGCTCTGCCAGGCCACTGCTCTTTGCCTCTATCCAGCAGGGGGAGGTGAGCCCTGACAACCTCGGGTGTTTCATAGAGGCTGGGGGGTGTCCACTCAGTTCTAGCCCCGCCCCTGATTGATGTTACTGACATAACAGAACACAACAAGTTTGCGGGAATTCGTTTCTGTCCCTTCTAAATTCCCCTGCAGAAGAGAATCTGTTTTAAGTTCCCAGATCCTCTGCCTCAGGCCCTGTCTTTGTTCCTGCAGGTTTGTATTCCGTTAGCTGTCAGTTCTAGCCTTCTGCCTTCCTTTGTCTATAGGCTGATGATCCCCTGAGGGCCAGGTGCATTTTAGGCTCAGTAAAGTGGTCGTCTGGGTCAGCCCAGCCCTGGGAATTTCCCAGCCCTGCATGTGCATTTACTAGTCCCCACGCTTTACCCAGGCTGGTACCACCTCAGGCAAACTCTTTACTCATGGGGCCTGCTTTTCCGTTCCAGATCTGTTCCATGGTGGTTGCCACCTAAGAAGATGCCCAGCCTCCTCTGGTTGCCCAGGGAGACAGGGGGTGTGTCTTCAGAATATGTGGGAGTGAGCCCTATTGTTGCCAAAAACAGTTGCTGCTTCTCTGTGCCTCAGGGCACCACCTCTCCGGTGTGGTTCCCTCTCAGCCGACCATCCTCTCCTCACTCCCGTGCCTCAGAATCAGCACTGACCAGCTGCAGTCTAGGCCCTGTCCACACCCCTTGAGAAATCACCCAAGAATCTGGACTCCTGGAGCACAGGCCTCTAGACCTCAGAGTGAGAGTGGAGGGGAGTTCTGGGAGCTCAGAATTGCAGGAAGAGAATGTATACAGTTTTACACAGTTTTATGCCTGGCAGGAGAATGCTTGTGGCACCCTAGTAGGGGAGGTATGTCTAGTTTTTAGAGGGTCTCTCCTGTGGATGTAGTGGGAGGACGTTTGTACTCTGCTCATTTGTTTGTGGGGCACTCTGAGACATTCTTATGGGGGAGGGGACTCCTGTCCACTTTGTGATGGATTTTGTACCTTTTGTTTGTATCTTGGGGGTCATAGCCTGCCTCAGAGGGGTTGATGTGCGTTCTTCAACCTTCTCTCTTGGTGCAGCTCTAATCCACCAGGTTACTGCTAAATTTATGTCCTTTAACTCTCCTTCTGGATGGGAGCCTAGCCTCAGCAGCGCCACTGCCGCCGCCATTCCATGCACCGCCATCTGCAGCAGACACAGCGCCATCTTCCCGATGCTTGTTCCCTGCCCTTCTCAGTTCTGAAATAATTTTCATAGCAGATTCATTCAAAATAGCTCTAAACTAAAAAAGCCTAGATTAACTAGTATAGTTATCTTCAGACAATAAAATACTCCTCAAAATAAAGACAGAAAAATTGGGGATTACATATTTCTTTTTCCCCCCTCCTTAGTCAATTCTCTTCTTACAGGTCACATTTCTTTTCTTTCTTTCCTTTTTTTTTTTTTTTTAACAGCTTTTGATCAGGGCTTTGCTTGAACACACCCCTGATATATGGGACTGGTGCCCTACTCCTTGAGCCACAGGAGCCACCCTACAGATCACATTTCTTTGCTACAAGCTTCCAAGCTTCAATCAGGAATAAATAGAAATAAATCCTGAGTAGACCAATAATAAATAGTGAGATGGAACAATAAAAAAAGTCTAAACAAAAATAGCCAATAAATTTATTGCCAAACTCTACCAGACCTACAAGGAAAAAGTGGCACCTATCACACTAAAACTGTTCCATAACATTGAGAAGGAAGGAAACCTGCCTAACTCACTACAAAGCCAGTGAGATGATAGTGAGGAAGGGACTGAACAAAAAGAAAACAACAGACCAACACCTCATGCACATAACTGCAAAAATACTCAAGAAAATACTAGCAGGCCAGGTGCTGTGGCTCACACCTCTAATCCTAGCACTCTGGGAGGCTAATGTGGGTGAATTGATTGAGCTCAGGATTTTGAGACCAGCCTGAGCAAGAGAGAGCAACCTCAGCTGTAAAAATTGCTAGGCATTGTGGTGGGCACAGTTACTTGGGAGGCTGAAGCAAGATGATGGCTTGAGCTCAAGAGTTTGAGGTTACTGTGAGCTATGAGGCCATGGCACTCTACCAAGAGTGACAAAATCAGACTGTTTCAAAAAAAAAAAAGAAAAAAGAGAAAAAAAGGAAAGAAAGAAAGAAAAGAAAAGAAAATACTAGCAAACTGAATCAACTACACTTCAAAAAGATAATTCATCTTGATTGAGTGTTTCACTCCAGTGATGCAAGGATGGTTCAACATGTGCAAATCACTAAATGTGATCTAACATATAAACAGAATTAAAAACAATGACCATGTGATCATCTCAATAGATGAAGAAAAAGCACTGGATAAAATTCTGCAATCTTAAAAAAAAAAGAGCATTCTTCATGACAAAAACCATTCACAAACTAGTAATAAAAGAAACATACCTCAAAACAATAAAGCCATTTGTGACAAACCCACAGTAAAAATAAAATACATGGGAAAATTAAAGGCATTCTTCCTAAGCACCAGGAAAAAAAACAAAAACGGATGCCCACTTCCACCACTTCTATTCTACATAATACTGGAAGTTCTAACCAGAGCATTAGCAAGAGAAAGAAAAAAAGGGCATCCAAATTGGAAAAGAGGAGGTCAAACTGCACATTTGCTGATAAAATAGTCTTATATCTAGAACACTACAGATTCTACCAAAATATTCCCAGAATTAAGAAATTTATTGAAGTATCAGGTTAAACGACTAAGGTACACCAATCAGTAGCATTTCTATACAATAATAACAAACTAAGAGTTAAACAAAGAACGCAATACCATTTAAAATAGCTGTGAAAAACTCCAGAAATACACTCAAAAAGGGAGATGAAAGATCTCTACAATGAGAGCTACAAAACACCAGTGAAAGAAATTGTAGATGACACAAACAAATGGAAAAACATCCGAGGCTCATGGACCAAATGAATCAATATTGTTAATACATCCATACTGTCCAAAGATTCAACACAATTGCCATCAAAATGCCAATGTCACAGATCTAAAAAAAATACAATCCTTAAACTTAAACCAAAAAGGGACCCAAATAACAAAGCAATCCTAAACATGGAGTTGTTCCTTTGGACACATAAGAACATCATATTACTGAAGGCATCATATTACTTGACTTCAAATTATATTACAAGACTATAATAACAAAAACAGCATAGTACTCATGTATAGGAAGACACATAGACAAATGGGTCAGAATATAGAACCCTGAAATAAATCCATAACTACGGCCAATTGATTTTTATCAAAGTGGACAAAAAGAACCCCCTATTCAATAAACAGTACTGCGAAAATTGGAGAGTCACATGCAGAAAAATGAAATTGAATCACGATTTCTTACCATACACAAAAATGAACACAAGATGACTTAAAGACTTCAATGTAAGACCTGATACCATAAAAATTCTAGAAGAAAATGTAGAAAAAAATACACTTTTAGACATTAGCCCAGGCAAAGAGCTTATGACTCACACCCAAAAAGCAAATAGAGCAACAATAAAAATGAATAAATGGGACTTAAGTCAGCTAAAATGTTATGCACAGCAAAGACAATCACTGTGTAAAAAGACAACCTAAAGCTGGGGGGAAAATAGTCACAAACTATAAATCTGACGAAAGTTACTAGGTGTAGAATACAAATGTCTTGACACAATACCTAAGAAAATGCAGTGAAGGCTATGTTAACCTGTTTGATAAAAATGTTTCTTTTTTTTTTTATTGTTGGGGATTCATTGAGGGTACAATAAGTCAGGTTACATTGATTGCAATTGTTAGGCAAATTCCCTCTTACAATCATTTCTTGCCCCCACAAAGTGTGACACACACCAAGGCCCAACCACACTCCCTTCGTCCCTCTTTCTGCTTTTCCTCCCAACCGCATAACCTTAATTGTCATTAATTGTCCTCATATCAAAATTGAGCACATAGGATTCATGCTTCTCCATTCTGTGATGCTTTACTAAGAATAATGTCTTCCACTTCTATCCAGGTTAATACGAAGGATGTAAAGTCTCCATTTTTTTTTTAATGGATGAATAGTATTCCATGGTATACTTATACCACAGCTTGTTAATCCATTCCTGGGTTGGTGGGCATTTAGGCTGTTTCCACATTTTGGCGATTGTAAATTGAGCTGCAATAAACAGTGTAGTACAAGTGTCCTTAGAATAAAAGGATTTTTTTCCTTCTGGGTAGATGCCCAGTAATGGGATTGCAGGATCAAATGGGAGGTCTAGATTGAGTGCTTTGAGGTTTCTCCATACTTCCTTCCAGAAAGGTTGTACTAGTTTGCAGTCCCACCAGCAGTGTAAAAGTGTTCCCTTCTCTCCACATCCACGCCAGCATCTGCAGTTTTGAGATTTTGTGATGTGGGCCATTCTCACTGGGGTTAGATGATATCTCAGGGTGGTTTTGATTTGCATTTCTCTAATAGATAGAGATGATGAACATTTTTTCATGTGTTTGTTAGCCATTCGTCTGTCATCTTTAGAGAAGGTTCTATTCTTGTCTCTTGCCCATTGATATATGGGATTGTTGGCTTTTTTCATGTGGATTAATTTGAGTGCTCTATAGATCCTAGTTATCAAGCTTTTGTCTGATTGAAAATATGCAAATATCCTTTCCCATTGTGTAGGTTGTCTCTTTGCTTTGGTTATTGTCCCCTTAGCTGTACAGAAACTTTTCAGTTTAATGAAGTCCCATTTGTTCATTTTTGTTGTTATTGTAATTGCCATGGCAGTCTTGTTCATGAAGTCTTTCCCCAGGCCAATATCTTCCAGTGTTTTTCCTATGCTTTCTTGGAGGATTTTTATTGTTTCATGCCTTAAATTTAAGTCCTTTATCCATTTTGAATCACTTTTTGTGAGTGGGGAAAGGTGTGGGTCCAGTTTCAGTCTTTTACATGTAGACATCCAGTTCTCCCAACACCATTTATTGAATAGGGAGTCTTTCTCCCAAGGTATGTTCTTGTTTGGTTTATCAAAGATTAGGTTGTTGTAAGATGTTAGTTTCATTTCTTGGTTTTCAATCTGATTCCAAGTGTCTATGTCTCTGTTTTTGTGCTCGTACCATGCTGTCTTGACCACTATGGCCTTATAGTACAGACTAAAATCTGGTATGCTGATGCCCCCAGCTTTATTTTTATTACTAAGAATGGCCTTAGCTATACGGTGTTTTTTCTGGTTCCATACAAAACGCAGAATCATTTTCTCCAAATCTTGAAAGTACAATGTTGGTATTTTGATAGGAATGGCATTGAATAGGTAGATTGCTTTGGGAAGTATAGACATTTTTACACTGTTGATTCTTCCCGTCCATGAGCATGGTATGTTCTTCCATTTGTTAATATGCTCTGCTATTTCCTTTCTGAGGATTTCATAGTTTTCTTTATAGAGGGTCTTCACCTTCTTCGTTAGGTATATTCCTAGGTATTTCATTTTCTTTGAGACTATGGTGAAGGGAGTTGTGTCCTTAATTAGCTTCTGATCTTGACTGCTATTGGTGTATACAAAGGCTACTGACTTGTGGACATTGATTTTATATCCTGAAACATTACTGTATTTTTTGATGACTTCTAGGAGTCTTGTGGTTTGAGTCTTTGGGGTTCTCTAAGTATAAGATCATGTCGTCAGCAAAGAGGGAGAGTTTGACCTCCTCTGCTCCCATTTGGATTCCCTTTGTTTCCTTGTCTTGCCTAATCGTATTGGCTAGAACTTCCAGCACCATGTTGAGTAGTAAAGTTGACAGAGGACAACCTTGTCTGGTTCCAGTTCTAAGAGCAAAAGCTTTCAGTTTAACTCCATTCAGTAAAATATTAGCTGTGTGTCTGTCATAGATAGCTTCAATCAGTTTTAGAAATGTGCCACCTATGCCTATACTCTTCAGTGCTCTAATTAGAAAAGGACGCTGGATTTTATCAAATGCTTTTTCTGCATCTATTGAGAGGATCATGTGATCTTTATTTTTGCCTCTGTTAATATGGTGGATAACATTTATGGACTTGTGTATGTTAAACGAGCCTTGCATCCCTGGGATGATGCCTACTTGATCATGATGAATGACTTTTTTGATAATAAGCTGTAATCTGTTGGCTAGGATTTTGCTGAGAATTTTTGCATCTATATTCATGAGTGAGATTGGTCTGAAATTCTCCTTTTTGTTTGGGTCTTTTCCTGGTTTTGGTATCAGGGTGATGTTTGCTTCATAGAATGTGTTGGGGAAGATTCCTTCTTCCTCAATTTTTTGGAATAATTTCTGCAGTACAGGAATAAGCTCTTCCTTGAAGGTTTGATAGAATTCTGGTGTGAAGCCATCTGGACCAGGGCATTTTTTGGTTGGAAGAATTTTTATTGTTTCTTTGATCTCAGTGCTTGAAATTGGTCTGTTCAGGAGCTCTATTTCTTCCTGGCTGAGTCTAGGGAGAGGGTGTGATTCCAAATATTGATCCATTTCCTTCACATTGTCAAATTTCTGGGCATAGAGTTTCTGGTGGTATTCAGATATGATCTCTTGTATCTCTGTGGGATCAGTTGTTATTTCCCCTTTATCATTTCTGATTGAGGTTACTAGAGATTTTACTTTTCTATTTCTCATTAGTCTCACCAATGGTTTATCTATTTTATTTATTTTTTCAAGAAACCAACTCCTTGTTTCATTACTTTTCTCAATGATTCTTTTGTTTTCAATTTCATTGATCTCTGATTTGATTTTGGATATTTCTTTTCTTCTACTGAGTTTAGGCTTAGATTGTTCTTCTTTTTCCAATTCTATAAGATGGCTTGTGAGATTGTTGATGCCCTCTCTTTCTGTTTTTCAAATGTAGGCATCTAAAGCAATGAATTTTCCTCTCAAAACTGCTTTTGCAGAATCCCACAGGTTTTGGTAGCTTGTGTCTTCATGTTGTTATGCTCAAGGAATTTAATGATTTCCTGTTTTATTTGTTCCTGCACCCATCTGTTATTCGCAGAAGATGGTTTCATTTCCATGCCTTTGTGTGGGGTCGAGCATTTTTGTTAGAGTTGAGTTCCACCTTTAGTGCCTTATGGTCTGAAAAGATACAAGGTAAAATTTCAATTCTTTTGATTCTGTTGATATTTGTTTTGTGTCCCAGGATATGATCAATTTTGTAGAATGTTCCATGGGGTAATGAGAAGAATGTATATTCTTTATCTTTGGGATGGAGTGTTCTATATGTGTCTATCAAGCACAGTTGTTCTAGGGTCTCATTTAAATCTCTTATATCCTTTTTTATTTTCTGTTTAGAGGATCTTTCCAGCTCTGTAAGAGGAGTGTTAAAGTCCCCTGTTATTATGGTATTATCAGATATCATATTGCTCAGGGTGAGCAAGGTCTGTTTCAAGAATCTGGGAGCATTTAAATTGGGTGCATAAATATTTAGAATTGAAACATCTTCTTGTTGTATTTTTCCCTTGACCAATATAAAGTGACCATCTTTGTCTTTTTTGACTTTAGTTGCTTTAAATCCACATGAATCTGAAAATAAGATTGCAACTCCTCTTTTCTGAATGCCATTTGCCTGAAAAATTGTCTTCCAACCCTTGACTCGGAGCTTTAATTTGTGTTTTGAAGCCAGGTGTGTTTCTTGCAGACAGCAAATTGATGGCTTGTGTTTTTTAATCCAGTCAAGCAGTCGTTTTCTCTTCAGTGGGGAATTCAAGCCATTAACATTTATTGAGATAATTGATAAGTGTGGTAGTATTCTATTCATCTTATTTTGTGAGATTCTATTGCTTAGTTTTATCTTTTGCATCAGTGTGGAGGTTAGGTTCTGTCCTGTAATTTTTGAGTTCTTACGTTGCTGTTGATCCATTGTGGTGGTCAGTGTGCAGAACAGGTTGAAGTATTTCCTGTAGAGCTGGTCTTGTTGTGGCAAATTTCCTCAATGTTTTTATATCCATAAATGATTTGATTTCTCTGTCAATTTTCAAGCCTAGCTAAGCAGGGTACAGAATTCTGGGCTGGAAATTGTTCTGTTTAAGTAGATTAAATGTAGATGACCATTGTCTTCTTGCTTGGAAAGTTTCATTAGAGAAGTCTGCGGTCCTTCTGATGGATTTGCCCCTGTACGTCAACTGGCACTTACTCCTGGCAGCTTGCAGAATCTTTTCTTTTGTCTTGACTTTGGACAGGTTCATCACAATGTGTCTTGGAGAAGCTCGGTTAGAGTTGAGGTGACCTGGCATCTGATATTTCTCTGAAAGCAGTGTGTCAGAATCTTTGGTGATATTTGGGAAATTTTCTTTTATAATATTCTCTAGTATGGGTTCCATTCCTCTGAGGCATTCTTCTTCCCCTTCTGGGATTCCTATAACTCGTATGTTGGATCACTTCATAAAGTCCCATAATTGTGACAGTGAACATTGTGCTTTCTCTCTCTTCTTTTCTGCCTCTTTTACTATCTGAGTTATCTCAAGAACTTTGTCTTCTACCTCTGAAATTCTTTCTTTCTTCATGGTCTAACCTGTTGCTGATACTTTCCATTGCATCTTTAAGTTCCCTAATTGACTGTTTTAGTTCCTTCAGCTCTGCTATATCCTTTTTATATTCTTCATATCGTTCATCTGTTATTTGATTCTGTTTTTGGATTTCCTTTTGGTTATTTTCCACTTTATTAGCAGTTTCCTTCATTATTTCCATTATTTATTTCATTGTTTTCATCATGTATATTGTAAATTCCTTTTCTGTCATTCCTAACATTTCTTTATAGGTCTAATCCTGTGCTGTAGCTACCTCATGGTCCCTTGGTGGGGTTGTTCTGGACTGGTTCTTCATGTTGCCTGGAGTTTTCTGCTGATTCTTCCTCATGAGTGATTTCTTTTATTTGTTTCCTTGCCCTAATTTTCCTTTCACTTCCTCTTGCTCTTTAAGTTCTCATGCCTGTGGACTAACTGTTAGATGAGTCCTTTTGGTACAGGACCAGAAGAGTGAGAAGGTGGAAGAGCAAGAAAGGGATGAAAGAAAGGAGGACCGAGTGAAAAGAAAATAAAAATAGAGAAAGGAGATGGGATGGGTAAAAGTAATATTGAGAAAATGAAGATACACACAGAATTAGGGAGACAGAGCCATATAGGTGTATAGTAGGGTACTTTGACACAACCTTAAAAAAAAACCCACTTTCTGGTGGTGCCCAGTTGGGTGGTTCCCTTGAGGTCAGTAGCCCTTTGCTAAGCTGATCAGACACAGTACCCCACCTCACCTAATAGAGAGGAAAGATAAAAATGCTGTAAATCAAACCAAAACAAGCAAACAGAAAACTTTATGGGATAAAATTGGGTGAAAAACCAAATAATAGCGGTAGAAACAGTAGCAAAAATGAAGTTCTAGTTATTGAAAAAGGTAGCAATGGGAAATTAAAATTAAACTAGAAAAATTGAGAAAGAAGAAAGATCTGTATGAAAAAGCTTGAAATTAAAAAACAAAACAACATCAACAACATCAAAATAAACAAAAAAACAGCCAAACCAATAAAAAAACAAAGAAAAAAAAACACAACCAAAAACAAAGCAGTATGTATATGTTGTTGAATATTGTCTGGGCAACACGTGGTCTTCAGGGGTATGAGATGTTAATCACAGTTCTGATACGACTGGAGGCTGCTGATTTCTCAAACCCCAGCAGGTCGACACCCTAAATTTCTCTTCAACCCACTTAAAAGGCACTTTGAACTTGTATACTTCCTGAGCAGAAGCCTTCCCAGAAAAGTGCTTGTCACTGGAATCACTGCTGAAGTGTCTATCCATTTACCCAGTGTGCCAAAATGGTCTTACTGTGCCCCTGAGGGTTAGGGTTGCAAGGTGGCTCAGACCCCACCCTTAGGCTACTCGGTGCTGGGTTACCAGCACCCACCAAGATTCTAGCTCTGTGACCCTGAGGGCGGAGCTTGCTGCTGGAGTTCACTCACAATGGCTCCCTGTGGCCCACAGCCAAACACTATTAGCTCCGTCTGGCTCAGCAGCTCAGACTGGGGCCCCAGACAAAGGCCAAAGTTCTCCACATTCCCACTCAGGCTCTCCCCAAGGCAGCTCAACTGAGTGCCAAGTCCAAAGACACCAAAACAGTTCACAGGTATGGCCTTTCTGGTTTGCAGTCTCGCTGCTACTGAACTTACTGTTGCGGGCGGGTTTAGACTGATTGAACACACGTGACCACTTGCCAGTTTTCCACTGTTTTAGTCCTCCTCTTGGGGTCCAGAAGTCTCTCGCTGACTCTCTGTATCCTCACAGGGGTGATGATAGGTAGATCCCACCAGCCAGAGATGCCTGGAGTCCTATCTCCCCGGACTCACAGTGCCCAGATGCAAGGAAGCTGTTACTCGGCCGCCATCTTGCTCTCCTCCCCACAAATTTCTGATAAAATTTTTTTAAATTGTATATAAAACCAGCACATTGTACCCCATGACTGCATTAATGTACACAGCTATGATTTAATAATAATAAAAAAAATATGACAAAAGACTAATATCCACAGTTTACAAGGAACTGAGATCAGGGTAAAAAAAAAAACAGAAAAACAAACTACAAAAAACACCCCCTGCCAAATAAATAACCCCATTAAAAAAGTGGGTGAAAGACATGAACTGATTTTTTTTTTAAAGAAGATAAACATATGGACATTTTTTCAATACATGAAAAACTGCTCGACATCACTAATCATCAGAAAAATGTAAATTAAAACCACAATGAGATATTACCTTACCCTTGTAATGTCATTATTAAATAGTCAAAAATATTAATAACTAATGTTATTAATAACTAATAAATAACATGATGTTGAGAAAACCACTGTTGGTAGGAATATAAATTAGTAAAACCTCTATGAAAAACAGTATAAATATTCATCAAGGAACTAAAAGAAGACTTACAATTGGATCTAGCAATATCACTACTGAAAGCCTATCGAAATATAAAGGTGACTTTATAAAATGACACCTGCACACAATGTTTACTGCAGCACAATTTACAATCGCAAATATATGGAATCAGCCTAAGTGTTCATCAATTGATAAGTGAATAAAGAGAATGTGACACACACACACACAAATGCACGCATGCACACCTGGAGAAGTACTCTGCCATAAAAAGGAATGAAATCATGTCTTTTTTAACAACTTGGATGGAACCAGAGACCATAATCCTATGTGAAATATCTGAGGAATAAAAACAAATTCCACATGTACTCATTTATAGGTGAAACCCAAAAGATAGACATCAAGAGAAAAATTTTTGACATGGCATATTCCAGTAATTCACCAAATGACAAACACAAAGGGAAAGTGGAGAGACACCTGATACATGTTCTCCAGGCCTTTTAGAAAATATGGAGCTGTTCCTTTGGACACATATATGCAAATCTACAAGAAATATAATATTGTAGACATCAAGGTATTTGATAGTATCCTTTGATACACAAAATGTATCAAATTTCACTGTTTGTACACTGTTCAAAAAGGCAGGCCATACAAATGTTACAATGGCAAAACTGGAAGAGTCTACAGTGTCACCCAGCATGCTGTTGGCATTGTTGTAAACAAACAAGGGCAAGATACTTGTCAAGAGGATTAATGTTCATATTGAGCATATTAAGCACTCTAAGAGACAGCATAGCTTCCTAAAATGTGTGAAGGAAAATAATCACAAAAAGAAGGAAGGCAAAGAGAAATGTACCTGGGTTTGACTGAAGTGCCAGCCTGCTCCACCCAGAGAAGCTCACTGTGAGAACCAAAAGAAAGGAGCCTGAGCTGCTGGAAACATTTCCCTATGAATTCATGGCACAATAGGCACAGGCATAGCACACAGGAGAACCAAAATAACCAGTTGAGCAGGAGCATAAAGAGCTAGGACCTATTCCCCATGAATTCATGGCATAACAGGTGTATAGCATATCACACAGGAGAACCAAGAGAACCAACGGAACAGGTACGTAAGGTGCTCAAACCTATTCCCCAGTAATTCATAGCATGATAGGTATTAAAAATAAAAGGCTATTGTAAAAAAAAAAGAAAATGAAAAATATTTAAAAATTTACCTTATCGAAAGTAAAATAGTTTGTGTCTCAAAGGATACTATAAAAAAATAAAAAGGCAGCTCTCTCACAATGGGAAAATATTTGCAAATTGCATATCTGATAAAGGATTAATATCTACATTTTTAAAAGTTACATCTCAAAATTAAGAAAATAACCCAACTGAAAATAGGCAAAGAGCTTCAATAGATTTTTTTTTCAAATAATAAGCATAAGATCAGTAAATATGCAAAAAGATATCCTACTATAAGGGATATCCAATCTACTTTTTTCTCTGCCTCACATTGCAAGAATAAGAGTTGCCTTGGGCCACATATTAAATACACAATCACTAAGAAAAGTTGGTTAGCAAAAATAAAGTTTTGTGCATATTTTTTGTGACATCTGACACCACATAGAAGCAAACAAAGTCCTCACAGAATCAGCGTGTGGCCCGCGGGCTACAGGTTGGATATCCCTGTATTATTAATCGGTTTGGGAAATGTAAATCAAAACCTCAGTGAGGCATCACTTCACACCTATAGGATGTTTATTAAAACAAGTAAGTAAATAAAAACAGAAAACAAGTGTGAGGATGTGCATAAATTGAAAGCATTGTGCATAGCTTATGCAGTCACTACAGAGATCAGTATCATAGATTCTTTAGAGACCTAACCATAAGGTTATGCACAGTGGCTCATGCCTGTAATCCCAGCACTCTGGTAGACTGAAGTGGGTGGATTTCCTGAGCTCACAGGTTTGAGACCAGTCTGAGACAGAGCAAAACCCTGTCTTTAAAAATAGCTGGGTGTTGTGGTGGGCGCCTGTAGTCCCAGCTACTTGGAGCCTGAGATAAGAGAATTGCTTAAGCCCAGGAGTTTAAAGTTACTGTGAACTGTGATGCCACAGTGGGAGCAACAAAGTGAGACTGTCTCAAAAACAAACAAACAAGAAACAGACCTAAACATAGAATTAATTACCATATTATTGTAATATTTGGTTGTGGGTTTGCTGTAGATGGCCTCTATCAGTTTAAGAAATATCCCATCTATGCCATTTTCTTAAGTGTTCTTGTTATAAAAGATGTTGAATTCTGTCAAATGCTTTTTCTGCATCTATTGAGAGGATCATATGGCCTCTTTCTTTGCTTCTATTTATGTGGTGAATTATGGTTATGGATTTGCTTATGTTCAACCAGCCTTGGATGGTTGAAGCCCACTTGATTGTGATATATAATTATTTTAATGTATAGCAAAATTCCATTTCCATTTTATTGAGTATTTTTGCATCAATATTCATTAATGATATTGATGTATAGTTTTCTTTTCTTTTCTTTTTTTTTTTTTTGTTATGTTCTTTCCTGGTTTTGGTATCCGGATGATGTTTGCTTCATAGAAAGCGTTGAAAAGGTTCAATTTTTTCTCAATATTTTGTAATATGTTCTGTGATAGGTACATGCTCTTTTTTGAAGGTTTGATAGAATGCTGGTATAAAGCCCTCTGGTCCAAGAATTTTTTTTTTTAATTGAGACAGATTCTTACTATGTTACCCTTGATAGAATGCCATTTCCTCTACACTTTGAAAATTTGGGTAATAGAGTTTATTACTTTTTTATTTTTATTAAATCATATCTGTGTACATTAATATGATCATGGGGCAACATACACTTGGTTCATAGATCGTTTGACACATTTTCATCACACTAGTCAACATAGCCTTCATAGCATTTTCCTAGTTATTTTGCCAAGACTTTTACATTCCACATTTACTAGGATTCACATATACCCTTGTAAGATGCACCGCAGGTGTAATCCCATTAATCCCCTTCCCTCCACCTCCCTCTTCCCTCCCTCCCCTCCCTTTCCCCCTTCTCCCTATTCTTAGGTTGTAGCTAAGTTATAGCTTTCATGTGAAGGTACTACATTAGTTTCATAATAAGGGTGAGTACATTGGGTACTTTTTCTTCCATTCTTGAGACACTTTACTAAGAAGAATATGTTACAGCTCCATCCATGTAAACATGAAAGAGGTAAAGTCTCCATTTTTTTTAAGGCTGCATAATATTCCGTGATGTACATATACCACACTTTATTAATCCATTTGTGGATCAATGGGCACTTGGGCTTTTTCCATGACTTAGCAATTATGAATTGGGCTGCAATAAACATTCTGGTAGAAATATCTTTGTTATGGTGTGATTTTTGGTCTTCTGGGTATATGCCCAGTAGAGGGATTATAGGATTGAATGGCAGATCTATTTTTAGATCTCTAAGTGTTCTCCATATCTCTTTCCAAAAGAAATGTATTAATTTGCATTCCCACCAGCAGTGCAAAAGTGTTCCCTTTTCTCCACATCCATGCCAACATCTCTGGTCTTGGGATTTTGTGATATAGGCTAGTCTCACTGGAGTTAGATGATATCTCAAAGTAGTTTTGATTTGCATTTCTCTGATGCTTAAAGATGATGAGCATTTTTTCATATGTCTGAAGGCTGTGCGCCTGTCTTCTTCAGAGAAGATTCTCTTCAAGTCCCTTGCCCAGCCTGCGATGGGATCCCTTGTTCTATTCTTGCCAGTGCTTTTGAGTTCTCTGTGGATTCTAGTTATTAAACCTTTGTCGGAGATATAGCCCGCTAATATCTTCTCCCATTCTGAGGGCTGTTTGCTTGCTTTACTTACTGTGTTCTTGGCTGTCAGAAGCTTTTTAGTTTGATCAAGTCCCAATAGTGTATTTTTCAAGCAGCTTCAATTGCCCGGGGGATCCTTCTCATAAAAAACTCGCCCAACCCAATTTCTTCAAGGGTTTTCCCTGCACTCTCTTCTAGTATTTTTATAGTTTCATGTCTTAGGTTTAAATCTTTAATCCAGTGAGAGTCTATCTTAGTTAATGGTGAGAGGTGTGGGTCCAGTTTCAGTCTTCTAAAGGTTGCCAGCCAGTTCACCCAGCACCATTTGTTAAATAGGGAATCTTTTCCCCACTGAATGTTTTTAATTGGCTTGTCAAAAATAAATAACGGTAATTAGCTGGATTCATCTCTTGGTTCTCTATTCTGTTCCAGACATCTACTTTTCTGTTTCTGTGCCAATACCATGCTGTTTTGATCACTATTGATTTGTAGTATAGTCTGAGGTCTGGTAGCGTGATTCCTCCTGCTTTGTTTTTATTTTTGAGTAATGTCTTGGCTATTCGAGGTTTTTTCTGATTCCATATAAAACGAAGTATTGTTCTTTCAAGATCTTTAAAGTATGACAGTGGAGCTTTAATGGGGATTGTGTTGAAATTTTATATTGCTTTGGGTAGTATGGACATTTTAACAATGTTGATTCTTCCCATCCATGAGCATGGTATATTTTTCCATTTGTTAACATTCTCAGCTATCTCTTTTCTTAGAGTTTCATAGTTCTCTTTATATAGATCTTTCACGTCCTTTGTTAGATAAACTCCCATGTATTTCATCTTCTTTGGCACTACTGTGAATGGGATAGAGTCCTGAACTGTTTTTTCAACTTGACTGTTGTTGGTATATATAAAGGCTACCAATTTATGAATGTTGATTTTGTAACCTGAGACGCTGCTGTATTCCTTGACCACTTCTAAGAGTTTTGTAGTAGAGTCCCTAGTATTTTCCAGATATACGATCATATCATCTGCGAAGAGCGAAAGTTTGATCTCTTCTGACCCTATGTGGATACCCTTGATCGCCTTTTCTTCCCTAATTGTGGTGGCTAAAACTTCCATTACAATGTTAAAGAGCAATGGAGACCATGGGCAGCCTTGTCTGGTTCCTGACCTGAGTGGAAATGATTTCAATTTAACTCCATTCAATATGATATTGGCTGTGGGTTTGTTGTAAATGGCCTCTATCAGTTTAAGAAATGTCCCTTCTATACAAATTTTCTTAAGTGTTCTGATCATGAAGGGATGTTGGATGTTATCAAAAGCTTTTTCTGCATCGATTGAGAGAATCATATGGTCTTTGTTTTTTAATTTGTTTATGTGCTGAAATACATTTATAGATTTACGTATATTGAACCAGCCTTGAGATCCTGGGATAAGACCAACTTGGTCATGATGTATGATTTGTTTGATATGTTGCTGGATTCTGTTGGTTAGAATCTTGTTGCATATTTTTACATCTGTATTCATTAGTGATATTGGTCTATAATTTTCTTTTCTTGTTGGGTCTTTTCCTGGTTTGGGGATCAGGGTGATGTTTGCTTCATAGAACGTGTTGGGTAGTCTTCCTTCTTTTTCTACCTTTTGGAACAGGTTGAGTAATATAGGTACTAGTTCCTCTTTAAAGGTTTGGTAGAATTCCGATGTAAAACCATCTGGTCCTGGGCTTTTCTTTGTGGGGAGATTTGTATGGTTGATGTTATTTCCGAACTTGATATGGCCCTGTTCAACGTTTCCACTTGATTTTGGTTAAGTCTTGGAAGGTGACGTGCTTCCGAGTAATGCTCAATTTCCTTCAGATTTTCGTATTTCTGAGATTAAAGTTTCTTGTAATATTCATTAAGGATTTTTTGGATTTCTGAGGAGTCTGTTGTTATTTCGTCTTTGTTATTTCTGATTGATGAGATTAGAGATTTTACTCTTTTTTTCCTGATTAGGTTGGCCAAAGGTTTATCTATTTTGTTGACCTTTTCAAAAAAGCAGCTTTTTGATTTATTGATCTGTTGTATCATTCTTTTGTTTTCAATTTCATTTTGTTCTGCTCTGATTTTGGTTATTTCTTTTCTTCTACTGGATTTATGGTTGGAGTGTTCTTCCATTTCCAGTCTCTTGAGATGTCCCATTAAGTTGCTTACTTCCCCTCTTTCCGTTCTCCTGAGGAAAGCATGCAGTGCTATAAATTTCCCTCGTGGGACTGCCTTTGCAGTGTCCCAGAGGTTCTGATCGTTCATGTCTTCATTGTCATTTTGTTCCATAAATTTGGCAATTTCCTTCTTGATCTCATCTCTGACCCAGCTATCATTCAACATAAGGTTATTTAACTTCCATGTTTTTGTATGTGTATGCAGATTCCTGTTGTTACTCATCTCAAGTTTTATTCCATGATGATCTGAGAAAATGCATGGTATAATTTCTATTCCTTTAAATTTACTGAAGTTAGACTTGTGACCTAAGATGTGATCGAGTCTGGAGTAAGTTCTGTGGGCTGATAAGAAGTATGTGTATTCAGTTTTGTTGGGATGAAATGTTCTGTAGATGTCTGCTAAATCTAAATGTTGGATGGTTAGATTTAAATCTAGAATTTCTTTACTCAGCTTTTTGTTGGAGGATCGATCCATCACTGCCAAAGGAGTGTTAAAATCTCCGACTATTATAGAGTTGGAGGAAATCAAGTTGCTCATGTCTGTTAGAGTTTCTCTTATAAATTGACGTGCATTCTGGTTGGGTGCATAGATATTAATAATTGAAATCTCATCTTATTGAGTCTTACCCTTCACAAATATGAAGTGACCATTTTTGTCTTTCCTTACTTTTGTTGGTTTAAAGCCTATTGTATCCACAAATAAAATTGCAACTCCTGCTTTTTTCTGGTTACCATTTGCCTGGAATATGGATGACCATCCTTTCACCCTGAGTCTGTATTTGTCTTTTAAGTTATGATGTGACTCTTGTATGCAACAAATGTCTGGCCTGAGTTTTTGTATGCAGTCAGCTAACCAATGTCTCTTTATAGGGCAGTTTAAGCCATTCACATTAATGGAGAGTATTGATAAGTTTGGTGGAATTTGGGGTATTGAGTTTTTTGAAAGTCCAGTGGGAATTTTTAATCCTTTTGCCATTGTAGAATTTGGAGTTTGATCAGAAGTTTCTGAGTCAGTTTACTTTTGTAGTAGAGGATTGGGTTGGTTATTATCGAGGATAGGTCTGAGAATATCCTGAAGAGCTGGTTTGGTTATGGCAAATTTCTTTAGCATATGTATGTCATTAAAGTATTTAATTTCTCCATCATAAATGAAACTCTGTTTAGCTGGATACAAGATCCGGGGTTGAAAGTTATTTTGCTTGAGGAGATTAAACGTTGATGACCACCCTCTTCTGGCTTGAAAAGTTTCAGCAGAGAGATCTGCAGTCATTCTAATGTTCTTCCCTTTGAAGGTAATAGATTTCTTTCGCCTGGCCGCTTTGAGAATTTTCTCCTTCATATTAACTTTAGTGAAGTGAATTATGATATGCCTGGGGGATGTCTTATTGTGGTTGAGTCGTGCTGGGGTTCTGAAGCTATCTGCTATCTGAATTTCAGGTTCTCTAGGCATGTCTGGAAAATTCTCTTTCATAATTTCATGCAGAAGGGCCTCTGCGCCCAGTGAGGCCACTTCATCTGTTTCAGGAATTGCTATGAGACAGATATTTGCCTTCTTCGAGTTATCCCAGAGCTCTCTGAGTGAGTGATCCATTTTTGCTCTCCATTTCTCTTCCTCTTTGAGAGTTTGGGAGAGTTCAAAGGCTTTATCTTCAATGTCGGAGATCCTTTCTTCTGTTTGGTCCATTCTGTTGCTAAGGGATTCTACTGTATTTTTGATATCTTTGAGGGATGCAAATTCTTGTTTCAGTGTGTATAAGTCTTTGGTGGTTTTGTCTTTAAATTCATTCAATTCTTGAGACAGCTTTTGTATTTGTCTACGAATTCCTAATTCCATTTTGTTAATCTTGTTTGCCATCCAAATTCTGAATTCTATTTCTGACATCTCAGCCAGTTGTTTATGAGTGGAATCTTCAATTACATCTGCTGTATCTTTCCTTGAGGGGGTTGATCTATTCTGGTTATTCATGTTACCAGAGTTTTTCCACTGATTCCAGAACAACTGCAATAAATAAGAACTGCAAAAAATAAGAACAACTGGAATAAAAATAGTGATAATCGTAAAATAATTGAAAGAAAGGAAAAAAAGAGAGAAAAAAGTGGTGTTAGAAGGAAGGTTAAATGAGAAGAAAGAAGAAATTAAAATTAGAAGACATAGAAATAAAAGATATATCTATATATAAAGTAATAATAAAAAATTATTGAAATCTCCTCTAAGAAAATGGTGAGGAAAAAACAGACAAAAACATAACAAACAAACAAAAAAACCCCACGAAAACAAAAAAAAAAAAAACAAATTAAAAGAAAACAAAAAAAAAGGCACCAACTACAAAAATGTTCTTGTGTGTAGAAGTATACCTATAAATATCTATATGTTTGCTTTAGGGATCAACTTCCTACGAATATATTCATACTGCGATATAGTTTCTGGACACCAGGTGGCGCTGTGAGTTGTTCCGAGACTTATACCTGATTTACAGTTTATACCGTTACCATGGTAACCACCTTCCATGGCCGATCACCATTTTGGAGTTTCCATAAAAGATTGTTGCCTAAGAATTGTGCAACCTCAGCTGTTCTTTTCCAGATAGCACTTGCGACTGACTTTCCCACCCAGTGCAGGTGTCCACGCTTCCTAAGTCCCTCCACTCTGTTCCCAGGTTCCCCTGCAAACTGGCGACTGCAATCGGCCATAAGAGGAGCGGTGCTGAGTTAGCGCGGTCGTTGGCGGGCTCCCGGCTCTATCTCCTGTAGCTGGTTCCCGCGGTTTCAGCAGCCAAAGCCGGTCCGCGGCTTCAGTAGCTTTGCAGCTCCATTAGCCAAAGCCGGGTCCTAGGCTTCAAGCCGGTTCCCGTGGTTGGAGCGCTTGGGGGACTTATTCTGAGTTTTATGGATCAGAGTTTCCCTTTTGGATGGGCGCCCGCCAGTTCTCAGCGCAGCCTGAACCCCCAGCCCCCTCCAACGCCTGGGGGAAAGGTGCCCGCCCTTTTGGGTAGTTCAAAATGTCTGTTTCCCGCACAGGATCCCTTCCCTTCAATTGTCCAACAGTTTGCCCAGCTCCCCGTGGTTTTGAGTGGCTCTCCTTTCGGAAGCCTCCCTCAGTTCAGGATTAATTATTTGTCAATTGGATTTTGTCAGCATTTACAAGCTGTTGACCTCCGTAGGGGAGGGGCCTGCTGGCCGGCACAGCAGAGCAGGGAAGAATCTCTACAACAGAGTCTGTGATTTTAAATTACCCCTCATATATAGCAAACTGCCAGTTCACTGGGCGTCTCCAGCTGTCTGTCCACTCCAATAATCCACACAGAGGGAAGGTCCAGACTGCCTTTCCTCTCACCTGGTGGCTTGGGAGAGGTGGGCTACACATCGGTCCTGTCTGCCATCGTGCTCCACCTTCGGTCATAGAGTTTTTGTTTGTTTGTTTGTTTGTTTTTTGTAGTAGTCAGAGATGATCTCTTGTATCTCTGTGGTATCTGTTGTTATTTCTCCTTTTTCATTTCTCATGGAGGTTCTTTGAGTTTATTTCTAGTTAATCTAGCCAGAGGTTTTCTATCCCTCTTCTGTTGATCATAGTGCTGGAAGTCTTAGCCAATGCAATCAGGAAAGAGAAGGATATCAAGAGTATCCAAATGGGGACAGAAGAGGTGAAACTTTTGCTTTCTGCTGATGATGTAATTTATATATATATATATATTTTTTTTTTGCAGTTTTTGCAGTTTTTGGCCGGGGCAAGGTTTGAACTCACTACCCTTGGTACATATTCCTTGAGCCACAGGTGCCGCCCTGATTAGTGCAATTTTTTTTGAGACGGAGTCTCATTCCACCCTGGGTAGAGTGCCATGGCATCATACCTCACAGCAATCTCAAATTCTTGGGCTTGAACAATCCTCTCACCTCAGTCTCCTGAGTAGCTGGGACCATAGGTATGCACCACCATGCCCAGATAGTTTTTGTATTTTTAGTAGAGATGGGATCTCACTGTTGTGCAGACTGATCTCAAACTCCTGAGCTCAAGCAATCCACCAGAGTTCTGGGATTACAGGTATAAGCCACGACACCTAGCTGATGATATAATCTTACATCTTATAAAACTCCAGAGACTTAACCACAAGATCCCTGAAAGTAATCAAGAAATACAGTAATGTCTCAGGCTACGAAGGCAGTGTCCCCAAATCAGTATCCTTCATAAGCACCAACAGAAGTCAAGCTGAGAACAAATCAAAGACACAATACCCTTCTCAAATAAAACAAAATACCTTGGAATTTACTTAACAAAGGAGTTGAAGTATCACTACAGAGAGAACTATGAAACTCTGAAAAAGAAATAGCAGAAGGTATGGCTCATAGCTGGAAAGAATCCATGTTGTTAATATGTTTATGCCACTCAAAGCAATCTACAGATTTAACGCAGTTTTCATTAAAGCAGCACAGTCATACTTTGAAGATGTTGAAAAAATTGCTCTTTGATTCATATGGAACCAGACAAAACAATGAATAGTCAATCCAATTCTGCAAAATAAAAACTAATCTGGAGGCATACTGTTACCAGACTTTAGGTTATACTGCAAGCCTATAGTGGTCAAACAACATGGTACTGGCATAAAAGTAGAGACATAAATCTATAGAACAAAATTGATAACGTGGAGATGAAACCAGCTGCATATCACTATCTGATCTTTGACAAAACAAACGAAAGATTAGACTGGGGGAAAAAAATCCCTTTTTAATAAATGGTGCTGAGAGAACTGGATAGCCATGTGTAAAAGGCAGAAACTGGATCCACAGTTTTCACCACTTACAAAAATTGAGTCATGCTATATAAAATATTTAAATCTAAGATAAGAAATAAAAACCTTAAAGGAAAGTGGGAAAACCTCTTAACAATATTGGCCTTGGGAAAGAATTTGTGAAGAAGATCTTATTTGCAACTGCAGCAACAACAAAAATAAACAAATGGGACCTGAACAAGTTAAAAAGCTTCTGTGTAGCTAAGGACACAATCAGCAAAGCAAATAGCAAACCTTCAGGATGGTAGAAAATATTCACATATTGTGAATCAGACAAAGGGCTAGTGATCATACTATACAAAGAACTCAAACAAATAAACAAGAAAGGAGCAAATAATACCATCAATCAATGGGCAAGTGGCTTGAACAGAAGCTTTTCCCAAGAAGACAGATGAATGGCAACACACACATGAAAAAATGCTCATCTTCCCTATGCAGAAATGCAAATCAAAACCACCTTCAGATATCACCTAACCCCAGTGAGAATAACCCACATCACAGGATCCCAAAGCTGCAGATGCTGGTGTGAGAGAGGGGTACACTAATGCTCCGTTGGTGGGATTGCAAACTAGTGCAGCCCTTTTGGAAAGAAGTATGGAGACTCCTCAAAGGACTGAAAGTAGATCTTCCATTTAAACCCACAATTCCATACTAATCTAATAAAAGAAAAAAAAATTATTTTACTAGAAGGACATTGGTACTAGAATGTTTATAGCAGTTAAATTCACAATTGCAAAGATGTGGAAACAACCCAAGTGCCCATCAGTCCATCAGTGGATTAATAAATTGTGGTCTATGTATTCCAGGGAATACTATTCATCCATGAAAAGATGGAGACTTTGCATCTTTTGTATTTACCTGGATGGATTGGAAGAACATTTTCCTTAGTAAAGTGTTACAAGAATGAAAAAGCAAGTATCCCATGTACTCAGACATGAAAGAAAAACACAAAGTTAGAAAGTGGGGAGGAGGCGGGGGGTTAAATAGTTCCCACCTATTGGGTACAATGTAGGGGTATACGGCACACTTCCTGTGTACAGGACTTAACTACAACTCAGACTTTGGGATGTAGCTTACAAACAGAAAGAATGTAACCTAATTGTATGTACTCTCATATGAAGCCATAATAAAATAAAAAGAATTACCAGCAATTTCACTTCTGGGCATACGCACAAGAGTATTGAAAGCAAAGAGTTAGACAGATACTGTTTATCCATATTTATGGCTTTGGCATCTTTGTTCACAACAGTTAAGAGGCATAAACAACCAAACTGTCCATTTAATTGATGAAGAGGAAAACAAAATGTGGTATTTATTATACATGTAATGGAACATTGTATAGCCTTTAAAAAAATGAAATTCTGATTCATTTTACAACATGGATGTACCTTATAATTATTACATTAAATGAAGTAAATTATGAGGTAGCTAAATATTCAAATTAATAGAGATTTCAAGGTAACTTTACTCTTATGCACTTCATTTTTCTGCCAAGTGCCAACCACACAACTTTGTCTCCTTTGAGTGTGCTAATAAAGGTCCTTATGGTTCTCTGATAATTTCTGTAATAGAATAAGGCTCCAATTAACCACAGGCTCCAAAGGGACAAAATGAAGTTTTAACTCTTGCTAATTGAGAGGCTATTTAATAAGGCTCTGTGGGTGTTCAACTTTGCAAACCTCATTAAAAGTTTTCTGCTACAATCCCAGAAGCCTGATTTAATGAGGCTTTAAACACTACTCTTCCAATTAAGGCCCTTCTCTCCCATGCTTACAGAAGGGACACAAAGATGGCAGTGGTTACTTCCTGACGGTCATTGTTATTGAAAGACCCCATCAACTATTGTTGTAAAGGGAAAAAATAAATTAAAGTTTTGTCAAAACTATCTGGGCTATAAGACCAGTTAGTAATGCCCTCCAACTTCTACTTTCAAACATTGTTAAATATCTTTTGAGTGATAGAAGACTCCACAATCTTTTTAAAACATTTTAGGAAGAATATAAACTAAAATATATATGCATAAAGGATATGCATGTAACCAATAATGGTTAGGAGGGATTGGGTGGCAATTTCTGAAACCTGGAAAGTTGGTGAGCTGATGTTATTTCTAGTCTTTCTTTGCTTCTTAACAATTTAATATGCAGGCATTTAAGAACACCATAAATAATAACCAATTAGATAATCTTCTGGCCAATATTTTATTCACATGTACTATGTTTGTACAAACAAAAGTGAGAGATATTGGACCATTTTGTTTTTGAGGTGCTTTTCATCTCTGGTTGCCATAGTATAGTACTTACAGTTTTACTTTCAATAATAGGTAAACCTTGAAGGCATTGTGGATTGTTTAAATCACAAGGATATTGGTCCAAGAACTCAAGAGTTCAGCTTCCCATGCTGATTCTCCACATTCACACACTTAGGTGGCCCCCTAATAGAAATATATATAGTGCTTAATGAAAGGCAAAAGACCCTTTGTATTTTTTATTGATAAATATATTTATATATATTTATGGGGTACATGTGATATTTTGTGACATGCAAAGACTGTATAATGCTCAAGTCATGGTATTTTGGGTATAAATCACCTTAAGTATTTATTAATTCTAAGTGTTGAGAACATTACACATCCTCTTCTCTAGCTATTTTGAGATATGCGATACAGTATTGTTAACTACAGTCACTCTACTTGGCTATCAAAGATTAGAAATTATTCCTTCTATCTAACTGTATATTTGTACCCATTAAACAACCTTCCTTTTTTCTCCCTCCCACCACAAACCTTTCCCAGCCCCTGATATTTATCATTCTCCTTGCAACCTCCATGAGATCAACTTTTCTATCTCCTATTTATGACTAAGATCATGCACTATTTTGAAAAAGACTTTTTTTAGGCCAGGCACACATGCTTATAATCCCAGCACTTGGAAAGCTGAGTCCAGGAGTTTAAGACTAGCCCAGACAATAACACAGTGAGACTCTCATCTAAACAAAATATAATAAATAAAATAAAAACTTAGTGATGCATGGTGTGCATACCTGTAGTCCCAACTTGGAAACCTAAGGCAGGAGGATTGCTTGAGCCCAGGAGTTCAAAGTTACAGTGAGCTATGATTACACCACTGCCCTTCAGCCTGGGTGACAGAGAAAGACTCTGTCTCCAAAAGAATAAAAAAAAAATGATCCCTTTTAAATCTTTTTTAAAAATTTTTATTAAAAAAAACTTTTTTTTTTGAGATAGTGTATGGACTTTGTCTCCCTGGTAGAGTGCCATGGCAACATAGTTCACAGCAACCTCAGACTCTTAGGCTCAAGTGATTCTCTTGCCTCAGCCTCACCAGTAGCTGAGACTACAGGTGCCCCTCACAATGCCCAGCTAGTTTTAGAAACAGGGTCTTGCTTTAGCTTAGGCTGTTCTTGAACACATGAGCTCAGGTGATCCACCTGCCTCAGACCCCCAGAGTGCTGGGATTATAGGTGTTAGCCACTGTGTCTGTTTTTTTTTAAGCCAGAGTCTCATTCTGTCACCGTTAGTAGGCTGCTGTGGCATCATCATAGTTCACAGCAACCTTAGACTCCTGGGGTCAAGCGATCCTCTTGCCTTAGTCTCCTGAGTAGCTGGGACTATAATCACTTGCCACATGCCTAGCTAGTTTTTTAATTTTTAGTAGAGATGGGCTCTCCCCCTTGCTCAGGCTGGATTCTGATCTCCTGAGTTTGAGCAATTCACTTGCCTCAGACTCCCAGAGTGCTAGGATTACAGGCATCTTGTCTGGCCAATATCATTATTTTTATTTGTTTCTATCCAATTCTCAGTTTAGCTACTTAGAGAGGTTTTTTAACCTCCTTTTGTTCTTTCTGCCTAAATTCACAAGCAAGCTCATCTCTTTATAAATATATCCTCACAGAAGAAGAAAACATGGCCTCAAGGCCTTTTCATAATAAATAAAGCTAAAGATTTGTTTTACTCTTTCTTAAACTTGGATTTCTAATATTAGTTGGGTCATTAAATCAGTTCATCATGTCATAACTCTATCCTCATACTAAAATAGGTATCTAAGTATTGTAACAATTTGCACATCGTCTTTCATTGTTAAAGTGATGAATCTTTAAGTCTTCTTAAAATATTTGTTGGTTGATGTTTGGTTAACCTGAAATGTATTTATGAACCTGTCACACAATATAGAATTTAGGAATCTACTGACAATTTCCACATAAAATATGGCCTTTCCCTAGCCCATTTCTCTACCTCTACCACTGTAAGAAGCCATCATTCTAAACCCATTGTTCAGCATCTTATTTTCATTTATCTGTGTTCTTTAAATATAGGTTTTAAACATCTTTTGTTTAAATTTTTTAATGCTTCATCATTTTTTTTAGAAAAGCTATTGTATAGCAACTAACCTCCTTGAATGTGTTAATTGTATAAATAGGATTTATCTTAATATTTTTCAAATTGTTGGAGTTCTCTTTTTAGGAGACAGAGTCTCACTCTTTGGCCCAGGCTGAAGTACAGTGGCATCATCATAGCTCACTGCAACTTTGAACTCCTTGGCTCAAGTAATCCTCTGGCCTCGACCGCTCAAAATGCTGGGACTACAGCCCTGAACCACCATGCCTGACCTCAAGCTCATTGCTTTTAACTATTGTAAAACATTACATTGTGTTAATACAACACAAATTATTTATCAAATTACTTAGACCCTTTGGATTTATATATTTATGCTATAAAAAATGGTGGGTTTTTTCTTTTTGGAAAATCTTTTTTGTGACTCCTACTATAAAAAAGTTCCTTGGATTGTATAGATAGAAATAGAATAGCCAGACTGTATATAATATGAATGCCAAATGTACAACATAGCACTGATCTCTTTTCCAAAGAGATCATATCAGTTTTCATTCTAATCAGCAATGCTACATTGTTCTGCCAAGAAACATACTCACTGACATCTGGTAATGTTTGAATTTTTTGTTTTTTCTGCTTGGAAATAAAACCCTATTCTTGACCAATATTACAAATGTTAACTGGCAATATGTATCTCTTTTTCTGTGAAATGACTGCTCATGTCTTAAATTTTTCTATTTGTGTATTTCACATGTATAAACATATGTATATATTTGAGAAGGAATCAGGGAATAGTGCAAAATATATATGCATTTGATACTAAGTGTATTGTTCTTCTTAGTTATAACTAGAATTTCACCTATTTTAAATGTTTACAAATTTTCTTAATGTCACCATAGTCAAATTTTTCAATGATGTCTTTGTATAACTTGTTTAAAAAAATTGATATCTACCCATACTAGCACAGATATTTGCTTATAATTTATAATAAATATTTAAGTTCTTATTTTAAATATATGTTTTGATCCATATGATGTTGATTTTATACATTATTTCATAGAAATTAAATTTCAGATTTCTCCAATGACCAGCATTTTTTAAAGAAGCTTATTAAAATTATGTACAGATTTGGCTCAGCACCCATAGCTCAGTGAATAGAGCACAGGCCACATACACAGAAGCTGGCGGGTTCGAGCCCAGCCCAGGCCGCAGAGGAACAATGACAACTGCAACCAAAAAATAGCCAGGCATTGTGGTGGGCACCTGTAGTCCCAGCTACTTGGGAGGCTGAGGCAAGAGAATCACTTAAGCCCAAGAGTTTGAGGTTGCTGTGAGCTATGATGCCATGGCACTCTACCACGAGCGACATAGTGAGACTCTGTCTTGAAAAAAAAATTATGTACAGATTTAATTTTGTTCAAAATAGTCATATTATTTGTAATAGATTAATTTATAATAAAAATCAGGCACAAAATTTTATAATATCTCACATCTAAGTGAAGTTTACTTCTTGTTTGCATGGCAATGTTGGAAAGGGGCACAGGTGTGGCTTCTAAGTGCTACTTCAGGAACCTATTTCCTGTGACATCTTCATTGTAACACACACAAGGAGAAAAAGAATGTGAAGGAGAGCAACATACGGAGGGCTGCTCTTTCTTCACCCTTTTATCCTCTTTCTCTCCCTCCTTCCCTTCCTTCTTTTCTCCTTTTCTCTATCCTTCTCTCTTTCTCTCTTCTTCTCATCTTCACCTCTCTCCCTCCTTTTCTTTCTCCCTTTTGCTGAAAACATCCACATTTCAAAATAAAAAACTCCAGAATTTTCAAATAGAACATCAAATTACGGAAAGAAAATTGAAGACCTAGCTTGGATCCACCGATCTTATTTCACATCTACCCACTCAACAGACACACATATGCTCTCTCTTAATGTTTTTGCATTATTTAAAGCAATGTTTACATATCTTGTCACTCTTTTATTATACATAATTTATTATTCCTAGTTTCCTCCTTTTCATTTAACCATAATATCTTATCATGCTAAGACAATTAGTAGTATTTTCATAATGTCATCTAATCACATTTTAAAGCATACTTCTTAATAATCTCATGCATTTTGATAGTTATTTGGATGAGCATTATTGAACACACAGGGGTGGTTCATGCTGCTTGCTGCATAGAAAGCCAGTTACTGAGACAATGAGGAGAAGATTGTCAAAGAGGAAAAGATTTATTGCAGGAGATGCATCTGCTGGGGGGTGGGGGGGGACAAAGACTGCCTCAAGTCTACCTCCCCAACCTACAGGGGCAAGCGCTTTTTATGGAGGTGAAAATGAATAATGTATGAGGGGAGTGAATATGATTATGTGTTTGGGCTGCTGGGCACACCAGTGCATTGAAGAATCATTCTAGTATATATATCCCATGAACATAAAACAGTGGGTAAGTTCCACCCAGAGTAGGGGTTTTAGTATTATCATGAGCTAGGGATTCATATTTGTCATTCTTTCAGCCTGTGCTCAGACTTATTGGGGTCCTTGGACATAATCTGCAGTGGTGTATCCCTTCTCTTGTATTTTCTGGACAAACAAGTGGTGTCAATCTCTGTAGTTATCTCATGGCCACAAGAAGGTTCTGCTGTTCCTGGGAAAGAAACGCAAAAGGGAACTCATTAGTACAACAGAAAGTTACAAAGTCTGGTCAGCAAATCCTACTGGCCTAGGAAATTTAAACATAAGAGAACTACAAAAAAAAATTATTAAAAAAATGTTTTCTTGCTTATAGAGCCAGTTACACAAGGGAACAAAAAACTTCGCACTTGTACTAGATTGTTGTGTTGATTGTTTTTAACTACATATGAATTTCCACCTATCATATTCAGCCACAACACCACCACTTCAACTTCCATAGATGGTCATTCTGCTCATCTGTACACAGACTAGAAGTGCCAGAGAATAAATACTACCAGGAGAGAAGCCCTTAACCAATTACCTGCAAGATTCAGGTCTTGTATTGCCTCCCACTGCCAAGGCTGATTGTAGGAAGTACGTGCTTTACACACTTTCCCAAAAGTGAGCCACAGTAATGGGTTGCAGGTCCCCTCTATAGTAGCTTGCTTAATAAAACACACTTTATTAGGGGCGGCGCCTGTGGCTCAGTCTGTAAGGCGCCGGCCCCATATACCGAGGGTGGCGGGTTCAAACCCGGCCCCGGCCAAACTGCAAACAAAAAATAGCCGGGCATTGTGGCGGGTGCCTGTAGTCCCAGTTACTCGGGAGGCTGAGGCAAGAGAATCCCTTAAGCCCAGGAGTCGGAGGTTGCTGTGAGCTGCGTGAGGCCATGGCCCTCTACCGAGGGCCATAAAGTGAGACTCTGTCTCTACGGAAAAAAAAAAAAAAGATACTTTACTAAGAATAAATCCAGGTTAATACGAAGGATGTAAAGTCTCCATTTTTTTTAATGGCTGAATAGTATTCCATGGTATACATATACCACAGCTTGTTAATCCATTCCTGGGTTGGTGGGCATTTAGGCTGTTTCCACATTTTGGCGATTGTAAATTGAGCTGCAATAAATAGTCTAGTACAAGCGTCCTTATGATAAAAGGATTTTTTTCCTTCTGGGTAGATGCCCAGTAATGGGATTGCAGGATCAAATGGGAGGTCTAGCAAGAATGGAGAAGGATGAATCCTATGTACTCAATTTTGATATGAGGACAATTAATGACAATTAAGGTTATGGGGGGGAGCAGAAAGAGGGACGGAGGGAGGGGGGTGGGGTCTTGGTGTGTGTCACACTTTATGGGGGCAAGACACGATTGCAAGAGGGACTTTACCTAACAATTGCAATCAGTGTAACCTGGCTTATTGTACCCTCAATGAATCCCCAACAAAAAAAAAAAAAAAAAAGGAAAAAAACACTCTTTATTAACTTCCTTCTTGTCCTTGTATTAATTCTTTATGATCCTACTCTCAAATAAGTGAGAGTAAACTTTCCATCTTAGGATTTGGTCCTGGAGGAATCCAAACTCGGGCAAAAACTGGACCTCCCCAACTATTTGATAATGCTATGAGATATGCTTGGAGACTTTTCTCCCCCCAAAGGATGTATTTTTCTGGTACTTTCTTGTGGCTAACTTGGCTTTACCCCTATACCTCCCGCCCTTTTATGTTATATATTTATTTTCTTGCTAAGAACTAATAATCAGTTGAGAGGCTTGATGGATTCATTAGCTGTGGTTCAATTATACTGTCAAAACTACTTCAAGGATGGTGCTGGGTACTTCCTGTGGCATCTCAGCATGAGGCCCTGGTTTCCAACTTGGTTACTTTGGCTGATACCAATCTGATCTGTGGGATTACATACTGTGACTTTGATCAGCTCTTTTTGGTTTTATTTTAATAAGTTTAGGATGTACAAACAGTACTTTAATACATGGACGAATTGCATAGATTTTAGTGTACCTGTCACCCAACCAGAATACAATGTACCCAATAGGTAATTCCCACACACCCCCCTTCTTACCATCCCCTCTTCTTGAAAGGTTTCAGACCCAAAAGGTAAAATATTATTCTGAGGTATGAGATGAAAGGAAGATGGGGTCCCGGTATTTTATGGTCAAAGTGGGTTTTGATATCCATTTTGATACCTGGGTGCAGGTAGGGTGAGATTCCTGACTGGGAAGAAATTCACATATGGGCTACAGCAGATGGGGATTTTAAAGGATCAGAGAAGCAGGGATTGGTCCATTCACCATTTCCTGGGAGAGACATACACTTGTTCTTCCTGAGTGAGTCAGTTCTACTTAGGCAGGTGGGTGGGAAAGGGTCAGAGAGGCAGGGAATTGGTCCATTTACTGTTTCCTGGTAGAGACATATACTCATCCTTCTTGGGTGGGATAGTTCTATTTGGGTGGGTCAGTAATCTGATTCTATCATTCCAGTCTTTCTAATCTATTATAAGGAGGCAGGATGATGGGTGTAGTGTCTCTTTGGCTGCTTCCTGTATATAAGGGACTGAGTGAACTGCATGTAAAAAAAGAGAATGGGAGGGAGAGCAGTGATGTTTACAGGAACATTTCTGGATTTTCAGAGCTGGTTGGTATCCAGTAAGGTGAGGATATGAGCAGTTGTAAGATGGGACAGAGGATTATTGATCCACAACTGAGGATGAAAAAGATCATAATTAGTTGCCTTATCATAAACAATAATGAAGGATGCCATCATTCCAGAGGCACGAGGATGGAGTAGTCTGAGGGCATGTCAAGTTATCATTAATTCCCACCACCAAGATATTTGCTGTATAGGGCCTTTATAAGATGGCAGCATGGAAGAAGTTGCTCCCATGTTCATTGGAAAAAAGAAAACAACTTGGCTTATCTTCCACTAGCAAAAATACAGGGATCCAGGTGGCATTCTGATTTTCTGGGGGGTCATCAGTCTTTTGCAGCTAGGCTTAGGAGGTTAGGAATTCTCACTAGGTCTTGGGAATGACTGCAAAACCATATCTTCAGGAAGACGTGGGCAGTCAGACTTCCAGTGAAGATCTTCATAGACTTACTACTTTGCCTAAAAGCCTGGTCTGCTACACTATCCTGAGAAGATTTTTTTTCTGGAGTTTCAAGAAGTAGCTGGGTTTTGCTTAGTTGCAGAAACCAATAACTGGAGCTCTGAGAGATGCTGCCACACCTCAAAGGCCAGATCAATGAGATTTCACTGGAGGGGGTGGGGTGGGGGTGGTGGTCTGAGAATCGAATGTTCAAAGATGTGGACAGATCTAGTATGGGTGGGGATATTGGGTCTGCTCCCCCCCCTTTTAACCACATATGGCAGGAAGTAGGCAGGGAGTGGTGGAGAGAGGGGCAAAGGATATTGTTTAAGAAAGGATGTGGATGTGGGGGTTGAAGAGCAATGAGAATGGGTGAATGATGGGAGGCTATAAATGGAAAAGAGGTATCCCACACAGAGGAATTTACTGGAGTCCTGATTGAGAGAATGGAGAGATTGTAGGTAGGGGTTGAAGAGCAGGAAGGGCTGTGGAAGGGCAGAAGGGGGAGGGCTGTCTGCCAGGTTTTGGAAGACAAACACAGAGGAGGAATGTTTCAAAGTAAGAGAAATGGCCATGATGCCTTCTTTTCCTTTGGGTAGTTACCCAGTAGTGGGATTGCAGGATCAAATGGTAGCTCTACTTTTAGTTCTTTGTGGAATCTCCATACTGTTTTTTATAGAGGTTGTGCTGATTTACATTCTGACCAACAATATATAAGAATTTTCATTTCACCACATCTGTGTCAAAATCTATTGTTTTTTGACATTTTAGTACTGGCAATTCTGATATTAGTAAAGGTATCTCACTGAGTTTTAATTTTTTATTTTTTCTGTTGATTAGTGATGTTAAACATTTTTTTCTTTTCCTTGTTGACCATTTGTGTATTTAAAGAAAAGAAAAAACCCTATTCAAGTCACTTGCCCAGTCTTTAATGGAACTGCTGTTTTTGTAAGTTTGTCTGCAGAATTCTAATCCTTGAGGCTATAGGACAGAGGTCAGTTTCTTTACCAGCTGTCAATCAGAGGTTGCTCTTTGAACTTTTGATATGTAGTTACATTAGGAAATCTGGTTATTTCCACTGCAGGGATAAAACTAGCTTCTTCTTCCCCCTTTCTAAATACACCACCAGCTGTCTGGTCTGTTAGCAACCCCTTACCATTTATCCAGCCTCTCTCTCTATTCAATATTCCTGGGACATGGGTCCTCAAACTATGGCCCGTGGGCCACATGAGGTGGTGTGATTGCATTTGTTCCCATTTTGGTTCTTTTTGGATATATGCAGTGTGCATAGGAATTTGTTCATAGTTTTTTTTTTTTTTAAACTGGCCCTCCAACGGTTTGAGGGACAGCGAACTGGCCCCCTGTTTAAAAAGTCTGAGGACCTCTGCAACCCTTTCTTTTGGCATTTTTAAGTTTGCATATGCACCTTTGTTAGAACTCAATAAAAGTCCTCTGAAGAGGCCAGAGAAAACTGCATTTTCTCAGTTTACTCAGCCTGAGTTAATTTAAGCCATTTGCAGGCATTCTCAGACTTTATGTGTTTTAAAATCACATATTTTCAGCGTAGATTTTCCCAGTTGGCTTTCAAATTAGGTCAGAGTTCTCATGCAAAGACCTCTGACATTCTACCACATCTAAGCAAAAAGAGAAATGGTAGCATTATAATTGCCAGGGAGTTGGACATTCCACTGTTAGAACTAGACAGATCATTTAAGTAGAAAATAAATTTTAAAATGCTGGATTTATATGGGATTCTAAAACAAATGGTTTAATGTACATTAACATTGTCCCCATCTTCTACTGAATATACATTTTTCTCATCAGTCCATGGGGCATTCTTCAAGATTAACCATATCTCAGGCCACAAATCATGTCTCAGCAAATTGAAAACATAGAAATCATGCCATTTATCTTCTTAGATCGCAGTTGAATAAGAACAGAAATCAGATACTAGAAACACTCAATTCTACACAAAGTCATAGAAATTAAACAACCTGATGCTAAATAATGATTGGGTCAATAACAAAATTAACATAGAAATCAAAAGATTTCTCAAACTGAATCACAAAGGGGACACAAGCTATCAAAATCTATGGGATTTAGGAAGAAGTTTTTTAATATTCTTTTTGCAAAAAACAGTCATAAGAAAAAAATTCATAGCCTGAAATGCCTACAGTAAAAGACAAATCATAAATTAACAATCTAATGACACATCTTATGGAATTAGAAAAGGAAGTTCATATCAAACACAAAACCAGGAGAAGAAAAAAAAAACAAAACCCTAAAAACAGAGCATAACTAACCAAAAATGGAAAATAAAACAAATAAGAGACAGGATCATTGAAACAAAACTTGGATTTTTGAAAAGATATACAACATTGAAACATTGGTAGACCTTGCTCTAAATTAAACAGAAATAGAAGGGAAAGGACCCAAATAAGCTCACTTAGAAGTGAAAAAGGAGGGTGGCACCTGTGACTCAAGGAGTAGGGTGCTGGCCCCATATGCTGGAGGTGGGGGGGTTCAAACCCAGCCCCAGCCAAAAACTGCAAAAAAAAAAAAAAAAAGTAAAAAGGATATATTAGAAGTGATGCAACAGGAATACAAAACATCATCTCTAAAAACTTAAAATTGCTATGCACATAAACTCAGAAATGTAGAGGAAATGGACAAATTCCTGGAAACATAAAACTAACTGTTCAAGATTCAACAGCAAAAAAGACCAATAACGATCAGTGAGATTAAAGCAGTAATAACATATTTTCCAACAAACAAAAGCCCCCAGTGACATAAATTCATGGCTGAATTTTACCACATCTAAAAAAAAAGAAAGAAAGAAAGAATAAAGAAAAGAAAACAAAAAAAGTTGGTACCTGTACTATAAAAATTATTCCCTGACATCAAAGGGGGAATACTTTTCAAATTACCCTTTGAAGCCAGTGTCACCTTGCTACAAAAGACAGGAAAGGACATAACATTAAAAGAAAACTACAGACCAATATCCTCTATGAATATACATGTAAAATTTTCAGATGAAATCCTAGCAACCCCAAATCAATAGCACAATGAAAATTAATCCACTTTCAACAAGTGAGCTTCATGCCAGAAATACAAAGATGGTTCAACAAACATAAATCAATTAATGGGATTCACTACATAAGCAGGAGTAATAACAAAGACTGTGATCATCTCAATATGTGCAAAAAAGCATTAGACACAGCTCAGAATGCTTTCATGATAAAGCCACTCAATAAACTAGGCTTTGAAGAAATATATCCCCAAATTATGCATGTAAAAGCCATAAGTGACAAACTAGCCAACATCATTCTGAATGGGGAAAATATTGAAAGTTTCCTATTAGGAACTGAAACAAAAGCCCACTGTCACCACTTCCACTAAACATAGTGCTGGAATGCCTAGCCAAAGAAATCAGGCAAGATAAAGAAATAAAGTGTATACAAATCAGGAGAAAGGTGCTCAAACTATCAATTTTTTTTCTGGCAATAGGGTCTTCTATCTAAAAAAAAACCCCAAAGACTTCATCAAGAGACGACAAATGGGAAATAAACATATAAAAAAAAATTCAGTATCACTAATCAGCAAGGAAATGCCATTTAAGAGATGAATGAAATTCACCCACATCACTGTGGCTTTTATTAAAAAAGTACAACCACCATAAAAAACAGTATGGAGATTTCTCAACAAACTACAAGTAGACTTACCATTTGATCCAGCAATCCCACTACTGAGTATTTACTCAAGGAAATAAAAGTCATTTTATCAAAAAGATACGCTCACTTGCATGTTTATTGAAGCACAATTAACAATTGCTAACATGTGAAATCAAGCTAATTGGCCATCCATAATTCATAAGTGGATTGACAAAATGTGGTGTATATACATCATAGAATATTAACCAGACATAAATGAGATGAATTAGTGCCTTTGCACCAATTTGGATGGACTGGAAGGCCAATATCCTAAGTGAAGTATGTAAAAATATACAGCACATGTAGTCACTATTAAATTGGAACTAACCGATTAGCACACATGTGCACAAAGGGAAGTAAAGCACAGTGGAAATCATGCACAGGGGAAAGGGAGAAGGGGGAGCTAGGTGAAAACCTATCTAACTGGTACAATGAACACTATTTGGGTGATGGTCCCATTTATAGCCCTGACTCAAGTGTAGAGATCTCAGTGAAACCTGCCCCTTTCTCTTGATCTGGTTTGCTGAAAGATCAACTCACAATTATAATAGATTAATAAGAGAAATGTTTATTTCTAAATACCAAGCACATGGGGGAACCACAAGAATGATTACCTAAAGTTCCAGTGATGGTCAGACACTTTTATAGATGGCTTTTGGAAGGGAAAGGGGAAATATGTGGAAAGTAGAGATGTAGCAAGTGGCTGCTGGGGGTGGGGGGGATGTGTAGCTGGAAGGAAACAGATTGACTTGTAAATTAATGTGAGAGACATGTATTGTGTTTTTAAATGACCTTGGAGGCAGGTCTACTAGCGTGTGATAAGGATGTTAGCAGGTCTTTCAGATTCTATATCAGGTAATTAAGGTTTTATAGAAGAGAGGCCAGTGTTTTCTGATCAAAAATGGCCTTTAACATATTCTTTATACAAATAAATCATATTTTAGGGTGAAATTTCCTTACCTCCTTCATTACTCTTGTCTGGAACTTCTGTAGAAGTTTCACATATTAAGACCTGAGTTGGTAACCACAGAGAGAGAGTGGATTAGTAATCTAGTAATAAGATGGTTGAAAGAGATACAAGAACATAAGCTAGAATGAGAATGAATCAGCAGGAAAAAAAAAAAAACCAGATCTAAGTATATTTCCCCTCACCCTATTAAACCAGTCTCCCTTTCCTAGGAATAGGTCAGTGCAATAGAATGGTTTTGCTTTGTTAATTTGATGAAGAATGTTTATCTTGTCCTTTAAGAAATGTAGATCAGGGCAGTGCCTGTGGCTCAGTGAGTAGGGTGCCGGACCCATAAACTGAGGGTGGCGGGCTTGAACCTGGCCCTGGCCAAACTGCAACAAAATAAGAGCTGGGCATTGTGGCAGGTGCCTGTAGTTCTGGCTACTTTGGAGGCTGAGGCAAGAGAATCGCCTAAGCCCAAGAGATGGAGATTGCTGTGAGCTGTCACCATGGCACTCTACCAAGGGTGAAAAAGTGAGACTTTGTCTGAAAAAAAAAAGAAAGAAAATAAATTTTCTATTTGCCCTGATTGATTTACCTAAAAACAAAGTTTTCCCCCGATAAAAGCACAAAGTTTTTCCTTGTTGAGCTGTCAAAGCATCCAGGATGTGTCAATTTTGAATTACAACAGAGTCTAGGCTCTAATACTTGTTTGGAGTGTTCCTAATGCCTGCATGGTGATGTTGCGCTCTTGTTCTATTACCTTGGAGAGATCTTGACTGCTTTTAATTTCATAAGTTCTAAATGCTGGGTAAAGGATCCTGAACATTGAAAAGAACTTTGAGTTATGATATACAAAGGGATTTTTTTTTGCTTTCTTTTTTTTTTATTAAATCATAACTGTATACATTGATATGATCATGGGGCATCATACACTCGCTTCATAGACCATTTGACACATTTTTATCACAGTGGTTAACATAGCCTTTCTGGCGTTATCTCAGTTACTGTGCCAAAACATTTACATTCTACATATACCAAGTTTCGCAAATACCCCTGTAAGATGAACCACAGGTGTGATCCCACTGATCCCCATCCCTCTACCCACCACCCCTCCCTTTCCCACTTCCCCCTATTGTTAAGTTGTAACTGGATTATAGCTTTCATGTGAGAGCCCCAAATTAGTTTCATAGTAGTGCTGAGTACATTGGGTACTTCTTCCATTCTTGAGATACTTTACTAAGAAAAATATGTTCCAGCTCCATCCATGTAAACATGAAAGAGGTAAAGTCTCCATCTTTCTTTAAGGCTGCATAGTATTCCATGGTGTACATATAACACAATTTATTAATCCATTCGTGGATCGATGGGCACTTGGGCTTTTTCCATGACTTAGCAATTATGAATTGGGCTGCAATAAACATTCTGGTACAAATATCTTTGTTATGATGTGATTTTTGGTCTTCTGGGTATATGCCCAGAAGAGGGATTACAGGATTGAATGGCAGATCTATTTTTAGATCTCTGAGTGTTCTCCATATATCTTTCCAAAAGGAATGTATTAATTTGCATTCCCACCAGCAGTGCAGAAGTGTTCCCTTTTCTCCGCATCCACGCCAACATCTCTGGTCTTGAGATTTTGTGATATAGGCTAGTCTCACTGGAGTTAGATGACATCTCAAAGTAGTTTTGATTTGCATTTCTCTGATGATTAAAGATGATGAGCATTTTTTCATATGTCTGAAGGCCATGCGCCAGTCTTCTTCAGAGAAGTTTCTCTTCAAATCCCTTGCCCAGGCTGCGATGGGATCCCTTGTTTTTTTCTTGCTGATGCGTTTGAGTTCTCTGTGGATTCTGGTTATTAAACCTTTGTCAGAGATATACCCTGCAAATATCTTCTCCCATTCTGAGGGCTGTTTGTTTGCTTTACTTACAGTGTTCTTAGCTGTGCAGAAGCTTTTTAGTTTGATCAAGTCCCAGTAGTGTATTTTTGAAGCTGCTTCAATTGCCCGGGGGGTTCTCCTCATGAAATACTCTCCCAGACCAATTTCTTCAAGGGTTTTCCCTGCATTCTCCTCTAGTATTTTTATAGTTTCATGTTTTAAGTTTAAATCTTTAATCCAATGAGAGTCTATCTTAGTTAATGGTGAAAGGTGTCGGTCCAATTTCAGTCTTCTGCAGGTTGCCAGCCAGTTCACCCAGCACCATTTGTTAAGTGGGAATCTTTTCCCCACTGAATGTTTTTAATTGGCTTGTCAAAAATCAAATAGCGGTAAGTAGCTGGATTCATCTCTTGGTTCTCTATTCTGTTCCAGATATCTACTTCTCTGTTTTTGTGCCAATACCATGCTGTTTTGATCTCTATTGATTTGTAGTAAAGTCTGAGGTCTGGTAGTGTGATTCCTCCTGTTTTGTTTTTATTTCTGAGTAATGTCTTGGCTCTTCGAGGTTTTTTCTGATTCCGTATAAAATGAAGTATTGTTTTTTCAAGATCTTTAAAATATGACAGTGGAGCTTTAAAAGGGAGTGTGTTGAAATTATATATTGCTTTGGGTAGTATGGACATTTTGATAATGTTGATTCTTCCCAACCATGAGCATGGTATGTTTTTCCATTTGTTAACATTTTCAGATATTTCTTTTCTTAGAGTTTCATAGTTCTCTCTATAAAGATCTTTCACATCTTTTGTTAGGTAAATTCCCAAATATTTCATCTTCTTTGGCACTACTGTGAATGGGATAGAGTCCTTAACTGCTTTTTCAACTTGACTGTTATTGATGTATATAAAGGCTACCGATTTATGGATGTTGATTTTGTAACCTGAGATGCTGCTGTATTCCTTGATCACTTCTAGGAGTTTTGTAATAGAGTCCCTAGTGTTTTCCAGATACACAATCATATCATCTGCGAAGAGCGAAAGTTTGATCTCTTCTGACCCTATGTGGATACCCTTGATTGCCTTTTCTTCCCTAAGTGCGGTGTCTAAAACTTCCATTACAATGTTGAAAAGCAATGGAGACAATGGGCAACCTTGTCTGGTTCCTGATCTGAGTGGAAATGATTCCAATTTAACTCCATTCAATATGATATTGGCTGTGGGTTTGCTGTAGATGGCCTCTATCAGTTTAAGAAAAGTCCCTTCTAGACCAATTTTCTTGAGTGTTCTGATCATGAAGGGATGCTGGATATTATCAAAAGCTTTTTCTGCATCAATTGAGAGAATCATATGGTCTTTGTTTTTTAATTTGTTTATGTGCTGAATTACATTTATAGATTTACGTATATTGAACCAGCCTTGGCACCCTGGGATAAAACCGACTTGGTCATGATGTATAATTTTTTTGATGTGTTGCTGGATTCTGTTTGTTAGGGTCTTGTTGAATATTTTTGCATCTATATTCATTAGTGATATCGGTCTATAATTTTCTTTTCTTGTTGGGTCTTTTCCTGGTTTGGGGATCAGGGTGATGTTTGCTTCATAGAACGTGTTGGGTAGTCTTCTTTCTTTTTCTACATTTTTCTACATTTCTACTCAGGTTGAGTAATATAGGTACTAATTCCTCTTAAAAGGTCTGGTAGAATTCTGACGTGAAACCATCTGGTCCCGGGCTTTTCTTTTTAGGGAGGTTTTGTATAGTTGATGCTATTTCTGAACTTGATATGGGTCTGTTCAACATTTCCACTTGATTCTGGTTAAGTCTTGGAAGGTGGCGTGCTTCCAAGTATCGGTCAATTTCCTTCAGATTTTCATATTTCTGAGAATAAAGTTTCTTGTAATATTCATTAAGGATTTTTTGGATTTCTGAGGAGTCTGTTGTTATTTCGTCTTTGTTGTTTCTGATTGATGATATTAGAGATTTTACTGTTTTTTTTTCTGATTAGGTTGGCCAGAGGTTTATCTATTTTATTGACCTTTTCAAAAAACCAGCTTTTTGATTTATTGATCTGTTGTATTATTCTTTTGTTTTCAATTTCATTTAATTCTGCTCTAATTTTGGTTATTTCTTTTCTTCTACTGGGTTTGGGGTTGGAATGTTCTTTCTTTTCCAGTTGCGTGAGATGTCCCATTAAGTTGTTAACTTCCTCTCTTTCCGTTCTCTTGAGGAAGGCTTGCAGTGCTATAAATTTCCCTCTTAGAACTGCCTTTGCGGTGTCCCAGAGGTTCTGATAGTTTGTGTCTTCATTGTCGTTTTGTTCCAAAAAATTGGCGATTTCTTTCTTAATCTCATCTCTGACCCAGCTATCATTCAGCATAAGGTTATTTAATTTCCATGTTTTTGTATGAGTATGCAGATTCCTGTTGTTACTCAATTCAAGTTTTATTCCATGATAGTCCGAGAAGATGCATGGAAAATTTCTATTCCTTTAAATTTACTGAGGTTAGACTTGTGACCTAAAATGTGGTCAATTTTGGAGTAAGTTCCACGGGCTGATGAGAAGTATGTGCATTCAATTTTGTTGGGATGAAATGTTCTGTAGATGTCTGCTAAAACTGAATATTGGATGGTTAGGTTTAAATCTAAGATTTCTTTGCTCAGCTTCTTGCTGGAGGATCGATCCAACACTGCCATAGGAGTGTTGAAATCTCCGACGATTATGGAGCTGGAGGAAATCAAGTTACTCATGTCTGTTAGAGTTTCTCTTATAAATTGAGGTGCATTCTGGTTGGGTGCATAGATATTAATAATTGAGATCTCATCATGTTGAGTATTACCCTTAAAAAATATGAAGTGACCATTCTTGTCCTTCCTTACTTTTGATGGTTTAAAGCCTACTGTATCTGCAAATAAAATCGCAACACCTGCTTTTTTCTGATTACCATTTGCCTGAAATATGGATGACCATCCTTTCACCCTGAGTCTGTATTTGTCTTTTAAGTTGAGATGTGACTCTTGTATGCAACAAATATCTGGGTTGAGTTTTTGTATCCAGTCAGCTAACCTATGCCTCTTTAGGGGACAGTTTAAGCCATTCACATTGATGGAGAGTATTTATAAGTCTGGTGGAATTTTGGGTATCGAGTTTTTCAAAGGTCCAGTGGACATTTTTAATCCTTTCGCCAGTGTGGAAGTTGGAGTTTGATCCAAATTTTCTGAGTGAGTTTACTTTTGTGGTATAGGATTGGGTTGGTCATTATGGAGGATAGGTCTGAGAATATCCTGAAGAGCTGGTTTACTTATGGCAAATTTCTTCAACATATGAATGTCTTTAAAGTATTTAATTTCTCCATCATAGATGAAACTCAGTGTAGCTGGATACAAGATCCAGGGTTGAAAGTTATTTTTCTTTAGGAGATTAAAAGTCGGTGACCACCCTTTTCTGGCTTGAAAAGTTTCAGCAGAGAGATCTGCAGTTATTCTAATATTCTTACCTTTGTACGTAATAGTTTTCTTTCGCCGGGCTGCTTTGAGAATCTTCTCTTTCATGTTAACTTCAGTGAAGCTAATTATGATATATCTAGGGGATGACTTATTGGGGTTGAATTGTGCTGGGGTTCTGAAGCTGTCTGCTATCTGAATTTCAGATTCTCTAGGCATGTCTGGAAAATTTTCTTTCATAATTTCATGCAGAAGGGCCTCTGTGCCCTTCGAGGCCACTTCATCATTCTCAGAAATCCCAATAATTCGTATATTGCTTTTTTTCGAATTATCTGAGAGCTCTCTGAGTGAGTGATCCATTTTTGCTCTCTATTTCTTTTCCTCTTTGAGAGATTGGGAGCGTTCGAAGACTTCATCTTCAATGTCAGAAATCCTTTCTTCTGCTTGCTCCATTCTGTTACTGAGGGATTCTACTGTATTTTTCATATCTTTGAGGGCTGTAAATTCTTGCTTCAGTGTGTCTAAGTCTTTGGTGGTTTTGTCTTTAAATTCGTTAAATTCTTGAGACAACTTTTGAATTTTTCCTCAAATTCCTAATTCCATTTTATTAATCTTGTCTGCAATCCAAATTCTGAATTCAATTTCTGACATCTCAGCCAGTTGTTTATGAATGGGATCTTCAATCACATCTGCCGTATCTTTTCTTGGGGGGGTTGATGTATTCTGGTTATTCATGTTACCAGAGATTTTCCGCTGATTCCGCCCCATGGTTATTTTACTCCCTTTGATTTTTCCCCTGGGGCTTTATGAAGGGCTTGTACAGTGTTGTGGCCTGAGAAACTGGGGCCCTGTCTTGTGTGGTGGAGCTAAGTGGTTCTGTCTTGTTTTCAGCTGGTTTCTGTTCGATCCTCTTGCAACTTCTACTCTGGCTTGAACTCTCAGCTGTGTGGAATAATCAGCAATTAAGTCACCCCGTCTGCCCTCCTCTGGCCCTAGCTGGAAAAGGAGAATCAAACCTTCCTACAACCGCACACCCAGGGCACCGCCTGAAAAGTCCTCAGTCTATTAGCCCAGTTCAAAAGGTCCAAATCAACTGTCTCAATCGGCACCTGTCTCGGGTGGGAGAGTTCAAGAGGTCTCTGGGAACTGGATCACAGGGGCCTGGTGACTCCTCTGACACGGCTCATCCCAGTGCATCATGGAGTCATGTGGAGCCTCCCAGCAAACAGAGCAGTCTGGGAAGGTTGACGTCTCCTTCCCCCTTTTGCCCCTCAGTCAGACCCAGTCACTGGTATCTCTGCAGATGGCTGACCCAGTTGCCTGCATGAACAGACACTCCAGGGGTTTGCACCTGCCTGAATCGCAAGGAAGTCTGCCAGGCCCCTGCAGACTGTCGCTATTTAGCAGGAGGAGATGGGGCCTGACATCTTTGAGTGCTTGATGCAGGTGATGGGAAGGAATTGTTCACTCAGGCTTAGCCCCATCCCTGATGGATGCTGTTAACAGAACAGAACAGAACAGACAACATTGCGGGGTTCTGTATCTGTTCCTGCCGAAATCGCCTACAGAAGACGGGCTGTTCTGAGTTTAAACGTCTTTGCTGCTGGAGGTTTGTGTCCTCTTTGCTGCTGAAGGTTTGCGTCCCATCACCTCTCTAGGTCGGCCCCACCCTGGAAGTTTCCCGGGTTTGTGAGCAGTGTCAGGAAATCCCCCGCTCACCGGTGGCCTCCTCTGGTTGCCCAGGGAGACAGGGGGTGTGGCCTCAGAATATCCAGAAGTGAGCCATTCTGCCGTTAAAGAAAAAACGGCTGTTGCTCTGCCTCCAGGGAACTGCCGCTCTGGTTTGGGCACTCAGCTGACCCCTTTCTCCTCTGTCTTGCGCCACAGAGTCAGCACTGAGCAGCCGCAGTTTATGCTGGGTCCACACCCCTTGAGAGATCCCCCAAGAATCCGAACTCTTGGGGGACAGGCCGCCAGACCCTGAGTGGGAGTGGAGGGGAAGCTAGAGTTTCATTCAGTTTTATGCCCGGCCGTATTGTTGCCTGGGGAGGGCTGCTGCACCGCACCGCAGAGAAGTGCCGCCGAGGCTTGATTTCCCCTCAGCAGAGTGCCCCCTCCTCGCTCACATGTCTCAGAGTCAGCGCTGACCTGACGCAGCTTGGGCACTGTGCACTCCCCTCGAGAAATCACCCAAGGATCCGAACTCCTGGGGGATAGGCCTCCAGACCCTGAGTGAGATTAGGGGTGCTCAATGGGGAAGCTAGAGTTTTATTCAGTTTTGTGCCCGGCCGTAATGTTGCCCGGGGAGGGCTGCTGCACCGCACTGCAGAGAAGTGCCGCCGAGGCGTGACTCCCCCTCAACCCAGTGCCCTCTCCTCGCTCGCGTGTCTCAGAGTCAGCGATGACCAGTCGTGGCTCGGGCACTGTGCGCTCCCCTCAAGAAATCACCCAAGGATCTGAACTCCTGGGGGACAGGCTCCCAGACCCCGAGTGAGAGTGGGGGGGAAGCTAGAGTTTCATTCAGTTTTATGTCTGGCTGTATTGATGCACGGGGAGGGCTTCTGCACCGCACCACAGGGAAGTGCTGCTGAGGCGTGACTCCCCCTCAACCCGGTGCCCTCTCCTCACTCGTGTGCCTCAGAGTCAATGCTGACCAGTTGCAACTCGGGGACTGTCCACTCCCCTTGAGAAATCACTCAAGAATCCGAACTCCTGGAGGACAGGCCTCCAGACCTCAGTGGGCGGGAGGGAAGTGTTGGGGATTCATGGTTGCCGGAAAGGATTTTTAAAGTTTTATTCAGTTTTATGCCCGGAAGGAGAACGCCACGGCACCCCAGTAGGGGAGGTAGGTCCAGTTTTTAGAAGGTCTCTCCCGTGGAGTGTAGTGGGAGGGCCTTTAATTTCTGCCCGTTTGTTTAATTGTGGGGCTTTTGAGCCAGTCTCATGGGGAAGGGGGCTCCTGTCCGCTTGGTGGTGGATTTTGTACCTTTTGTTTGCGTCCTTGTGATCACAGCTTGCCTCAGCGGTGTTGATGTGCGTTCTTCAACCTTCTCTCTTGGTGTGGCTCAAGTCCACCAGGATACTTACTAAATTCCTGTCCCTTAACTCTCCTTCTGGATGGGAGCGTCTGTTGAAAGCTGGCTTCAGTCCGCCATCTTGTCTCCCTCTCAGGGATTTTTTATTATGTCACATTTTATATGTTTATAAGGTACAATCTTATGAACTAAAGAACCCAAGTTTGTAATTTGACTGGCATTTAAAGTGGAGTACTAAGTAACAGAGGATGTCAGATAACCAAGTCCACAGTGTCCTGACCATTTGGATGGGAGCCATTTGTATACCTTATTACCACACAAGATAAAAAGGCCAGTGTTATTTGTAGACAGAGTCAGGTTAGAACCTGTGATCTTCCAGTCTCGGGTTTGTTGTGTCTTCCCTTCTTCACTGGCGCATTCATATATCTGATTGTGAAGTATCCCTGTCAATTTGTAGGAACAGAACATGTTGAGGAATATTTGATATAAAAGGCCTTTTATCTGACTTTGGCAGTTATATGACCTGGTGCTGTTGCCTGACATGTCAGTCTAGACTTCTGGTCTATCCAAAAGTAATTGTTAATGTCTGGCAGTTTAACAAGGAGAGAGGGGCGGCGCCTGTGGCTCAAGGAGTAGGGCGCCAGTCCCATATGCTGGAGATGGTGGGTTCAAACCCAGCCCCGGCCAAAAAAAAAAAAAAAAAAAAAAACAAGGAGAGAGAATGAACTATCCTAAGTTACATAGGTCTGGCCTGTGGGCTGTTCATAACATATGGTGATTTGACAAGTATTGTCAATATGAAAGTTAATATCGGCACCATTTATGGTCTCTGTGAGAGGTGCAAGAATGCTGTTTGTGGGATCAATCCCCAGGGTTTGATCACAAAAGTTTTCCAGGATATCACCTAGAAAAGATCCAATGTTATTCCAATTTTCAATACAGAGGGGAAAATTTTGTTCTAGTGACTTTACCTGAACAAAAGATAGTTTCACAGTTTTTCTACATCCTGTTGTCTCACCATCAGGTGAAGTCATATGTTGCTTCTTCTCTGGCTGTGGATACAGCATCTTATCACTGGCCCATTTTCTGGACTGGTTATACTAGGCACTCACATCAGCAGAGGTAAAAATGAATTCAGGTTCCTTTCAATGATCTAGATGTTGGTATATCCAGCAATCAGATTGATTAGTTAGTGTGGCCAGGCTTTACAAGACTGTTGCAAACGGGTGCTGGGTCTATGCCTGACCTGCTGGAAAAATAGTAAGAGTAAAGCATAATTTGAAAGAAGAGCCGTAGTTGAAGATAAAAAGAGAGAATGGAATAGATTAAAGCAACCTTCAATCTATTGACTCAACTTCCAGTGTATTATTTCTGAAAGTGGATGGTGATGCTTAAAGGAAAAAGTATTTAAAAGTATTGGGGAGTTTTGAAGTCAAGGAATATAGTCTTAAATGAGGCTTCTTGATCTGTGATCTTGGGAATAGCTATTTACTTCATGGAGTCCTCTGCTTCAGGAGCCTGGGAATTGGCCCTGGAAATCCTTACTTTCAGGTCACCTTTAGGGGTTGTCCTCAAACTTTCTTGGTGTATTCTGGCATGGTTCATAGAAATCCAGGAGGATGTCTTTTTTATTTTCATGACCTTATAGGTGGTTGGTTAACAGTATTTTATAAAAACGTCTTCAGCGAGGGAACAGCACATGTCTTCTTCTGAGAACCTTGATGTACATGTGAACTCTCAGTCAAATAGGATGATAAGGCCTGTCAACTGGTGGAGGCTAGGTTCTATTTACCTGTTGATGACATGCTTCAAGCATATTAGTTAGCATCTCTATGTAGCTAGTCACCATATAGAATTGTTCATTTAAATCTCCATTGTGTTCAGTCAGTACAAAAATAGGTTTATACATGCCAGGTAGGCATGGGATGACAGAACACTGTTTGTTTGTTTTTTTAAAGTGGGTTAAACCATGTCTTCTAATTGGAGTATTTCAGGCTGTATAAGGGCCAAAGTTAATGCTTCTGGTTATTTTTCAATATCTTGACAGACCTTTTCAAAATCATTTTTATTTTACTATTTTTACATTTTACTTGCCCTCAGGATGGGATGGCATGGGTATAAAATTTTAAAAAATATCTTAGAGTGTTTGCAAGCAAGTGGTTTAAAATGACTCCCCTGATTTGACTCAATCTATAAAAGAATATTAAAACATGAGATAATCTCAGTTACTAATTTTTTAGACCACTCTTGTAGTATCAGGACACCTAGTTAAACAACATTTAGTCTATTCATTAAACAATAAACAACAGCAAGAAAAGCTTAAATCTGTAAATCAATTTGTAGTGTCACAAAAGGCAATACTGGTCTTTGGGGGCTTCCTAAAGAGTACTGGTCTCTTCCAGACATTTGGTGAGATTTACAAATAGTATCTTGGGAAATAATTTGGTCAGAGATTTTATAGATCCTAGAACAATATCAATTATATATATAATTTTTTTCTTAATCATTCCCCATTTACACATATGTCCATATGACAGGAGATAAGTACAAGTCAAAGTGTTAAAGGGGGACCAGGGAGCCTGTTCAACTCAATATGGAACTTACCTGACACTATAGACTTAACAGTTTTTACAAAGAATTTTTACTGATTGGCTTTCAAATACTACCATTCTTTTCTTAATTCAGACTTAATCTTTGAACCATTCATTTCACTATTTTAAGCAATCACCAGCTAGGCAACAACCCTCAGTAAGGTTTAATTTAATTATCAAATTTAAATTTTATTTTAGACTTATTTTAATTTCTGTTACTATTTAAGACAGGATTAAAATTTTTGTTTAAAAAAAACTCAAGAGTTGAAAACATAAACCTGTGGTATCTTGGAATCTGAGAGAATTTATCCAAAGGCTTCAGTTGGAGTGAGAGAGGTTCATCAAGTACCTTATTTGGACTTTTGGCATTTGGGCTTTCTGTTTCTGGGAGTCTTTAAATGGACTATCTCAGAATCTATTTTTGATAAAACTTAAATTTAATGGTGCTAACTGAGCAAAGAGTATTTTACAGGTTAGCAACACTCATGGACCTGTTAGCTTTCTAATTAAAGTCCTTGAACAGTGATTCTCAACCTGTGGGTAGTGACCCCTTTGGGAGTTGAACGACCCTTTCCCCTTTCACAGGGGTCACCTAAGACCATCAGAAAATACATATTTCTAATGGTCTTAGGAACTGAGACATTGCTCTTCGTGTGTGGGGGGGTCACCACAATTTGAGGAACTGTATTAAAGGGTCACAGCATGTCCTAGAAGTTTTCTTTTGGTCAGATGGCATTTAATCTCTAAAGTTATTAGAAATTTGAACTTGAGAGAACTTGCCAGCCTTTTTTTTTTTTTTTTTTTTACTATTTTATTTGAAGCACAAACTTTGGATTTAGCTAGTTACAAAAACACTTCCTGAGATGAATTAAAATTATTACTGATAAAATATATTAAGACAGACTAATATTTTATAACATTAGAACACATGTAAATGTAACTCATAGAAAATTAACTACCATTTCATATTTGACAATGTTTCTTATATATTTTTAACATACCAAATGAGCTTAATATGTTTTTCTCAGACTTTCAATGATTTTAATATTTCAAAAAGATCAAATTTAGAGTTTTGATTTTGGAAGGTTTGTCAAACATTAAAGGTTTAAAGCATTTGTTCAAATAGGATTATAAGCCAAAGGCAATACATAGTCAACAGGATTAGATGTAAACTTTTTCACAAATTTCTTTTTTATGAGCCTTATTCAACCTGCACAGATAATTTACAAACATTCTAATCCTTCTGGTTTGCTCTGCTTTTCCTTTTCTTAAATAACTATTCTGTTTCAGGACAAACAAAACAAAACAAAACACTTTTCACAAAAAAGTATCACAGTTTACTAGGAAGTTAATTATTCACTTGGATAAACTCATAATTAGAAGGTTTAAAAGGTAAGAATCTTATACTTTGATAAAAATTCAGCTTTCCAAACAATACATTTTTTAGAGACTCTAATGTTGAGAAGATGTATGGACCACAATGAGAAAGTGAAGTATAAAAAAAAAGCTGTAGAGAGGCAGAGGCAAGCTGACTGGAGCCAGCTTTCTACAGAAACTTCCATCCAGAAGAAGAGATAAAGGACAGAAATTTATCAAGTAAGCTGATGGTTTGGAGCTGAGCCAAGAGAGAAGGTTGAAGAATGCATATCAACCCTGCTGAGGTGAGCTGTGACCCCAAGGAAACAAACAATAGGTACAAAATCAATCATCAAGCAGATGGGAGTCCCCTCCCCCATGAGAATGATTCACAGTATACTTTCTACAAATAAGCAAGAATAGTTCATATCTCCTCCTATTTTATCCTATGGGAGAGACCCTCTAAAAACCAGAAATCCTTCCCTGGAGAGGACCTACTAGTGTGCCTTGGCACTCTCTCACCAGGCATAAAACTGTATATATTCTCCACCTGAAATTCTGAACTCCCAGCACTCCCCTCCACTCTCACATTGAGGTCTGGAAGCCTGTCCCCCATGGAGTCCAGATTCTTGGGCATTTTATTGAGAGGTGTGGACAAGGCATGGGCTGTTGCAGGTCTGTGCTGATTCTGGGGCATGGGTGTAAAGAGACGACTGTGGACCAAGGGAGCCATATAGGAGAGGGATAAGTGGTGACCCGCAGCACAGAGCAGCAGTGCCAACAGTAGGAATAATAGGGCTCACACCCTTGGGAATATTTTGGAGAGACACTCTCCACCTCTCTTGGCAACCAGAGAAAGCCAGGTCTCTACTCCAGTGACAGCCACTGGAGGAACAGATATGGGAAGGAAATGCAGGCCCCATGAGTAAAGGGTATACCTGAGGTGGTATGTGCATGGGCAGGGTGCAGTGGGGATGGAGTCTAGAATACCTGCATGCAGAGAAGGTATACTCCCAGGGCAGGGCTGAGTCAGAAGTGCTGCTTTAGTGAGCCTAAGAAGCACCCAGGGCCCAGGGGAACATAGCTGAGACAAAAGCAGGCAGGGCAACAGCACCAGCCCAGGGATAAGCAGAAACTGAGAGCTATGTGTGAGCAGCAGCCTAGGGAGAGCCAGGAACTGAGATCTGAGTGTGAGCTCTAACCATGCCCACCCCAACAAGAGTGCAGCAGAGGCAGAGACACCAGCTCCATGAGACTTGGCACAACAGCAGCAGCACAGGGGAAGGCTGAGTCACAGTTTCTGTGAACTCAAACAGTGCCTGGCCCACAGGAGAATATGGCTGGGAAATAAATGCAAATTCTGCAAGAATATAAGTGGCTGCAACATCACTCTGGGGTGGGGCTGGAACTGAGTGAACCACCCCAGCTTCCATTAAGCACCTGAGGTTATCAGGTTTCAGATCCCCCTGCTGGCTGGTGGCAGAGTGCAGTAGTCTGCCTAAGAAGACATGGATCTCCCTGAGACTCAGGTAGGCACAACCCCCTGTAGCATCTGCTCATTGGAGGGAACTGGGTCACAAACCTGTGGGATTATCAGTGACTAGGTGTGACAGAGGTGCAAGGTGGGGAATTCATTTGCTGGGTAGGTCCTTCTGACCCCACAGAGCACCAGAGCAAGTCATACTCAAGTCGCCAGCAAACTAATATTTGCCTTATAGGAATATAAGTTGCTGGAGACCTTTTGAACTCTCCCATTTGAGACTGGGTGCTGACTGGGACAATTGATTTGGAACTCTTGACCTGGGCCAAACACCAGGACTATCCAAAGTGGTACCCTGGATGTGTGGTTGTCTGAAGATTTGATTTTACTTTTCCAATTGTTGCCTGTGGGTGGGTGGGGTGACTTAGTGGCTAGTATTTCTCCACAGCTGAGACTTCAACCCAGAGTTACTGATTCACTAGGATTGGACAGAGACCAGCTAAAAACAAGACAAAGCCACTTAGCCCCACCACACCAAGCATGTCCCCAGTGTCTCAGGCCATAGCACTGTATGGGTCATTTGCAAAGCTCTAGGGGAAGAGGTACAGACATGAGTTCCAGCTCTTGGGCAAAGGGCTGGCTAATCCTTACTCCAGGAGCCCCCAGTCCAACTTCACCTAATCTGCTCATCTAGCCAAATGGTGTAAAATAATCATGGGGCAGAATCAGCAGAAAAATCTCTGGCAACATGAATAATCAGAGTAGATCAACTCCCCCAAGGAACGACATGGTGGACACACCAAAAGATCCCATTCACAAAAAAATGGCTGAGATATCAGAAATCAAGTTAAGAATTTGGATTGCAAATAAGATTAATAGAGTGGAGATAAAGTTGGAATTAGAAATTCAAGGAGCATTTCAAAAGTTGTCTCAAGAATTCAATGAATTGAAAGACAAAATAACCAAAGATTTTGACACATTGAGACAAGAACTTGCAGCCCTCAAAGATATGAGAAATATAGTAGAATCTCTCAGTAACAGAATGAAGCAAGCAGAAGAAAGGATTTCTGACACTGAAGACAAAGCATTTGAATGCTCCCAAACTCTCAAAGAGGAAGAGAAGTCGAGTGCAAAAATGGATCATTCTCTCAGAGAGCTCTGGGATAATGCAAAGGAAACTAATATTCGCCTTATAGAAATTCCTGAAGGTGACAAGGGGGCTTCAAAAGGCCAAGATACTCTACTCCATGAGATAATTAAAGAGAACTTACCAGACATGCCAAGAGATTCTGAAATTCAGATAGCAGAGAGTTTCAGAAACCCAGCACAACTCAACCCAAATAAGGCATCTCCCAGATACATTATAATTAACTTCACCAAAGTTAATATGAAGGAAAAAAATTTGCAAGCAGCCAGACATAAGAAAACCAAAATCTACAAGAGGAAGACTGCAGATTTCTCTGCTGAAACCTTTCAGGCTAGAAGAGGGTGTTCCTTGACTTTTAATCTCCTAAAACAAAATATTTTTCAATCAGGATCTTGTATCCAGCTAAAATGAGTTTCATTTATGATGGAGAAATTAAATACTTTAATGACATTCACATGTTGAAGAAATTTGCCATAACTAAACCAGCTTTCCAGAGTATTTTCAGACCTATCCTCCATATTGACCAGCGCAATCCTCTACCACCAAAGTAAACTCACTCAGAAACTTTTAATCAAATTCCAACATCCACAGTGGTGAAAGGATTAAAAATGTCTACTGGACTTTTGAAAAACTCAATACCCAAAATTCTACCAGGCTTATCAATATTCTCAATTAATGTGAATGTTTTAAATTATCCTTTAAAGAGGCACAGATTGGATGACTGGATACAAAAATTCAGGCCAGATATTTGATGAATACAAGAATCTCATCTTACCTTAAAAGTTATATATAGACTCAGGGTGAAGAGATGGTCATCTATATTTCAAACAATTGGAAATCAGAAAAAAGCAGGCATTGCAATTTAATTTGCAGATACAATAGGCTTTAAACCAACGAAAGGAAAGATATGGATGGTCACTTCATATTTGTTAAGGATAACAAACAACATGATGAGCTTTCAATTATTAACATTTATGCATCCAACCAGAATGCACCTCAATTTATAACAGACATGAGCAACTTGATTTCCTTCAGCACCATAATGGTTGGAGATTTTAACACTCCTTTGGCAGTGTTGGATAGATCCTCCAATAGGCAACTCAGCAAAGAAATTTTAGATTTCAACTTAACGATTCAACAATTATATTTAACAGACATCAACAGCATAATTCATCCTAACAAAATTGAATGCACATTCTTCTCATCAGCTTATGGAACATACTCCAAAATTGATCACATATTAGGTCACAAGTCTAACCTCAGCAAATTTAACCAATGCATACAGGTATCTAATAGCACAGATGAAACATGGGCTCATTTTGGGTTTTCAAGTCTAACCCAGTAAATCCAATTTTAAAAGGAAGAAAAACCTATCTGGCTAATAATTATTCTTGCATCACTTTATGCAAATAAGCAGACCCAGTATACTGAAAGCATAGGTTATTTTGGCAATTAAATTAATTCTACTATAATTTGCTTTTACTAAAGTGAGAAATTAGAGAGAGAAAATGCTCAAAAAGAAAAAAAAATGTAGTCCACCTGTATTAGATTCCAGCCATGTCTACAATGGCAGTTTATGAAAGGAGACATAACAGTTTAAATGAACTAAGCTGTTAAAAGGGACTACAAGACTGGCCAAAGAAAATAGAATTATATACACTAGTTATATTTGGTCTGAAGCCTTAAGGCTAAACGAAGGTAACCTGTTGGATACACTGGAAATATTTGTACAGTATTAAATAAATACTATCTGTTGTGTCTATATAGATACCTCTGAAGAAATTGGAACCTGAATAAGAATTTCCCAGTAAGTGGTATGGCTGGAACATGACCTCACAAGTAGCCCCACTTCCAACTGGTATTCAGAATATTCACTTAAATTGACCAGAACTTTGGCTCAGTTTTGTAAGGACTCTTAAAATTAATGTTATCCTAAGAATTGTGCAAAGACTACAAATAAGAATACTAATATTCTCATCATGTGAACTTCAATTTCAGAACTTGTAGATATTTTTGGTAATGGATAAATGGTTTCATTCTCTCACCCTGGACCCAACCTTGACTTCATCAGTCTAGGGAAGCCAGAAAGCCACAAACATATGCAAGGTGGCTGAGGTTATGCAGGAGCCAGAGGAAAGCCCTGGGGATTCCCATGAAAGACTTTAAAAAACATATAGATTGGCCAAACCATTGTATGACGCCACAAACAGGGGAGAGAAATGGCAAATAGAGTAGAAACCCAACCAAACAAAAGCCTCTGAGAGGCTAAAGAAAGAACTGCAGGCAGCTCTGGTGCTAGGCCTCCCTCACCTGTTGAACCAAGCCTTTTGAACTGTATGTATCAGAGAGAAATAGAACAGCTGAAGGAGTGCTCATTTACAATGTAGAATCCTTGGCAAGACCAGTTGCTTATATCTCTAAGCAATTTGACAGGGTCTCGAAAGCATGGTCCCCATGCTTAAAAACACTTGCAGCCACTGCCATGCTGGTGCAACATGCTGACAAGTTGACTTTGGGAAAAAAGTTAAGAGTCTAGTACTATATGTAGGTGTCACTCTTATGAACAACAAAGGGCACCATTTGTTAACCAATTCATGCCTTAGCAAATATCAATGCTTACTGTGTAAAAATCCGAGGATGGTTATAAGGGTTACCTGCATGAGGCTACACACTTTGACCAGGAAAATAGAAAATTAAGAAGCTTCTGGAGAGACACATCTATATTCCCCTTTGGACACCTTTGTCAAGAAAGTCAGCCTGCATTATGTGACCTGCAGCCAACATGATGCTAAACAGAGACCATCCCTGCCACATGAAATTCAGTCCTATGGACAACCCCTTTTAAAGATGTGCAATTGGACTATCCAGATGTGGAAAGAACTGGTACTTACCAGCTTTGGTCTGCATATACTTGGAATATGTGGAAGCCTTCCCCTCTAGGATAAAGAGGGTGCACGAAGTAGTAAGAGCATTGCCCAGAAAAATCATACTACCATTTAGGTTGCCCCTCCAGATTGAATATGACAACAGACTGGCCTTTGTAACAAAGATTACAAATGTATAAATGACAGCCAAAGCCTTGAATATTATCTAGAAACTACATATGGCCTCCAGGCCTCAAAGCTTAGGCAATGTAGAATGCATAAGCAGAACCATAAAAGCAGAAATCAAGAAACTCTGCCAGAATGGAAAGCCTAACTGGCTTAGGCCTTGCCACTGGTCTTCTAAAGGATCAGGGTATTCCCCTCATGAGATAATGTATAAGTGGCCTCCACCAATCCTACAAAATTACCAGAGACTCCTAAAAAAACTGAGAGAGACTGAATTTCACAGGCAGATAGAAGTCCTAGGAGGAATAGCACAGAAGATCCCCACTTAATTATCTGTGTTCTATATAATCTTTTTTGTCTGTACATCATTTCTTTCCTGGGCACCAAGTTTGAGTCTAGAATCCCATCCTGATTCCCCTCAAACCAAGGTGGAAAGGACACACACCATCATCCTGACCATACCCAGAGCAGCTAAGGTGGAAGCGATCCTCACCTGGATCCATAACTGTAGGCTGAGGAGAACTTCATGTTCCCATGATAAGCAAAAACAGATGTGGCCAACTACTGCAAGGTAACTCTTGAGGTGGTCAACATGCCCTGCTCCAGCCACATAGTGGGAGCTAACTGGTCAATGCATGGCTGAAGGCTGAAGAAATTCATCATAGGACTTGTCTTAATTGGATTTTAAACTTTGGGAAAAGGGGAGAAGGAATGTGAAGGCACCCACAAAGTAACTTGCTGTCATAATCAGACCCAATACTCAATATGTGACACAGGGAAAGGTGAAAACCCATATGTATCTTACAACCCCACAGAACCTCCCATCATGATACAACTAAGACCTGGGTGGAGGATCCAAGAGGAGTCACAGTCCCTGAAGTCTGAATTCTGGTCCAGACCAGGGAAATAGGAAAGCCCACCCAGGTGACTCTAAAGTTTAATGTCTGCAGTGCCATGCAAAGGTGCTGAAGCAGAAGAATCTGGCAAAGCAACTATAGGACAGATCAGAAATACCTCTGTGTATTAGATTTCATAGAGAAGTTGTATAAGCTCAAATATGAAAGTTAAAAATGTATGATAGAAAGCAGCAGAGACGGTCAGGACTATAGCAAAAGAAATATTATGCTGAAGAAAATAGTAGTGGAGGCAGATTGCTTTGTGAGCCAGAGTAACACTTAGATCTAGTCTCACAAATTTATAACCAAGTAGTATTATAGGAGACATGGTAAAGAAAAACCCAGACATTGGCCCATGTCCTGGTGTACAGTTAGGATGGTTAAAGCCTTCAAAACTTGTAGAGGCACTAGTTTTCAAACAGAGAATTTAAAACTCTACTGGGAGGAGTACTAGCCATCACCAGACTTTGCTTAATTATTCCCTGTCTCCTCCTCCCACTACTAGTCAAGGCCACATGCTGGATGGTTGAGACAGTTGTCAAAACACCCCCAAAAACCTTCATCACATGTGCTCTATAGGGAACACTACCAACAACTACAGGAGCCAGCTGATAGTGAGACCCCAAATTAAAATATATGTACAAAGTCTTAAAGAGGGGAATGAGAGAGAAACATCCAGGAAAAATGAGGTCTAGGAGAACAGAGGTCTACTCAAGGAGGATCCAAGAACACACCTTCAAGGTGATTCAGCTCTTAGGAATTTGTAGAAACTTAAGTTCCTGGGAACTGGAAACTAACACTTGCTTCTGCTTCTGTAAAAGTCCACAGTTCTGTAAAAGCCTGAGCCCACTTCCCTAGCTTGATTCGAGCTGCCCAAAGAGAAAGGTACCAGGAGGCCAGAATTAGACTGGGAATACAAAGGAGAAGAATGAGCCAGTGAGGTAAAAGCCATTTAGACTCTGGTCTTGCTCCGACTCAGGCTTGTCTTGAAGCTAATAGGTTTGGACTAGACAATACACCCACCTCACCCTCCCAGATTAAGCCCTTCCTCTTTTAAGCATGGTGTTTAGATGTTCTTTCTCTTCATTGGGCCTCATCTTCCTGCAATATTATAATTAAGTTAATTTTAACCTACATTAACATTAGCCTACAGGCTAACATTAACTTGATGGATATCATGAGAGTAAAAAATAAAAGGCTGCTGGTGACGAAAGGTTGTTATACTGTTGAGTGCGTTAAATAAAATACCTCTGTAAACAGAATCAGCAAAGGAGACCAAGGAATGAATGTCTAAACATACCACCAGATGACATTTATACCTAAATAAGATCTCTTAAAGAGTTGAGTTCTCATCCAAACACTCCTTCCACTTGGAATGAAGGTGTCATTCTGCCCTCTAAACATGCACATGCACATGCACATGCACATGCACATGCACAAACTGATGCAAGAAGAGAGCTGAAATGTAGCCTAAATTCTGCTCTCCATGTGAGTGTCCTGGCTCACTGCTGTGTCTTCTGGAAAACAAAGCAGTTATCCAGTGTATATCTGAAAGATGTGGCATTTTCTCTAATTTCCACAATGGTGCTGTGGTCTAGTTCTGATTGCAAAAGCTAGAGACTGCTATAAAGGCCCCCAGGAATTGCTTGGACCAAGAGGGACATGTTGGGAAAGCAGAAATTGTGTATTAATTATTTAGAAGGTTGTGTGATTGTGATGTATGTTTTGTGGACAAGGACTGATGCAATACAACCCACAAAGAAAAAGTTACCAAAGAAGATGAGCACATACATGAAAAAGTTTGGAAACACCTGCTCCTATTCTTTTTTCAACAATTAAGAAAGTTCAGATTTCCCTTTTGTGGTTTCCTTCCTAACAATTACAAAGACAGAGCTTGTCTTCCTTTGATAATTAATATGAAAATTACAGGTTGGAAGGGAGATGAGGTTGACAGCATTAGCTCCTTGAGAGAATATCTTGGAGGCCTCATCCCTTCCAGAAAGATTCACCCCAAAGACTCAGCCAGGAGAGTATCTTTTTTTCACCAACACTAACAGCTCAAAAGACTCAGTTGAGTGGTGAGAACAGGAAATATTTTCTTAATGAAGTGGTAGAATAATTTTATTCTTTAGTCTTAGCTTTATATCTCTGTTCATAATAACTACTGATGTTTCTAATGAAATAAACGATGTTATAAATTTTATAAAGTTATAAGTTTATAGACTTTTTAAAACTTTTGATGATATCATTTTTGAATTGCAATTGAAGTTTACCTTTTCTTATTCCACTAACTTTTTGGTTTAACTTCCCATTTGTACTTAGGTGAAATTTAATAATCTATATCATAAGTAATCTGAGGTAACAGATAGAGTTAGTCATAATTCTATGTTATTTTAAATTTTTATCTATTTGTAATGTTTTCAACCATTTAAAATTGTAAAATGTAATATTTGTGAACATTTAAGACTAATTGACTTTCTTTGGATGACCAAAAATTTGTTTTATTCTGTTATGGTAACTGGCATACAAAATTTTTTAAATCAAGAAACTGGTTATCATGAAACTCTCTGAAATTATCTCCTTTTGCAATGTAACACATCTTGGAAGAGTTAGTTACTAGATTGTATGCATAAGAAATGTAATATGAACCACAGATACAAATACTTTAAATCAGTTTTATTATTTTATGTTATATTAATTTGAGAACTTTACAAAATACTCTATTTTACATGTTATTTGGGTAAAAATTTTTAGTAATGAAAAATAATAGTATGCAAAATTTGAATGACATAACCTTTATTATAAAAATTGTATACATTTGCACTTATATATCCTCTTCTAAAACTTTCACCTTGATAATTTGAACATTGAACCATATATTTTGAAATATGAAAAGTATGTTTTAATTTTGTTGCTGAAATTTATAAGATTAATGTGCAAATTCAGTAGAGATTCTTTTTCTAGTGGCTATTTCTAAATATGGAAGAAAGAGAGTGAGGGTAAATTAAACAGAAAAAAGTAAAAGATAATAATCATTTCCCACTTATGAGTGATGAGGTCATAAAACCCTCAGAAAATTTAAGTATACAACTCCTATGTCTGTGAATAATAGAGAAAGAAATTGAAGCATTACTACATTTTTTAAATGCCTGCATTTTGTGAATTTGAAAAATGTAATGTCAGAGAGGGTGTACCTCAACTACTCCTAAACAGTGAACATGAGGAAACAAAGGATGTGTTTCTCTAATTATAATTTCAAATTTGGAATCAGCCCTCTACATTCAATATTTGACTTAGTAATACTGTTATTATCACGTATAGTTTTGATAGTTTATAGAAGGCATTTATTTTTTAAAAAGCCATGTACCTATTAAAAAAAAAAAAGATGCACACAGAAATGGTAAAAGACTTTGCAATCCCTTAGAAAAATTAATGTTATGCTTGCCAGTATCTTCTTGGTTGGGCAGATTGAAAAAAGGATACTTCCAACAGGATTTCTAGAGTTTTCAAAAATTGGTAGCAAAGGGTTTGTGATCAAATACCTCCAATGCTTTTCTGCTTTCTACATCTGCAGTGATAGTTTTGTGCCTGTGCTTTCCCTCAGGACAGCTGAGATTTCAAAGTCTTGAAATTATAAATATGCTTCATAGCAGCATTATGCTTTCAGCAGCGTGTACCCCAAGTTCAATTTCCATAGAGTGGTTAATACATTGCAGTCATTTGATGACATTTGATGCTTATTCTTTATCTTTTGTTTATTTTATAAAGGTATTTATTTCTTTATTTACTTATATATTTATTTTTTTTGAGACAGTGTCTCAGTATGTTGCCATTGGAGAGTGCTATTGCTGCACAGCTCACAGCAACTTCTAACTCTCGGGCTTATGCAATTCTCTTGCCTCAGCCTCCTAAGTAGCTGGGACTATAGGCACCAGCCACAATGCCAGGCTATTTTTCTGTTGTAGTTGTCATTGTTTTGCAGCCCCAGGTTGGGTTCTAACCCACTTGCCTCAGTGTATGTCGGCAGCGCCATAACCACTGAGTTATGAGCACCAAAAGTATTTTATGAAGGTATTTTCACAAAATTAATCTTGGTGATGTTGTGTGTTTATTTTATCTATTTACCAACTGATTATCTGAAGCTTTGAACTATTGTCACTTAACCAACCACCTCAAGTTGGCACCTGAAGTTCTCATAATATGCTGTAAATAACAAGTCACAGGTCTTCCATTAAGATCTTAAATTAATGTGAGAAAATAAATTATGAAAATGACACTTTTAATTAATGTAATAATGGATTACATACTTAAATCTAAACATGGAAGAGGGCAAAGTTCACTGTTCAAATGATATCCTAACATAACAGTACTCTAAAAATTATATATCATAAAGATGAGGAAAAAATCTTACCAAACTTCTTTCTCCACAAATGACAAATTCATCCTATGCAAAACAGCTCTTTGGAGGTTTGTAAATGACTTCCTCCTTCCATATACTCCTCACCTTCACTTCAGGCATCTGATCTGAGCCCATGTGCCTTATGATCAGGGTATTCTCCAGGATGTGTTTAATAGTGTCATTTTCCCAATCATTATTCATGATTATGAATATACTGTGGAGCTAATGATATAGAGAAGAGCCCAGGTGACAGCTAGGATGAGAGTGAGCTGGATCTGCATTATCTATGCACATGGATGACTCAGGAGATTCACCCTCAGCCCCTGTCCTCATATTTGGAGCTAAGGTGTACATTCAGATTTTTAAGTTTTTAATGTTTCACATAAAATCAAATTTTCTATGTACTTTGACCAAATTAAAAGTGACCTGTATGTTTTTCTTTCCATTTCATTTCTCCTAGTTTAGCATCATGTTATTGAAAATCCAATGATTCTTACATGGTCGAGTTGCCACTTTCATTATATAAAAATACAAGACACACAGTTAAGTGTAAAATTTGGTTTGAAAAAATGATTTTTGAGGTTTTTTTATAATTTTATTTTTTTATTAAGTCTTTTGTACATAGATCATAAATACGTTTATGCCCATTTCAGTGTGTTGATTATTTGTACAAATTGGAGTGCTTACATCATACTAATCAGCATAGGTTTCATCCCATTTACCCAATTATAGCATTAGGACTTTTGTGTTTTACACATGGTAGAACCAACTTGTACTTGCAATGTTGAAAGTAGCTGTTAGTTGTTTAGTTTTATCAATTGGAATTAATTTCCAGGTATATTATAAGTTCAATTATACTTTGTTGTGCACCCTAGCTCATGGCAACCATGATCCATTCTTGTCTAGGTATAGCACTGATGCCCTCAAGAAACTCACTGGGAAAATATGTCGTTTCATATTCCAGAAGATCAAGTCTTTTCCAGTCTGTGATTATCATTTACAGGGCAAGCAGCATAAATTAGAAAACATAGACTGGACATCCCTGGAAGTAAGAGAATAAAATATTAAAATTTGAGTGCCGCCTGTGGCTCAAAGTAGTAGGTCGCCGGCCCCATATACTGGAGGTAGTGGGTTCAAACCCAGCCCTGGCCAAAAACTGCTAAAAAATAAAACAAAAAATTCTTACCTATATCATTTTAGCTAATGATTTGTTCTCTTTTTGGTATATGATTTATAACATTGGAAATGTATTGATAAAATTTTATAGACTTAGTAATAAATTATTGTGCATATTGGCCCATTTTCAAGTGTTCCTTTGCTGGTACTGGAATGTGATCCTTAACATTTGGAAACTATTTATCATTTACTTTTATACTATTTTGGTGCCACTGTGGTTCCCACTTGATAGCAAAACCCAACTGTTCTGATGGTGTGGATGTATGCCAGTGAGAACTATTCAGTTCTTGGTTTTCATAGCTAAGATAAGTGCATTTCTTTACTAGATTAAGCTTTGGTAGAAAGAGTAATATAAAAATACAAAGTTTCTTTATAAAATCAAATTTACCAAATGATTTCAACACAACTTTCCACCTAAGGCATTAATTTCTGATTATGAACAAGGAACACTTATTGTCACCATTTGTGGATTGTCTTATCTATCTTTATTTACAAAACAATACAGTGATAAATCAACTTATAAACATAACAGATATACATTCTGGCCTCAGAAGAATTTGAGTAAATGTAGCTTTCCATTTTTCTGTGTCATAAATCTAATTTGTTCTTAGTGCTGAATTAAATGAAAATGGAAAAATAATAGTGCCTGAATACAAGCTAAATAACATGAGATAGTGACTAAAAAATTGTTCTGAAAAAGTTTACAAGTTGTTCTGGTATTGGAATATCAGGAGATGACTTTAGGGGGATTGTGTTTACTTATTGTTATTATTTATTATTAGAGACTGAGTATTTCTCCAAGCCCTGTAGGGTATCCCTGTAACCAGCGCAATCTCAAGAAATAAATTCATATGTAAATATTTTGATGCCACCTTATGGTTGTCATAAAATCATCACAACTAATTTTTAACCTCTCAGAATCCTGAAGGAGGACTTTAGTAATTCTGTCCTGATATAAAGGGAATTTATACAAGGAATCTCTGGATTGAAAATATATTGGAAGAGAACCAAAAGGTTTTTAGGTGATATGGTTAATCAGGTTGTTAGTAAGCAAAATAATGCCCCCCTCCCCAAAATATTAATGTCCTAATTTCCAGATACTGGGAATATACTACAATTCATGGCAATACAATGTTTCAGATGTGATCAAGATTGTTACCCTGCTAATTATTATAAATTTTCACAGTGGGTCCCGTATAATCACAGGGGTTCACAAATATGACAACGTTATGAAGAACAGAATGTATCAAAGTGATAAGATGTGAGAAAGCCTCAAATGAGTATTTTTTCAAATGTTTATTTAGTCATTTTTCCATGCTACTACAGATGTTCATTCAATTTAAGTGTAAAATACCATTTATTTTATAAGACTGACACTGTTTTATATTTACGCTAAATATAAAATGAGAGAATGCAGAGCAATTGGGATGTGATTTCTAGAAAGGGATTCCAGGACCCCACACAGGCATCAATATATGCACCCTGCACAGGCATCATTGTAAATGTGTTTGTTTTGTATATATGTTAAGAAAATAAAGCAGAGGCTCAATTGTCAAAGTGTATATGAGCTGTAGTTAACAAATAATAAATGGGTTAAGTAAAGTAATGATTATGGTAATAATTTTGACAGCTGAAGAATGGATATTGATAATGTGAGGTCTATTATTTTTTTCCAGATATAAAAAATATGCTGCTTCTATGCCATTAAGATGAAAACACTTTCCACATCTACTGTCATTCAAAAATGCCTTTTTGCCCAAACAGGCCTTGGATTCTCAGCCAACACTGTTCTCCTTTTCTTTCGCATCTTTACCCTGTTTTCAGATCACAGGCCTAAGGCCACTGACATGATCACCTGTCACTTGGCTTTCGTGCATATAGTCTTGCTCTTCACTGTCCTGGATTTTTTTTCTCCAGACCTGTTTGAGTCACTGACTTTTCTGAATGACTTCAAATGTAAGGCACTTTGCTACCTGAACAGAGTGATGAGAGGCCTCTCTATCTGCACCACCTGCCTCCTGAGTGTGCTCCAAGCCATCACCATCAGCCCCAGCACCTCGGTGTTGCTGAGATTTAAACAGAAACTTAGAAATAACATTATCTATATACTTTTATTTTTTTGGTGTCTTGATTTGTCTTTGAACACTTTCATCATCATCTATACTAAAGCTTATTCTAATGTGACTCAAACCAATCTACTTACTACTTATAAATACTGCTCATTTTCCCCCATGAACTTCATTGTCAAGGGACTGGTTTTCATTTTGGCAATATCTCGAGACCTCTCCTTTGTAGGACTCATGATGCTCTCAAGTGCATACATGGTGATCCTCTTGTTCAGGCATCAGACTCAATCCCAGTACCTTTATGGCACCAGCCTTTCCCCAAGATCCTCCCCAGAGAAAAGGGCCACCCTAGCCATCCTGCTGTTGGTGAGTTTCTTTGTGGTCATGTATTGGGTGGACTTTTTTATCTCATTCTCTTCAATACTGTTATGGACAAATGACCCAATTTTTATAAATATTACAAAGTTTCTGCCCAGTATTTATGCCCTTATTTTTCCATTGGTTCAAATCAGTTCAGATAAAAGAATAGTTAATATTCTGCAAAGTTTAAAACAGAAGTGCCAACAAGTTTTAACAGGTTAGTAACAGAATAGTTTTTTTTTTGAAAAATAGATTCTTCTCCTATTATTTAAATTATTCAGATGCATGTAATTTGAAATTCAATTGAAATACAAAGTTGTAATTATACTTTCATTATATTAAAATTCATCAGCATATATCTGAATATATCTAATTTTGAAATTGAGGCTTCCTTCAGAGCACTATTTTTCAACCTTTTTTACCTCACAGCACACTTGAACCTATAAACTTTCGCAACACAAATAATGTTGATCAAAAGAAAAAACAGGAAAAAAAGAATATACTTACTGTGCTTTGAGCTTCTTTTAAAAATAATGAAATTAATGATCTTAAAAAATTTTCCACATACACTGATTAAAAATCAGTGCTTTAATATCCAGCACAAGCCAGGGAAGCAACAAGGCCATGGCCCCTAAGCCCACAAGATTGAACACATATTATACCACCTCTTGGTAATGAAGCTGTGGAAAAGAGCACTCAAGAAGGGATGTTAAGTCCTCAAACTTACCCTTCATGATTGCATGTCTACAATTGTCTTGTCAGTTCAATAAGCATCCCATGTGTGCCCAGCAGTGTGCCACACATGCAGATACAGAGGTACATGAGGTATCGTCCCTGTCTTTGATGAGTTCAAGAGGAGATACACAAGTGGTCTGGAAACTTTTGGCACATGTAATAATTATAACTAGAAAGGAAGTCTGGGGACAATGGGAACCCCCAGAATGGGGACTGACCTGCCCTGGATATAGATAGGGGAGCAGGACAGGAGGAGAAAGTTGTGTGCTGTGGGGCTGATGCTCAGGTGATGACAAGGTATAATGCCCCAGTGAAGGTCATGATGATGGGAAGCACTTCAGATGGTGTTGGTAAGGGTTGACACAATCACAGAGGCAATGATGTTCTGATGGTCTTTCCCCCACTAAATTTACATTATTTACTTAATCCTCCTGAATGAAATGAATAGATATTTAGGGACTAGCACCATAAGAAATGATTTTAATCCCCCTGTTACCCTTGGAATATCAGTTAGTGCCTTTCCCCTTTTCCTCTGTATCTTCACATTTTTTCTTGGTCTTAGTCCTGGGCCTCTCACCCAACAAGCAGGAACTTGGCCTTCATTCAATAAAATAGGCTAGATTCAGTATCCTTTTTACAAAAGAAAATAAGCAATGAAATTTATATATTAACCATAAAAATTTACCAAATTAGAAGAAGAGACAAGAATTTTGGCGTAAATAAGAACAAGTAACTCTTGAACATATTTTTTTGAATGTTTTCATTGAATGATTCCAGAAGCAAGACTGGAAGTAATCATAGCTAGCTGCAGAATGCTTTTAGGATTATAGAAATTTCAAACACTGATTTTACTATGACTAATATTTTTACTAAAATAGATTTTGTCAATGCATATTGAAAGATGCGATTTCAGTGTTGGCCTACAGAATATAATTTAATTTTTCAGTTCAAATAAGACATTTACAAGGAGAGTTCTCCAGACTTTGATTTTAATATAGCCACATTGTGCACCTGAGCATTAACCATAGCACACTCCTCAATGAACCTGACTTTATTCAATGCTTCCACAATTCCTTTACAAATATTCTTTACAGAGCTATCCCTACTTATTTAAAAGTAGTATTACAAATGCCAACTCTGCAATGAAGCAATCACCAGAATTTCAAATGTTCCCAATTGTATTGTTAACTATTTCTCACTGCACTTTTTAAAAAAATAAACTATGCTAATGACCTTGTTTCTGTTTGTGATTTCTTAGGGACAATTTGTTACAAATTTAGTGCTTTCAAAACATCACATGTTCCACACTCACACAGATAAGAAACCCAAGTAGGGTTGGACTCTCCTTAGAGTCTCCAAAATCCAAAGTGAAGGTATGAGCTGGAGGAGGTTCATATCTGAAAAGTATGCAGAAGAATCCATTTCCAAAATTTTTAGGTTGTTTGCAGAATTATGATCCCTGAGACTTTAGGGCAGAGGTCACTTTCCATACTGACTGTCAGTCAGAGATTGCTCCGAGCTCTCAGAATTGTCTGTTTGGTGCTTGCACATGGTCCCTTCCACCTTCAATGCTAGCGATGAAAATGACAAACTTTTCTCATCATCTATATTTCTTTGCCTTTCCCTCTTACTACCAGCCAGGGAAAACTTATCTTTAAAAGTCTCTTGTGATTAAGGTAGGCACAAACATGTAATCTCCTCATCTTAAAGTCAACTGACTTGTAAACTCAATTATATCTGAAGAATTTCTTTTGGCCATGTCATGTAACAACTACAGGAGTAACACCCATTGTATTCACAACCCAAGTTTGGGTTGTAAAAATGGGGTAGCCACCTTATTATTATGCTTATCACAGATTTTATAAATGAATTAGAAGGCTTGGAACCCACAGCTCAGTGAATAGGGTGCCGGCCACATATGCCAAGGCTGGTGGGCTTGAATGTGGCCCAGGCTTGCTAAACAACAATAACAACTGCAACAACAACAAAAAAAAACAGCCAGGCATTGTGGCACGCTCCTGTGGTCCCAGCTACTTGGGGGACTGAGGCAAGAAATCACTTAAGCCCAAGAGTTTGAGGTTGCATTGTGAGACTCTGTCTCAAAAAAAAAAAAAAAAAAGCATTATAATTCATCTGCATTTATATATTCTTGTCTTTCTTAAAGACAAACTTCTTTTTTTTTTTTTTTTTTGAGAAAGAGAGTCTCACTTTGTCACTCTTTGTAGAGTGCCATGGTATAACAGCTCACGGCAACACCAAACTCCTGGGGTCAAGCTATTTACTTGCCTCAGCCTCACAACTAGGTTGGACTACAGGTGCTCACCACAACTCCCAGCTAGTTTTAGAGATGAGGTCTCACTCTGGCTAAGACTGGTCTCAAACCTGTGAGCTCAGGCAATCCACCTGTCTTGGCCTCCCTGAGTGCTAGGTTTATAGGCATTAGCTACTGCACTTGGCCAAAGAAAAGCTTCTTAAAATCAAAAATGATTGGAGTGTTAATTAACTCCCTTAAAAGTGCATAGAGTTTATTATATGGTTTTCATTACATAATTATTCATTGAATTAATTAATGAATAATAGAATAAAAAGTACTCAAAAGAATGAGGAGCCACCAAAATTATTGCACACTAAAGTTGTAAATTCTATCAATTGAAAACCAAGTGAGCAGTAATTGGAAAGCCATTGTTATAGTACATATTGATTCCCAATCACATAAAATGTTAATGAGCCATAAGTATATAATATGAATACCTTTTACCTACAAAATGAAAAGAACTATATCAGTTAAGAAAAAGTGGGTTACAAAGTTATAACAGTAATTATTTAATTCATTGGGATACAAGGCTAAGAAAATGAAAACAAAATTTTTTAGGCTTATGTGCATGTATGTGCATAGAATTAATAAAACAGATATGTACATAGATCTGTGTGTGTAGCATGTCCTTACAAACATAGACAAAACAAGTACAGCAATCCATTTTAGGATATTCATCCACCTATTTGAGTGCTCTTCCTGAGGGAGTAGAACCAATCACAAAAACAATACCACAGTCAATTCCTTCTGACAAATACCATCTACTGATAGGGAAGTTAATCTGCACAGCCCTTTACAAAATTTACTGATGTAATCATACAAGGTGAGGTATGAGCACTACCCATCATAAGGACTACCCACTGCCTCAGAGATTGAACTAGGCAGGCCATTACAATTGGCCATGCCAAGAAGGCCAAGGAGCTGGAGACAAAGAAAATATTTCAAAGGCCAGCATCCCCTCTCATCAAAACGAGACAAGGAATATGCTCCCACACGTAGCTTACCACTGCAACCGTATACAAAAAAAGTAGCAACTTAGTATACCGTCACACTAAGGATATGCATAAGCAAAGCATCTAAATCATATCTAGAACTTAGATCACTATCAAAGCACTCATTAACAAAGCTAAAGGTTCTAACCCAACATATGCTATAAACACACTCATACAAGAAAGTCTCATCAAAGCAAAAGAAAATCCAAATAAGCAACAGCTGCTCCAGATAAGAAGTAATCAGTGCAAGAAATCAGGAAATATGAAAAATTAAAGCAACAAGTCACACTCAAAAGGAAATACCAGCCCTGTAGTGATGGATAGTAACCTAAGTGAAAATATTGAAATGACAGATAAAGAATTCCAAATGTACATTATGAGGAAGCACAACAAAATCCAAGAGAAAATAGAAAATCAACTCAAATAAATCAGGTAGACAATTCAAGAAATAAATAAAAAATTCAGTAAAGAGGTCAACATATTAAAAATATAAAAATATAGGACAACTGGAAATGAAAGTTTTATTTAAGTAAATAAAAACACAGTGGAAAGTTGTAAGTATAGACTAGCCTAGGGGGAAGAAAGAAGCTCAGAGTTTGAACAAAACTCTTTTGAATTAAATCAGTCAGCCATAAATTATGAACAGAGAATTAAGAATGATCAAAACTTACAAGAAATATGGGATTATGAGAGATACCCAATTTAAGTATCATACATACCCCAGAGGATGAACAAAAATGTTCAGAAGGACTGGAAAACCTACTTAAGGGAATGAGTGAGAAAACCTTTCCTGGTCTTGCTAGAGATTGAGACATCAGGTAAAAGAAGCTCAAAGAATGTGGGAGATTCATCACAAAAGGGAATGACCAAGTCACATAGTCATCAGATGGCCAAAGTCAACATAGAGTAGGAATTCTTGCAAACTTTATGGTGAACACATTAAGCTACTTACAAAGGAAAACACATTAGGCTTATGGCATATTTTTCTCTCAACTGAGGCCTTCTAAGCCAGAAGAGATTGAAGCCCCATTTTTAGTCTTTGTAAAGAGAACAGTTGTCAGAGTAGAAGTTTTTATTTTGCAAAACAAAGTTTCATACACTTAGAAAAAATATAGACTTTTCCAGACAAGAAAACATTCAGGGTATTTTTTAAGAACAAATCTGCCCTTTGTGAAATACTCAGTTCTGCATTATACACAAATCAGCACAATGGTTACCCTCCAGGATAAAACCACCCAAAAGCTAAAGCTAACAGCTCTAATAAAGCAACAGAACAAGGGGTAAAACAAAGAAACAATATATTAATAAACAAGATTAGCAGAACAGCACCCAACATGTTTATTAGTCAATATAATGGTTTGAATTTCCCAATCAAGACACATAGGCTGACTGAATAGACTGAAAACATACAAGTCAAATATCTGCTATACATACTTAAGACCAAGGAAGGCAAAAACAATTCCATGAAAATGGAAACCAAAAGCAGGCACAGACATTTTTTTATCAGATAAAATTGACTTTAAATAAATAGTAAAAAAAGACAAAGAGAGGGAGGCAGAGCAAGATGGCGGCCGAGTAACAGCTTCCTTGCATCTGGGCACTGTGAGTCGGGGGAGATAGGACTCCAGGCATCTCTGGCTGGTGGGATCTGCCTATCATCACCCCTGTGCGGATACAGGGAGTCAGCGAGAGATTTCTGGACCCCAAGAGGAGGACTAAAACAGTGGAAAAATGGCAAGTGGTCGCGTGTGTTCAATCCGTCTAAACCCGCCCACAACAGTAAGTTCAGTAGCAGCGAGACTGCAAACCAGAAAGGCCTTACCTGTGAACTGTTTTGGTGTCTTTGGACTTGGCACTCAGTTGAACTGACTTGGGGACAGCCTGGGCGGGAGTGCAGAGAACTTTGGCCATTGCCGAGGGCCCAAGTCTGAGCCGCTGAGTCAGACAGAGCTAATAGTGTTTGGCTGTGGGTCACAGGGAGCCATTGTGAGCCATCTGCCCTGGCAAGCTCTGCCCTCAGGGTCGAAGAGCTAGAATCAGGTGGGAGCTGGTAACCGAGCAACCAAGTAGCCTAAGGGTGGGGTCTGAGCCGCCTTGCAGCCCTAACCCTCAGGGGCAGAGGGAGACCAGTTTTGGCACACAGGGTAAGTGGATAGCCACTTCAGCAGTGATTCCAGTGACAAGCACTTTCCTGGGAAAGCTTCTGCTCAGCAAGTTTACAAGTTCAAAGTGCCTTTTAAGTGGGCTGAAGAGAGATTTAGGGTGTCCTCCTGCTGGGGTTTGAGAAATCAGCAGCCTCCAGTCGTATCAGAACTGTGATTAACATCTCATACCCCAGAAGACCACATGTTGCCCAGACAATATTCAATAACATATACATACTGCTTTGTTTTTGGTTGTGTTTTTTTTTTTTGTTTTGGTTTGGTTGTTTTTTTGTTTATTTTGATGTTGCTGATGTTGTTTTGTTTTTTAATTTCAACCTTTTCCATACAGATCCTTTTTCTTTCTCAATTTTTCTAGTTTAATTATAATTTCCCATTGCTGCCTTTTTCAATAACTAGAACTTCATTTTTGCTAGTGTTTCTACTGCTATTATTTGGTTTTTCACCCAATTTTATCCCGTAAAGTTTTCTGTTTGTTTTGGTTTGATTTATAGTATTTTTGTCTTTCCTCTCTACTTGGTGGAGGTGGGGTACTGTGTCTGATCAGGTTAGCAAAGAGCTGCTGACCTCAAGGGAACCACCCAACTGGGCATCCCCCGAAGGTGGAGATTTTTTAAGGTTGTGTCAAAGTACCCTACTGTACACCTATATTGTTCTGTCTCCCTATTTCTGTGCCTCTCTTCTTTTTGTCAATATTTATTTTACCCACCCCCTCTCCTTGCTCTATTTTTTTTTCCTTTTTCTTTTTATTTCGTCCTCCTTTCTTTCATCCCTTTCTTGCTCTTCAACCTTCTCACCCTTCTGGTCCTGTACCGAAAAAACTCATTGAACCCTTAGTCCACAGGCACGAGAACTTAAAGATCAAGAAGTGAAAGGAAAATTAGGGCAAGGAAACAGATAAAAGAAATCACTCATGAGGAAGAATCAGCAGAAAACTCCAGGCAACATGAAGAACCAGTCTAGAACAACCTGCCAAGGGACCATGAGATAGCTACTGCAGATGATGCTACTGGGCACACAACATTCAAAAGTAATCCTACATTGAGCAAGAAGGCTGAACTAAGTATTTTGGCTTGCAAATATTGCCTCTTTCAAAATAATTACTTTATTCTGAGTAGATTCTGCCCTGCTTGTGAGATTATCCCATTTGCAGGACACGAGGCTTCTTCTCCTGTCCCTGTGAGCGGTTGGGTGGGGTCTGGGTGGGATCTCACTGTCTTCACCTCTTCTTCCCTGCATGCCCCCCTTGGCGACTTTTTTTTTTCTTTTTTACCTGAGGATCCATCATTCACGTTCCTTTTTCCTTGTCCTGTTGGAAGTGACTGAAAAATGCCAGCAGTTTTAATCTAGACAATCCAAGTAATGATGCCAGAGGCAGGAAGCCAGAAACCAGCAGAGTCCATGGTCTTGAGGTAACTTTTGAAGGAGAGTTTTCAGCGTGTGTGTTTGGTTTTGGTGGGGAGGGTGCAGATGTTCAGGAAGGCAGTGGACTGTTATTTGATGGTTTTTATGGAAAATGTAACCCTAAATGCATTAAGTATTTTAAGTGCTCCCCACATAAATAAATAAAATGTTACTGAAAAAAATATATTTACACACACACACATATATATATATTTTTTTTTCAATAAAGTTTCTTAACTTTCCTTGCCTTGATAACCTCTAAACTGTGTGCTCTGGATACCTCTTTGTTGCAAAGGCTGTAGATGAGAGGGTTCAGAATGGGGGCAAGAATAGTGTAGAAGGCTGACACAATCATTGACCTGGTCTGGTGCATGATTGGAGGCTGGTCTCATTTTCATGAACATTCCAGCTACAGTAGAATCTTATAAATGAGGTAAATGTTTAGAGATCAAAGAGAACCCCTTCTGTTGTCTTTAAAAGCTTTGTTGCAATGTGCCGTTTTGGAGACTAACAGAGTTTGTTCTGTCACTGTGAGTAAAGGTACAACTTCATGAAAGGCCTGGCCCAGACAGGTCAAGATAGGCAGAACCCAAGATGTAGTTATACAGGGTAGGGAGTACTTCCAGAAATGAGCCTGGAGAATTATAGAGAATCAAATCATGCAGTGAATGCTTCAATTTTGTTTCTAACAAAGGAGATATCAAATAAGTGTTTTAAACTGTGAAGATATATAGGGAAGTTAAATGATTTTACATTGAGAAAATCTATGGTGTGTTAACATGTGACACTTTGGATGGGGTAAGTCTGTCAGTAGGGTGACCAGGGAGCAAACATCTGTAGCCTCCAGGGGAGTGAGGGTCAGGCAATGACAGAGTAGGAAAGGGAAGATGGATTGGAAATAAAATTGATCATAAAAATCTTTGTAAAAGGCTGTCAATTATTGTCTCTAGCCCCCATTTTAAAAAGCATGCCTTTAAAAATCATACTATATAGGATTTTTTCTAGAGTTCCAAATTAACTATACCCTAAATAAATCTCAATCCAAAGCAAGACTCACTTTCATTTTTATTTCTTTGTTTTTGAGACAGAACCTCCTCTAGTCACCCTGGGTAGAGTGCCTTGGCGTTATCATAGCTCATAGCAACCATGAACTCTTGGGTTTGAACAATCCTCTTGGCTCAGTTTTTCTATTTTATTTTAGTAGAGAAGTGTTCTCAATCTTGCTCAGACTGGTCTCAAACTCCTGAGCTCAAGCAATCCACCCACTTTGGCCTACCAGAGTGCTAGGATATCAGACATGAGCCACTATATCAGTCTAAGAGTCACTTTTTATGTCTGCCTGATATACATCACTACCCCCTGAAATCTTTTGACATTCCATACTTCAAAGCTTGAGATAATGAAGTATCTTCATCATTTTTTCTATTGTTTTCATTTTCAATTAGCAGTTTAAAAAATCCATTTTGCCATACCCATATTATGCTTTTGGATAGTGAAAATCAATGGAATGAAGATTATACATTATTCTGCATTAATCCTTGCCCCGGCCCGCGGGGAATTCAACGGGGACCTGGGAAACAAAGGGGTCAGTCGAATGAGGGGACAAGAGACACGAAAGAATGTGAGCAAGTCAAGAGTCTGATCAAGCTCCAAAGAGTTTATTTTTCGGCTGGACTTATAAGCACACAAACGAGGAAGTAACTAAGGGCTATTCCTAACAGGGTGGGGAGGGGGCTAGTTTCTGGAAAATTACTAGGAGAAGGACCCTAAGGCGGGGGGTGCATTTTTGAGGAGATACGCAAGGGGAAAGTACCATTGCTGTTTACAGTTGAATTCCTGAGAATAGTTTGCTCGTAAAATCAAGATAGCAAGGGGCATTTTTGTGATATGTTTTGGCTCCTGGCAAATCCTTGGTGTTTATTTCTTATTCCATTAAAAAATACTAAGCAGGTAGTAGATTTCATTCTGTGGAATTCAATTACTTTTATTTTTCTTGAGACAAAGTCTCAATTTTGTTGCTCTTGTTACAGTACCATGGCATCATAGTTTACTGCAACCTCAAACTCGTGGGCTTCAACAATCTTCCTGACTCAGCCTCTGAGTAACTTGGACTACAGATGCCTGCCACAAAGCTCAGCTATTTTTGGAGAGGGTGTCTTTCTGTAGCTAAGGCTGGACTCAAACTCCTTAACTCAAGCAATCCACCTGCTTTGGCTTCCCGGAGTGCCAGGATTACAGGTGTGAATCACTGCACCTGTCCTTAATTAAATTTTATAGAAATTCAATCATGTGGGGGTTTTTTTTTGTGATAGACCTCCATAGCCTACCAAATAAAGGGAGATAGCAAGCTTTTTCTTAATATTAACAAACTAAACATACAACTCTGTATATCACACCAAATATTAAACACCTCCAACACAAAGCAGACTCAATTACACCTTAATTGTATTCAGTCTGTATCTTGCACAATACTTTACTTCTGATGTAAAAATAAATTTAAAATCTTTCCACTAATGACACTTTCCCCAGGAAACATTCTAGTTATATGTTGACATTCTAAATGAACATCTGTTGATTACAGTTAATAGTATTTTTGTTGTTTTTCTTTTTTAGGCAAGAGTCTCACTCTGTTGCCTCAGGCTAGAGTGTTGTGGCCTCAGCCTGACTCAGAGCAATCTCAAACTCCTGGGCTAAAGCCATCTTTCTTCCTCAGCCTCATGAGTAGCTAGGATAAATCAGACACAAATTAGCCTACCACTGGCTAATTTTTCTATTTTTAGTAGAGAGTGTGTCTCACTCTTATTCAGGCTGGCCTCAAATTCCTGTGCTCAAGCAATCCTTCCACTTCAGACTCCCAGAGTGCTAGGATTACAGGTGTGCCACTGTGCCTGGCCTGTCTATTGTCTTTGTAATTGTAGTCATTCTAATGACAGCAACCTTATATAGTGCTTTTGATCTGTATTTCTCTGATAATGATTGATGCAAAGCAATTTTTAAATATCTGCTGGCCGTTTGTGTGTCTTCTCTCACTTGAGAAATGTCTATTGAGGTTTTTTGCTAATTTTTAAATACCTATCGAATTTTGTTTTGTTCTTGAGGGCCTCATATATTTTGGATATTAGTCCATTGTCATGTGTGTAAATCTGATATTTTCTCCCATTTCTGTGTTGTGTCATCATTCTAGTGATTATTCCTGGTGCTGGGTAGAAATGTTGTAATTTGAAGTAATCTCATTTGTCCATTTTTACTTTTGTTGCCTGAGATTTTGAAGTTAAATAAAAAAAACAAATAACAAAAAACATTGTTCAAGTCCAGGCATGATAGTTCACTCCTGTAATTCTACCACTTTGGGTGGCCAAGGCAGGTGGATGGCTTGAGCTCAGGAGTCTGAGAACAGCCTAAGTAATAATGAGACCCTGACCCTAAAAAGAAAAAAAAATGCTCATACCAATTGTCATGAAGCTATCACTCTATGTTTTCTTATAGTATTTTTAGATCTTCAGTTGTTATGTTTCAGTATTTAATGCATTTTGAGTTAATTTTTATGTATACTGGGGCAAGATTGCCCAGTGGAGCCAGCTTCTAACAGAAGCTTCTGTCCAGAGGGAAGGATAACGTCCAGAAAGTACCCAATTAAGCTGAAGACTGAGAGCCAAGCTGAGAGAGAAGTGTGATAACTACAGGTAACCTCTGCTGAGGCAAGCTGCGACTCCAAGAAAGCAAACTTCAGGTACAAAATTCATCCCAAAGGAAAAGTGTCCATCCCCTCCTGCAAGAATGTTGTGTTTTTTTTTTTTCTCTTTCATTTGCTCCTGTAGGTTTTCTACAGGTGAGTGGTAAACTGAGGACCACTTTGTCTCACCCCATGGGTGAGAGCTTTAGGAAGTGGGGTCTACTTCCCCAGAGGGACCTTGTTGTGACCCTGAGCACTCTCTTGCCAGGCAGAAAAATTGAATTAACATTTTCCCTGCCATTCTGAACTTCCAGTCCACCCATACCCCCTTGCCTGATGAACCAGAAGCCTAACACCTGCAGAGACTGTGGGAGGAGGCTCATGAGAAGTGCCCCCCCCCCCGCTGGACCAAGCAACCTGCACCCTGACTGTTCAGAGCCTCTCATCTCACCTTGCTAGAGACACGTGCCCTGTACCCCAACCCCCGCCCATGCCCCACCCTGCAGGAGCCTCCATAGCACACCCTGCCCAGCCAGAGTCAATGGCTGAGCGCTCTCCTTGCCAAAGTCACCAGGCACCAGACTCTGTCAGAACCATGTGCAGCATCCCCCCGCCCTGCTGCTGGATCCATGTGCCCCATGCTCCCAGAGCTGCTCCTACAGCCAGAACTCCTTGGCTGTGGCAGTTCCCTGGGAGCTGCACAGGGTCACTTCCCACAAAGATTCAGCAATAATAGAGTGATCCTGCCAGGGTCTAATCTGGGAGAGACACCTCCCCAACTCTGAAGACTGCCAGAGGAAAACAGAACTCACTCTATAGGGATACCTGTGCTGCAGAGGGGCTGGGGCAAAGGTGCAGTGGCTGAGGGAGAAAAGCATTTGCTGACTTGTTACCCTCAGGATTAGACTGACTTCAAGTGGAACACTCGCCAGTGGCTATTGAGTTCCTAAGGCAGGCAGGCCTCAGTTCCCTCAGGCAGCTGGTGGCATAGGGTAGTGGCTGGGCCGTGGGGGCATTGACCTTCCTTTGACTCTGTTAGGTGTAAAGCCCCAGCACATATACTTATTGGAGGAAGCAGGACCTCAGCGCTGTGGGGTCAACAGTAACTGGGTGTGAAAGAGGAGCAAAGTGGAGAAAGAGACACAGCCTCCTGGTCCAACTCTACTACTGGATGGGTCTTTCTGACTCCACAGAGCATGGCTGTGAGCCAAATTTGAGCATCCAGTAGACCTCCACTACCTAGTTGCTGGAGACCTTTCCAGCTCTCCCACTTGAGAGTTTGTACTGGCTGGGTCAATTGGTTTGGAACTTCTAACCTGGGCCAATCACCCAAGGACCCTCTTAGATGGTACCCTGGTTGTGTGTAGTGAGAAGGGTTGATTGTCCTCTTCCAGTTGTTGTCCATGGGGGGTTGGGTGTCTTAGTTGCTTGTATTTCTCCACAGCTAAGACTTCAGCAGAGTCACTGATCCACTAGGATCGAACAAGAACCAGCTGAATACAAACAGAGCCACCTAATCCCACCAAGCAGGTTTCCTCAGCCTCAGACTGTGATACTGTACAGGTCCTTTGCAAAGCTATCAGGGAAAAAGCTGCAGTCGTCATTCCCAGATCCTTGACAAAGGGCTGGTTAACCACAACTCCATGAACTCCCAATCCAATTTCACCTTACCTGCCCATGTAGCCCATGTTGAAAAACAATCATGAGGCAGAATCAGCAGGAAAAACTCTGGCAACATGAATAATCAGAGTAGATCAACTCCCACAAGGAATGATATGGCAGACACAGGACAAGATACCATCATAAACAAATTGCTGAGATGTCAGAAATCACGTTCAGAATTTGGATAGCAAATAATATCAAAAGAATGGAGGTAAAGATGGAATTAGAATTTTAAGCAGTAATTCAAAAGATGTCTCATAATTCAACAAATTCAAAAACAAAATCACCAAAGATTTTGACACATTGAGGCAAGGACTTGCAGCCCTCAAAATCAGAGAAATACAGTAGAATCCCTCAGTAACAGAATGGAGCAAGCAGAAGAAAATATCTCTGACATTGAAGACAAAGCTTTTGAATGCTCCCAAACACTCAAAGAGGAAAAAAAGTGGAGAACAAAAATGGATCATTCTCTCAGAGAGCTCTAGGATAATTCAAAGAGATATAATATTTGCCTTATAGGAATGCCTGAAGGTGATGAGGTTACTGCCAAGGATACAGATACTTTACTTCATGAAATAATCAAAGAGAATTTTTCAGACATGCCAAGAGATTCTGAAATTCAGATAGCACCCAGTTTCAGAACACTGGCACTACTCAACCCAAATGAAAATTCTCATAGACACATTACAATTAGCTTCACCAAAGTTAATATGAAGGACAAAATTCTGCAAACAGCCAGATGTAACAAAACCGTAACCTACAAAGGGAAGAACATTAGAATGATTGAAGATCTCTGGAAACCTTTCAAACTAGAAAAGGGTGGTCCTTGACCTTTAATCTCCTAAAACAAAATAAATTTCAACCCCGGATCCTGTATCCAGCTAAACTGAGTTTCATCTATGATGGAGAAATTAAATACATTAATGACATACACATGTTGAAGAAATTTGCCATAACTAAACCAGCTCTCCAGGATACTCTCAGACCTATCCTCCATAATGAACAGGACAATCCTTCACCACCAAAGTAAACTCACTCAGAAACTTTTGATCAAATTCCAACTTCCACACTGCCAAAAAGATTAAAAATGTCCACTGGACTTTTGAAAAACTCAGTACCCAAAATACTATCTGGCTTATCAATACTGTAAATTAATGTGAATGGGTTAAATTGCCCTTTAAAGTGCCACAGTTTGGCTGACTGATTACAAAAACTCAGGCCAGACATCTGTGCATTCAAGAATCTCACCTTACTTTAAAAGATAAACATTGACTCAGGGTGAAGCGATGGTCATCTATAATTCAGGCAAATGGAAATCAGAAAAAAGCAGGTGTTGCAATTTTATTCAGATTTTCAGAAAAATCTTTTCAGAAAAAAGCAGGTGTTGCAATTTTATTTTATGCAGATACAAAACCAACAAAAGTAAGGAAAGATAAAAATGGTCACTTTATATTTGTTAAGGGCAACACTCAACATGATGAGATTTCAATTATTAACATTTATTCACCCAACCAGAATGTGCCTCAATTTATGAGAGAGACTATAACAGACATGAGCAATGTAATTTCCTCCAGCACCATAATAGTTGGAAATTTTAACACCCCTTTGGCAGTGTTGGATGGATCTTTCAATAAGAAGCTTAGCAAAGAAATTTTAGACTTAAACTTCACCATTCAGCAATTCCATTTAATAGACATCTACAGAATATTTCATCCTAACAAAACTGAACACACATTCTTCTCATCGGCCCATGGATCATCCTCCAAAATTGATCACATCTTAGGTCACAAGTTTAATCTTAGCAAATTTAAAAGAATAGAAAGTATTCCTTGTATTTTCTTGGACCATATCATAGAATAAAATTTGAACTCAGTAACAACAGGAATCTGCATATTCATACAAAAACATGGAAACTAAATAACCTCATGCTGAATGATAGCTGGGTCATAGATGAGATTAAGAAGGAAATTACCAAATTTTTGAAACAAAATGATAATGAAGGCACAAACTATCAGAACCTCTACGATACCAGAAAGGCAGTCTGAGGAGGGAAATTTATAGCATTGCAAGCCTTCCACAAAAGAACAGAAAGAGAGGAAGTCAACAACTTAATGGAAAATCTCAAGCAACTGAAAAAGGAAGAACACAACCCTAAATCCAGCAGAAGAAAAGAAATAACTAAAATTAGAGCAGAATTAAATGAAATTGGAAACAAAAGAATCCTACAACAGATCAATCAAAAACTTAGTATTTTGAAAAGGTCAATAAAATAGATTGACATTTTGTTGTGGAAGAGTAAAATCCCTAATTTCATCAACAAAAAATGATAAAGGCCAAATAACAACAGGCTCCTCAGAAACTCAACAAATCCTTAATGAATATTACATAAAACTCTATTCTCAGAAGTATGAAAATCTGAAGGAAATAGATCAATGCTTGGAAACATGCCACCCTCCTAGACTTAGCTAGAAAGAAGTGGAAATGTTGAACAAGCCTATACCAAGTTCTGAAATAGCATCAACTATAAGAAATCTCCCCCAAAAGAAAAGCCTGGGACCAGATGGCTTCACATCAGAATTCTACCAAACCTTTAAAGAGGAACTAGTACCTATATTACTTAACCTTTTTCAAAACATAGAAAAAGAAGGAATACTTCCCAAGTCATTCTATGAAGCAAATGTCACCCTGATCCCCAAACCAGGAAAAGACCCAACAAGAAAAGAAAATTATAGACCAATATCTCTAATGAATATTGATGCAAAAATATTCAATAAGATCTTAGCAAACAGAATCCAACAACAAATCAAACAAATTATACATCATGATCAGGTGGGTTTCATCCCAGGGTCCCAAGGATGATTCAATATACATAAATCCATAAATATAATACATCACATAAACAAATTAAAAAACAAAGACCATACGATTCTCTCAATTGATGTAGAAAAAGCTTTTGATAATATCCAGCATCCTTTCTTGATCAGAATGCTTAAGAAAATAGGTATAGAAGGAATATTTCTTAAACTGATAGAGGCCATCTACAGCAAACCCACAGCCAATATCGTATTGCATGGAGTAAAATTGAAATCATTTCCACTCAGATCAGAAACCAGGCAAGGATGCCCAATGTCTCCACTGCTTTTTAACATTGCAATTCAAGTCTTATCCACTGCAATCAGGCAAGAGAAGGCAATCAAGGGGAGTCAAATAGGACCACAGGAGATCAAACTGTCACTCTTTGCAGATGATATGATTATACATCTGGAAAACCCCAGGGAATCAACTACAAAACTCCTAGAAGTGATCAAGGAATACAGCAATGTCGCAGGATTCAAAATTAACAGTCACAAATCTGTAGCCTTTATATATACCAATAATAGTCAAGGGGAAAAAACAATCAAGGACTCTATTTCCTTTACAATAGTGCCAAAGAAGATGAAATATCCAGAGTGTATCTAACTAAGGATGTGAAAAATCTCTATAAAGAGAACTTTGAAACTCTGAGAAAAGAAATAGCTGAAGATGTTAATAAAAGGAAAAAATATACCATGCTCATGGCTGGGAAGAATCAACCTTGTTACAATGTCTATGTCTATACTACCTAAAGCAATCTACAGATTTAATGTGATCTCTATTAAAGCACCTCTCTCATACTTTAAAGACACAGAAAAATTAGTACTTCATTTTATATGGAAACAGAAAAAAACTCGAATAGCCAAGACATTACTCAGAAATAAAAACAAATCAGGAAGAATCAGGCTTCCAGACTTCAGACTATACTATAAATCTATAGTGATCAAAACAGCATGGTACTGGCACAAAAATAGACAGGCAGATGTATGAAACAGAATTGAAGACCAAGAGGTGAATCCAACACTTATTGTTATTAGATCTTTGATAAGCCTATCAAAAATATAAATTAGGGAAAAGATTCACTATTCAACAAATGGTGCTGGGTGAATTGGCTGGTGACTTGTAGAAAACTGAAACAGGACCCACACCTTTCTCGTCTAACAAAAATTGACTCACTGGTTAAAGGACATAAACTTAAGTCATGAAACTATAAAAATTCTTAGAGAGAGTGCAGGAGAAATGCTTGAAAACAATGGCCTTGGAGAATACTTTATGAGGAGGATACCCCAGGCAATTGAAGCAACATTAAAAATACATTACTGGGATCTGATCAAATTAAAAAGCTTCTGCACTGCCAAGAACACACTAAGTAAAGCAAATAGACAGCCCATAGAATGGGAGAGGATTTTTGCAAGTTATACTACCGACAAAGGTCTAATAACCAGAATCCACAGAGAACTCAAACTTGTTACTAAGAAAAAAAACAAGTGATCCCATTTCATTGTGGGCAAGAGACATGAACAGAAGCTTCTCTGAAGAAGACAGGCACATGGCCTACAGACACATGAAAAAAATGCTCATCATCTTTAATCATCAGAGAAATGCAAACCAAAACTACTCTGAGATACCATGTAACTCCAGTAAGAGTAGCCCACATCACAAAGTCCCCAAATTTCAGATGTTGTGTGGATGTGGAGAAAAGGGAACACTTCTGCACTGCTGGTGGGATTGTAAGCTAGTACGTTCCTTTAGGAAGGAAGTTTGGAGAACATTCAGGGATCTAAATGTAGACCTGCTGTTCGATCCTGCAATTCCTCTTCTAGGTGTATATCCAAAGGACCAAAAATAATTTGGCAATAAAGATATCTGCACCAGATTGTTCATTGCAGCTCAATTCATAATTGCCAAGTCATGGAAGAAGCCCAAGTGCCCATCGACCCATGGATGGATTAATAAATTGTGGTAGATGTATACCATGGAATACTATGCAGCATTAACAAAAATGGAGACTTTACCTCTTTTATTTACATGGATGAAGCTGGAAAATATTATTCTTAGTAAAGTATCTCAGGAATGGAAAAAAATTATCCAATGTACCCAGTACTACTGTGAAACCAATTTATAATCACTCACACTTACATGAAAGATGAAACACAACTGTAGCCTAGCATTAAGCAGGAAAGGGGAGGTAGAGGGGAAGGAAGGGGTTGGGTCGATAGAGGGAGGGTTAGTAGGTGGACCACACCTATGGAGCATATTGCAAGTACAAGTTGGATCTATCAGATGTAGAACACAATTGTCTTAACTCTGTAATTGAGTAAATGAGGTGAAGGCTATGTTGATTAGCAGGATGTAAGCACTCCAATTTGTACAAATAATCAACACATCAAATCCCATAATGGCATAAATGCATTCATGATCTATGTACAAATTACTTAATTAAAAAAATTTTTTATGTATGCTGTGAGATTAACAATCCTTACTCAATAAATGGTGCTGGAAGAAATGGTTATCCACATGTAAAAGACTGGTAGTAGGCCCATACCTTTCAACACTTAAAAAATTAGTTTATGATGGATAAAAAATTTAAATCTATGCCATGAAACTATAAAACCTCTCAAAGAAAGTGTGGTAATAATGAAGAATCTTATCCGTGTAGGGAATTTATTTTTGAATTAATTAATTAATTTATTTCATGAAGAAAACCCCATTAGGAACTACAGCAAAAACAAAAATAAATAAATGGGGCCTGATCAAGTGGAGACATTTCTGCCCATATAAGGACACAATCAACAAAGTAAGTAGACAACTTTTGCATTAGGAGAAGATAAACTGGGTGGGTCAATAAAATTGAAAGTTCTAGGAAAAATCACAAGGCTGGGGAAAAAGAAAGCATTTAAAGGCCTCCATCTTCCTTCATCAGTGAGAAAGGGTGAATCTGCCCATAAACATAGATCTAAGAGAAAATTAAATATCACCTCAAAGAAATTAGAAAGAAATCCAGGAAGTGAATGAAAATTTTACTAAAATGATAGATGTATTTTTTCAAAACACAAATACAACTCCTGGAAAGACAAGATTATATATAAAATACAGTGGAAAGTTTTAAAAAATAGACAAGACCAGGCAGAAGACAGACTTTGAGGGTTAAAGAAAACTTTTCAAATTAACTTAGTCAAAGATAGGGAACAGAGAATGAAGAAGAATAAATAAAGCCCACAAGAAGTAAGGAATTATGTAAAAATGACCAAATATAAAGATCACAGCCATCCCAAGTGTGAAGAACAAAATGCGCAAGGGCTGTACAAAGTATTAGAGGGAAGAATTGAGGAAAACTTCTCTAATCTTGCTAGTGTTTGAGACATCAAGGTACAAGAAGTTCAAAGAACATGTATGAGATTCATTGCACGGAGGCAATGACTAAGACGTATAGTCATCAGACTGGCCAAAGTCAACATGAAGGAGAGATTTTCATGAGCTGAGAGGTAAAAACATCAAGTAACATACAAAGAAAAACCCATCATGCTAACTGCAGATTTCTCCAGGGAGCCTTTACAAGCCATAAGCTACAGGGACTCCATCCACAGTCTTCTTATTTATTTATTTATTTCTTTTCTTTTTTTTTTTTTTATTGTTGGGGATTCATTGAAGGTACAAAAAGCCAGGTTACACTGATTCCAATTGTTAGGTAAAGTCCCCCTTGCAATCATGTCTTGCCCCCATAAAATGTGACACACACCAAGGCCCCACCCCCCTCCCTCCGTCCCTCTTTCTTCTCCCCGCCCCCATAACGTTAATTGTCATTATTGTCCTCATATCAAAATTGAGTAAATAGGATTCATGCTTCTCCATTCTTGTGATGCTTTACTAAGAATAATGTCTTCCACTTCCATCCAGGTTAATACGAAGGATGTAAAGTCTCCATTTTTTTTAATAGCTGAATAGTATTCCATGGTATACATAGACCACAGCTTGTTAATCCAGTCCTGGGTTGGTGGGCATTTAGGCTATTTACACATTTTGGCGATTGTAAATTGAGCTGCAATAAACAGTCTAGTACAAGTGTCCTTATGATAAAAGGATTTCTTTCCTTCTGGGTAGATGCCCAGTAATGGGATTGCAGGATCAAATGGGAGGTCTAGCTTGAGTGCTTTGCGGTTTCTCCATACTTCCTTCCTGAAAGGTTGTACTAGTTTGCAGTCCCACCAGCAGTGTAAAAGTGTTCCCTTCTCTCCACATCCACACCAGCATCTGCAGTTTTGAGATTTTGTGATGTGGGCCATTCTCACTGGGGTTAGATGATATCTCAGGGTTGTTTTGATTTGCATTTCTCTAATATATAGAGATGGTGAACATATTTTCATATGTTTGTTAGCCATTCATCTGTCTTCTTTAGAGAAAGTTCTATTCATGTCTCTTGCCCATTGATATATGGGATTGTTGGCTTTTTTCATGTGGATTAATTTGAGTTCTCTATAGATTCTAGTTATCAAGCTTTTATCTGATTGAAAATATGCAAATATCCTTTCCCATTGTGTAGGTTGGCTCTTTGCTTTGGTTATTGTCTCCTTAGCTGTACAGAAGCTTTTCAGTTTAATGAAGTCCCATTTGTTTATTTTTGTTGTTGCAATTGCCATGGCAGACTTCTTCATGAAGTCTTTCCCCAGGCCAATATCTTCCAGTGTTTTTCCTATGCTTTCTTGGAGGATTTTTATTGTTTCATGCCTTAAATTTAAGTCCTTTATCCATCTTGAATCAATTTTTGTGAGTGGGGAAAGGTGTGGGTCCAGTTTCAGTCTTTTACATGTAGACATCCAATTCTCCCAACACCATTTATTGAATAGGGAGTCTTTCCCCCAAGGTATGTTCTTGTTTGGTTTATCGAAGATTAGGTGGTTGTAAGATGTTAGTTTCATTTCTTGGCTTTCAATTCGATACCAAATGTCTATGTCTCTGTTTTTGTGCCAGTACCATGCTGTCTTGAGCACTATGGCTTTGTAGTACAGCCTAAAATCTGGTATGCTGATGCTCCCAGCTTCATTTTTATTACTAAGAACTACCTTAGCTATATGGGGCTTTTTCTGGTTCCATAAAAAACGCAGAATCATTTTTTTCCAAATATTGAAAGTACGATGTTGGTATTTTGATAGCAATGGCATTGAATAAGTAAATTGCTTTGGGAAGTATAGACATTTTAACAATGTTGATTCTTCCCGTCCATGAGCATGGTATGTTCTTCCATTTGTTAATATCCTCTGCTATTTCCTTTCTGAGGATTTCATAGTTTTCTTTATAGAGGTCCTTCACCTCCTTCATTACGTATATTCCTAGGTATTTCATTTTCTTTGAAACTATGGTGAAGGAAGTTGTGTCCTTAATTAGCTTCTCATCTTGACTGTTATTGGTGTACACAAAGGCTACTGACTTGTGGACATTGATTTTATATCCTGAAACATTACTGTATTTTTTGATGACTTCTAGGAGTCTTGTGGTTGAGTCTTTGGGGTTCTCTAAGTATAAGATCATGTCATCAGCAAAGAGGGAGAGTTTGACCTCCTCTGCTCCCATTTGGATTCCATTTATTTCCTTGTCTTGCCTAATTGTATTGGCTAGAACATCCAGCACTATGTTGAATAGTAAAGGTGACAGAGGACAACCTTGTCTGGTTCCAGTTCTAAGAGGAAAAGCTTTCAGTTTTACTCCATTCAGTAAAATATTAGCTGTGGGTTTGTCATAGATAGCTTCAATCAGTTTTAGAAATGTGCCATCTATGCCTATACTCTTCAGTGTTCTAATTAGAAAAAGATGCTGGATTTTATCAAATGCTTTTTCTGCCTCTATTGAGAGGATCATGTGATCTTTATTTTTGCCTCTGTTAATATGGTGGATAACGTTTATGAAACGTTATGCTAAACCAGCCTTGCATCCCTGAGATGAAGCCTACTTAAACATGATGAATGACCTTTTTTATGATAAGCCATAATCTACTGGGTAGGATTTTGTTGAGAATTTTTGCATCTATATTCATGAGTGAGATTGGTCTGAAATTCTCCTTTTAGTTTGGGTCTTTTCCTGGTTTTGGTATCAGGGTGATGTTTGCTTCATAGAATGTATTGGGGAAGATTCCTTCTTCCTCAATTTTTTGGAATAATTTCTGCAGTACAGGAATAAGCTCTTCCTTGAAGGTTTGATAGAATTCTGGAGTGAAGCCATCTGGACCAGGGCATTTTTTGGTTGGAAGCTTTTTTATTGTTTCTTTGATCTCAGTGCTTGAAATTGGTCTGTTCAGGAGCTCTATTTCTTCCTGGCTGAGTCTAGGGAGAGAGTGTGATTCCAAATATTGATCCATTTCCTTCACATTGTCAAATTTCTGGGCATAGAGTTTCTCGTAGTATTCAGAGATGATCTCTTGTGTCTCTGTGGGATCAGTTGTTATTTCCCCTTTATCATTTCCGATTGAGGTTACTAGAGATTTTACTTTTCTATTCCTTGTTAGTCTGGCCAATGGTTTATCTACTTTATTTATTTTTTCAAAACACCAACTCCTTGTTTCATTAATTTTCTGAATGATTCTTTTGTTTTCAATTACATTGATCTCTGATTTGATTTTGGATATTTCTTTTCTTCTACTGAGTTTAGGCTTAGATTGTTCTTCTTTTTCCAAATCCATAAGATGGCTTGTGAGATTGTTGATGTGTGCTCTTTCTGTTTTTCAAATGTAGGCATCTAAAGCGATGAATTTTCCTCTCAAAACTGCTTTTGCAATATCCCGCAGGTTTTGGTAGCTTGTGTCTTCATTGTTGTTATGCTCAAGGAAGTTAATGATTTCCTGTATTATTTCTTCCTTCACCCATCTGTTATTCAACAGAAGATTGCTTAATTTCCATCCCTTTGGGTGAGGACCAGCATTTTTGTTAGAGTTGAGTTCCACCTTTAGTGCCTTATGATCTGAGAACATACAAGGTAAAATTTGAATTCTTTTGATTCTGTTGATATTTGTTTTGTGTCCCAGGATATGATCAATTTTGGAGAATGTTCCGTGGGGTGATGAGAAGAATGTATATTCTTTATCTTTGGGATGGAGTGTTCTATATGCATCTATCAAGCACAGTTGTTCTAGGGTCTCATTTAAATCTCTTATATCTTTGTTTAATTTCTGTTTAGAGGATCTGTCCAGCTCTGTAAGAGGAGTGTTAAAGTCCCCTGTTATTATGGTATTATCAGATATCATATTGCACAGACTGAGTAAGGTCTGTTTCAAGAATCTGGGAGCATTTAAATTTGGTGCATAAATATTTAGAATTGAAACATCTTCTTGTTGTATTTTTCCCTTGACCAATATAAAGTGACCATCTTTGTCTTTTTTGACTTTAGTTGCTTTAAATCCCCATGTATCTGAAAATAAGATTGCAACTCCTCTTTTCTTCTGAATTCCATTTGCCTGAAAAATTGTCTTCCAACCCTTGACTTGAAGCTTTAATTTGTCTTTTGAAGCCAGGTGTGTTTCTTGCAGACAGCAAATGGATGGCTTGTGTTTTTTAACCCAGTCAGCCAATCTATGTCTCTTCAGTGGGGAATTCAAGCCATTAACATTTATTGAGATAATCGATAAGTGTGGTAGTATTCTACTCATCTTATGTGGTGAGAGTTCATTGCTTAGTATTATCTTTTGCATCAGTGTGGAGGTTAGGTTCTGTCCTTTAATTTCTGAGTTCTTACTTTGCTGCTGATCCATTGTGGTGGTCAGTGTGCAGAACAGGTTGAAGTAGTTCCTGTAGAACTGGTCTTGTTGTGGCAAATTTCCTCAATGTTTGTATATGCGTAAATGATTTGACTTCCCTGTCAATTTTTAAGCTTAGCTTAGCAGGTACAGAATTCTGGTCTGGAAATTGTTCTGTTTAAGTAGATTAAAGGTAGATGACCATTGTTTTCTTGCTTGGAAAGTTTCATTAGAGAAGTCTGCAGTCACTCTGATGGATTTGCCCCTGTAGGTCAACTGGCGCTTACTCCTGGCAGCTTGCAGAATCTTTTCTTTTGTCTTGACTTTGGAGAGGTTCATCACAATGTGTCTTGGAGAAGCTCGGTTAGAGTTGAGGCGACCTGGGGTCCGATATCCCTCTGAAAGCAGTGTGTCAGAATCTTTGGTGATATTTGGGAAATTTTCTTTTATAGTATTCTCTAGTATGGCTTCCATTCCTCCGGGGCATTCTTCTTCCCCTTCTGGAATTCCTGTAACTCGTATGTTGGAATGCTTCATAAAGTCCCATAATTGTGACAGTGAACGATCTGCTTTCTCTCTCTTCTTTTCTGCCTCTTTTACTATGTGAGTTATCTCAAGAACTTTGTCTTCTACCTCTGAAATTCTTTCTTCTGCATGGTCTAACCTGTTGCTGATACTTTCCATTGCATCTTTAAGTTCCCTAATTGACTGCTTCAGTTCCTTCAGCTCTGCTATATCCTTTTCATATTCTTCATATTGTTCATCTCTTATTTGATTCTGTTTTTGGATTTCCTTTTGGTTATTTTCCACTTTATTAGCAGTTTCCTTCATTGTTTCCATCATTTCTTTCATTGTTTTCAACATGTGTATTCTAAATCCCCTTTCAGTCATTCCTAACATTTCTTTATAGGTGGAATCATCTGCAGTAGCTGCCTCATGGTCCCTTGGCGGGGTTGTTCTGGACTGGTTCTTCATGTTGCCTGGAGTTTTCTGCTAATTCTTCTTCATGAGTGATTTCTTTTATCTGTTTCCTTGCCCTAATTTTCCTTTTACTTCCTCTTGCTCTTTAAGTTATCGTTCCTGTGGACTAAGGGTTAGAGGACCGGAAGGGTGAGAAGGATTAAGAGCAAAAAAGGGATGAAAGAAAGGAGGACGGAGTGATAAGAAAAACAAAGAAAAATAGAGAAAGGAGAGGGGGTTGGGTAAAAGGAATATTGACAAAAAGAAGAGAGGCACAGAAAGAGGGAGACAGAGCAATATAGGTGTACAGTAGGGTACTTTGACACAACCTTAAAAAAACCCCACCTTCTGGGGGTGCCAAGTTGGGTGGTTCCCTTGAGGTCAGCAGCTCTTTGCTAACCTGATCAGACACAGTACCCCACCTACACCAAGTAGAGAGGAAAGACAAAAATGCTGTAAATGAAACCAAAACAAGCAAACTGAAAACTTTACGGGATAAAATTGGGTGGAAAACCAAATGATAGCGGTAGAAACACTAGCAAAAATGAAGTTCTAATTATTGGAAAAGGCAGAAATGGGAAATTATAATTGAACTAGAAAAATTGAGAAAGAAAAAGGGTCTGTATGGAAAAGGCTGAACTTAAAAAACAAAACAACATCAACAACATCAAAATTAACAAAAAAAATAACAAGCCCCCCCCCAAAAAAAAACACAACCAAAACAAAGGAGTATGTATATGTTATTGAATATTGTCTGGGCAACACGTGGTCTTCTGGGGTATGAGATGTTAATCACAGTTTTGATACGACTGGAGGCTGCTGATTTCTCAAACCCCAGCAGGTAGACACCCTAAATCTCTCTTCAGCCCACTTAAAAGGCACTTTGAACTTGTTCACTTGCTGAGCAGAAGCTTTCCCAGGAAAGTGCTTGTCGCTGGAATCACTGCTGAAGTGCTATCCACTTATTCAGTGTGCCAAAACTGGTCTCCCTCTGCCCCTGAGGGTTAGGGCTGCAAGGCGGCTCAGACCCCGCCCTTAGGCTACTCAGTCACTGGGTTACCAGCTCCCACCCAATTCTATCTCTGCGACCCTCAGGGCAGAGCTTGCCAGGGCAGAAAGCTCACAATGGCTCCCTGTGACCCACAGCCAAACACTACTAGCTCTGTCAGGCTCAGCGGCTCAGACTGGGGCCCCAGACAATGGCCAAAGTTCTCCACACTCCCACCCAGGCTCTCCCCCTTGCCCAGCCTGCTATGGGATCCTTTGTTCTTTTCTTGCTAATGCGTTTGAGTTCTCTGTGGATTCTGGCTATTAAACCTTTGTCGGAGACATAACCTGCAAATATCTTCTCCCATTCTGAGGGATGTTGCTTGCTTTACTTACTGTTTTCTTGGGTGTGCAGAAGCTTTTTAGTTTGATCAAGTGCCAGTAGTGTATTTTTGATGCTGCTTCAATTGCCTGGGGTGTCGGCAGTTCAACCGAGTGCCAAGTCCAAAGACAGCAAAATAGTTCACAGGTAAGGTCTTTCTGGTTTGCAGTCTTGCTGCTACTGAACTTACAGTTGCGGGCGGGTTTAGACGGATTGAACACACGGGACCACTTACTGGTTTTCCACTGCTTTAGTCCTCCTCTTGGGGTCCAGAAGTCTCTCGCTGACTCCCTGTATCCTCGCAGGGGTGATGATAGGCAGATCCCACCAGCCAGAGATGCCTGGAGTCCTATCTCCCCAGACTCACGGTGCCCAGATGCAAGGAAGCTGTTACTTGGCCACCATCTTGCTCCACCCCAATGTGCTAAGACATTTACATTCCACATTTACTAAGTTTCACATATAGCCTTGTAAGATGCACTGCAGGTATAATTTCACCAATCCCCCTCCCTCTACCCCCTTCCTCTCCCTTTCCCCTTCCCCCTATTCTTAGGTTGTAACTGGATTATAGCTTTCATGTGAAAGCCCTACATTAGTTTCATAGTAGGGCTGAGTACATTGGGTACTTTTTCTTCCGTTCTTGAGATACTTTACTAAGAAGAATATGTTCCAGCTCTATGCATGTAAACATGAAAGAGGTAAGGTCTCCATCTTTCTTTAAGGCTGCATAATATTCCATGGTGTACATATACCACAATTTATTAATCCATTCGTGGATCGATGAGCACTAGGGTTTTTTCCATGACTTAGCAATTATGAATAGGGCTGCAATAAACATTCTGGTACAAATATCTTTGTTATGATGTGATTTTTGGTCTTCTTGGTATATGCCCAGCAGAGGAATTACAGGATTGAATGGCAGATCTATTTTTAGATCTCTAAGTGTTCTCCATATCTCTTTCCAAAAGGAATGTATTAATTTGAATTCCCACCGGCAGTGCAAAAGTGTTCCCTTTTCTCCACATTCACACCAACATTTCTGGTTTTGAGATTTTGTAATATAGGCTAGTCTCACTAGAGTTAGATGATATTTCAAAGTAGTTTTGATTTGCATTTCTCTGATGATTAAAGATGATGAGCATTTTTGCATATGTCTGAAGGCCATGTGCCTGTCTTTTTCAGAGAAGTTTCTCTTAAATCCCTTGCCCAGCCTGCTATGGGATCCCTTGTTCTTTTCTTGCTAATGCGTTTGAGTTCTCCGTGGATTCTGGCTATTAAACCTTTGTCGGAGACATAACCTGCAAATATCTTCTCCCATTCTGAGGGATGTTGCTTGCTTTACTTACTGTTTTCTTCGGTGTGCAGAAGCTTTTTAGTTTGATCAAGTGCCAGTAGTGTATTTTTGAAGCTGCTTCAATTGCCCGGGGTGTCCTCCTCATAAAATTCTCTCCCAGACCGATTTCTTCAAGGGTTTTCCCTGCACTCTCCTCTAGTATTTTTATAGTTTCATGTCCTAAGTTTAAATCTTTAATCCAGAGAGAGTCTATCTTAGTTAATGGTGAAAGGTGTGGGTCCAGTTTCAGTCTTCTGCAGGTTGCCAGACAGTGCACCCAGCACCATTTGTTAAATAGGGAATCTTTTCCCCACTGAATGTTTTTAATCGGCTTGTCAAAGATTAAATAATGGTAAGTAGCTGGATTCATCTCTTGGTTCTCTATTCTGTTCTAGACATCTACTTCTCTGTTTTTGTGCCAATATCATGCTGTCTTGATCACTATCGATTTGTAGCAAAGTCTGAGGTCTGGTAGCGTGATTCCTCCTGCTTTGTTTTTATTTCTGCGTAATGTCTTGGCTATTCGAGTTTTTTTCTGATTTCATATAAAATGAAGTATAGCTTTTTTTTTGTTCTTTAAAGTATGACAGTGGAGCTTTAATAGGGATTGCGTTGAAATTATATATTCCTTTGGGTAGTATGGTCATTTTAACAATGTTGATTCTTCCCAGCCATGAGCATGGTATGTTTTTCCATTTGTTGACATTTTCAGCTATTTTTTTCTTAGAGTTTCATAGTTCTCTTAATAGAGATCTTTCACGTCCTTTGTTAGATAAATTCCCAAATATTTCATCTTCTTTGGCACTACTGTGAATGGGATAGAGTCCTTAACTGTTTTTTCAACTTGACTACTGTTGGTATATATAAAGGCTACCGATTTGTGAATGTTGATTTTGTAACCTGAGATGCTGCTGTATTTCTTGATCACTTCTAAGTGTTTTGTAGTAGAGTCCCTAGTGTTTTCCAGATATGCAATCATATCATCTGCGAAGAGTGAAAGTTTGATCTCTTCTGACCCTATGTGGATACCCTTGATCGCCTTTTCTTTCCTAATTGCGGTAGCTAAAACTTCCATTACAATGTTAAAGAGGAATGGAGACAATGGGCAGCCTTTTCTGGTTCCTGATCTTAGTGGAAATGTTTTCAATTTAACTCCATTCAATATCATGTTGGCTGTGGGTTTGCTGTAGATGGCCTCTATCAGTTTAAGAAATTTCCCTTATGTACCAATTTTATTAAGCGTTCTGATCATGAATGGATGCTGGATATTATCAAAAGTTTTTTCTGCTTCGATTGAGAGAATCATATGGTCTTTGTTTATTAATTTGTTTATGTGCTGAATTACATTTATGGATTTACGTATATTGAACCAGCCTTGAGACCCTGGGATAAAATGGACTTGGTCATGATATATGATTTGTTTAATATGTTGCTGAATTCTGGTTGTTAGGATCTTGTTGAATATTTTTGCATCTATATTCATTAGTGATGTTGGTCTATAATTTTCTTTTCTTGTTGGGTCTTTTCCTGGTTAGGGGATCAGGGTGATGTTTGCTTCATAGAATGTGTTGGGTAGTCTTCCTTCTTTTTCTACCTTTTGGAACAGGTTGAGTAATATAGGTACTAATTCCTCTTTAAAGGTTTGGTAGAATTCTGACGTGAAACCATCTGGTCCCGGGCTTTTCTTTTTAAGGAGGTTTTGTATGGTTGATGCTATTTCCAAACTTGATATGGGCCTGTTCAGCATTTCCACTTGATTCTGAATAAGTCTTGGAAGGTGATGTGCTTCCAAGTATCCGTGAGTTTCCTTCAGATTTTCATATTTATGAGAATAAAGTTTCTTGTAATATTCATTAAGGATTTTTTTAATTTCTGAAGAGTCTGTTGTTATTTCATCTTTGTCATTTCTGATTGATGAGATTAGAGATTTTACTCTTTTTTTTCTGATTCGATTGGCCAAAGTTTTATCTATTTTATTGACCTTTTCAGAAAACCAGCTTTTTGTTTTATTGATCTGTTGTTCTTTTGTTTTCAATTTCATTTAATTCTGGTCTAATTTTGGTTATTTCTTTTCTTCTACTGGATTTAGGGTTGGAATATTGTTCCTTTTGCAGTTGCTTTAGATGTCCCATTAAGTTGTTAACTTCCTCTCTTTCTGTTCTCTTGAGGAAAGCTTGCAGTGCTATAAATTTCCCTCTTCGAACTGCCTTTGCAGTGTCCCTGAGGTTCTGATAGTTCATGTCTTCATTGTCATTTTGTTCCAAAAAATTGGCAATTATTTTCTTAATCTCATCTCTGACCCAGCTATCATTCAGCATAAAGTTATTGAACTTCCATGTTTTTGTATGAGTACGCAGGTTTCTGTTGTTACTCAGCTCAAGTTTTATTCCATGGTGGTCCGAGAAGATGCAAGGAATAATTTCTATTCCTTTTAATTTACTGAGGTTAGACTTGTGGCCTAAGATGTGACTGATTTTGGAGTAGGTTCTGTGGGCTGATAAGAATTATGTGTATTCAGTTTTCTTGGGATGAAATGTTCTGTAGATGTCTGCTAAATCCAGATATTGGTTGGTTAGATTTAAATCTAAAATTTCTTTGCTAAGCTTCTTATTGGAGGATTGATCCAACACTGCCAAAGGAGTGTTCAAATCTCCGACTATTATGGAGCTGGAGGAAATCAAGTTGCTCTTGTCAGTTTGAGTTTCTCTTATAAATTGTGGTACATTCTGATTGGGTGCATAGATATTAATAATTGAGATCTCATCATATTGAGTATTACCCTTAAGAAATATGAAGTGACCATTCTTGTCCTTCTTACTTTTGTAGGTTTAAAGCCTATTGTATCTGTAAATAAAATTGTGATACCTGCTTTTTTCTGATTACCATTTACCTGAAATATGGATGACCATCCTTTCACCCTGAGTCTGTATTTGTCTTTTAAGTTAAGATGTGACTCTTGTGTGCAACAAATATCTGGGCTGAGTTTTTTGTATACAGTCAGCTAACCTATGCCTCTTTAGAGGACAGTTTAAGCCATTCACATTGATGGAGAATATTGATAAGTCTGGTGAAATTTTGGGTATCGAATTTTATTTTTAATTCTTTTGCCAATGTGGAAGTTGGAGTTTGAGCCCAAGTTTCTGATTGAGTTTGCTTTTGTGGTATAGGATTGGGTTGGTCATTATGGAGGATAGGTCTGAGAATATCCTGAAGAGCTGGTTTGGTTATGGCAAATTTCTTCAACTTATGAATGTCATTAAAGTATTTAATTTCTCCATCATAAATGAAACTCAGTTTAGCTGGATACAAGATCCTGGGTTGAAAGTTACTTTGCTTTATTTTTCCAAGTCTTGAAAGTATGATGTTGGTATTTTAATAGGGATGGCATTGAATCTGTAGATTGCTTTGGGAAGTATAGTCATTTTGACAATGTTGATTCTTCCCAGCCATGAGCATGATATGTTCTTCCATTTGTTAATATCATCTATTATTTCTTTTCAAAGGGGATCACAGTTTTCTTTATAGAGGTCCTTCATCTCTTTTGTGAGGTATATTCCTAGGCATTTAATTTTCTTTGAAGCTACTAAGAAAGGAATTGTGTCCTTGATTACCTTCTCATCTTGGTTGTTATTGGATATACAAAAGCTACTGATTTGTGGACATTGATTTTACATCCCAAGACATTACTGTATTTTTTGATGACTTCCAGGAGTCTAGTGGTTGAGACTTTGTGGTTCTCTAAAAATAAGATTATATCATCAGAAAAGAAGGAGAGTTTCACTTCCTCTGCCCCCATTTGGATGCCCTTTGTTTCCTTCTCTTGACGGATTGTATTGGCTAGAACTTCTAGCACTATGTTGAATATCAGTGGTGATAGAGGACAAATTTATCTTGTTCCAGATCTGAGTGGAAAAGCTTTCAATTTTATTCCATTCAGTATACTAGTGGGGGTGTGTCATAGATGGCCTCAATCAGTTTAAAATATGTGTTGCCAATGCCTATATTCTTTAGAGTTCTAATTAGAAAGGGATGTTGAATTTTATGGAATGCTTTTTCTGCATCTATTGAGAGGATCATATGGTCTTTGTTTTTGCTTCTGAGAATATGGTGAATAACCTTTATGAATTTACATATGTTAAATAAGCCTTGCATCCCTGAGATGAAACCTAATTGATCATGGTGTATGACTTTTTAAATGATAAGCTGTAATCTATTGGCTAGGATTTTATTGTATATTTTTGCATCTATATCCATTAGTGCAATTGGTCTGTAGTTCTCCTTTTTAGTTGGATCTTTTCCTGGTTTTGGTATCAGGGTGATGTTTGCTTCATAGAAGTGTTGGGGGAAGATTACATGCTCCTCAAGTTTTTGGAATAATTTCTGTAGTATGGGAATAAGATCTTCTTTGAGGGTTTGATGGAGTTCTGAATTGAAGCCATCTGGATCAGGGCATTTTTTTGTTGGGAGGTTTCTTATTGTTTCTTTGATCTCAGTGCTTGAAATTGGTCTGTTCAGAAGATCTATTTCTTCTTGATTAATACTAAGGACAGGATTTGATTCCAAGTATTGATCCATTTCCTCTGCATTGTCAAATTTCTGGGCATGGAGTTTCTTGTAGTATTCAGAGATAATCTCTTGTATCTCTGTGGCATCATTGTTATTTCCCCTTTATAATTTCTGGTTGAGGTTACTAGAGCTTTTATTTTTCTGTTTCTAGTTAGTCTGGCCAAAGGTTTATCTATTTTATTTACTTTTTCAAAAAAAAAAAACAAGTTTTTGTTTTATTAAGCCTTTGAATAATTTTTTTTGTTTTCAATTTCATAAATCTTTGATTTAATTTTGGCTATTTCCTTTCTTCTGCTGGGTTTAGGGTTAGATTTTCCAATTCCTTAAGATGGTTTGTAAGTATGCTAATGTGCACTCTTTCTGTTTTGTGAAGGTAGGTATCTAGTGCTATAAATTTTCCTCTCAGGACTGTTTTTGCTGTATCCCAGAGGTCTTGGTTACTTGTATCTTCATTGTTGTTATGTTTGAGGAAATTAACGAACTCCTCTTTTCTCTCTTCCTGAACCCAACAATCATTCAGCATAATATTGTTTAGTTTCCAAGACTTTGCATGGTGATAAACATTAATGTTGGAGTTGAGCTTCACCATTATAGCCTTGTGGTCTGAGAAGAGACATGGAATAATTCCTATTCTTTTAATTTTGCTGAGGTTAGATTTGTCTCCTAGGATGTGATCTATTTTGGAGTATGTGCCATGAGCTGTTGATAAAAAAAGTGTATTCTTTTGCTTTGGGATGATGTATTCTGTAAATGTCTATTAATCCCATTTGTTCTAGGGTAATGTTTAACTCCTTTGTATCCTTGTTTAGTTTCTGTTTAGAGGTTCTCTCCAGATCTATTTTATTTGTTTATTTATTTATTTATTTTAATTAAATCATAGCTGTGTACACTGATATGACACATGGGGCATCATACACTACATTTGACACATTTTCATCACACTGGTCAACACAGCCTTCCTGGCATTCTCCCAGTTATTGTGCCAAGACATCTTCATTCCACATCTACTAAGTTTCACATACACCCTTGTAAGATGCTCCACAGGTGTATGCCCACCAATCTCTCTCCCTCCACCCACCAGCCCCCTCCCTCCCCTCCCTTTCTCCCTTCCCCTTATTCTTAAGTTGTAACTGGGTCATAGCTTTCATGTGAAAGCCCTACATTAGTTTCATAGTAGGGCTGAGTACATTGGGTAATTTTTCTTCGATTCTTGAGACACTTTACTAAGAAGAATATGTTCCAGCTCCATCCATGTAAACATGAAAGAGGTAAAGTGTCCATCTTTCTTTAAGGCTGCATAATATTCCATGGTGTACATATACCACAATTTATTAATCCATTCGTGTATTGATGGGCACTAGGGTTTTTTCCTTGACTTAGCAATTATGAATAGGGCTGCAATGAACATTCTGGTACAAATATCTTTGTTATGATGTGATTTTTGGTCTTCTGGGTAGATGCCCAGTAGAGGAATTACAGGATTGAATGGCAGATCTATTTTTAGATCTCTAAGAGTTCTCCATATATCTCTCCAAAAGGAATGTATTAATTCCCATTCCCACCAGCAGTGCAAAGTTTTCCCTTTTCTCCACATCCTTGCCAACATCTCTGGTCTTGGGATTTTGTGATATAGGCCAGTCTCACCGGAGTTAGATGATACCTCAAAGTAGTTTTGATTTGCATTTCTCTGATGATTAAAGATGATGAGCATTTTTTCATATGTCTGAAGGCCGTGCGCCTGTCTTCTTCAGAGAAATTTCTCTTCAAATCCCTTGCCCAACCTGTGATGCGATCCCTTGTTCTTTTCTTGCTAATGCGTTTGAGTTCTCTGTGGATTCTGGTTATTAAACCTTTGTCGAAGACATAACTTGCAAATATCTTCTCCCATTCTGAGGGCTGTTTGCTTACTTTACTTACTGTATTCTTGGCTGTGCAGAAGCTTTTTAGTTTGATCAAGTCCCAGAAGTGGACTTGAAGCTGCTTCAATTGTCGGGGGGTCCTCCTCATAAAATACTCGCCCATCCCGATTTCTTCAAGGGTTTTCCCTGCACTCTCTTCTAGTATTTTTATAGTTTCATGTCTTAAGTTTAAATCTTTGATCCAGTGAGAGTCTATCTTAGTTAATGGTGAAAGGTGTGGATCTAGTTTCAGTCTTCTACAGGTTGCTAGCCAATTCACCCAGCACCATTTGTTAAATAGGGAATCTTTTCCCCACTGAATGTTTTTAATTGGCTTGTCAAAGATTAAATAACGGTAAGTAGCTGGATTCATCTCTTGGTTCTCTATTCTGTTCCAGACATCTACTTCTCTGTTTTTGTGCCAATACCATGCTGTTTTGATCACTATCGATTTGTAGTATCGTCTGAGGTCTGGTAGCATGATTCCTCCTGCTTTGTTTTTATTTCTGAGTATTGTCTTTGCTATTCGAGTTTTTTTCTGATTCCATATAAAACGAAGTATTGTTTTTTCCAGTTCTTTAAAGTATGATAGTGGAGCTTTAATAGGGATTGAATTGAAATTATATATTGCTTTGGGTAGTATGGACATTTTAACAATGTTGATTCTTCCCAGCGAGGAGCATGGTATGTTTTTCATTTGTTAACATTTTCAGCTATTTTTTTTCTTAGAGTCTTATAGTCACATATTTTGTTATATAAATTCCCAAATAGTTCATCTTCTTTGGCACTACTGTGAATGGGATAGAGTCCTTAACTGTTTTTTCAACTATTGTTGGTGTATATAAAAGCTACCGATTTATGAATGTTGATTTTGTAACCTGAGACACTGCTGTATTCCTTGATCACTTCTAAGAGTTTTGTAGTAGAGTCCCTAGTGTTTTTCAGATATACAATCATATCATCTGCGAAGAGCCAAAGTTTGATCTCTTCTGACCCTATGTGGATACCCTTGATTGCCTTTTCTTCCCTAAGTGCAGTGTCTAAAACTTCCATTACAATGTTAAACAGCAATGGAAACAATGGGCAGCCTTGTCTGGTTCCTGATCTGAGTGGAAATGATTCCAATTTAACTCCTTTCAATATGATATTGGCTGTGGGTTTGCTGTAGATGTTCTCTATCAGTTTAAAAAATGTTTCTTCTAAACCAATTTTCTTAAGTGTTCTGATCATGAACCGATGCTGGATATGATCAACAGCTTTTTCTGCATCGATTGAGAGAATCATATGGTCTTTAATTTTTAGTTTGTTTATGTGCTGAATTACATTTATAGATTTACGTATATTGAACCAGCCTTGAGATCCTGGGATAAAATGGACTTGGTCATGATGTTTAATTTGTTTGATGTGTTGCTGGATTCTGTTTGTTAGGATCTTGTTGAATATATTTGCATCTATATTCATTAGTGATATTTTCTTTTCTTGGTGGGTCTTTTCCTGGTTTGGGGATCAGGATGATGTTTGCTTCATAGAACATGTTGGGTAGTCTTCCTTCTTTTTCTACATTTTGGAACAGGTTGCGTAATATAGGTACTAATTCCTCTTTAAAGGTTTGGGAGAATTCTGACGTGAAACCATCTGGTCCCGGGCTTTTCTTTTTAGGGAGGTTTTGTATGTTTGATACTATTTCCGAACTGGATATGGGCCTGTTCAACATTTCCACTTGATTCTGGCTAAGTCTTGGAAAGTGACGTGCTTCCAACTATCGGTCAATTTCCTTCAGATTTTCATATTTCTGAGATTAAAGTTTCTTGTAATATTCATTAAGGATTTTTTGGATTTCTGAGGAGACTGTTGTTATTTTGTCTTTGTTGTTTCTGATTGATGAGATTAGAGATTTTACTATTTTTTTCCTGATTAGGGTTGCCAAAGGTTTGTCTATTTTATTGACCTTTAAAAAAAAACAGCTTTTTGATTTATTGATCTGTTGTATTATTCTTTTGTTTTCAATTTCATTGAATTCTGCTCTAATTTTGGTTATTTATTTTCTTCTACTGGATTTAGGGTTGGAATGTTATTCCTTTTCCACTTACTTGAGATGTCCCATTAAGTTGTTAACTTTCTCCCCTCCGTTCTCTTGAGGAAAGGTTGCAGTGCTATAAGTTTCCCTCTTAGAACTGCCTTTGCGGTGTCCGAGTGGTTCTGATAGTTCGTTTCTTCATTGTTGTTTTGTTCCTAAAAGTTGGCGATTTCTTTCTTAATCTCATTTTTGACCCAGCTATCATTCAGCATAAGGTTATTTAACTTCCATGTTTTTGTATGAGTAGGCAGATTCCTGTTGTTACTCAGCTCAAGTTTTATTCCATGGTGGTCTGAGAAGATGCAAGGAATAATTTCTATTCCTTCAAATTTACTGAGGTTTGGCTTGTGTCCTAAGATGTGATCGATTTTGTAGTAAGTTCCGTAGAGTGATGAAAAGTATGTTTATTCAGTTTTGTTGGGATGAAATGTCCTCTAGATATCTTCTAAATGCAAATGCTGTATGTGTAGGTTTAAATCTAAAATTTCTTTGCTCATATTCTTGTTGGAGGATCGATCCAACACTGCCATAGGAGTGTTGAAATCTCCGATATTATGGAGCTTGGAGGAAATCAAGTTGCTCATGTCAGTTAGAGTTTCTCTTATAAACTGAGGTGCATTCTGGTTGGGTGCATATATATTAATAATTGAGATCTCATCATGTTGAGTATTACCCTTAAAAAATATGAAGTGACCATTCTTGTCCTTCCTTACTTTTGATGGTTTAAAGCCTACTGTATCTGCAAATAAAATCGCAACACCAGCTTTTTTCTGATTACCATTTGCCTGAAATATGGATGACCATCCTTTCACCCTGAGTCTGTATTTGTCTTTTAAGTTGAGATGTGACTCTTGTATGCAACAAATATCTGGCCTAGTTTTTGTATCCAGTCAGCTAACCTATACCTCTTTAGGGAACAGTGTAAGCTGTTCACATTGATGGAAAATATTAATAAGTCTGGTGAAATTTTGGGTATCGAGTTTTTCAAAAGTCCAATGGACATTTTTTATTCTTTCATCAGTGTGCAAGTTGAAGTTTGATCCGAAGTTTCTGAGCGAGTTTACTTTTGTGGTATAGGATCGTGTTTGTCGTTATGGAGGATAGGTCTGAGAATATCCTGAAGAGCTGGTTTAGTTGTGGCAAATTTCTTCAACATATGAATGTCATTAAAGTATTTAATTTCACCATCATAAATGAAACTCAGTTTAGCTGGATACAAGGTCCAGGGTTGAAAGTTACTTTGCTTTAGGAGGTTAAAATTCAATAACCACCATCTTCTGGCTTGAAAAGTTTCAGCAGAGAGATCTGCAGTCATTCTAATATTTTTCCCTTTGTACCTAATGACTCTTTCCTCTGGCAGCTTTGAGTATCTTCTCCTTCATATTAATTTTGAAGTTAATTATGATATGCCTTGGGGATGTCTTATTGGGGTTGAGTTGGGGTTCTGAAGCTGTCTGCTATCTGAATTTCAGAATCTCTAGGCATGTCTGGAAAATTGTCTTTCATAATTTCATGCAGAAGTCCCTCTGTGCCCAGCGAGGCAACCTCCTCATTTTCAGGAATTCCAGTTATTCAAATATTGACCTTCTTCGAATTATCCCAGAGCTCTTTCAGAGAATGATCCATTTTTGCTCTCCATTTCTTTTCCTCTTTGAGAGTTTGGGAGTGTTCAAAGGCTTTGTCTTCAATGTCAGAGATCCTTTCTTCTGCTTGCTCAACTCTGTTACTGAGGGATTCTACTGTATTTTTCATATCTTTGAGGGCTGCAAATTCTTGCTTCAGTGTGTCTAAGTCCTTGATGGTTTTGTCTTTACATTCGTTAAATTCTTGAGACAACTTTTGAATTTATCCTCGAATTCCTAATTCCATTTTGTTAATCTTGTTTGCCACCCAGATTATGAATTCAATTTCTGACATCTCAGCCAGTTGTTTGTGAATGGGATCTTCAATTACATCTGCCATATCTTTCCTTGGGGGGGGTTGATCTATTCTGGTTTTTCACGTTACCAGATTTTTTCTGCTGATTCTGCCCATGATTGTTCTACTCTCTTTGATTTTTCCCCTGGAGCTTTGTCAAGGACCTGTACAGTGCTGTGGCCTGACAAACTGGGGCCCTGTTTGGTGATGTGGGGCTAAGTGGTTCTGTCCTGTTTTCAGCTGGTTTCTGTTCAACCCTAGTGAAACGGTTACTCTGGGTTGAAGTCTCAGCTGTGGAATAATACCAGCAATTAAGTCACCCCGCCCACCAGGCAACAATTGGAAAAGGAAAATCAGAACTTCCTACAACCACACACCTAGGGCACCACCTGAATAGTCCTCAGGCTATTGGCTCAGTTCAAAATGTCTAAATCAATTGTCTCAGTCAACACCTGTCTCGGGTGGGAGAGTTTAAGAAGTCTCTGGGAACTGATTCACAGGGGTCTGGTGACTACTGTAATATGGCTTGCTCCAGTGCTGTGTGGAGTCAAGAGGAGCCACCCAGCAAATAGATTAGTCTGAGAAGGTTCATGCCTTCTTCCCCACCTTGCAGCTCAGTCACACCTAGTTGCTGCTAGCCCCGCAGGGCTGTGACCCAGTCAGTTGTCTGCAGTGAGCAGATACTCCAGGGGGTTGCACCGGCCTAAATTGCAGGGAAGTCTATATCTGCTCATCCAGGCTTCTGCTCTCTGCCTCTATCTAGCAGGGTGTGGTGAGGTCTGTCAACCTTGGGCACTTGATGGAGGCTGGGGGTGTTCACTCAGTTCCAGCCCCACCCTTAGTTTATGTTACTGGGTGAACAGAACAACCCTGTGGGAATTTGTTTCTGACCCTGCTAAATTCCTCTGCAGAGGAGAGGCTGAGTTGAGTTCCCAGAACCTGTGCCTCAGCCCCTGTCTTTAGTCCTGCAGGTTTGTATTCACAGCATGATTAGTTGTCAGATGTAGCTTCTTGGTCTCCTTTGTCTATAGGCTGATGATCCCCTGAGGGCCGGGTGTGTCTTATGCTCAGTAAAGTGGTCCTCTGGATCAGGCCCACTCTGGGAGTTTCCCGGCTCTGCATGTGCATTTTGTAGTCCCCATGTTCCACCCAGGCCAGTACTGCCTCAGGAAAACCCTTTACTCATGGGGCTTGTGTTTCAGTCCCAGGTCTGTTCCATGGTGGTTGCCATCTGAGAAGATGCCCGGCCTCATCTGGTTGCCCAGGAGACAGGAGGAGTGGCTACTGGATATCTGGGGGTTGGCGTTGTTATTGCTAAAGATGGCTGCTGCTCTGCACCTGGGGCACCACCACTCCTGCGTGATTCCCTCTTAGCCAACCATCGTCTCCTCACTGCTGTGCAGCAGAATTAGCACTGTCCAGCTGCAGTTCAGGTCCTGTCTGCACCTCTCGAGAAATCACCCAAGAATCTGGACTCTTGGAGGGCAGGCCTGCGGACCTCAGAGTGAGAGTGGAGAGGAGTGCTGGGAGCTCAGTGTTACAGGTCGTTAACACCAAGCTCATTGAGAGCAAATGAGCAAATAGACAGATACAAAGGCTACCAGACACACAAGCTCATGGATACAGAAACAGACGGAGACACATAGACATACAGACAACACCCAGAACCACAGCAACATAAAAAGAACTGCAATAAAAATAGTGACAATCATAAAATAATTGATAAAAATAAAAAAAACAGAAAAAATTGGTATTCATTGAAAAGTTAAAAGAGAAGAAAGGAGAAATTAAAATTAGAAAAAATAGAAATAAAAAATGTATCTATATAAAAAGTAATAATAAAAAATTAACAAAAGCTCCTCCAAGAAAATGGTGTGGAAAAAACAGAACAAAACAAAAAAAAAAAAAAAAGAAAGAAAAAAAGGCACCAATTACAAAGATATTGTTCTTGTATGTAGAAATATACATATATACATCTATGTGTATGATGTAGTGATCAACTTTCGTAGGAATATATTTGTACTGCAATATACTTTCTGGACACTGGGTGGCGCTGTGAGTGGTTCCCAGGCTCATACCTGATTCAGTTTATACTGTTACCATGGTAACCACCTTCCATGGCTAATCGCCATTTTGGAGTTTCTGTAAAAGTTTGTACCTAAGTATTTTGTAACCTCAGCTGTTCTACTCCAGACAGCACTTACGACCGACCTTCCCACTCAGTCCAGGAGTCCACACTTCTTAAATCTTTCCACTCTGCTCCCAGGTTCTCCTGCAAACTGACAACTGCATTCGGCTGTGGAGGACGGTGCTGCTGGGTTCCCGCTGTTGCTGGCGGGTCCGGGTTGCTGGCAGGTCTGCGGCTGAAGCGGCTGTAGCTGGTTTCCGCGGCTGGAGCGCTTGGGGACCTTATTCAGATTTTTATGGTTCAGAGTTTCCCTTTTGGATTGGGACCCACCTGTTCGCCATGCAGCCTGACCCGCCAACCCCCTCCAACATTCTCCCCCAGGAATGCTCGTGCTCCTGGCCTGGGGGAAGGGGCCGCCCTTTTGGGTAGTTCAAAATGTCTGTTTCCTGGGCTGGATCCCTTCCCTTCAATTGTCCAATAGGTTACCCAGCTCCCCATGGTTTTGAGTGGCTCTCCTTTCGGATGCCTCCCTCAGTTCAGGAATAAATATATTCGTGAATTGGGTTTTGTCAGCATTTGCAAACTGCTGTCCTCCGTAAGGGAGGGGCCTGCTGATCAGCACAGCCAAGCAGGGAAGAATCTCTACAACAGAGTCTGTGAATTTAAATTACCCCTCATATATAGCAATCCGCCAGTTCATTGAGTGTCTCAAGCTGTCCATCCACACCAATAATCCACATATGGGGAAGGTCCAGACCACATTTCCTCTCACCTGATGGCTTGGGAGAGGTGGGCTACACGTCCGTGCTGTCTGCCATCATGCTCCACCTCCTTCTCTCCAGTTCCGTCAGAGGGGTGTTGAAGTCCCCAACTATTAAGGTGTTATAGGATATCATATTGCTTAGACCCCTCAAGGTCTCTTTCAAAATCTGACAGCATTTAAGTTAGGTGCATAAATGTTTAAAATTGAGATACCTTCTTGTTGTGTTGTTCCTCTGACCATTATGAGGTGTCCATCTTTGTTTTTCTTAACTAAAGTTGCTTTGACTCCTCTTGTATCTGAGAATAAGATTGCAACCCCTCCTTTTTTCTGATTTCTATTTGCTTGAAACAGTTTTCCATCCCTTCACCCTGAGTCTTAATTTGTCTTTCAAGGTAAGGTGTGTCTCTTGGAGACAGCATATGGCTGGCCTATGTTTTTTTTTTTTTTTATCAAATCAGCCAGCTTGTGCCTCTTCAGTGGGGAATTCAGTCCATTGAAATTTATTGAGAATGTCGACAAGTGTGGTGTAATTCTATTCATCTTATTATGAGATACTTTGTTGTATGGTTTTGTCCTTTGTGCCATTGTGAAAGCTAAGCTCTGGCCTTTGGATTCTAGGTGTTTAATTACATGGTGGTCCATTGTGGTGTTCAGAATTGAGAATCCGTCTAAGTATTTCCTGTAGAGATGGTCTTGTTATGATGAATTTCCTCAGTGCTTGTATATTTGCTAAAGATTTGAATTCTCCAACAATTTTGAAGCTAAATTTAGCAGGATACAAGATTCTGGGCTAAAAATTATTTTTTTTTTAAGGATGTTGAAGGTGGATGACCATGCTCCCCTGTTTTGGAAAGTTTCAGTTGAAATGTCTGCTGTCATCCTAATAGCTCTGCCTTTGTAGGTTAATTGGCACTTATTCCTAGGTGTTTGTAGAATTTTCTCCTTTATCTTGAGTTTTGATATGTTCATAACAATGTGCCTTGGAGAGGCTCAGGTAGAATTGAAATGGCCTGGGGTTCAATATCCATCTGAAAGGAGTGTGTCAGGATCCTTAGTAGAACTTGGGAAATTTTTATTTATCATAGTCTCCAGTAGGGCTTCCATACCTTTGGGACATTCTTCTTTCCCTTCAGGGATTCCTATTATCTGTATGTTTGAATGCTTCATGGCATGTCACAGTACTCTAAGTGTCTTCTCTGCTTTCTCTCTCTTCCTTTTTGACTTGGTATCTACTTGTGTTAACTCAAAGATTTTATCCTTCAATTCTGATGTTCTTTCTTGTCTGTGGCCTAATCTAATTTTGATACTTTCTACATCTTCTTTACATTCCCTGATTGTCTCCTTCATTTCTTTATGCTCCTCCATATCTTTTCTATAGTCTTCATATCTCTCATCTGAGTTTTGGTTCTGTATTTCTTTACATTTTCTCATCCAATCCTTTCATTATCTTAATCATCCATATTTTAAATTTCCTTTCTGTCAGATACATTAATTCTTTATAGGAGGAGTCTTATGTTAAAATTGTTTTATGGACCCTTGCAGGAGTTGCTCTATTTTGGTTCTTTTTTTTTCTTTCTTTCTTTTTTTTATTAAATCATAACTGTATACATTGATATGATCATGGGGCATCATACACTCGCTTCATAGACCATTTGACACATTTTTATCACAATGGTTAACATAGCCTTTCCAGTGTTATCTCAGTTACTGTGCCAAAAAATTTACATTCTACATTTACCAAGTTTCGCAAATACCCCTGTAAGATGCACCACAGGTGTGATCCCACCAATCCCCCTCCCTCTACCCACCCCCCCCTTTCCCACTTCCCCCTACTGTTAGGTTGTAACTGGGTTATAGCTTTCATGTGAGAGCCCCAAATTAGTTTCATAGTAGGGCTGAGTACATTGGGTAATTCCTCTTCCATTCTTGAGATACTTTACTAAGAAAAATATGTTCCAGCTCCATCCATGTAAACATCAAAGAGGTAAAGTCTCCATCTTTCTTTAAGGCTGCATAGTATTCCATGGTGTACATATAACATAATTTATTAATCCATTCGTGGATCGATGGGCACTTGGGCTTTTTCCATGACTTAGCAATTATGAATTGGGCTGCAATAAACATTCTGGTACAAATATCTTTGTTATGTTGTGATTTTTGGTCTTCTGGGTATATGCCCAGCAGAGGGATTACAGGATTGAATGGCAGATCTATTTTTAGATCTCTGAGTGTTCTCCATATATCTTTCCAAAAGGAGTGTATTAATTTGCATTCCCACAAGCAGTGCAGAAGTGTTCCCTTTTCTCTGCATCCACGCCAACATCTCTGGTCTTGAGATTTTGTGATATAGGCTAGTCTCACTGGAGTTAGATGATATCTCAAAGTAGTTTTGATTTGCATTTCTCTGATGATTAAAGATGATGAGCATTTTTTCATATGTCTGAAGGCCGCGCGCCTGTCTTCTTCAGAGAAGTTTCTCTTCAAATCCCTTGCCCAGGCTGCGATGGGATCCCTTGTCTTTTTCTTGCTGATGCGTTTGAGTTCTCTGTGGATTCTGGTTATTAAACCTTTGTCAGAGATATACCCTGCAAATATCTTCTCCCATTCTGAGGGCTGTTTGTTTGCTTTACTTACAGTGTTCTTAGCTGTGCAGAAGCTTTTTAGTTTGATCAAGTGCCAGTAGTGTATTTTTGAAGCTGCTTCAATTGCCCAGGGGGTTCTCCTTATGAAATACTCACCCAGACCAATTTCTTCAAGGGTTTTCCCTGCATTCTCCTCTAGTATTTTTATAGTTTCATGTCTTAAGTTTAAATCTTTGATCCAATGAGAGTCTATCTTAGTTAATGGTGAAAGGTATGCGTCCAATTTCAGTCTTCTGCAGGTTGCCAGCCAGTTCACCCAGCACCATTTGTTAAATAGGGAATCTTTTCCCCACTGGATGTTTTTAATTGGCTTGTGAAAAATCAAATAGCGGTAAGTAGCTGGATTCATCTCTTGGTTCTCTATTCTGTTCCAGATATCTACTTCTCTGTTTTTGTGCCAATACCATGCTGTTTTGATCACTATCGATTTGTAGTAAAGTCTGAGGTCTGGTAGTGTGATTCCTCCTGTTTTGTTTTTATTTCTGAGTAATGTCTTGGCTCTTCGAGGTTTTTTCTGATTCCATATAAAATGAAGTATTGTTTTTTCAAGATCTTTAAAATATGACAGTGGAGCTTTAAAAGGGAGTGTGTTGAAATTATATATTGCTTTGGGTAGTATGGACATTTTGATAATGTTGATTCTTCCCAGCCATGAGCATGGTATGTTTTTCCATTTGTTAACATTTTCAGCTATTTCTTTTCTTAGAGTTTCATAGTTCTCTTTGTAAAGATCTTTCACATCTTTTGTTAGGTAAATTCCCAAATATTTCATCTTCTTTGGCACTACTGTGAATGGGATAGAGTCCTTAACTGCTTTTTCAACTTGACTGTTGTTGGTGTATATAAAGGCTACCGATTTATGGATGTTGATTTTGTAACGTGAGATGCTGCTGTATTCCTTGATCACTTCTAGGAGTTTTGTAGTAGAGTCCCTAGTGTTTTCCAGATACACAATCATATCATCTGCGAAGAGCGAAAGTTTGATCTCTTCTGACCCTATATGGATACCCTTGATGGCCTTTTCTTCCCTAGTTGCGGTGGCTAAAACTTCCATTACAATGTTGAAAAGCAATGGAGACAATGGGCAGCCTTGTCTGGTTCCTGATCTCAGTGGAAAGGATTCCAATTTAACTCCATTCAATATGATATTGGCTGTCGGTTTGCTGTAGATGGCCTCTATCATTTTAAGGAAAGTCCCTTCTAGACCAATTTTCTTGAGTGTTCTGATCATGAAGGGATGCTGGATATTATCAAAAGCTTTTTCTGCATCAATTGAGAGAATCATATGGTCTTTGATTTTTAATTTGTTTATGTGCTGAATTACATTTATAGATTTATGTATATTGAACCAGCCTTGGCACCCTGGGATAAAACCAACTTGGTCATGATGTATAATTTTTTTGATGTGTTGCTGGATTCTGTTTGTTAGGATCTTGTTGAATATTTTTGCATCTATATTCATTAGTGATATCGGTCTATAATTTTCTTTTCTTGTTGGGTCTTTTCCTGGTTTGGGGATCAGGGTGATGTTTGCTTCATAGAACGTGTTGGGTAGTCTTCCTTCTTTTTCTACATTTTTCTACATTTCTACTCAGGTTGAGTAATATAGGTACTAATTCCTCTTAAAAGGTCTGGTAGAATTCTGACGTGAAACCATCTGGTCCCGGGATTTTCTTTTTAGGGAGGTTTTGTATAGTTGATGCTATTTCTGAACTTGATATGGGTCTGTTCAACATTTCCACTTGATTCTGGTTAAGTCTTGGAAGGTGGCGTGCTTCCAAGTATCAGTCAATTTCCTTCAGATTTTCATATTTCTGAGAATAAAGTTTCTTGTAATATTCATTAAGGATTTTTTGGATTTCTGATGAGTCTGTTGTTATTTCGTCTTTGTTGTTTCTGATTGATGATATTAGAGATTTTACTCTTTTTTTCTGATTAGGTTGGCCAGAGGTTTATCTTTTTCATTGACCTTTTCAAAAAACCAGCTTTTTCATTTTTTGATCTGTTGTATTATTCTTTTGTTTTCAATTTCATTGAATTCTGCTCTAATTTTGGTTATTTCTTTTCTTCTAATGGGTTTGGGGTTGGAATGTTCTTCCTTTTCCAGTTGCTTGAGATGTCCCATTAAGTTGTTAACTTCCTCTCTTTCCGTTCTCTTGAGGAAGGCTTGCAGTGCTATAAATTTCCCTCTTAGAACTGCCTTTGCGGTGTCCTAGAGGTTCTGATAGTTTGTGTCTTCATTGTCGTTTTGTTCCAAAAAATTGGTGATTTCTTTCTTAATCTCATCTCTGACCCAGCTATCATTCAGCATAAGGTTATTTAACTTCCATGTTTTTGTATGAGTATGCAGATTCCTGTTGTTACTCAATTCAAGTTTTATTCCATGAAGGTCCGAGAATATGCATGGAATAATTTCTATTCCTTTAAATTTACTGAGGTTAGACTTGTGACCTAAAATGTGGTCAATTTTGGAGTAAGTTCCGTGGGCTGATGAGAAGTATGTGTATTCAGTTTTGTTGGGATGAAATGTTCTGTAGATGTCTGCTAAATCTAAATATTGGATGGTTAGGTTTAAATCTAAGATTTCTTTGCTCAGCTTCTTGCTGGAGGATCGATCCAACACTGCCAAAGGAGTGTTGAAATCTCCAACGATTATGGAGTTGGAGGAAATCAAGTTACTCATGTCTGTTAGAGTTTCTCTTATAAATTGAGGTGCATTCTGGTTGGGTGCATAGATATTAATAATTGAGATCTCATCATATTGAGTATTACCCTTAAGAAATATGAAGTGACCATTCTTGTCCTTCCTTACTTTTGTTGGTTTAAAGCCTACTGTATCTGCAAATAAAATTGCAACACCTGCTTTTTTCTGATTACCATTTCCCTGAAATATGGATGACCATCCTTTCACCCTGAGTCTGTATTTGTCTTTTACATTAAGATGTGACTCTTGTACGGAACAAATATCTGGCTTGAGATTTTGTATCCAGTCAGCTAACCTATGCCTCTTTAGAGGACAGTTTAAGCCATTCACATTGATGGAGAGTATTGATAAGTCTGGTGGAATTTTGGGTATCGAGGTTTTCAAAGGTCCAGTGGACATTTTTAATCCTTTCGCCAGTGTGGAAGTTGGAGTTTGATCCAAATTTTCTGAGTGAGTTTATTTTTGTGGTATAGGATTGGGTTGGTCATTATGGAGGATAGGTCTGAGAATATCCTGAAGAGCTGATTTACTTATGGCAAATTTTTTCAACATATGAATGTCATTGAAGTATTTAATTTCTCCATCATAGATGAAACTCAGTTTAGCTGGATACAAGATCCTGGGTTGAAAGTTATTTTGCTTTAGGAGATTAAAAGTTGATGACCACCCTCTTCTGGCTTGAAAAGTTTCAGCAGAGAGATCTGCAGTTATTCTAATATTCTTACCTTTGTATGTAATAGTTTTCTTTCGCTGGGCTGCTTTGAGAATCTTGTCTTTCATGTTAACTTTAGTGAAGCTAATTTTGATATGTCTGGGGGATGACTTATTGGGGTTGAATCGTGCTGGGGTTCTGAAGCTGTCTGCTATCTGAATTTCAGATTCTGTAGGCATGTCTGGAAAACTTTCTTTCATAATTTCATGCAGAAGGGCCTCTGTGCCCTTCGAGGCCACTTCATCATTCTCAGAAATCCCAATAATTCGTATATTGCTTTTTTTCGAATTATTTGAGAGCTCTCTGAGTGAGTGATCCGTTTTTGCTCTCCATTTCTCTTCCTCTTTGAGAGATTGGGAGCGTTCGAAGACTTTATCTTCAATGTCAGAAATCCTTTCTTCTGCTTGCTCCATTCTGTTGCTGAGGGAGTCTACTGTATTTTTCATATCTTTGTGGGCTGTAAATTCTTGCTTCAGTGTGTCTAAGTCATTGGTGGTTTTGTCTTTAAATTCTTTAAATTCTTGAGACAACTTCTGAATTTTTCCTCAAATTCCTAATTCCATTTTATTAATCTTGTCTGCAATCCAAATTCTGAATTCGATTTCTGACATCTCAGCCAGTTGTTTATGAATGGGATCTTCAATCACATCTGCTGTATCTTTTCTTGGTGGGGTTGACGTATTCTGGTTATTCATGTTACCAGAGATTTTCCGCTGATTCCGCCCCATGGTTATTTTACTCCCTTTGAGTTTTCCCCTGGGGCTTTATCAAGGGCCTGTACAGTGTTGTGGCCTGAGAAACTGGGGCCCTGTCTTGTGTGGTGGAGCTAAGTGGTTCTGTCTTGTTTTCAGCTGGTTTCTGTTCGATCCTCTTGCAACTTCTACTCTGGTTTGAACTCTCAGCTGTGTGGAATAATCAGCAATTAAGTCACCCCGCCTGCCCCCCTCTGGCCCCAGTTGGAAAAGGAAAATCAAACCTTCCTACAGCCGCACACCCAGAACACTGCCTGAAAAGTCCTCAGTCTATTAGCCCAGTTCAAAAGGTCCAAATCAACTGTCTCAATCGGCACCTGTCTCGGGTGGGAGAGTTCAAGAGGTCTCTGGGAACTGGATCACACGGTCCTGGTGACTCCTCTGACACGGCTCATCCCAGTGCAGCGTGGAGTCAGGAGGAGCCACCCAGCAAACAGAGCAGTCTGGGAAGGTTGACGTCTCCTTTCCCCCTTTGCCCCTCCGTTGGATCCAGTCACTGGTATCTCTGCAGATGGCTAATCCAGTTGCCTGCAGTGAACAGACACTCCAGGGGTTTGCACCTGCCTGAATCGCAAGGAAGTCTGCCAGGCCCCCGCAGACTGCCACTATTTAGCAGGAGGGGATGGGTCCTGACATCTTTGAGTGCTTGATGCAGGTGATGGGAAGTTGGTGTTCACTCAGGCTTAGCCCCGTCCCTGATGGATGCTGTTAACAGAACAGAACATAACAGACACCTTTGCGGGGTTCTGTCTCTGTTCCTGTCGAAATCACCTACGGAAGACGGGCTGTTCTGAGTTCAAACGTCTTTGCTGCTGGAGGTTTGTGTCCTCTTTGCTGCTGAAGGTTTGCGTCCGATCACCTCTCTGGGTCGGCCCCACCCTGGAAGCTTCCCAGGTTTGTGAGCAGTGTCAGGAAATCCCCCAATCACCAGTGGCCTCCTCTGGTTGCCCAGGGAGACAGGGGGTGTGGCCTCAGAATATCCAGAAGTGAGCCGTTCTGCCGTTAAAGAAAAAACGGCTGTTGCTCTGCCTCCAGGGAACTGCCGCTCTGGTGTGGGTACTCAGCCGACCCTTTTCTCCTCTGTCTCACACCCCAGAGTCAGCACTGAGCAGCCACAGTTTATGCTGGGTCCACACCCGTTGAGAGATCCCCCAAGAATCGGAAATCTTGGGGGACAGGCCCCCAGACCCTGAGTGGGAGTGGGGGGGAAGCTAGAGTTTCATTCAGTTTTATGCCCGGCCGTATTGTTGCCTAGGGAGGGCTGCTGCACCCCACCGCAGGGAAATGCCGCCAAGGCTTGATTTCCCCTCAGCAGAGTGCCCTCTCCTTGCTCACATGTCTCAGAGTCAGCGCTGATCTGACGCAGCTCGGGCACTGTGCACTCCCCTCGAGAAATCACCCAAGGATCCTAACTCCTGGGGGATAGGCCTCCAGACCCCGAGTGAGATTAGGGGCGCTCAGCGGGGAAGCTAGAGTTTTATTCAGTTTTATGTCTGGCTGTATTGATGCACGGGGAGGGCTGCTGCACCGCACCACAGAGAAGTGCCGCCAAGGCATGACTCCCCCTCAGCCCGGTGCCCTCTCCTCACTCGTGTGCCTCAGAGTCAATGCTGACCAGTCGCAACTCGGGGACTGTCCACTCCCCTTGAGAAATCACACAAGAATCCGAACTCCTGGGGGACAGGCCTCCAGACCTCAGTGGGCGGGAGGGGAGTGTTGGGGATTCAGGGTTGCCGGCAAAGGATTTTTAAAGTTTTATTCAGTTTTATGCCCGGCGGGAGAATGCCACGTCACCCCAGTAGGGGAGACAGGTCCAGTTTTTAGAAGGTCTCTCCCATGGAATGTAGTGGGAGGGCCTTTAATTTATTCCCGTTTGTTTAATTGTGGGGCTCTTGAGCCGGTCTCATGGGGGAGGGGGACTCCCGTCCGCTTGGTGGTGGATTTTGTACCTTTTGTTTGCATCCTTGTGATCACAGCTTGCCTCAGCGGTGTTTATGTGCATTCTTCAACCTTCTCTCTTGGTGTGGCTCAAGTCCACCAGGATACTTACTAAATTCCTGTCCCTTAACTCTCCTTCTGGACGGGATCCTCTGTTGAAAGCTGGCTTCAGTCTGCCATCTTGTCTCCCAGCCTCTATTTTGGTTCTTGATGATGTCTGACTATTCTTTTGGTTCCTCATCAGGTATGCTTTCTTCTTGTTCACTTCCTTGTGCATCTTTTTCTTTCTCAATTCCTCCTTTACTTCAAGTTACCCTGCCTCAGAGTTTAGGTCAGGGGTCCTCAAACTGCAGCTTGCAGGCCACATGAGGTGGTGTGATTGTATTTGTTCCTGTTTTTTTTTTTTTTTTACTTCAAAATAAGATATGTGCAGTGTGCATAAGTATTTGTTCATAGTTTTTTTTTTTTAACTATAGTCCAGCCCTCCAATGGTCTGAGGGACAGTGAAATGGTCTTCTATATACAAAGTTTGAGGACCTCTGGTTTAGGTGATGAAGAGCCCTCTTAGTATGGGGTCTGAATGCAGAGGATTGGAGCAAGCAAGGAGAAGCAAGATGAAAGGGAAAAAGGGGGGGTGGAGTGAAAAAAGAAAGAAAGAGTAAGATAAATAAAAAAGAAAGAAAAAGAAACAAAAGAAAATAAAAAGGGGGGAAGGGTACTGACAAAAGAAAATTGAAGAACAAGAGAGAAGGAGGATGGGAAGGAAAGATGAGAGTGATGGAAGAAATGTTACTGTTCAGACCTGTGCTAAGACCTGAATTTTATGACAATGGCCTCCTCCTATCCAGGAACTTTCCCCACATGGATATCTTACCAGCTGCTAAACCACAGCAGAGCCTCTCCAGATACTGCTAGGGCCACCAAATACTGCTAGGGAGCCCACAGTTCACCAATCTTTCCAGCCAATGGCTATCTTCCCAGAAAACTGTAATCAGCTTCTGCTGCAATCTCTGTGGGTGGCTGGCTGCCCCCAGGCACCAGGGACACGGTGGACTTGCAGAAACTAGCCTGCCAGTTCCAAAGCTCCGGATTATACTCCAAGTCCAGTAATCCACCACCTTGCTGCACACCCTGAACTACCACCTCATGCCAATATTCCATACCGGGCATGATCTAGCCCACTCACTCACACCTATTGTTCCAGGAGAACTGAGCTAAATGTCTTTCCCATCCACCATTATGCTCCGCCTACAAGACTGTCACTTTCTGACAGGTCTGGGTAACACAATTTGCTTTAGGACCTCAGGAGAAGAGATATTTAACCAATGTGTACAGGTATCTAACAGCACAGATAAAACCTGGGCTCATTTTGTGCTTTCAAGTCTAACTCAAGATTCCTTATAAATGGTTCCAGCAAAGCCAATTTTAAAAGGAAAAAAAGGCTAGCAATTATTCTTGCAGCACTTTATGCAAATAAGCAGACCCAGTATACTGAAAGTGCAGCTTATTTTAGCAATTAAATTAATTCTGGTATAATTTGTTTTTAGTAAAGTTAGAAATTAGAGGGAGAAATATGATTCAGAAACAAAAAAAATCTGTGGTCCACCTGTTCTAGATTCCAGCCTTGTCTACAATGGCAGCTTATGAAATAAGACATAACAGTTTAAATAAACTTATCTATTAAGTGGGACTAAAAGACTGGCCGAAGAATATAGAATTATATATACTTATATTTGGTCTGAAGCCTTAAGACTCAACCAAGGTCACCTGTTGGATACACTGGAAATATTTGTGCAGTATTAATAAACACTATCTGCTGTGTCTATATATATACCTCTGAAGAAATTGGAACCTGAATAAGAATTCCCCAGTAAGTGGTATGGCTGGCAGATGACCTCACAAGTAGCCCCACATCCAACTGATATTCAGAATATTCACTTAAATTGCCTAGAACTTTGGTTCAGTTTTGTAAGGATTCTTAAAATTAATATTATCCTAAGAATTGTGCAAAGGCTGTAAATAAGAATACTAATATTCTCATCATGCAAACATTAGTCTTCAATTTCAGAACATATAGATATTTTTGGTGACTGCTAAGTGGTTTCATTCTCTCACCCTGGACCCAACCTTGACTTCTTCCCTGTCAATCTAGAGAAGCCAGGAAGCCACAAACATATGCATGGTGGCTGAGGTTATGCAGGAGCCAGAGGAAAGACCTGGGGATTACTATGAAATACTGTACAAAACATACAGACTGGCCAAACCATTGTATGAAGCCACAAACAGGGGAGAGAAAGGGCCAATAGAGTAGAAATCGGACAAACAAAAACATCTGAGAGGCTAAAGAATTGCAGGCAGCCCTGTTGCTAAGTCTCCCTCACCTGTTAAACCAAGCCTTTGGAACTGTATGTATCAGAGAGAAATAGAACATCTGAGGGAGTGCTCATTCATAATGTAGAATCCTTGGCAAGAGCAGTTGCTTATCTCTCTAAGAAACTTGACAGAGTCTCAAAGGATGGCATCCATGCCTAAAAATACTTGCAGCCACTGCCATGTTGGTGCAACATCCTGTAAAGTTGACTTTGGGACAAAGGTTAATAGTCTGGTACTGTATGTAGTTGTCACTCTCATGGACACCAAAGGGCACCATTGGTTGAACAACTCATGCCTCAGCAAATATCAATGCTTACTGTGCAAAAATCTGAGTTGGTTTATAAAGGTTACATGCATGAGGCCACACACTTTGGTCCAGAATAAAGAAAATTAAGAAGCTTCTCGAGAGACACTTCTATATTCCCTTTTTGGACACCCTTGCCAAGAAAGTCAGCCAGGATTGTGTGATGTTCAGCAAACATGATACTAAACAGAGACCATCCCTGCCACAGGAAATTCAGTCCTGTAGGATAGCCCCTTTTAAAGATGTGCAAGTGGACTACACTGATTTATCCAGATGTGTAAAGAACTGGTTCTAACTAGTTTTGGTGTGCATGTGCTTGGGATATGTGGAAGCCTTCCCCACCAGGATGAAGTAGTAAGAGTGTTGCCAAGAAAAATCATCCCATGGTTTAGGTTGCCATTCCAGATTGAATCTGACAACAGACTGGCCTTTATAACAAAGATAGTGCAAATGACAGCCAAAGTCTTGAATATGACCTAGAAACTACATGTGGCCCATAGGCCTCAAAAAGCTCAGGCAAGATAGAATGCATAAACAGAACCATAAAAACAAGAATCAAGAAACTCTGCCAGGAAGCAAAGTTTAGCTGGGTATAGGCCTTGCCACTGGTCTTCTTCAATTTTAGATGTATCCCTTGTATAGCATCTTTGTACTTTCCTCAGGAGGTAATGTATAAGAGGCTGCCACCAATCCTCCACAATTACCAGAGACTCCTAAAGGAAATGAGAGAGACTGAATTTCACAAGCAGTTAGAAGCCCTAGAAAGAATAGCAAAGATCCCCACTTAGGTAATTATCTGTATTCTGTTTAATCTTTTATCTCTGTACACTCATTCTCTCCATGGTACCAAGTCTGAGTCAAGGATCTGAACCTGGTCCCCCTCAAACCAAGGTGAAAAGGACCCTCACTGTCATCCTGACCACACCCACAGAAGCCAAGGTGGAAGGGATCCTTGCCTGGATCCATTACACCAGGCTGATGAGAGTTTCACTGCTTCCATGAGAAGGAAAAACAGATCTGGCTAACCCCTGCAAGGTAACTCTTGAAGTGGTCATCATGACCTGCTCCAGCCACATATAGGAGCTGGCTGGGCAATGCATGGCTGAAGCCTGAAGAAATTCCTCATGGGACTTGTCTTAATTGGAGTTTAAACATTGTAAAAAGGGGAGAAGGACTTTGAAGGTACCCGCAAAGTAACTTGCCACCATAATCAGACCCAATACTCAATATGTGACACAGGGAAATGGTGAAAACCTATATGTATATTACAACCCCATGGAGCTCCCCACCATGATACAACTAAGACCTGGGTAGAGGATCCAAAAGGAGTCACATTCCCTGAAATGTGAATGCTGGTCCAGACCAGGGAAATAGGAAAGCCCACCCAGGTGACTCTCAAGTTTAATGTCTGCAGTGCCATGCAAAGGTGCTGAAGCAGAAGGACCTGGCAAAGCAACTATAGAACAGATCAGAAATACCTCTGTGCCTTAGATTTCATAGAGATGTTGTATAAGGTGGAATGTGAAAGGTAAAAATGTGTGATAGAAAGCACCTGGGACAGTGAGGACTACAGCAAAAGAAATATTGTGCTGAAGAAAAGAGTAGTGGAGGCAGATTGCTTTCTGAGTCAGAGTAACCCCTAGAGCTAGTTTTGCAAATTTATAACCAAGTAGAAGTCATAGAAGACACACTAAAGAAAAACCCAGACTTTGTCCCATGCCCCGGCGTATACTTGGAACGATTAAAGCCCTCAAAATTTGTAGTGACACTGGTTTTCAAATAGATACTTTAAAACACTAGTTGGAGGAGTACTACACATCACCAGACTTTGTTTAATTATTCCCTGTCTCCTCCCAGTACTTGTCAAGGCTACATGCTGGATGGTTGAGGCAGTTGTCAAAAATAAAACCAAAAAACCCTCGTCACACATGTTCTATATGGAACTCTTATAGGAACGATCTGATAGTGAGACCCCAAATGAAAAAAGTATATATATATAAAGTCTCAAAGTGGGGAGTGAGAGAGGACACACAGGAAAAGTGAGGTATAAGAGAACAGAGGTCGTCTCAAGGAGGCCCCAAGGACACACCTGCAAGATGACTCAGTGTTGAAAGTGGGCAAGGACCCCTAGTTTTGAGGAACTGCATTTGAGTCAAGGACTGAATGTAACTGGCCCCCGCTGTTTTCTGTTATGGTTGGTTCCTGAATCAGATTAGAAAGGAGCCATGCCCTTTTGGTCACCACAGACTGCTGAGAATGCTATTTTGTACTTAGGCTGTTTTTAATCAAGTTATGCAATTATGACAAAATCATGCCTTCAAGCTACTGTATATAAAAGCTGTGCAATAAAGCTGAGGTTGCTTTTCCTATTCAGGAAAGGTCCTGACCCCGCTATTTTCTGTCTTTTTTTTTTCCATCCCATGCCAGTCTACTCTCAGGCTTTCCTAATAACTTTGCTAGACAGATTCCTGGCAACTCAGCTCTTAGGAATTTGTGGAAACTTAAGTTCCTGGGACCTGGAAACTAACATACTGCTTCTTCTGCTCCTGTTTCTATAAATGTCCACAGTTCTGTAAAAGACTGAGTTTTCTTCTCCACCTTGATTCAAACTGACCAATGAGAAAGGTGGGCCAGAACATTAAACTGGGTGTTGAAAGGAGAAGAATGAGCCAGTGGAGGGAAAGTCATTTTAAACTCTCATCTGCTATCACTCCTGTGGCTGGAATAAAGCTCTTCCTTTTCAAACATGTTGTTTGAATGTTCTTTCTGTCCATTGGGCTTTGTCTTCCTACAACATTATGATTCAATTAATGTTAGCCTCAGTTATAACAAATGTGTGTTTGATGGGTATCATGAGAGTAAAAAATAAATGGCTGTTGGTAAGGAAAAGTTGTTATACTGTTGAGGGGGTAAAATAAAAAACCTCTGTAAGCAAAAGCAGCAAAGGAGACCAAGGAATGAATGTCTAAACATACCACCAGATGACATTTATACCTAAGTAAGATCTCTTAAAGAGTTGAGTTCTCATCCAAACACCCTTTCGACTTGGAATGAAGGTGTCATTCTGCTCTCTAAACATGCACATGCACAAACTGATGCAAGAAGAGAGCTGAAATGTAGCCTAAATTCTGCTCCCTATGTTGGTCTCCTGGCTCACTGCTGTGTCTTCTGGAAAACAAAGCAGTTTTCCAATGTATATCTGAAAGATGTGGCATTTTCTCTAATTTCCACAATGGTTCTGTGGTCTACTTCTGATTGCAAAAGCTAGAGATTGTTATAAAGGCCCCCAGGAATCACTTGGACCAAGAGGGACATGTTGGGAAAGCAGAAATTGTGTACTAATTATTTAGAAGGTTGAGTCATTGTGATGTATGTTTTGTGGACAAGGACTGATGCAATACAACCCATAAAACAAAAGTTACCAAAGAAGATGAGCACAAACATGAAAAAGTTTGGAAACACCTGCTCCTATTCTTTTTTCAACAATTAAGATATTTAAGATTTCCCTTTTGTGGTTTCTTTCCTAACAATTACAAAGACAGAGCTTGTCTTTCTTTGATAATTAATATGAAAATTACAGGTTGAAAGGGATATGAGGTTGACAGCATTACCTCCTTGAGAGAATATCTTGGAGGCCTCATCCCTTCCGGAAAGATTCACTCCAAAGACTCAGCTGGGAGTGTACCTTTTTTTCACCAAAACTAACAGCTCAAGACTCAGATGAGTGGTGAGAAGAGGAAATATTTTCTTAATGTAGTGGTAGAATAATTTTATTCTTTAGTCTTAGCTTTATATCTCTGTTCATAATAACTAAATACAAATGTTTCCAATGAAATAAACAATGTTGTAAGTCTAACAAGGTTATAAATTTATAGCATTTTAAAAACTTTTTGTAATACCGTATTTGAATTACAATTGAAGTTTACCTTTTCTTATTCTACCAACTTTTTAGTTTAACTTATGGTATGTATGTAGATGAAATTTTAAATCTGTATCATAAGAAATCTGAGCTATCCTAGAAAGATTTAGTCATAAATCCATCTCATTTTAAATTTTCACCTATTTGTGAAATGTTTAATATTTGTAAACATTTAAGACTAATTTGCTTTTAGTGGATGTCCAAAAATTTATTTTATTCTGTTATGGTAATTGGCATACAGAACTTTTTAAATCAAGAAACTTGTTATCATGACACCCTCTGAAATTATCTTCTTTTGTAATGTACCAAATTTTGGAAGAGTTAGTTATTAGATTATGGGTGTGGGAACATGTAATATTAACCATAAATACAAATGCTTTAAATCCATTTATTATTTTACATTATATTAATTTAAGAACTTTACAAAATGCTCTATTTTATATGTTATTTGGGTAAAAATGTTTAGTAATGAAAAATACTAATATGCAAAATTTGAATGACATAACTTTTCTTTACTATAAAAATTATCTATATTTGCATTTAATATCCTCTTCTAAAAGTTTCACATTAATAATTTGTATATTGAACCACATAATTTAAAATATCAAAAATATATTTTTATTTTGTTGTTCTACTTTACATGACTAAATGTGCAAATTCAGAGAGATTCTGTTTTCTAGTGCTATTTCTAAATATGGAAGAAAGAGAGTGAGGCTAAATTAAACAGAAAAAAGTAAAAGATAATAATCATTGCCCACTTATGAGTGATGAGGGCATAAAACTCTCAAAAAAATTAAGTACATAACTCCTATGTCTGTGAACAATAGAGAAAGAAATTAGAGCGTTACTACATGCTTTAAATGCCTGAATTTTGTGAATTTGAAAAATATAATGTCAGACAGGGTGTACCTCAACTGTTCCTAAACAGTGCACATGAGGAGACAAAGGATGTGTTTCTCCACTTACAAATTCAAATTTGGAATCAGCCCTCCACATTCAATATTTGACTGATTTAGTAACACTGTTATAATCACTTTAACATGATGCACAGGCAAATGGTAAAAGATTTTGGAGCCCACTAGAAACAGTAATGTTATGCTTGCTGGTATGTTCTTGGGATGATTGGAAAAGGGATACTTCCAACAGGATTTCTAGAGTTTTCAAAAATTGGTAGCACAGGGTTTGTAATCAAAAACCTCCAGTATTTTTCTCCTTTCTACATCTGCAGTGATAGTTCCCTGCCTGTGCTTTCCCTCAGGACAGTTGATATTTAAAAGGCTTGCAATTATAAATATGCTTCTTAGCAATATTTTGCTTTCAGAAGCATGTACACCAAGTTCAATTTCTATAGAGTGGTAAATACATTGCATTCATTCGATAACATTTGATGCTTACTCTTTCAGCTTTTGTTTATTTTATAAAGGTATTTTCTTTTTATTTAATTTTTTTTTTTTTTTCGAGACAGAGTCTCAGTATGTTGCCCTCAGAGAGTGCCATGGCATGACTGCTCACAGCAATCTCTAACTCTTGGGCTTAAGCATTTCTGTTGCCTCAGCCTCCCAAGTAGCTGGGAGCACAGGTGCCCGGCACAACACCTGGCTATTTTTTTTTTTTTTTTTGCAGTTGTCATTGTTGTTTTTAACAGGCCTGGGTTGGATTTGAACCTTCCTGCTTCTGTGTGTGTGGCCAGTGCCTGACAACTGAGATTTGGGTGCCAAGCCTGTTTTATGAAGGTATTTTCACAAAATTAATCTTGGTGATGATGTGTGCTTATTTTATCTATTTTCCAACTGATATCCTGAGGTTTTAAACTATTGCCACATAACCAACCACCTCAACTTGGCACCTGAAATTCTCATAATATGCTGTCAATAACAAGTCACAGGTCTTCCATTAAGTTCTTAAATTAATGTGAGAAAATAAATGATGAAATGACACTTTAAATTCATGTAATAATAAAACAAAACACAACTTGCTTTTTTTTTTTTCAGTTTTTGTTGGGGCTGGGCTTGAACCTGCCACCTCCAGCATATGGGGCTGGCACCCTACTCCTTTGAGCCACAGGCACTGCCCTATAATGTGCTTTTTAAATACAGATTACATTCTTCAATCTACACATGGAAGAGGGCAAATTTCAGTATTCAAATGATATCATAAAATAACAGTACTCTAAAAATTAAATAATCTTAAAAAGATGATAAAAAAAATCTTACCAAAATTCTTTTTCCACAAATGACAAATTCATCCTATGAAAAATAGCTCTTGAAGGTTTGTAAATGACTCCCTCCTTCCATATACTCTTTACCTTCATTTCAGGCATCTGATCTGAGCCCATGTACCTTGTGATCATGGTATTTTCCCTTATGTGTTTAATGGTGTTATTTTCCCAACCATTATTCACGATTCTGAATACACCGTGGGGCTGATGATATTGAGAAAAGCCCAGGTGAAAGCTAGGATGAGAGTGAGCCTCATCCTCATTGCCTGTTCACCGGGAGTGCTCAGGAGAGTCACCCTCAGTCCCTGTCCTTATAGCACGAGCTAAGGTGTATATTCATATTTTTAAGTTTTTAACGTATCACATAGAATCAAATTTTTCTATGTACCTTGATCAAATTAAAAGTGACCCATATGTTTTTCTTTTTATTTCATTTCCCCTAGTTTAGCACCATACTATTGCAAATCCAATGATTCTAAGATGATGGAGTTGCCAGTTTCATTATATAAAAATACAAGACACACACTTAAGTGTAAAATTTGTATTGGAAAACAACTTCTGAGGTATTTTGAAAGCAGTTGTCAGTTTTTTAGTTTTAGCCACTGGAATTAATTTCCAAATATATTATGAGTTCAATCATACTTTATTTGTCCACCTTAGTTCAAGGCAACCATGATCCTTTCTTTTACAGCACAGATGCCCTCAAGAAACTCACTGGGAAAATATGTCATTTTATATTCCAGAAGATCAAGTCTTTACCAGTCTCTGATTATCATTTGCAGGGCAAGCAGCATAAATTAGACACCATAGATTGGACATCTCTTGAGGCAGGAGAATAAAATGTTTAAATTCTAGTGTATATCATTTTAGCTAATGATTTATTCTCTTTTTGGTATATGATTTATAACACTGTAAATGTATTGATAAAATTATATAGACACAGCAATAAATTATTGTGCATATTGGCCCATATTCAAGTATTCTTTTACAGTTACTGGAATGTGATCCTTAACATTGTGAGACTATTAATCATTTGCTTCTATATTATTTCGGTGCCACTATGGTTCCCACTATGGTGTGGATGTATGCCAGTGAGAACTATTCGGTTCTTGGTTTCCATAGCTAAGATAAGTGTATTTCTTTACTAAATTAAGCTTTGGTAGAAAGAGTAATATTAACAATACAATGTTCATTTATAAAATCAAATTTACCAGGTGATTTCAGCAGAAATTTCCCCCTCAGGAATTAATTTCTGACTTAGAACCAGGAACACTTATTGTCACCATTTGTGCATTGTTTTACATATCTTTATTTACAAAATAATACAGCAATAAATCAACTTATTAACAATGCCAGAAATATTCTAGGATAATTGTAAAATTATCTTTATTTTTATTTATTTATTTATTTATTTATTAAATCATAGCTGTGTATATTGATATGATCATGGGGCATCATACACTAGCTTCATAAACTGTTTGACACATTTTCATCACATTGGTTGACATAGCCTTCCTGGTGTTTTTTTAGTTATTGTGCTAAGACATTTACATTCTACATTTACTAAGTTTCACATATATCCTTGTAAGATGCACCGCAGGTGTGATCCCGCCTGTCCTCCTCCCTCTACCTCCCTCCCTTCTCCCTCCCCTCTTTTTCCCCCTTTCCCCTGTTCTTAGGTTGTAACTGGGTTATAGTTTTCATGTGAAAGCCCTAAATTATTGCTTAAGGAATTTTGGTCTGTTGAATGTGAGTTGGTCTTATGTTAAGGTTCCCCCTTGTATGTGATTATTAAAATCTATTAGCTATATAAGTAGAATGTTCAGATTATTATGAAGATAACTTCAAGACTTAAGAAAAACTATATTTAAGAATATATGAGTTTAATAGATTGAATATTAATTTTTAAAAAACAAAATGACAACCAATTATCTTGTCTATGCATAAATGCTGTTTGCAGAGACACTAAAAAATTCACTTTAACAGCAATCACTGTTAGCACTATTATCACAGAAGGGTTTGCTACCCTAGGTTATAATAATAATCACCAGTACTTCCTGAGCTCTGTCTATCTGCTGGTCCCGTTCTGAGTACTTTTCACATATTAATTCATCTGATTCTCCCAACAACTCTACGAAGTTGTTAATTTTACTGTTTCCATTTTATAGACAGAGAAATAAAGCTCAGAGAGGTTGAATTATTTGCTTAATGTCACAAAGCTTGTCAATGGTAGAGCTGGATTTTAAACCAAGACAGTTTTGCAATATAAATGGACTTTTAACATAGAAAACCAAGCTTACTCTTTCCATGTTTGTAAAATTCTATACTCACACTTTGGGACCAAGAAGAATATCATAAATATTTATTTAAAAGATAATGTATTATTTATAATTATCACAATGGATTGTTGGCTGATAGAATTATATATTTTTCCTTCAAAAATTTCTACAATACTGTTTTGTTTTGTTTTTTGAAACAGAGTTTCACTGTGTCACCCTTGGTAGAGCACTGTAGCGTCCCAGCTCACAGCAACCTCAAACTCTTGGGCTTAAGTGATTCTCTTGCCTAAGCCTCCCAAGTAGCTGGGACTACAGGCACCTGCCACAACGCCTGGCTATTTTTTGTTGCAATTGTCATTGTTGGTTAGCTGGTCTGGGCTGGGTTTGAACCCGCCAACTTTGATGTGTATGTGGCTGGCGGGGTAACCACTGTGCTATGGGTGCCAAGCCTACAATACTTGTCAATATAATATTGTTAAATGTGTAGACAAACACTATAGAAGTATATATGATAATAAGTTAAAACTCCTCTTTCTAGAGTTAACCATTATTAACAGTTCAGTGTACATACTTTCAGACTTTTTTCAATCCACATATAAATACTATATTCTCAAATACTCAGTGACTATGTATAGATTGTGATTTTTCATTAATCTTAGAGGTACTGTATTTTCTTGTAAGAACAGATACCTCTACCTCATTTTTTTAATTAACTAAATATTCCATAACTTTATATAACAGATTTCTGTCAGCCATTAAGTTGTTTTCAATTTTTTACTATTAAAAACGATGATTATAAGTGAAAAAGAAAAAAAAATGCCAGATATACATTCTTGCCTCAGAAAAATCTGAGTAAAATATACCTTTCCATTTTTCTGTATCATGAATCTAATTTATTCTTAGTGCCTAATAAAATTAAAATGGGAAAATAATAGGGCCTGAATCCAAGTTAAATAACATGAGATAGTGACTAAAAAATTGTTCTGAAAAAGTTTACAAAAGGTTCTGGTGTTAGACTATCCTGAGATGACTTTTGGGGGATTTGCTTTATTAATTATTTATTATTAAAGACTGAGTATTTCTCCAAGCCCAATGGGGTATCCCTGTAGCCAGCAAAATCTCAAGAAATGGATTAATATGTATTATTTTGATGCCACCTTATGGTTGCCATAAAGTGATCACAAGTAATTTTAAACCACTTGGTAATCCAGAAGGATGATGTTAGCGATTCTGTCCTGATAGAAAGAAAATTTACACAATGGATTTCAGTATTGAAACCAAACTGGAAGAGAATCAGAACCATTTTTAGGTGATATGGTTACCTAATTATGGTGTTAGTAAGTAGAATAATGCCCTCACCCCAAAATATTAATGTTCTAATTCCCACATACTAGGAATATACAACTATTCATTGCAATACAAGGTTTCAGATATGATCAAGATTGTTACCCTGCTGATTATCATAAATTTTCACAGTGGGTTCAGTATAATCTCAGGGGTTCGCAAACATGACAAAGTGATGAAGAACAGAATGTATCAAAGTCAAGAGATGTGAGAAAGACTCAAATGAGTATTTCTTCAATTGTTTATTTAGTGATTTTTCCATGCTTCTACAGATATTCATTCAATTTAACTATAAAATACCATTTATTTTATAAGACTTCCACTAAATATGTGCTAAATATAAAATAAGAGAATGTATAGCAATCAGGATGATTTGTAGAAAGGGGTTACAGGACCACATACAGGCATTGATATGTGTACCCCACACAGGCATTATTGTAAATGTGTTGGGTTTGGGTATACATTATTTTTGTAGAAACTAATGTAGAGGCTCAATTGTCAAAAATGTACATGAACTGTAGTTAACAAATATCAAATGGGTTTAATAAAGTAATTATTATGGTTATAGTTTTAACAGCTGAAGAATGGATATTCACAATGTAAGGTCTATTATTTTTTTTTTCAGATATACAAAATATGTATCTTCTATGCCATTAAGATGAACACACTGTCTACTGTCATTCAAAAATGCCTTTTTGTCCAAACCGGCCTTGGATTCTTCGCCAACACTATTCTCCTGTTCTTTCGCATCTTTACCCTCTTTTCAGATCACAGGCCTAAGGCCACTGACCTGATCACCTGTCACTTGGCTTTCGTGCATATAGTCCTGCTCCTCACTATCCTGGATTTTTTTTCCCCAGATCTGTTTGAGTCACTGACTTTTCTGAATGACTTCAAATGTAAGGCACTTTGCTACCTGAACAGGGTGATGAGAGGCCTCTCCATCTGCACCACCTGCCTCCTGAGTGTGCTCCAAGCCATCACCATCAGCCCCAGCACCTCAGTGTTGCTGAGACTAAAACAGAAACTTAGAAATAACATTATATATATATTTTTATTTTTTTGGTCTCTCAATTTGTCTTTCAACACTTTCGTCATCATCTATACTAAAGCTTATTCTAATGTGACTCAAACCAATCTACTCAATACCTATAAATACTGCTCATTTTCCCCTATGAACTCCATTGTGAAGGGACTGGTTTTCACTTTGGCAGTATCCCGAGACCTCTCCTTTGTAGGACTCATGATGTTCTCAAGTGCATACATGGTGGTCCTTTTGTTCAGGCATCAGACTCAATCCCAGTACCTTCACCGCACCAACCTTTTCCCAAGATCCTCCCCAGAGAAAAGGGCCACCCTGGCTGTCCTGGTGTTGGTGAGTTTCTTCGTGGTCATGTACTGGGTGGACTTTATTATCTCATCCTCTTCAACCCTTTTATGGAACAATCACCCAATTTTTATAAATATTACAAAGTTTGGGCCCAGTATTTATGCCCTCATTTTTCCTTTGGTTCAAATCAGTTCTGATAAAAGAATAATCAATATTCTGCAAAGTTTAAAACAGAAGTGCCAACAACTTTTAACAGGTTAGTGACAGAAATTTTTTTTTGCAAAATAGATTCTTCTCTCATTATTTAAATTATTCAGAAGCATGCAATTTGAAATTTAATTAAAATTAAAAGTGGTAGTTATACTATCATTATATTAAAATTCATCAACATATGTCAGAATATGTCTACTTTTGAATTTGATAGCTCCTTTAGAGCAGTATTTTTCAACCCTTTTTATCTATAGTACACTTGACCGTATACATTTTTTGCAGCACAATTAAATAATGTTGATCCAAAAAAAAGTAAAAAAAAGAATATACTTACTGTGCTTTGAGCTTCTTTCTAAAATAATGTAATTAGAGATGTTAAAATTTTTCCTCACACACTGGTTGAAAATAAGTGCTTTACTATATAGCATGGGGCTGGGTAGTAGCAAGACCATGGCCCCTGAGCTTGCAAGACTGAACACATATTATACTACCTCTTGGTATTGAAGCTGTGGAAAGAGCACTCAAGAAGTGGTATTAAGTCCTTACATTTCCCCTTGGTGATTGTGTGTCCACAATTGTGATGTCAGCTCAATAAACATCCTGTGTGTGCCCACCAATTTGTCACACATGCAGGTACAGAGGCACGTGAGGCATTTTCCCCATTTCAAGACAAGCTATGCAAATGGTCTGGAAACTTTCGGCACACATAAGAATTGTAACTAGAAAGGAAGTCTGGGGATAATGGGAACAAATAACTTGGGGGCTCACATGACATTGTAGGACAGCAGGACAAAGTTGTGTGCTGTGGGGCCAATGCTCAGGTGATGACATGGGATAATGTCCCAGTGAAGATCATGATGATGGGAGGCACCATGGATGGTGATGGTGACAGTTGACACAATCACAGAGGCAATGTTGTTCTGGTGGTCTTTCCCCCACTAAATTTACTTTATTTGCTTCATCTTCTTGAGAAAAATGAATGTATATTTAGGAACTAGCACCATAAAAAATGGTTTTATCCCCATGTTATACTTGGCATATCAGCTAGCACCTTCTTCCTTCTCTTCTATAACTTCACATTTTTTCTTGGTCTCAGGCCCAGGTCTTTCACCTAACAAGCAACAACTTGGTCTTCATCCAAGAAAATGGGCTAGATTTAGTCTCCATTTTACAAAAGAAAATAAGCAATGAAATTTCTATATTACCTATAAAAATTTACCAAATTAGAAGAAGAGACAAGAATTTTGGCATAAATAAGAACAAGTAACTCTTGGATATACTTTCTAGAATGTTTTCATTCAATGATTACAGAAGTAAGACTGGACGTAATCATAGCCATCTGTAAAATGCTTTTAGGATTTTAGAAACTTCAAATACTGATTTTTCTATGAGTGGTATGGTTTTTTTCTTTTTTGTTTTTTTTTTTTTCACTCAGACCCAAAGTATCAACACTCACTAGGTGAACTCCTGTTAATGAAAAATAGAACATCATCGTAGACTATGACTAGTATTTTCACTAAAATAGATTATGTCAATGCATATTGAAAGATGCATTTTCTTTGGCCTACAGAATGTAATTTAGATTTTTCAGTATCAAATAAAATATTTACAAGGAGAGTTCTCTAGACTTTGATTTATAGACAGCCACATTGTGCACTTGAGCATTAACCATAGCACACTTCTCAATGAACCAGACTTTATTCAATGTTTCCACAATTCCTTTAAAAATATTCTCTACAGATATATCCCTACTTATTTAAAAGTGGTATCACAAATGTCAACTGTTCAAGGAAGCCATCACCAGAATTTCAAATGTTCCTAATTGCATTGTTAACTATTACTTACTGCATTTAAAAAAAAAATAAACTATGCTAATAACCCTGTATCAGTTTACAATTTCTGAGTGATAATTTGTTACCAACTCAGTGCTATAAAACATCACTTATTCCACAGTCACATAGGTCAGAAAAACCAAGTAGGGTTGGTTGGAATCTATCCTTAGGGTCTCAAAAATCCAAAGTGATCATTTGACCTGGAGTAGTTTCTTGTCTGAAAAGTATGCAGAAGAATCCATTTCCAAAATGTCCAGGTTGTTTGTAGAAGGTTGCTCAGAGGTTGCTCTGAGCTCTCACAATTGTCTGTCTGCTGTTTGCACAAGTCCCCCTACATCTTCAAAGCCAGGACTGAACATGCCAAACCTTTCTCATAATTTATATTTCTCTGCCTTTCCCTCATACTACCAGCCAGGGAAAACTTGTTTTAACTGTTTCTTGTGATTAAGTTAAGCACAAACATGTACTCTCCTCATCTTAAGGTCAACTAATTTGTAAACTCAATAATTTCTGCAGAATTTCTTTTGGCCATGTCATGTAACAACAACAGGAGTAATTTGCTATTCAAGGTTTTTTATCATTCCATATAAAATAAAGTGCTGATTTTTCCAGTTCTTTAAAGTGTGACAATGGTGCTTTAATAGGGATTGCATTAAATCTGTAGATTGCTTTTGGTAGTATGGACACTCATAATACCCAAGATTGAAACAGCCCAAGGGCCCATTGACCCATAAATGGATTAACAAATTGTGGTATATGTACACCATGGAATATTATGCAGCCATAAAAATGGAGATTTCACATCTTTTGTGTTTACCTAGATGGATCTGAAACATAGTCTTCTTAGTAAAGTATCTCAAGAATGGGGAAGAAAGTATCCAATGTATTCAATACTACTATGAAATAAATATATAACCACCTACACACTCATACGAATGGCAAAATGTAACTATAGTCCAGAAAGTAGAAGGGAAGAGGAGACAGAGGGGAGTGGTGGGAGAATATGAGAGTAGAAAGGGTATTTGGGGGGACCTCACCTAGTGTGCATGATGCAATGGTACATTTCAAAACTATTAAGAAATGAGTATAATTGTGATGGATGTGTTACTTAGTTCAATGTAAGCATTTCACATCGTATATTGAAGCAGTACCCTGAACCCATAAATGCATCAATGTACAAAGTTATGATTTAATAAAAAATAATTTTTAAAAATTTAAAAAAGGAAAAAAGAAAAAAGAAAAACTGGACTTAAGTGGTACTATAGAACTGGACTTAAGTGCGCCTCACAGACATTTACAGAACATTTTACCCCCAAACCATTGAATAGAGACATTGTACTAGTCTCCATGACTGATCACATTTTAGGCTACAAATATGGCTCTGAAAATCAAACAATATTTTTGAAATAATACCATGTATCTTCTCAGACCACAGTGGAATAAAACTTGAAATTGATTCCAAAAGAAGCACCTAATTCAACACAAAGTCATAGAGAGTAAACAACCTGTTGCTGAAGAATTAATGGATTTATGATGAAATTAAGATGGAAAATAAAAGATTCCTTGAATGATTAACAAATAGGACACAGCTTTCAAAATATAATGTGATACAGCAATAGTAGTCTTCAAGGGAAATTTCACATCCTTAAATGCCTGCAACTAAAAGATCACACATAAACGATCTAATGACACCTCTAAAGGAATTATGAAAGGAAAAGCAGGCAGGGTGTGGTTGCTCATCCTAGCACTAGGGGTGGCCAAGGCTGGTGGATCACTTGAGGTCAGGACTTCCACACCAGTCTGAGCAAGAGCTAGACCCTGTCTCTAAAAACAGCCAGATGTTGTAGCATGTATCTGTAGTCCTAGCTACTTGGGAGGCTGAGGCAAGAGGATGGCTCTTGCCCAAGAGTTTGAAGTTGCTGTGAGCTATGATGCCACAGAACTCTGCACAGGGTGACAAAGGGAGACTTTGTCTCAAGAAAAAAATATGCATCTATAAATTTTCAATAAAGTTCTTTTTTAACTCTCCTTTCCTTGATAACGTCTATCCTGTGTGTTCCAGATACCTCTTTGTTGCAAAGGCTGTAGATGAGAGGGTTCAGAATGGGGGCCAAAATGGTGTAGAAGGATGACACCATCATTGTCCTGGTCTGGTGTATGGATTGAGCTGGTCTCATTTTCATGAACATCCAGCTACAATAGAATCTTATAAACAAGGTAAACATTTAGAGATCAAAGAGAACCCCTTCTGCTGTCTTTAAAAGCTTTGCTGCAATGTGCCATTTTTGGAGACTAAAGAGATTTGTTCTGTCACTGTGAGTAAAGGTACAACTTTGTGAAATACCTGGCCCAGACAGGTCAAGATAGGCAGAACCCAAGATGTAGTTGTGCCGGGTAGGGGGTACTTCCAGAAATGAGCCTGGAGAAGTATAGAGAATAAGTTATATAGTGTTTCTAATGAAAGATATATCAAATAAGTGTTTTAAACTGTGAAGGTATATAGTAATGATCAGTGATTTTACATGAGAAAGTCTGTTGGATGTTAATACGTCACACTTTGGATGGGGTAAGTCTGTCAGTATGGAGAATAGGGAGCAAATATCTGTAGCCTCCAGGGGAGTGAGGGTTAGGCAATGATAGAGTGGAAATAAAATTGATCAGAAAATCATTGTAAAAGGCTATCAATCATTGTCTCTACCCCCATTTTAAAAAACATGCCCCTAAAAATCATATTATAAAGGATTTTTTTCTAGAGTTTTAAATTAACTATACCCAAAAGTCAATCCAAATCAAGACTCACTTTCATTGATTTCTTTGTTTTTGAGACAGAGCCTCACTCTAGTCACCCTGGGTAGAGTGCCATGGCATCATCAAAGCTCATAGCAACCTCGAACTCCTAGGCTTGAACAATCCTCTTTCTTTAGTTTTGTGTTTTATTTTTTATTTTTTTTTTGAATGGAGATGTAGTTTCACTCTTGCTCAAACTGGTCTCAAACTACCGAGCTCAAGCAATCCACCCACCTCGGGCTACCAGAGTGCTAGGTTTACATGCATGAACCAGACTAAGAGTCTGAGCAAGAGTAAGACCCCAATGTTAAAAACTGACTTAAAATAAATGGTAGTAAAAAAGACAAAGATGGTCATTATATAATGGTAAAGGGAGCACCTAACAGGAAGACATAACCTTTATAAGTATGTATGACTAATACAGGAGAACCCAGATTTATAAACCAAACCCTACTGTGGGAGGTAGATAGGTTGACAACTCAGTGGGGAACCCCACCTCAATCCTGGGGTATCCAGGGGAAAGTCCAAAGATGTGGCTCATCAAAACCACAGAAGATGCAAAGAGACTAGCAGCACACAGACAGTCCTGACTAGGCCTATGCCTTAGAGAGTCACCATGTGGGAGGGATTAAGTTCTTTCAACTTTTGATATGTAGTTAGATTAGGAAAACTGGTTTAATTCCCTTACAGGGATAAATCTATTTTCTCATTCTACCCTTCTAAATACACCTTCAGCTGCCTGGTCTGTTGGCAATCCCTTACCATTTACGCAGCTTCTCACTCTTTCCAGTCTTCCTGGGGACTTGGGATTCTTTCACTCCTATATTTGGGCATTTTTACATTTTCCATATGTACCTTTTTTATAAATCAATAAAAGTCTTCTCAAGAGGCCAGAGAGGGGATGCATTAGGGGGGACGTTAATGTAAGCCTTCTCCAGGCATTCTCAGACCTTGCAAGTTTTAAACTCAGCATATCTTCAGCACAGTTTTTACCAGTCGGCCTTCAAACCAGGTAGGGGTTTCCATGGAAAGACCCCTGACACCCTACTACATCTAAGCAAAATTGCAGGAAGCATCATAATTGCCAGGGAGTTGAACTTTCCATGAATATAACTAGACAGATCATTTAAGAGAAAACTAGCAAAAAATGCTGGATTTAAATGGGACTCTAGAACAAATAGGTTAAACAGACATTAACAATGTTTTCCCCAACTTCTACTGAATATCTATTTTTCTCATCAGTACATGGAACATTCTCCAAGATTGACCATATCTTGGACCACAAAACATGTCTCAACAAATTGAGAAAAATAGAAATCATGCCATTTATCTTCTGAGAGCACAGTGGAATAAAACTAGAAATCAGGTGCAAGAAACACTGAATTCTACATAAATGCATAGAAATTAAACAATCTGATGCTGGACAATTATTGGATCAATAATAAAATTAAGATAGAAATCAAAAGATTTCTCATACTGAATGATAAATGGGACACAAGCTATCAAAATCTATGAGATTCGAGAAGGGCCCAAGGCCAGAGTTGGAACGCGACCGCCCCGGAATAGGTATCTTGAAGCCTTCGAAATCTGTGTGCTGGTGGAAGGTCTGGGACAAGTTTAAGAAGAGACAGAACCTAAATTGGTAATAAATCAATAAGAAACATGTTTACATTCACTCAGTGAAAAGTATCATGTCTAAGCTCAACATTTATCGGAGCCACACATGGACATCTCTCCCTCCTCCACTAAGAGCAGAAAATGAAAAAAATCCCAGGAACGAGTGTCATTCAAGGACGTATGTGTGGACTTCACCCAGGAAGAGTGGTCTCTTCTGGATTCTACTCAGAAGGTACTATACAGAGATGTAATCCTGGAAAATTACGGCAACCTTGTCTCCGTAGGGCATTGTGTTACTAAGCCAGAAGTGATCTTCAAGATAGAGCAAGGAGAAGAGCCCTGGATCTTAGAGAAAGGATTCCCAAGCCAGTGCTACCCAGAAAGGAAATGGAAACTTGATGACCTGTTAGAGAGCAGCCAGGAAAATCAAGATGAACATTTTTGGGAGCGTATATTCACCAGTGACAAGATAGTAAGCATAGAAAGTGGTGATACAGGAAGGAAAACTTTCAATTTCTGCACGGACTCTGTTTCTTCAAGAAATTTTCCTTATCAAATATGTGACTCATGTGAAATGAGTTTAAAAAACTCACTTCAGGCTTGATTATTAGTAGAAAGAACTATTCCAGAAAGAAGCCTGATAGATTTAATGTATGTGAGAAATTGCTCCTTAATTTTAGGGATGAGAAAATTCCTATTGGTGAGAAATCTTACAAATATGATCAAAAAAAGAATGTCTTTAATCATCACCAGGATCTTTCTCAGTCAATTTTTGACCATTCTTTTGGGTATAATGAAAATGGACAAAGCCTCACTGAGGAGGCATCCTTTTTTACAAATAAGAGATCTCAGATAGGAGAGACATTCTGTAAATACAATGAATGTGGAAGAACCTTCATTGAAAGTTTAAAGTTCAACTTATCTCAGAGAGCTCATTTAGAAGTGGAGCCATATGAATGCGATATTTGTGGGAAGTCCTTCTGTATGGATTTAAGATTTGAACATGAGAGAGGTCTTACAGGGATCAGTCCTTATGAGTATAATCAATATGGGGAAATCTTCTGTGGCAATTCAGCTTTCGTTATCCATCAGGGAGCTTACACAAAGAAGATTCCCAATGAATATAAAGTGAGTGACAAAACTTGGGGAAAGTCAACTCTCTTTAAACATCAGTTAGTACACATGGGGGAAAAACCGTATAATTACAATGAAAATAGGAATAATTTTAGTAAGAAATCACATCTCACTCAGCTTCGGAGAGGTCACTTAGGAGAAAAGACCTTTGAATGTGGTGAATGTGGGAAAACCTTTTGGGAGAAGTCAAACCTCACTCAGCATCAGAGAACACACACAGGAGAGAAGCCCTATGAATGTACTGAATGTGGAAAAGCCTTTTGCCAGAAACCACACCTTATCAACCATCAGTGAACACACACAGGAGAAAAACCTTATGAATGTAAGCAATGCGGAAAAACATTCTGTGTGAAGTTGAACCTCACTGAACACCAGAGAACACACACAGGGGAGAAACCTTATGAATGTAATGCATGTGGAAAATCCTTCTGCCACAGATCAGCCCTAACTGTCCATCAGAGAACACACACAGGGGAAAAACCTTTTATATGTAGTGAATGTGGAAAATCCTTTTGTGTGAAGTCAAATCTCATTGTACATCAAAGAACTCACACAGGGGAAAAACCCTATAAATGTAATGAATGTGGGAAAACCTTCTGTGAAAAATCAGCTCTCACTAAACATGAGAGAACTCACACAGGAGAGAAGCCCTATGAGTGTGATACATGTGGGAAGACCTTTAGTCAGAGCTCAGTACTCACCAAACATCAAAGAATTCATGCAAGGGTGAAAGCTCTTTCTATATCCTGAATGTTTGTTTAGAAGCCTTCATTCACCTGTCAAGTTTGTTGGACAATTACAAAAAAATGAATTTAGAAGAAAGCCAAAGAATGCCACAAATTACTAGAAAGTGGTATCTCATTTGTATATGTGAAAGCTTTTAAGTAAAATTAAAACTTTTCATTAGAAAATTTGTATTAATGGGAAATCTATTAAGTATTGTGGTGAAATATTTATCTAGAATTTGTGTTATTTAGTGTCATATTCCAGATGTGCTACAAAAATTTTATTGTAAATTTAAGGGACAGTTTTCACTTATACCCATATTTACAGTGGAATCTAAAGCTAAAAGTTGAATGATAGCAGCATTCAGCACATGTGAGGAGTCCCTGATGTTTGTAGACATTATATAAGTGTGCTTATATAATAGAAATTTGGGGTGTGTTTGATTTGTATATTGTAGCTCAACATGGTTGTGAGGAGAAAATACTTAACAGTTAGTTTGGTAACTATTATGGTATGTGTTAATATTTTCCACACTAAATGACATTTAGTGTCTTTATAAGTTGATATAATTGTGTGTGTAGATATGTATGTGTATATATATGTATGTATATGTAAATATATTTGTACCCACATACTTAAATATAGTAATGTGCTAGTTTCACCTCATACTGACTTAAAAGTGCTGCTGATTTTTAAATTTGGGGGAATTTTGTGAGCCAGTTATTAAATACAGTCATTATTTAAAATGATATAAACTTACAACTTATTTATGTTAAAAACAAAGTTACTAAATATCCAACACTCATTACTTCCAAATTATTTTGCTACATTTCACTTTTACCTTTGTGGTTATTCATAGTATTGAATATGTATGGCGAAAATACTATATCCTGGTTTGCCACTGAATATCTCTTCTTGATTCAGTGCTATCCTGTTGTTAGTTTGGTGGTGGTATTTACACTATGGAAATTGGCAAAATCTGAATGTCAAGATCTTTATTTTCTCAGAGAACCTGTTGTCAAATATTTACCAGCATTCCACTGTGTGTATATAAAAATATATGTTATATGATATGTTAATAGCTGGTTTAAAGTACAAACTACATGGCTATAGCCATTATTGCTGAGTTGCCTCTTCAGTAAAGAAGCCAAAAAATGTTTTTGTGAGGTTTTTAACTACCTCTGAATGATTCCTATTCTAAATGCTACGCTCTTTTTAGCTTGGCCAGTATATGTTTTAAGTGAAATATTATTTCACAATGAACCATATCACATCCTCTGTTCCCTGGCATATACAAATAAGTATGACCTTCTTTATATAACTACCACTTCAATAAAGAAGCCAAACAGTATTTTTTTTCTGAGGTTTTTCAACTACCTCTGGGTCAATTGATAATGTAAGTGCTATTAATAAGAATGATATTTACATAAATTATGCAAGGGTTAACATTAGTTATAAACAGTAATACTCTGTACTCTACATATAAAAAGTGGTGGTATATAATGAAATGTCCTTTTCATACTCTTGGAACTTCAGTGTGCATCTATTTAGGCATGATATATGTAACCCTAGTTCAATGTAACTCAGAAACTATGTATTTGTATTTAGTATTATAGAATGTCACATAGTGGCTCTACCTCCTTTGTCCTGTTGTTTCCCACACTTCCTTGGAATATGTTGGTCAACAGTGTTGTGTCTTCCTTGCTGAGCTAAGTTTTATATTTTTGTCCATTCTTCCCCCAGATGATTTAGGGGGTAGATTAAATTAGTCAAAGCTAAAGCTAATCATGGAAATTCCAGTTTTTTTCTTTTTTAAGTAGTCTGTTGCCCATGTTTGAGTTCCATGGAGTCAGCTTAGCTTACAGCAAGTTCAAACTCCTAGGCTTAAGAGATCTCCTGCCTCAGCTTCCTGAATAGCTGGGGCTACATGCATATGTTGCCATGCTGGGCTAGTTTTTTCTATTTTTAGTAGAGGCAGGGTCTCTCTCTTTTTTTTTTTTTTTTGAGACAGTCTCACTATGTCACCCTCAGTAGAGTGCAGTGGCATCCCAGCTCACAGCAACCTCAAACTCTCGGGCTTAAGCGATTCTCTTGCCTCAGCCTCCCAAGTAGCTGGGACTACAGGCGCTTGCCACAACGCCCGGCTATTTTTATTTTATTTTATTTTTTGTTGCAGTTGTTTAGCTGGCCCAGGCCGGTGCCACCTTCAGTGTATGTGGCTGGTGCCATAACCACTGTGCCATAGGCTCTGAGCCATACCACCCTGAATGCACCTGATCTCGGAAGCTAAACAGGGTCATGCCTGGTTAGTACTTGGGTGGGAGTGTCTCACTTTTGCTCAGGCTGGTCTCAAACTCCTGGGTTGAAGGGGTCCTCCCACTTTGGCCTGCCAAGAGTGCTAGGATTGCAGGCATGAGCCACTGGGCAAGGCCTGGAAATTCCATTCTAATGCTTTTGTTGGGATGCACATGTAAGCAATTAGATGTCAGGAAATATTTGCAATACTTCTGGGTAAGATCTCCCTGATAAAAAAAAAGAAAAAACAAAAAACATTGTCATGACATGAGAAGAGATTGTCACTCTTCTGCTGGACTTTTTCATGTCTGTATGTGATGTTGGCTTTTACTGACAGTGCACCGGGTAGGAAAAGCTGGCTCAGGTAACATCACTGAGCTGCTCAGCTCTTTGCACCTGCTCTCTACTGGGATTTTGTGTAACCTGCGATAATAACTGTTTCTTATTCATTCTTAGGGCTGATACTTACAGCTGAAAGCATTCCAGCTGACACAGATGAACATGTCTAAGTGTTAATGTTCTGTACATAGATTTTGAGGGAAGAATTCTTTAAAAAGTTGATATAGGGGATTGTTGTTTATATCAGCAATGGTTCTTTCTGGTGGACAGCAGAATTCTCCAGCTAAACAGATTTTAATGTCAGACTTACTGCAGTGGTGTCTGCCACCAACAAGAGATATTGAAAGACCTAGAGACTAGCATTAGCAAGAAGCCATCATCATTCTGAGGCCTTGAGGGGCAAGGATGGAAGCAATGTTACCTGAGCCCAGCAAGAGCTGCTGTCTTGGAGGAGCGGCCAGTGTGTCAGAGACTGTCCCTATCAGAATTGTGGCACCAAATTGCCTGTGCCTCCCTTTGGTGAACCCAACTAGGTGCAACTGCAAGAGAGCCCAGGTGGGTACAAAGAAAGGTGGAAAGAGAATCTGGGTAGAGTACATGGAGAATAAGCAACACAGTGTTTTTCATTTCTGTAAATTCCTGTGTAGAATGCTCAGTATTAGAAATAAAGTTATTCTGCTAGCTGAAAAAAAAAAAATCTATGAGATTCGGTAAAAACATTTTTTAAATTGTTCTTTTTATGAAAATAGTCTTAAGAAAAAATCCATAGCCTTAAATACCGAACCACAAAAGACAGATCCCACATTAGCAATCTAATGACACATCTCAAGGAACCATAAAGGGAAGAGCACAACAAACACAAAACTAGCAACAGGAAAACAACAACAAACAAACAAACAAAAAATAGAACTAACCAAAAATAGAAAATAAACAAGAGAAGGATCACTGAAAAAAAAAGTTGGATTTTTTAAAAGATAAACAAAATTGATATACTTCTCTCTAAATTAACCAGAAATACAAGAGAAAGAACCCAAATGACCTCAATTAGAAAGGAAAATGGGCTCCTGGAACTTAATGGGTAGGGCCATGGCCACATACACCAAGGCTGGTGGGTTTGAACCCCACCCAGGCTTAGTAAAACAGCAATGAAAACAACAACCAAAAAAGATAGCCACAGGCAATGTGGCAGGTGTCTTTAGTCCCAGTTACTAGGAAAGCTGAGGCAACAGAATTGCTTAAGCCCAAGAGTTTGAGGTTACTATGAGCTGTGAAAACTGAAAATCAGCTTGGCAACTATAGCCCAGTGGGTAGGGCCCTGGCCACATACACTGGGGCTGACAAGTTAGAACCCAGGCCAGGTCTGCCAAACAACAATGACAACTACAACAAAAAAGAAAAATTAGCAGGGCATTGTTGCCTGTAGTCCCAGCTACTCAGAGGCTGAGGCAAGAGAATCACGTAAGCCCAGGATTTTGATGTTACTGTGAGCTGTGATGCCATGGCACTCTACCTAATGAGACTCTGTCTCAAAAAAATTAATAAATAAAAACTGAAAATTGATATGCACATAATGTCAGAAATGTAGAGGAAATGGAGATTGCCAGGAACCAGCCTAGCAAAGTTATTAGGAAAACCTGGGAGTAGACCAGTGTGGGATGGAAAAGAGAGACAGAAAATAGCAAGATCAGGAGGACCTTTCCTCAATAGGAAAGGTGACCTCAGCTTTATTGCAGTTCCTCAAAACTGGCAGTCCTTGCCTCCCAGGAGGTCGGGTCCCAACAGGAGAAATTCCCAGAAATATAAAACTGCCCAAGATTCAACCAGCAAGAAATAGAACTCCTGAAAAGAACAATAATGAGCAGTGAGATTAAAGCAGTAATACCATGTTTTCCAAAAAATAAAAGCCCCAGATGACATGAATTCATGGCAGATATTTAGCAGATCTATAAAAAACAAAAGCTGGCACACGTACAGTAAAAATTATCCCAAGGCAGGAATCCTTCTCAAATTATCCTGTGAAGCCAGTATCACCTTCATACCAAAACCAGAAAAGGACATAATACTAAAAGAAAACTACAAACCAATATCCTCTATGAATATACAAGAAAATTTATCAATAAAATACTAGCAACCTAAAATCAATAGCATGTCAAAAAATGACCCACTATAACCAAGTAGGCTTTATACCAGGAATGCGAAGATAGTTCAACATACATAAATCAATTAATGGGATTCACTATATAAGCTGGAGAAAAACAAAGATCATATGAGGATCTCAATGTTTGCACAAAAGCATTAAACATACTTCAGCACCTTTTATTGATAATATGCCTCATATTAATAGGCATAGAAGAAATATATGCCAAAATTATGCATGTAAAGCCTTCCGTGACAAACTCACAGTCAACATCAATCTGAAGGGGAAATACTGAAAGTTTCCCACTAAGAAATATAATAAAACAAGGGTGTCCACTGTCACTACTTCTATTAAACATAGTGCTGGAAGGCCTCGCTGGAGAAATCAGGCAAGATGAAAAAAGTAAATTAGGAGGGAGGAGCAAGATGGCGGCTGAGTAACAGCTTCCCTGCAACTGGGCATGGTGAGTCTGGGGACAAAAGACTCCAAGCATCTCTGGCTGGTGGGATCTGCCTATAATCATCCCTTTGAGGATAGAGGGAGTCACCAAGTGACTTCTGGACCCCAGGAGGAGGACAAAAACAGTGGAAAACTGGCAAGTGGTTGCATGTGTTCGATTGGTCTAATCCCGCCGGCAGCCATAAGTACAAGCAGCAATGAGACTGCAAACTGGAAAGGCCTTACCTGTGAACTGTTTCGGTGTTTTTGGACTTGGCACTCAGTTGAACTGCCTTGGGGAGAGCTTGAGCAGGAGTGCAGAGAACTTTGGGCATTCTCTAGGGCCCCAGACTGAGCCACTGAGCCGGACGGAGCTAAAAGTATTCAGCTGTGGGATGCAGGGAGCCATTGTGAGAGAACTGCCCTGGTAAGCTTCACCCTCAGGGTCGTAGAGCAAGGATTGAGTGGGAGCTAGTAACCTAGGGACTGAACAGCCTAAAGGTGGGGACTGAGCTGCCTTACAGACTTAACCACCAGGGGCAGAGTGAGACTGGTTTTGGCACACTGGAGCCTCAGGCTATTGGCCTGGGTAGAATGCTGTGGCATCACAGCTCATAGCAACCTGAAACTCCTGGGCTTGGCACGGTCTAGACCTCCATAAGAGCTGTGCTGCGACCCCCGACCCACGCCCACTGGGCTTCTGCATGCCTTGACCAGGAACTGCGGGAGCCACGCAACCCTGTGTCCTCCCTCCTGTACCCTCCCTGCCTCCACACTGGCCCACTCCTCTGGCCAGGAACTCTGGTAGCCATTTGCCCTCCAGAGCCCTCCCTGCTTCTGCACAGAGCCCTTCCCCTGGCCAGAGACTGCTGGAGCCTTGATCTCTCTGTGCCAAACTCACTGGGCGCTAGGCACTCCCAGAACTGTGCTCACCACCTCCCACCCTGTTGCTGGATCCGGGTGTGTCAAACTCTGGAGCTGCTTCCATGACCAGAACTCCCTGGCTGGGGGCAGCCCCAGAGGAACTACACAGGGTCACTCCCTACAAAGACCCAGCAACAATAGAGTGATCCCGCTGGGGTCTAATCTTGGAGAGACACCTCCCCAACTCTGAGGACTGCCAGAGGCAATGGTGAAAAATAATCATGAGGCGAAATCAACAGAAAAACTCTGGCAATATGAATAATCAGAGTTGATCAACTCCCCCAAGGATCAATGGGGCAGACACAGCACAAGATCCCATGCACAAACAAATAGCTGAGATGTCAGAAATCGAATTCAGAATCTGGATAGCAAATAACATCAAATTAGAATTCCAAGCAGTAACCCAAAATATATCTCAAGAATTCAATGAATTCAAAGACCAAATGACCAAAGATTTTGATACATTGAGACAAGAAGTTGCATCCCTCAAAGATCTGAGAAACACATTAGAATCCCTCAGTAACAGAATGGAGCAAGCAGAAGAAAGGATTTCTGACATTGAAGACAAGCTTTTGAATGCTCCCAAACTCTCAAAAAGGAAGAGAAATTGAGGGCAAAAACAGATCACTCTCTCAGAGAGCTCTGGGATAATTTGAAGAAAATCAATATTAGTCTTATAGGGATCCCCAAAAGTGACGAAGTGGCTTCACAATACACAGTCTGTTCTCCATGAGATGATGAAGGAGAACTTTCCAGGCATGCCAAGAGATTCTGAAATTCAGATAGTAGACAGTTTCAGAACTCCAGCATGACTCAATCCAAATAAGACATCCCCCAGACACATCATAATCAATTTCACTAAAGTTAATATGAAGAAGAAAATTCTGAAAGCTGCCAGATGAAAGAAAACCATTATCTACAAGGGGAAGAATATTAGAATAACTGCAGATCTCTCTGCTGAAACCTTTCAAGCTAGAAGAGGATAGTCATTGACTTTTAATCTCCTAAAACAAAATAACTTTCAACCCAGGATCCTGTATCCAGCTAAACTGATTTTCATTTATGATGAAGAAATTAAATACTTCAATGACATTCACATGTTGAAGAAATTTGCTATAGCTAAACCAGCTCTCCAGGGTATTCTCAGACCTATCCTTCATAATGACCAGCATAATTCTCCACCACAAAAGAAAACCCACCCAGAAAATTTTGATCAAATTCCAACTTCCACAGTCGCAAAAGGATTAAAAATGTCCACCAGACTCTTGAAAGGCTTATCAATATTCTCAATCAATGTGAATGGTTTAAATTGTCCTCTAAAGAGGCACAGGTTCGCTGACTGGATACAAAGACTCAAGCCAGACATCTGCTGCATACAAGAATTGCATCTTACCTCAACCCAGGATCCTGTATCCAGGGAGACAGGGGATGTGGCTTCAGAATATCAGGGAGTGAGCCCTATTGTTCAGAGTAAAGTCTCTAATCTCATCAATCAGAAATGACAAAGACGAAATAACAATAGACTCCTCAGTAATTCAAAAAATCCTTAATGAATATTACAAGAAACTTTATTCTCAGAAATATGACAATCTGAAGGAAATTGACCAATACTTGGAAGCATGTCACCTTCCAAGCCTTAGCCAGAATCACGTGGAAATTTTGAACAGGCCCATATCGAGTTCAGAAATAGCATCAACCATACAAAACATCCCTAAAAAGAAAAGCCAGGACCAGATGGCTTCACATCAGAGTTCTACCAAAGCTTTAAAGAGGAATTAGTACCTATATTATTCAACCTGTTCCAAAATGTAGAAAAAGAAGGAAGACTACCCAACACTTCTATGAAGCATACATCACCCTAATCCCCAAACCAGGAAAAGACCCAACAAGAAAAGAAAATATCACTAATGAATATAGAAGCAAAAATATTCAACAGGATCCTAACAAACAGAATCCAGCAACACATCAAACAAATTATACATCATGACCAAGTTGGTTTTATCCCAGGGTTTCAAGGCTGGTTCAATATCCATAAATCAATAAGTATAATTCAGCACATAAACAAATTAAAAAACAAAGACCATATGATTCTCTCAATTGACGCAGAAAAACCTTTTGATAATATCCAGCATCCTTCATGATCAGAACACTTAAGAAAATTGGTATAGAAGGGACATTTCTTAAACTGATAGAGGCCATCTACAGCAAACCCACAGCCAATATCGTATTGAATGGAGTTAAATTGAAGTCATTTACACTCAGACAAGGCTGCCCATTGTCTCCACTGCTCTTTAACATTGTAATGGAAGTTTTAGCCATTGCCATTAGGGAAGAAAAGGCAATCAAGGGTATCCATATAGGGCCAGAAGAGATCAAACTTTCACTCTTCGCAGATGATATGATTGTATATCTGGAAAACACCAAGGATTCTATAACAAGAGTCTTAGAAGTGAAAGGAATACAGCGGCGTCTCAGGTTACAAAATCAACATTCATAAATTGGTAGCCCTTATATATACCAACAATAGTCAAGTTGAAAAAACAGTTAAGGACTCTATTCCTTTCACAGTAGGGCCAAAGAAGATGAAATATTTGGGAGTTTATCTAACAAAGGACGTGAAAGATCTCTATAAAGAGAACTATGAAACTCTAAGAAAAGAAATAGCTGAAAATGTTAACAAATGGAAAAACATACCATGCTCATGGCTGGGAAGAATCAACATTGTTAAAATGTCCATACTATCCAAAGCAATATACAATTTTAATGCAATCCCTATTAATGCTCCACTGTCATACTTTAAACATCTTGAAAAAACAATACTTCATTTTATATGAAATCAGAAAAAACCTCAAATAGCTAAGACATTACTCAGAAATAAAAACAAAGCAGGAGCAATCACCCTTCCAGTTCTAAGACTGTAGTATAAATTGATAGTGATCAAAACAGCATGGTACTGGCCTTAAAGAAAGATGGAGACTTTACCTCTTTCATGTTTACATGGATGGAGCTGGAACATATCCTTCCTAGTAAAGTATCTCAAGAATGGAAGAAAAAGTATGTAATGTACTCAGCCCTACTATGAAACTAATTTATGGCTTTCACATGAAAGCTATAACCCAGTTATAACCCAAGAATAGAGGGAAGGGGGATAGGGATGGAAGGTAGGAGGGAGGTTGGTGGAGGGAGGGTGATTGGTGGGATTACACCTGTGGTGCATCTTACAAGGTATGTGTGAAATTTCGTAAATGTAGAATGTAAATGTCTTAACACAATAACTAAGAAAATGCCAGGAAGGCTATGTTAACCAGTGTGATGAAAATGTGTCAAACGGTCTATAAAACCAGTGTATGGTGCCCCATGATCGCATTAATATACACAGCTATGATTTAAGCAAAAAAAATAATCATTGCCCACTTATGAGTGATGAGGGCATAAAACCCTCAAAAAATTTAAATACACAACTCCTATGTCTGTGAACAATAGAGAAAGAAATTAAAGCATTACTACATGCTTTAAATGCCTGAGTTTTGTGAATTTGAAAAATATAATGACATACAGGGTGTACCTCAACTACACCTAAACAGTGCACCTGAGGAAACAAAGGATGTGTTTCTCTACTTACAAATTCAAATTTGGAATTAGCCCTCCACATGCAATATTTGGCTGATTTAGTAACACTGTTATAATCACTTTAACATGATGCACAGGCAAATGGTAAAAGACTTTGGAGCCCATTAGAAAAAGTAATGTTATGCTTGCTGGTATGTTCTTTGGATGATTGGTAAAGGGATACTTCCAACAGGATTTCTAGAGTTTTCAAAAATTGGTAGCACAGGGTTTGTGATCAAATACTTCCAATACTTTTTTGCTTTCTAAGTCTACAGAGATAATACCCTGGCTGTGCTTTCCCTCAGGACAGATGAGATTTAAAAGGCTTGCAATTATAAATATGCTTCTTAGCATATACACAAATTTCAATTTCTATAGTGTAATAAATTCATTGCAGTCATTTGATGACATTTGATGCTTATTCTTCTAGCTTTTGTTTATTTTATAAAGGTATAAAATTTTATTTTCTTTTGCTTTTTTTTTGAGACAGAGTCTCACTATGTTGCCCTTGGTAGAGTGCTTTGGTGGCATAGCTCATAGCAACCTATAACTCTAGCACTTAAGCAATTCTCTTGTCTCAGCCTCCCAAGTAGCTGGGACTACAGGCTCCCCCCATAATGCCTGGCTATGTTTGTATTATTGTTGTCACTGTTGTTTAGCAGGCCCAAGGCAAATTCAAACTTGCCTGCCTTGGTGTATGTGGCCAGAGCCCTTACCTCTGAGCTATGGGCACCAAGCCTATTTTATAAAGGTATTTTGATGAAATTAATCTTGGTGATGTGCCGCGCCCACGGCATATAGCCGTAGTGAGGCAGTGCTGTCCGCGTTACAGAACGACGGGAAGGTGGTTTGTGCTCCCCGGAGCTTTGCCCCCAGTGCCCCCAGTATGCACAGCATCAGAAATGTTGCCTAGCATGCTCAGTTACCCGCTTAAGTTTAAAGATTGTGGCGTCTACTCATGTGTTTGTCATCCTGTACCAGAAGTCTGTTTGTTCTGATAAATTGTCAATATGTACTTTCCTAAGAATGAGCACAATGCACTACTAATCCAGATAGAACACAGCCTTGTGAGCTGCTAAACTCAGTGGCACCAACAATGAGCACATAAAGATGTTTTCCCACCAGTGAGCTAAGACGATAAGCCCAAGGACATGAAATACAAATTATCTACATAAGTTACAAAGTCACTGAAACACATCCACCCACCATAAAGTCCTGTTCAGAACATCTTGTTTCACCAATTGTCACGCATAATAAAAATCAATAGGAAAAATAATACTTGTCAAGAAATTTACTCTAAATCAAAATTATAATTATCAATAACAATAAGATCAAATAGTAAATGTAGAATTAGTCAAGCATTAACATAAAGAAGATGTCAAGCTGTTCTAAAAAGATAATAAGAAACTGAGATAGGAGAAAGCGGGCAGAGTTGACTAATAACCGCCACCCTCCGGAAGCGGAACGTTAAAACATAACAATGCATGATAAATCACACTTGTAAACGCAAAGATAACCCGCACACGTAAGCAAAAAGATTGCATTATGTAAGCTCTGTAAAAATGTATAAATACCAACATGTATACCCAATAAATCCACAGCTGCATACTTCACCCGTGGTGTGCCAGACTGTCTTTCCTGCGCCGACCTCTCAACTTTCCTCGTTCCTTCTCCCTGCACTCCCTCGGACTGAAGGCCACCGACAGGGCGGTCCGTAGCAGGTGGCGCCCGAACAGGGACCTGAAGGACAGGCCACCGACTGGGCGGGCCGTAGCAGGTGGCGCCTCGAACAGGGACCTGAAGGACAGGTAATCTTCTCTCTCTTTCTTTCTTTTTCAAGGTTGAGGGCGACTCTCACCAGGGAGCTGCAGTCCCGCCGGTAAAGGCTGACCGGTTAAGTGTGAGCAATCAGCAGGTACCATGGGGCACGCATTAACCAAGGATATTAAAGCATACATAGATGCCTCACCAGCGATAGTCCAAAGTATGGCCTATGCTGCAGCAATGCAAGGACAGAAATTCAGCGCCTATATTAAAAATACCTTCAATAAGGGAGGTAAGGGGCCGAGAGCTCCTGCTGACACTTGCTACAATTGTGGCAAGCCAGGTCACATGCAGAAGGACTGTAAACAGTCCCATGCCAATAAGCCGAGGGGGGAACCGCCCGGCTTATGCCCTCGTTATAAAAAGGGGCGACATTGGAAAAATGAATGTAAATCAAGGTTTCATAAGGATGGAACCCCCTTAAATAACAAGGGAGACACTGATCCTGAGGATCAGGACGTACAGAGATCAAAAAACTAGATAAGGGGCATTCTCCCAGCCCAGGCCCCAAGGGAGAGCAGGCTGTAGCTTGTAACATACAGCCTTTATCTACATTGAATCCTCAAGCCCCTGAATTTACTATTCATGACCTTTCACGGGGCACTCCTGAAAGTGCAGGTTTAAATTTAGCAAATGAAAAGAATGTCTTATTATCCAAATAGGACGGTGTTACTTTAATCCCCACTGCAATGAAAAGGCAACTTTTACCTGGAACGGTTGGAATTATAATTAGTAAAAGTTCAAATTATACTAAAAACTTTGAAGTTATTCCAGGAGCAGTTAACTCAGATTCGGAAAAGACAACGCAGAAGGAGGCGCCAGCAGCTACTACAAGATCTCACCCGCCGCTTGAAGAAAATGAAAGTACACTCGCCGATAGCAAACAAAACCACCGGGCGCATTTCCACTGGCTCCAAGACAGCTGAAAAAGCCCAGCAGAGAAGGAAGCTGGGGGCCCCCCTGCCCTTCGTGGGGCGGGCCTGCCTCCCAAGTGTTACAGCCCCCAGACAGCAGCACTGGCAAAATCCCAAGGGTGAGATTTAGAACCTTTATTATTGGCCCTTTGCCACTAGTAATTTGTATAAATAAGAAAAATATTTTTACAAACTGAATCTTTGTCAACGGATAAAATTCTTGCCTTTTAAACCTTCTAATTATCAGTTTAGCTGAGTGAATAAGTGACTTCATAGTAAACCAGGATCCTGTTTAGTGGAAAGTGAGTTTTTGAGAGTAAGAGAAATTAAACAGAAAGGAGAATGACATTGTGTAAAGAAAGAATCTTGTGTGATAAATTTTGTCCTGAAACAGAATAGTTATGTAAGAAAGTAAAAAGCAGGGCAAAAGTTCAAGAAAGTTTAGAATGTTTGTAGATGGTCTGTGCAGGTTAAATGAAACTCATAAAAGAGAATTTATGAAAGAATTTACATGTGATCCAGTTGACTATGTATTTCCTTTAAAATCTTTTAACTTGTAAAAATAACTAATTGTATTGCGTCCTTTAATATTCAACATGATAAACAAGTAAATGTTATGTTAATTATAAAAAAACCTTCTTATGTAATATTACCTGTAAATCTACAAAGCAATCCATAGTATGATAATACAGCATTACAAGTGTTAGAAACACTTAATGAATTAATTAAACCTAAAAAATTTGTGACAGCTTTAATTTTAGACATTACAACTTTAATTTCTGTAATCACTACTTTTGCTGTAGCTACTACAGCTTTAGTGCAACAAATGCATACAACATACTATGTCAATACTCTTGGCAATAATATAACTTTAACATTAATGACACAAGCTAATATGGATAATAAGCTTAAAACTAAATTAAATGTGTTAAAAAGGATAGTCTTAACTTTAGGTCAGAACATTAAGTACATACAACAGAAACTACAAACAAAATGTCACTCAGCATTTCAAGCCATTTGCATTACACCTTTACCATATAATGTATCTAACTCATGGAACAAAGTACAAGCACATCTTCAAGGTGTCTAGAGAAACAATAATATAACACATAATTTACACAGCTTACAACAAGATATTACAGCCATGAGTCAAGCTCATTTACCAATAACTTCTCTTAACACATTAGCTCAATCTTTAACTAATGAGTTTAGAACACTCAATCCTCTTAACTGGATCCAGTACATTGTGCTCATAACCATTATTAGTTGTTTGTCATTTTGTGTTGTGTTGTTGTTGCCATGTCTCATACGGTGTCTGTTTTCCTCTATTAACTCTATACGCCAAGAAGTCTTTGAACTGCGGTTTAAAAACAAAAAAGGGGGAAATGCCGCGCCCACGGCATATAGCCGTAGTGAGGCAGTGCTGTCCGCGTTACAGAACGACGGGAAGGTGGTTTGTGCTCCCCGGAGCTTTGCCCCCAGCGCCCCCAGTATGCACAGCATCAGAAATGTTGCCTAGCATGCTCAGTTACCCGCTTAAGTTTAAAGATTGTGGCGTCTACTCATGTGTTTGTCATCCTGTACCAGAAGTCTGTTTGTTCTGATAAATTGTCAATATGTACTTTCCTAAGAATGAGCACAATGCACTACTAATCCAGATAGAACACAGCCTTGTGAGCTGCTAAACTCAGTGGCACCAACAATGAGCACATAAAGATGTTTTCCCACCAGTGAGCTAAGACGATAAGCCCAAGGACATGAAATACAAATTATCTACATAAGTTACAAAGTCACTGAAACACATCCACCCACCATAAAGTCCTGTTCAGAACATCTTGTTTCACCAATTGTCACGCATAATAAAAATCAATAGGAAAAATAATACTTGTCAAGAAATTTACTCTAAATCAAAATTATAATTATCAATAACAGTAAGATCAAATAGTAAATGTAGAATTAGTCAAGCATTAACATAAAGAAGATGTCAAGCTGTTCTAAAAAGATAATAAGAAACTGAGATAGGAGAAAGCGGGCAGAGTTGACTAATAACCGCCACCCTCCGGAAGCGGAACATTAAAACATAACAATACATGATAAATCACACTTGTAAACGCAAAGATAACCCGCACACGTAAGCAAAAAGATTGCATTATGTAAGCTCTGTAAAAATGTATAAATACCAACATGTGTACCCAATAAATACACAGCTGCACACTTTAACCCGTAGTGTGTGTCAGTCTGTCTTTCCTGCGCCGATCTCTCGACCTTCCTCGTTCCTTCTCCCTGCACTCCCTCGGACTGAAACCCACCAACAGGGCGGTCCGTTGCAGGTGGCGCCCGAACAGGGACCTGAAGGACAGGTAATCTTCTCTCTCTTTCTTTCTTTTTCAAGGTTGAGGGCGACTCTCACCAGGGAGCTGCAGTCCCGCCGGTAAAGGCTGACCGGTTAAGTGTGAGCAATCAGCAGGTACCATGGGGCACGCATTAACCAAGGATATTAAAGCATACATAGATGCCTCACCAGCGATAGTCCAAAGTATGGCCTATGCTGCAGCAATGCAAGGACAGAAATTCAGCGCCTATATTAAAAATACCTTCAATAAGGGAGGTAAGGGGCCGAGAGCTCCTGCTGACACTTGCTACAATTGTGGCAAGCCAGGACATATGCAGAAGGACTGTAAACTGTAAATTCTTATGTATATTATTTTGGCTAATGATTTATTATTCCCTTTTTGGTATATGATTTATAACATAGGAAATGTATTGGCAAAATTTTATAGACTTAGCAATAAATTATTGCACATATTGGCCCAGAGTCGAGTATTCCTTTACTGGTACTGGAATATGATCCTTAACATTGGGAGACTATTAATCATTTAATTCTCTATTATTTTGGTGCCACTGTGTTTCCCACTAGATAGAAAAACCCAACTGTTTGGATGGTGTAGGTGTATGCCAGTGAGAACTATTCAGTTTTTGGTTTCCATAGCTAAGATAAGGGCATTTCCTTACTAGATTACACTTTGGTAGAAAGAGTAATATTAACAATACAATGTTTGTTTATAAAATCAAATTTACCAGGTAATTTGAGCACAACTTTCCCACTCAGGCATTAATTTCTGATTATGAAATAGGAACACTTATTGTCACCATTTGTACATGATCTTACATATCTTTATTTACAAACAATACCATGATAAACCAACTTAAAAATAGAACCAGATACATTTATGTCTCAGAAGAATCTGAGTAAATGTAGCTTTCCATTATTCTGTGTTATGACTCTGATTTGTTTTTAGTGCTGAATTAAATTAAAATGGGTAAATATAGTGCCTGAATCCAAGCTGAATAACATGAGATTGTGACTAAAAAATTGTTCTGAAATAGCTTACAAGTTATTCTGGTCTTGGAATATCCCAAGATGACTTTAGGGGGATTGCCTTTATTTGTTGTTATTATTTAGTACTGGAGACTGAGTATTTCTCTAAACCCAGTAGGGTATTCCTGTAGCCAACAAAATCCCAAGCCAAGAAACAGATTAACATGTAATATTGTGATGCCACCTTCTGGTTGCCATAAAACTCATCACAAGTAATTTTTAACCTTTTGGTAATCCAGAAGGAGGAATTTAATAATTCTGTCCTGATATAAAGAAAATTGACACAAGGAATCTCTGGATTGAAACTAAACTGGAAGAGAACTAGAACCATTTTTAGATGATAATGATTAATTAGGGTGTTAGTAAGCAGAATAATGCCCCTCCCCCAAATATTAATGACCTAATTTCCAGATACCGAGAATATACTACTATTCATGGCAATACAAGTTTTCAGATGGGATCAAGATTGTTATCCTGCTGATTATCATAAATTTTCACAGCAGTTCTAGTATAATCACAGGCATTCAAAATATGACAAAGAGATGAAGAACAGAATGTATCAAAGGGAAGAGATGTGAGAAAGACTCAAATGAGTATTTCTTCAAATGTTTATTTAGTGATTTGTCCATGCTACTACAGATGTTTATTCAATTTAAGTGTAAAATAACATTTATTTTGTAAGACTGACACTGTTTTATGCACTAAATATAAAATGAGAGAATGCAGAGCAATCGGCATGTGATTTCTAGAAAGGGATTACAGGACCCCACACTGGATCATCATAAATGATGATGCCCCCCACAAGGGCATCATCATAAATGTGTTTGGTTTGCATATATGTTATTTCTGTAGAAAATAATGTAGAGGCTGAATTGTCAAAATGCATGTGACATGTAGTTAATAGATAATAAATGGGTTAAATAAAGTAATTGTGGTATCAGTTTTGACAGCTGAAGAATGAATATTGATAATGGGAGGTCTAAATTATTTTTTTCCAGATATACAAAATATGTTGCTTCTATGCCATTAAGATGAAAACACTTTCCACTTCTGTCATTCAAAAATGCCTTTTTGCCCAAACTGGCCTTGGATTCTTAGCCAATGCCATTCTCCTTTTCTTTCACATCTTCACCCTGTTTTCAGATCACAGGCCTAAGGCCACTGAACTAATCACCCGTCACTTGGCTTTTGTCCATATAGTCCTGCTCCTCACTGTCCTGGATTTTTTTTCTCAAGACCTGTTTGAGTCACTGACATTTCTGAATGACTTCAAATGTAAGGCATTTTGCTACCTGAACCGGGTGATGAGAGGCCTCTCCATCTGCACCACCTGCCTCCTGAGTGTGCTCCAAGCCATCACCATCAGCCCCAGCACCTCAGTGTTGCTAAGATTTAAACAGAAACTTAGAAATAACATTATCAGTATACTTTTACTTTTTTGGTCCCTCGATTTGTCTTCCAACACTTTCATCATCATCTATACTAAAACTTATTCTAATTTAACTCAAACCAATCTACTCAATATCTCAAGGGGACTCAAGGGACTGGTTTTCACTTTGGTGGCATCCCAAGACCTCTCATTTGTTGGACTTATGATGTTCTCAAGTGCATACATGGTGATCCTCTTGTTCACACATCAGACTCAATCCCGGTACCTTCACAGCACCAGCCTTTCCCCAAGATCCTCCCCAGAGAAAAGGACCACCCTGGCCATTCTGCTGCTGGCGAGTTTCTTCGCGGTCATGTACTGAGTGGACATCTCTATCTCATCTTTTTCAATTCTGTTATGGACAAGTGACCCAATTGTTATAAATATTATGAAGTTTGGGCCCAGTATTTATGCCCTTATATTTCCATTGGTTCAAATCAGTTCTGATAAAAGAATAATTAGTATTCTGCAAAGATTAAAACAGAAGTGCCAAGAAGTTTTAACAGGTTAGTGACAGAAGAGGATATTTTAAAAAATAGATTCTTCTCTCATTATTTAAATTATTCAGAAGCATACCATTGGAAATTTAATTTAAATACAAAGTAGTAACTATACTTTCATTGCATTAAAATTCATCAACATATACCAGAATATACCTACTTTTGAATTTGATCATTCCTTCTGAGCAGTGTTTTTCAACTTTTTTATTTCATGGCACACTTGAACCTAGAAACTTTTCACAGTACACTTAAAGAATGTTGATCAAATAAAGAAAAAAGGGAAAAAAGAATATACTTACTGTGCTTTGAGCTTCTTTCAAAAATAATGTATTAATGATCTTTAAATTTTTGCACATACACTGGTTGAGAATCAGTTCTGTAATCTCCAGCACATTTCTGGGTAGTAACAAGGCCATGGCCTCCAAGCCCACAAGACTGAATACATATTATACCACCTCTTGGTAATGAATATGGACAAGAACGCACAAGAAGGTGTAATAAGTCCTCAAATTACTCTTTGTGATTGTGTGTTGACAATTGTTAAGTCAGCTCAGCAAGCATCTGGTGTGTGCCTAGCAGGGTGCCACATATGCAGATACAGAGGTACATGAGGCATTGTCCCTGTTCATGAAGAGTTCAAAAGGAGCTACAGAAGTGGACTAGAAATTTTCTGCACACATAATAATTGTAACTAGAAAAGAAATCTGGGGATAATGAGAACACATAACCTGGCTGTAGATGTAGGAGTAGGACAGCGGGACAAAGTTGTGTGCTGTGGGGCTGATGTTCAAGTGATGACAAGGGATAATGCCCCAGTGAAGGTTGTCATGATGGAAGACAATCACAGAGGCAATGCTGTTCTGATGGTCCTTCCCCCACTAAAATTACATTATTTGCTTCAACTTCCTGAAGAAAATGAATAGATATTCAGGGACTAGCACCATAAGAAATGATTTTATCCCCATGTTATCCTTGGAATATCAGACAGCATCTTCCCCCTTTTCTTCTGTATCTCACATTTTTATTTGGTCTCAGGCCCAGGCATCTCACCCAACCAGTAGGAACTTGGCCTCATCCAAGAAAATGGGCTAGATTCAGTCTCCATTTTACAAAAGAAAATAAACAATGAAAGTCCTATATTACCCATAAAAATTTGTCACATTAGAGGAAGTGACAAGAATTTTAGCATAAATAAGAACAAGTAACTCTTAAACATATTTTTTGGAATGTTTCCATTGAATGATTCCAGAAGCAAGACTGGAAGTTATCATAGCTAGCTGCAAATGCTTTTAGGATTTTAGAAATTTCAAATATTAATTTTGCTCTGACTAATATTTGTACTAAAATAGATTATGTCAATGCATATTGAAAGGTGCACTTTCATTGTTGGCCTACAGAATACAATTTAGATTTTTCAGTTCCAAATAAGACATTTATAAGGAGGGTTCTACAGATTTTGATTTCTATACAACAACATTGTGCACTTGAAAATTAACCATAGTACATTCCTCAATGAACCTGACTTTATTCAATGCTTCCATAATTCTCTTACAAATATTCTTTACAGAGATATCCCTACTTATTTAAAAGTGGTATCACAATTGCTAAATCTGCAAGGAAGCCATTACCCGAATTTCAAATGTTCCTAACTGCAATGTTAACTATTACTCACTGCATTTTTTAAAAAAATAAAGTATATTAATGACCCTGTTTCAGTTTATGATTTCTGAGTGACAGTTTATTACAAACTCAGTGCTTTAAAAAAATCACTTGCTCCACAGTCACATAGGTCAGAGACCCAAGTAGGGTTGGTTGTAATCTCTCCATAGGGTCTCCAAAATCCAAAGTGAAAGTATGAGCTGGAGAAGGTTCTTACCTGAAAAGTATGCAGAAGAATCCATTTTCAAAAATTTCAGGTTGTTTGCAGAATTCTGATGCTTGACGTTATAGGGCAGTGGTCAGTTTTCTTACCAACTGTCAGTTAGAAGTTATTCTGAGCTCTCGAATTGTCTGTTTGGTGCTTGCACATGGCCCCCTCCATCTTCAAAGCCAGCAATGAACATGCCAAACTTTTCCTGTAGTTTGTATTTCTCTGCCTTTCCTTCGTACTACCAACCAGGGAAAACTTGTCTTCAAAAGTTTCTTGTGATTAAGTTAGGCACAAATATGTAATCTCATCTTAAGGTCAACTTATTTATAAACTCAATTATATCTGCAGAATTTCTTTTGGCCATGTCATGTAACAACTACAGGAGTAACACCCATAATATTCACAATCCCTAAAGCTTGGTTGGGAAATCTGGGATGGCCACCTTATTATGCTTATTACAGCCTTTAGAAATGCATTATAAGGCTCCGTGCCTATAGTTCTGTGGCTAGGGTGCCGGCCACATACACCAAGGCTATCGGGTTTGATCCCAGCCCAGCTTTGCTAAACAACGACAATTGAAACCAAAACACCATCCAGGCATTGTGGTGAGCTCCTTTAGTGCTAGCTACTTGGGAAGCTGAGGCAAGAGAATCACTTAAGCCCAAGTGTTTCAGGTTGCTGTGAGCTATGACACCACAGCACTCTACCAATGGCAACTTAATGAGACTCTGTCTCAAAAAAAAAAATTATAATTCACCTGCATTTACATATTCCTGTCTTTCTTAAAGACAAACTTCTTTTTTTTTTTTGAGACACAGTCTCACTTTTTCACTCTTTGTAGAGTGCAATGGCATCATAGTCTTCGGCAACCTAACACTCCAAGGATCAAGGGATTCACTTGCCTCAGCCTACCGACTAGCATAGACTATAGGCTCTCGCAACAACACCCAGCTATTTTTGGAGTGGAGGTCTCACTCTGACTAAGGTTGGTCTTAAACCTGTGAGCTCAGGCAATCCACCTGTCTCAGCCTTCCTGAGTGCTAGGATTACAGGCGTGAACCACCATACCCAGCCAAAGACAAACTTCTTAAAATTAGAAATTATTAGAATGATAATTAACTCCCTTAAAAGGGCAGAGTTTATTATAATATTTCCATTCCAGAAATATTTATTGAATTAATGAATGAATAATAGAAGAAAAAGTACTCAAAAGAATGAGGATCCCACAAAATTATTACTAACTAAAGTTGTAAATTACAACAATTGAAAACCAAATGAGCAATAATTGGAAAGCCATTGTTAAGTACACATTGATTCCCAATTAGAGAAATTGTTAATGAGGCTTAGGTATGTAATATGAATACATTTTATCTACAAAATAAAAAGAACTATACCAGTTAGGAAAAAGTGGGCTACAAAAATTATAACAGTAATTATTTAATTGATTAGGATAGGAGACTAAGAAAATGAAAATATATGTTTTTTTCTAGGCTATGTGCATGTATGTAAATAGAATTAATAAAACAGATGTGTACATAGATATGTGTGTATAGAATATGCATACAAACATAGACAAAACAAGTACAACAATCCATTTTAGGAATTCACCTAGCACCTGGGATATTTGAGTGCTCTTCCTGAGGTAGGAAAGCCAATCACAAAAACAATACCACAGTCAATTCCTTCTGGAAAATGCTACCTAGTAATAGGGAGGTTAATACGCACAGCCCTTTGCAACTTTCACTGATGCAATCATAAAAAGTGACGTATGAGCACTACTCACCAGAAGCACTCACTGTCTCACAGATTGAACTGGGCACGCCATTACAATTCATAGTGCTAAGAAGACCAAGGAGCTGAGGAGAAGGAAAACATTTCAAAGGCTACCATCCTCTCTCATCAACATAGCTTACCACCACCACAGTATACAAACAAGTAGCTGCTCAGTAAACTGTCACACTAAAGATATCCATAAGCAAGACATCTACATTGTCTCTGGAACTGAGATCACTATCAAAGCACTCATTAACAAAGCTAAAGGTTCTAAGTGAACATATGCTATAAATACACAAGTACAAGCAAGGGAAGGAAATCCCCTCAAGGCAAAAGAAAATCCAAATAAGCAACAGCTGCTCCAGATGAGAAGTAACCAGTGAAAGAAACCAGGAATTATGAAAAATCAAAGCAAGAGGTCACACTCAAAAGGGAACACCAGCCCTCTAGTGATGGAGAGTAAATTAACTGAAAACATTGAAATGACAGATAAAGAATTCCAAATGTGGATTATAAAGAAGTTTGATGAAATCCAAGAGTAAATAGAAAATCAACTCAAATAAATAAAAAACAACTCAAGAAATAAAAATTCACTAAAGAGGTTAACATATTAAAAAAATAAAAATATGACTTCTGGAAATGAAAATTTTATTTAAGTAAATACAAACACAGTGGAATGTTCTAAGTATAGACTAGCCCAGACAGAAGAAAGAAGCTCAGACTTTGAACACAACTCTTTTTAAATAAAGCACTCAGCCAAAAATAATGAACAGGGAATTAAAAGGAATGGACAAAGCCTGCAAGAAATATGGGATTATGTGAGACACCCAATTTAAGTAACATGCGTAGCCCAGAGGGTTAAGAAAAAGGTTCACAAGGGCTGGAAAGTCTACTTAATGGAATGATTGAGAAAAATTTTCCTGTTCTTGCTAGAGATTGAGACATCCAGGTAAAAGAAGCTCAAGAATACCTGGGACACACATCACAAAAAGGCAATCAAAAGTCACATACTCATCACATGGCCAAAGTCAACACAAAGTAGGAATTCCTGCAAACTTTAAGGTTAACACATTAAGCTACTTACAAAGGAAAATCCATGAGGCTAACTGCAGGTTTCTCTCTCAACTGAGACCTTATAAGCCAGAAGGGATTGGGACCCCAATTTTAGTCTTCGTAAAGAGAACTATTGTCAGCCTAGAAGTTTGTGTCTTGCAAAACGAAGTTTCATACACTTAGAAAAAACACAGACCTTTCCAGACAAGCAAACATTGAGGGAATTTTTCAAGAACAAATCTGCCCTTTATGAAATACTCAGCTCTGCACTGTACATGAATCAACACATTGGTTACCCTCCAGTATAAAACCACCCAAAAGCTAAAGTTCAGAGCTCTAATGAAGCAATAGTACAAGAGGTAAAACAAAGAAACAATATATTAATAAACAAGATTAATGGAACAGCATCACACATGTTCATCAGTCAATATAAATGGTTTGAATTTCCTATTCAAGACACATAGGATGGCTGAATAGATTGAAAACATACAAGCCAAATACCTGCTATACTTAGAAAACACATCCAACCCACAAGAACATTTAGAGAATAAAGGCTGAGGAAGGCAAAAACAATTCCATGCAAATGGAAACAAAAGCAAGTACTGCCATAAAATTGACTTTAAATCAATAGTAAAGAAAGGCAAAGGTGGTCACTATGTAATGATAAAGGGAGCACTTCAAGAAGACATAACAATCCTAAATACTTATGCATCTAACACCAGTGGACCAAGATTCATAAAGGAATTCCTATCAGATCTAAGCAAAGAGATAAAGAGCAACATTGTCTGGTACTACACATAGTAGTCACTCTTATGAACACCAAAGGGCACTGTTGGTTGACCAATTCATGCCCCAGCAAATAGCAATGAGGACACACACTTAGGCTAGGAAAAAAGATATAAGAAGCTTCCTGAGAGACACGTCTATAATCCTCTATTGGAAACCCTTGCCAATAAAGTCAGCTAGCATTATGTAACATGCAGTCAACATGATGCTAAACCCAAACCATCCCTGCCATGTGAAATTCAGTCCCACAGGACATCCCCTTTTGGACTATACTGAGTTACCCAGTTGTGGAAAGAACCAGTACTTACTAGTTTTCCTCTGCATATACTCGGGATATGTGGAAGCCTTCCACACCAGGAGAAACAGTGCTCATGAAGTAGTAAGAGTGTTGCCCACAAAAATCATCCCACGGTACAGGTTGCTACTCCAGATTGAATCTGACAACAGACTGGCCTTTGTAACAGAGATAGTGCAAATGATATCCAAAGCCTTGAATATCATTTAGAAGTTACATGTGGCCTATGGGCCTCAAAGCTCGAGCAATGTAGAATGCACAAACAAAACCATAAAAGCAGAAATGAAGAAACTCTGCCAGGATGCAAAGCTTAAATGGGTATGGGCCTTGCCACTGGTCTTCTTCAATTTAGATGTACTGCTTCTAAATGATCAGGGTACTGCCCTTATGAGATAATGTATAAGAGGCATCTACCAATCCTCCACAATTACCAGAGACTCCAAAAAGAACTGAGAGAGACTGAATTTCACAGGCAGTTAGAAGCTGTAGGAAGAATAGCAAAGAAGATCCCCACTTAGGGAATTATCTGTGTTCTGTATAATCTTTTATGTCTGTAGATCATTTCTCTCCTGGGAACCAAGTCTGGGTCAAGGATCCCATCGTGGTTCCCCTCAAACCAAGATGGAAAGGACCCACACCATCATCCTAACCATACCCAGAGCAGCTATGGTGGAAGGGATCCTCACTTAGATCCATCACACGAGGCTGAAGAGAGCTTCACTGCCCCCATGAGACGCAAAAAAAGATCTGGCCAACCCCTTCAAGGTAGCCGTTGAGGTGGTCAACATGCTCTACTTCAGCTACATACTGGGAGCTACCTAGGCAATGCATGGCTGAAGCCTGAAGAAATTTGTCATCGGACGTATCTTAATTGGACTTTAGACTTTGGGAAAAGGGAAGAAGCTATGTAAAGGTACCCACAAAGAAACTTGCCCTCATAGTTAGACCCAATGGTCAATATGTGACACAGGGAAAGGGGAAAACCCATATGTATTTTACAACCCCACGTGGCCCCCCACCATGATACAACTAAGACTTAGGTAGAGGATCCGAGAAGAGTCACAGTCCTGAAATCTGAATGCTGGTCCAGACCAGGGAAATAGGAAAGCCCAACCAGGTGACTCTAAAGTTTAATGTCTGCAGTGCCATGCAAAGGTGTTGCAGCAGAAGGACCTGACAAAGCAACTAAATTACAGATCAGAAATATCTCTGTGCTTTGGATTTCATAGAGAAGTCATGTAAGGTCGAACACGAAAGGTAAAAATGTATGATAGAAAGCACCTGAGACAGTGAGAACTACAGCAAAAGAAATATTGTGCTGAAGAAAAGAGTAGAAGAGGCATATTGCTTTGTGATTCAGCATAACCCGTAGGGCGAGTCTTGCAAATTAATAACCAAGTAGAAGTCATAGGAGACATACTAAAGAAAAACCCAGACACTGGCCCATGTCCTAGTTTATACTTGGAATGGGTAAAGCCCTCAAAACTTGTAGGAAGACTGGTTTTCAATCCTTAGAGAACTTAAAACCCTACTGGGAGGAGTACTAGCCATCACCAGACTTTGGTTAATTATTCCCTTTCTCCTCTCACTACAAGTCAAGGCCACATGCTGGATGGTTGAGACAGTTGTCAAAAAGAAACAAAAAACCCTGCATCATACTTGTCCTATATGGAGCACTACCGACTTCTACAGGAGAAGGCTGATACTCAGACACCAAATTAAAACATATATATGAAGTCTTAAATGTAGAAATGAGAGAGAACACCCAAAGAAAGGAAGGTCTAAGAGTACGGAGGTCTTCTCAAGGAGGCCCCAAGAACACACTTACCTGCAAGGTGACTCAGCTCTTAGGAATTGTAGAAACTTAAGTTCCTGGGAACTGGAAACTAACACTTGCTTCTGCTTCTCTAAAAGCCCACAGTTCTGTCCTGAGCCTGCTTCCCCACTTTGATTCAAACTGACCAGTGAGAAAGGTACCTGTGGGCCAGAATGTTAGACTGTGGGTAAAGGAGAAGAATGATCCAGTGGAGAAAAAAGCACTTCTAGACTCTGGTCTCGCTCAGTTTCTGGCTGGTCTTGAACCCTTGAGTTCAGGAAATCCACCTGCCTCGATCTCCCAGAGTACGTGCTTCCTCTTTTAAACATGGTGTTTGGACGTTCTTTCTGTTGAGCCTCATCTTCCTGCAGCATTATGATTATGGTAATTGAGCCTTAGTCACAACAGATGTTTGATAGGTATCATGAGAGTAAAAAATAAATGGCTGCTGGTAAGAAAAGCTTGTTATACTGTTGAGTGTGTAAAATAAAATACCTCTGTAAGGAGAAGCAGCAAAGGAGTCCAAGGAATGAATTTCTAAACATACCACCAGATGATATTTATACCTAAGTAAGATCTCTTAAAGAGTTGAGTTCTCATCCAAATACTTTTTCCACTTGGAATATAGATGTCCTTCTGCCCTCTAAACATGCACATGCACAAACTGACATAAGAGGAGAGCTGAAAAGTAGCCTAAATTCTGCTCTCCATGTTGTGTCCTGGCTCACTGGTGTCTTTTGGAAGACAAAGCAGTTTCCCAGTGTAGATCTGAAGAATGTGGCATTTTTTTCTAATTTCCATAATGGTGCCATGGTCTAGCTCTGATTCTGAAAACTAGAGACTGCTATAAAGGCACCCAGGAATCACTTGGAACAACAGGGACATGTTAGGAAAGCAGAAATTGTGATCATTTTAATGATCCTTCTAATCATTTAGAAGGTTGAGTTGTTGTGATGTATGTTTTGTGGACAACTGATGCAATACAACCCACAAAGCAAAAGTTACCAAAGAAGATGAGCACATACATGAAAAAGTTTGGAAACACCTGCTCCTATTCTTTTTTCAGCAATTAAGAAAGTTAAGAGTTCCCTTTTGTGGTTTCCTTCCTAACAATTACAAAGACAAAGCATGTCCTCCTTTGACAGTTGACATGAAAATTACAGGTTGGGAGGGAGATGAGTCAACAGCATTACCTCCTTGAGAGAATATCTTGGAGACCTCATACCACAAAGACTCACTGCAAAGACTCAGCTGGGAAAGTGTCTATTTTTCAGCATCAACAATAACAGCTCAAGATGAGTGGTGAGAAGAGGCAAGATTTTCTTAATGAAGTGGTAGAATAATGTTCTTCTTTAGTCTCAGTTTCTATCTCTGTTCATAGTAACTAAATACAGATGTTTCCAATGAAGTAAACAATGTCATAAATCTTATAAGGTTATGAATTTATAGAATTTCAAAAACTTTTTATAGTATCATATTTGAATTGCAATTGAAGTTTACCTTTTCTTATTCTACCAACTTTTTAGTTTAACTTACCATATGTACTTAGATGAAATTTAATAATCTATATCATAAGAAATCTGAGGTAACCCAGAAAGATTTAGTCATAATTATATGTTTTTTAAACTTTCATCTATTTCTAATGTTTTGAACCATTTCAAATTGTGATGTCATAAAATATAATATTTGTAAACATTTCACACTAATTGGCTTTTAATGGATGAGCAAAATTTTGTTTTATTTTGTTACGGTAACTGGCATACATAATTTTTTAAATCAAGAAACTGGTTATCATGAAACCCTCTAAAGTTATCTCCTTTTGTAATGTACCAAATTATGGAAGAGTTGATTACTAGATTATATGTATGGAAATGTAATATGTACCATAGATATAAATACTTTGTCAGTTTTATTATTTGATGTTATATTCATTTAAGAACTTTACAAAATGCTCTATTTTATATGTTATTTGTGTAAAAATGTTTAGTGATGAAAAATAATAATATGCAGCTTAGTGCCTGTAGCTCAGCAGCTAGGGTGCCTACCACATACACCAGGGCTGGCAGATTCAAACCTGGCCCTGGCCTGACAAACCACAATGAGAACTACAACAAAAAAAATAGCCAGGCATTATAGCAGGTGCCTGTATTCCCAGCTATTTGGGAGGCTGAGGCAAGAGAATGGCTTCAGCCAAGAGTTTGGGATTGCTGTGAGCTGTGAAGCCATGGCACTCTACCACGGGTGACATAATGACACTCTGTCTCAAATGATAATGATAATAATAATAATAATAATAACAATAATAATATGCAAAATTTGAATGATATACTTTTCTTTATTATAAAAATTGTTTAAATTTGCACTTCTATATACCCTTCTAAAAGTTTCACAGTGATAATGATAATTTGCACATTGAACCATATATTTTAAAATATGAAAAGTATATTTAATTTTGTTGCTGAAATTTACAAGATTAATGTGGAAATTCAGTAGAGATTCTGTTTTCTAGTGGCTATTTCTAAATATGGAATAGAGTGAGGGTAAATTAAACAGAAAAAAGTAAAGGACAATAATCATTACCCACTTATGAGTCATGAGGGCATAAAACCCTAAAAAAATTTAAGTACATAACTCCTATGTGTCTGAACAATAGCAAAAGAAATTAAAGCATTACTACAAGCTTTAAATGCCTGCATTTTGTGAATTTGAAAAGTATAATGTCAGAGAGAGTGTACCTTAACTGCTCCTAATCAGTGCACATGAGGAAACAAGGATGTATTTCTCCAATTATAATTTCCAATTTGGAATCAGCCCTCCACATGCAATGTTTGACTGACTCAGTAAGAGTGTTATTATCACTTTAACATGATACACAGAGAAATGGTAAAAGACTTTGCAACCCCTTAGAAAAAGTTATGTTATGCTTACCAGTATCTTCTTGGTTGGGCTGTTAGGAATTGGGATACTCTTTTAGCTTTTGTTTATTTTATAAAGGTATTTTTACTTTTATTCATTCATTTTTGACACCAAGTCACCCTTAGAGAGTGCCATGGCATCAGTACTCACAGGAACTTCTAATTCCTGGGCTTAATCGATTCTCTTGCCTTAGCCTCTCAAGTAGCTGTCAGTACAGGTGCCCACTGCAATGTCTTGGTATTTTTTTGTTACAGTTATAATTTTTGTTTAGCAGGCCAGGTCAGGTTTGAACCCACCTGCCTTAGTGTATGTGGCCAGTACCCTCCCATTAAGCTATGTGCACCAAGCTTATTTTATAAAGGTATTTTCACAAAATTAATCTTGGTGATGATGTATGTTTATTCCATCTATTTGCCAACTGATTTCCTGAGGTTTTCAGCTATTGCCACATAATTAACCACCTTAAATTGACACCTGAAATTCTTATAATATGCTGTCAATAACAAGTCACAGGTCTTATCTGCATTATCTGTTCACCTGGAGGGCTCAGGAGCTTCACCATCAGCCCCTGTCCACGTAGCTGGAGCTAAGGTATACATTCAGATTTTTATGTTTTTAGTGTATTATATACAATCAAATTTTCCTATGTACTTTGACCAAATTAAAAGTGACCTGTATGTTTTTCTTTCCATTTCATTTCTCCTACTTTAGCACCAAATTATTGCAAATCCAATGATTCTTCTATGTTGGAGAAGCCAGTTTCATTATATAAAAATACAAGACACACAGTTAAGTGTAAAATTTGGATTGAATAAACAACTTTTGAGGTATTTTGGAAGCACCTGTCAGTTGTTTACTTTTAGCCATTGGAATTAATTTCCAAATATATAATGAATTCAATTATACTTTGTTGTGCACCCTAGTTCATGGCAGCCATGATCCTTTCTTGTCTAGGTATAGCACTGATGCCCTCAATAAACTCACTGGGAAAATATGCCATTTCATATTCCAGAAGATCAAGTCTTTTCCAGTCTGTGATTATCATTTACAGGGCAAGCAGCATAAATTAGAAACCATAGACTGGACATCAATTAAGGAAAAAAATGAAATATTAAAAGTCTTACCCATATTGTTTTAGCTAATGATTTATTTTCTTTTTGGTATATGATTTTTAACATAGGAAATGTATTGATAAAATTTTATAGACTTAGCAATAAATTATTGTGCATATTGGCCCATATTCAAGTATTCTTTTGCTCCTACTGGAATGTGATTCTTAACATTGGGAGACTATTAATCATTTACTTCTCTATTATTTTGGTGCCACTGTGGTTCCCATTACATAGCAAAACCCAACTGTTCTCATGGTGTGGATGTATGCCAGTGAAAACTGTTCAGTTCTTGGTTTTCATACCTAAGATAAGTGCATTTCTTTACTAGATTAATCTTTGGTAGGAAGAGTAATATTAACTATACAATGTTCATTCATAAAATCAAATTTACCAAGTGATTTCAGCACAGATTTGCTCCTAAGGCATTACTTTCTGATTTAGAACCAGGAACACATAGTCAGCATTTGTGAACTGTCTTCCATATCTTTATTTACAAAACAATACAGTGATAAATCAACTTAAAACTATAAGCAGATACATTCTTGTCTCAGAAGAATCTGAGTAAAAGTAACTTTCTATTTTTCTGTGTCATGAATCTAATTTGTTTTTAGTGCTGAATTAAATGAAAATGGGAAAATAATAATGCCTGAATCCAAGCTAAATAACATGAGATGGTGACTAAAAAATTGTTCTGAAAAAGCTTAGAAGTTGTTCTGGTGTTGGAATATCCTGAGATGACTTTAGGGGTATTGACTTCATTTGTCGTTATTATTTGTTATTGAAGATTTAATATTTCTCCAAGCCCAATAGTGTATCCCTGTAGCCAGCAAAATCTCAAGAAATGGAATACTTGTAATTATTTTGATGTCACCTTATGGCTTTCATAAAGTCATCACAACTAATTTTTAACCTCTTGGTAATGCAGAAGGAGGACTTTAATATTTCTGTCCTGTTATATAGAGAATTCACACAAGGTATCTCTAGATTGAAACTAAACTGGAAGAGAACCAGAACCATTTTTAGGTGATATGGTTAATTAGATGGTTAGTAAGTAGAATAATGGCTCTTCCCCAAAATATTAATGTCCTTATTTCCAGATACTGGGAATATGCTACTATTCACGGCAATACAAGGTTTCAGATAGGATCAAGATTGTTACCCTGGTGATTGTCATAAATTTTCACAGTGGGTCCAGATAATCACAGGGGTTCACAAACACGACAAAGTGATGAAGAACAGAATGTATCAAGGTGATGAGATGTGCGAAAGACTCAAATGAGTATTTCCTCAAGTGTTTATTTAGGGATTTTTCCAAGCTACTACAGATGTTCATTCAATTTAAATGTAAAATACCATTTATTTTGTAAGACTGTCACTGTTTTATGTGCTAAATATAAAATGAGAGAATGCAGAGCAAGCAGGATGTGACTTCTACAAAGGGATTACAGGACCCGATACAGGATCAATATACACATCTTGAACAGGCATCACTGTAAATGTGATGAGTTTGCATATATGTTATATGTTGTAGAAAATAATGTAGAGGATCAATTGTCAAAATGTATTTGAGATGTAGTTAACAAACAGTAAATAGGTTAAATAAAGTATGGTAATAATTTTGACAGCAGAAGAAGGCATATTGATAATGTGAAGTCTATTATTTTTTTCCAGATATACAAAATATGTTTCTTCTATGCCATTAAGATGAGCACAATTTCCACTTCTACTGTCGTTTAAAAATGCCTTTTTGTCCAAACCGGCCTTGGATTCTTAGCCAACACCATTCTTCTTTTCTTTCGCATCTTTACCCTCTTTTCAGATCGCAAGCGAAAGGTCACTGACCTGATCACCTGTCACTTGGCTTTTGTCCATATGGTGATGCTCCTCATTATCCTGGATTTTTTTTCTCCAGACCTGTTTGAGTCACTGACTTTTCTGAATGACTTCAAATGTAAGGCACTTTGCTACCTGAACCGGGTGATGAGAGGCCTCTCCATCTGCACCACCTGCCTCCTGAGTGTGCTCCAAGCCATCACCATCAGCCCCAGCACCTCAGTGTTGCTGAGACTGAAACAGAAACTTAGAAATAACATTATATATATATTTTTATTTTTTTGGTCTCTCAATCTGTCTTTCAACACTTTCATCATCATCTATACTAAAGCTTATTCTAATGTGACTCAAACCAATCTACTCAATGCCCATAAATACTGCTCAATTTCCCCTATGAACTCCATTGTCAAGGGACTGGTTTTCACTTTGGCGGCATCCAGAAACCTCTCCTTTGTAGGACTTGTGATGCTCTCAAGTGCATACATGGTGATCCTCTTATTCAGGCATCAGACTCAATCCCAGTACCTTCACAGCGCCAGCCTTTCCCCAAGATCCTCCCCAGAGAAAAGGACCACCCTGGCCATCCTGTCGCTGGCGAGTTTCTTCGTGGTCATGTACTGGGTGGACTTCTTTATCTCATCTTTTTCAATTCTGTTATGGACAAGTGACCCAATTTTTATAAATATTATGAAGTTTGGGCCCAGTATTTATGCTCTTATATTTCCATTGGTTCAAATCAGTTCTGATGAAAGAATAATTAATATTCTACAAAGTTTAAAAAAGAAGTGCCAACAAGATTTAACAGGTTAGTGACAGAATAGTCGTTTTTTAAAAAACATATTTTTCCAATTAAATTATTTAGAAGCATACAGTTTGAAATTTAATTGAAATACGAAGTATTAATTATACCTTCATTATATTAAAATTCCACAATCTATATCAGCATATATCTACTTCTGAATTTTTTCTTTTTGTTGGAGATTCTTCGAGGTTATAATAAACCAGATTACATTGACTGCATTTGCCAGGTAAATTCCCTCTTAAAATTGTGTCTTGCTCCCAAAAGGTGTGCCACAGACCGAGACCCCACCCCTCTTGCTCCTTCCCTCTCTCCGCTCTTCCTTTCCATCACCCCCCCTTCCTTCTCTCACTCTCTGCTCTCTCCTTCCCCCACCTTCCACCATGTACTAGGTCGCTAATTATCCTCATATCAAAACTGAATACATAAAAGAACCAAAAATGGGCTGCCCTTAGGGAAAGAGGATCTACAATGCAGTTGATGCAGCTTTATGGCTTGTCCCTATGTATACTTTTTAAAATTATTATTTAAATAGATAATATAAGCATGCAGTTTGAAAGGAAACCTCCAAAGATACAAAGGATTGTCTCATTTTTAATTTAAAAGATACCGTATCAGAAAAATTGCATACATAGGATTCATGCTTTTCCATTCTTGTGATGCTTTACTAAGAATGATGTCTTCCACTTTCATCCAAGTTAACACAAAGGATGTAAACTATCTTTTTTAATCACTGAATAGTATTCCGTGGTATCCATATACCACACCTTGTTAATCCATTCCTGGGTTGGTGGGCATTCAAACTGTTTCCACATTTTGGCAATTGTAAATTAAGCTGCAATAAACAGTCTAGTGCAAGTGTCCTTATGATAAAAGGACTTTCCTTCTTCTAGATAGATGCCCAGTAATGGAATTGTAGGATCAAATGGGAGTTCTAGCTTGAGTTCTTTGAGAGTTGTCCATACTTCCTTCCAAAAAGGATGTATTAGCTTGCAGTCCCACCAGCAGTGCAAAAGTGTTCCCTTCTTTCCACGCCCACACCAGCAGCTGCAGTTTTGAGATTTTGTGATATGGGCCATTCTCACTGGGGTTAGATGATCTCTCAGGGTGGTTTTAATTTGCATTTCTCTAATAATTAGGGATGATAAGAATTCTTTCATATGTTTGCTAGCCATTCATCTGTCTTCTTTAGAGAAGGTTCTATTTATTCCTCTTGTCGATTGATATATGGGATTGTTGGCTTTTTTCAAGTGGATTAATTTGAGTTCTCTATAGATCCTAGTTATCAAGCTTTTGTCTGATTCAAAATATGCAAATATCCTTTCCCATTGTGTAGGTTGTCTACTTGCTGTGGTTGATGTCTCCTTAGCTGTACAGAAGCTTTTCAGTTTAATTAAGTCCCAATTGTTTGTTTTTGTTGTGGTTGCAATTGCCACGGAAGTCTTCTTCATAAAGTCTTGCCCCAGGCCTACATCTTCCAGTGTTTTTTCTATGCTTTGAGGGATTTTATTGTTTCTTGCCTTAAATTTAAGTCCTTTATCCATTTTGAATTAATTTTTGTGAGTGAAGAAAGGTGCAAGTCCAGTTTCAGTCTTTTACATGTGGATATCTAGTTCTCCCAGCACCATTTATTGAATAGGGAGTCTTTCCCCCCCAAGATATGTTCTTGTTTGGTTTATAGAAGATTTAGGTGATTGTAAGATACTGGTTTCATTTACTGGTTTTCTGTTCAACTCCAAATGTCTATGTCTCTATTTTTGTTCTAGTACCAGGCTGTCTTGATGACTATGGCCTTGTAGTACAGCCTAAAATCTGGTATGCTGATGCCCTGGCTTTGTTTTTATTACTAAGAACTGCCTTAGCTATATGTTTTTTTTTCTGGTTCCATACAAAACGAAGAATTGTTTTTTTCAGGTCTTGAAAGTACGATTCTGGTATTTTAATAGAGATGACATTGAATTGGGAGATCACTTTGGTAAGTATAGACATTTTAACAATGTTGAGTCTACCCTGCCATGAGCATGCTATGTTCTTCCATTTATTAATATCCTCTGCTATTTCCTTTCTTAGGGTTTCATAATTTTCTTTATACAGGTCCTTCACCTCTTTTGTGAGGTATATTCCTAAGTATTTCATTTTTTCTGGAGCAATAGTGAAGGGAGTTATGTCCTTAATTACCCTCTCATTTTGGCTGTTATTGGCGTATAGGCTACTGACTTGTGGACATTGGTTTTATTTCCTGAGCATTACTGCTTTGTAGTTGTTGTTTGTTTGTTTGTTGTTGTGTTTTTTGGCCAGGGCTGGGTTTGAACCCACCACCTCTGGCATATGGGGCTGGAATCCTACTCCTTTGAGCCACCGGGCCCTCCCTTACTGTATTTTTTGATGACTTCCAGGAGTGTTGTGGTTGAGTCTTTGGGGTTATCTACATATAAGATCATATCATCAGCAAAGAGGGAGAGTTTGACCTCCTCTGCTCCCATTTGGATGCCCTTTATTTCCTTCTCTTGCTTAATTGTGTTGCCTAGAACTTCCAGCACTATGTCAAATAGCAGTGGTGATAGAGGACAACGTTGTCTTGTTCCAGATCTGAATGGAAAGGCTTTCAGTTTTATTCCATTCACTATAATATTAGCTTTGTGGGTTTGTCAAAGATATCTTCAATCAGTTTAATTTATGTGACACCTATGCCTATACTCTTTAGTGTTCTAATTAGAAAAGAATGCTGGATTTTATCTAATGCTTTCTCTGCATCTATTGAGAGGATCATATGGTCTTTGGTTTTGCTTCTGTTGATATGGTGAATAACGTTTATGTAATTGTGTACGTTAAACCAGCCTTGCATCCTTGGGATGAAACCTACTTGATTGTGATGTATGACATCTTTAATCATAAGCTGTGATCTATTGGCTAGGATCTTGTTGAGAATTTTTCATCTATATTCATTAGTGAAGTTGATCTGAAGTTCTCCTTTTTAGTTGGGTCTTTTCCTGGTTTTGGTATTAGGGTGACATTTGCTTTGTAGAACATGTTGGGGAAGATTTCTTCCTCCTCCATTTTTTGAAATAATTTCTACAACATGGGAATAAGCTCTTCTTTGGAGGTTTGATAGAATACTTGTGTATAGAGTTTCTGGTAGTATTCAGAGATAATCTTTTGTATCTCTGTGGCATCAGTTGATATTTCCCCTTCATCGACATATATCAGAATATATCTACTTTTGAATTTGATAGTTCCTTCAGAACAGTGTTTTTCAACCTTTTTTATTTCACAGCAGACTTGAACCTATAAACCTTCGCAGCACACTTAAATAATGTTGATCAAAAAATAAAAAGGAAAAAGAAGAATATACTTACTGTGCTTTGAACTTCTTTCAAAAATAATGAATTAATAATCTTTAAAATTTTTCCACATGCTTGGTTGAAAATCAGTGCTTTAACATCCAGCACATGTCTGGGTGGTTACAAGCACATGGTCCCCAAGCACACAAGAATGAACACTATTCTACCACCACTTGGTAATGAAGCTAAGGAAAAGAACACAACAGAAGGGGTATTAAGTCCTCAAATTTACCCTTTTTGATTGCATGTCCACAATTGTGGTGTCAGCTCAATAAGCATCCTGTATGTGCCAAGCAGTGTGCCATGCATGCAGATACAGAGAGAGGTACATGGAATGATGTCCTTGTCCTTGAGAAGTTCAGGAGAAGCTACACAAGTGGACTAGAAACTTTCTGCACACATAATAATTGTAAAAGAGGGGAAGTCAGGGACAATGGGAACACATAACGTGGGAGCTCACCTGGCCTTGCTGTAGATGGGGAAGTGGGATAGGAAGACAAGGTTATGTGCTCTGAGGACAATGCTCAGGTGATGACAATGGATAAGGCCCCAGTGAAGGTTGTCATGATGGGAAGCACTGCAGATGGTGGTGAGGGTTGACACAAACACAGAGGCAATGTCGTTCTGATGGTCTCTCACCCACTAAATCTAAATTATTTTCCTCACCTTCCTCAGAAGAATGAACAGATATTTAGGTACTAGCACCACAAGAACTGGTTTTATCCCCATATTATCCTTGGAATATCAGCCAACACTTTCCCCCTTTTCTTCTGTATCTTCACATTTTGGGGGTGGGGGGGCTCAGGCCTAGGCTTCTGATCCAACCTGCAGGAATGTGGCCTTCATCCAAGAAAATAGGCTACAGTCAGTCTCCAAGTTACAAAGGAAATTCAATGGTGAAAGGTCTATATAAAATAGAACTATAAAAATTGGCCACATTAAGCTCGGTGCCTGTGGCTCAAGTGGCTAAGGTGCCAGCCACATATACCTGAGCTGGTGGGTTCAAATCCAGCCTCAGCCTGCCAAACAACAATGACAGCTGCAAACAAAAAATACCCAGGCATTGTGGCAGGCACCTGTACTCCCAGCTCCTTGGGAGGTGGAGGCAGGAGAATTGCTTGAGACCAGGAGTTTGAGGTTGCTGTGAGCTGTGATGCCATGGAACTCTACCCAGGGGGACAGCTTGAGCTCTGTTTAAAAAAAAAAATTTTTTTTTTGCCACATTAGAAGAAGTGACAAGAATTTTGGCATAAATAAGAACACATAACTCTAATACATATTTTTTGTAATGTTTCCATTGACTGATGCAAGAAAAAGGACTGGAAGTAATCACAACTAGCTTCAAAATGCTTTTAGCATTTTAGAAATGTCATATACTGATTTTGCTATGACTAATATTTTCACCAAGATACATTATATCAATGCACATTGAAAGACACATTTTCATTGTGGCCCACAGAATATAATTTAGATATTTTAGTTTCAAATAAGACATTTACAAGAAGGGTACTCCAGACTTGATTTCTATACAGCCACATTGCACACTTGAACATTAACCCTTGCACACTCCTCAATGAACCTCACTTTATTCAATGTTTCCACAATTCCTTTACAAATATTCTTTACAGAGATATCCCTACTTATTTAAAAGTGGTATCACAAATGCCACCTCTTCAAGGAAGCCATCACAAGAATTTCAAATGTTCCTAATTGCACTGTTAACTGTTACTCACTGCATATTTAAAAAAATAAAAGATGATAATGACCTCGTTTTACTTTATAATTTCTGAGTGACAATTTGTTATAAACTTAGTACTTTAAAACATCACTTATCCCACAGTCACAAAGGTCAGAAACCCAGCATTGGTTGTAATCTCTACATAGGGTCCCAAAAATCCAAAGTAAAGGTATGAGCTGGAGGAAGTTCTTATCTGAAAAGTATGCCGAAGACACCATTTTCAAAATTTTCACATTGTTTGCAGAATTCTGATCCCTGAGGTTATAGGGCAGAGGTCAGTTTCCTTACCGACTGTCAGTTAGAGGTTGCTCTGAGCTCTCAGAATTGTCTATTTGGTGCTTGAACATGGCCCCCTACATCTTCAAAGCCAGCAATGAACATGCCAAACCTTCTCATAATTTACATTTCTCAACCTTTCCCTCTTACTACCAACCAGGGAAAACTTACTGTAAAAGTCTCTTGTGATTAAGTTAGGCACAAACATTTAACCTCCTCATCTTAAGGTCAACTGACTTATAAATTCAGTTAAATCAGCACAATTTCTTTTGGCTGTGTAATGTAAGAACTTCAAGAGTAACACCCATAATATTCCCAATCCCTAAAGCTTGGGTGGGAAATCTGGGGTGGCCACCTTATTATGATGCTTATCAAATCCTTTAGAAATGCATTATCAGGCTCAGCGACCATACCTCAGTGGATAAGGTGCTTTCCACATACACCAAGTCTGGTGGGCTTCAACTCAGCCCAGGCCTACTAAGAAACAGTGACACTGCAACAAAAAAAACAGCCAGGCTTTGTGTCATGCTCCTATAATTGCAGCTACTTGGGACTCTGAGGCAACAGAATTGCTTAGGCCCAAGAGTTTGAGGTTGCTTTGAGCTATGATGCCACCAACTCTACCAATGGCAACATAGTGATACTCTGTCTCAGAAAAAGAAATGTATTATAATTCATTTGAATTTACATATTCCTATTTTTCTTGAAAACAAACTTTTTTTTTTTTTAGACAGAGTCTCACTATGTTGCCCTGGATAGAGTACAGTGACATCACAGCTCACTTTAACCTCAAACTCTTGGGCTTAAGCAATTCTCTTGCCTCAGCCTCCCAAGTAGCTGGGACTACAGGCACCTGCCACAATGCCCAACTATTTTTTGGTTGTGGTTTTCATCGCTGTTTGGCAGGCCGGGGCTGGATTCCAACCCACCAGCTCCAGTGAATTTGGCTGGTGCCCTAGCTGCTGAGCTACAGATGTCAAGCCTCTTTTTTTTTTAATACAGAATCTCATTTTGTTGTCCTTTGCAGACTGCCATTGTATCACAGCCCAAGGCAACCTAAAACTCCTGGGCTCCAGCAATTCACTTACATCAGCCTCCTGACTAGCTTGAACTATATACTCCCTCGACATAACTCCCAGCTATTTTTACAGCACAGGTCTCACTCTGGATAAGGCTGGCCTCAAACCTGTGTGCTCAAGCAATGCACCCATCTTGGTCTCCTTGAGGGTTGGGATTACAGGCATGAACCACCATACTCACCTAACAACAAAGTTCTTAAAATCAGAAATTATTGGAGTGCTAATTAACTCCCTTAAATGACCACAGAGTTTCTCATACGGTTTCCATTCCATAAATATTCATTGAATTAATGAATGACTAATGGAAGAAAAAGGACTCAAAAGAATGAGATCCCACAAAATTATTACTGACTAAAGTTGTAAATTATAATAATTGAAAACCAAATGAGCAGTAATTGGAAAGCCATTGTTATAGTACACATTGATTCCCAATCAGAGAAACTGTTAATGAGGCATAAATGTGTAATATGAATACTTTTTACCTACAAAATAAACAGAACTATGCTTTTTAGGAAAAAAGTGGGTTACAAAAATTATAACAGTAATTATTTAATTAATAGGGAAACAAGAGTAAGAAAAGGAAAATATATGTTTTTTTTTTCTAGGCTTATGTTCATGTATGTGCAAAGAATTAATAAAAAAGATATATACATAGAAATGTGTGTGTAGTGTCTGCATACAAACATAGACAAAACAAGTACAGTAATCCATTTTAGGATATTCACCCACCACCTGGGATATTTGAGTGCTCTTCCTGAGGGACTAGAACCAATTATAAAAACAATACCACATTCACTTCCTTCTGGTAAGTGCTACCTAATGATAGGGAGGTTAATCTGCACAGCCCTTTACAACATTTACTGATGCAATCATACAATTAATTATATAGATTAATCATACAATATCATACAATCAGATTGCATACAATCTGAGCACTACCCACTGTAAGGACTACCCACTGTCTCAGAGATTGAACTGGGCATGCCATTACAATTCACAGTGCTAAGAAGGCCAAGGAGCTGGAGACAAAGAAAAGATTTCAAAGCCACATCCTCTCTCATCAAAAAGAGACAAGGAATCTGCCCACACAAAATGCTTATCACTGCAAAAGTATACAAACAAGTAAGCAACTCAGTAAAGTGTCACATAAGGATATGAATAAGCAAGGCATCTACATCATATCTGGACCTTGGATAAATTCAAAGCACTCATTAACAAAGCTAAAGTTTCTAACCCAACATGTGCTTTAAAGGCACTCACAGAGTAAGGGAAGGAAGTCTTATCAAAGCAAAAGAAAATTCAAATAAGCAACAGTTGCTTCAGATGAGAAGTAACCAGGGTTAGAACTCAGGAAATATGAAACATAAAGCAACAGGTCACACTCTAAAGATAACACCAGCCCACTAGTGATGGATAGTTATGTAACTGAAAAGACTGAAATGGGGAGGCACCTGTGGCTCAAAGGACTAGGGCACCTGTCCCATATGTCAGAGGTGGCAGGTTCAAACCCACCTCCGGCCAAAACAACACACACACACACACACACACACACACGCAAAGACTGAAATGACAGATAAAGAATTGCAAATGTGTCATGGCAGCACCTGTAACTCAGTCAGTAGGGTGCCTGCTGCACCCACTGAGGGTGGTTTAATCCTGGCCCAGGCAGTCTAAAACAGCAATGAAAAATGCAACAAAAAATGTCTGGGCATTGTGACGGGTGCCTGTAGTCTCACCTACTTGAAAAGTTGGAGCAAGAGAATCACTTAAGCCCAAGAATTTGAGGTTGTTGTGGGCAATGAAACCATAGCACTCCACCCAGGGCGAAAGCCTGAGACTCTATCTCAAAAAAAAAAAAGTATCCAAATGTGGATTATGAATAAGCTCAACAAAATTCAACATAAAATAGAAAATCAACTCAAATAAATCAGATAGACAACTCAAGAAAAATAAAAAATTAAAGCGATCAACATATTAAAAAAATAAAAATATTGGACTTCTGTAAATGAAAAATTTATTTAAATAAATACAAACACAATTGAAAGTTTTAAGTATAGACTTGTCCAGGTGGAAGAAAGAAGCTCAGAGTTTTGAACACAACTCTTTTGAATTAAGACAGTCAGCCAAAAATGATGAACAGAGAACTAAAAGTAATGAGCAAAGCCTGCGAAATATGGGATTATGTGAGACACCTAAATTAAGTATCAGATGTAGCCCAGAGGTTGAATAACAATGTTCACAAGGGCTAGAAAGCCTACTTAAGGGAATAATGGAGAAAAAATTTCCTGGTCTTGCTAGAGACTGAGACATCCAGGTAAAAGAAGTTCAAAAAACACCTCGGAGATTTATCACAAAAAAGGCAATCACCAAGTCACATAGTCATAAGATGCCCAAATTCAACACAAAGTAGGAATTCCTGTAAAATTTAAGGTGAACAGATTAAGCTACTTACAAAGGAAAATCCATCAGGCTAACTGCAGATTTCTCTCTCAACTGAGACATTCTAAACCAGAAGGGATTGAGGCCCCATTTTTAGTCTTCGTAGAGAGAACAATTGTCACCCTAGAAGTTTGTATCCCTCAAAACAAAGTTTCATACACTTAGAAAAAATAAAGACTGTTCCAGACAAGCAAACATTGAAGGAATTTTTCTTTTTTTTTTTAATTTTTATTTTTTTATTAAATCATAGCTGTGTACATTGATATATTCATGGGGCATCATTCACTAGCTTCACAGACCATTTACAAAGTTTCACATATACCCTTGTAAGATGCACCGCTGGTGTAATCCCACCAATCCCCTTCCCTTTACCCACCTCCGCCCTCCCTCCCCTCCCTTTCCCCCTTCCCCCTATTCTTAGGTTGTAACTGGGTTATAGCTTTCATGTGAAAACCCTAACTTAGTTTCATAGTAGGGCTGAGTACATTGGGTACTTTTTCTTCCATTCTTGAGATACTTTACTAAGAAGAATATGTTCCAGCTCCATCCAAGTAAACATGAAAGAGGTAAAATATCCATCTTTCTTTAAGGCTGCATAATATTCCATGGTGTACATAAACCACAATTTCTTAATCCATTCGTGGATCGATGGGCACTTGGGCTTCTTCCATGACTTAGCAATTATCAATTGGACTGCAATAAACATTCTGGTTCAAATATCTTTGTTATAATGTGATTTTTGGTCTTCTGGGTATATGCCCAGTAAGGGGGATTGCAGGATTGAATGGCAGATCTATTTTTAGATCTCTAAGTGTTCTCCATATCTCTTTCCAAAAGGAATGTATTAATTTGCATTCCCACCAACAGTGCAAAAGTGTTCCCTTTTCTCCACATCTGCGCCAACATCTCTGGTCTTGGGATTTTGTGATATAGGCTAGTCTCACTGGAGTTAGTTGGTATCTCAAAGTAGTTTGATTTGCATTTCTCTGAGGATTAAAGATGATGAGCATTTTTTCATGTCTGACGGCTGCATGCCTGTCTTCTTCAGAGAAGTTTCTCTTCAAATCCCTTGCCCAGCCTGTGATGGGATCCCTTGTTCTATTCCTGCTAATGCGTTTGAGTTCTCTGTGGATTCTGGTTATTAAACCTTTGTTGGAGACATAACCTGCAAATATCTTCTCCCATTCTGAGGGATGTTTGCTTGCTTTACTTACTGTGTTCTTGGCTGTGCAGAAGCTTTTTAGTTTGATCAAGTCCCAGTAGTGTATTTTTGAAGCTGCTTCAAATGCCCGGGGGTCCTCCTCATAAAATACTTGCCCAGATTGATTTCTTCAAGGGTTTTCCCTGCACTCTCCTCTAGTATCTTTATAGTTTCATGTCTTAAGTTTAAATCTTTGATCCAGTGAGAGTCTATCTTAGTTAATGGTGAAAGGCGTGGGTCCAGTTTCAGTCTTCTACAGGTTGCCAGCCAGTTCACCCAGCACCATTTGTTAAATAGGGAATCTTTTCCCCACTGAATGTTTTTAATTGGCTTGTCAAAGAGTAAATAATGATAAGTAGCTGGGTTCATCTCTTGGTTCTCTATTCTGTCCCAGACATCTACTTCTCTGTTTTTGTGCCAATACCATGCTGTTTTGATCACTATCAATTTGTAGTATAGTCTGAGATCTGGTAGCATATTTCCTCCTGCTTTGTTTTTATTTCTGAGTAATGTCTTGGCTATTAGAGATTTTTTTTCTCATTCCACATAAAACAAAGTATTGTTTTTTCAAGATCTTTAAAGTATAACAGTGGAGCTTTAATAGGGATTGCATTGAAATTATATATTGCTTTGGGTAGTATGGACATTTTAACAATGTTGATTCTTCCCAGCCACGAGCATGGTATGTTTTTCCATTTGTTAATATTTTCAGCTATTTCTTTTCTTAGAGTTTCATAGTTCTCTTTATAGAGATCTTTCACGTCCTTTGTTAGATAAATTCCCAAATATTTCATCTTCTTAGGCACTACTGTGAATGGGATAGAGTCCTTGATTGTTTTTTCAACTTGACTGTTGTTGGTATATATAAAGGCTACCGATTTATGAATGTTGATTTTGTAACCTGAGATGCTGCTGTATTCCTTGATCACTTCTAAGAGTTTTGTAGTAGAGTCCCTAGTGTTTTCCAGATATGCAATCATATCATCTGTGAAGAGCGAAAGTTTGATCTCTTCTGACCCTATATGGATACCCTTGATCGCCTTTTCTTCCCTAATTGCGGTGGCTAAAACTTCCATTACAATGTTAAAAAGCAATGGAGACAATGGTCAGCCTTGTCTGGTTCCTGATCTGAGTGGAAATGATTCCAATTTAACTCCATTCAATATGATAGTGGCTGTGGGTTTGCTGTAGATGGTCTCTATCAGTTTAAGAAATGTCCCTTCTATACCGATTTTGTTAAGTGTTCTGATCATGAAGGGATGCTGGATATTATCAAAAGCTTTTTCTGCATTGATTGAGAGAATCATAGGGTCTTTGTTTTTTAATTTGTTTATGTGCTGGATTACATTTATAGATTTACCTATATTGAACCAGCCTTGAGACCATGGGATAAAACTGACTTGGACATGATGTATAATTTGTTTGATGTGTTGCTGGATTCTGTTTGTTAGGATCTTGTTGAATATTTTTGCATCTATATTCATTAGTGATATTGGTGTATAATTTTCTTTTTTTGTTGTGTCTTTTCCTGTTTGGGGATCAGGGTGATATTTGCTTCATAGAACGTGTTAGGTAGTCTTCTTTCTTTTTCTACCTTTTGGAACAGGTTGAGTAACATAGATACTAATTCCTCTTTAAAAGTTTGGTAGAATTCTGATGTGAAACCATCTGGTTCCGGGCTTTTCAATTAGGGAGGTTTTGTATGGTTGATGCTATTTCTGAACTTGATATGGGCCTGTTCAACATTTCCACTTGATTCTGGCTAAGTTTTGGAAGGTGACGTGCTTCCAAGTATCGGTCAATTGCCTTCAGATTTTCATATTTCTGAGAATAATGTTTCTTGTAATATTCATTAAGGATTTTTTGGATTTCTGATGAGTCTGTTGTTATTTCGTCTTTGTTGTTTCTGATTGATGAGATTAGAGATTTTACTCCTTTTTTCCTGATTATGTTGTCCAAAGGTTTATCTATTTCATTGACCTTTTTGAAAAATCACCTTTTTGGTTTATTGATCTGTTGTATTCTTCTTTTGTTTTCAATTTCATTTAATTCTGCTCTAATTTTGGTTATTTCTTTTCTTCTACTGGGTTTGGGGTTGGAATGTTCTTCCTTTTCCAGTTGCTTGAGATGTCCCATTAAGTTGTTAACTTCCTCTCTTTCCGTTCTCTTGAGGAAGGCTAGCAGTGCTATAAATTTCCCTCTTAGAATTGCCTTTGCAGTGTCCCAGAGGTTCTGATAGTTCGTGTCTTCATTGTTTTTTTATTCCAAAAAGTTGGCGATTTCTTTCTTAATCTCATCTCTGACCCAGCTATCATTCAGCATAAGGTTATTTAACTTCCATGTTTTTGTATGAGTATGCAGATTCCTGTTGTTACTCAGCTCATGTTTTATTCCATGGTGATCCGAGAAGATGCATGGAATAATTTCTATTCCTTTAAATTTACTGAGGTTAGACTTGTGACTTAAGATGTGATTGATTTTGGAGTAAGTTCCATGGGCTGGTGAGAAGTATGTGTATTCAGTTTTGTTGGGATAAAATGTTCTGTAGATGTCAGCTAAATCCAAATGTTGTATGGTTAGGTTTAAATCTAAGATTTCTTTGCTCAGCTTCTTGTTGGAGGATCGATCCAATACTGCCAAAGGAGTGTTGAAATCTCCGACTATTATGTAGCTGGAGGAAATCAAGTTGCTCATGTCTGTTAGAGATTCTCTTATAAATTGAGGTGCATTCTTGTTGGGTGCATAGATATTAATAATTGAGATCTCATCATATTGAGTATTACCCTTAAGAAATATGAAGTGACCGTTCTTGTCCTTCCTTACTTTTGTTGGTTTAAAGCCTATTGTATCTGCAAATAAAATTGCGAAACCTGCTTTTTTCTGATTACCATTTGCTTGAAATATGGATGACCAGCCTTTCACCCTGAATCTGTATTTGTCTTTTAAGTTAAGTGTGACTCTCGCATGCAATGAATTTCTGGCCTGAGTTTTTGTGTGCAGTAGCTAACCTATGTCTCTTTAGAGGATAGTTTAAGCCATTCACATTAATGGAGAATATTGATAAGTCTGGTGAAGTTTTGGGTATCGAGTTTTTCAAAAGTCCAGTGTGCATTTTTAACCCTTTCGCCACTGTGGATATTGGAGTTTAATCCAAAGTTTCTGAGTGAGTTTACTTTTGTGGTATAGGATTGAGTTGGTCATTATGGAGGATAGGTCTGAGAATATCCTGAAGAGCTGGTTTGGTTATGGCAAATTTCTTCAACATATGAATGTCATTAAAGTATTTAATTTCTCCATCATAAATGAAACTCAGTTTAGCTGGATACAAGATCCAGGGTTGAAAGTTATTTTGCTTTAGGAGATTAAAAGTCGGTGACCACCCTCTTCTTGCTTGAAAAGTTTCAGCAGAGAAATCTGCAGTCATTCTAATATTCTTCCCTTCAAAGGTAATGGTTTTCTTTCTCCTGGCAGCTTTGAGGATTTTCTACTTCATATTAACTTTAGTGGAGTTAATTGTGATATGCCTGGGGGATGTCTGATTGGGGTTGAGTCATGCTGGGGTTCTGAAGCTGTCTGTTATCTGAATTTCAGAATCTCTAGGCACGTCTGGAAAATTCTCTTTCATAATTTCATGCAGAAGGGCCTCTGTGCCCAGCGAGGCCACTTCAGCTGTTTCTGGAACTCCTATGATTCAGATATTCACCTTCTTTGAATTATCCCAGAGCTCTCTCAGACAATGATCCGTTTTTGCTCTCCATTTATCTTCCTCTTTGAGAGTTTGGGAGTGTTCAAAGGCTTTATCTTTGATGTCAGAAATCCTTTCTTCTGCTTGCTCCATTCTGTTGCTGAGGGATTCTACTGTATTTTTCACATCTTTGAGAGCTGGAAATTCTTGCTTCAGTGTGTCTAAATCTTTGGTGGTTTTGTCTTTAAATTCATTAAATTCTTGAGACAGCTTTTGAATTTCTCCTCGAATTCCTAATTCCACTTTGTTAATCTTGTCTGCAATCCAAATTCTGAATTCGATTTCTGACATCTCAGCCAGTTGTTTATGAATGGGATCTTCAATTGCATCTGCCATATCTTTCTTTGGGGGGGTTGATCTATTCTGGTTATTCATGTACCAGAGTTTTCCCGCTCATTCCGCCCCATGGTTGTTTTACTCCTCTGATTTTTTTCCCTGGGGCTTTGTCGAGGGCCTGTATAGTGTTGTGGCCTGAGAAACAGGGGCCCTGTCTGGTGTGGTGTGGCTAAGTGGTTCTGTCTTGTTTTCAGCTGGTTTCTGTTCCACCCTAGTGAAACAGATACTCTGGATTGAAGTCTCAGCTGTGGAGAAATATCAGCAATTAAGTCACCCCACCCCCCACCAGCAAACAATTGGAAAAGAAAAATCAAACCTTCCTACCACCGTGCACCCAGGGCACCACCTGATTTGTCCTCAGGCGATTGGTTCCATTCAAAAAGTCCAAATCAATTGTCTCAGTCTGCACCTGTGTCGGGTGAGAGAGTTTAAGAGGTCTCTGGGAACTGGATCACAGAGGTCTGGTGACTACTCTGGTGTGGCTTGCTCCAGGGCTGTGTGGAGTCAGGAGGAGCCACCCAGCCAATAGATCAGTCTTGGAAGGTTGATGCCTCCTTCCCCACCTTGCACCACTGTCACACCCAGTCACTGATAGCCCTGCTGTTGGCTGACCCAATTTCCTGTGGTGAATCCATACTCCAGGAGTTTGCACCTGCCTAAATCACAAGGAAGTCTGCCAGGCCGCTGCGCTCTGCCTGTCTCTAGCAAGAGGAGATGACGCCTGACAACCTCGGGTGCTTGATGAAGGTTGGGGGGTTTTCACTCAGGTCCAGTCTCACCCCTGATTAATGTTACTGACAGAACAGAACAATTCTGCTGTTCCCCTGCAGAGGAGAAGCTGAATTGAGTTCCAAATCAGCTTGTCTTTGCTCTTGTATTGTCTATATGCTGACGATCCCCTGAGGGCCAGGTGCGTCTTAGGTTTAGTAAAGTGGACCTCTGTGTCAGCCCAGCCCTGGGAGTTTCCCCGGTTTGCAAGTTGGAGTAGCCTCAGGCAAATACTATACTCAGAGTCTCTGGTTGCCCAGGGAGACAGGTGGTGTGGCTTCAGAATATTCGGTAGTAAGCTGTATTGCTAGCAAAAGAGGGCTGCTGTTTTATGGCTCAGTCAACCGCTGCTCCAGTGTAGCTCCCTTCCAGCCAACCATCCTCTCTCCGCTCCCGTACCCCACAGTCTGCACCGACTGGCTGCAGCCCAGCACTGTCTACACCCCTCAAGCAATCGCCCAAGAGTCTGGACCCCTGGGGGACAGGGCTCCAGACCTTGGAGCGAGAACAGAGGGGAGTGCAGGGAGCGCTGGGAGTCTGGGGTTGTGGGCAGAGAACACACACAGCTTTACACAGTTTTATGCCTGTCCACATTGTCACCAAAAGACGGCTGTTGCACTGTGCCTCAGGGAACTGCCACTTGGGTGCGGTCCCCTCTCTGCTGACCAAGACTGGCTTCCAGACCTCAGTGTGGGTAAAGGGGAGCGCTGGGAGCTCAGAATTCCAGGTAGAGACTATATACAGTTTATACTGTTTTATGCCTGGCAGGAGGATGCTGTGGCACCCTAGTAGGGGAGATAGGTCCAGTTTTTAGAGGGTCTCTCCCGTGGAGTGTAGTGGGAGGACCTTTGAACTCTGCCTGATTGTTTGTGGGGCACTCTGAGCCGTTCCCATGGGGGAGGGGACTCCCATCTGCTTGGTGATGGATTTTGTACTTTTGTTTGTATCCTTGTGGTCACAGCTCACCTCAGCGGGGTTGACGTGTGTTCTTCAACCTTCTCTCTTAGTGCAGCTCAAATCCACCAGGTTACTTGCTGAATTTTTGTCCTTTAACTGTCCTACTGGAAGAGAGCCTCTGTGGAAAGCTGGCTTCAGTCAGCCATCTTGTCTCCTCCCTCTATTTATTGATTTTTTTCTGAAGGAATTTTTCAAGAACAAATCTTCCCTTTATGAAATACTCAGCTCTGCATTATACATCATTTAACACAATGGTTACCCTCCACTACAAAACCACCAAAAGCTAGAGCTCAGAGTTCTAATAAAACAATAGTACAAGAGGTAAAACATAGAAACAATATATTGATAAACAAAATTAACAGAACACCACCCAACATGTTCATAAGTCAGTATAAATTGCTTGAATTTCCCACTCAAGACACATAGGATGGCTCAATACATTGAAAACATACAAGCCAAATATCTGTTATACTCAGGAATCATGTCTAACCCACAAGAACTTTTACAGACTTAAGGCCGAGGAAGGCAAAAGCAATTCCATGCAAATGGAAAACAAAAACAGGCACAGACATATTTGTATCAGAGAAAATTGATTTTAAGTCAATAGTAAAGAAAGACAAAGATGGTCATTATGTAATGATAAAGGGAACACTTCAAGAAGAAGATGTAACAATCCTAAATATTTATGAATCTAACAGGTTGACCAAGATTCATAAAGAATTCCTACTAGATCTAAGCAAAGAGATAAACACCAACATTGACATTGCCAATGTTGTCCTTCACCCAACTGATAGAACTCGATAGCTCATTCAGCCAAAAAATACACAAGGAAAGCCAGGCACAGTGGCTACACCTGTCATCCTAGCACTCTGGGAGGCCAGAACAGGAAGATCACTTGAGCTCAGGAATTTGAGAGGGGCTTGAACAAGAGCAAGACCCCAATTAAAAAAAAAAAAGCCAGCAATATGGTGGGCACCTGTAATCCCAGCTACTTGGGAGGCTGAGGCATAAGGAGCCAATCTCTTTATCCCAAGAGTTTGAGGTTACTGTGAGCTATGGCATCATGGCACTCTACTGAGGGCAATAAAGTGAGACTCTGTCTGAACATAAAAAAAAATTGTAAGAAAGTAAAAAACATAAAATAAAGAAACATTGGGCCTAAGTGGGACTGTAGAACAATTGGGTCTCACAGACATTTACAGAACATTTTAACCCCAAACACTGAATACACATTGTACTAATCTCCATGACTGAATACATTTTAGATCACAAATATGTCTCTGAAAATTATACAGTACTTTTTATATAATACCATATATCCTCCCAGACCATAGTGAAATAAAAGTAGAAATCAATTCCACAAGAAGCACCTGGTGGAAATAATTCAACACAATGTCATGGAAATTAAACAATCTGCTGCTGAAGAATTATTAGATTGATGATGAAATTAAAGTGGAAATTTAAAAACTTCTTGAACTGATTAACACAGGGCACAAACTTTCAAAATCTAATGGGATACAGAAATAGCAGTCCTCAAGGGAAATTTCATATCCATAAACTCCTACAACTAAAAGACAGATCACAAATAAACAATCTAATGACACTTCTCAAGGAATTAAAAAAGGAAGAGGAGGCAGGGTGTGGTTGCTCATGCCTATAATCCTAGCACTGTGGTAGGCCAAGGCTGGTGTATCACCTGAGCTTAAGAGTTCCATACCAGCCTAAGCAAGAGCTGGACTCCATCTCTAAAAATAGCCAGATGTTGTGGTGGGCACTTGTAGTCCCAGTTACTTGGGAGGCTGAGGTAAGAGGATGGCTTTTGCCCAAGAGTTTGAAGTTGTTGTGAGCTATGATGTGAAAGAACTCTACACAGGGCGACAAAGTGACACTTTGTCTCAAAAAATGTATGTATATACATCCGCTACCACCAGGACAGCCCTGCCAGAGCCAGGAGAAGCCCTAGGCCACTGCCCCCTCCCTCATTCCTACTGTAAACCAACTGCATCATTGAACCTGTTCCAACAATCATTTTAAACATAGTGGATTACTTGGAAATTCTAGGTGTGCAGAGAAATGCTTCAGCCAAGGATATTAGAAAGGCTTACTGAAAACTAGCACTGAAGTGCCACCCAGATAAAAACCCTGAGAATAAAGAAGCAGAGAAAAAATTCAAACAAGTAGCTAAGGCATATGAGGTGTTGTCAGATCCTAAAAAAGCAGGGTATCTATGACAAATATGACAATGAAGGATTAAATAGTGGAGCAGGTGGAAGTCATTTTGACAATCCATTTGAGTTTGGCTTCACATTCCATAACCCAGAGGATATCTTTTGGGAATTTTTTGCTGGAAGGGACCTGTTTTCATTTGACTCCTTTGAAGAACCATTTAAGGATTTCATTGAGAATCAGGTCACCAATGAAGCAGAAACTGAGGAAAGGGGTCATTTTTCACTGTCTTCAATGGATTTCCACCTTTTGGAAATGGATTTTCTTCTTTTAACATAGGACTTTCTTCATTCAAGTCACTAGATGGGGGGGTGAGAGGTCACTTCCTTCTCTTCCATATCATTTGGTGGTAGTTAGATGGGCAAGTTCAAATCTATATCGACTTCTACAAAAATAGTTAATGGCAGAAAGATCACTACAAAGTGAATTGTGGAGAATGGTCAAGAAAGAGTGAACGTTGAGAAAGAAGGCCAACTCAGCTCCCTGACAATGAATGGTGTGGCAGAGGAGACCGCCTGGAGGAATGCATGAGCAGAGGCCAGAGCGCCCTGCAGGCTCCGCCCACCAGTGCCCTCTTGAGGAAGCCGCAGCCAACGGCTTCAGTGGGAATCGTGCCGCACTATGCCTCGGAGGACTGTGAGCCCGAGCGCCCGCGAGCCCCTGGGTCCTGGGAGGACACCACACCAGCAGCCCGGGTCAAGGAAGGTGGCAAGAATAATTACAGAAGCAGAAAGAGGAGTCGAAGAAGAACAAGAAGTCGGCCAAGGACAACTGCTAGCTGGACTGGCTAGGCACTCGCTCGCGGCCGTGGGCCCCTCATGGCTGTACACACCGTAGATAGTAGGATTTACAAGGCCACACTCTTTAATCAGGGTTAATAGGATTTTGGACACGTGTTACACATTGGTCAGGACGTGACCTCAGGAGAGGGAGTTGAGGAGATGGGCAGTGGGCATGTAAGTTTGGGAGGCAGCCTCCACTTCCTTACCATGTTTTGCTCAGCACTAACGCCGCCTGCGTTTTCCTCCTGAGCTGTCACCAGCACCCTGCCGTGACCGGTTTAACTCCAGAAATACAGTAAGGGCCCGGCAGGTAACATGCCTGTGCTGACTTCTTTCCTGCTGGCGGGGGTGTTTGCGCTGGGAATGTGCTTAGTACCAGGCAGATGGTTGAGCCCTCGGGGCACTTCCAGCCTCGTAGGGGAGGCTGCCAGGAATTGATTCAGAGATGAAATTATTTCTTATATTTATTGTTTTAGTTTTTTTTTTTTATTGTTGGGGATTCATTCAGGGTACAATAAGCCAGTTACACTGATTGCAATTGTTAGGCAAAGTCCCTCTTGCAATCATGTCTTGCCCCCAGAAAGTGTGACACACACTAAGGCCCCACCCCCTCCCTCCATCCCTCTTTCTGCTTCCACCCCCCATAACCTTAATTGTCATTAATTGTCCTCATATCAAGATTGAGTACATAGGATTCATGCTTCTCCATTCTTGTGATGCTTTACTAAGAATAATGTCCTCCACTTCCATCCAGGTTAATATGAAGGATGTAAAGTCTCCATTTTTTTTAATGGCTGAAGAGTATTCCATGGTATACATATACCACAGCTTGTTAATCCAGTCCTGGGTTGGTGGGCATTTAGGCTGTTTCCACATTTTGGCGATTGTAAATTGAGCTTCAATAAACAGTCTAGTACAAGTGTCCTTATGATAAAAGGATTTTTTTCCTTCTGGGTAGATGCCCAGTAATGGGATTGCAGGATCGAATGGGAGGTCCAGGTTGAGTGCTTTGAGGTTTCTCCATACTTCCTTCCAGAAAGGTTGTACTAGTTTGCAGTCCCACCAGCAGTGTAAAAGTGTTCCCTTCTCTCCACATCCACGCCAGCATCTGCAGTTTTGAGATTTTGTGATGTGGGCCATTCTCACTGGGGTTAGATGATATCTCAGGGATGTTTTGATTTGCATTTCTCTAATATAGAGAGATGATGGACATTTTTTCATGTGTTTGTTAGCAATTCGTCTGTCGTCTTTAGAGAAAGTTCTATTCATGTCTCTTGCCCATTGATATAACGGATTGTTGGCTTTTTTCATGTGGATTAATTTGAGTTCTCTATAGATCCTGGTTATCAAGCTTTTGTCTGATTGAAAATATGCAAAGATCCTTTCCCATTGTGTGGGTTGTCTCTTTGCTTTGGTTATTGTCTCCTTAGCTGTACAGAATCTTTTCAGTTTAATGAAGTCCCATTTGTTTATTTTTGTTGTTGTTGCAATTGCCATGGCAGTCTTCATCATGAAGTCTTCCCCCAGGCCAATATCTTCCAGTGTTTTTCCTATGCTTTCTTTGAGGATTTTTATTGTTTCATGCCTTAAATTTAAGTCCTTTATCCATCTCGAATCAATTTTTGTGAGTGGGGAAAGGTGTGGGTCCAGTTTCAGTCTTTTACATGTAGACATCCAATTCTCCCAACACCATTTATTGAATAGGGAGTCTTTCCCCCAAGGTAAGTTTTTGTTTGGTTTATTGAAGATTAGGTGGTTGTAAGATGTTAGTTTCATTTCTTGGTGTTCAATTCAATTCCAAGTGTCTATGTGTCTGTTTTTGTGCCAGTACCATGCTGTCTTGACCACTACGGTTTTGTAGTACAGACTAAAATCTGGTATGCTGATGCCCCCAGCTTTATTTTTGTTACTAAGAACTGCCTTAGCTATACGGCGTTTTTTCCGGTTCCATACAAAACGCAGAATCATTTTCTCCAAATCTTGAAAGTACGATGTAGGTACTTTGATAGGAATGGCATTGAATAGGTAGATTGCTTTGGGAAGTATAGACATTTTAACAATGTTGATTCTTCCCATCCATGAGCATGATATGTTCTTCCATTTGTTAATATCCTCTGCTATTTCCTTTCTGAGGAGTTCATAGTTTTCTTTATAGAGGTCCTTCACCTCCTTTGTTAGGTATATTCCTAGGTATTTCATTTTCTTTGAAACTATGGTGAAGGGAGTTGTGTCCTTAATTAGCTTCTCATCTTGACTGTTATTGGTGTACACAAAGGCTACTGACTTGTGGACATTGATTTTATATCCTGAAACATTACTGTATTTTTTGATGACTTCTAGGAGTCTTGTGGTTGAGTCTTTGGGGTTCTCTAAGTATAAGATCATGTCGTTAGCAAAGAGGGAGAGTTTGACCTCCTCTGCTCCCATTTGGATTCCCTTTATTTCCTTGTCTTGCCTAATTGTATTGGCTAGAACTTCCAGCACTATGTTGAATAGTAAAGGTGACAGAGGACAACTTTGTCTGGTTCCAGTTCTAAAAGGAAAAGCTTTCAGTTTTATTCCATTCAGTAAAATATTGGCTATGGGTTTGTCCTAAATAGCTTCAATCAGTTTTAGAAATGTGCCACCTATGCCTATACTCTTCAGTGTTCTAATTAGAAAAGGATGCTGGATTTTATCAAATGCTTTTTCTGCATCTATTGAGAGGATCATGTGATCTTTATTTTTGCCTCTGTTAATATGGTGGATAACGTTTATGGACTTGCGTATGTTAAACCAGCTTTGCATCCCTGGGATGAAGCCTACTTGATCATGATGAATGACTTTTTTGATGATAAGCTGTAATCTATTGGCTAGGATTTTGTTGAGAATTTTTGCGTCTATGTTCATGAGTGAGATTGGTCTGAAATTCTCCTTTTTGGTTGGGTCTTTTCCTGGTTTTGGTATCAGGGTGATGTTTGCTTCATAGAATGTGTTGGGGAAGATTCCTTCTTCCTCAGTTTTTTGGAATAATTTCTGCAGTACAGGAATAAGCTCTTCCTTGAAGGTTTGATAGAATTCTGGAGTGAAGCCATCTGGACCATGGCATTTTTTAGTTGGAAGCTTTTTTATTGTTTCTTTGATCTCAGTGCTTGAAATTGGTCTGTTCAGGAGGTCTATTTCTTCCTGGCTAAGTCTAGGGAGAGGGTGTGATTCCAAATAATGATCCATTTCCTTCACATTGTCAAATTTCTGGGCATAGAGTTTCTGGTAGTATTCAGAGATGATCTCTTGTATCTCTGTGGGATCAGTTGTTATTTCCCCTTTATCGTTTCTGATTGAGGTTACTAGAGATTTTACTTTTCTATTTCTAGTTAGTCTGGCCAATGGTTTATCTATTTTATTTATTTTTTCAAAAAACCAACTCCTTGTTTCATTAATTTTCTGAATGATTCTTTTGTTTTCAATTTCATTGATCTCTGATTTGATTTTGGAGATTTCTTTTCTTCTACTGAGTTTAGGCTTAGATTGTTCTTCTTTTTCCAATTCCATAAGATCTCTTGTGAGATTGTTGATGTGCTCTCTTTCTGTTTTTCGAATGTAGGCATCTAAAGCGATGAATTTTCCTCTCAAAACTGCTTTTGCAGTATCCCACAGGTTTTGGTAGCTTGTGTCTTCCTTGTTCTTACGCTCAAGGAAGTTAATGATTTCCTGTTTTATTTCTTCCTGCACCCGTCTGTTATTCAACAGAAGATTGTTTAATTTCCATGCCTTTGGGTGGGGTCGAGCATTTTTGTTAGAGTTGAGTTCCACCTTTAGTGCCTTATGGTGTGAGAAGGTACAAGGTAAAATTTCAATTCTTTTGATTCTGTTGATATTTGTTTTGTGTCCCAGGATATGATCAATTTTGGAGGATGCTCCATGGGGTGATGAGAAGAATGTATATTCTTTATCTTTGGGGTGGAGTGTTCTATATGCGTCTATCAAGCATAGTTGTTCTAGGGTCTCATTTAAATCTCTTATATCTTTGTTTGATTTCTGTTTAGAGGATCTGTCCAGCTCTGTAAGAGGTGTGTTAAAGTCCCCTGTTATGATGGTATTATCAGATATCATATTGCTCAGACTGAGTAAGGTCTGCTTCAAGAATCTGGGAGCATTTAAATTGGGTGCATAAATATTTAGAATTGAAATGTCTTCTTGTTGTATTTTTCCCTTGACCAATATAAAGTGACCATCTTTGTCTTTTTTGACTTTAGTTGCTTTAAATCCACATGTATCTGAAAATAAGATTGCAACTCCTCTTTTCTTCTGAATTCCATTTGCCTGAAAAATTGTCTTCCAACCCTTGACTCGGAGCTTTAATTTGTCTTTTGAAGCCAGGTGTGTTTCTTGCAGACAGCAAATGGATGGCTTGTGTTTTTTAATCCAGTCAGCCAATCTATGTCTCTTCAGAGGGGAATTCAAGCCATTAACATTTATTGAGATAATTGATAAGTGTGGTAGTATTCTATTCGTCTTATTTGGTGAGAGTCCATTGCTTAGTTTTATCTTTTGCATCAGTGTGGAGGTTAGGTTCTATCCTTTGATTTCTGAGTTCTTACTTTGCCTCTGATCCATTGTGGTGGTCAGTGTGCAGAACAGGTTGAAGTATTTCCTGTAGAGCTGGTCTTGTTGTGGCGAATTTCCTCAATGTTTGTATATCCGTAAATGATTTGATTTCTCCGTCAATTTTGAAGCTTAGCTTAGCAGGGTACAGAATTCTGGGCTGGAAATTGTTCTGTTTAAGTAGATTAAAGGTAGATGACCATTGTCTTCTTGCTTGGAAAGTTTCATCAGAGAAGTGTGCGGTCACTCTGATGGATTTGCCCCTGTAGGTCAACTGGCGCTTACTCCTGGCAGCTTGCAGAATCTTTTCTTTTGTCTTGACTTTGGATAGGTTCATCACAATGTGTCTTGGAGAAGCTCGGTTAGAGTTGAGGCGACCTGGGGTCCGATATCCCTCTGAAAGCAGTGTGTCAGAATCATTGGTGATATTTGGGAAATTTTCTTTTATAATATTCTCTAGTATGGCTTCCATTCCTCTGGGGCATTCTTCTTCCCCTTCTGGAATTCCTATAACTCGTGTGTTGGAACGCTTCATAAAGTCCCATAATTCTGACAGTGACCGTTCTGCTTTCTCTCTCTTCTTTTCTGCCTCTTTACTATCTGAGTTATCTCAAAAACTTTGTCTTCTACCTCTGAAATTCTTTCTTCTGCATGGTCTAACCTGTTGCTGATACTTTCCATTGCATCTTTAAGTTCCCTGATTGACTGTTTCATTTCCTTCAGCTCTGCTATATCCTTTTTATATTCTTCATATCGTTCATCTCTGATTTGATTCTGTTTTTGGATTTCCTTTTGGTTATTTTCCACTTTATTAGCAGTTTCCTTCATTGTTTCCATCATTTCTTTCATTGTTTTCAACATGTGTATTCTAAATTCCCTTTCTGTCATTCCTAACATTTCTGTATAGGTGGAATCCTCTGCAGTAGCTACCTCATGGTCCCTTGATGGGGTTGTTCTGGACTGGTTCTTCATGTTGCCTGGAGTTTTCTGCTGATTCTTCCTCATGAGTGATTTCTTTTATCTGTTTCCTTGCCCTAATTTTCCTTTCACTTCCTCTTGCTCTTTAAGATCTTGTGCCTGTGGACTAAGGGTTACAGGACCAGAAGGGTGAGAAGGTTGAAGAGCAAAAAAGGGATGAAAGAAAGTAGGACCGAGTGATAAGAAAAAAAAGAAAGATAGAGAAAGGAGAGGGGGTGGGGATAAGGAATATTGACAAAAAGAAGAGAGGCACAGAAAGAGGGAGACAGGGCAATATAGGTGTACAGTAGGGTACTTTGACACAACCTTAAAAAACCCCACCTTCTGGGGGTGCCCAGTTGGGTGGTTCCCTTGAGGTCAGCAGCTCTTTGCTAACCTGATCAGACACAGTACCCCACCTCTACCAAGTAGGGAGGAAAGACAAAAATGCTATAAATCAAACCAAAACAAGCAAACAGAAAACTTTACGGGGATAAAATTGGGTGAAAAACCAAATGATAGCGGTAGAAACACTAGCAAAAATGAAGTTGTAGTTATTAAAAAAGGCAGCAATGGGAAATTATAATTAAACTAGAAAAATTGAGAAAGAAAAAGGGATCTGTATGGAAAAGATTGAAATTAAAAAACAAAGGAACATCAACAACATCAAAATAAACAAACAAAAAAAAAGAAAAAATACACAACCAAAAACAAAGCAGTTTGTATATGTTATTGAATATTGTCTGGGCAACATGTGGTCTTCTGGGGTATGAGATGTTAGTCACAGTTCTGATACAACTGGAGGCTGCTGATTTCTCAAACCCTAGCAGGTAGACACCCTAAATCTCTCTTCAGCCCACTTAAAAGGCACTTTGAACTTGTAAACTTGCTGAGCAGAATCTTTCCCAGCTTTCTCGCTGGAATCACTGCTGAAGTGGCTATCCACTTACCCAGTGTGCCAAAACCGGTCTCACTCTGCCCCTGAGGGTTAGGGCTGCAAGGCGGCTCAGAACCCACCCTTAGGCTACTTGGTTGCTGGGTTACCAGCTCCCACCCGTTTCTAGCTCTGCGACCCTGAGGGCGGAGCTTGCCGGGGCAGATCACTGACAATGGTTCCGTGTGACCCACCGCCAAACACTATTAGCTCTGTCTGGCTCAGCGGCTCAGACTGGGGCCCTAGACAACGGCCAAAGTTCTCCGCACGCCCGCTCAGGCCTTCCCCAAGGCAGTTCAACTCAGTGCCAAGTCCAAGGACATCAAAACAGTTCACAGTTAAGGCCTTTCTGGTTTGCAGTCTCGCTGCTACTGAACTTACAGTTGTGGGCGGGTTTAGACGGATTGAACACACGCGACCACTTGCCGGTTTTCCGCTGTTTTAGTCCTCCTCTTGGGGTCCAGAAGTCTCTCGCTGACTCCCTGTATCCTCCTAGGAGTGATGATAGGCAGTTCCCACCAGCCAGAGATGCCTGGAATCCTATCTCCCCAGACTCACGGTGCCCAGATGCAAGGAAGCTGTTACTCGGCTGCCATCTTGCTCCGCCTCTATTCTTTTAGTTTTAATCCTTTACAGGGAGCCCAAATTTAACTTCAAATATTATTTAGTTATTGATAAATTTCATCCTTTTTTCTTGGACACACAAGTGTTCTTTTTAGCAAAAAAAAAAGTTTTTGCTGAGCAAAACCGTGGAGCTTCTGTAGGTGAGGGTAACACTAGGAAGCCCCAGGCTACTGTTCACACAACATTCAAAAGTAATCCTACATTGAGCAAGAAGGCTAAACCAAGTATTTCAGCTCACAAATGTTGCCTCCTTAAACATAATTATTCTAGGTAGATTCTGCCCCACTTCCAGCATTACCCCATTTGTAGGACGCGAGGCTTCCTTTCCTGCGCCTGTGAGCACTGGGTGGGATCTCACTGCCCTCACCCCTTCCCCGCACACTCCCTTTGGTGACTTTTTTCTTCCTTTTTACCTGAAGATGCGTTGTTCACATTGCTTTTGCCTTGTTCTCTTGGAGGTGACTGAAAAAATGCCAGCAGTTTTAATCTAGACAGTACACATAATGATGTTATAGGCTGGAAGGCAGAAACCAGCATAGTCCATGGTGCTGAGGTGATGTTTGCGGAAGAGGTTGCAGCGTTTGTGTTTGCTTTTGGTGGGGAGGGTGCAGATGTTCAGCCAGGCAGTGGACTGTTATTTGATGTTTTTTGTGGAAAATGTAACCCTAAATGCATTATGTGTTTTAATTGCTACCTACATGAACAAATAAAATGCTACAGACAAAACACACATATACTTATCTATATATTTTCAATACAGTTTTCTAACTTTCCTTGCCTTGATAACTTCTAAACTGTATGCTCTGGATACCTCTTTGTTGCAAAGGCTGTAGATGAGACAGTTCATAATGGGGGCAAGAATGGTGTAGAAGGTTGACACCATGTTTGTCCTGGTCTGGTGAATTGTTCTAGCTGGTCTCATTTTCATGAACATTGCACCTACAATAAAAATCTTATAAATGAGGTAAACATTTAGAGACCAAAGAGAACCCCCTCTGTTTTATTTAAAGCTTTGCTTCAATGTGCCATTTTGGAGACTAAAGGGGTTTGTATTGGCACTGCGAATAAAGGTACAACTTTCTGAAATGGGCCCAAACAGGTCAAGATAGGCAGAATCCAAGATGTAGTTGTGTAGGGTAGGGGGTACTTCCAGAAATGAGCCTGGAGAAGTGAATCAAATCATATCGTGAATGCTTCAATTTTGTTTCTAATGGAGGATACATCAAATAAGTGTTTTAAACTGTGAAGGTATATAGTGATGATAAATGATATAACGTGAGAAAATCTATTGGATGTTAATATGTGACACTTTCGCTGAGGTAAGTCTGCCAGTATGGAGACCAGATAGCAAATATATGTAGCCGTCCAGGGGAGTGAGGGTTAGGCAATGATAGAATAGGAAAGGGAAGATAGGTCAGAAATAAAATTGATCATAAAATCTTTGTAAAAGGCTATCAATCATTGTCTCTAGCCCCCATTTTAAAAACCATGTCTCTAAAAATCATACTATAAAGGACTTTTTCTAGAGTTCCAAATTAACTATACCCCAAACTCAATCCAAAGCTAGACTCACTTTCATTTATTTATTTCTTTTTTTATGTGTGACACAGCCTCACTCTAGTCACCCTGGGTATAGTGCCATGGCATCATCATAGCTCACAGCAACCTTGAACTCCTGGCTGTCAACAATCCTCTTGCCTCAGTTTTTGTATATGTTTCTTTCTTTCTTTTTTCTTTTTAGTAAAGATGTGGTCTCACTCTGCTCAAACTGGTCTCAATATTCTGAGCTCAAGCAATCCACCCAATTCCGCTTACCAAAGTGCTAGGATTACAGGCGTGAGCCACTGCACTGGTCTAAGTGTCACTTTTATATCTGCCTAATATACATCACTACCCTCTGGAATCTTTTGACATTCCAGACTTCAAAGCTTGAGATAATGAAATGTCTTTATCATTTTTATATGGTTTTTATTTTAATTTAGCAGTCTAAAAAGTCCATTTTGCCATACCCATTTCATGCTTTTTTTATACTGAATATTGATTAAGTAAAGATTATATATTATTCTTTATGTTAATCTTTAGTGTTTATTTTTTATTCCATTAAAAATATACTAAGCAGGTAGTAGATTTAATTCTGTGGAATTCAATTGTATTTTTTTTTTAATTTTCACATATACATGTGTTCATTATGCTTCCACTTTTTACCTTCACAAAATTAAAAAGGCTTAAAATTTAACAACAATAACAATGTTTAAGATAGGGACCAGAAACAAAAACCTTGCAAAGAACGAATGAAGAAAAGAAAAGAAAATCAGACAAGAAAAGAAAATCATAAAAGAAATCAGACAATTGCTGCAATGAAGTATTAAGCAATGTAAAGAAAGTAACATTCACATTGTCAAATAAGAGTATGTCTATTATAGAATGCTTTGACTCTGAGGTTCAGTATGGAGTCACCAATTAACTACTTTTTATTTTTTTCCCCAAAGTATCAAAGAATAGAAATTACATTTATTTTTTGTTGCTCTCGGTAGAGTGGCATCATAGCTCACTGCAACCTCAAACTATTGGACTCCAACAATCTTCCCGCCTCAGCCTCTGAGTAGCTTGGACTACAGATGCCTGCCACAAGGCCCAGCTATTTTTTTTTTGTTTGTTTTTTTAATTTTTTAATTTTTTTTATTAAATCATAGCTGTGTACATTAGTGTGATCATGGGGCACCATACACTTGGTTCATAGACCATTTGACACATTTTCATCACACTAGTTAACATAGCCTTCCTGGCATTTTCTATTTTTGGAGAGGGTGTCTTGTGCTAGCTAAGGCTGGACTCAAACTCCTTAACTCAAGCAATTCAACTGCTTTGGCTTTCCAGAGTGCCAGGATTGCAGGTGTGAACCACTGTGCCTGTGCTTAAGTAAATTTTATAAAAATTTAATCATGGTTTTTTTGGGGGGGGTTTGTTGTTGTTTTTTCATTTTTTTTTTTTTTCATTGTTGGGGATTCATTGAGAGTAAAATAAGCCAGGTTACACTGATTGCATTTGTTAGGTGAAGTCCCTCTTGCAATCGTATCTTGCCCCCAAAAGGTGTGGCACATACCAAGGCCCACCCCCCTCCCTCCTTCCCTCTCTCTGCTCTTCCTTTCCCCATCTCTCCCTACTTCTTTCTCTCTCTGGTCTGCCCTTCCTCAACCCACACCATGACCTTCATTGTCCTCATATCAAAATTGAGTACATAGGATTCATGCTTCTCCATTCTTGTGATGCTTTACTATGAATAATGTCTTCTTTCCATCCAGGTTAATACAAACGATGTAAAGTCTCCATTTTTTTAATGGCTAAATAGTACTCCATGGTGTACTTATACCACAGCTTGTTAATCCATTCCTGGGTTGGTGGGCATTTAGGCTGTTTCCACATTTTGGCGATTGTAAATTGAGCTGCAATAAACAGTCTAGTACAACTGTCCTTAGGATAAAAGGATATTTTTCCTTCTGGGTAGATGCCCAGCAATGGGATTGCAGGATCAAATGGGAGGTCTAGCTTGAGTGCTTTGAGGTTTCTCCATTCTTCCTTCCAGAAAGGTTGTACTAGTTTGCAGTCCCACCAGCAGTGTAAAAGTGTTCCCTTCTCTCCACATCCACGCCAGCATCTGCAGTTTTGAGATTTTGTGATGTGGGCAATTCTCGCTGGGGTTAGATGGTATCTCAGGGTGGTTTTGATTCGCATTTCTCTAATAGATAGGGATGATGAACATTTTTTCATATGTTTGTTAGCCATTCATCTGTCTTCTTTAGAGAAGGTTCTATTCATGTCACTTGCCCATTGATATATGGGATTGTTGGCTTTTTTCATGTGGATTTATTTGAGTTCTCTATAGATCCTGGTTATCAAGCTTTTATATGATTCAAAATATGCAAATATCCTTTCCCATTGTGTAGGTTGTCTATTTCCTTTGGCTGTTGTCTCCTTAGCTGTACAGAAGCTTTTCAGTTTAATGAAGTCCCATTTGTTTATTTTTGTTGTTGCAATTGCCACTGCAGTCTTCTTCATGAAGTCTTTCCCCAGGCCAATATCTTCCAATGTTTTTCCAATGCTTTCTTTGAGGATTTTTATTGTTTCATGCCTTAAATTTAAGTCCTTTATCCATCTATAATCAATTTTTGTGAGTGAGGAAAGGTGCGGGTCCAGTTTCAGTCTTTTACATGTGGGTATCCAGTTCTCCCAACACCATTTATTGAATAGGGAGTCTTTCCCCAAGGTATGTTCTTGTTGGGTTTATCAAAGATTAGGTGGTTGTAAGATGTTAGTTTCATTTCCTGGTTTTCTCTTTGATTCCAAGTGTCTATGTGTATATTTTTGTGCCAGTACCATGCTGTCTTGAGCACTATGGCTTTGTAGTACAGCCTAAAATCTGGTATGCTGATGCCCCCAGCTTTATTTTTATTACTAAGAACTGCCTTAGCTATACGGGGTTTTTTTCAGGTTACATACAAAACTCAGAATCATTTTTTCCAAATATTCAAAGTACAATGTTGGTATTTTAATAGGAATGGCATTGAATAAATAGATTGCTTTGGGAAGTATATACATTTTAACAATGTTGATTCTTTCTAACCATGAGCATGGTATGTTCTTACATTTGTTAATATTCTCTGCTATTTCCTTTCTGAGGATTTCATAATTTTCTTTATAGAGGTCCTTCACCTCCTTCGTTAGGTATATTCCTAGGTATTTATTTTCTTTGAAACTATGGTGAAGGGAGTTGTGTCCTTAATTAGCTTCTAATCTTAACTGTTATTGGCATTTACAAAAGCTACTGACTTGTGGACATTGATTTTATATCCTGAAACATTACTGTATTTTTCGATGACTTCTAGGAGTCTTGTGGCTGAGTCTTTGGGATTCTCTAAGTATAAGATCATGTCATCAGCAAAGAGGGAGAGTTTGATCTCCTCTGCTCCCATTTGGATTCCCTTTATTTCCTTGTCTTGCCTAATTGTATTGGCTAGAACTTCCAGCACTAGTTGAAAAGTAAAGGTGACAGAGGACAACCTTGTCTGGTTCCAGTTCTAAGAGGAAAAGCTTTCAGTTTTACTGCATTTGGTAAAATATTAGCTGTGGGTTTGTCATAGATAGCTTCAATCAGCTTTAGAAATGTACCACCTATGCCTATACTCTTCAGTGTCCTAATTAGAAAAGGATGCTGAATTTTATCTAATGCTTTTTCTGCATCTATTGAGAGGATCATATGATCGTTATTTTTGCATCTGTTAATATGGTGGATAACGTTTATGGACTTGTGTATGTTAAACCAGCCTTGCATCCCTGAGATGAAACCTACTTGATCATGATGTATGACTTTTTTGATGATAAGCTGTAATCTATTGGCTAGGATATTGTTGAGAATTTCTACATCTATATTCATGAGTGAAATTGATCTGAAATTCTTCTTTTGGTTGGGTCTTTTCCTGGTTTTGGTGTCAGGGTGATGTTTGCATCATAGAATGTTTTGGGGAAGATTCCTTCTTCCTCAATTTTTTGGAGTAATTTCTGCAGTACAGGAATAAGCTCTTCCTTGAAGGTTTGATAGAATTCTGGAGTGAAGCCATCTAGACCAGGGCATTTTTTGGTTGGAAGATTTTTTATTGTTTCTTTGATCTCAGTGCTTGAAATTGGTCTGTTCAGGAGGTCTATTTCTTCCTGGCTAAGTCTAGGGAGAGGGTGTGATTCCAAATATTTATCCATTTCCTTCACATTGTCAAATTTCTGGGCATAGAGTTCCTGGTAGTATTCAGAGAGAATCTCTTGTATCTCTGTGGGATCAGTTGTTATTTCCCCTTTATCATTTCTGATTGAGGTTACTAGAGATTTTACTTTTCTATTTCTCGTTAGTCTGGCCAATGGTTTATCTATTTTATTTATTTTTTCAAAAAACCAATTTCTTGTTTCATTAATTTTCTGAATGATCCTTTTGTTTTCAATTTCATTGATCTCTGATTTGATATTGGATATTTCTTTTCTTCTACTGGGTTTAGGCATGGTTGTTCTTTGTTTAGGTTGTTCTTCTTTTTCAATTCCATAAAATGGCTTGTGAGTTTGTTGATACACTCTCTTTCTGTTTTTCAATTGTAGGCATCTAAAGCGATAAATTTTCCTCTCAAAACAGCTTTTGCAGTATCCCACAGGTTTTTGTAGCTTGTGTCTTCATTGTTCTTATGTTCAAGGAGGTTAATGATTTCCTGTTTTATTTCTTCCTGCACCCATCTGTTATTCAACAGACGGTTGTTTAACTTCCATGCCTTTGTGTGGGGTTGAATGTTTTTGTTAGTGTTGAGTTCCCCCTTTAGTGCCTTATAGTCTGAGAAGATACAAGGTAAAATTTCAGTTCTTTTGATTCTGTTGATATTTTTTTGTGTGTCCCAGGATATGATCAATTTTGGAGAATGTTCCATAGGGTGATGAGAAGAATGTATATTCTTTATCTTTGGGATGGACTGTTCTATATCCGTCTGTCAAGCACAATTGTTCTAGGATCCCATTTAAATCTCTTATATCTTTATTTAATTTCTGTTTAGAGGATCTGTCCAGCTCTGTAAGAGGAGTGTTAAAGTCCCCTGTTATAATGGTATTATCAGATATCATATTGCTCAGACTAAGTAAGGTCTGTTTCAAGAATCTGGGAGCATTTAAATTGGGTGCATAAATATTTAGAATTGAAATGTTTTCTTGTTGTATTTTTCCCTTGACCAATATAAAGTGACCATCTTTGTCTTTTTTGACTTTAGTTGCTTTAAATCCACATGTATCTGAAAATAAGATGGCAAGTCCTCTTTTCTTCTGAATTCTGCTTGCCTGAAAAATTGTCTTCCAACCCTTGACTTGGAGTTTTAATTTGTCATTTGAAGCCAGGTGTGTTTCTTGCAGACAGAAAATGAATGGCTTGTGTTTTTTAATCCAGTGAGCCAATCTGTCTCTTCAGTGGGGAATTCAAGCTATTAACATTTATTGAGGTAATTGATGAGTGTGGAGTGTGGTATTATTCTATTCATGTTATTTTGTAAGAGTTCATTGCTTAGTTTTATCTTTTGCATCAATATGGAAGTTAGGTCCTGTCCTTTAATTTCTGAGTTTTTACTTTGCTGCTGATCCATTGTGATGGGTAGTGTGTCGAACAGGTTGAAGTATTTCCTGTACAGCTAGTCTTATTGTGGCAAATTTCCTCAATGTTTGTATATGCATAAATGATTTGATTTCTCCATCAGTTTTAAAGCTTAGCTTAGCAGGATATAGAATTCTGGGCTGAAAATTGTCTTGTTTAAGTAGATTAAAGGTAGGTGACCATTGTCTTCTTGCTTGGAAAGTTTCATTAGAGAAGTCTGTGATCACTCTGATGGATTTTCCCCTGTAGGTCAACTGGCACTTACTTCTGGCAGCTTGCAGAATCTTTTCTTTTGTCTTGACTTTGGACAGGTTCATCACAATGTTTCTTGGGGAAGCTCGGTTAGAGTTGAGGCAACCTGGGGTCCTATATCCCTCTGAAAGCAGTGTGTCAGAATCTTTGGTGATATTTGGGAAATTTTCATTTATAATATTCTCTAGTATGGCTTCCATTCTCCTGGGGCTTTCTTCTCCCCCTTCTGGGATTCCTATAACTCATAAGTTGGAACACTTCATAAAGTCCCATAATTCTGACAGTGAACGATCTGCTTTCTCTCTCTTCTTTTCTGCCTCTTTAACTATGAGTTATGTCAAAAACTTTGTCCTCTACCTCCAAAATTCTTTCTTCTGCATGGTCTAACTTGTTGCTGATACTTTTTATTGCATCTTTAAGTTCCCTAATTGACTGCTTCAGTTCCTTCAGCTCTGCTATATCCTTTCTATAGTCTTCATATCATTCATCCCTTATTTAATTCTGTTTTTGGATTTCATTTTGGTTATTTTCCACTTTATTAGCAGTTTCCTTCATTGTTTCCATCATTTCTTTCACTGTTTTCATCTTGTGTATTCTAAATTCCTTTTCTGTCATTCCTAACATTTCTTTATAAGTGGAATCCTCTGCAGTAGCTACCTCAGGGTCCCTTGGAGGGTTTTCTCTGGACTGATTCTTCATGTTGCCTGGAGTTTTCTGCTGATTCTTCCTCATGGGTGATTTATTTAATCTGTTTCCTTGCCCTAATTTTCCTTTCACTTCCTCGTGCTCTTTAAGTTCCCATGCCTGTGGACTTAAGTTTCGATGAGTCTTTTGGTACTGGACCAGAAGGATGAGAATATTGAAGAGCAAGAAGAGATAAAAGAAAGAAATAAAGTAAGAAAAGAAAATAGAGAAATGAGAGGGGGTTGGTAAAAGGGAATATTGACAAAAAGAAGAGAGGCACAGAAAGAGGGAGACAGTGCAATATAGATGTACAGTAGGGTACTTGGCACAAACTTAAAAAAAAAACAACCTCTGGGGATGCCTTGTTGTGTAGTTTCCTTGACATCATCAGCTCTTTGCTAACCTGATTGGACACAGTACCTCACCTCCACCAAGTAGAGAGGAAAGACAAAAATGCTATAAATCAAACCAAAACAAACAAACATAAAACTTTATGGGATAAAATTGGGTGAAAAAACAAATAATAGGGGTAGAAACACTTGCTAAAATGTTCTAATTATTGAAAAAGGTAGCAATGGGAAATTGTATTCAAACTAGAAAAATGGACAAATAAAGAAAGAAAAGAAAAAATCTGTATGGAAAAGGTTGAAATTAAAAAACAAAACAACAACAAAATAAACAAAAAACAAACAAACAAAAAAAAGCAGTATATATATGTTGTTGAATATTTTCTGGGCAACAGGTGGTCTTCTGGGGTATGAGATGCTAATCACAATGCTGATGCAACTGGAGGCCTCTGTGATTTCTCAAACTCCACAGGGTGGAGATCCTAAATCTCTCTTTGGCCCACTTAAAAGGCAGTTTAACCTTCTAAACTTGGCTAAGCGGAAGCTTTCCCAGGAAAGTGCTTGTCGCTGGGATCACTGCTGAAGTGGCTATTCACTTACCCAGGGTGCCAAAACCAGTCTCACTCTGCCCCTGAGGGTTAAGGCTGTAAGACGGCTCAGTACCCGCCTTTAGGCTGCTCAGTCACTAGATTACTAGCTCCCGCCCAATCCTTGCTCTGGGACCCTGAGGGTAGAGCTTGCTGGGGAAGTTTTCTAACAATGGCTCCCTGTGGCTCACAGCCAAACACTATTAGCTTCATCTGGCTCAGCAGCTCGGTCCGGGGCCCTAGACAATGCCCAAAGTTCTCTGAACTCCTGCTCAAGCTGTCCCCAAGGCAGTTCAACTGAGTGCCAAGTCCAAAAACACGAAAACAGTTCACAGGTAAGGCCTTTCCAGTTTGCAGTCTCGCTGTTGCTGCACTTACAGCTGCCGGTGAGATTAGACCAATCGAACACATGCAACCACTTGCCAGTTTTCCACTGTTTTTGTCCTCCTCCTGGGGTCCAGAAGTCTCTTACTGACTCCCTGTATCCTCAAAGGGATGGTTATAGGCATATCCCACCAGCCAGAGATGCCTGGAGTCTTATCTCCCCAGACTCACAGTGCCCAGTTGCAGGGAAGATGTTACTCGGCTGCCATCTTGCTCTCACTCCTGTTTTTTTTTTTTTTTCTTTTTTGTGATAGACCTCCATAACGTACCAAATAGATGGAAATAGTAAGCTTTATCTTAATATTACAAACTAAACATGCAATTCTGTATATCACACCAAAGATTAAACACTTCCAAGGACAAACCAGGCTCACTAACACCTCCATTGTATTCAGTCTCTATCTTGCACAATTCCTTATTTCTGATGTAAAAATTCTTTTGAAATCTTTTTGCTAATGATACTATCCCCAGGGATTATTCTAGTTATGTGTTGACTTTCTAAGTGAACATCTGCCAATTGCAGTTAATAGTAAAAGTCTTTCAAAATAGGCAAACTATATAATAAAATCCCCCTTTTTTAATGGCACACAAAAATATATGACTTTTTTTTTTTTTGAGAAGGAACCTCATTTTATAACCCCCAGTAAAGGGCCATGGCATCACAGCTCACAGAAACCTCAAACTCCTGGTGTCCAGCAATGCTCTTTCCTCAGCCTCCCAAGTAGCTGGCTCTATAGTCACCCACGGCAATACCCAGCTACTTTTCGGATGGGGTCTTCTTCTTTCTCAGGTTGGTCTCAAACTCCTGAGCTAAGGCAAATCACCCACCTCAGCCTCCAAGAGTGCTACGATTAAGAGTGAGCCATTGTGCCTGGCTTTATTTTGAAAATGTATTTCACATTAGTCAGAGGGTACAAATGATTTGGATACATTGTTTGCATTTGCTAAGCAAACTTTAAGTTATAGTTGGGCCCCTCACATGGGGGGGTGCTTACATTATGCTTATTAGTGAGAGTTTACCAATCCCCCTCCCTCCCTTGTTCTCCTCTTTCCCTCCCTCCTTACTTGAATTCAATTGTGTTTTTCTCCTGTGTGGACATGTAGTTACTTATCTATTGGTTTCATATTGGTATTGAGTAAATTGCATACTTGCTTTTCTATTCTTGTCATATTATACTAAGAAGAGTATTCTTCAACTACATCCAGGTAAATATCAAAGATGTAAAGTCTCCATCTTTTTATAGCTGAATAGCATTCCATGATATAAATATACTGCAGTTTATTAATCCATTCGTGTGTTGCTGGGTACTTAGGTTGATTCCACCTCTTGATGATTGTGAATTACACTGCTAGGAACATTCTAGTGCAAAAGTCCTAGAATGAAGTTTTTTTTTTTTCTGGGTAGAAACCTAGTAACTGGATTTTGGGATCAAATAAAAGGTTTACTTTTAGCTCTGAGAATTCTCCATAGTTTTTCCCAAAGAGATTGTATTAGTTTGAAATTCCACCAACAGTGCAAAAGTCTTCCCTTTCTCTCCACATTCATGTCAGGATCTGTAGTTTTGCAACTTTGTGGCATGAGTCATTCACATCAGGGTTAGGTGATATCTTAGGATGGTTTTGATTTGCATTTCTCAGATACTTAGGGGTAAAAGGACCAGTAAAATTGCATGCATTGTCATGTAAAACATGATGTTTTTAAGAATCTATACATTGTCAAATATTTTTTTTTTTTTTTGTAGAGACAGAGTTTCACTTTATTGCCCTCGGTAGAGTGCCGTGGCGTCACACAGCTCACAGCAACCTCCAACTCCTGGGCCTAGGTGATTCTCCTGCCTCAGCCTTCCGAGTAGCTGGGACCACAGGCGTCCGCCACAACGCCCAGCTATTTTTTTGTTGCAGTTTGGCCGGGGCCGGGTTTGAACCCGCCACCCTCGGTATATGGGGCCGGCGCCCTGCTCACTGAGCCACAGGCACCGCCCCATTGTCAAATATTTAATGCTAGATAGTTAGCAAATGCTTTACCACACAGTTATCATTTTTATGGTGAGAATACTTCATAACAATTGTCTTAGCATTTTCAAGATATGATATATCATAAACTATAGTCACCAGTGTGGATAATAGATCTCTTTTATTATTATTATTATTGATGCATTTATGGGGTTCAGTGTACTGCTTTGATATACAATGTGAAATGCTTACATTGAATTAAGTAACACATCCATCACAAATATACTCATTTCTTTCTTTCTTTTTTTTTTTTTAGAGACAGAGTCTCACTCTGTCTCCCTTGGTAGAATGCCATGGTGTCACAGCTCACAGCAAACTCCAGGTCTTGGGATTAGGCGGTTCTCTTGCCTCAGCCTCCCGAGTAGCTGGGTTACAGTTGCCCAGCACAACACCTGGCTATTTTTTTGTTGCAGTTTGGCCGGGGTGGGTTTGAACCTGCCACCCTCTGTATTGGGGCTGGCACCCTTCTCACTGAGCCACAGGCACAGCCCATACTTATTTCTTAATACTTTTGAAATGTACCATTGCAACATGCACATTATGTGAAGTCCCCTAATACTCTCCCTCCTCCCATAACCCCCCTCCCCACCCCTCTCTCTCCTCTTCTCTTCTACTTTCTGGACTATAGTTATGTTTTGCCATTCATATGAATGTGTAAGTGATTATATATTGACTTCATAGTAGTATTGAGTACGTTGGATACTTTTTTTCCATTCTTGAGGTACTTTACTAAGAAGAATAAGTTCCAGCTCCATCCAGGTAAACATAAAAGATGTGAAGTCTCCATCTTTTTACTGCTGCCTAGTATTCCATGGTGTACATATACCACAAATTATTAATCTTTTCGTGGGTTGATGGGCCCTTTGGCTGTTTCCATGTCGTGGCTATTATGAATTGGGCTGCAATAAACATTCTGCTGGAAATGTCTTTCTTGTAAAATAATTTTTGATCATCTGGTAGAGGAATTGCAGCATCAAATGGTAGGTTTACTTTTAGTACCTTGAGTGTTCTCCAAACTTCTTTCCAAATAGATCGTATTAGCTTGCATTCCGACCAGAAGTGTAGAAGTGTTTCCTTCTCTCCACAACCACACCAACATCTTTAGTTTGGGGATTTTGTGGTGTGGGCTAATCTTACTGGAGTTCAATGATTTTTCAAAGTGGTTTTGATTTACATTTCTCTGATGATTAAGGATGATGAGGTGTGTTTGCAGGCCATGTGCCTGTCCTCAGAGAATTTTCCGTTCAAGTCTCTTGCTGACATAGAAATGGGGCTATTTGTTCTTTTCTTATTGATAAGTTTGAGTTCTCTGTAGATTCTAGTTATCAGACCTTTGTCAGAAGCATAACCTGCAAAAATCTTCTCCCATACTGAAGGTTGTCTGTTTGTGTTACTTACTGTGATCTTGGCTATGCAAATTTTTTTAGTTTTATCAGATTCCAGTAATGTATTTTTGGTGTTGCTTCAGTTGCCCAGGCGGTCTTCCTAATAAAATATTCCCCCAAGCCAATTTCTTCAAGTGTTTTCCCTGCATTCTCTTCTAGTATTTTTACAGTTTCATGTCTTAAGTTTAAATCTTTTATCCAGTGAGAATCAATTTTTGTTAATGGTAGAAGGTGGGGGTCCAGTGTAAGTCTTCTATAGGTCACCAGCCAGTTCACCCATCACCACTTGTTAAATTGGGAGTCTTTCCCCCACTGAATATTTTTTATATGCTTGTCAAAGATCAAATAATGGTAAGTGTCTGGGTTCATCTCTTGGTTCTCTATTCTGTTCCATAAATCTACTGCTGTTTTTGTGCCAGTACCATGCTGTTTTAACCACTGTATATTTATAGTACAGCCAAAAGACTGGTAACGTGATACCTCTTAATTTGTTCTTATATCTGAATAATGTATTTGCTATTCGAAGGTTTTTTTCTGATTCCATGTAAAACGAAGTACTAATTTTTCTGAATCTTTAATGTATGACAATGGTGCTTTAAAAGGGATTGCATTAAATCTGTAGATTGCTTTGTGTAGTATGGACATTTTTAAGAATGTTGATTCTTCCCAGCCTTGAGCATGGTATGTTTTTCCATTTGTTAACATCTTCAGCTATTTCTTTTCTCATAGTTTCATAGTTCTCTTCATAGAGATCTTTCACGTCCTTTGTTAGGTAAATTCCAAGATATTTCATCTTCTTTGGCACTACTGTAAAAGGAGTAGAGTATTTTCAGCTTGAATATTGTTGGCATATATAAAACTACTGACTTGTAAGTATTTATTTCATATCCTGAGACACTGCTGTATTCCTTGATCACTTCTAAGAGTTTTGAAGATGAGTCCCAGGGATTCTCCAGGTATAGGATCATATCATCAGCAAAGAGTGAGAGTTTGATGTCCTCTGACCCTATTTGGATACCCTTGATCAGCTTCTCTTGCCTGATTGTGATGGCTAGATTTCCATTATTATGTTGAATAGCAGTGGAGACAGTGGGCATCCTTGCCTCATTCCTGATCTGAGTGGGAATGTTTTCAAATTTACACCATTCAATCTGATATTGTCTGTGCATTTGCTGTAGATAGCCTCTTTAAGTTTAAGAAATGGCCCTTCTATGCCTATTTTCTTAAGTGTTCTGATCATGAAAGGATGCTGGATATTGTCAAAGGCTTTTTCTGTGTTAATTGAGAGAATCATATGGTCTTTGTTTTTTATTTTATTGATGTGATGTATTACATTTATAGATTTGCATATGTTGAACCAACTCTGTAACCCAGGAAGAAAACCAGCTTGATCATGGTGTATAATTTTTTTGATGTGTTGCTGAATTCTCTTTGCTAAGATCGTATTGAATATTTTTGCATCAATATTTATTAATGATATTAGTCTATAATTTTCTTTCTTTGTTGAATCCTTTCCTGGTTTGGGGATCAGGGTGATATTTGCTTCATAGAATGTGTTGGGAAGTATTCCTTCTTTTTCAATGCTTTGGAAAAGTTTGTACAATATAGGTACTAGTTCCTCTTCAAAAGTTTGATAGAATTTGGATGTGAAGCCATCTGATCCTGGACTTTTCTTTTTAGGGAGTTTTTTTTTTTTATTAAATCATAACTGTATATATTGATATGATCATGGGGCATCATACACTCGCTTCATAGACCATTTGACACATTTTTATCACAGTGGTTAACATAGCCTTTCCAGCGTTATCTCAGTTACTGTGCCAAAACCTTTATATTCTACATCTACCAAGTTTTGCAAATACCCCTGTAACATGCACCACAGGTGTGATCCCACCGATCCCCCTCCCTCTACCCACCCCCCTTCACACTTCCCCCTATTGTTAAGTTGTAACTGGGTTATAGATTTCATGTGAGAGCCCCAAATTAGTTTCATAGTAGGGCTGAGTACATTGGGTACTTTTTCTTCCATTCTTGAGATACTTTACTAAGAAGAATATGTTCCAGCTCCATCCATGTAAACATGAAAGAGGTAAAGTCTCCATCTTCCTTTAAGGCTGCATAGTATTCCATGGTATACATATACCACAATTTATTAATCCATTCGTGGATCGATGGGCACTTGGGCTTTTTCCATGACTTAGCTATTATGAATTGGGCTGCAATAAACATTCTGGTACAAATATCTTTGTTATGTTGTGATTTTTGGTCTTCTGGGTATATGCCCAGCAGAGGGACTACAGGATTGAATGGCAGATCTACTTTTAGATCTCTGAGTGTTCTCCATATATCTTTCCAAAAGGAATGTATTAATTTGCATTCTCACCAGCAGTGCAGAAGTGTTCCCTTTTCTCCGCATCCACGCCAACATCTCTGGTCTTGAGATTTTGTGATATAGGCTAGTCTCATTGGAGTTAGATGATATCTCAAAGTAGTTTTGATTTGCATTTCTCTGATGATTAAAGATGATGAGCATTTTTTCATATGTCTGAAGGCCATGCGCCAGTCTTCTTCAGAGAAGTTTCTCTTCAAATCTCTTGCCCAGCCTGCGATGGGATCCCTTGTTTTTTTCTTGCTGATGCGTTTGAGAATCAAACCAGAATCTGTGGATTCTGGTTATTAAACCTTTGTCAGAGATATACCCTGCAAATATCTTCTCCCATTCTGAGGGCTGTCTGCTTGCTTTGCTTACTGTGTTCTTAGCTGTGCAGAAGCTTTTTAGTTTGATCAAGTCCCAGTAGTGCATTTTTGAAGCTGCTTCAATTGCCCAGGGGGTTCTCCTCATGAAATACTCTCCCAGACCAATTTCTTCAAGGGTTTCCCTGCATTCTCCTCTAGTATTTTTATAGTTTCATGTTTTAAGTTTAAATCTTTAATCCAGTGAGAGTCTAAATTAGTTAATGGTGAAAGGTGTAGGTCCAATTTCAGTCTTCTGCAGGTTGCCAGCCAGTTCACCCAGCACCATTTGTTAAATAGGGAATCTTTTCCCCACTGAATGTTTTTAATTGGCTTGTCAAAAATCAAATAGTGGTAAGTAGCTGGATTCATCTCTTGGTTCTCTATTCTGTTCCAGATATCTACTTCTCTGTTTTTGTGCCAATACCATGCTGTTTTGATCACTATCGATTTGTAGTAAAGTCTGAGGTCTGGTAGTGTGATTCCTCCTGTTTTGTTTTTATTTCTGAGTAATGTCTTGGCTATTCGAGGTTTTTTCTGATTCCATATAAAATGAAGTATGGTTTTTTCAAGATCTTTAAAATATGACAATGGAGCTTTAATAGGGAGTGCGTTGAAATTATATATTGCTTTGGTAGTATGGACATTTTGATAATGTTGATTCTTCCTAGCCATGAGCATGGTATGTTTTTCCATTTGTTAACATTTTCAGCTATTTCTTTTCTTAGAGTTTCATAGTTCTCTTTATAGAGATCTTTCACGTCTTTTGTTAGGTAAGTTCCCAAATATTTCATCTTCTTTGGCACTACTGTGAATGGGATTGAGTCCTTAACTGCTTTTTCAACTTGACTGTTGTCAAGACAGAATAAAAGCTTAAAATCATTGTGAGAGAAAGAAAAATAATCTAAAAAGCGAGAGCAAAATTTGCAAAAACTGTATACGAGAAAAACAAATCTTGAGTTTTTGTTCTTGCCATTGTTTGTTTGTTTGCTTTTAAGACAGAGTCTCACTCTGTCACTCTGGATAGAGTGCCAGGGTATCATAGTTCACAGCAACCTCAAACTCTTGGGCTCAAATGATCCTCTTGTCTCAACCTCCCAAGTAGCTGGGACTACAGGCACCTGCCACAATGCCTGGCTGTTTTTAGAGACAGGGTCTCACTCTTGCTCCGGCTGGTCTCAAGCTCCTAAATTCAAGCAATCCACCAGCCTTGGCCTCCCGGAATGCTAAGATTACAGGTGTGAGCCACCATGCCCAGCCAGATATTGAGTGTTAAATGAATATATATTTAACCTACAATAATGCTCAGGTAAAATATCTTTAATAAATAAGTGTAAATTGAAATATTTTTAAATGATAGATTTATTAAGTTAGTTATTTTTATTTTATTTTATTTATTTATTTATTTATTTATTTTTGTTTTTGTTTTTTTGCAGTTTTTGGCCAGGGCCGGTTTGAACCCACCACCTCCAGTATATGGGGCCATCGCCCTACTCCTTGAGCCACAGGGACTGCCCAATTTATTTATTTTTTGGAGATACAATCTCACTCTGTTGCCCTGGGTAGAGTACTATGGCGTCATAGTTTACAGCAACCTCAAACTCAAACTCCTGGGCTCAAGTGATCCTCTTGCCTCAGCCTCCCAAGTAGCTGGGACTATACGCACCTGACAAAACACCTGGCTAATTATTTTCCATTTTTACTAGAGACAGGGTCTTGCTCTTGCTCAGGGTAGTCTTTAACTCCCAGGCTCAAGAGATTCACCCATCTCAGCTTAAACCCAAATAAGACTATCCCAAGGCACGTAAAACCCAGACTTTCAAAGGTGAAATACAAAGAATGAATCTTAAAAACAGTAACGTAAAAGAAGTAAATAACCTATAAAGGAGCTAAAACTTGGCAACAAACTTTTCAGTAGAAACCATACAGACAGGAAGGGAGTCCTAGACAAATAAATGCTGAGAGAATTTTTCACCACAGGACATGTCCTCCTAAAAATGCTACAGTTCTTCAATCTGTTTTTTTTTTTTTATTAAATCATAGCTGTGTACATTAGTATGATCATGGGGCACCATACACTTGGTTCATAGATCATTTGACACATTTTCATCACACTAGTTAACATACCTTTTGTAGCATTTTCTTAGTTATTTTGCTAAGACCTTTACATTCCACATTTACTAGGATTCACATATACCCTTGTAAGATGCACCGCAGGTGTAATCCCATTACTCCCCCTCCCTCCACCTCCCTCCCCCCTCCCTCCCCTCTCTTTCCTCCTTCTCCCTATTCTTAGGTTGTAACTGGGTTATAGCTTCACAATGTGCAAAGAAATAAATGTATACTATAAAAATAAAGGAATCATTAAGAACTATTATGTGCAAAGATAAGCCAATAAATTGGAAAATCTAGAAGAAATAGATAATTCTTATACACATAAATCCTACCAATATGGAACAAAGAAAAAGTGTTTTTTAAATCTCAGTAAACCAGTAACAAGTAAGAAAATACTCTCTACTACAAAATCTCTCATGAAAAAAACTCCAAGACTTCACAGCTAGTTTCATTGATGAATATTACCAAATATTTAAAGAAGTAAAACAATTGTACTCAAACTCTTCACAAAATTAAGGAGGATGGAATATTTCCAAACTCATTTATGAGGCCAGCACTACTCTAACAGTAAAACAAAACAAAAACACCACAGCAGCAGCAACAGCAAAGCCCTATAGCCCAATATCGATAATGAACATAGATATAAATTCTATGTTCAATAAAACCTCAATAAAATGTTAGCAGGCCAAATTTAACAACACATAAAAAATAGAATGATCAAGTGGGATTCATCTCTGGAATGTTAAAATGGTTTGACATACACAATAAGCTCATTACATCACATTAACAGAACCAAGAAGCATATGTATAATTGCTACAATAGATGCCAAAAATGATAAAATTTGACATCCCTTTATAATAAAAACCCTCATCAAAACAGGTATAAAATAAACATACATTAAATTAAAAAGGCCACATGTGACAAACCACAGTAAGATTGTACTAAATGGGAAAAAAATGAACGCCTTTCTGAAACATGAGAAGGTAAACAAGTTTATCACTTGTTTGGGTTTTTTTTTTCTGTTTGGATTTTTGTTTTGTTTTTTTTTGAGACAGAGTCTCACTCTGTCACCCTTGGTAGACTGCTGTAGCATCACAGCTCACAGCAACCTCAAACTCTTGGGCTTAAGTGGTTCTCTTGCCTCAACCTCCTAAGTAGCTGGAACTACAGGCACCTGCCACAATGCCTGGCTATTTTTTGGTGTAGTTGTCATTGTTGTTCAGCAGGCCAGGGCTGGGTTCGAACCCACCAACCCTAGTGTATGTGGCTGGCACACAAACTGCTGAGCTATGAGCGCTGAGCCAAGTTTTTTTTTTTTTTTTTGAGACAAAGTCTCACTCTGTCACCCTGGGTAGAGTGCCATGGAGTCATCATAGCTCACAGCAACCTTAGTCTCTTGGGCTCATGAGATCCTCTTGTCTCAGGCTCATTATAGGCTCTGACTACAAGTGTTCACCACAATGCCCAACTAGTTTTTCTATTTTTGGTACAGATGGAATCTCACTCTTGCTCAGGCTGGTCTCATAGCAACCTCCAACTCTTGGGCTGAAGCGATTCTCTTGTCTCAGCCTCCCAAGTACCTGGGACTACAGCACCTGCCACAATACCTGGCTATTTTTTGATTGTAGTTGTCAAAGTTGTTTGGCAGGCCCAGGCTAGGTCTGAACCTGCCAGCTCTGGTGTATATGGCTGGTGCCCTAGCTGCTGAGCTACACGTCATAAATTCTAGCTTTTAACAATAAAATTTAAATTCAGTTTTTACATTTGTGAAATGTTATTTGAAACTGAGAAAGTAGTAAGGATATACAAAGTAAGAGGAAATTTTTAGGCAATGTTCTTTCAAATTTGGAAAATTATTACTCTCTCATCACTAAGTAATCTCATAAGAACCACTACACAAAAAATTGGTAACTTATAGTTATTTTGACAACATATAGTATTTTTTGTTGTTGTTGTGCAATTTGGCTGGGCCTGGGTTTGAACCCACCACCCTCAGTATATGGGGCTGGCACCCTACTTACTGAGCCACAGGTGCTGCCCCAACATATAGTATTTTTTGAGACAGGGTCTGGATGTGTCACCCAGTCTAGAATGCAATGTCATCATCAAACTTTTCAAACTCCTGAGCTAAGCTCAAGCAATCCTCCTGCCTCAGCCTCCCAAGCAGCTGAAACTACAGGCATGCACTATGATGCCTGGCTGATTTCTTTATTTTTTATTTTTCGAGGAGATGGGATCTTGCTGTGTTTCTCAGTCTGGTCTTAAACTCCTAGCTTCAAGTGATCCTCCCATCTTGGCTTCTCAAAATGCTGAAATTGAGGCGGAGCAAGATGGCAGCCGAGTAACAGCTTCCTTGCATCTGGGCACTGTGAGTCTGGGGACATAGGACTCCAGGCATCTCTGGCTGGTGGGATCTGCCTATCATCACCCCTGAGAGGATACAGGGAGTCAGCGAGAGACTTCTGGACCCCAAGAGGAGGACTAAAACAGTGGAAAACCGGCAAGTGGTCGCATGTGTTCAATCCGTCTAAACCCGCCAGCAATTGTAAGTTCAGTAGCAGCAAGACTGCAAACCAGAAAGGCCTTACCTGTGAACTGTTTTTGTGTCTTTGGACTTGGCAAACCAAGGTTTGGAGAAACCTCAAAGCACTTAAGCTAGACCTCCCATTTGATCCTGCAATCCCATTACTGGGCATCTATCCAGAAGGAAAGAAATCCTTTTATCATAAGGACACTTGTACTAGACTGTTTATTGCAGCCCAATTTACAATCGCCAAAATGTGGAAACAGCCTAAATGCCCACCAACCCAGGAATGGATTAACAAGCTGTGGTATATGTATACCATGGAATACTATTCAGCCATTAAAAAAAATGGAGACTTTACATCCTTCGTATTAACCTGGATAGACGTGGAAGACATTATTCTTAGTAAAGCATCACAAGAATGGAGAAGCATGAATCCTATGTACTCAATTTTGATATGAGGACAATTAATGACAATTATGGTTATGGGGGGAGAAACAGAAAGAGGGAAGGAGGGAGGTGGGTGGGGCCTTGGTTTGTGTCACACTTTATGGGGGCAAGACATGATTGCAAGAGGGACTTTACCTAACAATTGCAATCAGTGTAACCTGGCTTATTGTACCCTCAATGAATCCCCAACAATAAAAAATAAAAAAAAAAATATTTTCAATAAATATTTGAATATTAAAAAAAAAAATGCTGAAATTACAGGCATGAGCCACTGTGCCTGGCCAACATACAATATAAAAGTTGAATTTATTTTAGTGTTTAAAAGCAGACTAAGTATTACAAATCCCCATTTATGTAAGTTAGCCATTAACCCTACACAAAGCTCATGAATGGCAGAAGGTGATATTTTCAATTATTTTTATGATACCAGAAAAAAAACCAACTACTAGCAATCACTGTAATAGAACGAAACACAATGAGGTTTATGGTCATCTTCCAAAATCTAATTAATATGAAATGTTGAAAACATCTCAGCTTTTCTAAGATTATAATTTTAAACAGTCATAAACTTTATGAACATACTAAGTATCTCCACGCTGACTAGAACAAAGGAATAACAAAAAAATCATTTGATTCAAATATGCCAAAATTTATATAAGTGCTCTGAAATACATTTCCTACCTGCTAAGATTCATGAAATTTAGCCTTTCGTCTAGAAATTACTATATTTAATTATAATTCCTGGAAATATGACTAAAAGTTTGAAAAAAGGAGTTCTCTTAACACTACATTGAGAAAATGCTGCCTCCTTCAACCACACAAGTCTTGAAACGCTCACTGTTTAATAAAGCTGAGAAATAGATACTCACCCAGCAGAGTCATGAAATTACTAACCTCTGTGTATGTGAACTGTGGTTTCTAAGACATGGTTATAAGGGAAAGATGCCGTAAGTTTATTTCCCTCCAGACCCCTAATTGTCATGTTACCTGTAGAAGCAGTAGGGACATAGCCTTGGGATTGTCAAAAACATGAGCCCCCAAAGGGAAAACCGAACTGCCCTAATTCCTGGAAAACACTGCAGTGGAAACACCTGAGTTCCCAACTTTTCCATGCAAGAGCTTGTTTTTGCACTTAACCTTGTCTTGGAGGGCTGTATATACTCAGACTTTGTCAATAAAAAGTCAAATACAGGCATGACCTCATTCTACTGCACTTCACTTTATTGTGCTTTGAAGATACTGAATTTTTACAAACTCAATTTTTACAACCTTGCTTCTAGTAAATCTATCAGCACTATTTTTCCAACGGCATGTGCTAATGCATGTCTCTATGTCAGATTTTGGCAATTTTCAAAATACTTCTAACTTTGTCATTACTATATGTGCTGTGGAGATCAGTAATCTTTGATGTTACCATTATAATTATTTCAGGGGCATGCATCTTGCTCATATAAGTCAACGAACTTAATTGCTAAATGTTGTGTTTGTTCTGCTTTATTGATCAGTCATATCCCCCACTCTCTCTCCTTGGGTTTCTGTATTCCCTGAGACACAAAAGTATTAAAATTAGACCAATTAATATTCCCCACAAAGGTCTCTAAATGTTCAAGTTGAAAACTAGAAATGAGTAAGCTAAGAGAGGAAAGCAGGTAAGAAGGCAAGACAGGTAAAAGCTAGGCCTCTGTGCCACACAGCCGAGCTTTGAATGCAATGAAAAGTTCCAGATGGATGTTAAAAGTGCTACTTCACCAAACACAGGAATAAAAAGCAAGTTAAACAACAGTATTTGTGATATGAAGAAAGCTTTTCTGGCCTGAATAAAGAGTAAATGAGTCACAACATGTACTTAAACCAAAGCCAAATCCAGAGCAAAGCCCTTATGTCTCTTCAATTCTTTGAAGGCTGAAAGGGGTGAGGAGCTGCAGAAAAGTAGTGTCAAGCTGGCAGAGATTTGTATATCAAAGTCCCATTATAAACACTTGCAAAAAAGGAAAGAAGTCATCTCTAAAAGTAAAAGTATGAAGGAGGCAGCATGTCTGATACAGAAGCTGCACAAATTATTTAGAAGACGTAGCTTAGATCACTAATCAAGGTGACCATACTAAACAATGGATTTTCAATGTAGATAGAGCAGCCTTATATTGAAAAAATATGGCATTGAGGAATTTCTAGAGCTAAAGAGGAGAGAAGTCAATGCCTTGAAAGAGTCAAAAGACAGGCTGACTCATTAGGGACTAATGAAGCTGGTGACTTTAAGTTGAAGCCATTGCTCATTTACTATTCCCCAAAATCTTAGGGCCCTTAACAATTACTCTAAATCTATTCTGCCTATGCTTTATAAATAGAAGAGCAGATCACAGATGACAGCATATATTTTTGCAGCATGTTTTACTGAATATTTTAAATCTAGTGTTGAGATGTACTGCCAAGAAAAAAAATGATTCCTGTCAAAATATTACTCCTTATTCACAATGTACCAACCTTGTCACATAAGAGCTCTAATGATGACATACAAAGAGATTAATAAGGAGACTAATGATGAGTTCATATCTGCTACCACAATAGCCATTCTATAGCCCATGGACTGATGAGTAATTTTGCCATTCAAGTCTCATTATTTATGAAATACATCTCACAAGGCTGTAGCTCAGGGGTCCTCAGACTTTTTAAACAGGGGGCCAGTTCACTGTCCCTCAGACCATTGGAGGGCTGGACTATAGTTTAAAAAAAAAAAAACTATGAACAAATTCCTATGCACACTGCACATATCTTATTTTGAAGTAAAAAAAAAATGGGAACAAATACAATATTTAAAATGAAGAACAAGTAAAGTTAAACCAACAAACTTACCAGTATTTCACTGGGAACTATGGGCCTGCTTTTGGCTAATAAAATGGTCAATGTTCAGTTCCATATTTGTCACTGGTAGTCGTAACAAGTGATGCAAGTGTGCATCCGTTAGTCTAGATCTGGTGGGAGAGTTCAGATGTTTCGTTATGGAAAAAGTCTGTTCACAGATATAAGTGCTACCAAAGATGGTTGCCATTTTGAGTGCATGGTTCCTGAGATTAGGATATGTCTGGAGGTGAGAGATGCATAGAAATTAGGAAGGCTGCTTGACTTGAATTCATCTTTCAGAGAGTCACAATTCCGCAGTTCAGCCAGTTCCATTTGGTAAATCGTATCCACATTTTCAATGTCAATAGAAAATGGGTTACAGAAAAGCTGTATGCCCTATTCATGGAGATGAAGCTCTTTAAATCTAAATTGGAACTCCCTTTTGCAACTTTTCCAGTGAATCTACACATGTTTTATTTGGGAATGCAACCAATGGATTTTCTGCTAACAGATTTTGAGTTCCGGGGAGATGGCAGAAATTTTCCTCCTTCACTTGTTTGATGAGGAAGCCTAATTTTACTCCAAATGCTTTCACATGTGATTTCATATCACAGATGAGCTTCCCCTTTCCTTGAAGTTGCACATTGAAATTGTTGAGTAGCTCTGTTACATCTATCAGAAAGGCAAGGTGCCATTTCCATTCTGCATCATTGAGCCCTGGTACTTGTTTTTTGAAAGCAGAAAAGCTGTAATCTGTGGAAGTAGTTCATAGAAATGTTTCAGAATTCTCCCTCAACTCAGCCAATGGACTTCTGTGTGGTATGGAACATCTTCACAGACAACATTTAACTCAGACAGAAATTCCTGAAATTGTGGTTTAGTGTATTACCTCTAATGAAGTTAACACAAGATACCACAGTTTTCATAACAGAGTCCCACTTCAGTGATTTACTACACAGCGCTTGTTGGATGAGAATGGATGGCTATTGGATGAGAATGCTTATGTTTGTCCATCTCTTGGTTAATGTGAGCAATTACTCCTTTCTTAGACCCCACTACACTAGGAGCATCATCAGTTGTCACACTGGCTAGTTTTGCCCAGTCCAGCTCCAAACTATTTACAGTTTGGCCAACCTTTTCATAAATATCCTCTCCTGTAGTTGTTCCTTTGATGCTTTGCAGTGCAGCAAGCTCTTCTGTGACTTAGAAATAGTTATCCGTACCATGAATAAAAACTAGAAGTTGTTCAGAATCACGAACATCATTACTTTCGTCAAGTGCCAAGGAAAAATAGGAAAGGTGTTTTGCAGAGTTTTGCAAATGCTGATGCAAATTGTCTCCCATTTCTTCAATCCTTCATGTAATTGAGGGTCCTGAAAGACTCACTGTACTAAATAAATTGGCCTTCTCTGGACACATCTCTTTGGCAACAGAAAGAAGGCATTCTTTAACAAATTCTCCCTCCACGGATGGTGTGCCAGTGCACGCTATTATCTTGTCAACTTGAAAACTTGCTCACAGTGATGAAGTATTTAGCTGGTTCTGCTTCACAAAAGTATTTTGCTGAGTTGTCAATGTATATTTCAGTTTTAATATTTTATCTTTTCTTACTTCTCTGACCAAACTATCATATTTATCTTTATGTTGAGTTTGATAATGTTGAGGCAAATTGTATTCTTTGAACACAGATGCTATATTCTGGCATATCAAACACACAGCTCTCTCCTTGTGCTGCATGAAAAACTACTCATAAGTCCACTGTTCTTTGAATATCATATACTCCAAGTCAATTTTTCTCTTTCTTGATATCATTGTTTCCTACCAATATATATATACAGCACTCCAAAAACAATATACCAGCAGTAACTTTGCCCACACAGAGATATATATACTGCACTGCCCATCAATGCAGTCTGATCAGTGCCCATCAATGCAGTCTGATAAGTGTCCATCAACGCAGCCATGCCAGTCCACATCATTTCAGCCTCGCCAGTGCCCATATGGTGGAACTCCACTTTTAACTCAGGCTCACACTGGTGTGGTGCAAGAACAGGCATGATTATAGAGCAGGTTCCCCCCACACCTTTCCAGTTCACACTACCCTGTGTGAACCGCACTGCAATCTGTGAACTCGCACAGGAATCTGATCGCATGGGTGAGAAGACCCATGTGATCATATTCCACTGCAGGAAAAAAGAAGGCACATATACCTTTTTTCTTCCTTATCTAATGTGAATTCAGCCATAGAAGCATATGGCTGAACTCACACTGCTCAGAGATGGCAACAGTGTGAACCGGGGCTTACACAACACACAACATACAACGTCATACACAACTGAATAGCAATCAGAATATAAATGCACTTACTGGCAATTAAATTGGGTTTCCTTACTCCTCTGCTGTCTACAGAGCCAGATTAAGTTCCCATGGGGCCCTAGGCAGATTACCAGTTTGGGGCCCCCATGTGATAACACTGAGCACTGATCATTTGGGATAACACTGACAACTGACAATTTGCATTAATGCTGAGTGCTAACAGTTTGCATTAACACTGAGCACTTACAATGATCATAATCATTGAGCACTATTTGCATTACCTCTGAGCTCTGACCATTTGCATTACCTCTGAGCACTGACAATTTGCATTAGCACTGAACACTGACTATTTGTGTTATCATTGTGATGCAACCCTGGCTATTTTTTTTAGAGATGGGGTCGAGCTCTTGCTCAGGCTGATCTCGAACTCCTGAGCTCAGACAATCCACCCATCTTGGCCTCCCACATGCTGGGATTATAGGCGTGAGCCACCTTACCTGGCCAGAAAATGAGTTTTTGTATTTTTAAAGCTTAGTTTAAGTAGTTCAAAGAACTATTTACTTCTGTAATTGAAATTAAAGATGCTTGATAAAAGAAAGAAGGAAGGGAGGGAGGGAAGGAAGGAAGAAAACAGGAAGCAAGGAAGGAAAAGAAGATCACAAAACAACCAGAAGTTAAATGACAGCATGGCAGTAGTAAGTACTTTTCAAAAGAGTAACTGAAATTATTAAAAAAAAAAAAAAAAAACCCAACCAAAAACACTTCACCTATAAAGACCCACATAAACTGAAGATAAAGGAATGGGAAAAAAAAATATTCCATGCAAATGCAAACCAAGAAAAAACAGGAGTAGTTATGCTTCTATCAGATAAAATAGATTTCAAGATAAAAATTGGAAAAAGAGTTCGTTATACAATAATAAAGAAGTCAATTCAACAAGAAGATGTAACAGTTCTAAATATATATGCATTCAATATGGAAGCACTCAAATATATAAAGATAACCTGAGAAACAAAACAAAAGAAAATGTGGTATGATCCCTGAGAAATACACAGTATCGTTTCTGTGGTATTGACTAAAAGGGTAACCTGAGATCAATGATAAAAAAATCAGAGAAAACTGTCCAGACAAGGTGGCTCATACCTGCAATCCTAGCCTTGAGCTAGGAGGAGGCAATCCAGGAGGCCTTGAGCTCAAGCAATCCACCTGCTTCCGCTTCTCAGAGAGCTGGGATTATAGTTGTGAGCCACCGTGCCTGGCCACTCATAAGGATTTTTATATTTCTGAAGGCAAAGGTCATGCTCTGAGAAATCTCAACATTTCTCGTATGATAGATACTCAAACAAGGCCTGTAGTTCTCAAATTGATTTCCTTATTTGATTCCATGACATGACTATCTAAGAGAAATCTAGGGTAGTGATTTGACATATACTATGTAATTTTAAAACCTTATAATAGGCTCGGAGCCTATAGCTCAGCGGCAAGGGTGCCAGCCACATACAACAGAGCTGGTGGGTTCGAATCCAGCCCAGGCCTGCCAAACAACAATGACAACTACAAACAAAAAATAGCCAGGCATTGTGGAGGGTGCCTGTAGTCCCAGCTATTTGGGAGGCTGAGGCAAGAGAATCACTTGAGCCCAAGAGTTTGAGGTTGCTGTGACTTATTACGCCACGGCACTCTACCGAGGGTGATATAGTGAGACTACATCTCAAAAAAATAAATAAGATAACCCTATAATAAAATTTCAAAGAAGAAGAAGAAATTCCTCATATCTATCCAGAGTTTAACCATGACACTAGTGTAAATATGTACACACACACACATATAAATTATTTGTTGGCTCTTATGTGAATGCACGTGGATTTTCCCATTTAACATTGTATCCTATAAACTAATATTTAATTTTTATAGTCTGACAAACATAAGTTCACGGTCAAATCAGTAATTATTTTAGTATAAGTAAAAAGTTAAAATATAACAAATTTTAGTCCAGGTGGGGTGGCTTATGCCTGTAATCCTAGCACTCTGGGTGGCCGAGGCTAGTCAATTGCCTGAGTTCACAGGTTCGAGACCAGCCTGAGCAAGAGCAAGAACTCCACCTCTAAAAAAAAAATCTGGGCATTGTGGCGGGTGCCTGTAGTCCCAGCTACTTGTGAAGTTGAGGCAAGAGAATCACATGATCCAAACAGTTTGAGGTTGCTGTGAGCTATGATGTCATAGCACTCTATGGAGAGGGACGAAGTGAGACTCTGTCTCAAAAAATAATAATAATTTTGGACAACAAAATTTCAGCTGTCAGTTATTCATGGAATATATCCAATAAGTACTTATGTGGAGACCCATAATATCCTGGTCACAAGCCAGAAGACATGGCCATTTCTAATGAGAAGAAACTGGGCATGAAAAATATCATAGTGTTTTATATATATATATATATATTTTTTTTTTTTTTTTGGTTTTTGGCTGGGGCTAGGTTTGAACCCACCACCTCTGGCATATGGGACCGGTGCCCTACTCCTTGAGCCACAGGTGCTGCCCTTGTTATATATATTTTTAACATGCATTTAAGCTGTTATCAATATTTTGGTTTAAATCATTGGAAAAGTAGGTTTGATTCACTGATTTTTGCCTCATTATAAATAAATATTGCAATAATTAAATGATTTAATTCCTCTCAGGCACACAATCACCATGTATGAAAAGAATAGGGCTGTGCCTATGGCTCAGTGGGTAGGGCACTGGCCCCACACATCAAGGGTGGTGGGTGCAAATCTGGTCCCGGGCCAAACTGCAACAAAAATATACCTGGGTGTTGTGGCAAGAGCCTGTAGTCCCAGCTACTAGAGAGGCTGAGGCAAGAGAATCTAAGCCCAAGAGCTGGACGTTGCTGTGAGCTGTGATGCCACAGTACTCTACTGAGGGCAACAAAGTGAGACTCTGTCTCTAAAAAAATAAATAAATAAAAAGTTAGAGTAGTCATAGTTTCTGAAAGTTATAAATATTAATATATAATAACAAATATTATATATATATATCAATGAAGAGTGAACAGAAAGAAACATTTAATAGAGATGCTTAATATAATGTTAACTACTAAATTAATTCGTATTCTAACTTCAGAAAACTCATGAAAAATAAATTGGACAGAAAACATTTATATTTATCATGAGAGATATCAGGAGACTTGAGAGAAAGGGCAGAGAAAAATAACACTTATTTGACTATCTATGACAGAATCATTGTGTTATATTAATAAGTATTTATTTAAGCATTATCATTACCATCTAAGTCCATTTAGAATATCTGAGATGGGGTTAAAGAAAGAAAGGAAAGAAAAGAAAAACAAAAAAGAATATCTGAGATGGGGTAATTTATAACGAACAGAAATGTATTTCCTCACAGTTCTGAAGGGTAGGAAGTCCAAGATTGAGGATCCAGAATTTTAAGTCTAATAAGGGCTTCATTGTTGCATCCTTATGCCAGAAGAGGGGCAAGAGATACCCTATTGCTCCTCTATTCATTCATGAGGGAAGAGTCCTCATGCTCAAATGACCTTCTAAAGTTTCCACCCCTTAATATTATTACATTGACTACAGCTGTATTTTGGAGAAAATACATTTGGACTGTAGCACTATCTTTATAAACATGAAGAAGTCAAGGTACAAGTAAATTAAGTAATTTGCTCTTGATCACAGAGCTAGTGTATGTTTAAGCATAGTGAGCTTAGTATTTGCCCCTGACTCAAATTCTTGACCTTTGTAATGTATTCTGGGACTTTGCTGAATTTATTGATCCCAGGAAACTCTTGGTGAAATTCTTGGAGCTTTCTAGATGCAAGAGCATAACATCAGTCAGCAGAGAGCAATAATTTGAACTCCTCTTTCTTAATTGGTTACCCTTAATTTCTTTGTCTTGCCTGATTGCTCTGACTAGGAATCCCAGCACTATATTGGGTAGAAGTGATGACAGTGGGCAAACTTTCTTTGCTCCAGTTCTTAGAGGAAATGCTTTCAACTTTTCCCAATTCAATATAGTGTTGACCGTGGTCTTGCCATATACGGCTTTTATACTTCTGAGATATGTTCCTTCTGTGCTTGTTTTGTTAAGGGTTTTTATGATGCAAGGGTGCTGGATTTTGTCAAATGCTTTGTCTCCATATATTGAGAAGATCATATGGTCTTTGTTTTTGCTTCTGTTTATGTGGTAAATCACATGTATTGATTTATGTATGTTGAACCATCCTTGCATCTATGGGATGAAGTCCACTTGGTCTGTTAGACCTACACTAAAGTAGAAAAACATCAATTAACTCCTGACAAATTTCTGGGCTGCAAGCCCTCAACAAAATGGAGTAATTCTGGTTCACTCCCAAGATAGATGAAAAAGTACTTACTAACTTCTCGCTTGACTAACTCCTGGGCCTGGGAAACGAACCAACTGTCCCCAGACTAACCTTTAGACAATACCAGATAGAAAGAATACTGAGACAAAGATGTATGAAGGAAAAGTACTGGAACTAAGATGTATGGGAAAATATTAAAACAAAGATCTATGACGTATGGCTAACTAACCGCAAAATTCTGCTTCTGTACAATGCTTGCTTGCTACCCCACTGAATGCACCTGGACAGCCTGCATGTCAACCAGGATGCAGACCAAGCCTTAAAATCCTGACTCCTGAGACGGAGCGGCCGAGCAAGATGGGTCAAAGTCAGAGTGGTAGCCATGGTCCTGGAGGCGGCAAGAAGGGTGATAAGGATAAGAAAAAGAAATAATGAACCTCCTGTACCAACCAGAGTGGGGAAAAAGAAGAAAACAAAGGGACCAGATGCAACCAGTAAACTACCACTGGTGAAACCTCACACTCAGTGCCGATTAAAATTGTTGAAGTTAGAGAGAATTAAAGACTATCTTCTCATGGAGGAGGAATTCATTAGAAATCAGGAACAAATGAAACCATTAGAAGAAAAGCAAGAGGAGGAAAGATCAAAAGTGGATGATCTGAGGTCTGAGGGGGACCCCAATGTCAGTAGGAACCTTGGAAGAGATCATTAATACAATCATGCCATTGTGTCTGCATTTGTGGGCTCAGGACACTGTGTCAGCATCCTTTCATTTGTAGACAAGGATCTGCTGGAACCCAGGCTGTTTGGTCCTGCTCAACCACAAGGTACATGCTGTGATAGGGGTGCTGATGGATGACACAGATCCCTGGTCACAGTGATGAAGGTGGAAAAGGCGCCCCAGGAGACGTATACTAATATTGGGGGCTTGGGCAACCAAATCCAGGAAATTAAGGAATCTGTGCTGCTTCCTCTCACCCATCCTGAATACTATGAAGAGATGGGTATAAAGCCCCCTAAAGGGGTTATTCTCTATGGTCTGCCTGGCACAGGTAAAACCTTGTTAGCCAAAGCCGTAGCAAACCAAACCTTGGCCACTTTCTTGAGAGTGGTTGACTCTGAACTCATTCAGAAGTACCTAGGCGATGGGCCCAAACTTGTTTGGGAATTGTTCCGAGTTGCTGAAGAACATGCACCTTCCATCATGTTTACTGATGAAATTGATGCCATTGGGACAAAAAGATATGACTCAACTTCTGGTGGTGAGAGAGAAATTCAGCGAACAATGTTGGAACTGTTGAACCAGTTGGATGGATTTGATTCAAGGGGAGATGTGAAAGTTATTATGGCTACAAACCGAATAGAAACTTTGGATCCAGCCCTTATCAGACCAGGCCGCATTGACAGGAAGATCGAGTTTCCCTGCCTAATGAAAAGACCAAGAAGCGCATCTTTCAGATTCACACAAGCAGGATGACCTAGCTGATGATGTAACTCTGGATGACTTGATCATGGCTAAAGATGACCTCTACTGGTGCTGACATTAAGGCAATTTGTACAGAAGCTGGTCTGATGGCCTTAAGAGAACGTAGGATGAAAGTAACAAATGAAGACTTCAAAAAATCCAAAGAAAATGTTCTATATAAAAAACAAGATGTCACCCCTGAGGAGCTTTATCTCTAGTGAACCACAGTTTCCGTCAGGAAAATGGGAGTTTAGCTGACCCCAGAGGGATGAGGTTGGAGAAGCTGCCCAGAGTCATCCATGTTCCAGTTGACTGATAATTAGCAAACATCCTCTGTATCTTTTGGAATATGATGTGTAAGCTGCCCCTTGGGTGGCCTTCATCTGCTGGTCAGTGTGCAGCACTCTGCTTCCCAATAAAGCGGGCTCTTTTCACAGACACTTCAAAAAAAAACCACCTGACTCCTTAAGCACTCAGGGCTGCTCTCAGAAACCCCATGTTGGGACACTGAAGCAGTGGCCAGATCTTCAATAAAAGGACTCTGCTGTAAATTTGGCTTGCTTGACAGTGTGATCTTTATGGAACTCCTAGGCACAACAGGTCCTGATGCTGTCGAATTCAGTTTGCTAGTATTTTAATGAGGATTTTTTTCATAGAGGATATTGGTTTGTACTTTTTTTTTTTTTTTAGCATGTCCTTTCTTTCTTTTTTTGTTTTGGAGACAGAGTCTCAAGCTATCACCCTGGGTAGAGTGCTGTAGCATTTAAGCAATTATTTTGCCTTAGCCTCCCAAGTAGCTGGGACTACAGGTGCCTGCCACAATGCCCAGCCATTTTTTTGTTGTTGCAGTTGTCAATGCTGTTTTCACTGGCCCAGGCTGGGTTCAACCTGCCAGCCTTGGTGTATGTGGCTGGCACCATAACCACTGAGCTATAGACACCGCCTGTATGTCCTTTCTGACATTGGTGTCAACATGATACTGGCTCATAGAATGAGTTGGGGAGAATTTATTCCTCTATATCATGGAATAATATCTGTATTGTGGGTACCAGATCTTCTACGTACATCTGATAGAATTCAACTGTCATTCCATCTGTTCCTTTTTGTTGTTGACAGGTTTTTTATTACTGTTTTGATTTCACTGTTTGTTACTGGTCTATTTGGGAATTCTGTTCCTTCCTTGTTGAGTCTTGGGTAGCTTTGCATTTCCAGGAAGTTGTCAATTTCCTCTCTGTTCTCCAGTAATGCCCATATAGGTTTATGTAGTATCCATGGATAACATTTTGTATTTCTGAGGTATTAGTTATAATGTAATATTTTTTTATTTCTGATAGAGCTTATTTGGGTCCTATCTCTTCTGTTCTTGATTAATCTCGCAAGTAGTCTATTGATTTTGTAGCCAACTCTGTGTTTTATTAATTCTTTGAGTTTTGGGGGGTTTTTTGTCTTATTTTGCTTTTTGTCTTCCAATTCGTTGAGCTCTTTTCTGCCCCCCCACCTCCGCCATTAGTTCTTTTCTTCTGCTGGCTTTAGGTTTAGTTTGTTCTTCCTTTTCTAATTCCTTGAGCCATGACATTAGACTGTTAATTGGTGATCATTCTGCCTGTTTAATATAGGCATTTAAAGCTATGAATTTTCTCCTGAGAAATGCTTTTGTTGTATCCCTTAGATTTGTGTCACTTTTGTTATTCAGTTCAAAGAATGTTTTTATTTCTATCTTAATTTCAGTCTTTACCCAATAATTTTTGAGTAGTAAATTGTTTAATTTCCATAAATTTGTATAGGTTTGAATGTGTCTTTTTTGATTGATTTATAGTTTTAGTCCCCTTTGGTCCAAGAAAGGATGTAATATGATTTCAGTCTTTTTGTATTTTTTTTTTTTTTTTTTGAGACAGAGTTCTCACTATGTCACCCTTGGTAGAGTGCTGGGGCATCGCAGCTCATAGCAACCTCAAACTCTTGGGCTTAAGTGATTCTCTTGCTTCAGCCTCCCAAGCAGCTGGGACTAGGGGTGCCCACCACAATGCCCGGCTATTTTGTTCTTGTTGTTGTTGCAGTGTCATTGTTGTTTGGCAGGCCCCGGCCGGGTTCAAACCCGCCAGCCCTGGTATATGTGGCTGGCGCCCGAGCCACTGAACTACAAACACTGAGCCAATTTTTTTTAATTTTATGAGACCAGTTTTGTGGCATAAGATGTGATCAGTCTTGCAGAATGCCCCATATGCTGCTCAGAAAGATGTATATTCTGTAGTTTGGGGGTAGAATGTTTTGCAAATGTCTATTACCTCCATTTGATTCAAAACTTAAGTTCATTGTTTCTGGGTTTTTTTTTTTTATTATTTTCTGCTTTGATGACTTGTTGAGCTCTGACAGCAGGGTGCTGATATCTCTGGTAATTATTTTCTTTCTTTCTTTTTTTTTCAAGTTCAAGTTCATCATTTAATAAGTCTGAATGCATTTTCACCACATGGTATTGTACATGGTCAATCCCTGGTAATTATCAATGTGATGGTGATTTGATCATCTTCCTATCTTGTTTTCTTTTATTATTGGTTTGTGAATTCATATATTCTGGATATTTGATCTCTTAAACTACATCTACTGAAGGTATCTCCTCCCACTTTGTGGCTTATCTTTTTGCCCTTTATGGTGGGTGTCAGAGACTCAGAGGAGCCAAGATTGAGGGTGGTGAAGGTGGAGCCTGGAAGGCCAGGTGCATGCAGCTGTGTCACTGGAGACCCTATCTCACTTGCTATCCAGGCTCCAACCTGCAGTACATTGACCAGGCTGTCCAACCCCCCACTTTGGGCCACTTAGTTTCCTGAAGCCTTCCAAATTCATGCAAGAGGCCCACCTGTATGACCAATCTGTGCAGCCCTGTGTGGGTACAGGGACCAAGCTTGCTATGCATGAGGACCTGGGCACACCAAGACCTACCCCTCTGACATAGCCAGTTCATCCAGCACTGATAGGCTCATCCCACACCTGGGAATAGCCAGGCCCTGCTACCCAGTCAAGGCATCTATTGTGCCTCTGGCTTTGTTACCCACCACTGTCATCCCTCAGGCACAACACAGGCCCATGGGGCACCAAGGAGGGTGATGGTGTGAGAAAGTATGGTAAGGCCACCCCTTGCCCTGAGGCACACAGGGAACATGTCATCAGGTTATGAACATAGTCTGTTCTCCAAATCTATATCTTGATTTTCTTTGACTTTGGCCCATTTATATCTGCAAACAAAAGGGAGAAGCATGAATACCTAAACCAGCCAGACTCCCTGCAGCAGCCTAGTTATCACCATTGTGGGCACATAACATCCAGATGCAGCCTCCATGCAGTGGGACCAACGCCTTTTGTGGGTCCTGGGTCAGGGTCAGGACACACCAGTGGGTGACTTCCCCGTTTTCATGCACTGAACATCTTCTTCATGGACTCCCATCAGGGCAGTGTGGTGGTGGCAGGGTGTGTGACGGAGAGACTCAGGATCTTGGGAACTTGAGAGCATGGATGAGGAGTCCCCAAAGAGGGTGTATGAGGGAGGGGAAGAACTGGGTCTTGGAGGGGCCAAGAGGACACAGATGTTGCTATGCAGAGGGTCAGGGGAGGACCAGCTGGCACTGTGATAGCCTGAGGGGTGGCCTGCAGGGAGCTGGGCCTGTTGGGGGGATTGCCAAGTCCAAGATGACAGAAGACAATGGAAACCAGGAAGACAGGAGGAGGCTTGGCCCAGTATGAACGTGGGATCCCTGAGCAGTGACCAGGAACTGAAAGAGCCTGCCTAGATATGCACACTGGGGTGAGGGAGGCAAGAAGTAAATGAAGAAGTAGAGTCGGAGTGAGCCTAGTATGTGTGGGGTACTGGGAGGGTGGGCAGCACACAGTACGGCACCAACTTTCCATGCCTGTGACAGACGCATGCATGTCCTACACGGAAAGACAAGGTGCCCCAGATACTCAAAGAGCAACTCCTGCACCTTAGTCCTTGGCATTCAGGAGCATCCCAATGACTAGATAATGTCCATAGACATAGAAAATCTTTTCTTAAAATGACAAGAGTAAGGCGGGGTGCAGTGGCTCACGCCTGTAACCCCAGCACTCCGGGAGGCCTAGGCAGGCGGATTGCCTGATCTCACAGGTTAGAGAACAGCCTGAGCAAAAGAGAGACCCCATCTCTAAAAGTAACTGGGCATTGCCATGGCACTCTTCTGAGGGTAGAATGTTCTGCAAATGTCTGTTACCTCCATTTGATTCAGAGAAAGATTCTGTCTCAAACAAACAAACAAAAAAAAATGGCAATAGTATATATAGACAGAGAAAGAGAGAGCCAGAGAGAGAGAATCTCACTCTGTCACCCTGGGTAGAGTGCCTTGGTGCCATTGTAGCTCACAGCAACCTCAAACTCTTGGGCTCAAGCCATTCTCTTGCCTCAATCTCCCAAGTAACTGGAACTACAGGTGCCTGCCACAATGCCCGGCTGGTTTTTCTATTTTTTGTTTGTTTGTTTGTTTTGAGACAGTCTCTCACTTTGTTGCCCTCAATAGAGCGCTGTGACATCACAGCTCACAGCAACCTCAAACTTTTGGGCACAAGCTATTCTCTTGCCTCAGCCTCCCAAGTAGCTGGGACTACAGGCACTCACCACAATGCCCAGCTATTTTTAGAGACCAGGTCTAGCTCTGGCTCAAGCTAGTCTTGAACCCATGAGCTCAGGCAATCCACTCACCTTGGCCTCCCAAGTGCTAGGATTACTGACGTGAGCTACCACACCCAGCCTAGTTTTTCTGTTTTTAGTAGAGACAGGGTCTCACTCTGACTCAGACTGGTCTTGAACTCCTGAGTTCAAGGGATCCTCCTGCATCAGTGTCCCTGAGTGCTATACTTACAGGTGTGAGCCACTGTGCCCAGCCAGCAAGAGTATATTTTAAATTAAAGAATTTTAAAAAATTGGTATTTCTTCGTAAGAGGAGTTTTCAAGGCAAAACGAGACAAACTGTGCCCTGATGGGAACACATACTACACAGAAGAGCAGGATTCAGAGTCTATTTTTGTCCCCAACTTGTGCAGAGGCAATAATGTCACATGTACATCCCACTTAGGACTACTCAATCTGGAAATATAGGGGATTGTGTTAGGAATACAAATCGACTATGCAATATCCATTCTTGCTTTCTTTAAATAATATAGCTATTTTTAAAAGTGCTGTTTTCATCCAGCTTTTTCATTCTGGGAGAAGCAGATCAGAACCCCTTCTGCAGCCTCTGATTAAGGAAGAGCACATCAGAACCGCTTCCCCTCACACCCTTTTTTTTTTTTTTTGTCCAGGGTAGAGCACTATGGCATCAGCCTAATTCACAGCAACCTCAAATTCCTAGGTTCAAGTGTTCCTCCTGCCTCAGTCTTCCAAGTAGCTGGGACTACAGGTCACCAAAACACGCCCAGCTAATTTTTCTAGAGACAGGGTCTCACTCTTACTCAGACTGGTCTCAAATTCCTGAGCTCAAGTGATCCCCCTGCCTCAGCCTCCCAGGGTGCTGCCTGGCCCCAGCCACTTCCCTTATCTGACTGAACACCCCTGCACCAGCCCTAATTGCCTCAGAGTCAGGTAACAGACAACCAGGAACATTCTATGCCCTGGAACCCAGGAATTCTTCATATTAGTCCAGAGGGAGCTACACCCTGCTCCCTCACCCTACATAACTTTCTTCCTACAGCCCAGCATGCAGAGGGTCTGCACTTCAGGCAGCAGGCAGAGGCCCCTTGTGCTGCTCCACGATAGGCTGCTCTGACTCCTCAAATGAACCTCAGTACTTGGGGGGTGGGCGGGGAGCCCTGAAAATGAAAGGGCTGCTCAGGTGGCAGGTCACTCTTCCTGCCCTCCACCTTGTTCTGTAACCACTGGGTCCTCACTGTGAGTTATCAGACAGAGACAGAAACTGATAACCATGGCTTTAGGCAGCTGGAAGCCCAGAATAAAACAAAAAAGAAAGAAAATAACAAAGGGGAAATAAATACACACACACACATGAATTAAAAGTCCATAAATTGACCCAATTGAAAATCCAGAATTTATTAAAAGAACTTATAAAATAGGCTCAGTGCCTGTAGCTCAGCAGTTAGGGTGCCAGCCACATACACTGGAGCTGGCAGGTTCGAATCCAGCCCGGGCCTGCCAAGCAAAAATGACAACTACAACCAAAAAATAGCCGGGTATTGTGGCAGGCACCTGTGGTCTCAACTACCTGGGACGCTGAGGCAAGAGAATTGCTTAAGCCCAAGAGTTTGAGGTTGCTGTGAGCTGTGACACCACAGCACTCTACCCAGGGTGACAGCTTGAGATTCTGTCTCAAAAAAAAAAAAAAGTATTTATAAAATAAAAAGAGAAAAAGGACATTAATTGGGTTTTTTGTCTCTACCATCAGTTCTGAATTGACTTTAACATTTGCTAAAATATACCAACCAACAAAATTTCATGGACTTAATCAATACTGGATTTCAAATTACAGTTATACCTAAGGATCCCACTAAGTTTAAACATGGTACCCCAAATAAAGTTGACAATACAGTTAAATACAAGATAGAGCGGAAATAAATGTGCCTCACTTAAACTATAGCTTTGCCTATATATCCCATAGTTACAGTACCCATTGTCCATTATCATAAAATCACCCATAATGGGCAGAGATGCTGTAACACAATAAGTAATAAAATTAAATTAAGTTGGGGCAGCGCCTGTTGCTCAGTGGGTAGGGCGCCAGCCCCATATACCAGGGGTGGTGGGTTCAAACCCAGCCCCTGCCAAACTGCAACAAAAATATAGCTAGGCATTGTGGCAAACGCCTATAGTCCCAACTACTCGGGAAGCTGAGGCAAGAGAATGGCCTAAGCCCAAGAGTTGGAGGTTTCTGTGAGTTGTGTGACGCCACAGCACTCTACCAAGGGCAATAAAGTGAGACTCTGTCTCTATTAAAAAATAAATAAATTAATTAAGTCTTTGGCACTTACAAATTACCTTGATAAGATGGGATCCTGTGACTGGGGAGAGTGGCTCACACCTATAGTTCCTGCACTATGGGAGGCTGAGGCTGGAGGACTGCCTGGGACCAGGAGTTTGAGAACAGCCTGAGTAATAGCAAGACACTTCCTCTGAAAAAGAAAAAGGGGAGGGCAGTACCTGTGGCTCAAAGCAGTAGGGCGCCAGCCCCATATGCCAGAGGTGATGGGTTCAAACCCAACCCCGGCCAAAAACTGCAAAAAAAAAAAGAAAGAAAGAAAAAGGGGGATCTTGTGTACCCTACTCTACAGTTAAAAGAGTTAAGAAGGCCCAATATCAGCTAAAACAGAGATTTCCCAAGACTAAAATTTATTATATATAAAATTGAATTAATGAATTCATAACTATTTTCATTTATTCTCTATTAGATAGCTTATTTTTGTCTGTTTTTAACACTGAGCATATAAAAAGTATCCAATATTATTATATTAAAACTATTCATTCCAAGGCCAGGCACAGTGGATCACACCTGTAATACTAGCACTCTGGGAGGCAGAGGCAGATAGATTGCTTGAACTCAGGAGTTTGAGAACAGCCTGATCAAGAGCAAGACCCTATCTCTACTAAAAATAGAAAATCTAGCCAGGTGTTGTGGTGGGTCTCTGTAGTCCCAGCTACTTGAGAGGCTGAAGCAAGAGGATTGCTTGAGCCCAAGAGTTTGAGGTTGCTGTGAGCTATGCCACAGCACTCTACCCAAGGAGACAGAGTAAGAATCTGTCTCAAAAATAAATAAACAAATGTAAAAAATAAAATTTCTAGTCATAATTATGATTGTTGCTAGCGACTGATGATTAATTTTCTTTTTACTTAAGAAAAGGAGCACTTTGATTACGTCTGAACAATCAGAATGTTTTGTAGTCTTATCTTAACGCTAATTTGAACTCTTAAGATTGCTGCTGTCTTTCAAATTATTATTTTTTTATTATTAAATCATAGCTGTGTACATCAATATGATCATGGGGCACCATACACTTGTTTCATAGAATATTTTGAAACCTAACAGTAAAATAGTCACCATTTACTATCAACAACTTTAGTTCATGTTTTATGAGAAAAAATACACAGTAAGATGATCATACTAATGTACACAGCTATGATTTAATAATAAAAATAAATAAATAAAATAAAATTGAAGAAGAAAAAAAAAAAAAAAGAAGTGTTTCTTTTTTAAGTTGAATTTTTTGAAAAAACTAATTGACCGGCCCTAAATGAACTTGAGATTATCTTCAATTTCAAGTTCCTAAGATAAAGGGCTTTCTTAAGCTTTCAGGTTTATCCTATAGATGTAGACGCTAATGTCCCATTTCTAACTTTTTGTTTCTCCTCAAACTGATTGTACTTCCAAATCTTGGATTATGTTTTCTTCCTAATACTATGGACCATCTGATCGGCAGATCAAACCCCGTTTCTGTTGAAATGTTATTGGGGAGATTACGCAGGCTTGGAACTGACAGGTGTTGTTAAAGACTTGACGTTCAACGACTCCGCAGACAGCTGTTGAGGCATTCCCCAAGTGCGACGCCAGCCTTCTTCCCCCGACTGAAAGATTTAGCTTAGGGGGAAAAAAGCGCAAAACCAGATCATTTTATTTTTATGTTTCATGGGTTTTTCCTGTTTATTTTTTAGACAAAAAGAGGGAATATTACAAAATCACACAAGGCCTACCAGACTTCTGTAATGAAAGAGCGAATTGAGATAGATGTCTTAGCCTTCACTTTCCTGGGTTCTTTAGCAAAGTCCAAAGGGTGGGGCGGTGCCTGTGGCTCAGTGAGTAGGGCGCTGGCCCCATATACTGAGGGTGGTGGGTTCAAACCCAGCCCCGGCCAAACTGCAACAAAAAAATAGCTGGGCGTTCTGGTGGGCACCTGTAGTCCCAGCTACTTGGGAAGCTGAGGCAAGTGAATAGCCTAAGCCCAAGAACTGGAGGTTGCTGTGAGCAGTGACGTTACGGCACTCTACAGAGGGTGACAAAGTGAGACTCTGTCTCTAAAAATAAAGCCCAAAGGGAGTATCCATATTTTGCATGAATTAAGGGTCTGAGTCTTTGCCTACTTAGGTTTTCTGTCTCTGTCCTTGATCTTCTTTGCCAAAATGTTGAGTATACAGAAATTTTCTGTATATTTCAACTTTAACACATTTTTAGCATCTGTATAGTTTGTATTTAATTAGAGACCTTTTCTATGGAAAGATCAGTAATTTCTATTACAAGATTACTATCATTCATGTAACACAGGAAAAAAATGCTTAGTGAAACTGACAGTGTGAACTTAGTGTGGGATTAAATATTCAGTATTGTGATCTCACTTAGGAGAAATTGCAGGAGAGCATGATAGTTTATTGTTGTTTTTCCTCTCACATATTCAATTTTGTGCCACTTCCTCTCCTTCACTCCAGATGGTAACAAAACATGTCTACAGTGCCTCTGTCAACCCAGCTTGGGAGTGCAAGTTGTCTTTGCCCTCTGTTCTACAGCACGGTACACAGCATTAGGCCCAACTCAAAAGCACTGTCATTTGTAGGGTTAGCAGAAATTGTTTTATGTTGGTGGGAGGTTTGTTTTATTGTTAAGATGTACAGCAACAGCCTTTTAATTTGGGAGCCCCTGTTGTCATTCAAATGTGTACCTCTACAATTGTACAAAGTATCAGATTTTACTATCTGTGGGTTATGCTTGCCAGACACATCTTAACTTGCATATTTTGGGGGAAAGTTTATATATGTTCTTGAAATCATATGAAAAAATCAGGATTCCTATACAGATAGACTATAAAGTCATATAGTTAGAAAAGTGGTGTTTCATTATGAAAGAGATCTTAAGTTGCTAATAAAGCTAATCTAATTAAAAGATTATTAATGTCAAAATAAAAATAAAAAATAAATTGCTAATTTCAGGGCGGCACCTGTGGTTCAGTGGGTAGGGCGTCGGCCCCATATACGGAGGGTGGCGGGTTCAAACCCGGCCCCGGCCAAACTGCAACAAAAAAATAGCCGGGCGTTGTGACAGGCACCTGTAGTACCAGCTACTCAGAAAGCTGAGGTAAAAGAATCGCCTAAGCCCCAAAGTTAGAGGTTGCTGTGAGCTGTGACACCACTGCACTCTACCGAGGACAATAAAGTGAGACCCTGTCTCTAAAAAAAAAAAAAAAAAAAAAAAAAATTGCAAATTTCAATCAACAGCCAGTAAATTTTCTGCTTTTATAGTTTGGCTAATATGCTGTATTCAATGCATATTTTAACAACCTCTACGTCACAGTTTGCCTGCACTCCCTAAGGGATGCAATAGACTTTTTCCAGGCTGCCTGTGGGTTCCCTCAACAGCTTTGCCATCACATATAACTTTTGTAGGCAAGATCTTAACTGTATCCTCCTTTCTGCAGACAAGTATGACACTACATTGATGGTATCCTCTTACAAGTTTAATGCATTTTTACTCTGCTTTGGGTTCAGTACAGAAATATACCCCATTAAGAAATTTTACTTGATATCATCAATGCAAATCAGTCCACTTCTGGCAAAAGCCTATACAATCTATCCAAATTAAATCAATAGATACTCCCACTAATGCCCACAAATACTGCTTTACTACAGGGACTTTGGCACCTCTTTTCATGCCTGCTGGACTGCTTATGTTGACTATAGCTGGGTTTCTGGTACAAAAGAAAATCACCCTTCTTGACTCTATCCTCATCATAATTAGAGTGAAAATTGCTAGCCGTATTCTGGGCTTTCCCTGAAATACTGGATCTCAGAGACAGAGCCAGTGACCCTAAATACCCAGCTGTCCATTGTACTTTGGATCATAAAGAACACAAGCTGGGCATGGCCACTGAGAAAACTTTAACATGGGCTAGAGCCAACCTTGAACCCTCTGGTATATGTCACCTGCAGAAATGGGTGGCCTTGCTTGCTCCTCTTTGTTACTAAAATTCCATGATGCCAAAGGAGGTCACCCCTCCCCTGGACACTAGGGAACCCCTGGACACTAGCTGAGTGAACAGCAACAAGAGTTGGCAGGCTGTGTGAATGGCCCTGTCAACCATCAGAAAAGATGCAGCTGAGAGCAATCTTCGTGCTTTCGTCCCTTCAATAGGATGTTCCTACTAAATAATGGAAGTCAGAGACCAACACAGTTACCCACATTCAGGCAGTCACCCTAGCACTGGATATCCTGACCAACAGGGCCCCATCCTTACATCCATGTTGAAGTGTTGAGCCACAGTCTTAAGAGTTGTCCACTTCAGTGTAATGAACTCCGGGATTGCCTTACTGATACCCAAAATATAAATCAAAATAATATATAACGTTACATACAAGGGCTGTCTGGAAAGTATCCAGCTATTATTAATGCTATTTTTCATATTTCGTGGCTGGATACTTTCTGGGCAGCCCTCACACACTAATGCCACAATACAAGGACTGGCCAGTACACTTCTTTCTTCTTCAGGGTTACAGACTTTTTTTTTTTTAAAGACAGAGTCTCACTATGTAGCCCTTGGTAGAGTGCTGAGGCATCACAGCTCACAGCAACCTCAAACTCTTTGGCTTAAGTGATTCTCCCAAGGAGCTGCGACTACAGGTGCCTGCCACAATGCCCAGCTATTTTTTTTTTAAGAGATGGGGGGTCTTACTCTCACTCAGGCTGCTCTCAAACTCAGGAGCTCAGGCAATCCACCCACCTCAGCCTCCCAAGTGCTGAGATTACAGGCGTGAGCCACCTTGCCCAGCCAGATGTTTCTGATAGTAAATAAGGCACACATTTTCCTTCTCAAAATACATAGCTCTTGAAAAAGACATTCAAACGAGCTTTCATTTCTCTGATAGATCCCAGAGCACTGGTTTAATGAATGAGCTCCTAAAAACTCGTAAGACACAAAATGACAGGCTCAGTGCCCATAGCTCAGTGAGTAGGGCGCCAGCCACATACACCGAGGCTGGCGGGTTCGAGCGGCACCCAGGCCAGCTAAACCATAATAACAACTGCAACCAAAAAATAGCTGGGTGTTGTGGCAGGCACGTGTAGTCCCAGCTATTCGGGAGGCTGAGGCAAAACAATCACTTGAACTCAAGAGTTTGAGGTTGCTGTGAGCTGTGACGCCACAGCACTCTACCCAGGGTGACATAATGAGACTCTGGCTTAATTAAAAAAAAAAAAAAAAAGACACAAAATGACAAATGGATCCCTAAATGAGTTCCTATCTTGCTTTCCCTCAAAATCTCTCTTCCTTCAATGTCTCCCTCTTGGGCCTCTCACCTCACCCCCAACATTTCAATTTTTCCCATCACCATTTACCATATTATCATATACCAATACTTCCCCCATGTATGCGCAAACTCATTATAAACGAGAACCTTTAGTAATGTCTTCCATTATTTTCTTTTCAATCCTGCCCACATCCCAGAAGGAGGTCACTTTGTGGGGCACAGCGTACATTCCTGTGTCCTCCCATTAACCATAGGTTTCCCTGTAAGCCACGATCCTGCCGTCTTGTATGGGACGTATAGGAGGCTAAACTTCACCCAAATAACCTTCGTCAATATTTAGGTCATAAGGCATACATAATTTATCTCGGTTCCTGTTATGATTTCCTCTATGGAATTAAAATGAGTTTTCTTTTTTTTTTGAGACAGAGCCTCAAGCTGTGGCCCTGGGTAGAGTGCCCTGGCATCACAGCTCACAGCAACCTCCAACTCCTGGGCTCAAGTGAGTGTCCTGCCTCCACCTCCCAAGTAGCTGGGACTATAGGCATCCAGCTATTTTTTGGTTGCAGCTATCATTGTTGTTTGACAGACCCAGGCTGGATTCGAACTCGCCAGCTCAGGTGTATGTGGCTGGCGCCTTAGCCTCTTGAGCCACAGGTGCCGAGCCTAAAATGAGTTTTCCTGAACCATTCCCACAGACAGTTTAAACATAAACAAAGGAAATGAAGAACTCCACTTAGAAAAATTTAAAAATCGGCTTGGCACCCATAGCACAGTGGTTACAGTGCCAGTCACATACACCACGGTGGCTGGTTCAAACCCTGCCCAGGGCCTGCTAAATGATGATGACAACTGCAACAAAAAATAGCCAGGCATTGTGGTGGGCGCCTGTAGTCCCAACTACTTGGGAGGCTGAGGCAAGAGAATTGTTTAAGCCCAAGAGTTTGAGGTTGCTGTGAACTGTCACACCATGGCACTCTACTGAGAGAGACATAGTAAGACTCTGTCTCAAAAAAAAAAAATTTGAAAATGACAATGAAATCGGGGCGGTGCCTGTGGCTCAGCGGGTAGGGCACCGGTCCCATATGCCGGAGGTGGCGGGTTCAAACCCAGCCCTGGCACAAAAAAAAAAAAAAAACAATGAAATCAACACTCTATCCCATAATAGTGAAACTGGTGAACTCCTTGATGACCATAGTGTTGAGAGAATATCAAATTCAGACAACAAAAGCTGGTCAGGTGCAACTTTTTATTTTATTCACTGCTGCTCTTAATACTATTGGTCTACATATTTTCAAGGTTTGTGCTGAAACCCACGCGCCATTGGATTTGGCTAGCAGTAGCCCTTCTGCCATAGATGTCATGGGCTTGACCTAAGTCAAACAGCCCATGGGCTTGACTAGACAGATTAGAGGGCCTGCCTACAGGCTAGGGCTGGTGCACCAACCTCAGCCAGAGATATACTGATTAACAAACAATAGCCAAAAAACACTTACTAACATCACACAAATAAAGGCATATAAATCAAAACCTAACTACAGTATAAGTCATCACCTATTTGAGCAAAACCTTGGACTATTGGGGGCTTAGAGATTCATGTACTTTTTCTTTGGAGCCGCAAGTTCTGGCACTGGGTCCATTTCTGGCACCATCACAAATGCTCACATCACCTTTCCTATACACTCACAAGACCCCTTGACTGAAAAGACTCTTATGAGTTAAAGGCAAAAGCATTGCTTTTAACTATAACAAATGGCTCAGCCTTTCTGTAATACCAGAATGTGACAAAAACATGACCCATTTCCATTCAAGTAGGTAGCCTCTTAAAAAGGACACCCCTGTCTCACATTGCACGTGGTACAGCCCCAACACAGGGGCTCACCATTGGAGATGCCGTCACCCACTGTGCTGGAAGTGAGTTCACCCCAGACACCTAACCGTCACCTCAGCAATGTGAAGCACAGGGCCTGCCCCTCCTAATTTGACACAGGACATTTCTTGCTTCATTTCCTTTGACATCAGGGAATCTATTACATTTCTTGAACTTACTGTCTCCTTGGCACATGATCCTGGTATACCCTTTGCTTTCCCCAAAACATATACCCCTCCACCCCTGTGCCTAAAGGGAAATCTTACAAAGGTGACTACTGTCTGTGCCACTCTCAAAATGAGTAGTGACTGTTATTTTACACAGAGGTAACTGCATCATATTCTTTCATTCATCCACCCCTGGGGAGAGGACCACCACTCCTGAGTGTCTCGCTTCACCTTTCTACCAGGATGTCTTCCCCAACCACGACCAGCACAGCCACCGGTACTAAGTAACACAGAGACACCGCCTCACCTTTACACGTACATCTCTGAGCTATCAGTTCATACCTGCCAACAGCATGACTGACACACCTACCACCTTGACCCCACAAATGCATCTGGATATTATCATTAAATCACATACATTTTTTAATGCTGATTTATTTTTTATTAAATCATAACTGTGTACATTAATGAATTTATGGGGTACAATGTGCTGATTTGATATACACTGTGGAAAGCTTACATCAAACTTGTTAACATAACCATCACCTCATTTACTTATTTGTTGTGGTGAGACATTTATACTCTACTCTTAATAGTTGTGAAATGCACCATTGCATTATGCACATTAGGTGAAGTCCCACCAAATACCCTCCCTCCTCCCGACCTCCCCTCTCCCCCTCCTCTTCCCTAAAAATCACACTTTAAGCACATTTTAAAACTCCACCAAGATATTTTTATAGTCCCCCAAAATCTCAGATGTTTGATGCTACATAAATGAGAAACTTGGCTACCTCTGGCATGCAAATACTACTTGTTTATACTAGCACCTCTTTTCTTCCTTTTTACTATAATAAAGTGTTTTCTTCACTCTTAGAGCAATTCATTCTCTACTTTCTGAAAGTCCTCCTCTAATATACAAGCCATTCAAATGCCCCAAATAAATGAGCTCAAAACCAGTATCAGCCGAGTGAGGTGGCTCACACCTGTAATCCTGGGAGGCTGAGGAGGGTAATTGCTTGAGCTCACGAGTTCAAGACCAGCCTGAGCAAAAGCGAGACCCCCATCTCTACTACAAATAGAAAAAACTGAGGCAAGAGGATCACTTGAGCCCAGGTTGGAGGTTGCTATGAGCCATGACGCCGTGGCACTCTACCCAGGGCAACAGCTTGAGACTCTGTCTCAAAAAAAAAAAAAAAAAAAACAGTATCAAGACATCAGGGGCCTGGGGTGGCACCTGTGGCTCAAGGAGTAGGGCGCCAGCCCCATATACCGCAGGTGATGGGTTCAAACCCAGTGCAAGAAAAAAAAAAAAAAAAAAAAAGACATCAAGGGCCTAATCATAAAATCACCTTGTGTTTAGTAAGATGCTGTCTTGATGTAGTTTTGAGGTCCTGGTCAGCTCCCCTTGTTGAACAGCTGATTAAGTCCACACCCCAACCATTTCTGTAATCATATTGACAGTTAGGGAAACTGTGTACCCACCCTATCACAACTAGGGACAGCCCCTGTGCCCTAGAACTCAGAAAATTGCTCAAATTAACCAATCTCCCAAGGAACCAGAGAAACCCAGCTAACCCCACCCCACTTGTCATACACTAGCTGACCCCCCTACAGCTCCAGCTTTCTGCTCCCTGACCCCTGGGTTCTACTCCCTGTGTGGTCCTGCCAGACAGACTTGTCTCGGAACTGTAAGTTTAATAAGAATTCTGCTATTCATCTATATGAGTGTTACTGTCTTATGTCTGGTCCTCAAAAACAAAAATCCTTAAATCTTATTTTTAAAAAAACTTGCTAAAGGCCTTGGCACCCGTACCACAGTGGTTATGGCTCCAGCCACATACACCAGAGCTGAAGCTTAAGCCCAAGACTTGGAGGTTGCTGTGAGCTGTGACGCTACAGCACTCTACCAACAGCAACAAAGTGAGATTCTGTCTCAAAAAAAAAAAAAAAAGAAAGAAAGAAATTGAGGGAGGTGTGGAGTAAACCAATGCCACTCTTCATATTACTTTTGTTTTGGAAAATATGGTTATTTTCATAAAAATTATGAAATTAACTAGTAAAAAAACTTGCTATGAAACCCTTACTTTTATTGGGGCCAGGGCGCTCATAGAATTCCTTTTTAGGACTCTGAGCTGACTAGAAAAGAAATTTAGCATTCTATATTACTGTAATAACTAAAAAGCTATACATACAGTGTGTATATATACATGTATGTCTTTTTCACTCAGGCTCTTTTTATATATTTCTGTCATGTTTTACAATCTTTATATAAATTTTAATACACTAAAATTAAGCTTTTTGAAGGGTAAAATTCTGAGTTTTGACATATGTATAGATTTCAAGAGCCTCCATCACAATCAGGATACAAAACAGTTTCATCACCCCCCAAAAGACTCTGTGCCATCACTCTGTAGCCAGAATTTCCTTTCATCCCTATTCTCTGTGAAACTGTTTTTTTTTTTTTCCCTGCTACTTTTTTTTTTTTTTGCTTTTCTACAGAGCGTCATGAAAATAGGATCATGTAGTACATAGCATTTTGAGACTGGCTTTTTTTGACTGCTGAAGCATAATATCTTTTTGATAAATCCCTGTTCCATGTATTAATAGTTCGCCACTTTTTTTTTTTTTTTTTTTGAGACAGAGCCTCAAGCTGTCACTCACGCTGGGTAGAATGCCATGGCAACACAGTTCATGGCAACCTCCAACTCCTGGGCTCAAGCAATTCTCCTGCCTCTGCCTCCCAAGTAGCTGGGACTACAAGCGCCTGCCACAATACCCGGCTATTTTTTGGTTGCAGCCGTCATTGTTGTTTGGCGGGCCCGGGCTGGATTCGAACCCGCCAGCTCAGGTGTATGTGGCTGGCGCGTTAGCTGCTTGAGCCACAGGTGCCAAGCCAGTTCATCACTCTTTTATTACAGTAATAAATGTAGTAGTAGCAGATGTCTATCTCTTACCAGTTAAAAAACACTTGAGTTGTTTGTAAATTCTTACAAAATAAAGCTGCTAGGAATATAATGTAAGTTTTTATGTGTACATAAGTTACCACTTGTCTTATTTGGGTCATGGGGTAAGCATAGTTTTGTTTGTTTGTTTTTTGTTTTGAGACAGAGTCTCACTATGTCACCCTGGGTAGAGTGCCATGGCATCGCAGCTCACAGCAACCTCAAACTCTCTCCGAAGTAGCTGAGACTACGGTTGCCTGCCACAATGCCTGGCTATTTGTTGTTGTTGTTGTTGTTGTTGTCGTTGTTGGAGTTGTCATTGTTGGTTAGCAGGCCTGGGCCAGGTTCGAACCTGCCAACTTCAGTGTATGTGGCTGGTGCAGTAACCACTGTGCTATAGGCACCAAGCCAAGCATATGTTTATAAGAAATCATCAAATTTTTTTTCAGAGTTAAGTAACATTTTGCTTGCCTAGCAGCATTGTCTGAGAATATCACTTGCTTACCATCCACAATAGCACTTGGAATTGTCCTTTTTGCCTTCTAATACATTTATAATGATTTCCCATTTATTTTTAAGAAGAATTTTCCCAATGACTAATCATGTGAAAATATGATCCCTTAAAACTATGCGAGCCATTGGAACAGTGAGTAATTTTCAACTTCAATTCAAGAAACAAAAATAAAAAGAGTTCAGGGGCAGAGTTTTCTTCGCTATGAGGTATCTGTTTCATCATGTGACCAATAATTCTGCTTTATGTTTCTTCCTTTCTTATTTGGCCCTTTAGTATGTAAAGGCTGAGGCAGCTCACTCACAGTCCATTCTCTTCCTGCTTTACTTTGCCATATGTGTGTGTCCTGAAGAGCCTGTTTCCTGTTAAGCAATCACAGTCATATTGTTTCAGGAAAAGTGTGGACATTAGTGACCCACACATGAGACTGTGGCCTGTGACAGCCCACGGGAGGACAGGAGTCTGCCCCTCCGACACTGAGACCCCCTGAGATGAGGCTCTTGTGCTCAGGCACCTGGACCCTCCTGCTCTCACTCCTGCTTCCCTGGCCAGCCACAAGTGAGTGAGGGAAGGGACATGTGATTTCCTTTATCCTGGACCTGGATTATAAATCACTGGATGCCACAGAGCACTCCTAAGGCTTCAGCCCTTTCCCTGGTTCCTGAACCTGAAGACCTGAGGGTTATTCTCATTTTAGTCTCTTCTCTCTCTGCTTCCAGATTCCCTTTCCCTATTTTATCTTTCATTTGTGAGACTAAAATAATACAATTACACAAAGCTCATCTGTAAATTGAAAATACTAGAACAGTGAAAAGCGATAGCTTAACTTACTCTTTCTGTTATTACTTGTACTTAGTTCACATGACACTTTTATTTTATTTTTTTTTTTGAGACGGAGTCTCACTATGTCGCCCTCAGTAGAGTACTGTGATGTCACAGCTCACAGCAACCTCAAACTCCTGGACTTAAGCGGTTCTCTTGCCTCAGCCTCCCGAGTAGCTGGGACTACAGGCGCCTGCCACAATGCCCGGCTATTTTTTGGTTGTAGTTGTCATTGTTGTTTGGCAGGGCCAGGCCAGGTTCGAACCCGCCAGCTCTGGTGTATGTGGCCCGCTCCCTAGCCACTAAGCCCACATGAGGCTTTTTCTAAAGTAAAGCCCAGTGAAGGGCATGAGCTTCCCAGAGGGATGCTTGCTGCCCCCTGCTGGCAGGACCTGGAGATTCCAGGATCAAAGGGCCATGCTCAAGCAGCCCAGTGTGTGACCTTTGGCAGTCTTTAAATTAATTTTTTGTTGTTTAATTTTATATTTTATTCTCATTACATTAGACTGTAGAAGGAAGGAGTCATTAGGGAAGTGATTATCAACCTGTGGGTTGTGGCCCTTTTGCAACAATGAAAATACATCGCGGCATTAGGAAAGTTGAGAACTACTGCATTAGGGTACGCAGCTGAATTACTCAGTTATTTCAAATAGAATTTGGATCCAAAAATGTAACTTCTTTTATTTAACAGGTGCCATCATATATTTATGGCATTACATATATGCATATATATTTATATATATATTTATAAATATATGTTTCTTTTTCTTTTATTTCTATTTCTTTTTTTGAGACAGAATGTCACTTTGTTGCCCTGGGTAGAGTGCCATGGCATTACAGTTCACAGCAACCTCAAATTCTTAGGCTCAAGAGATCCTCTTGCCTTAGTTTCCCAAATAGCAGGGACTACAGGTGCCCACCACAACACCCAGCTATTTTTAGAGACAGGGGTCTCACTCTTGTTCTTGCTCAGGCTGGTCTTGAACTCCTGAGCTCCAGCAATCCACCTGCCTCAGCCTCCCAGAGTGCTAGGACTATAGGTGTGAGCCACTGCTCCTGGCCACCATTATATTTTTGTTTGTGCTGTTAAAATTATATATTATTTCCAATATGGAAATTAGTTCACTAAGAATACTTGCACCTACCAGAAACTGCATTGTTTACAATAAATATAAATTATCCATTTAAATGAAAAATAGCAATGTGAAAGCTGAACTATCAATACATCTCAAATCAGAAAATTCATAGCTTTGGAAAAGTAAATGAATAAATTTCAACTTCAATTCTTGAAGTTACAATTCTGATTTTAAGGAAAGACATCCGATTGGATAGAGAAATACATATGCATACTTTGCCAGAAATAAGAGAGATTTTAAATTTTAAAACTATACCTCAGCGCTGTACCTCAGAAAACATGTCTGCTGAAAGCACTTCAAAGCAATTGATACACTGATTGATATATAATACATTTGAAAAAACCTTCTTAAATGTACAAGTTTCTCTGTAATGTAAAAAAGCTTAACTTAAGAGTTGCTAAATTACCAATAAAAATAAAAATGCAAATATTATCACTAAGTTGGTGAAAATATTCTAGCATTACTTACTAGTAGTCAAGCAGAGGCAGGTCTGAGATTCAGAGACAATTGGTTGAAGTGGGCCTCACTCTGCTTCCTGCCCTCTGCTCCAGTTTTCCCCCAGTGACCACTGGCAAGCTGGATCCCAGGCCAGCCAAACTCCCCTGTGACTGTGCTGTGACTGGGAGGTTCCCCACCCAGGGTCTGTCCTGGGCTTAGAGCACAGCCCTCCCCTGGTGGATGAGGTGCCCTGTGAGCAGGTCACAGACAGGATCTCCCCAGTCTGCCCACACAGGCTCCCTCACCTCTCTAGACCATGCTAGGGAGAAGCAGGCTCACCCTGAGTCACCCACAGGGTACTGGAGCAGGTCTGAAGTCCATCCACCTCAGGGCATGCCTGGTCCAGTGCAGCCTGCAGGTGTGCAGGACCTGGGCAAGCCAGCAAATGGTGTTCATGCTGTGAGCACACCTTGGTCTGCTGCAGGACCCCAAGCAGAAAGGCTTGAATTCAAACTCTGTAGAAACCTTGGTGTTGTAGCTCAATTGTCTCTCTCGACAGCAATGGGTGGAGAAGGGTAGGAGAAGGAGGAAGCGTCACTGTGGGAGAGTTCTAGCACCCTTATTGGAAGGGCACCTGCCCAGACTGTCCAGGCTCTAGAATCACACATATCTCCCGGGACCTGATGGATTCCACCTTCTGGGCCAGAGTAGGGATATATCTGTGTGGACATAGCAGGAAAGACCTTAGGAGTTGAAGAACCCTGGGTTGAACAAAGGTGCCTGGTGAGTAGAGGAGTAATATGGCACCTGGCACCCCAGCTCAGCTCTTCATAGGAGGGAGGGATCCCAGGGGACCTTGGGGCTTCACCTGCTTCTAAAAGCAGTTTCCAGCTCATTGATGACAGCAGCCTAAAATCACTCCAGCAGCTCAGGAGCCTCCTGCTGTCAGAGGAGCAAACCTAACCTTCTCTCTGGCAAAAAGCCTCTGTGGTTGTCCTCTGATGAAACCTTTCTCCTTTTTGCTCAGCCTTGTGACTTCCTCATGTGGAATCTCTTTTTTTTATTATTATTATTAAATCATAGCTGTGTACATTAATGCAATCATGGGGCACTATACACTGGTTTTATAGACCATTTGACATATTTTCATCACACTGGTTAACATAGCCTTCCTGGCATTTTCTTAGTTATTATGTTAAGACATTTATATTCTACATTTACTAAGTTTCACGTGTATCCTTGTAATATGCACCATAGGTGTAATCCCACCAATCACCCTCCCTTCACCCATTCTCCCCCCTCCCTCCCCTCCCTCTCCCCCTTCCCCATATTCTTAGGTTATAACTGGGTTACAGCTTTCATATGAAAGCTATAAATTGGTTTCATAGTAGGGCTGAGTACATTGGATACTTTTTCTTCCATTCTTTAGATACTTTACTAAGAAGAATATGTTCTCCATCCATGTAAACATGAAAGCAGTAAAGTCTCCATCTTTCTTTAGGCTGCATAATATTCCATGGTGTACATATACCACAATTTATTAATCCATTCATGGATCGATGGGCACTTGGGCTTTTTCCATGACTTAGCAATTATGAATTGGGCTGCAATAAACATTCTGGTACAAATATCTGTTATAATGTGATTTTTGGTCTTCTGGGTATATACCCAGTAGAGGAATTATAGGATTGATGTGGAATCTCTTGTACACATAGCTTCTTGGCACCTTTATCTTACAGAATTATGCCCATTCTATGAGTGTTCGTTTGTTCTTTTCCATCTAAAACTTTTCCTTCTTTCTGAAATGACTTATCATTTATCAGCTGTGTTGTCATTTATCAGTTATGTTATCTTCCCAAGATTTTCGATTCTGTTCTAATATTTTAAATCACTGATTATGAATTCTTAGTTCACTGAAATATTTGGTATAATTATATAAGTGAATTCTCAAGAACATGATAATTCACAAATCTGTACTATCCCTACACTAAAGATTTGCCTATATCTGCTGGAGGATGGTCCTAGAAAAAATCCACTGTTCCCATGATTTTGCTCATATTATTCATCTAAGGGGCAGGGAATTATACTCCCAGAACCATTAGATCAAAGTGTTTTGCGACCATTAGAGGTAATTAAGCTGGAGTTTGAGAGGGGTGGGGTGGAAAGAGGCTTGATTAGCCCTAACTTGGGCCTCCCTGCCAGGACCTAATCTTGATCAGAGTCCCTTCAACCTCAGTGCTGGGGCAGGGAAAAGCCACAGTCAATAAGCGCCCTTGAGCCTGGTCTCTACATAACAATTGATGAAAGTCTATTCTTTCTGTTAACTGCACAGTGTGGATACGGTAAGATTTATGTGTCAATGTTCCTTGGTTCTCTGTGTGGCTCCTTAAACAAATTCATTTTTTCCAACAAATATATACTGAATATCTAGCATGCAGTGAATACTGGTCTAGGTGTTGTGTATACACTAAGAATATACAGCCTCTCCCCTCACTGGGAAGAGTTCTTGTAGGGGAAGAGTTCACAGGTGTAGCCTCCACCATAGGCAGTGGGGTAGGGAGTGCAGCTACCTGGCATAGGTCATCCTCCTTCCTGCTCATGCCTCTTGTAAATGTTATCATCTCCATTTCAAAGTACAGACTACATCAGGAAAATGAGACTTGATTTAAGTCCAGGTCCAGCTCCCCCTGCATTGCCATAGGCTTTTTTTTTATTTTTTTATTTTTTTGAGACAGAGTCTTACTTTGTCGCCCTCAGTAGAGTGCCGTTGTGTCATAGCTCATAGCAACCTCCAACTCTTGGGCATTAGTGATCCTCTTGCCTCAGCCTCTCGAGTAGCTGAATGGAATGAAAATAGAATTTGCTCGCCCTGGCTCAGTGCCTGTAGCTCAGTGGTTAGGGCACTAGACACATACACAGGGGCTGGTGGGTTCAAACCCAGCCCAGGCCAGCCAAACAACAACTACAACAACAACAACAACAAAGCTGGGAGTTGTGGTGGGCATCTGTAGTCCCAGCTACTTGGGAGGCTGAGGCAAGAGAATCACTTGAGCATAGCGTTTGAGGATGCTGTGAACTATGACACATGCACTCTACCGAGAGTGACAAAGTGAGACTCTGTCTCAATATAAATAAATAAATAAAATAAAAATAAAATCCTAGCTGCAGGAGGACCCTTAGGCCCTCGTGGGGCCCAAGACTAAGAAAAGGGCTTGGCACCTGTAGCACAGTGGTTACTGTGCCAGCCACATACACTGAGGGTGGCGCGTTTGAACCCGGCCCGGGCCAGCTAAACAACAATGACAACTACAACAAAAAAATAGCCAGGCATTTTGGCGGGTACCTGTAGTCCCAGCTACTTGGGAAGCTGAGGCAAGAGAATCACTTAAGCCCAAGAGTTTGAGGTTGCTGTGAGTTGTGATGCCATGGCATTCTACCAAGGTGACATAGTGAGACCGTCTCAAAAAAAAAAAGACCAAGGTAAGGAGTTAACCAGAGAGTGTGCAGCATTGATGAGCCAGGTATAGCACAGTGGCTCATGCGTGGAGTCCCAGTACTTTGGGAAGCCTAGGTGGTAGGATTGCTTGAGGCCAGGAGCTCAAGCTGCAGTGAGCTATGATCAGTCTACTGCACTTCCTCCTGGGAGACAGAGTGAGACTCTATCTCAAAAGTAATAATTTATTATATTAAGTGCTGGAACTTCGGTGAAGCTTCAAAGACTTTTGAGCTCTGAACAGCTGTAGAGTCTCACAGGCTTTTGAGCCTCGGCCACTCACAGAGCATAGCCCCCTGAGGTCTCTATCTGGCTCTAGGGCCACCACCTACACCACTTCCAACCTAACAGCAGGACTTAGGGATGAGCAGGGTAGGGGTGTGGACGCAGAGAGAACTGGTGCTTTCATGTACCTCAAGACAAAAACCAGTGATCCTGCCCCTGGGGTTGGGGGAGCAGCCCATGCCCCTAGCTGCCAGCCTCTACTGGGAGGAGCCTGTACACCCTAAAGGCAAGTCAGTGATACAACTGTCCCTCCCCAACATGAGTATTTCAGCTGCACCCCAAACACATTCTGAGACCCCAGCGCAGTGGTTTGAGGTTTCTCAGTCACCACTACTGCAGCTGAGCCTGGGAGGGAGCTACAAATCTGAGCACTTTGGGGCACTTCAAGGACAAAAACAAGCACCGCTTCTGAAAGAGAGCAGGCTGAGCAATGTGTACCCCTGCTACCTGCCTCCACTGAGAGTCCTAGAAACCTGGCCCCAAGACAGGCCTGTGGCACAACTGTGCCCCACCTGAGCATTCCGGCTGGGAGCCAAGCACACAAAAGTGCCAGCCGCACCCACCACCTCTGCTGCTGCAGGTCAAGGAGGGAGCTGGGTGTGCAGGTGCTTTGTGCCCCTGAATGATGACGTTTACGGTCACTGCTGAGGAATGGAGGCGCAAGTGACCTGTGAACCCGACAACTGCCTGCTTCTGCAAATCTCACTGATAAGGGTCTGCTTCTGCAAATTTCGCTGATAAGGGTCTTGCCCGCCTCCCTTCTCCTCCCTGAGCATCTTTCTGGACCAGATCTTCCCACCCCTCCCTATCACAGTAAGTACCCTCAATGAGGCCTGAGAAAAATTTTGCCAGCCTGGTCTGTGTCTAATCCCCCAGGACTGAAGCAGATCATCCAGGGGCACTGGGGACGACCTAACCAAGCTCACCACCAGTGGAACCTAAACATGTCCCAGGAGTCTGAGGTCTAACCAACCCAAATTGCTACCAACACCGCAATAGGTACTCCCCTGCCTGAGACAAAAGGCCGTGCACCTGTCCTCTACACAGAGCAGGAGAGTTCCCCATAGAGGGGAACAGGCAAGCCACTAGGCCATCTGTTTAGAGCTGAGGGAAGACGTTCTGATCCAAAATCATTCAGGCAGAAAGACATCAGAAAGGCATTTTCTGCAGATCTCAGTGAGATACATTGTGGCCTGGAGATAGATGACAGGGTTTGAAAGAATCATGAGGCTCAAGACAGGGATGTCATATGGAAGAGTATCACTTTCCTACCACATACTAATCCAATGCCTGAAAAACACAACCCTCTTAATAAACAAAATTCAGACACAACTCACTAGCTGCTGCCACAGCTGGCTCCTACCTTTAAGAACCACCCTCCAACCCTGGAGGTTGAAAAGCAAAACCAACTAGCCAGGCATTGTGGCAGGTACCTGTAGTCCCAGCTTCTCAGGAGGCTGAGGCAAGAGGATCTCTTGAACTCCAGAGTTTGAGGTTGCTGTGAGCTATGACACAATAGTACCCTACCTGAGGCAACAAAGACTCTGTCTCAAAATAAATAAATAAATAAATAAATGGCCGGGCACAGTGGCTTACACCTATAATCCCAGCACTTGGGAGGCCAAGGCAGGTGGATTGCCTGAGCCTGGGAGGGAGCTGCCTTGGATTGCCTGAGCTTGCAGGTTCAAGACCAGCCTAAGCCAGAGCGAGACCTCGTCTCTAAAATATTAGCCAGGCATTGTGGCAGGAACCTGTAGTCCCAGCCACTTGGGAGGCTGAGGCAAGGGGATCGCTTAAGCCCAAGAGTTTGAGGTTGCTGTGAACTGTGATGTGACCAGCACTCTACCGAGGGTGACATAATGAGACTTTGTCTCAAAAATAAGAAGTGACAGTCTCTCCAGATGAGAAACTGAAAAAAGAATCAAAGAAATCGTTCCCCCAAAATAAAAGTAAAACAAACTTAGAAGTTATCAGTAGAAGAGGCCTCAACATTTGACTAACAGAAACTTTGGAATCAGAACAAAGAAAATGAGAGAAGAGGAGATAGATTATCAAACAAAATTATTCAGAATGAAAGAACTCAAACCATTCTTTTTTCTTTTTTTTTTTTTTTTTTTGAGACAGAGTCTCACTCTGTCTCCCTCGGTAGAATGCTGTGGCATCACAGCTCACAGCAACCTCCAACTCTTGGGCTTAAGCAATTCTCTTGCCTCAGCCTCCCAAGTAGCTGGGACTCTGGGACTACAGGCACCCCCCCGCCCCCACCCACCCCAGAATGCCTGGCTATTTTTTTGTTGTTGCAGTTGTTATTGTTGTTTAGTTGGCCAGGGCTGGAATCGAACCCACCAGCATAACCACTGTGCTACTGTCGCCGAGACGGAACTTGAACCCTTCTAAATGCCTTAATCTGAATAAAACAGGATCACAGTGAGACAAGTCACCTCAGAATTTTAGACTGCCAGGGAGAAGGAAAGCTGTCTGTAAGAAGTAGGAGAATGGCACCAGTTTCACAGTGACAATACAGGGCTCTGGAAGACAAAGAAGCAATGCAGTACTGTGAAGGGGAAATTCACAGCAGCCAAATTATGGATAATTTTGGAAATGTAAGACAATAAAGTTTTACCTGTCATAGTCCCTTTCTCAGGAAAATATAAGAAAATGGTACACAGCAAAAGAAGGTATAATATTCCCCCATTTGATCTGTGTTATGACCACCTGTCCCAGGTGGGACCTGAATCACAGAGGATGTTTCTCTATTAGAAAGGGAGCCCGTGAAGAATCAGACAGCCGGCTGTGCTGTGAGACTCTCTGCAGCAGTGCTGCTGCTCCTCCAGGAAAGAAGAATCACTTTCTCTCAGCACTGCAGTTTGTGTGGACAGAAGACTCTGCATCTAAAAATAAAATTCCGTCGGTAAGGCACAGGCCCCATATACCAAGGGTGGCGGGTTCAAACCCAGCCCCAGCCAAACTGCAACAATAAAAAAAATAGCCGGTAGTTGTGGAGGGCACCTGTAGTCCCAGCTACTCGGGAGGCTGAGGCAAGAGAATCACCGAAGCCCAGGAGTTGGAGGTTGCTGTGAGCTGTGTGACGCCATGGTACTCTACCGAGGGCCATAAAGTGAGACTCTGTCTTTACAAAAATAAAATAAAATAAAATAAAAATAAAATTCCAGTTATAGGACCTGAAAGTTATTTCCCTGTTTAGGCCAATTACTGACATGTGTATGTGTTATGTACCTATGTACGTGTATGGCATGTAAATATGTGTGGTTCTTGTATTACTTTGACTTTGATTTACATTTTTCTAATCATAACAATGTTAAGCATTTATTCTTGTGCTTCCTATTAGTTCATTTCCTTGAGGAAATATCCATTCAGCATTCAGATTCTTTTTTTCTTTCTTTCTTTTTTTTTTTTTTTTGTGTGTGTGTGTATGTGAGACAGAGAGAGACAGAGTCTCACTTTGTTGCCCTCTGTAGAGTGCTAGGGTATCATAGCTCACAGCCACCTCAAACTCTTGGGCTCAAGCGATTCTTTTGCCTCAGCCTCCCAAGAAGCTGGGACTACAGGCGCCTGTCACAATGCCCGGCTAGGTTTTCCTATTTTTAGTAGAGATGGGGTCTCACTCTTCCTCAAGCTGATCTCAAGCAATCCACCCACCTCGGCTTGAGCCACGGTGCCTGGCTCCCAGCTGGGACCTCGTTGGACCACAGCTCTTGCCACCCATGAACCCGCACACCAAGCCAAGAACCTCCCTTGGTGACACTCCGGTCATCACCGCACAACCTGGGAGAGACGCAGGGCTGCCGGTGCAGTTACACGGAGTCTGGTCTGCGGCCAAAGTTACCGTGCAAGGACAGGATAGGGCACTGGGCTCCCAGCTACCGGTCTACCACTGCAGGAGGACAGAATTGAGTGATGGCCCGGCTAAGCCAGTGACCAGGCCCACTAACCCCAGAGCTGACCGCGCGCGGGGAGGCCCAGGTGCTGCCACAGCTGGTTTGAGGGTTTCCATCCAGCCCTTCTCCCATCTCCAGACACGGGTCTGTAATCTCACCATTTCCTGATTTCCAGGTGTTTCTGGTGTCACCTCTACGGACGTCCCAGTACCTGCTGGTCACGGGGTGACAGAAGTTGTGGCAAAAATGCCTAGACCTCCCAGACAAAAGATACGGGGTGGAAACAGACCAGCTGCGGACACCCGGGATCACAGGTCGCACCCGACCCCTGAAGCGGCCCCGCCTTTCCCGCGGGGAGTTTGATTAGGCCGACCCCTGTGGTCTCCGCCGCCCCTTATCAGATAGGGCCCTAGGCCACACCCTCTCACGCCCTGAGTGACAGAATAGGCGATCACAGGCATGCCTGAGGGAGATCAGGATGATAGGCAGGACTTCCTGCGCTGGAAGCTGGTGCCGCCTGAGGGACATTCCCATCTAACCTTGGAAGATTATGTCCATTCATTAATAATACATACATATAATTATTTTATTGAGCCAGAGTCTCACTATGTCACCCTCGATAGAGTGCTGTGGCGTCACAGCTCACAGCAACCTCAAACTCTTTGGTTCAGGCAATTCTCTTGCCTCAGCCTCCCAAGTAGCCAGGACTATAGGTGCTCGCCACAACATCTGGCTATTTTGTTTTCCTTGTTGTTGTTGTTGCAGTTGTCATTGTTGCTGAGCTGGTCCAGGCCGGGTTTGAACCCACCAGCCCCAGTGTATGTGGCCGGCACTGTAAACAATGAGCTAAGGCGCAGAGCCTACATACAATATTTTTTTTTTTAGACAGAGTCTCACTGTGTCGCCCTTGGTAGAGTGCTGTGGTGTCACAGCTTACATTAACCTCAAACTCTTGGGCTCAAGTGATTCTCTTGCCTCAGCCTCCCAAGTAGCTGGGACTACAGGTGCCCGCCACAACGACGGGCTATTTTTTGTTGCAATTGTCATTGTTGTTAGCAGGCCCAGGCCAGGTTTGAACCCATCAGCCCCAGTGTATGTGGCCAGAGCCATAACCAATGAGCTAAGGCACACAGCCTACATATAATATCTAAAATGGAAACAATATAATGACAATTATTTTAAATTTAAGATTGCATAAACATCATGATCTCTGGCCTTTTGTGGAGGCAGTCTGAGCTGCCATCCTCTCAGGCAGCAATGTGCAATGGAAATATAATATGAGCCGCCTGTCATTGTAAATTTTCTAGTAACCACACAAAAGAAAACAAAATGAAACATGAAATAAAATAATTGTAATTGTTCATTAAGCAATTCAAAGTATCACCTAAATATGTGACCAATATATTAGTAAAGAGGTTTTGTGTGTGTGGTACTAAATCTTTCCAAGGCACTCTGTATTTAAGTTTCCAGCACATCCCAGTTCAGACCAGCCACATTCCAGGTGCTCAGCTGCTGCATGTGGTCAGTGTCTGCCACATCAAAGTGCACAGCTCTGAAGGCCCTGAGTCCTCTGACCTCTGGGAGATAAGGAACTGACCCTCCTTTTCTTCCAGATGTGAGAGAAAACCTACGTCCTGTCAACATCTCTCCTTTAGCCCAAGTATTGGAGAGACAGTACCCAGAAGCAAGCAGGTATTTGTCCACAGATACACCCTGCTGCTCTGCAGAGACAAATATCAGGGAGGGGAAGGGGGTTGAAGTGCTCTCACTGAATGGCACCAGGTGGGGGTGTTGGGCACACCTTTTGTGTGTGGGACATAACCACAAGAGGGACTCAACCTAGCAAAATTAAATTTTTTGACCTGGTTGTTTATACCCTCACATTAACCTGAAATAAATTTACTTTAAAATAAATAAATAGGGCTGGACCCAGTGGCTCACTCCTGTAATCCTAGCACTCTGGGAGGCTGAAGTGGGTGGATTGACTGAGCTCACAGGTTCAAGAACAGCCTGAGAAAGATTGAGACTTCGTTTCTAAAAATAACCAGGCGTTGTGACAGGCACCTATAGTCCCAGCTACTTGGGAGGCTGAGGCAAGAGAATCACTTGAGAGCAAGAGTTTGAAGTTGCTTGAGCTATGATGCACGGCACTCTACCAAAGGGCAACAAAGTGAAATTCTGTCTCAAAATAAATAAATTAATTAATTAAATAAATATTAAATTAAAAGGCTGGGCACAGTGGCTCACATCTATAGTCCTAGCACTCTGGGAGGCTGAGGCAGGTGGATTGCTTGAGCTTACGAGTTCAAGACCAGCCTGAGCCAGAGTGAGACCCCCATCTTTAACACGTGTAGTCCCAGCTACTCAGGAGGCTGAGGCAAGAGAATCTGTTGAGCCCAGGAGTTTGAGGTTGCTATGAGCTATGATGCCAAGGGACTCTACTCAGGGCAACAAAGTGAAATCATCTCAAAAATAAATAAATAAATACATAAATAAAGTTATAAAATAAATAAATACTAAAAATAACAAAACTAAACTTTTCATGCTAGCATAAATAGCATAGTCTTATGAAAATACTTCTATTTCTGCAAAACAAAAACAATTCATGACGGGGGGGTGGTGGTGGGGAGGGCCCCTATGGTGGGGGTGGTAAATTTTGCCAGTTCCTTTTAATAGAATAAACAAAATAGCTTAATAAAGAAGACTGCTGGGGGCAGAGCCTGTGGCTCAGTGGGTAGGGCGCCAGCCCCATATACTGAGGGTGGCGGGTTCAAACCCAGCCCTGGCAGAACTGCAACCAAAAAATAGCCGGGTGTTGTGGCGGGCGCCTGTAGCCACATACACAGCGGCTGGCGGGTTCAAACCCAGCCTGGGCCTGCTAAACAACAATGACAAGGGCAAAAACAACAACAAAAAATAGCGAGGCATGGGCAGCACCTGTGGCTCAGTGGGTAGGGTGCCAGCCCCATATACCGGGCCGGCCAAACTGCAACAACAACAATAAAAAATAGCCAGGCATTGTGGTGGGCACCTGTAGTCCCAGCTACTCAGGAAACTGAGGCAAAGAATTGCCTAAGCCCAGGAGTTGGAGGTTCTGTGAGCTGTGTGACGTCATGGCACTCTACCCAGGGCAATAAAGTGAGACTCTGTCTCAAAAAAAAAAAAAAACAATAGCCAGGCGTTGTGGCAGGCGCCTGTAGTCCCAGCTATTTGGGAAGCTGAAGCAAGAGAATCTCTTGAACCCAAGAGTTTGAGGTTGCTCAAACTCTTGAGCTGTGACTCCACTGCACTCTACCAAGAGCAACAGCTTGAGACTCTGTCTCAAAAAATCAATCAATAAATAAAAGGACATTGCAAAGAGAACGGATACAGGAGGGATAAAAAATTACCATTTTTGCAGTGGGTGTCATTATGTCTTTTCTTGCAAAGTTTATACAACTGTTCTAAATAAAGAAACTTGTCCAGGCCACAGCAGGGAGGGTGGGGACCAGCCTGGGAGTGGTATCCACAGCAAAATCACAAGAGTACTCCGGGTGCTGCCTACCTGGCACTCTCGCTGCCAGGCTCAGGCCACCAAGCAGAGAGAGGTGACCTAGAAGGTGGCTGCCAGGAGCCCACCCCATGGCAACAGCCAGGTCCCAGCCTGGGAGAGCAGGCTACAGGCACCTCCTTTCCCAGTTTGGCAGCAGCAGGCAGGAAGACCATGGCTGAGTGAGCAAAGGAGCTGAGGAAGGGTGGTTGGCTTCTCTAGCCTAAGAGATTGAATTCTGCTCAGACTTCAGGGCTCCGGGCTGCCAGGTCCTCTCCCAGGCTTCAGGTGCCCCCTAGAAGCTCAGTTTTCTCACCTGTCTGAGAGCCCCTGTAATGGCTGGGTTGTTTCAACCATTAGACTGATAATCCCAGTAAGCCCTCAGCATACCTGGCTTCTGGGTCTCTCTCTCTCCCTCCCTTTCCCCCTTCCCCTTCTGACTGCACAGGAACCTGCTAGAAGTCTCCAAGTGGGGATACAGGCGGGGAATCAAAAAGACTGCTGGAATTTTACACTTGGCTTCAGGGGCCCTTCCCAGTGCCCCCCTTATCTTAGGCTCTTTTTAAAACACATATCTAGGCTTGGCACCTGTAGCTCAGTGGTTAGGGCACCAGCCACATACACCGGGGCTGGCAGGTTCGAACCTGGCCTGGGCCTGCTAAACAATGACAACAACAACAACAAAAAATAGCCAGGCATCATGGCTGGTGCCTGTAGTCCCAGCTACTTGGGAGGCTGAGGCAAGAGAATTGCTTAATACCACGGCACTCTTACCGAGGGTGACATAGTGAGACTCTGTCTCAAAAATAAATAAATAAATAAATAAATAAAGCATATATCTAGCAACACGTACTGTACCCCAGAGAACTGTGGGAAACTTTAGGTATGTCTCAAACCAGAGGCTTTGTTCCGTGATCCTAGGCCTTCATCTCACCTCCAAACCCAAATTCCTTGGGTGACCAGCTTCAGACATGAGTCTGAATTTGCTGCTTGTCCTCTGTAGTTGACCCAAGGTCCTTTACATGGAGCTTTGCTCCTCCTCCATCCCACCCCTGGGCCTCAACTCTAGTGACCCACAACTGGAAGCAAAGTCCCCCAGAAAGGGCACATTGCCCTCCCCAGCACCTTGGCTGTGGCCTAATGAACATCTGTCTCTGGGCAAGAGACTCCCACTTTGGGAATTCACTGAAGGTACAATAAGCCAGGTTACACTGATTGCATTTGTTAGGTAAAGTCCCTCTTGCAATCATGTCCTGCCCCCAGAAGGTGTGGCACACACCAAGGCCCCACCCTTCTCCCTCTTTCCCTCTCTCTGCTTTTCCTCCCCCACCCATGATCTTAATTGTCATTAATTGTCCTCATATCAAAATTGAGTTGTCCTCATATCAAAATTGATGGTGGACAGGACAGACGTGTAGCCCACCTCTCCCAAGCCATCAGGTGAGAGGAAAGGGGGTCTGGACCTTCCCTGTGTGTGGATTATTGGTGTGGACAGACAGCTGGAGATGCTCAGCAAATTGGAGGATTGCTATATATCAAGGGTAATTTAAAACCACAGACTCTGTTGTAGAGATTCTTCCCTGCTTGTCCATGCTGGCCAGCAGGCCCCTGCCTTACGGAGGACAGCAGCTTGCGAATGCTGACAAAACCCAATTGACGAATATTTATTCCTGAACTGAGGGAGGCATCCGAAAGGAGAGCCACTCAAAACCACAGGGAGCTGGGCAGTGTGATGGAAAATTGAAGGGAAGGGATCACACCTGGGAAACAGACATTTTGAACTACCCAAAAGGGCAGATGCCTTCCCCCAGACCTGAATAGACCTAAGCATTCCTGGTGAAGAATGTTGGAGGGGGTTGGCGGTTCAGGCTGCACAGCAAACGGGTAGGTTCCAACCCAAAAGGGAAACTCTCAACCATAAAACTCAGAATAAGGTCCTCCAGTGCTCCAGCTGTGGGAACCGGCTACAGCCGCGGGACACCGTGGACCCGCCGCAACTGCAAGAACCCAGCAGCACCCTCCCCCACAGCCGATTGCAGTCGCCAGTTTGCAGCAGAGTGGAAAGATTTGAGAGGTGTGGACTCCTGCAATGAGTGGGAAGGTCAGTCGCGAGTGCTGTCTGGAGCAAAACAGCCAAGGTTATACAATACTTAGGTGACAAACTTTTACAGAAACTCCAAAATGGCTATCGGCCGTGGAAGGTGGTTACCACGGTAACAGTATAAACTGTGAATCAGGTATAAGCCTGGAAACCACTCACAGTGGCCTAGATATGTGTTTTAAAAATAGCCTAAGATAAGGGGGGCACTGGGAAGGGCCCTTGAAACCACTTTTTGGGTGTCCAAAAAAGTATATTGCAGTATGAATAGATTCCTATGAAAGTTGATCCCTAAATCATAAATATAGATGTATATTTCTACATACAAGAATAATATTTTTGTGGTTGGTGCCTTTTTTTCTTTTCTCTTTTTCTTTCCTTTTTTTTTTTTTTTCCTTGTGTTCTCTTTTTTCCTCACCATTTTCTTGGAGGAGCTTTTGTGAATTTTTTCTTATTACTTTATATATATATATATTTTTTTATTTCTATTTGTCTATTTTTAATTTCTACTTTCTTCTCTTTTAACTTTTCTACAAACACCACTTTTTTCTTTTTTTTCAATTATTTTATGATTATCACTATTTTTATTGCAGTTGTTTTTATGTTGCTGTTGTCGTGGGTGTTGTCTGTATGTCTATGTGTCTCTGTCTGTTTCTGTATCTATGGGCTCATGTGTCTGGTAGCCTTTGTATCTGTTTATTTGCTCATTTGCTTTCAATGAGCTTGGTGCTATGACCTGCAACTCTGAGCTCCCAGCACTCCCCTCCACTCTGACTCTGAGGTCTGGAGGCCTGCCCCCCAGGAGTCCAGATTCTTGGGTGATTTCTCGAGAGGTATAGACAGGACCTGGACTGCAGCTGGACAGTGCTGATTCTGCAGCACAGGAGTGAGGAGATGACAGTTGGCTAAGAGGGTATCACACCAGAGCGGCAGTACCCCGAGGTACAGAGCAGCAGCCATATTTAGCAATAACAAGGCCAACACCCAGATATCCTGTAGCCACTCCTCCTGTCTCCCTGGGCAACCAGATGAGGCCGGACATCTTCTCAGATGGCAACCACCACGGAACAGACCTGGGACTGAAACACAGGCCCCATGAGTAAAGGGTTTGCCTGAGGCAGTACAGGCCATGGGGACTAGAAAATGCACCCGCAGAGCCAGGAAACTCCCAGGGGGGCTGATCCAGAGGACCACTTTACTGAGCCTAAGACGCACCTGGCCCTTGGGGGATCATCAGCCTATAGACAAAGGAGACCAAGAGGCTACAACTGACAACTAATCGTGCTGCGAATACAAACCTGCAGACAGGGCCTGAGGCATAGGTTCTGGGAACTCAAATCACCCTCTCCTCTGCAGAAGAATTTAGCAGGGTCAGAAAGAAACTCCCACAGGGTTGTTCTGTTCAGCCAGTAACATAAAATAAGGGTGGGGCTGGAACTGAGTGAACACCCCCCAGCCTCCATCAAGTGCCCGAGGTTAACAGGCCTCACCACCCCCTGCTGGATAGAGGCAGAAAGCAGCAGCCAGAATGAGCAGATACAGACTTCCCTGTGATTTAGGCAGGTTCAAACCTCTGGAGTATCTGCTCAGTGCAGACAACTGACTGGGTCACAGCCCTGTGGAGCTAGCAGTGACTGGGTGTGACAGAGCTGCAAGGTGTGGAAGGAGGTATCAACCTTCCCAAACTGATCTACTTGCTGGGTGCCTCCTCCAGACTCCATGCAGCACTGGAGCAAGCCATATCAGAGTAGTGACCAGACCCCTGTGATACAGTTCCCAGAGACCTCTTAAACTCTCTCACCCAAGACAGGTGCTGACTGAGACAATTGATTTCAACCTTTTGAACTGAGCCAATCATCTGAGGGCTATTAAGGTGGTGCCCTGGGTGTATGGTTGTAGGAAGGTTTGATTTTCCTTTTCCAATTGTTGCCTCTGGTGAGTGGGGTGACATAATTGCTGGTATTTCTCCACAGCTGAGACTTCAACCCAGAGTAACTGTTTCACTAGGATCAAACAGAAACCAGCTGAAAACAAGACAGAACCAGTTAGCCCCACCACATCAAACAGGGCCCCAGTTTCTCAGGCCACAGCACTGTACGGGTCCTTGACAAAGCTCCAGAAAAAAAATCAAAGGGAGTAAAACAATCATGGGGCGGAATCAGAGGAAAAACTCTAGTAACATGAATAACCAGAATAGATCAACCCCCCCAAGGAAAGATATGGCAGATGTAATTGAAGACCCCATTCACAAACAACTGGCTGAGATGTCAGAAATCGAATTCAGAATTTGGATTGCAAACAAGATTCATAAAATGGAATTAGGAATTCGAGGAGAAATTCAAAAGTTGTCTCAAGAATTTAACTAATTTAAAGACAAAACCACCAAAGACTTAGACACACTGAAGAAAGAATTTACAGCCCTCGAAGATCTGAAAAAAAAACAAAACAAAACAGTAGAATCCCTCAGTAACAGAGTGGAGCAAGCAGGAGAAAGGATTTCTGACATTGAAGACAAAGCCTTGAACGCTCCCAAACTCTCAAAGAGGAAGAGAAATGGAGAGCAAAAATGGATCATTCTCTCAGAGAGCTCTGGGATAATTCGAAGAAGGCTAATAGCTGATTCATTGGAATCCCTGAAACTGTTGAAGTAACCTTGCTACGCACAGAGGCCATTCTCCCTGAAATTATGAAAGAGAATTTTCCAGACATGCCTAGAGATTCTGAAATTCAGATAGCAGACAGCTTCAGAACCCCAGCATGACTCAACCCTAACAAGACATCCCCCAGGCATATCATAATTAACTTCACAAAAGTTAATAAGAAGGAGAAGATTCTCAAAGCAGCCAGAAAGCCATTACCTACAAAGGGAAGAATATTAGAATGACTGCAGATCTCTCTGCTGAAACATTTCAAGACAGAAGAGGGTGGTCATCGACTTTTAACCTCCTAAAGCAAAATAACTTTCAACCCTGGGCGGCGCCTGTGGCTCAAGGAGTAGGGCGCCGGTCCCATATGCCGGAGCTGGCGGGTTCAAACCTAGCCCCCGCCAAAAAACAAAAAATAAATAAATAAATAAATGGCTTTCAACCCTGGATCTTGTATCCAGCTAAACTGAGTTTCATTTATGATGGAGAAATTAAATACTTTAATGACATTCATACGTTGAAGAAATTTGCCATAACCAAACCAGCTCTTCAGGATATTCTCAGGCCTATCCTCCATAATAACCAACCCAATTGTCTATCACAAAAGTAAACTCACTCAGAAACTTTTGATCAAACTCCAATTCCACACTGGCAAAAAGATTAAAAATGTCCACTGAACTTTTGAAAAACTCAATACCCAAACTTTTACCAGACTTATCAATATTCTCCATTAATGTGAACGGCTTAAACTGTCCTCTAAAGAGGCATAGGTTAGCTTACTGGATACAAAAATTCAGGCCAGATATTTGTTGCATACAAGAATCACATCTTACCTTAAAGGACAAATATAGACTCAGGGTGAAAGGATGGTCATCCATATTTCAGGTAAATGGTAATCAGAAAAAAGCAGGTGTTGCAATTTTATTTACAGATACAATAGGCTTTAAACCAAGAAAAGTAAGGAAGGATAAGAATGGTCACTTCGTATTCATTAAGGGTAATACTCAATATGGTGAGATTTAAATTATTAATATCTATGCACTCAACCAGAATGCGCCTCAATTTATAAGATAAACTCTAACAGACATGAGCCACTTAATTTCCCCCAGCTCCATAATACTCCGAGATTTCAACACTCCTTTGGCAGAGTTGGATCGATCCTCCAATAAGAAGCAGAGCAAAGAAATTTTAGATTTAAACCTAACCTCCAACATTTGGATTTAGCAGACATCTACATAACATTTCATCCCAACAAAAGTGAATACAGATACTTCTCATCACCTCACGGAACTTACTCCAAAATCCATCACATCTTAGGTCACAAGTCTAACCTCAGTAAATTTAAAGGAATAGAAATTATTCCATGCATCTTCTTGGACCATCATGGAATAAAAGTTGAGATCAGAAACAACAGGAATCTGCATACTCATACAAAAATATGGAAGTTAAATAACCTTATACTGAATGATAGCTGGGTCAGAGATGAGATCAAGAAGGAAATTGCCAAATTTTTGGAACAAAACGACAATGAACACACGAATTATCAGAACCTCTGGGACACTGCAAAGGCAGTCCTAAGAGGGAAATTTATAGCACTGCAAGCCTTCCTCAAGAGAACGGAAAGAGAGGAAGTTAACAACTTAATGGGACATCTCAAGGAACTGGAAAAGGAAGAATATTCCAACCCCAACCCCAGTAGAAGAAAAAAAATAACCAAAATCAGAGCAGAATTAAATGAAATTGAAAACCAAAGAATTATACAACAGATCAATAAATCAAAAAGTTAGTTTTTTTATAAAAGTTTTTTTATAAAATAAATAAACCTTTGGCCAACCTAATCAGGAAAAAAAAGAGTAAAATCTGTAATCTCATCAATCAGAAACAACAAAGATGAAATAACAACAGACTACTCAGAAATTCAAAAAATCCTTAATGAATATTACAAGAAACTTTATTCTCAGAAATATGAAAATCTGAAGGAAATTGACCAATACTTGGAAACTCATCAACTTCCAAAATTTAGCCAGAATCAAGTGGAAATGTTGAACAGGCCAATATCAAGTTCTGAAATAGCAACAACTATACAAAACCTCCCTAAAAAGAAAAGCCTGGGATGGGATGGTTTCACGTCAGAATTCTATCAAACCTTTAAAAAGGAATTAGTACCGATATTACTCAACCTGTTCCAAAAGGTAGAAAAAGAAGGAAAACTACCCAACACGTTCTATGAAGCAAACATCACCCAGATCCCCAAACCAGGAAAAGACCCAACAAGAAAAGAAAATTATAGACCGATATCACTAATGAATATAGATGTAAAAATATTCAACAAGATCCTAACAAACAGGATCCAGCAACACATCAAACAAATTATACATCATGACCAAGTCGGTTTTATCCCAGGAACTCAAGGCTGGTTCAATATCCGTAATCTATAAGTATAATTCAGCACATAAACAAATTAAAAAACAAAGACCATATGAGTCTCTCAATCAATGCAGAAAAAGCTTTTGATAATATCCAGCATCCCTTCATGATCAGAACACTTAAGAAAATTGGTATACAAGGGACATTTGTTAAACTGATAGAGGCCATCTACAGCAAACCCACAGCCAATATCATATTGAATGGACTTAAATTGAAATCATTTCCACTCAGATCAGGAACCAGACAACGCTGCCCATTGTCTCCATTGCTCTTTAACATTGTAATGGAAGTTTTAGCCACTGCAATTGGGGAAGAAAAGGCAATCAAGGGTATCAATATAGGGTCAGAAGAGATCAAACTGCCGATCTTAGCAGATGATATGATTGTATATCTGGAAAACACCAGAGATTCTACTAAAAAACTCTTAGAAGTGATCAAAGAATACAGCAGCATCTCAGGTTACAAAATCATCATTCATAAATCGGTAGCCTTTAAATATACCAACAACAGTCAAGTTGAAAAATTAGTTAAGGACTGTATTCCATTCACAGCAGTGCCAAAAAAGAAATATTTGGGAGTTTATCTAACAAAAAATGTGAAAGATCTCCATAAAGAGAACTATGAAACTCTAAGAAAAGAAATAGCTGAAAATCTTAACAAATGGAAAAACATACCATACTCATGGCTGGGAAGAATCAACATTGTTAAAATGTCCATACTACCCAAAGCAATATATAATTTTAACACAATCCCTATTAAAGCTCCACTGTCATACTTTAAAGATCTTGAAAAAACAATACTTCGTTTTATATGGAATCAGAAAAAAACCTCAAATAGCTAAGACATTACTCAGAAATAAAAACAAAGCAGGAGGAATCACGGTACCAGACCTCAGACTATACTACAAATCAATAGTGATCAAAACAGCATGGTACTGGCACAAAAACGGAGAAGTAAATGTCTGGAACAGAATAGAGAACCAAGAGATGAATCCAGCTACTTACTGTTATTTAATCTTTGACAAGCCAATTAAAAACATTCAGTGGGGAAAATATTCCCTATTTAACAAATGGTGCTGGGTGAACTGGCTGGCAACCTGCAGAAGACTGAAACTGGACCCACACCCTTCACCATTAACTAACATAGACTCTCACTGGATTAAAAATTTAAACTTAATACATGAAACTATAAAAATACTAGAAGAGAGTGCAGGGAAAACCCTTGAAGAAATCGGTCTGGGCGAGTATGTTATGAGGAGTACCCCCCGGGCAATTGAAGCAGCTTCAAAAATACACTACTGGGACCTGATCAAACTAAAAAGCTTCTGCACAGCCAAGAACACAGTAAGTAAAGCAAGCAAACAGCCCTCAGAATGGGAGAAGATATTTGCAGGTTATGTCTCCGACAAAGGTTTAATAACCAGAATCCACAGAGAACTCAAATGTATAAGCAAGAAAAGAACAAGTGATCCCATCACAGGCTGGGCAAGGGATTTGAAGAGAAACTTCTTTGAAGAAGACAGGTGCTTGGCCTACAGACATATGAAAAAATGCTCATCATTGTTAATCATTGGAGAAATGCAAATCAAAACTACTTTGAGATATCATCTAACTCCAGTAAGATTAGCCTAAATCACAAAATCCCAAGACCAGAGTTGTTGGTGTGGATGTGGACAAAAGGGAACTCTTCTACACTGCTGGTGGGAATGCAAATTAATACATTCCTTTTGAATAGATATATAGAGAACACTTAGAGATCTAAAAATAGACCTGCCATTTAATCCTACAATTTCTCTACTAGGCATACACCCAGAAAACCAAAAATCACATCATAACAAAGATATTTGTACCAGAATGTTTATTGCAGCCCTATTCATAATTGCTAAATCATGGATAAAGGCCAAGTGCCCATGGATCCACGAATGGATTAATAAATTGTGGTACATGTACACCATGGAATATTATGCGGCCTTAACGAAAGATGGAGACTTTAACTCTTTCATGTCTACATGGATGGAGGTGGAACATATTCTTCTTAAAGTATCTCAAGAATGGAAGAAAAAGTATCCAATGTACTCAGCCCTACTATGAAACTAATTTATGGCTTTCATATGAAAGCTATAACCCAGATACAACCTAAGAATAGGGGGAAGGGGGAAAGGGAGGTGAGGGAGGGGGGAGGGGGACAGAGGGAGGGGGATTGGTGGTATTACAAGTGTGGTGCATCTTACAGGGTACATGTGAAAGTTACTAAATGTGGAATGTAAATGTCTTAGCACAATAACTAAGAAAATACCAGGAAGGCTATGTGAACCAGTGTGATGAAAATGTGTCAAACGGTCTATGAAACTAGTGTATGGTGCCCTATGATCACATTAATGTACACAGCTATGATTTAATAAATAAATAAATAAATCAACAAATGGTGAACTTGGAAAAAAAAATTGAGTACATAGGATTCATGCTTCTCCATTCTTGTGATGCTTTACTAAGAATAATGTCTTCCACTTCCATCCAGGTTAATACGAAGCATGTAAAGTCTCCATTTTTTTTAATGGCTGAAGAGTATTCCATGGTGTACATATACCACAGCTTGTTAATCCATTCCTGGGTTGGTGGGCATTTAGGCTGTTTCTACATTTTGGCGATTGTAAATTGAGCTGCAATAAACAGTCTAGTGCAAGTGTCCTTATGATAAAAGGACTTTTTTCCTTCTGGGTAGATGCCCAGTAATGGGATTGCAGGATCAAATGGGAGGTCTAGTTTGAGTGCTTTGAGGTTTCTCCATACTTCCTTCCAGAAAGGTTGTACTAGATGCAGTCCCACCAGCAGTGTAAAAGTGTTCCCTTCTCTAAATATCCATGCCAACATCTGCAGTTTTGTGATTTTGTGATGTGGGCCATTCTCACTGGGGTTAATGATATCTCAGGGTGGTTTTGATTTCTATTTCTCTAATATATAGGGATGATGAACATTTTTTCATATGTTTGTTAGCCATTCATCTGTCTTCTTTAGAGAAGATTCTATTCATGTCTCTTGCCCATTGATACATGGGATTGTTGGCTTTTTTCATGTGGATTAATTTGACTTCTCTATAGATCCTAGTTATCAAGCTTTTGTCTGATTCAAAATATGCAAATATCCTTTCCCATTGTGTAGGCTGTCTATTTGCTTTGGTTGTTGTCTCCTTGGCTGTACAGTTTTCAGTTTAAGGAAGTCCCATTTGTTTATTTTTGTTGTTGCAATTGCCATGGCAGTCTTCTTTATGAAGTCTTTCCCCAGGCCAATATCTTCCAGGGTTTTTTCTATGCTTTCTTTGAGGATTTTTAGTGTTTCATGCCTTAAATTTAAGTCTGTTATCCATCTTGAATCAATTTTTGTGAGTGGAGAAAGGTATGGGTCCAGTTTCAGTCTTTTACATGTGGATATCCAGTTCTCCCAACACCATTTATTGAATAGGGAGTCCCGCAAGGTATCTTCTTGTTTGGTTTATAAAAGATGAGGTGGTTGTAAGATGTTAGTTTCAGTTCTTGGTTTTCTATTTGATTCCAAGTGTCTATGTCTCTATTTTTGTGCCAGTACCATGCTGTCTTGACCACTACTGCTTTGTAGTATAGACTAAAATCTTGTATGCTGATGCCCCCAGCTTTATTTTTATTACTAAGAACGCCTTAGCTATACGGGATTTTTTCAAGTTCCATACAAAATGCAGAATCATTTTTTCCAAATCTCGAAAGTACGATGTTGGTATTTTGATAGGAATGGCATGGAATAGGTAGATTGCTTTAGGAAGTATAGACATTTTAACAATATTGATTCTTCCCATCCATGATCATGGTATGTTCTTCCATTTGTTAATATCCTCTGCTATTTCCTTTCTGAGGATTTCATAATTTTCTTTATAGAGGTCCTTCACCTCCTTCATTAGGTATATTCCTAGATATTTCATTTTCTTTGAAACTATGGTGAAGGAAGTTGTGTCCTTAATTAATTTCTCATCTTGACTGTTATTGGTGTATACAAAGGCTACTGACTTGTGGACATTGATTTTATATCCTGAAACATTACTGTATTTTTCGATGACTTCCAGGAGTCTTGTGGTTGAGTCTTTGGGGTTCTCTAAGTATAAGATCATGTCGTCAGCAAAGAGGGAGAGTTTGACCTCCTCTGCTCCCATTTGGATTCCCTTTCTTTCCTTGTCTTGCCTAATTGTATTGGCTAGAACTTCCAGCACTATGTTGAATAGTAAAGGTGACAGAGGACAACCTTGTCTGGTTCCAGTTCTAAGAGGAAAAGCTTTCAGTTTTACTCCATTCAGTAAAATACTGGCTGTGGGTTTGTCATAGATAGCTTCAATCAGTTTTAGAAATGTGCCACCTATGCCTATACTCTTCAGTGTTCTAATTAGAAAAGGATGCTGGATTTTATCAAATGCTTTTTCTGCATCTATTGAGAGGATCATGTGATCTTTATTTTTGACTCTGTTAATATGGTGGATAACGTTTATGGACTTACGTATGTTAAACCAGCCTTGCATCCCTGGGATGAAGCCTACTTGATCATGATGAATGACTTTTTTGATGATAAGCTGTAATCTACTGGGTAGGATTTTGTTGAGAATTTTTACATCTATATTCATGAGTGAGATTGGTCTGAAATTCTCCTTTTTGGTTGGGTCTTTTCCTGGTTTTGGTATCAGGGTGATGTTTGCTTCATAGAATGTGTTGGGGAAGATTCCTTCTTCCTCAATTTTTTGGAATAATTTCTGCAGTACAGGAATAAGCTCTTCCTTGAAGGTTTCATAGAATTCTGGAGTGAAGCCATCTGGACCAGGGCATATTTTGGTTGGAAGATTTTTTATTGTTTCTTTGATCTCAGTGCTTGAAATTGGTCTGTTCAGGAGCTCTATTTCCTCTTGGCTAAGTCTAGGGAGAGGGTGTGATTCCAAATATTGATCCATTTCCCTCACATTGTCAAATTTCTGGGCATAGAGTTTCTGGTAGTATTCAGAGATGATCTCTTTTATCTCTGTGGGATCAGTTGTTATTTCCCATTTATCATTTCTGATTGAGGTTTCTAGAGATTTTACTTTTCTATTTCTAGTTTGTCTGGCCAATGGTTTATCTATTTTATCAATTTTTTCAAAAAACCAACTCCTTGTTTCATTAATTTTCTGAATGATTCTTTTGTTTTCAATTTCATTGATTTCTGATTTGATTTTGGAGATTTCTTTTCTTCTACTGACATTAGGCTTAGATTGTTCTTCTTTTTCAAATCCATAAGATGGCTTGTGAGTTTGTTGATGTGCTCTCTTTCTGTTTTTTGAATGTAGCCATCTAAAGCAATAAATTTTCCTCTCAAAACTGCTTTTGCAATATCCCATAGGTTTTGGTAGCTTGTGTCTTCATTGTTGTTATGCTCAAGGAAGTTAATAATTTCCTGTTTTATTTTTTCCTGCACCCATCTGTTATTCAACAGAAGATTGTTTAATTTCCATGTTTTTGTTTGGGGTTGAACATTTTTGTTAGAGTTGAGTTCCACCCTTATTGCCTTATGGTCTGAGAAGATACAAAGTAAAATTTCAATTCTTTTGACTCTGTTGATATTTGCTTTATGTCCCAGGATATGATCAATTTTGGAGAATGTTCCATGGGGTGATGAGAAGAATGTGTATTCTTTATCTTTGGGATGGAGTGTTCTATATGCGTCTATCAAGCACAGTTGTTCTAGGGTCTCATTTAAATCTCTTATATCTCTGTTAATTTCTGTTTAGAGGATCTGTCCAGCTCTGTAAGAGGAGTGTTAAAGTCCCCTGTTATTATGGTATTATCGGATATCATGTTCTCAGACTGAGTAAGGTCTGTTTCAAGAATCTGGGAGCATTTAAATTGGGTGCATAGATATTTAGAATTGAAATGTCTTCTTGTTGTATTTTTCCCTTGACCAATATAAAGTGACCATCTTTGTCTTTTTTGACTTTAGTTGCTTTAAATCCACATGTATCTGAAAATAAGACCGCAATTCCTCTTTTTTTCTGAATTCCATTTGCCTGAAAATTTGTCTTCCAACCCTTGACTCAGAGCTTTAATTTGTCTTTTGAAGCCAGGTGTGGTTCTTGCAGACAGCAAATGGATGGCTTGTGTTTTTTAATCCAGTCAGCCAATCTCTCTCTCTTCAGTGGGGATTTCAAGCCATCAACATTTATTGAGATAGTTGATATGTGTGGCAGTGTTCTATTCATCTTATTTTATGAGAGTCCATTGCTTACTTTTATCTTTTGCATCAGTGTGGAGGTTAGGTTCTGTCCTTTAGTTTCTGAGTTTTTACTTTGCTGCTGATCCATTGTGATGGTCAGTGTGTAGAACAGGTTGAAGTAGTTCCTGTAGAGCTGGTCTTCTTGTGGTGAATTTCCTTAATGTTTGTATATCTGTAAATGATTTGCTTTCTCTTTAACCTAATTTTAAAGCTTAGCTTAGCAGGGTACAGAATTCTGGGCTGGAGATTGTTCTGTTTCAGTAGATTAAAGGTAGATGACCATTGTCTTCTTGCTTGGAAAGTTTCATTAGAGAAATCTGCAGTCACTCTGATGGATTTGATCCCGTAGGTCAACTGGCGCTTACTTCTGGCAGCTTGCAGAATCTTTTCTTTTGTCTTGACTTTGGACAGGTTCATCACAATGTGTCTTGTAGAAGCTCGGTTAGAGTTGAGGCGACCTGGGGTCCAATAGCCCTCTGAAAGCAGTGTGTCAGAATCTTTGGTGATATTTGGGAAATTTTCTTTTATAATATTCTCTAGTATGGCTTCCATTCCTCTGGGGCATTCTTCTTCCCCTTCTGGGATTCCTATAACTCGTATGTTGGAACGCTTCATAAGGTCCCATAATTCTGACAGTGAATGTTCTGCTTTCTCTCTCTTCTTTTGTGCCCCTTTTACTATCTGAGTTATCTTGAGGACTTTGTCTTCTACCTCTGAAATTCTTTCTTCTGCATGGTCTAACCTGTTGCTGATACTTTCGATTGCATCTTTAAGTTCCCTAATTGACTGCTTCAGTTCCTTCAGTTCTGCTATATCCTTTCTATATTCTTCATATCTTTCATCTTTTATTTGATTCTGTTTTTGGATTTCCTTTTGGTTGTTTTCCACTTTATTAGCCGTTTCCTTCATTGTTTCCATCATTTCCTTCATTGTTTTCATCATGTGTATTCTAAATTCCCTTTCTGTCATTCCCAACATTTCTTTTTTTTTTTTTTTTTTTGGTTTTTGGCCAGGGCTGGGTTTGAACCCGCCACCTCTGGCATATGGGACCGGCGCCCTACCCCTTGAGCCACAGGCGCCACCCCATTCCCAACATTTCTTTATTGGTGGAATCCTCTGCAGTAGCTACCTCATGGTCCTTTGGAGGGGTTGTTCTGTACTGGGTCTTCATGTTGCCTGGAGTTTTCTGCTGATTCTTCCTCATGAGTGATTTCTTTTATCTGTTTCCTTGCCCTAATTTTCCTTTCACTTTCTCTTGCTCTTTAAGTTCCCATCCCAGTTTTCCACTGTTTTTGTCCTCTTCTTGGGTTCCAGAAGTCTCTTGCTGACTCCCTGTATCCTCAAAGGATGATTATAGGCAGATCCCACCAGCCAGAGATGCCTGGAGTCTTATCTCCCCAGACTCATGGTGCCCAGATGCAAGGAAGCTGTTACTTGGCCGCCATCTTTCTCTCCCTCCTCTCACTCCCACTTTCACATGCTATAGCCACTTATGTGGTGGCCTCCCTGGGCCTGATGGACTTCAGGCTAGGATTTTTACCTGGGCCACAGTGGAGGAAACTGAAGCATGGGGCCAGAAGTGGCAAAGTCAGAAAGACTCTGTGACTGGGAAATGATCTCTAGGTCTAGCAAGATTCCTCCAGGACTCAGCACCTCTAAGGCTGCACCAGTGGGCTGTTCTTGGCATGAGGCACCTGTTTAGGGTCAGAATCTTGTGGGAGTGCTGGCAGGACCAGATGTTCTGGAACCCAAGGAAGGAAAAGGAAAATTTTCTAGTCACTTGCACCCTCTTTTGCATTGTAGGTCTCCATCCTTAGGAAGTGAGGAAGATAGCTAAGGACACAGATTCCAGGCATGCAGGGATGGCCAGGTTTGGTGCCTGCTTTCCACTCATCAAGCCCTGTCCTTAACAGGCACATGAGAGATCAAGGCCTGGGGCATGACTTTCCTGGGGTCACAGTGAGGGTTACAATCCCCACAGGGTGGAGGATGGGCTGTGCCATTGAGATGACTCTAGATGTCTCGGCCTGGGCTCTGTAGCAGGCTGGGGCTGGTATAGAGACACTCATGCTTCACATTGGGTGATTGAGGCACAGGGCTCTTGGGGTCCCAGGAATAGTGAGGAGGTCAGGACTTTGATGGTAGCCCTGGATGAGATGTCCACCATATGTGTGAGTAAAACAGGGCATAGGGGCTCAGGTGGCTGCCATGGTACAGAAGGACTGAACGTTTGTGGGAATTAGCAGGTGACTGAACCAGCTAATTTCTTTATTGGTGGAATCCTCTGCATCTCCCAAGGGGAGATGTCTGTGGGGCTGTAAAGGGAAAACTGGCAGCTTTTCTGGGTGGATGGGGTGTGGTGTGAGACAGCAGGCCAGGGACAATGCCTGGGGGGTGTGGACCTGCAAAAGTGGCAGGTGGACATTGCCCTGCCATGGAAGGGTCAGTAGGGAGGTGGGTCTTGTGGTTTTGGAGGATCTCAGGGATGTCTGCCTACAGAGAAGGGTTATCATGAGATGTATCAGGGGACAGTTACAGCTTAGAGACAGATGGTATGTAAACCGGTGTCTGTGCCCTCTGGGGTGAGCAGACAGGGAGCTTGGGAGTGACCAGCTGGGGACATGGAGCTAGAGGAAGCAGGGGAGCAGATCCCAGGGGAGAGTGGACATGTTCCACTCAGCTGCCCTCTTGGCCCTGCCTCCAGCTACACACTCTGGTGCCCTCCCTCAGAGCCTGCTTGTCCTGCCATTCTGCTGGTCCCCAGCAGGTGTTTGATGCTTCTGCTATGTGGGGTTGGGTTGTGAAGGTCACTGGAAGGCCACCTTTCAGAAGGTGCCATCTGGCAGTAAGCAGTGGTAAGTCCTTGTGGTCTCCCAGTCCTGGGAAACAGTCCCTGGAACAGTCTGCTGGGCTCTCTGGCCCTCTCTTTGGGCTCTCCCAGGAAGCCTGGAAGGGCAGCTCAGAGATCTGGGTGGTGCCTCTTCTCAGCATCTGTCCACAGTGCTCCCACCTGGGCCTCAATGTCATTCTCCAGGAATTACATGTGTCCGTGTGGATGGCTGGCAGCAAGGTCACGAGGGCTGGCAACAAGGGGGTTCCCTCCCTTCTCTATCCTTTGTACCTAGTGCCTTCCTGCTGGAGGATGGCATCCAACTTCCCCCAAAGTCCCAGCAAGAAGGCAGCCCCCAATGCAGCCCTCAGGAAGAAGAAAAGCCAGTTGGCCTGTGGAGTGTGGGGAGCCCTAAAAACCTGAATGAGGAGGAAGTGGAACATGCAGGATGCCATTCTCTCAGGTGCCCACCATGCCCTGCAGCTGTGGAGAGAGTGGTGTAGTCTCAGATTCTGCTGCTTTGTCTCCTTGCTCTGCAGGCAGCTGGGTTCCACCTCCTGGCAAGTGCTCCCAAGGCTGGTCCTGGCTCATCCACTCAAGTGGGCTGCCTACTTGGTCCTGCCCTCAGGAGCTGATGGCTTGCTCAGGTACAGGGCAGAGGGTGGGGCTGGCCTTGTTTCCCCAGCTCAACCTTGAACACTGTGCTGTTTTCTGTAGGCCACAGAAGAAGAGGAGCTGGTATTCTTCCCACCTCCTTGTTGGAGGCTTAAGACATGGCCATTAGATTGGTTTGGGGGGGGGGAGGGACACTAATCCCTGAAGGCCTGGATGCACTTAGCAGACTTTGCACACCTCTTAGAAACCTACTTCCCATACCCAACATTCCCAGTCACAGAAAACACATGATTTAAGTGTATATCCCACCCTTTGTAGTGTTTTGTAGAGTTATACAATTACAACCTTGGTGTTCCCACCTTTGGGGCCCCATCATTCTTTGTTCAGAGTATGATTTCTGGAAGGGTGAAGAGCCTCCACCAAACCTCTGGTACAAGTGATGGTCTGCCTTGGGACACTTCCTGCTTGCAGCCCCTTCTCTCTCTCAGCACACTATCTCTTCCACTCTTTTGCCTGAGGAGAGATTATGGTAGTGAGGAGGTGTTTTCCTCACCTCTAATAAAAGAGCATGATTCAGGCCTGTCATCTCTCTGAGGTTGGAGGAATCAGAGCCCTCAGAGCTGCACTTCGGTGAGGAAGCCATTGCCTATGTAGGGCCACTGAGCACCTGGAATTTGGGTGATCTGAACTAAGAAATGCTACATGCTTAAAATATAGAATGAATTTCAAAGACAGTTCAAAAAAACTTCATTAATAACTTTGTATTGGCTGGGCGCAGTGGCTCATGCCTGTAATCCTAGCACTCTGGGAGGCCAAGGCAGGTGGATCACCTGAGCTTACGAGTTCAAGACCAGCTTGAGCCAGAGTGAGACCCTGTCTCTAAAAATAGCTGGGTGTTGTTGTGGGCACAGCTGCTTGGGAGGCTGAGGCAAGAGAATCACTTGAGCCCAAGAGTTTGAGGTTGCTGTGAGCTGTGATGCCACTGCACTCTACCAAGGGCAAGAAAGTGAGACTCTTTCTCAAAAAAAAAGACACCCAAAACTTTGTATTGATCCCATATAAAAACAATAATATTTTGGATACATATGGTTAAATAAACTATTACAATAAACTTCCCGTTTCTTTTTCTTTTATGTGGTTACTATAAATGTTTTTTTTAAGAGACAGTCTCACTTTATCACCCTCAGTAGTGTGCTATCGTATCACAGCTCACAGCAACCTCCAACTCCTGGACTTAGGTGATTCTCTTGCCTCAGCCTCCTGAGTAGCTGGAACTACAGGTGCCCACCACAATGTCTGGCTATTTTTTGTTGCAGTTTGACCGGGGCTGGGTTCAAACCCACCACCCTTGATATATGGGGCAGGTGCCCTACCCACTGAGCCACAGATGCCACCTGTTACTAGAAAATTTTAAATGTCACACATGGCTTATTGTATTTCTTTTGGACATTACTACCTTAGAGAAGTGCATCCATCCTCACAGCTCAGGCTGCCCCCTCTGAAGACCACAGGCCATGAAGGTTATCAAATTTCAAACTTTAAAATAACTATCAGAGCCACAGGCAGCGGCTCAAGTGTAATCGGCTGACAGCGCCTCCCAGCACTTGGGAGGCCTAGGCAAGTGAACTGCCTGAGCTCACAGGTTGGAGCCCAGCCTGAGCCAGAGCAAGACCCCCTCTGTAAAAAATAGCCAGGCGTTGTGGCAGGCACCTGTAGTCCCAGCTGCTTGGGAAGCTGAGGCAAGAGAATCGCTTAAGCCCAGGAGTTTGAGGTTGCTGTGAGCTATGACACCACGGCAGTCTATGAAGGGTGACAAAGACTCTGTCTCAAAATAAATAAATAAATAAAATAACTATCATTACGTTGTTTCCATTTGTGAATAACACATACTGGTATACACAGGGTGCCAAAAGAATGTATACGCATTTTAGGAAAGGAAAAAACTGTATTAACGTTGCAATACTCAAGTCACGTTTGAACGAGATACAATATACAAGAGATACAATATACACGACAACATATGTTATCGGCATACATACAGTATTAGGATTTTCTTTTTTTTTTTTTGTAGAGACAGGGTCTCACTTTATGGCCCTCAGTAGAGTGCCGTGGCCTCACACAGCTCATAGCAACCTCCAACTCCTGGGCTTAGGCGATTCTCTTGCCTCAGCCTCCTGAGTAGCTGGGACTACAGGTGCCCGCCACAACGCCCGGCTATTTTTTGGTTGCAGTTTGGCCGGGGCCGGGTTTGAACCCGTCACCCTCGGTATATGGGGCCGGCGCCTTACCGACTGAGCCACAGGCGCCGCCCCAGTTGTTCCCTTTCTTAAAATATGTATACATGTTTTTGGCACCTTCTGTATTCACTGTGTGTATATACCCGTGTATACATATTTCACAAATGGATGTAAGCTTATATTCAAGGTTAAATACAAATGTCCCCCAGGCAGGGACTACTCCACGAGCAGGAACAAGGGTCTGTTCCCGCAACCAGGAACCTGTTACTCGGGCCTCACTCAGCCTCTTATCTAGTCACATCTCCTGTCACTCACCGCCAGAGTTATGGGGTTTGGAGCTCTATCCAATCAGGAACGCTGCTTTGAAAACTGTCCAATCAGATGCCCGGCCAAGAAAGGAGGCGGCTTCCGGGCTCTGCCCTTGTCTTTGTCTGCAGCTGTGCTGGCTCCGCCGCTCCTTTTCCTGCTGGGCCCCGCTCTCTCCGCAGCTCATTTTCGGCTGTGTTCCGCTCTCCGCCGCTTCTTCTCCGGCTGCCCGCCCCCCCCCCTCCTCGCCGCTCCTTCTCTGGGAGGGCCCGAGAGGTCTCTGCTGCAGCCTTTGTTGTCCTGTGACCTACAGGTACTAGGAGATGCAGAGGGAGGACACCGGGACACCTGGAAGCTGGGAAATGGGGGCTGTGCAGGCCGAGTGTCCCTAAAGAAGGGAGGGGGCTGCTTGAAGTCGGCTGACAGCGCCTTTGGCGGGACCAGGGCTTTCCCGCCAGCTCCGGAATCTGGAGACTTAAGTTTGCCAGAGCCACACCTTAGCCCTCAGCCCCCTCCGGCCACAGCCTGGGGCTGGCAGGCAACTGGGACCCTGGGCGTCTGTCTAGTCCCTGCTTGTTTGATTCAGCCTGAGCCTGGAGCCCTCTCTGCAGCTTTGAGTCTTCAGCCATATCTTCCCCCAGATCGTGCGGGTACGACAAAAGGGTCGTGGGGAGCAGGATCCCGACTCGCTGTGCGGGGTTTCTGTCTGGGCTCCGTGGGGTCTGGAGTACTTTATTTCTGCTGTTAAAAATTAAATTCGCACTTTTAAAAATCTCTAAACAGTATTTGATCAAGCAGTGATTAGATGAATGGTGAAGCCTCCAGCCATGGTTTGTGGTTTGGGGTGCACGGGGTGGGGAAATTCGAAGCCAAGGCTTTTATAAGGCGCATGAGGAAGCAGACTAAATTCAGTTATGTAGTCGCTTTGTTTGATTATTCAGGTGTCTGTGTTCTGGTATATAATGGGCTTTATCGGCAGTTTGTGGTTGGTTAGGCCTAAGTTTTGTTTTCATCCAAGTTGTAATTTATGAGAAATGTATTTGAGTTAGAATTAGGTTTCCTTAGGTAGAAACCCAGGGCACTATAGCCACGTCATTCTGCTTGCCCCCTATTTAATTATTCTAACACTTCCCGGGGGGCGGGGGCGAGGCGTCCTGCATTTTCCAAAAATATGAAAAACAGGGTCTCAAATCCAGGACCCAAATGCAATTTGCCCAGCACAACTCTTCTAGGGCCATTTGGAAATCCTGAATTTTGAGTTCCTTCCCCACATTCCCAAATGCCCTACTGCCACTCTCCAACTCATAACATTATCAACTCTTTGCCCTTTATTTTTCAAGCAGACACAGTATTTTAATTGTTGACTTTACCCCCAACAGAGCTGGGATGGGCTTTTTTTTTTTTTTTGGCCGGGGCTGGGTTTGAACCCGCCACCTCCGGCATATGGGACTGGCGCCCTACTCCTTGAGCCACAGGCGCCACCCGAGCAATGGGCTCTTTTTAAGATATCTGCTTGTTTTTCTTTTTTCTGAGACAGAGTCTCATTTTGTCACCCTGGGTAGAGTGCTGTGGCCTTATATCTCACAGTAACCTAAAACTCTTGGTGCTCAAGCGATTCTCTTGCCTCAGCCTCCCTGGTAGCTGGGACTACCAATGCCTGCCACAATTCCCAGCTATTTTTAGAGACTTAGAGAGGAAGTCTCACTTGGTCTCAGGATGGCCTAGAGTTTTGCTCAGGCAATCCACCCACCTCCGCCTCCCAGAGTGCTAGGATGTTGTATCTTCTGTGTGATTTTTCCATTCATTATAGAAAGTGTAACCTGAAGTGTCCTACAGTTTTTGTTGTTATATTTTATTACACTTCTGTTTGTATTTGCTTTATATATTTGGGAGCCCTGGTACTCAATGTGTGTGTTAGAGATTTCTGATAAAAAAACAAATTTACTCCATCCTGTGATATCAATATTTGCCTTTGTGGCAATGTTTTCACTTAGAATGTATTTTTACTAGAGTGCTATTGCACCATAGCTCACAGCAACCTCCAATTCTTGGGCTCAAGCAATCTTCTTGCCTCAGTCTTAATATTTTCAGTAGAGATGGGGCCTCTCATTTGTGAGGCTGGTTTGTTTTTGTTTGTTTGTTTTTGAGAAAGTCTCACTTTGTTGCCCTTGGTAGAGTGCCATGGCATCCTAGGTCACAGCAACCTCAAACTCTTGGGCTCAAGCAATCCTCTTGCCTCAGCCTTCTGAGTAGCCCGCCACAATGCCCAGCTATTTTTTTAGAGACAAGGTCTCACTCTGGCTCAGGCTTGTCTGGAACCTGTGAGATCAAGGCAATCCATCCACCTTGTCCTCCCAGAATGCTAGGATTACAGGTGTCAGCCACTGTGCCCGGCCTTTGGCTGGTTTTTAAAACTCTTCTCAGATATATTTTTGTTAAATCCTTGTGTTGCTTTTCTGTTGTTCTGTGTTTCCTTTGCTGTGAAGAAACTTTAGGTTAATGTCATCCTGTTTGGATAGTTTATGGGTTTTGTTACATGTTATTTTTGTGTTGTGATATCTAAGACATTGCTGACAAGAGATCCTTTTTATATTTTCTTCTAGACAGTTTATGGTCTGACAATTGTTACTAATCCATTTTGAGTTAATTTTGTGTAAGTGTCCACTTACATTTTTTTCTACATGGATAGCCACTTTTTAGCATCATTTCTTTCTCTCTTTTTTTTTTTTTTTTTTTTTGAGACAGAGCCACAGCTCATCGCAACCTCCAACTCCTGGGCTTAAGCAATTCTCCTGCCTCTGCCTCCCAAGTAGCTGGGACTACAGGTTCCCGCCACAACACCCGGCTATTTTTTGGTTGCAGCCGTCATTGTTGTTTGGCGGGCCGGACTGGACTCAAACCTGCCAGCTCAGGTGTATGTGGCTGGCGCCTTAGCCACTTAAGCCACAGGTGCTGAGCCTTAGCATCATTTCTTGAATAAACTACTTACTGTTTTGTGAATCTTGGTACCCCTCCAAAGATTAGCTGATGGAGGCTGGGCGAGATGGCTAACACACATAATCCTAGCACTGTGGGAGGCCAAGGAGGGTGGATGGATTGCCTGAGCTCAGGAGTTTGAGACCAGCCTGAGCAAGAACAAGACTGTCTTTATTAAAAATAGGGAAACTTGCCAGGTATTGGGCAGGTACTTGTTGTCCTAGCTACTTGGGAGGCTGAGGCAGAAGGATCACTTGAGCTGTTAAGTTTGAGATTGCTGTGAGCTGTGATGATGCCATAGCACTCTACCCAGGGTGAGAGATTAAGACTCTGTCTCAAAAAAAAAAAAAAAAAAAAGGGCGGCGCCTGTGGCTCAGTGAGTAAGGCACCGGCCCCATATGCCGAGGGTGGTGGGTTCAAGCCCAGCCCCGGCCAAACTGCAACAAAAAAATAGCCGGGCGTTGTGGCGGGCGCCTGTAGTCCCAGCTGCTTGGGAGGCTGAGGCAAGAGAATCGCCGAAGCCCAAGAGTTAGAGGTTGCTGTGCGCTGTGTGATGCCACGGCACTCTACCGAGGGTGATAAAGTGAGACTCTGTCTCTACAAAAAAAAAAAAAAAAAAATTAGTTGACTGTATACATATGGGTTTATTTCTACTTGCTCTTTTTTTTTTTGATAGACAGTCTCACTATATCACCCTCGGTAGAGTGCTGTGTCATCATAGCTCACAGCAACCTCAAACTCTTGGGCTGAAGCAATTCTCTTGCCTTGGCCTCCCAAGCAGCTGGGACTACAGGCCCCCCACCACAACACCCAGCTATTTTTTTTGTTGCAGTTGTCATTGTTGTTCAGCTGGCCCAGGCTGGGTTTGAACTCGCCAGCCTGGGTGTATGTGGCCAGCTAAGTACCTACTGAGCAATGGACACCGCCCCCTTTTCTTTTCTTTCTTTTTTTTTTTTTTTTTGAGACAAAATCTCACCATGTTGCCCTTGGTAGAGTGCAGCTCACAACATCCTCAAACTCTTGGGCTTAAGCGATTCTCTTGCCTCAGCCTCCCTACTAGTTAGGACTATAGGCGCCTGCCACAATGCTCAGCTATTTTTAGAGACAAGGTCTGGCTCTGGTTCAGGGTGGTCTTGAACCTGTGAGCTCAGGCATTCCACCCACCTCGGCCTCCCAGAGTGCTAGGATTATAGGCATGAGCCACCGCACCTGGCCTGCTCTTTTCTGTTACATTGGTCTATGTGACTTTTTTTTTTTTTAAGAGACAGTCTCACTTTTTCACCCTTGGTAGAGTGCCGTGCCGTCACAGCTCACAGCAACTCCAACTCCTTGGGCTTAAGCAATTCTCTTGCCTCAGCCTCCTGAGCACCCACCACAATGCCCAGCTATTTTTTTGTTGCAGTTTGGCCGGGCCAGGCTCAAACCCACCACCCTCAGTATATGGGGCTGGTACCCTATCTACTGAGCCACAGGCGCCACCCCTGTGTGACTTTATGTCAGTATCATATTCTTGATTGTACAACTCTTTAATAGCTTCCTCAGAAAACATAGGGTGTCTATAAAGTTCATGTTCAATTTTAAAATAGTTGTAACTTTGTAAGTGTAAGTGATAGAATTCATAGAAATGATTAGAAAGCTTGATGTATATAGTTTTTTTGGTCTTTATAAATTTTATTTGTAGAAATTTAACTTAAAAATTACTTATTTTTCAGAATCACTATTGATCCATGGCTTCACTAGAAGAGAAATTAAATTGTGTTCTTTGGTTGGTTGAACTAAAGTCTACCACTGCTGTCCAAAGAAGGTTTAGAACCCATTATAAGAAAGAAGCACCACACAGAAATTCCATATCCAAGTGGATGAAAAAATTTAAAGAAACAGGTTCTGTCAGTGATAAGCCACGGTCTGGTAGGCCATGTGTTAGTGAAGAAACGGTAGCATCCGTAGAAGAAACCTTTGAGGCAAGTCCAACAAAATCATTAAGACAGGCATCACTAGAGCTGAGGCTTCCAAAGTCTACTGTGCATAAGATTCTGCGGACGAGACTTCACATGAAAGCGTACAAAATTCACGTGCATCAAATGTTAGAAGAGGATTATGCACGACTAGCTTTCTGTCACAAGTTCAATGAAAAACTTAGCAATGATAATGCATTTTTGAGTAATTTGATGTTCTCTGATGAAGGAACATTCCACATTAGTGGCAAAGTCAACAGGAATAACTGCCATATTTGGGGAACTGAAAATCTACACAAGTCTGTTGAACAGGAAAGAGATTCTCCCAAAGTTAATGTGCAGTGTGTTTTGGAAAAAACTGAGTCATAGGGCCATTCTTTTTTGAAGGGTGTGTTGTTTATGGTGATAGCTATTTAGAAATGCTTCAAAGTTACATTATTCCTCAGCTTGAACAATTAGGACTAATAGAAAATAGTGTTTCAATGAGATGGTGCTCTTGTCACTTTGCTTTGCACGTTAGTTTCTACATGGGAAATTCTCTAACAGAGGGATTGGAACAGGTGGACCACTTCTTGGCCTCCCAAGTTCACCAGATTCTACTCCATTGGATTTCTTTTTATGGGGACATGGAAAACTAATGTTTATTCAACCAAACCTCAATCTTTAGAAGACTTGGAAGAGGCCGGGTGCAGTGCCTCACGCCTGTAATCTTAGCAATCTGGGAGGGTGAGGTGGGTGGATCACCTGAGTTCTGGAGTTCAAGACCAGCATGAGCAACAGCAAGACCTCCGTCCCCACTAAAATAGAAAAAAGAAGGCAGGAGGATCTCTTGAGCCCAAGAGTTTGAGGTTGCTGTGCTTTGTGACTCCACAGCACTCTACCAGCATGACAAAGTGAGACTGTCTCAAAAAAATATATAAAATAAAAATCTATATATTTTATATCAATAACTTCTTTTTCCTAGTCAGAAGTAAGATTAGAAATTTTATTTGTAGGGTTGCACCTGTGGCTCAGTGGGTAGGGCACCAGCCCCATATGCCAAGGGTGGCAGGTTCAAACCCAGCCCCAGCCAAACTGCAACAAAAAATAGCCAGGTGTTGTGGTGTGGGCCTGTAGCCCCAATTACTTGGGAGGCTGAGGCAAGGGAATCAACTAAGCCCACGAGTTGGAGGTTGCTGTGAGCTGTGACGCCATAGCATTCTACCAAGGGCGATAAAGTGAGACTTTCCTAAAAAAAAAAAAAATTTTTTTAATTTGTATATACATAATTTCCACATGTGTAAAATAGTCTGATGTACTACTTTCCATCTAAAATTGTTAACTAAAAGTCTATAGGGAGCTTAGAATATTGTCCAGTGTATAGTGAACTTTTGACTATCATTTTAAGGCCAGCTGCAGTGGCTCATGCGTGTAATCCTAGCACTCTGGGAGGCCAAGGCCAGTGTATTGCCTGAGCTCAGGACTTCAAGACCAGCCTCAACCAAAGCAAGACCCCATCTCCAAAATTAGCTGGGTGTTGTGGCAGGTGCCTGTAGTCCCAGCTACTAGCGAGGCTGAGGCAAGAGAATCACTTGAACCCAATAGTCTGAGGTTGCTGTGAGGTATAATGCCACAGCACTCTAGTCCAAAAAAAAGAAAGACTTGCAAGCTAGGATAACTGATGTGATTGCTGGTATTACTGAAAATCAGCTTGAAAATGTTTTCAGAGAACTACAGAATCATTACCCTTTGTATTAATAATGATGGTGGACATGTTGAAAATTAACAAGAATAATAAAAAATGTGTTTCTAATCTTTACGAAGTCTATCATATACTTACAACTATTTTAAATATCACACAAACACAACACCCTGTATGATGCCTTCAGCTTAGTTCTTTCTCAAGATTTTGTTGACTACTTAGGGTCATTTGTGGTAACAGAAATTTTAGATTTTTTTTCCCCTGTGGAAAATACCATTAAAATTTCAATAGAAATAGCATTCACTTGCAGTTTGCTTTGTGTGTTATGAACATTTTACCAATATTAGTTTTTTCAGTCCAGAAGTAATGATAGGCCTGGGCTATAATGGAAAAATACCAGTTAACTTCTGACAAACTCCTGGGCTGCAAGCCTGCAACAAAATGGAGTAAATCTGGTTCACTCCCAAGATAGATGGGAACGTTCTCACTAACTCCTTGCTTGACTAACTCCCTGGGAAACGAACAGAGTGTCCTGGGACTGACCTTTAAACAATACTAGGTGGAAAGAATACTGAGACAAAGATGTATAGGGGAAAATATTAAAACAAAAATGTATGACATACAGCTGACCACAAAATTCTGCTTCTATACAATGCTTACTTGCTACCCCACCCAAATGCACCTGGGCAGCCTGTGGTGTGCCAGCCAGGATGTAGACCAACCCTTATAAACCCGGCCCCTTAAGCACTCGGGGCTGCTCTCTGAAATCCCATGTTAGGACGCTAAGGCAGTCACTGGCCAGCACTTTAATCAAAGGACTCTGCTTGTAACTTTGGCTTGTTTGGCAGTGTGGTCTTTGTGGAACTCCTGGGCACAACAGTAAGGGGTATCTTTTCTTTTTGCTGTTTTTAGCCGGGGCTGGGTTTGAACCCACCATCTCTGGCATATGGGGCCGGCACCCAACTCCTTTGAGCCACAGGCGCCACCTTATCTTTTGTTTTTTCAATTGCTTTTAATCAATATTATAAATCTTACTATACATCTTTCATCTCCTTTGTCAAGTTGAATCATAAGTATTGCATACTATGATGCTTTTGTTAATGAGACTTTATTGTTTATATATAAAAATACAAATTATTTTTGCATGTTGATTTTCTGATGTGGGTGCTTTTATCAGTTCATTTTTTGTCTGTAGTGTTTGGAGTTTTTTAAATATAGCATACATCTCATGTGCAGGTAGAGAGAATTTTACTTCTCCATTTCTATTTTGAATATCTTTTTTTCCTTTGCTGATTCCTGTGGCTTAATCTTCCAGGACTATGCTGAATAAAAGTGGTGAGATTGGGCTTCCTTCTCTTTTTTTTCCATAGAAGAAGAGCTTTTTTTTTTTGAGACAGTCTCACTTTGTCATCCTGAGTTGAGTGATGTAAAGTCACAGCTCACAGCAACCTCAAATTCTTGGGCTTAAGCGATTCTCTTGCCTCAGCCTCCCAAGTAGCTAGGAGTATGGGTGCCCTCCATAACGCCAGGCTATTAGAGACGGGTCTCACTCTTGCTCAGGCTGGTCTCAAACGTATGAGCTCAGACAATCCACCTGCTTTGGCTTCCAGAGTACTAGGATTACAGGTGTGAGCCACCCTGCCCAGCCTTCTTTAATTCAGAAAAAAAGGTGTAGATTTTTTTCATTCTCCTAGTCCCAGTCAATGGAGGACTGATATCCATCAACCTTTAATAGCATTCTCTAGTGAGAAATGTTTACATTTTTTCAGTTTGGTAAAGTCATAATGTCATTGTTAACTTTTCATTTTCTTTACATAGAATTTATGATAAGGCACATTAGGCTGGGCATGGTGGCTCATGCCTGTAATACTCCCACTCTGGAAGGCAGAGTGGAGAGTCATAGCAAACCCATCTGTCCCAAGTATACACATGGGAACTCAAAGCTCAGCAGCCCATCTGCCTCCCTGGCTCAGACTACTCTGCATCCCCATCTTTCGTACACAGTGAGCCCCTCCCTATGCAGTGCAGACAGAAACAGAAGGGGTTCCTGAAGAATGTTGTGCTAATTTGGGAAGTAAGCCCCCTACCGCATCTCCCCAAAAGCCTGGAGAAAGCTACTTGCCCACATGATGGATCAGCACTGGAGCCAGAGACCTGTTAACTCTGCCTGTTTTGTCACCCTGCTGAACAGTCCAGCTGCCACCACCACGTCGCATTTCCAGGTCCTCCTATCCCGGCTCTTCCAACCTGTCCGTGGACAACCACATCTCTCTTCCCATTAACCTACAATAGACATGACTGGTGACATATTTTGTAAGTAAACTTTCAGTGAGAAATTGAAACACACACATACAACTCTGACCCACACCACCTCTCCCCCATGGCTCATTTCCTGACCTCCACTTTTCTTTAATGAGCAGATCCTGTTGAGAGTGTTTTCTAAAGATTTTCTAATTTCCTGTAACTTTTTCTGTGGCGAGGAAAAAAGAATAATAATAAATAAGGAAATAACCTGGAGGTGAGCAAGTTCAATTCCCTTTTGAGAGCTGAATGGATCCAGATTTCCAGGATGAGTTTCCACAGGGCTCTTCTGAACTTTAAGGGCACCGTGGGACTGGGGAGGGACCTGTGTAGAGGCTGAAGCAACTCCTCCTTGGATGCTAATATAGCATGTTGACTTCTGATTAGCCCCTGCTGTGAATGCCTCAGATTTTTACTTTTATCAACTATTCTTTTTTTTTGAGACAGAGCCTCAAGCTGTCGCCCTGTGGGTAGAGTGCTATGACATCACAGCTCACAGGAACCTCCAACTCCTGGACTCAAGCAATTCTTCTGCCTCTGCCTCCCAGGTAGCTGGGACTACAGGTGCCCACCACAATGGCTGGTCATTTTTTGTTGCAGCCATCGTTGTTGTTTGGCGGGCCCAGGCTGGATTCGAACCCACCAGTTCAGGTGTATGTGGCTAGCGCCTTAGCTACTTGAGCCACAGGCCTCGAGCCTCATCAACTATTCTTTATGTAAGAGCACATGTTAGCATAAATACTGCCCTGAGGCAAAAACCCTGATGTTATCACACAAATTACAGGCATTGGCATTTTTGTCTTCTCCTGGAAGGTGAGTGAACTTTAATTGTCCTGCATGTTAACATGTATCCCCTTTTCCTGGAGTATATAAGTTATATATATGGAGTGTAACAACATGAAGCTCCACCTGTCTTATTGTTACACGTGACTATGCACCTGCCTATAAATTCCCCAATCACCCTTTACTGACAAATGGATTTGCCTGCCTCCGTCTTCAGTTGCCTGGTACCTTCCGCACTTGGGAATCACTTTGCATGTGTGAACATTTTACATACCAATTGGCCAGCTAGCCAGCACAAGCCCAGGAGCCAAAGAAAGAGCGAAATGAAGAAAGTATTGGAGAGGAAAATCTGTGCGCCTCATCTATTTGGGGTGGTGGTGCCCATTTGTTAGGTTCTTGTGGGTCACTGACTGAATACAGGGATGCCCCTAAAATGATCGAGGGCCTAAGGAACATGTCAGTAGAAAAGTGTGTTACCTGCTAGGGTAAGGAAAGTCACCATGTGGCATCAACAATAGACTGGCATTACTAGGGGCTTTGCAAGTGGCCAAGAAGCAAAGTTAGCTGAGGTGAGGGCACCAAAGCTGGATGAAGAATTATAATTAGAAAAGAATATAAAAAACCTCCACATGTATGTCAGCAATTAAGTTTGAAACTGAAGAGACGCAGTTAAAAAACATATCCTGTTGGGCCAGGCACAGTGGCTCACATCTGTAATCCTAGCACTCTGGAAGGCTGAGGTCGGTGAAATGCCTGAGCTCAGCTTGAGAACAGGCTGAGCAAGAGTGAGACCTAGTGGGTGTTGTGGCAAGTGCCTGTGGTCCCAGCTACTCAGGACACTGAGGCAAGAGGATCACTTGAGCCCAAGAGTTTGAGGTTGCTATGAACTAGGACACCAAGGCACTCTACTCAGGATGACAAAGTGTGAGACAATGTCTCCAAAAAACAAAAACAAACAAAAAAAGCAGTAGCTTACATCTGTAATCTCAACACTCTGGGAAGCTGAGGAGGGTGTATTGCTTGAGCTCAGGAGTTTAAGACCAGCCTGAGCAGAGTGAGACCCCATCTCTAAAAATAGCCGGGTGTTTTGGTGGGCACCTGTAGTCTCAGCTACTTGGGAGGCTGAGGCAAGAGGATCACTTGAGCCCAAGAGTTTGAGGTTACTGTGAGCTATGATGCTACGGCACTCTGCTGAGGTAAGACTATAAGACTGTCTAAAAAAAAGTATATATATATATATATATATCACACACACACACACAGATCCTCTTATACAGCTTATGCTTGTAGGGCATCTGCTGCCCACTGTAAATAAGAGCATGTGATAGCCCATCTATGTCCAATTTGCCAATTTGAAAGATAATGAAATCATAATATTACTTACTTTAAATAGGCAGAAAGTAAAATGAAGACAGGATTCTGCACCTTGGAGAAATGAGATTAGTGAGAAATAAATTTGATATACAGTAGAGAACGTAAGTTTGCCTTGGGAATTTGTAAGATCTAGTTTGCCTGTAAATCAGCGAGTCTTCTGAAATTATGTTCTGATCCACTATTTTCATTTCCTTCTGAAGGTAGTAGGTAGGATAGACACACACACACACGGATTTTTCTTTATAGTTCTCTTGTATGAAGTTTAATTGTAGCTTGATATATTGTATATTGCACTCAATGTAAATCAAAACACAGTAATCTTTGTGTTCACTTGGCCCAGATAAAAGCGATGTGCAAAGGAAAAAACTGGGGAAAATTTTATGAATATTTAGGATTTAAAGGTATTGATTTAAATTATATTCCCAAATAATCTTTATTATAAGCATCACAATATTTCCATAGTAATAAAAAAGAGAAAGTGATAAAAAATTGCAACTATGAAAACAATATTCTCCAAATTATTAGAACTTTAGGGCTTCAGAAGAAGAGATTACTAGAAAAGTCATTCTACTGTGTTATGCAATAATACATTATTTTCACCTGTTTAACTACAATCTTGGACAAGGTAAAATGCTTTGACATTGGTGGCAGGGCAACATTTCATTCATTGTACATAAGAGTTGAAACATTAAAAAACATTTAGTTTTATTAATCAAAACAAATAATTAACCAATAGCGTCTTAAAATCCACTATATGCTCTCTGGCTACAAGCAGTCAAGAACCATTTTTTTTTTTGGTCTAATACAGTAATCTTAAAATTATGCTCACTTTAAAGAGTAAGGCTAATTATTTAGTGCACTTTGATTTGAATTACATATACAACCTGTCCAACAGGAGTTATCTTCCCTTTCCTCTGATATCTTTAAAGATATACTTATTTCTGTCATATCAAAACATTCAATATTTCTATGTTCTCTATCACATCAAATAATATTCAATATGCTATTTCATTCTATTATAAAGATATGCCAGCATGTTAACTAACTGGCCAGTTTTTTTTTTTTTGTAATAAGGAGCAATTCATAAAACAATGCACGTTGAAAATTCAAAATGTTTCTCTCTTACTTTAACACAGAAAAATGCCCTGAATACATACATACAGTTTACATGCATCATTATTTTATAATTAAAGCACAAAATCATGTTTCTTTAGATTTTCTTAATGTATTTTACATTTGCCATTAAACTTTCAAGAAAAAAATTGGTATCACATTTACCTAATATTGAATGGCCTCTCATACCTCTTATGGAGAAACGGGAGATGATGCATTTTCCTATAAACACTATAGATTTAAAGTATAGCATCATGTAATTTGAGAACTCAATTACATCACAATGATAGTTGCTTTTGAAAAATTTCAAAAACTATCAATATACCCACTGAATATAATTTTACCTGTCCATAAATCAATGTTCTTGCTCTTTTGAAAAATATAGCCAAGGGTGGCACCTGTAGCTCCAGCAGCTAAGGCGCCAGCCATGCACCAGAGTTGGCGGGTTCAAATTCAGCCCGGGGCCTGTCAAACAATGACAACTACAACTAAAAAATTGCCGGGCGTTGTGGCAGGTGCCTGTAGTCCCTACTACTTGGGAGGCTGAGGCAAGAGAAGTTGGAGGTTGCTGTGAGCTGTGATGCCACAGCATTCTACTCAGGGAGATAGCTTAAGGCTCTGTCTCAAAAAAAAGAAAGAAAGAAAAAAGAAAAAAAAGAAAAGATAAATACAGCCAAATAAATTATCTAATTGCTTTGACTTCCCATTACAGCCTATGGCAAATACTCTGGGTTAGTTTAAAATTACAAAGTATGCTTTAGTTTTTACTAATGTGAATCCCTTGATGCACACAGACTTATGTTTTGATTATACACGTATATGGCCCCACATTTATTATAACAGTAAAGTGTATTTTCCTATGAACTGTATGGTGATTTATCAAAACTCTTTTGACATATATTACATCTATAGAGTTTCTGTAGTGTGAATTCTCTGATGTTGAGTGAGTTGTGAACCACGGTAAAAGATTTTGTCATATTCTTTATATTTGTAGGGCTTCTTTTTTGTATGAATTCTCTCATGTTCTCTAAGGCTTGAAGACTGGTTAAAGGATTTACCACATTCTTTACAACTGTAGGGTTTTTCTCCGGTGTGAATTCTCTGATGTCGAGTAAGGTGTGAACTACAGTAAAAGGCTTTGCCACATTCTTTACATTGGTAGGGTTTCACTCCACTATGAATTCTCTGATGTTGAGTAAGGTGGGAACTACGGTTAAATGTCTTCCCACATTCTTTACATTTATAGGGTTTCACTCCAGTATGAATTCTCTGATGTTGAGTAAGGCTGGAACTACAGATAAAGGCTTTGCCACAATCTTCACATTTGTAGGGTTTTTCTCCAGTATGAATTCTGTGATGTTGTCTAAGGATTGAAAATCTAGTAAAGGATGTGCCACATTCCTCACACTTGTAGGGTTTCACTCCAGTATGAATTTGTTGATGTTGTTTAAGACCCCCCAGCTGAGCAAAGGATATGCCACATTGTTCACATTTGTGGGGTTTTGCTACAGTATAAATTCTCCGATGTTGAGTACCATTGGAACTACAGTTAAAGGCTTTGCCACATTCTTTGCATTTGTATGTTTTTTTTCCAGTACGAGCTCTCTGATGTTGAGTATGGCTTGAACTGTTATTAAAGGCTTTGCCACCTTCTTTACATTTGTAGCGTTTCTCTCTAAGATTAATTCTTTGATGCACAGTAAGATTTGAGGAGCAAGTACAGAATTTACTACCTCTTTTAGAATTGTAAGGTTTTTCTCCAGTATAAAGTTTCTGATGTTGCTGAATTTGTGAACTCTTATTAAAGGTTTCACCGTGTTCTTTACATTTGCAAAAGGTTTTTTCAGTATGGATTATGCTATGTTGTCTTCGATTGGATGACTGAATAAAAACTTTCTGACATTTATTACATCTGTATGAATTGTCTCTAAGATGAATTCCCTGATTTTGAAAATGTTTTCCTGATGGGGTGAAAGCTTCCATACATTCATTACATTTGTAAAAATACTCTGGAATGTGGATAGTCTCACTGCTAATAAACTTTAAACCTTGATTAAGGACTTTTTCACATTTTGTACATTTGTAAGGAAAGTCTGGATATTGAGATTTCTGATATTTTCTTAAGCAAGAGTCTTGGTTCAAGGTTTTTTCAGGTTCATTGCACTGATAACTTTTCTCACCAAAATAAGTATCTTGGTAATTATTTACAGAAGAGTCTTGGATAAAAGACATCAAAGTCTTATCAGATATGTAATGTTTTCCCCAATTATCTATTCCTTGATATCGATTAAGCAATGACGACTGGGTAAACACCTTATCATACTGATCACAGTTGTAAATTTTGGTACAAAATGGTATTATTTGTTGGTGGAAGAATATGAAACTTTTTATAATGGATGCATCAAATTGATCGCATTTAAATATATTCTGTTCAATTATAAATCTCTGGTCTTCAGAAATATTTGACTGAACACTTAATCCAATCCTATATCCAATGTCCTGAATTTCTCTGGGGCTTTCCAAAGACTGGTTATTGCTTCCTTTAGTATGTAGTGCTGAAAAGAAATGTACATATACTTTAAATCACATGTTGAGTCTAGTGAGCACAAAGATTAATAACTATACAGCAAATCAGAAAGACAGCAGAACATATAGAATTTATCATGGAAGGAAAAGATTAAGGGCTTTTAAAATTTTTTTTTAATTGAGACAGAGTCTCATTCAGTCATCCGGAGTACAGTGCCCTGGTAGTGATAGCTCCCAGCAACCTTAAACTCTAAGGTTCAAGTGATCCCCTTGCCTCATGGCTGGGACTACAGGCACCCACCACAATGCCCAGCTAGGTTTTTTTTCTATTTTTAGTAGAGATGGGGTCTCGATTTGCTCAGGCTGGTCTTGAACTCCTCCCAGAGTGCTAGAATTACAGGCATGAACCACCATGTCCAGCTCAGATTAAAGGCTCTTATGAAGAAATAGGCAAACCTTTCTATTTTTTTTTTTTTGAGACAAAGTCTCACTTTGTCACCCTCAGTAGAGTGCAGTGGCATCACAGCTCACAGCAACCTCAAACTCTTGGGTTTAAGTGATTCTCTTGCTTCAGCCTCCTAAGTAGCTGGGATGACAGGCACCCACCACAACACCTGGCTATTTTCTTGTTATAGTTGTCATTGTTGTTTGGCAGGTCTGGGCCCAGTTCGAACCCACCAGCTCTGTTGTATGTGGCCAGCGCCCTAGCCGCTGAACTACAGGCGCCAAGCCCCCCTACCCCCACCCTTTTTTTTAGACAGAGTTTTACTTTGTCGTTCTCGGTAAAATGCTGTGGCATCATAGCTCACAGAAACCTCAAACTTGTGGGCTCAAGCAATTCTCTTGACTCAGCCTTCCAAGTAGCTGGGACCACAACACCCAGCTGTTTATTAGAGACAAGGTCTCACCTGGCTCAGGCTGGTCTCAAACTTGTGGTCTCAGGCATTCCACCCACCTTGGCCTCCCAGAGTGCTAGTATTATAGGCATGAGGCACTGTGCCTGGCCCAAACCTTTCTAATAATAATAAAAAAAAAATACATAATACTCTATAAAAGACACATCCTTCCAACAATTTGGAGAAGTGCCCAGAATGTCTAGTGTGGCTACATAGGTCTAATTTTTCCCTGCATAAAATCATGCTAAAGGATGAAATAAGTAGCTGTTTTTAATCTCAATAAAGATAACAAGACATCAAAGAAACCAAGCTATATCGTCCAATAAACGGACAAAAAAAAAATATTCAAGTGGCCCAAAGAAGTATGAAGTATTTATTTTATTATTATTATCATTTTTTGTGGGGGGAAAGAGTCTCACTTTGTTGCCTTTGCTAGGGTGCTGTGGCATCATACCTCACAGCAACCTCAAACTACTGGGCTCAGAAGATCTTCTTTTTTTATTTTTTTGGGACAAAGTCTCACTATGTCACCCTCAGTAGAGTGCCATAGCGTTACAGCTCACAGCAACCTCAAACTCTTGGGTTTAAGTGATTCTCTTGCCTCAGCCTCCCAAGTAGCTGGGACTACAGGCACCCTCCACAATGCCCGGCTATTTTTTGGGTGTAGTTGTCATTGTTGTTTGGCAGGCCAGGGCTGGGTTCGAACCCACTAGCCTTGGTATATGTGGCTGGCACTCTAGATGCTGAGCTACAGGCACCAAGCCTTAAGAGATCCTCTTGCCTCAGCCTTCTGAGTAGTTAGGACTACAGGTGGTGCCACAAAGCCCAGCTATTTTTAGACGGGGGTTTTACTCTTGCTCAGGCTGGTCTGTAACTCCTGAGCTCAGGCAATCCACACGCCTCGGCCTCCCAAAGTACTAGGATTACAGGCGTGAGCAACCACACCCAGCCTCTGTATGAAGTAATTTTGAAAGAATTTAAAATATCTTACATCTTAAAGATACTAAATCAACCAAATTGGAACACAAACTAAAGGAGGAAAACAATGCATAAAATACGAGTTTGATAACAGGTCATTTGAAATTATAGTTAAAAGAGTAAGACAAACAAACCAAAAGGACAACAGTGAAGAGAGGCTAAGGGACTTGGGGCCATCAAGTATGCCAATACAACTGTAATGGGAGTCCTATCATGCCAGACGAGAGAAAAATGGACAGAGTTGACATAAAGAAATAATGCTTGAGGACTTTCTAAATTTGAGGAGGAAAATGGCATCAAATTTAAAGAAGGTCAACCTACTCTAACTAGAACCAACACAAGGAGACCCAAAACAAAACACATCATAACTAAACACTTAAACCAAGAGTATTTTGAAATCAGCAACAAAAATGTGGCAGGTGATGTACCTGGGCAATCCTACAGGATGATCAACAGGTATTTAAGCAGTACCCTTGCAGGCCAGAAAGATATAGGATGATATATTTAAAATACTGATAAAATGACAAGTATCAACCAAGAAGACTATTTCTGGAAAAGCTGTTCTTTAAAAATTAGTTAAAGGGCTGGGCACAGTAACTCATGCCTATAATCCTAGCACTCTGGGAGGCTGAGGCAGGTGGATTGCCTAAGCTCACAGGTTCAAGATCAGTGTGATAAAGAGTGAGATCCCCATCATCCTTAATCATCAGGGAAATGCAAATCAAAACTACTTTGAGATATCATCTAACTCCAGTAACAGTAGCCCACATCGTAAAATCCCAAAACCAGAGATGTTGGTGTGGATGTGGAGAAAAGGGAACATTTCTACACTGCTGGTGGGAATGCAAACTAATACGTTCCTTTTGGAAAGATGTTTGGAGAACACTTAGGGATCTAAAACTAGACCTGCCATTCAATCCTACAATTCCTCTACTAGGTATATATCCAGAAGACCAAAAATCACTTTGTAACAAAGATATCCGCACCAGAATCTTTATTGCAGCCCAACTCTTAATTGCTAAGTCATGGAAGAAGCCCAAGTGCCCATCGACCCACTAATGGATCAATAAATTGTGGTATATGTACACCATGGAATATTATGCAGCCTTAAAGAAAGATGGAGACTTTAACTCTTTCATATTTACATGGATGGAGCTGGAACATATTCTTCTTAGCCAAGTATCTCAAGAATGGAAGAAAAAGTATCCAATGTACTCAGCCCTACTATGAAACCAATTTATAGCTTTTTATGAAAGCTATAATCCAATTATAGCCCAAGAAGAAGGGGAAACGGGAGGGGGGGAGGGGAGGAAGGAGGATGGGTGGAGGGAGGGTAATTGGTGGAACCATACCTATGGTGCATTTTACAAGAGTACATGTAAAATTTACTAAGTGTAGAATATAAATGTCTTAACACAATAACTAAGAAAATGCAGTGGAGGCTATGTTAAACCAGTTTGATGAAAATATTTCAAATTGTGTATAAAACCAGCACATTATATACCCCACGATTGCATTAATGTGCACAGCTATGATTTAATAAAAATAAATAAATAAATAAAAAAGTGAGATGCTTTCTCTTAACAACGACAACAACAACAACAACAAAAAGCTGGGCGTTGTGTCTGGCACCCATAGTCCCAGCTACTTAGGAGGCTAGGCAAGAGGATCACTTGAGCCCAAGAGTTTGAGGTTGCTGTGAGCTATGACACCACAGCACTCTCCTGAGGGTTACAAAGTGAGACTGTCTCAACAACAACAACAACAAAAAATCAACTAAACAGCCAGATGTGGTGGTTCACACCTGTAATCCTAGCACTCTGGGAGGCCAATGTGGATGGATTGCTTGAGCTCAGGAGTTCAAGACCAGCTTGAGCAAAAGTGAGACCCTGTCTCTAAACACAGAAAAACTATCTGGGCATTGTGGTGGGCAACTGTAGTCCAAGCAGCTTAGGAGTCTGAGGTAAGACCATTGCTTGAGCCCAGGAGTTTGAGGTTGCTATGAACTATGACCCATGGCACACAACCATAGGGCGAATGAGTGAGACTCTGTCTTAAAAAAATAATAATTATGGGCGGCACCTGTGGCTCAGTTAGTAGGGCACTGGCTCCATATACCGAGGGTGGTGCGTTCAAACATGGCCCTGGCCAAACTGCAACAAAAAAATAGCTGGGCGTTGTGGCGGGCGCCTGTAGTCCCAGCTACTCGGGAGGCTGAGGCAAGAAAATCACCTAAGCCCAAGAGCTGGATGTTGCTGTGAGCTGTGACATAACAGCACTCTACAGAGGGTAACAAAGTGAGACTCTTATCTCTCTAAAAAAAAAAAATTATATAGAATCAGTGAACTTGAGAAAAAACAATTATTATAAATTTAATTAATTAAAAATAAAGAATTTCTAAAATCAAACAAAAACCTTAATAAATTTATATCCAAAATACATACCCTACATGAAATGCCAAAGAGTCAGTTCTTCACACTGAAAAGTAAAATATGACCTACATAGTTAAGGTAAATATATAAAGTTCCATGGTAAAGACGATTATATCCGGCCGAGCTTGGTGGTTCCCACCTGTAATCCTAGCATTCTGGGTAGCCAAGGTGGATGGATTAATTGAGCTCAGGAGTTGGAGACCAGCCTGAGCAAGAGCAAGACCCGATATCTACAATCTACTAATACAGAAAAATTATAGCAGGGCATTGTGGCAGGTACCTGTAGTCCTAGTACTCAGGAAACTGAGGCAAGAGGATCTCTTGAGCCTAAGAGACTGAGGTTGCTATGAGCTATGACACCACAGCCCTCTCCCCAGGATGACAGTGAGACTGTCTCAAAAAAGAAAAGATGACTATCTCCATACATACACTATACTCTGTGTTATCACAATGATACATAAAATACTTTCAGTTCTGCTGTATATTTGAAAAGACAAACTTTAATTAACCATACATTTCTGTTTATGAATATATTATTCAAAAAGATGTACTTTCTGCCATCAAAGTATGTACTGGGGATGTACAAAGGCAGGGCTTTGTATAAAATTAAAGTTCTCAGCTTAAAATAGTTGGTTATAACTTTTAGATGTTTTACGCAGTATCTATGCTAACCACAAAGAAAATATCTATAGTAGATAAATATCCCAATGCCCCTGGCATTTGTAAGATAAAAATTAATAAAAAATATAGTAGATACACAAAAGAAATGAGAAAAAAATCAAAACATCACTATAAAAACCAACAAAATACAAAGGAAAATTAAAAAAGAAAATTAACAATAAAAACAAAATACCCAGAAGATCTATAGACATAAATAAAATGCAATAATGAATTATTCTTTTTAGTAATTATTTTCTATGTAAATAAATTCAATCCAAAAAAATTTTTGGAATTAATGCAACAAATAAGATCTAACTACACCTTCCACAAAAGACCACTTTAGAAATAAGAACACAACAGGGGCTGAAAGTAAAAGAAGAAAATTTATTGAATTCAATGTCAAATAATCTCACATTGACAAAGTAAATATTACATGAGAAATTGTCAAGAGGGGCAACAAAGACTATTCCACAATGATAAAATGGTTCATTAGTCACGCAGCTATATAAGTATTAATACACATAGACCTACTACTGTATCACCCAGATACTTGAGTGTGAAGCCACCTTCCACAGATCTGAAGCACGAGGCAGACAGTACAGTAATAGTGGAAGAATTTGATACCCCACATTCAATATTGAAATGAAAGAAACAGAAGACTTGGACAACACTATATATTATATACACCTAAAAGTCATGTTCTGAAGTTGCCACCCAAGAACGCGAGTATACACATTATTCTTTTTTTTAGGGATAGAGTCTCACTTTGTTGCCCTTGGTAGAGTGCTGTTGCATCACAGCTCACAACAACCTCCAGCTCCTGGGCTTAGGCGACTCTCTTGCCTCAGCCTCCAGAGTAGCTGGGACTACAGGCGCCTACCCCAACGCCTGGCTATTTTTTTGTCGCAGTTTGGCTGGGGCCAGGTTCGAACCCGCCACCGTCAGTATATGGGGCCAGTACCCTACTCACTGAGCCACAGGTGCCGCCGGAATAAACACACTATTCTTAAGCACACATAGCACATTGTGCAAGACAGAAAACATGTTAAGGCACAAAATGAGTCTCAACAAATTTAAGGAAGTAAAAATCACACAAAGTATATTTCAGACTACAATAAAATAAAATTAAACTAAAACCAAAAAAAAAAAAAGTGATACATCTAGAATGTTGTGAAAATTAAGCAAAAACTACTGAAAATACTCTTGTTCAAGAGTTAAGACTCTACCTGGCCTGGGCTTGCTAAACAACAATGACAACAACAAAAACATTGGCATTGTGGCAGGAACCTACCTATATAGTCCCAGCTACTTGGGAGGCTGAGGCAAGAGAACCACTTGAGCCCAAGAGTTAGAAGCTTGCTCTGAGTTGTGAATGTGGCCAAGACCAGTATTTCTCAATCTGAGATAGGTCTGGGAACACACTTCTATATCCATGGAGGCAGACCTGCTAACATGACCCTCACAGTGAATCTTAAAATTACCCTGTTACCAAGCAGGGTCCTGTCAGCCAGGGTCGGGAACAGTGCTACTGACCTCAAAGACCTCAAGGGAGAAATGCTGTGAACCCAGACACAGACATGAAGACTTTTCTCCTAGCTGTGTATCCTGTAGCAGGCATATACATCAGTTCCAGCCCCTCTCAAGCATAATCAGGGGTCAGTCCCACCCATCCAACGACCTGTCCAATAACTGAGAGCATTCCAGAGACCCAGAAAGAGCCACACCTGTCCACAACCATTGTAACTGTGCTTGAGAATAAGTAGAAACACCACAGTGAAAGCTTCTGGGATAAAATGAAAGCAGCATTAAGATAAGTTTATAATGATAAGTTTTTGACATTTAGAGGAAAAAGAAAGATCTTAAATAAACCTAACTTCAATCCCCAAGGAACTTAAAAAGAAAGGACAAAATAATCCCAATATTTTCATAATGAATAAGTAATAAATGTTAGATTTAAAAACTTAAATAAAGGATAGAAAGACAAGAGGAAAGAGCAAAGTAACTAAAAGTTGAGTTTTTTTTCCTTGTTTGTTTGTTTTTGAGACAGAGCCTCAAGCTATCACCCTGGGTAGAGTGCTGTGGCATCACAGCTCACAGCAATCTCCAACTCCTGGGCTCAAGCGAGTCTCCTGCCTCCACCTCCCAAGTAGCTGGGACTACAGGCGCCTGCCACAACACCTGGCTATTTTTTGGTTGCAGTCGTCATTGTTGTTTGGTGGATTCGAACCTGCCAGCTCAGGTGTATGTGGCTGGCGCCTTAGCTGCTTGAGCCACGGGTGCAGAGCCAAAAGTTGAATTTTTAATTTTCTTTTTTGTGCATTTTTTGTTTTGTTTTGTTTTGTTTTGCAGTTTTTGGCCAGGGCTGGGTTTGAACCCACCATCTCTGGGATATGAGGCTGGCGCCCTACTCCTTTCAGCCACAGGCACCGCCCCGCCAAAAGTTGAGTTTTTAAAAGAAAACAAAATTGAGAAACATCTCACTAGAATAACCAAGGAAAAAATAAAAAGAGAAGACTGAAAGAAATTATAAATGAATGGCTCATGCCTGTAATCCTAGCACTTTGGGGAGCCTAGATGGGCGGATTACTTGAGCTCAGGATTTCCAGACCAGTCTGAGCAAGAGTGAGATCTTGTCTCTAAAAATAGCTGGGTGTTGTGGCAACTTGGGAGGCTGAGACCAGTGAATTGCTTAAGCCCAGGAGTTTGAGATTGCTGTGAGCTATGAAGCCACAGCACTCTACCCAGGACAAGATAGTGAGACTCTGTCTCAAAAAAAAAGAAAAGAAATTATAAATGAAGGGAAGACATTAAAACCAAGATCACAGAAATACAAAAGATGATAAGGCACTACTGTAAACAAACATATGATAATAAATCAGATGTATCAGAAAAAATAAATTCCTCAAAACAAACACAACAAAAACTCCAGCAAGATTAAATCACGAAGAATCAGAAATACTGAACAGACCAATGATGAGCACGGACGACTTCACAGGTGAATTCGATTAACCACTTAAAGAAGAATGTCAATCCTTTTCAAACTCTTTCAAAAAACTGAAAGGGGCAGACCCTTCAAAACTCATGTTACAAGGCCATCATTATCCTCATACTGAAGACAAATAAGGCCACTATAAGAAAGAAAACCAAGGCTGGGCAGGGTGGCTCACCCCTGCAATCCTAGCACTCTGAGAGGCCAAGGCAGGTGAATCACTTGAGCTTTGAGTTCGAGACTAGCCTGAGCAAGAGTGAGACCCTGTCTCTGCTAAAAATAAAAAATTGAGGGGCGGCACCTGTGGCTCAAGGGAGTAGGGTGCCGGCCCCATATCCAGAGGTGGCGAGTTCAAACCCACCCTGGCCAGAAACTGCAAAAAAAAAAAAAAAAAAGAAAGAAAAATTGGGGCAAGGGAATCATCCAATCCCCCAAGAGTTTGAGGTTGCTGTGAGCGATGATGACATCGTACTCTACGGAGAGTGACAAAATGAGACGGAAGGGAGGGTTGGAGGGAGAGAGGGAAGAAGGAATGAAGGAAGGAAGGAAACCAAAAACTATTACTCAGACAAAGATACATGCAGAAATTCTCAACAAAATACTAGAAAGCAAATTCATAAACACATAAGGATTATACACCATGAACAAGCAGGAATTCTACTTGGGATGCAGGGATGCTGCACTGTACAAATCAATAACACAATAAACTACAATAACTGTATAAAAGATATCCATCACATGATCATCTTAAAAGATCTGTTTGAAGCATATGATGACATTTAATACACTTTTTTTTTTCTGTCTCATTTTGTCGCCCTTGGTAGAGTGCTGTGCCATCACAGCTCACAGCAACCTCTAGCTCTTGGGCTTAGGCAATTCTTTTGCCTCAGCCTCCCAAGTAGCTGGGACTACAGGCACCCAACACAATGCCCGGCTATTTTTTTGCTGCAATTTGGCCGGGGCCGGGTTCAAGCCCGCCACCTTCAGTATATAGGACTAGCATCCTACTCACTGAGCCATGGCGCCACCCAACATTTAATACACTTTGATAATAAAAACTTGAAACAATGTATGTACAAAGATAATGATGATCATGTATAACAAGTCCTCGGTTATCATTATATTCACCAGTAAAATGATAAAGGTTTTTTCTCTAGCACCAACAACAAAACAAAGATGCTCCATCTTGCCACTTCCATTCAGCATAACACCGTAAAATCAAGACAGAGTAATTAAGAAAAAGAAACAAAAAGTATTCAAAATTGAAACAAAGGAGTTAAAGTGATGTGAGCTATGACAACACAGTACTGTACCCAGGGTGACTGAGACTCTGTCTCAAAAACAAAACAAAACAAACAAACAAAAAGGATTAACAGTAAATGTAATACCAGAAACTATATAACTTCAAAGTGATAGCTTAGGGAACAATCCCTTTGACATTAGCCTTGGAAATAATTTTGTCGATCACACCAAAATAGCATAAGCAACAAAACAAAAAACAAGTCAGGCACAGTGGCTCACTCCTATAATACTAGCACTCTAGGAGGGCAAGGCAGGTAGAGACCAGCCTGAGCAAGAGCAAGAACCCCGTCTCTAAAAAATATTAGGACATTGTGGAAAGTGCCTGTAGTCTCAGCTACTGGGGAGGCAAGAGGATTGCTTGAGCCCACAAGTTTGAGGTTGTTGTGAGCTAAGATGCCAGGGCCCTCTACTGAGGGCGACAAAGCTATACTCTGTCTCAAAAAAATAAAATAAAAACTCTGTATGGAAAGTAGTACATTGAACTATTTTACACATGTACAAACTATGCAGGTACAATCTAAATTTCTTTTTTTGTTTTTAATTTCAGGTTAATGTTGAGGGTGCAATTTTTTTTTACAATCTAAATTTCTGATCTTAGTTCAAGCTAGGGAAAAAAATGAAGTAAAATACATAATTACATCTTTACAATAAATATTTTTAAATTAAATACATATATCTAATATGTCATATGTAATTTAGTATTTAATTAAAAAAGGATTTCAGCCAGGCATGGTGGCTCCTGCCTGTAGTCCCAGCTATTCAGGAGGCTGAGGCATAAGGATCCCCTGAGCCTAAGAGTTGGAGGTTGCTGTCTTACTCTACCCAGGGCAAGTGTTAGATTTTGTCTCAAAGGAAAAAAAAAAAGAGAGAGAGAATTTGTACTCCATTAAAATTACAGAGTCTCAATTTCTGTAAAAAGAATTGCCTCTGAAACATCCATAAGATTGGAAATTAATAAAACAAAAAATATTTGACATCTATCTATCTACAGTATTTCTGAAATTTCTGAACAAATATCATTATGTTCACTCCTACATCCACACACTTCTGGCATGAGACAAAAACAAAACTTAGTAAGTGGTGGAACATAGAGGTAGTCAGAAATATGCACAGAATTTCTCCCAACCCCCAAAGGAAAGGAAGAGCAGGCAGATCACACAAGCCCTCAAGGCCAAGGGCAGGACTTTAGCTCTCACTGTGAATTTGACTGAAGATCACTAAAGCATAAAGGGAATCCTCAGATAATTTTTTTCACAATCTTAAGAAGAATCAGTCCTCAGATAATTTAAGAGCATAAGAAAGATGTCCTTCTATGACAGCAACACAAATAAACCTTGACTTACCAAAATAAGCTTCGGGGCAGTGCCTGTGGCTCAAAGGAATAGGGCGCTGGCCCTATATGTTGGAGGTGGCGGGTACAACCCAGCCCCGGCCAAAAAAAAAAAAGAATGTATAGCTTCGTATCACAAGAGCTTCTCAACCCACATTTTAAGGTCTGGCTTTCTCCTTGATCTTTAGACATCTCACCTGCATTATCTGCTTCATTCGCTCCCACCTACCTGAGTGTCTGGCTACTGTCTCCTCTCTCTTCACATTCCAGGGCTCTTCAATTTGTGTCAAAAAGGTTACCAGGTCCAGCTTAGAGATGGCAAGTTCTACTTTATTAGAAAAAGACACATGAACATTGCTTGTTCTTCAATTTCTAACTTAGTATTATACTCAGAAAAGGACATATTATAGAAGATTCTAGAAAACTATTTTCCAAAATACTATTTCTTGACAGCCCCAGTAGAATATTTAGAAGGCATTTTAATTTTGTGGATACAGTACTTCACTTTTAAGTATGACTGAATCAAACATAAAAAGAAGGCTTTAGATTTTAAGGTGTAGACAATAATATTTTATGTCACTGAATATCCAGAATCACCACTAAACTAGAGTAAAACTTGCAAAACACCACCAAAAAGAAGGTAAATATCAAGGTCAAACAGAAGATTTCTTTTGTACATCAACAAACCCCCAATTTTTTTGAAAGCAGGAATATAAAATTCATACAAAGCACAAGCTCCCATGAGACAGTCTACAAAGGAAACACTGTAAAACACTTTTGGTATAGCAAATATTATGGAGATCAGTTATTCTCACCCAGAGAGACCAGGTTTCTGTAGTTCTCTAACATCACATCCCTATACAAATTCTGCTGAGCAGGGTCCAGGTATTCCCACTCCTCTGGAGAGAATTCTATGGCCACATCCCTGAATGTCAACAGTCCCTGAAATGAAAATAAATACATAAATAACACATTGACCACATGGCCTTGGGCAGAGTTCTTAGAGTCTAGGTATTCTCACTCCTCTAGAGAGAAACATATGGCCACATCACTAAATGTGAACTGTCCCTGAAAAAATAAATAAGTATTGGCCTTGTGACCAAGGGCAGAGCACTTAATTTGATCTAGAATAATATGAGAGGTTTAAGAATCCTTGCACAGAGACATGAGTGACCTGAATTACATAAGTAGATACATTCTAACACACTGATATTCCTTGAGATAGTCTCCACTTCTGTGGAAATAATATATCATCCACAAAATTAATACAGATACCATGCTTATATAGAATATAAAATACATCTAATATTAAAGCATCAACACAGAAATATCCATCTGTGAGAGCTATATGTACATCATACAGAATCAGTTGTGTATATTCCTTAGATGGAAAAGTCATAATGAGTTAGAAGCATGATGTCAAATTTTATTGTGTACAACAATAAACTGGAGATCTTGGGGGATTTTTTTTTTGTTTGTTGGTGTTTTTTGTTTTTTTTGCAGTTTTTGCCCGGGGCTGGGTTTGAACCCACTACCTCCAACATATGGGGCCGGCGCCCTACCCCTTTGAGCCACAGGCACCACTCGGTGTTTTTTTGTTTGTTTGTTTGTTTTTTAAGACAGAGTCTCACTTTATCACCCTGAATAGAGTGCCGTGTTGTCACAGCTCACAGCAACCTCAAACTCTTGGGCTCAAGAGATCCTCTTGCCACAGTTATCACTGAAGCAATGAAAAGTGCTTGCTCAGCGTGGTCTTAAACTTCTGAGCTCAAGCGATCCATGTGCCTCGGCCTCCCAGAGTGCTAGTGTTACAGGCATGAGCCACCATGCCCAGCCTCCACCTCAAATTCTGAAGATGCCAGGAGCACTGACAGAAAGAGCTGAAATGACTGACTTGAGGTCCTGTGAAGTTACTTTTTATAGAAATCTGCTCTAAATGTTCTAAAAGAGACTGTGGATCCCAAATAGGCAGAGAGACAATTCTGTCTTCAGAATTTGAGGCATCAAATAATATGGGATCTGGAACAGCTGCTCACTCCTAAAAGAGCATTTGAACTTTATGAGAAAGGCTGAGTGTGGTCAGGCATGCAACCATTACTGTGAATAAGTTGATTTAATATAGTTAGATTAAATATCTTTTAAATTTCAATCTATTCCATGGTTCTGATCTAAAATAATTATTTTGCTTAATTTAAACTATTAGATCTTTATAAATAAACCTCTTTCAGAATAAAAAAAAAAAAAAGAAGAAGCACTTTGCTACACAACTGTGGGCTGTGAGTGGAAGCCCCAGAGGAAAAGATCCCTCCAAAGTAGTTAATCTTCAACTGGGATGTGGTGTGAAATTTATTTTTATTTTTTTATTTTTTGAGACAGAGTCTCACTTTGTTGCCCTAGGTAGAGTGCTGTGGCATCATAGTGGCTTGAAAATTTTTAAAGATCATTAATTAGGGCCGGGAACTGTGGCTCACACCTGTAATCCTAGCATTCTAGGAGGCCAAGGTGGGTGGACTGCATGAGCTCACAAGTTCCAGACCTAGCCTAAGCCACAGCAAGATGCCATCTCTAAAAATAGTCAGACACTGTGGCAGATGCCTGTCGTCCCAGCTACTCGGGAGGCTAAGGCAAGAGAATCACTTGAGCCCAAGAGTTTGAGGTTGCTGTGAGCTATGACACCATAGCACTCTACTGAGGAGACAAAAAGAGAGACTCTGTCTCAAAAAATAAAATTAAAAATAAATAAAGATTATCAATTAAATTCTTTTCGAAAGAAGTTCAAAGCACAGTAAGTATATTCTTTTTTTACCCTTTTTTTCTGATCAACATAATTTAAGTATGCCACAGTTTACCTATCATGGCTCTAAAGTGAAGCCTGGCAGGAAACTTATGTTTATATCCCTATATATAAACTCTGGACAGTACTTCAGAAATAAAAACGAGAAAATTACCTCCAGTCCCCTGAAAACTGTAAAACTATCCACATTGTAAGAAAGAAGACTGTTTTATCACATAACTAAACCAGAATGTGATGTACATCATAGGCAATGTGCTAAGAGATTGGGAAATAGGAAAAAAGTCACCATAATTACTCTTCAAGCAGCACTTGTCATATGTATAATAAATCTTGAATTCATCTGGTAATTGGAGAGCTCTTTCTGTTTTGGCTATTTTGAAAAGAAATTTGAATTTGCTATATTCAAAGAGAAAATACACTTCTCTTGTCTTTATGACAAGATGTGGATTTGCCACTTGGAGCTGGGTGCCTACTGAAGGTGGGCTCCTACTTTCGTACAAGAACTGTTGGATAGGGCTCTATCTTCCTGGCTATTTAAATTTCAAGGCATGAGATCCCAGATTCTAGGAAAAGATACTCCTGAATCAAAAGAATGACAAAATCCCTATTTATGTGCTAAAATAATTTGCATATATTTTGAAGAGGCATAGAAAGAATTTTAGTCAGAGAGGAGCAAAATTCCTTCTCACATTTTTAGTTTTCAGAATTAAGTCTCAGATTTTTTTTTGAGACAGTCTTACTTAGTTGCCCTGGGTCGAGTGCCACAGTGTCATCATAGCTCACAGCAACCTCAAACTCTTGGGGTCAAGTTATCTCCTTGCTTCAGCCTCCCAAGTCGCTGGAGCTATAAATGCAGGCCACAATGCCTACCTAGTTTTTCTATTTTTAGTAGAGACAAGTCTCGCTCTTGTTTAGGTTGGTCTCAAACTTCTGAGCTCAAGCAATCAACCCACCTCAGCCTCCCAGAGTGCAAGGATTACAGGGGTGAACCACCGTGCCCAGCAAGCCCAAATGTTTTTTTCATTTTTTAATTTTTTTGTAGAGACAGAGTCTCACTTTACCACTCTCGGTAGAGTGCCGTGGTGTCACACGACTCACAGCAACCTCCAACTCCTGTGCTTACGCAATTCTCTTGCCTCGGCCTCCCCAGCACCTGGGACTACAGGCGCCTGCCACAACGCCTGGCTTTTTTGTTGTTGTTGTTGTTGTTGTTGCAGTTTGGCCGGGGCCGGGTTCGAACCCACCGTCCTGGGTATATGGGGCCGGCACCCTACTCACTGAGCCACAGGTGCTGCCCAAGCCCAAATGTTTTTGAAGTTTATGTGACTTGAGAAAACCTTTCTGAAAATATGACTAGTTTAATATTATTGGTTTAATAAAAGCAATGTCTTCTGAATGATCAGCAAAATAATTAAGCCTAGGTAGAGTGCCATGGCGTTATAGCTCACAACCTCCAACTCTTAGACTCAAGCAATCCTCTTGCCTCAGTTCCTTCTATTTTTTTAGTAGAAATGAGGTCTTACTTTTTGCTCAGGCTGGTCTTGAATTGGAGCTATCCACCCACCTTGGCCTTCCAGAGTGCTAGGATTACATGTGTGAGCCACCATGCCAGGCTGGGATAATTTCTGAATAACATCTAACGCAAAAACATTAATTACTAAGAATGAGTTTGTTTATTTATTTATTTATTCATTTATTTAGAGACAGGGTCTAACTATGTCGCCCTTGGTAGAATGCCATGGCGTCACAGCTCACAGTAACCTTCAACTCTTATGCTTCGCAATTCTCTTGCCTCGGCCTCCCAAGTACTTAGGACCACAGGCGCCAGCCACAACACCGGCTATTTTTTTGTTGCTATTTTTTTGTTGTCAATGTTGTTTAGCAGGCCCAGCCAGGTCTGAACCCGCCAGCCCAGTGTATGTGGCTGGCGCCCTAACCACTGAGCTATGGGCACCAAGCCTGAGTTTAATCTTATATACTTCTGGCATCTTATTTCTGAGAAAAAATAGTTAGATTTATTAATAAATACGTCTTGTTGCACACTGAAAATTAGTTCCATTAGAGTGCCTATGTTTCTAAAAATTACAAACATGGATTCATAAATTCTTACTGTGTAACAGATGGTTAAAGTTTTTTAGTTCTTAGATTTTTCACCATGAATTAAGGTTACTCAGACTTAGGATTCTGACTAACATATGGTAACTAAACCGAGAAACAATTCTATAAACAGAATGTATGAAGAAAAAAATGTGGGTTTTGGTGAAAAAAGTTATAAAAATAGACATTCGGATGTCTGACATACAACTCACAAATGGAGGCTATCACAGGCAATAACTAAAAATGTAGTTGTTCCAACTTACAAACACGTAAGAACAAACCTGCAGAACCTATCTTGTTTGTAACTCGGAACTACCTGTACATGAATAGTTTCTGTGACACAGAAACTAATCTAAGAAAAATTAGGAGAGAAGCCACTTACTTGGTTAAAAGGTTCTAAAGATGAACATGGATTTAATTTTCTTTATGATGTTTTAAGTTGGCTCTTTAATGGAATAGGGATTTTTGTTGTTCTGGCATACAAGTTCTCTTTTTATAATTTTTTTTTAATAATTTTTTATTTATTTATTTATTTTTGTAGTTTTTGGCTGGGGCTGGGTTTGAACCCACCACCTACAACATATGGGGCCAGTGCCTTATTCCTTTGAGCCACAGGCGCTGCCCTCTTTTTATAATCTTTATGTGCACTATATTTCTACTATTAGAATTATTAATGCCATGTGTCTCTCTTGTCTCACTTCTTCAAAGAAAATTAAAGTCATGATATTATGAAGACTAAAGATAATATATGACAAGTGATGGCAGCCAGGTAAACCAATAACTTAAGTCTCATTTTTGCCACTCTGTAATACCATTCTGATGTAGCTTTGGGGCACTCAAAATTCCTCACTTAGGACATCTCCCCTCTCCCCGTCACCCCAAATGGGACAGGACTGTGTGAGAAAAAGCCCGCTCAGTAACAGTGGACACCTTGACACTCAGGCAGTAATCATCAGTGCTTTCAAAAAGAATTTTGGTCAAAATGGGAAAATTGAAAGAAAATGAACCTTTTTATTTGAGAAATACACACCTCCTCTAAATTATCAGGCCCAGAGAGTCACTGGAATGAGGCAGCAGTCCTGTCCCACTCCATCCCTTGACCCTCAAGCTAAGTAACCATGTCTTGAAACTGCTTACTATGTGGACTCTAGACTTACTGACACCAGAGGTAACAATGCCATACCCTGGACACCGTAACTTATACCCTATAGGTCAATCAGTAATCAATGTTTGAGTAAATCAATGAGAATTCTGGACAAACTTTTATCAGCCCAATCCTTTTCTCTTTTTTCTTTTTCTTTTTTGAGACAGTTTTACCTTCGCCCTCAGTAGAGTGCTGTAGCATCACAGCTCACAGCAACCTCAAACTCTTGGGCGTAAGTGATTCTCTTGCCTCAGCCTCCCAAGTAGCTGGGACTACAGACACCCTCCAGAATGCCCGGCTATTTTTTTGTTACAGTTGTCATTGTTATTTAGCTGGCCCAGGCCAGGTTCAAACCTGCCAGCTTCTGTGTATGTGGCTGGTGCTGTAACAACTGTGCTACGGGCGCCGAGCCTCCTTTTCTCTTTTTTGCCTTAAAAACAGGCTTGTAAAAAAAAAAAAAAAAATGGAGCTCATATCCAGGATTACTTGGGTCTCAGTATTCCAGGCAGCTGTCCTAAACTTAGCTCAAGTAAACTCTTTAAAATTTCATTTTGTGCCTAAGTTTCTTCTTTAGGTTGATGGAATTTATGAAGTGATAGGACTTGAAAACAAACAGGAATGATATTGTCAACAATATCATAAAATAAACTTGAAATCACATCTCCAAGTAAACTGGGGAGTAAACTGGGTGACCAACAGATTCAGACAGCAGTGTGTGCCCCACAGACTAAGGCCAGAAAACATGAAAAACATTTTGAACATAAATTTAACAGTATATTAATGGTAACTTAAGTTAATAAAAACTTAAAAAAGGAAAAACCCAGGAATACTCCGCTGCATGACAAATAGATGGTTGAGCCACAAAGAACAATAAAAAGATGTTTGGTCACCTCTAAGGCAATACACCAGAATTGACTACAGCTTATTTCTTCATGTGGATGGTGAGTCTATTAGAGATTATGTTACCTTTTTTTTTTTTTTTTTGAGACAGAGCCTCAAGCTGTCACCCTGGGTAGAGTGCCGTAGCATCACAGCTCACAGCAACCCCCAACTCCTGGCTCAAGCGATTCTCCTGCCTCTGCCTCCCAAGTAGCTGGGATTACAGGCATCCGCCACAACGCCCAGCTATTTTTTGGTTGCAGCCATCATTGATGTTTGGAGGGTCCAGGCTGGATTTGAAACAGCCAGCTCAGGTGTATGTGGCTGGTGCCTTAGCCACTTGAGCCATAGGCACCAAGCCGATGATGTTACTTTTTAAATTCAGCAAATAGCAAGGCATTTTGGCATGCTCCTGTAGTCCCAGCTACTCAAGAGGCTGAGGAGGCAAGAGGATCGTTTGAGCCCAATTCTTTGAGGTTGCTGTGAGCTAAGACACCTTGGCATTCCACCCAGGACGACAGAGAGACTCTGTCTCAAAAAAGAAAGAAAGAAACAAACAAACAAAAATAACAACCCAGCATAAAACAACCAACATACTTCAAAAATCATCTCCACTTCTTCAGACCATAACACTCAAGCTACTCATATACAGGGTGGTCATAAAGTTCTTAAATTGCACACAAACTTTATGGCCACCCTGTATTTGTTTTTTTGAGACAGAGTCTCAATATGTCACTCTTGGTAGAGTGCCGTTGCATCAGTGCTTACAGCAACCTCAAATTCTCAGGTTAGCTGGGACTTTAGGTGCCCACCACAATGCCCGGTCATTTTTTGGTTGCAGTTGTCATTGTTCTTTAGCAGGCCCGGACCGGGTTCTAACACGCCACCCTCTGTGTATGTGGCCAGCACCTTGCCAACTGAGTTATGGAGTCTCCCCCCACCCCCTCTTTCTTTTTTTGTTGTTGTTAGTTTTTGGCAGGGGCTGGGTTTGAACCCGCCACCTCCGGCATATGGGGCCGGTGCCCTACTCCTTTGAGCCACAGGTGCCACCTCTTTTTTTTTTAAGACAGAGTCTCACTCTGCCACCCTCAGTGGAGTGTGGTGGTGTCATCTCTCACAGCAATCTCAAATTCTTGGGCTTGAGCAATCCTCTTGCCTTAGCTTCCCATGTAGCTGGATGACAAGCCTCTGCCACCACACTCGGCTAGTTTTTTCTATTTTTAGTAGAGACCTTGTCTCACTCTTGCTTAGGCTGATCTCCACCTCCTGAACTCGAGCGATCCACCCGCCTTGGCCTCTCAGAGAGCTAGGATTACAGACGTGAGCCACTAGGCCTGGCCCTATCTACTCATATTGTCAACCAAGAAAATAAAAAGCTTAAGCTAAAAGCATGGTATAAATTTCTTAAATACTTAGGCAAGCAAAAATTATAGGGCAGAAAACTTTTATAAAATGCTCCTTCCATGGCTGGTGTGAGCAGGTGGAAACCTGCAGTGGAGGCTCCCTGGGAACAAATAACTGGGTCTTAATGACCTCCTATGCTAGGCCCAAGATTAGCCTTAGCTGGGTGGGAGTCACTGGGCTCAGAACTCTGGTTTTGGTCAGGGTTATTTACATAATTTTAAATGAGAAAATGCAGTGTTTAAAATAATCCAGCATAATCACTCAAACTCAGTGTTTATTAGATGAAAATAGATTCTGAAGGGGAAAAAACCTTAAACAGCAAGTGTTTTTCCTCTGTTCTCACATCACAACAGTCAACACAGAAGATGTCTGTGAACAAAGGTGTGAGGACCGTTCCTTACCAAATAAACAAACAAACTAATCAATCTAACCAATTTTGCAGGAAACAGTTGAGTGTCCTCAAACTCAGTCAGTTCCACCACTATCAAACTGCAGATAGGGATGGGTACAAGGTTCATGCTTTTGCCAGAATCACCTTCCAGAACACTCCACATGTTCAGTTCAGCTATCTGGAAACTCCCCAATCACTCTCTCTCTCTTTTTTTTTTTTTTTTGTCGAGGCAGAGTTCTACCCTGTGCCCTGAGCAGAGTGCAGTGGTGTCGTACCTCACTGCAACCTTAGAGTTCAGCTGTGGGCATCCTGCTGCCTCAGCCTCCGAGGCTGCTGGGATTACAGGCACTCGCCGCTGCTGTGCCCAGCTGGGCTGGGTTTTTCCATTTTTTTCATGAGTCGGGGTCTCACTATTGCTCGAACTCCTGAGCTCAAGCAATCCTCCCACCTCAGCCTCCCACAGTGCTGGGATTACAGGAGTGAGCCACCATGCCCGGCTGTTTTTTTTATGGAAGCTTTATTTTATAGGTGTAATTAACAAAACCATAGGTAACTGGTAATCAACTTAACCGTAAGTCTCTTCTCCCCAGATGTTGGAGGTAGGACTGGGAACGTGGCTGGATCCTCTGGCAACCAGACTCCCATGCAGTGGTTTCTAGGGACTTTCCACAAATCCCTTTATTTACACAACCTCATTCTGATTCCACTTGAGGGTTGTATAAACAAAAGAAAAACTAAAACAAAAAGACCCCATAAACTCAAGTGTCTAAAAGGGCTTTTTGTAAATAACACAAGACTTTTTTTTTTTTTTTTTAAGACAGAGTCTCACTATGTTGCCCTCTTTAGAGTGCTGTGACATCCATCATAGCTCACAGCACACTCAAACTCCTGGCCTCAAGTGACTTTCTGGTCTCAGTCCCTCACAGGCAGCTGGGACTATAGGCACCTGCCACAATGCCCAGCTATTTTCAGAGATGGGGTCTCACTCTTGCTCAGGCTGGTCTTGAACCCCTGAGCTCAAGCAATTTGCCCATCTCGGCCTCCCAAAGTGCTAGGATTACAGGCGTGACCCACCACACCCAGCCTAATAACATAAGACTTTTATATTTACTGGTCAGGAGCTACTTCAAAAACAAAGGATATGAAACCAAATAATCTTTTTCTTTTTTTTTTTGAGATAGAGTCTCACTATGTTGCCCTTGGTACAGCTCACAGCAACCTCAAACTTTTGGACTTAAGCGATTCTCTTGCCTCAGCCTCCCAAGTATCTGGGACTACAGGCACCCACCACAATGCCCAGCTATTTTTTTGTTGTAGTTATTGTTGTTTGGCAGGCCTGGGCTGGGTTTGAACCCGCCAGCTCTGGTGTATGTGGCGGATGCCCTAGTCACTGAGCTACAGGTGCCAAGCCAAAACCAAATAATCTAATTAAAGTATTCTTATTGCTCTAATCACTTAGGAAACAGCAAGGCTTACAGGTGCTGAGGGCCAGGAACCATGAAAGAAAAAATATATATCTATCATGGCATGACAGAAATTACAAGCTATTGAAATGTCAAAGCCCAAAAGAAAAAAACAAAACTACCAATCTTTCAGACAATAAACAGGTCATTTATTTATTATTTTCCTGATAACAAATCATTTAGTAAAACATCAAGGAGTTGCCAAATTCCATCTTATAGAATTGAATATTAAACTCCAACATACAAATATCAGGACACAAAATAGAATTATCCACTGTCACAAATTCTCCACTCTGCAAAAAAAAGAGAAAAATGGATGTTTTGGTGAAAGTTTTTTCTAACACAGTTTCCTATGGAAATGTATTAATTTTGCTTTAACCAAAATGGAAGAGAGATTTTTTTCTTCTATTTCCTTTCCTGGGTAGTGCTTCCACACCTAAGCTCTGGAATTCCATTTACAGTCACCTCTAAATAAAGAACAGAACTGACAAACATACTACACTCAGTTCAAATTAGAAAAAAGGTAAACAAGAATTTTTAATGAATGTAATATATGACTCAATTGTTTTCTGAAATCTGTATTTCTCTGAAAATCTACATTTTCATATCTTTCAAGCTCTACTACTAAAATTCATTTTAAAGTTGATGAAAATCTCCTTTGAAATAAGTGAACAAATCTTTTCAAGGTGAAAAGCCCAGATTGGGGCAGTGGTAATAAGAATATAGATATCTATGATGTAAGTGCCAGGTCATGCCATCCTATAACTTGAGACATCATTTTACCCTATTCTGCCCTACTGGATGACCACACCCCAGGAGACAACAGGTGAACTGCACTGTGCCCTTGCCCCACTTTGTGCCTGACATGGATTTTGCTTTGCAGGTTCTTTGTTTTGAGGCAGAGTCTCACTCTGTCGCCCTGGATAGAGTGCCGTGGCCTCATAGCTCCCAGCTCTTGAACTCCTGAATTGCCTTAGTGCAGGAGTTCAAGACCAGCCTAAGCAAGAACAAGACCTCAACTATGCTAAAAATAGACAAACTAGCCAGGCATTGTGACAGACATCTGTAGTCCCAGCTACTTGGGAGGCTAAGGCAAGAGGATGGCTTTAGCCCAAGAGTTTGAGGTTGCTATGAACTATGACACCATGGTACTCTACCAAGGGTGACAAAGTAAGATTCTGTCTCACAAAAACAGAAAAAAAGGGAACAGAAGGAGAGGATGGAGGAAAGGGGAGGGAAGGGGGGGAGGGAAAGACAGAAAGAAACCTAAATAAGAGTCACTTAGACTGAACTGACACTAGTGTCTTGGGTCCCTACCTAATAGTATGACTATCTAACCCAGAAGACACCCACCTGTTGTCACCTGTTGTCAAATAAGACAACTACATAACGGTACCTGAGCAATTACAGAATTGGTTTTACTTCCTCAAATACCTTATAAAAACCTTTCCTTTAAGTCCTTCAGGTAGATCACCCAAACAATCACAGTTGAGAGCTCCACATTCATAAATTGCTGTCTTCTCTAATAAACTCTTTATTATTATTTTTGTTGTTGTTGCAGTTGTCATTGTTGTTTAGCAGCCCTGGGCCAGGCTCGAACCTACCTGCCTTGGTGTACTGGCTAACATCCTAACCATTAAGCTACAGGCGCCGAGTCTTTTTTATTTTTTTTGGAGACAGTCTTACTTTGCCATGGTAGAGTACCGTAGCGTCACAGTTCACAGCAACCTCAAACTCTTGGGCTCAAGTGATTCTCTTGCTTCAGCCTCCCTAGTAGCTGGTACTACAGGTGCCCGCCACAACGCTCGGCTATTTTTAGAGATGGGGTTTTGCTCTTGCTCAGTCTGGTCTCCAACTCGTGAACTCAGGCAATCCACCTGCCTCAGCCTCCTAGAGTACTAGGATACAGGCATGAACCACCACTCTCAGCTCTAATAAACACTTTAATAGTTTTGCCAAATTCTTAGTTTAATCTTTACCAGGAGGAAAGACACCCCCCCCCACAGACCCCACGGACCCTAGCTCCTTTCATGCGTGAACCCGTGACACTGAGTTGGCATTCTCCCCTGAGGACCCTGTTGCCATTACCACACAATCTGGGGGAGATGCAAGGCTCTGGGTGCAGAGCAGCACAGAGAGGGTTTTGGTCATGGCCCTGGAGATGGTGTGGCAGAGCCAGGAGGCCTTCCCTGCTTCCTGGAAGGCCCTTGCCGCCAAGACCCAACATTGCCGTACCTGCCCAGATACCATTAGGTATTGAAGGTAGGCATGTTATTGCAAAAAAAAAAAAAAAGAGAGACAGAGTCTCTCTCCATTGCCCTGAGTCACTCTGGATTGAGTGTTTAGGATTATAGGCGTGAGCCACTGCAAAGGACTGTTGCAAAAAATCTCACAGGTGAGGGCGGCACCTATGGCTCAGTGGGTAGGGCGCTGGCCCTATATACCGAGGGAGGCGGCCCTGGCCAAACTGCAACAAAAAAATACCCAGGCATTGTAGCAGGTGCCTGTAGTCCCAGCTGCTGGGGAGGCTTTGTGGCAGGTGCCTGTAGTCTCAGCTGCTCAGGAGGCTAAGGCAGGAGAATCACCTAAGCCCAGGAGTTGGAGGTGCTGTGAGCAATGTGACGCCATGGCCCTCTACCATGGCCCACTACCAAGGGCATAGAGACTCTGTCTCTACAAAAAAAAAAGTAAAAATAAAATAAAAATTTAAAATATTAAAAAAAAAATCTCATAGATGAAGACAGAATAGCCAAGAAAACTCTGAAAAAAAAAAAAAAATGACTGGCCAGCCCTTTGAAATACACTAATTGAAACTAACTAAAGGCAGAATACAAATGTCTACATACAATAACTAAGAAAATGCCATGAAGGCTACGTTGAACAGTTTGATGAGAATATTTCAGATTGTATATGAAACCAGCACACTGTACCCCTTGATTGCACTAATGTACACAGCTATGATTTAACAATAAAAAAAAAGTTATTACTAAGACATATTTACAAAGAAAAAAAAAGAAAAATTGAGATCAGCAAAGCTAAAATTTCAGAACTAGACCAAAGTGCATAAGACAGTGTCTTTTTTGGCTTGGCGCTGTAGCTCAGTGGTTATGGTACTGCTAGGGCTGGCAGGTGCAAACCCTGCCCGGGCCGGATAAACAACAATGACAACTGCAACAACAACAACCAAACAGCCAGGCATTGTGGCGGGTATCTGTAGTCCCAGCTACTTTGGAGGCTGAGGCTGAGGCTGAGGCAAGAGAATCGCTTAAGCTCAAGAGTTTGAGGTTGCTGTGAGCTATGACATTACAGTACTCTACAGAGGGCGACATAGTGAGACTGTCTCAAAAAAAGGTGTCTTTTCGTTGTAAAGAAGTATATTTTCTAATACATTACATATTTTTGGTTGGATTTACAAATGTTCAATCATATTAGATGGAGAATATATGAAACAGAATCATATGTAAATATAATTGTGAGAATGGGAAAATTAAGTCTGCATAAACACTTTCTCAGACTTAAATAGAAGAAAGGGAAGGCAGGTATTAAGCCTGTAGCCAGGGAACACAGGCCCTCCTTCAACTTTGGTTCTTCAGTGAGTCCTAGTTCTAACATCACCTTTATCCAGTGTAACTGTTAAAATTTCATTCAGGCTGCAAGAGACAGAGAAGGAGAGAATACTTCATACTGGATACTGTATAAACAACAGAAATCTGTTGCTCAGAGTTGAGTAATCTGCAAAGTCCAAGATAAAGGCACTAGCAAACCTGGTGTCAGGTGAAGGGCACGTCCCTCTTGCTGTGTCCTCACATGGCAGAAGGAACAAGGATGCTACCTTCAACTTTGTTCACAAGGGCACTAATTCTATTTGAGGACAGTCTTTCTGGCTTAACTACTTCCTCCAAAGGCCCACCACTTAACACTGTCACACTGGGAATTAAGTTTCCCCATATGAATTCAGAGGGGGGAGAATAAGAACATTCAGCCCACATCAGGAAGTTGATAAGCAATAAAAAGTATAAGCATGGTACCATTAATATTTGGGATGTGGAATTTCATTTTCCTACCACAGAGGGAAAAAAAAAAAAAAGATTCATTCTTCACAACCTAAAACAAAATTAAGTTTTGTTTATTTAGCTTTTTTTTTTTTTTCTTAAGACAGAGTCTCACTTTGTCACCCTTGGTAGGGTGCCATGGTGTCATAGCTCATAGCAACCTCAAACTATTGGGATCAAGCAATCCTCTTGTCTCAGCCTCCCGAGTAGCTGGGACTACAGGAACCCACCACAACGCCTGGCTATTTTTAGAGAAAAGGTCCTGCTCTTGCTCAGGCTCATCTGGAACTCCCGAGGTCAAGCAATCCACCCACCTCAGCCTCCAAGAGTCCTAGGATTATAGGCATGAGCCATCACACCTGGCCAAAAACATCAAGTTTGATAAGGTTAATTCTAGCAGGTTATATCAGAATTTTTGAGATTTCTGGGGTAGAGGGCCCCAGAGTTCCTTCCTATGACATTTTCACACAAATTACTCCTGCTCAGACACAATTTGGAAGTGGATAAAATGTTTTGAAAATAAAGAAGGCTGATTTATGCATATTAATGAACAATTACTCAAACAATTGCTAAATCAGTAGTGCTCTGCTGAGGAAGGGAAAATAATCTCAAATCCACAGAAGCATAATTTTCCCTCAGACAGGAGACTCCTCCCTGAGCCATTTTCATCTCTTATTCATCATCAGAGTCCAGCAAAGGCACACACTGCTCTGCAGCCCTACCACACAGGCTTAACTCGAGAGTCTGACCTCAGAAGGTGACAGATGAGCACACTCTGATCAACAGAAACCCTGCCTATTTTAATAATCCCTTATGGGGTCTAAAATATTTCCTGAATCCATCTACCAGATACAGATAAACTGGAAAATGTGGACAGAAGCTTTGATTCTCAGTGGGACCTCTGCCCTGTACCACAAGCTTCTCTAGAAATACAGTATTTTCATCTCTCCCGAGAGATCTCAATCTCAGGGTATTTCTCCAACATTTTCATAACTAGTCCTACTCATTCTAACTTAAATGTAGTTCATACTTTATATACTAAGTCCTCTTCTTATATTTTATTGTTTACTCTTTGACTTCTTTCTTTCTTTTTTAGACAGTGTCTTACTATGTCCCCCTTGGTGTAGAGTGCTATAGCATCACAGCTCACAGTAATCTCCAACTCTTGGGCTTAAGCAATTCTCTGGCCTCAGCCTCCTGAGTAGCTGGGACTACAGGCACCCAGCACAACACCTGGCTATTTTTTGGCTGCAGCTGTCATTGTTTGGCAGGCCCCGGCCGGGTTCTATCCTGCCAGCTCCGGTGTACGTAGCTGGCGTCCTACCCACTGAACTACGGGCACCGAGCCTCTTTGGCTTATTTCTTTTTTTTTTCTTTTTGAGACAGAACCTCAAGCTGTTGCCCTGGTAGAGTGCTGTTGCATCACAGCTCACAGCAACCTCCAACTTCTGGGCTTAAGCGATTCTCAGCCTCAGCCTCCCACGTAGCTGGGACTACAGGCACCCGCCACAATGCCTGGCTACTTTTTGGCTGTAGTTGTCATTGTTGTTTGGTGGGCTTAGGCTGGATTCGAACCCGCCAAGGTGTATATGTCTGGCACCTTAGCCGCTTGAGCTACAGGCGCCGAGCCTCTTCGGCTTATTTCTAAATATGACTCTTCAAACTTAGTGTTTCATGTTTTTCTGACATTATTTTGATTTTTTATTTTCCCTACTGTATTTATTTATCACACAATTCCAACATCTGAATTTTATATGAATCTATTTTCTTCTAACCTTTCATCCAGTAGCTTATACCACATTTGTGATGTCTCCAGTCAGTTTATTTCTGTTTCTTCTTCTTTTTTTTTTTTTTTCAAATTAAGTTTTATTTGTTCTGTTTTGAGAAATCTCAGAATCACAGAGGATACATATCAATTGAAACAGGTAGGCTCTGTTGTATTTCTGTTTCTTCTAATGCCTGCTGCAAGCTGGATAGAACCCATGTGAATGTGACATAATTGTGATTTGTCAGGGAATGAAGGAAGTACTTGGTTTATAGTCTGATTACACCTCTCAATTGCTTCCTTTATGTAATTTTGTTCCTAAGAAGTACAGTAGAACCTCTGTAGGTTGACCACCCAAGAAACTATAACAAACTAGTCAACATACAGAGGTGGTCAACATGAGGAACTAGGCCTAACGTACTGATACATACATGTGGAACAGGTCCAGTCTAGGAAATTAAGGAGGTGGTCAACTATGGAAATTCTACTATATATAATTTTTTTCTGTCAACACAGATATCCACAGTGTACACACGAGTAGAATATTTTACATGGACATTTCCTGGCGGACTACAGCACCTCATAAAACACTGCAATTTTTTTCATTTGGAACATTTCTTTCCTTCATATATACCATATATAGTAATAATAATTTGTAGAGCAGCAGTTCTCAACCTGTGGGTCACAACCCCTTTGGACTGTATTAAAGGTTCATGACATTAGGAAGGTTGAGAACCACTACTGTAGAGGGTAATTACTTTTCACAAGTAAAATTTTAGGTTATAGTGTATGCAAATTTTAGACAGATACATTCCATTTCAGTAGATGGCCAGAATTATGGTCTTTATATCACCATGAGCTAATAGGGTATAATCATTTTTTTTTTTTTTTTTTTTTTATGTCTAGCAGGCTGGGCCAGGTTCAAAGCCACCAGCCCCGGAGTATGTGGCTGGCGCCCTAACCATTGTGCTACGGTTGCTCCCATACCAGGGTATAATCATACGTGGAAAGATATTACTAAATGATCACATCAATCCACAATTTATATACTCATTTCACAAAACCTAAAAAGTAATACATTTTGATATTTGCTTTAAAAAAGTTAATGACATTTTAAGCCAACAACATTACCAGTTTAAATAATTTTCTATCTACTAAAAAATAATATATATCTCATGTTTTCTGAAGAATAATGCTGTCCATTTATCTGTTTAATGAGACTAACTTTCTAATAAAATTATTTGATAGTTTATGTTCATTTACTTACCAAATATTTTATTTCTATAACTATTTTAGCATCACCTAACATTATAAATGTATCAATATATCACTGTCAGGGCCGGGTGCACAAGGAGGCTGCAGCAAGAAGATCTCTTGAGCCCTAGAGTAAGAGGTTGCTGTGAGCTATGACACCATAGCCCTCTAATGATGGCGAGTGTGAGATTCTGTCTCAAAAAATATATATATACATATATATCATTGTCTAACAATTGTTGTATTACACATTTTAAACTGTTAGTAATTGGGTCTATATATGTAAGTGACTTACAATACTAATCTAGTATATACAAAGCATAATTATTGATCATTCTGATTCATCACATTTTCATTTGTTCATACAGTCATTATTTACTATTTATTTAGTATTTGTCTTCTTAAAATTTATGCTTTATCCTACAACAGAGATGATTTTGGATCATTCTATTACATTGTACTCCCTCTATTTTCAGGTTTAACTGTGTAGAAAAATCTAAAAACATAAAATACTACAAATTTGAAATGAATACGTTGATACTGGTAGGCACAAATTATCCAAGTAAATTCAAAAAGAATAATTAAGTTAAAATCTTTCCACAAAAAGAAGACTAGAGTCACTTTCCATGACAGGTAAATTCTACTATGTATTTAGTGAAGAATTAATGCCAACTCTTCTCAAACCTCTCCAAAAAATAAAAGAATATTATTGGCATACTTTCCAGCTCATCCTATGAAGTCTATATTACACCAATACTAAAGCCAGACAAAAGCATTCAAGTAAAGATGACTATGGAATAATATCCAGGATGAACATGCACACAGAAGCCCCCCTCCCAAAAAACTTGGTAAATTTAATCTAGCCACACATAAGAATGATTATATATCATTACCAAATTGAATTAATTCACAAATGGAATGTTGCCTAAAAATTCAAAACTCGGGGGCGGCGCCTGTGGCTCAGTCGGTGGGGCGCCGGCCCCATATACCGAGGGTGGCGGGTTCAAGCCCGGCCCCGGCCAAACTGCAGCCAAGGAATAGCCGGGCGTTGTGGCGGGCGCCTGTAGTCCCAGCTACTTGGGAGGCTGAGGCAAGAGAATCGCTTGGGCCCAGGAGTTGGAGGTTGCTGTGAGCTGTGTGAGGCCATGGCACTCTACCGAGGGCCATAAAGTGAGACTCTGCCTCTACAAAATAAAAAAGAAAAAAAAAATTCAAAACTCGGGCTCGATGTCATAACTCAGTGGATAGGATGCCGGCCACAGACACCAGAGCTGGTGGGTTTAAACCCAGCAAGGTCCTGCTAAACCACAAGGACAATTACAACAAAAAAATATCCAGGTGTCGTGGCAGGCGCCTGTAGTTCCAGCTACTTGGGAGGCTGAGGCAAGAGAATTGCTTAAGCCCAAGAGTTTGAGGTTGCTGTGAGCTGTGATGCCAAGGCACTCTACCAAGGGCGACATAGTGACACTCTGTCTCACAAAAAAAAAAAAAAAAAGAAGAAGAAGAAAAAAATGGCTCAGCACCCATACCACAGTGATTAGGGCACCAGCCATATACACCGAGGCTGGTGGGTTGGAACCTGGCCCGGGCCAGCTAAATGACAATGACAACTACAACAAAAATACAGCCGGGCATTGTGGCAGGTGCCAGTAATCCCAGCTACTTGGGAGGTTGAGGCAAGAGAATCACTTAAGCCCAAGAGTTTGAGGTTTCTGTTAGGGCGACACAGTGAGACTCAGAGTGAGACTTGAGTGAGACTCGAAAAAAATTCAAAAATCAATCAATGCAATACACAAACAGAAGAAAGAACAAAGACACTTTTAATAGGCACAGAAGACTATGTGTCGAATCCAGTACCTATTTATGACTAAACTCCTGCAAACCACCAATAGAAACCTTTCTAGACCTGCTAAAGGGAAACTATAAGAAATTTAAAGCTCGGGTGGCGCCTGTGGATCAGTGGGCAGGGTGCCGGCCCCACAAGCTGAGGGTGGTCGGTTCAAACCCAGTCCCGCCCCAATTGCAACAAAAAAATAGCCGGGCATTGTGGGTGGCGCCTGTAGTCCCAGCTACTCAGGAGGCTGAGGCAAGACAATCGCCTAAGCCCAAGAGCTGGAGGTTGCTGTGAGCTGTGACACCATAGCACTCTACCGAGGGCGATAAAATAAGACTCTGTCTCTACGAGAAAAAAAAAAAAAAGAAAGGAAGAAATTACAGCTAACACCATAATTTATAAAGACTTTATAATAGTTTTGGAACAAGAATGTTCATTTTCCCACCCTATTTATCATAGTGATGGAAATATTTTACTCAGGAATTACATAAGAAAATTTTTTTTTTTTTTTGAGACAGAGTCTCAAGCTGTCGCCCTGGGTACAGTGCCATGACATCACAGCTCACAGCAACCTCCAACTCCTGGGCTTAAGTGATTCTCTTGCCTCAGTTTCCCAAGTAGCTGAGACTACAGGTACCGGCCACAACGCCCTGCTATTTTGTTTTGGTTGTAGTTGTCATTGTTGTTTGGCAGGCCTGGGCTGGATTCAAACCCACCAGCTCTGGTGTATGTGGCTGGCGCCTTGGCCACTTGAGCTACAGGCGCCAAGCCAATAAAATTTTTTATAGGAGAAACGAAGAGATGGAATTGTTTTGTATTTCAGATTACATAAACTTTCATATGTAAGTCTATAAGAAATCCACTACAACTCAACAAAACAAATAAATGAGTTTAGAACTCACAAAAGATTAACACAAAAAACACAACTATACTACATATCAGCAATAAGCACCATGACAAGGGAAATTAAGGAAACAATTCCACTCATTATAGCATAAAAAAGAAACATTTAGAAACACTTAAAACAAAAGAAGTGCTAGGCTTTTGCATTGAACTTTTTAAATTTTTGATGAAAGAAATGAACTGAATAAACAGGCAGTGAAACAACAAATTACTAACTTACAGTTTTTTCAGTAAGGACTAAGATCTGTCTCTACTTCCTCCCTTGTAGATTTGTTTTCAAAAACCAGTGAGGAGCCCAGCAGACCAAAAGGAAATGTAAATATTCTTTACAATCACTAGACCCACTTACTAAATCAGCCTTTTAGACTTTGTTCCTAAAAAGTTCCCAGTGAAGGCCCACAAGATCAAAAACACCTGCAAAAATGTTTTTGACTTTGCCAGAGGTAAAACCGGCTCAGCACTCACATTCACAATACCTTGTGAATTCAGCAGCAATTCTCTTTTTGCCCCTCCTCCCCTTAAATTCAAGGGACTTCAGGGTGGGCGTTCTTCCCGTTTTTGCAGTGCCACGCCATTTCTCACATGTTTTCTCTCTTCATCCTCACTCCCTCTCTTTCTAAAATATAAAATAAGCTTATATTTTCATAGCCTGATCTTAGCCTAAAAAAATTCTTTGCTCGCTGGGGAAGCAACATCTACTGAGCTTTTTCCCACTCTAAGGAAGAGAGGTATGTAATGTTCAAAGGATAATACATAATATAGTTAAGATGTCAGTATTCCACAAATTTATCTAAAATCCATCTGTGGAGTGTTTATAGGAGGCTATCAGACTGAACTGACTCTAGTACTCCTGGGTTCCTACCTAATAATAGCAATATTGAACTCAAATGCATTTTTTGTAAATTACTAACTTAAAACAAAATTCAGGCTTAAGCACATAAACCACCAATTAACTTCTGATTATATAACCAGAAAATAACCCCCTGGATAGTCCGCAGGCGACTTCATAACTGTAACCACTTACCGAATTTCATTTGCTTCCTGAAATACCTTGTAAAAGTCTTTCCTGTAAGCCCCTCCAAGAACCCCAAATAACGCATGGTTGGATGCTCCTCATCTCATAAACTGTTCTTGGCTCAAAAAGACTGTAATGTTTTAACGGTGCCTCGTTTAATTTTCAACAGGAGCAAGGAGGGACCCGAGACCTCACGGATCACAGCCCTACGCACGAACGAGCGTACCAAGTACAGGTCCACCCCCGGTGACACTCCCGTCATCACCGCACAATCTAGGGAAGACCCAGGGCTCCGGACTTCGGCCAAAGTCACCGGCAGAGGCCAGGACAGCCGGGTCCCAGAGGCCAGCCCAGCCACACCCTGCAGCTACAGGGGACTGAGGGCCGAGCTATGCCACTGGCCAGAGAAGAATGAGGTCTACTGGCCCCAGAACTGACTACAGGGAGGCCCAGGTCCCGCACAGCCGGGTCTGGAGGGTTCCAACCTACCCCTTTCCCGTCTCCGGACACGCGCCACACACTCACCATTTCCTGATTTCCGGGGTGTCCCGGCATCCTTCTACGAATCTCCCAGTTCCTGCTGGTCACAAGGTGACAGAAGCTGCGATAGAGCCACCTGGGCCTTCCAGTGAAAAGAAGTGAAAACGCACCTCGGCAGTAGACACACAGACCCCAGCGTGGACACGAGGACCCAAGCGACAAAGGCCCAGCCAGATCCCGGAAGCAAACTCCTCCTTTCCGGCTTAACGATATTGGGCGGGTCCCACCCCCGGGGCCTCTCATTGGGTAAGGGCTCTAGACCCCCGCCCCTGATGGCCTGAGTGACAGAAGATGTGATCCCAAGCAAAGCTGAAAGGGACCCAAATGACAGGTTCTTAACTTGGGAGTTCTTTCCCTATTCAGGCCTTTTTAAGTCAGGACGTCTTCCCGGCTCTGGAAACTAGAACCATCCGAGAGACACTGCTATTTAACCTAGCATAATAAGGTTATATCCATTCATGAGTAATAGATGTATGTAATATTAAAAAAAAAATAAATAAAATAAATTTGGAAACAATGTAATTACAATTATTTTAATTTTTTTCTTTTTCTTATGAGACAGAGTCTCACTCGGTCGCCCTCAGTAGAGTGCCGTAGCGTCACAGTTCACAGCAACCTCCACATCTTGGGCTTAGGCGATTCTCTTGCCTCAGCCTCCTGAGTTGCTGGGACTACAGGTGCCCACCACAAAGCCCCACTATTTTTTGTTGCAGTTTGGCCGGGGCCAGGTTCAAATCCACCACCGTTGGTATATGGGGCCTGCGCCCTACTCACTGAGCCACAGGCGCTGGCCAATTATTTTAATTTTAAGATTACATGATCTCCGGGCGGCGCCTGTGGCTCAGTTGGTAGGGCGCCAGCCCCATGTGCCGAGGGTGACGGGTTCAAGCTCGGCCCCGGTCAAACTGCAACCAAAAAATAGCCGGGCATTGTGGCGGGTGCCTGTAGTCCCAGCTACTTGGGAGGCTGAGGCAAGAGAATCGCTTGAGCCCAGGAGTTGGAGGTTGCTGTGAGCTGTGTGAGGCCACCGCACGCTGCTGAGGGCCATAGAGTGAGACTCTGTCTCTACGAAAAAAAAAAAAAAAAATTACATAATCTTCATGGCCTCTAGTTTTTTATGGAGGCAGCCTGAGCTTTGAAAAGGCCATCATCTCAGCAATGTACAATGCAAATAAAATGTGAGCCACGTCATTTTAAGTTTCCTAGTAACCACATAAAACACACAATTGTAATATTTTATTTAACCCGGTATTTTCAAAATATTATCATTTAAATATATGATCAATATAACATCATTAACAAAGTTTTTGTAGTAGTAAACCTTTCAAAGTCACTGTGTATTCTAAGCCTCTAGCACATCCCAATTCAGATCAGCCACATTCTAGTTCCTCAGCAGCCAGAGGCTGCCACACAGAAGTGCAGCCCTGAGGTCTGACTCCTCTGACCTCAGAGAAATGAGGGGTCTGACCTCCACCCCCTTTCTTGTATATTTAAAGAAACACCCTCTAATTTATGTATTTATTTATTTGATTTAAAGAGTCTCACTCCATCACGCTGAGTTGAGTGCCTGGCATCATAACTCACTGAAACCTCAAACTCATGGACTTAAGCAATCCTCCTGCTTCAGCCTCCCAAGTAGCTGGGTTTTCTATTTTTAGTAGAGAAAAGGTCTAGCTCTTCCTCAGGCTGGTCCCAAACTCTTAAGTTCAAAGGATCCACCTGCCTCGGCCTCCCAGAGTACTGGGATTACAGGCATGAGCCACCCTCTTTCTGCCAACATCTCTTCTCAGGTCCAAGTGTGGGGAAGAGAGTGCCCAGAAGAGCAGAGCCCTCAAGCAGGTAGTGTCCACAAATACACAACTGCTGCTTGGCAGGGGCAAAGGCCACTTCCAAAGATCAGACATTGAAGGAAGAGAAGACTGTGAGGCCCCAGGAGGAGGGAACCCCTATCTTCAGATCTACCCACAGCCTTAGATGTGGAGGGAATAGATTAAAGGAAAACTTATTTTTATTTTTATTTATTTATTTATTGACACAGAATCTCAGTATGTCACCCTCGGTAGAGTGCTATGGCGTCACAGCTCACAGCAACCTCAAACTCTTGGGCTTAAATGATTCTCTTATCTCAGTCTCTCAAGTAGCTGGGACTACAGGTGCCTGCCACAATGCCTGGCTATTTTTTTTGTTGTTGTTGTTGTTATAGTTGTCATTGTTTGGCAGGCCCAGGCTGGGTTCGAACCCGCCAGCTCCGGTGTATGTGGCTGAGGAAAACTTACTGTTTTAAGATTTGGCCTAGGCCCTAGTCAGGCTATGGTTGTTTCCTCCTGGGGTGTGGGGTACTGTGTGAATTTAAGCACAATCAGATGAACACATGTCTACATGCATTCCTGTATAACTCAGCACTATATAACCAGAGATCCAACTTTAAATAAACAGAAAGGGAAATCTCAGTTACCTATAGGTGCCTCTGTTTCTCAGGTAACTAGTAATCAACCTGTCATTTAATCCTAGCATCTTATCTGCACTGCGTGTGTATGTTAGCTAGTGCTACATGACAACCCCAAACTTAGCTTATTATTGAGCTGTCAGCCACTTAGGCTAGATACACCTAAGCCACTCTTCAGGTCTCAGTAGGGCTCCTTCAGTGTTCTGCAGTCAGCTGCTGGTTGTCTAGGTATCTCTGCTTCTTGGAGTGAGCTGGCTGTCAACTCAGGCACTTTAGTTCCTTTCCCTGTGGCAGCTCAGGATCCATCAGGATAACATGGGCTTATTTTCATGGAGATGGCAGTGTAAGAACTTTTGTCTTGGACAAAAACTGGCACACTGTCATACTCACAGCTTTCTATTGGCCTGAGTGAATAAGGTCAACCAGATTCAAGGTTCCAAAACATTCTGTGATGGGAGACAATGACAAAAGGTGAATGGATACAAGAAGGGATGAAAGATTGTTGCCATTTTGGGGCTCAAGCAATTCTCTTGTCTCAGCCTTCCAAGTAGCTGGGACTACAGGTGCTTGCCACAAAGCTGGGCTAGTTTTTAGAGACGGGAGTGGGGTGAGGGGGGGGCGTTCTCACTCTTGCTCAGGCTGGTCTCAAAACCCCAGGGTGCTAGGATTACAGGCATGAGCCACCATGCCCGGCCAGGGCAGAACTATTTTCTTTCTTTTTTTTTTTTTTTTAGAGACAGTCTCACTTTATTGCTCTCGGTAGAGTGATGTGAAATCACTGCTCACAGCAACCTCCACCTCCTGGGCTTAGGCGATTATCTTGCCTAAGCCTCCCGAGTAGCTGGGACTACAGGCGCCTGCCACAAAGCCCGGCTATTTTCTTGTTGCAATTTGGCTGGTGCCGGGTTTGAACCCGCCACACTCAGTATGGGGCTGGCGCCCTACCCACTGAGCCACAGGTGCCCCCAGAACTATTTTCCAAGATGCGAACATATCGTATAAATTATAAGGTAATGACATCATCTCAGAAGATTGACCAAATAAATTATACGTCTGGGGATAGGATAATAAGTGGGCTGAAACCAGGAAATGAGCCGCTATAGCCCCATAAGAGCCATTTCAGGCTAGGCACGGTGGCTCACGCCTATAATCCTAGCATTCTGGGAAGCCAACGCGGATGGATTGCCTGAGGTCACAGGTTGAAGACTAGCCTGAGCAAAAGTGAGATTCCCATCTCTAAAAATAACCAGGTGTTGTGGTGGTGCTTATAGTCCCAGCTACTCAAGAGGCTAAGGCAAGAGAATCACTTGAACCTAAGAGTTGGAAGTTGCTGTGAGCTATGATGCCACAGCATTCTACCGAGGGTGACAAAGTGAGACTCGGTCTCAAAAAAAAAAAAAGAAAGAGCCATTTCAGATGGGGTGTTTTATGTTCTGATGTATATTTAAAAAGTAACATGTATATTTCTATAGTAAATTATGTAACATTAAAAATAATGCATCTGTACATTAAGCATGTCAATAATTACAATTACTATTTAATTTATTGTTACTATAATTATCATCATTATAATACCACTATTAGAAGTAGTGGTTGTTGCTGCTGCTGTTGCTGTTTTAGAAATGGTGATAAAAGCTCTCAGCTCCTGAAGCACAGTGGTTACGGCGCCAGCCACATACACTGGAGCCGGCAGGTTCGAACCCAGCCAGGGCTGCTAAACAACCATGGCAACTACAACAAAAAAATAGCTGGGTGTTGCTATAGTCCCAACTACTTGGGAGGCTGAGGCAAGAGAATCGCTTAAGCCCGGGAGTTTGAGGTTGCTGTAAGCTGTGACACTACAGCACTCTAGGGCAACATAGTGATACTCTGTCTCAAAAAAAAAAAAAAAAAAGGAAAGAAAGAAAAAAAATGGTGATTAAAAACACCCAGGAAAGCTCTGCTGCCTCTTTCTCCTGCCACTTCTGGTGCTGCTGGCTTGCTAGTTTGGTGCAAATTACAGATCTCTTTTGCAAAGCTGCTACGGACAAAGAAGAGCCTGAATCAAGACTGAGAATAATGATCCTGTGAACTTGCAAGTGGAGGGTAGGATGGTTGTGGGTACAGTCGAGAGGAAGGAGGCACATGCCACTTAGCTAGTGAAGGGCAAATTGGTGACTCACAGAGGCAGATCAGATTCTAGAAAATCAATGAAACAGACTCACCTGCACATCTGAAAAGTAGAACAAAGATCTAATTGATGTGTTCTAGCAGCAGACAAGAATGTCTACTACAAAATAAACCTGCTATTATACCTCAGATCTCTGTTTCTACAGACCCAGCAGACATTCTCACAAGAAAAAATTCAATACAATCCCACCACATCCATTCCTTTACTGTACAGAAATATCTAATGTAGGTGCACATGCAGATACCTGTTTTTCTTTTTTTTTCCAGATAGAGTCTCACTCTGTTTGTGGTGGCTAAAGTGCAGTGGCATCACAGCAACCTGAAACTCCTGGGTTCGAGCAATCCTCCTATCTTAGCCTCCAAGTAGCCACAACACCCAGCCACAACACCCAAATTTTTTCTATTTTCAGTAGAGACAAGGTCTCACAGATACCAGACACAACACTCAGTTATTTTTTTTCTATTTTTAGTAGTCATGGGGTCTCACTCTTGTTCAGACTAATCTCAAACTCCTAAGCTCAACCGATCCTCCCATATTGGCCTGCCAGAGTGTTGTACCAAATGAGAAATGGTAAGTGGTGGTGAACATTCACAGGAGATGGAGTGGGTAAAATGCTGATTCTGTGAAGAGTTCCTTCCTCCAGCAGCTGCTCACACATCTCTTACCTCTATATTTCAGGACTTTAACAAAAATAACGAAACACAATAATCCTTGCATTTATTGTTTAACTGGAAATGTTTTCACATATCATTATAAAGTCAAGAATAATTTCCTAACTTTTTTCTTTTTTTGAGAGTTTCAAACTGTGACTCTGGGTAGAGTGCCTTGGCATCACAGCTCACAGCAACTTAAACAATTCTCTTGCCTCAGCCTCCCAAGTAGCTAGGACTACAGGCGCCCACAACACCGGGCTTCTTTTTTTTTTTTTTTTTTTTTTGTTATTGTTGCAGTTGTCATTGTTGTTTAGCTGGCCTGGGCCAGGTTCAAATCCACCAGTCTCCGTGCATGTGGCTGGTGCCCTATGCACTGAGCTACCGGCACTGCCCTTCATAACTTTTTTCTATGTTGTTGTTACACATAGGGTATATTTGTCTTTATACAGGGCTGAATAATACTTAAAAGAAAAAAAAAAAAGGGGCCAGGCATGGTGGCTCGTGCCTGTAATCCCAGCACTCTGGAAGGCCAAGGTGGGTGGACTGCTTGAGCTCACAGGTTCGAGACCAGTCTGAGCAAAAGTGAGACCCTGTCTCTAAAAATAGCTGGGCGTTGTGGTGGGAAGTGGTAGTCCCAGCTACTTGGGAGGCTGAAGCAAGAGAATCACTCAAGCCCAAGAGTTTGAGGTTGCTGTGAACTGTGATGTCACAGCACTCTACTGAGGATGACAAAGTGAGACTCTGTCTCAAAAAAAAAACAAAAACAAAAACAACAATTTCCACATACTTTCTCTTTAAAATCAGGCATCTGGTTATTTAAATATACATCTTGTGCAAAATGAACAAACTAACACACACAAAGTTTCTTTTGCCAACAAGTGTGTCGCTGTGGCTGAATATAGAGGGGTTTCTGTCTACAGAAAGTTCTAAATTTTTCTGGGAGCCTAGAAACCACTGGCACCTTCCATGGGCTTATTCCCTCCTTCAGCTTCTGCCCTAGCAGGGTTTCCTAGTGAGATTTCCAAGTCTTGGCCCAGGAGCCACATAGAAGGGGGAGAAATTGGCTGCCTCATACCCAGGCCAACACAGTTGGCCTAGGACTCTCTGGAAGAATATTTCCAGGATCCCCTTCAACTTCCAGGTTCGATCCCTTCGAGAAAAAATGTGGGGATAAGCTGTTCTTGGGAGTGAATCTGTGTTCAAAATTGCCTCCTGGACAGACAGCAACACATCTGATGTAACCAGGAAGCTGCATCAGCTACATTAAAGTTGCTACTGTAAAGCTGTATCAGCTTACAAAATACAAGTGAAAAAAGATAAAGGACATCCTCCCAGATGCTCAGAAGGGAAGAACCTACTGGAAGTGGGGAGAGTCACCTGTTCTGACTGTCATTGTCAGGTTAGTTGAGACTTGCAGGAGCTCATAAAGTATTGTGCAACACAATTAGCTGTAGGGTGGGGACAGAAGGCTATAAATGGAAACTGTGAAGTTAGAGGAAGTTCACTTCATGAAAACATAGAACTTTCCTTTTCCTCAAAAGTGAAAGAAAAAGAAAAAAAAAGAAACCTGGCCGGGTGCCTGTAATCCTAGTACTGTTGAAGACCAAAGCAAGTGGATGTCCTGAGCTCAGGAGTTCAAGACCAGCCTAAGCAAGAGTGAGACCCGGTCTCTACTAAAACAGAAAAACTGAAAAACTAGCCAGGCATACTGGTGGGCATCTGTAGTCCCAGCTACTCAGGAGGGTGAGGGAAGAGGATTGCTCAAACCCAAGAGTTTGAGGTTGCTGTGAGCTATGATACCACATCACTCTATCCACAGCAACAGAGTGAGACTCTGTCTCAAAAACAAACAAAAAAAAAACTAAAGATACCTGTTTCTATTTAAAAAGATAAAAGAGGCTTGGTGCCTGTAGTTCAGCAGCTAGGGCGCCAGCCATGTACACTGGAGCTCGTGGGTTTGAACCCAGCCTGGGCCTGCCAAACAACAATGACAACTACAACCAAAAAATAGCCGGGTGTTGTGGCGGGCGCCTGTAGTCCCAGCTACTTGGGAGGCTGAACAAGAGAATCGCTTAAGCCCACGAGTTTGAGCACTCTACCAAGGGTGATGGTTTGAGACTCGTCTCAAAAAAAAAAAGATAAAAGAAACATCCCATAATGAAGTCCTAATTAGGGTGTGGAGTCACATGTGTGCTTTCAAGCAATGACTAGATGAAAACTGCTACCAGTAAATTATTCCTATCGAGTTCAGGGTTCCAGAAAATTAAGAAAAAGATAACATGGCATGTATTCTTGTCACAACACACCTCTAAATAAAATATAGACTTGCAGTAGATACACAACTAAGAACTAACCTGATCACCCATACCCCACCTCCCCATAGTTACAACTTGCTCTCTAGCTCCTTTCCTTATAGTTGCTTTCTGCCTTTTAGACCTTGTCACAAGGCACTAACATTCCTTAATAGTTTCTATAACAACTTGAATGACAGGAGATCCAAGGTTTCCATCTGAGATGTTTTCTATTATTTATTTAATTTTTTGTTGTTGCATTTGACATTGTTCAGCTGGCCTGGGCCGAGTTTGAACCCGCCACCCATGGTGCATGTGGCCTAAGCTGCAACCACTGTGCTACAGGCACCGAGCCTATTATTTATATTTTATTTTTTGACACGGTCTCAAGCTGTCACCCTGTAGAGTGCGGTTACATCACAGCTCACAGCAACCTCCAACTCAAGCTCAAGCAAACCTCTTGCCTCAGTTTTTCTATTTTTAGTAGTAGAGATGGGGTCTTGCTTTTTTTGCTCAGGCTCATCTCAAACTCATGAGCTCAAGCAATCCACACGCCTCGGCCTCCCAGAGTGCTAGGGTTATATAAGCGTGAACCACCACGCCCAGCTGAGATGTTTTCTAGATCCTGGATTCCTGTGTGTCTACTGATGTCAGCCAGTCTGAAGACATCAGCCAGTCTGAAGACCCCCTCTGAGGAAATGACTTGGAGAAAGACTGTGGTTTTCATACCCTCATGATTTTTCTCTCCCATGCTCCAACCAATCACCCACCACAATTCCCTCAAAACCTCAGTCCAAGGCTCAGTGCCCATAGCTCAGTGACTAGGGTGCCAGCCACATACACCAAGGCGGGCGAGTTCAAGCCTGGCCCAGGCTTGCTAAACAGCTATGACAACTGCAACCAAAAAACAGCCAGGCATTGTGGTGGGAACCTACAGTCCCAGCTTCTCGGGAGGCTGAGGCAAGAGAATTGCTGAAGACCAAGAATTGGAGGTTGCTGTGAGCTGTGATGCCACAGCATTCTACTGAAGGCAACATAGTAAGACTCTGTCTCAAAAAAAAAAAAAAAAAAAACAACACTTCAGTCCAAGACCCCCTGGGAGGTGTGAGGTTCCCTCCCACCTCATCAGTTGGCAGACATCCAATTATTAAACTCTTTTTCTGCTGTATCAGTGTATTGGGATTGATACTGTACAGAGGGCAAGAACCTGGTGGGTGTATAACAGTGACATCATGCACTAAGTATTTCTGTGACTGCTTTATTTCACTTAGGCTCCTCTTCCTAAGTTCACAGAGAGTCAGTTGTGCAGCCTGGAAACAGGTGTCCTTTGTCCAAATGTAGAAGTAATGCCACTTCATCTGGATGTTTCAGCCTCTTACCTAGAGATACCACTTCACTCTAATAAAACCACGTATTAGGTCTACCCCCACGTCCAAGGAGGAGGAGAAGCTGAAGTTTAAGCTAAGCATCCACAGAGAATGATTTGATCAATTCTGCCTGCCTAATGAAGCTTCAATAAATACCCATAGGACTGGGTTTCTAGAGCTTCTGCATAGGAGGATCCACAGAGGTTCCTGGAGAGTGGGGTCCCCATAATAAGAGAAGGCACTGGAGCTCCAGGTGAAGAGTGTTAGGATGGACCTGAATCACCCAGCTGGTGTCTGCTGCAGAAATGGTTGTTGATGGGGAGAAATCTCCAAACATTTTGGTCATATATGTATAACCTCAAACTCCTGGGCTTAAGTGATTCTCCTGCTTCAGCCTCCCAAGTCGGTGGGAACACAGGCACCTCCCACAACACCCGGCTATTTTTTGTTACAGTTGTCATTGTTGTTTAGCTGGCCTGGGCTGGATTAGAACCCACTACCCTCAGTGCATGTGGCTGGCACCATAAACCCTGTGTTATGGGCCTGAGCCTGGTTTGTTGTTTTTGAGACAGAGTCTCACCTGGTAGCCTTCAGTAGAGTGCCATGGCATCACAGTTCACGGCAACCTCAAGCTGTTGGGCTTAAGCAATTCTCTTGCCTCAGCCTCCCAAGTAACTGGGACTACAGGCGCTCACCACAATGCCCCTCTATTTTTTTAGAGATGGGGTCTTGCTCTTGCTCAGGCTGGTCTCAAATTCCTGAGCTCAAGCAATCCACCCTTTAGTCTCCCAGAGTGCTAAGATTACAGGCATGAGCCACCATGCCCAGCCCAGGTGAATTTGTTTATAATTGTTATATATGAATGTTTCTTCTTCTTCTTTTTCTTTCCTTTGGAGACAGAATCTCACTTTGTTGCCCTGGGTAGAGGGCTGTGCCATCACAGCTCACAGTAGCCTCCAAATCGTGAGCTCAAGAGATCCTCTTGCCTCAGCCTCCCAAGTAGCTGCAACTATAGGCACCCACGACAACATCTCTATTTTTAGAGATAGGGGTCTCCATCTCGCTTGAGCTGGTCTCGAACCTGTGAGCTCAGGGGAACCACACACCTTGGCCTCCTGGAGTGCTTGGATTACAGGCGTGAGCCACCATGCCTAGTCCTGGTGGATTTGTTTAAAATAGTTATACTATGGCTTGGCGCCTGTGGCTCAAATGCCAGCCACATACACCTGAGCTAGTGGGTTTGAATCCAGCCCAGGCCCGCCAAACAACAATGATGGCTGCAACCAAAAAATAGCCGGGCGTTGTGGCGGGCGCCTGTAGTCCCAACTACTTGGGAGGCAGAGGCAGGACAATCGCTTGAGCCCAGAAGTTTGAGGTTGCTGTGAGCTGTGATGCCATGGCACTCTACCCAGGGCAACAACTTGAAGCTCTGTCTCAAAAAAAATAAAATAAAATAAAACAAAATTGTTACATATGAATGCTTCCTATTATGTAATAGCATATATGAGTTTCTGATAAAAGCTTCAAAACATTTTATTTAGATCCAACTGCATTAAGAGTAAAAGCAAATGAAGAACCATCACCCCGGGTGGCACCTGTGGCTCAAGAAGTAGGGCGCCAGCCCCATATATGGGAGGTGGTGGGTTCAAACCTGGCCCTGGCCAAAAACTCAAAAACAAAAACAAACAAACAAAAAAAAAACTAGCCAGGTGTTGTGACAGGCGCCCGTAGTCCCAGCTACTAGGGAGGCTGAAGTAAGAGAATTGCTTGAGCCCAGGAGTTTGAGGTTGCTGTGAGCTGTGATGTCACAACACTCTACCAAGGGCAACACAGTGAGACTCTGTCTCAAAAAAAAACAAAAACAAAAAACCATCATCCCATAGTCTATCCACTGTCAATTCACACACTTAATAAAGTACCATGGAACTCAATGCAAATATCTTGTTTTTGTTTGTTTGAGACACAGTCTCACTCTGTTCCTCAGGCTAGAGTTCTGTGGCATCAGCAAAGCTCACAGCAACCTCAAACTCCTGGGTTCAACCAATCTTTCTGCCTCAACCTTCCAAACAGCCGGACCTACATGCACCTGCCACAAGGCCCAGCCAAGGTTTTTTTTTTTTTTTTTTTTTTTGAGACAGTCTCACTATGTTGCCCTTGGTAGAGTGTGCTGTGGCGTCACAACTCACAGCAACCTCAAACTCTTAGGCTTTAGTGATTCTCTTGCCTCAGCCTCCCAAGTAGCTGGGACTACAGGTGCCACCACAATGCCTGGTTATTTTTTTTTTTTTTTATTGCAGTTGTCATAGTTGTTTAGCAGGCCCAGGCAGGCTCAAACCCGCCAGCTTCAGTGTATGTGGCTGGCACCCTAACCACTGAGCCACGGGTACCAAGGTGACCCAGTCAAGTTTTCTCTAATTTTAGTAGAGACAGGATCTTCTCTGGTTCAGGCTGGTCTAAAACTCCTAAGCTCAAAGGATCCTCTTGCCTTGGCCACCAAGAGTGCTGGGATTATAGGCATAAGAAACCATGCGCGCCTATGTCTTGCTTTCATACCAAATTTAATCTTGGCTTTTCTGCATCTTTATTTTTGATGCAAAAACATAAAAACAAGCTGGGCATGGTGGCTCATGCTTGTAATTCTAGCACTCTGGGAGGCCAAGGGGAGGGGATTGCCTGAGCTCATGGGTCAAGACCAGCTGAGACAGAGTGAGACCTCCATCTCTAAAAAAAAATAGCCGGTCATTGTAGCAGGCGCCTGTGGTCCCAGCTACATGGGAAGCTGAGGCAGGAGAATCACTTAAGCCCAAGAAGTGAAGGTTACAGTGAGCTGTCCTGCCATGGCACTCTACCAAGAGCTACAAAGTGAAACTCTGTCTCAAAAAATAAAATAAAAATAACAGAAGTGTCAGGAGGACCCCCCCTCCCCACCCTGGACAATTGAAGGAACACCAAAAATCTACTACTGGGATCTGATCAAACTAGAAAGCTTTTGCACAGCCAAGAACACTGTAAGTAAAGTAAACAGACAACCTTCAGAATGGGAGATTTTTGCAGGTTATGCTTCCGATAAAGGTCTGATAACTAGAATCCACAGAGAACTCAAACTAATCAATAAGAGAAGAATAAATAACCCCATTTCTATGTGGGCAAGAGACTTGAACAGAAACTTCTCTGCAGACAGGCACATGGCCTACAAACACATGAAAAAAAAGCTCATCATCTTTAATCATCAGAGAAAGGCAAATTAAAACCACTTTGAGATATCTAACTCCAATACGGTTAATAGCCCACATCACAAAATCCCAAAACTACAGATGTTGGTGTGTATGCGGAGAGAAGGGAACACTTTTACACTGCTGGTGGGTATGCAAGCTAATACAACCTTTTTGGAAAGAAGTTTGGAGAACACTCAAGGAACTAAAAGTAGACCTACCATTCGATCCTGCAATTCTTCTACTAGGTATATACCCAGATGATCAAAAATTATTTTACAACAAAGACATTTGCACTAGAATGTTTACTGCAGCCCTATTCAGAATAACCAAGACATGGAAACAGCCCAAGTGCCCATCAACCCATGAATGTATTAACAAATTGTGGTATATGTACACCATGGTATACTATGCAGCCATAAAAAAGATGGCGACTTCACATCTTTTGTTTACCTGGATGGAGCTGGAACATATTCTTCTTAGTAAAGTATCTCAAGAATGGAGAAAAAGTATCCAATATACTCCATACTACTATGAAATCAATACATAAAGCCAGGTGCAGTGGCTCACGCCTGTAATCCTAGCACTCTGAAAAGCCGAGATGGGTGGATTGCTTGAACTCACAGGTTCAAGACCAGCCTGATCAAAAAGTGAGACTCCGTCTCTATTAAAAATAGAAAAATTGAGGCAAGAGGATAGCTTGAGCCCAAGAGTTGGAGGTTGCTGTGAGCTATGATGCTATGGCACTGTATCCAGGGCAATAGTTCAAGACTCTGTATCAAAAAAAAAAAATCAATATATAATCATCTACACATTCATATGAATGGTAAAACATAACTATAGTCCAGAAAGCAGAAGGGAAGAGGAGAGAGAGGGAAGGGGAGGGAGTGGAGGGAAGAGGTGGGAGGAGGGAGGGTATTTGGGGGACCTCACCTAATATGCATGATGCAATGGTACATTTCAAATCTATTAAGAAAATAGTATAATTGTGATGGATGTGTTAATCAGTGCAATGTAAGCATTTCACATTGCATGTCAAATCAGTATACTGAACCCCACAAATGCATCAATGTACACAGTTATGATTTAATAAAACAAAAAAATAAATTTTAAAAAGAAAAAAATAGCAGAAGTGCTATGAAGTTTTCAAGCTTAGCTTCAATAGGAAACATTAGAATATTAATAAATTCTGGGCACCGGTCCCTATACCAAAGGTGGTGAGTTCAAACCCGGCCCTGGCCAAACTGTACAAAAAAATAGCCGGGAATTGTGGCGGGTGCCTGTAGTCCCAGCTACTCAGGAGGCTGAGGCAAGAGAATCACCTAAGCCCAGGAGTTTGCAGTTGCTGTCAGCTGTGACACCACCATACTCTACTGAGGGCGATAAACTGAGATATATACCTGTACCAAAACAAAAAAAAAAGTTAAGGAATTTTAAAAATTAGTATATCACCACTGCACCAGAATTTCTTAAACATTCCAGTGATTATAGGAAATGTTTACTTTCTTTTTTTTGAGACAGAGTTGCACTATGTCGCCCTCAATAGAGTGCTGTTCCATCACAGTTCACAGCAACCTCAAACTCTTGGGCTTAAAAGCGATTCTCCTGCCTCAACCTCTCAAATAGCTGGGACTATAGGCACTCACCACAACACCAGGCTATTTTGTTGTTGTTGTTGCAGTTATCATTGTTGTTTAGCTGGCCCAGGCTGGGTTTGAACCCACCAGCCTTGGTATATGTGGATAGTGCCGTAACCACTGTGTTACGGGTGCTGCGCTAGGGATGCTTACTTTTTTAAACAAAATTTTACTGGGCCGGGTGTGGTGGCTCATGCTTGTAATTCCAACACTTGGGAGGTCAAGGTGGGTGGATTGCCTGAGCTCACAAGTTCAAGACCAGCCTGAGCCAGAGCTAGACCCTGTCTCTAAAAAATAGCCCGGCACTGTGGTGGGCACCTGTAGTCCTAGCTACTTGGGAGGCTGAGGCAAGAGGATCATTTTGAACCCAAGAGTTTGAGGTTGCTGTCAGCTAAGACACTACAGACATTCTACCAAGGGTGACAAAGTGAGACTGTCTCAAAAAAAAATTTTTTAATGCAACTAAAGTTTAACAAAATAATAGATTTACCAAGTACAGGAAGAGGAGAAATATTTAGCCAGAGATATAAGTTCCTCTAGAAAAAGAATATGTACCTCCTCTGACTGAAATTTTTCTGAACCATCTTAATGACTTCAGATAGAATTTTAAATTTGCCTATAGCTCAGGAGCTAGGGCTCCAGCCACATATACCTGGGCTGGCGGGTTTGAACCCAGCCCGGGACTGCCAAACAATGACAACTATAACAACAACAACAAAAAAGGTCATTGTTTGGCAGGCCCAGGCAGGGTTCAAACCCACCAGCCCAGGTATATGTGGCTAGAGCCCTAACTGCTGAGCTATAGGCGCTGGGCCTACACTTTGGTCTTGAGTGTTCTGAGCCCCTCCTTTTAGTTTTTACCTATCATATTATACCCATTATTCTGTCAGTACATTTGGGCACATTTTTATTAGTTACTATTTAACTAGTTCTTTTGTTTCTATTTTTAAGGCAAATTTAATTAAAGGAAATAAGAAAAAATGTAATTACAAAGCCAATCCTTACTGCAGGGAAACAAAGGGCCACTTTTGGCAAATCATTCTCCATAAAATACACACACCCTTGACCCCAAATGTCCACCAGGAAAAGCATGTCCCCCAGCAACAGCAAGCTAGAGCCAGCAGTCTGAGCGAGGCCTTGGGCACCTGCGGTCCACTCTCCACACCTGAGGTCTCCACCTGGAGGGACCCCACATGCTCTGGGGCCTGCGGTAGCCAGGTCAGGACAAGGGCAGGGAGGGCACACCAAGGGGCCTGGACACTCCAGCTGACAGAGGCACGGGGACCAGAACAGGCACCTGGTAAGGAGGAATCTCCAGGCTGGTAAGGAGGAATCTCCAGGTGTTAAGTGGCACCACAGGGCCAGTGACCACATGCCTGCTGCTCCCACTCCCTGATAATCGCAGCCAGAGACTGTGTGTGTCACCTTCAGCCTCAAGACCACCACCCAAGTGCCAAGCCACAGCTGGAAAACCAGCCTTGGAGTGGCCTCCATAGCTCCTACCTTGTGCCCCAATTCCAGGCCAGGTTTGGCCAAAGCCACAGGGTGGTCTTTGGAGGGTGGGTGTGAATGCATCAGCTGAAGCTGGCCCCTGAACCCCAGAGGTCCTCAAGATGAGGTGACACTATCTGGTGCCACTATTGACCCCAACACTGCTTTAGGGTTCTGTCCATAAAGGTGTGTGGTCAATGCCAGGCCAGGGTAAGAAGGCAAATGTCCCAAGGGGGTGGAGCCACTGAAGGATGAGGTCCAACAGGAAGTCAAGGACCTAGAGGAGGCCACAGGGCCCATGTTGCACTAGTACTAGGGACCTAAGCCAAATGGGACAAGCGCTCAGGGTGTCCAAATAGCACATGTGCTGTTAGGGTCAGCAGGCAGGCAGACAGAGGGTGGGCTGGAGGGTAGCTACACGGAGCGCCTTCCTTGGGAACGGGTAGCTCCTAGTGTGGGAAAGGGGGCTTCAGGCACTTTTATCTCCAGCCTGCAAGCAGCACTCAGGGACGCCAAGGCCTGTGAGCAGGGGATGGGGCAGGGTAGACTGAGATTTATACAGGAATGAGCTGGGAGAGGAACCACCTTTGCTAGGGGCTTGAGGTTCTGCCTAAAACCTTTGGGGATCCAGGCTGCCAGCTGCCCACCCAGGCTCTGGATGCCTTCCTCCAACCTCAGTTTCCTCAGCTGAGAGGGTTGTTGTAATCATTAGACTAATATTCTTAGTAAGCCCTCAGACTGCCTGGCCTCTGAATCTCTCTCTCCTTCTCTGTGCCCCTCTTTGTTAAAAACCTGCTAACATCTCTTAACTGGGGAGACAAGTAGGGAGGAAGACTGCTGGAGTTTCACTTTGGCTTCAGGGGCCCTTCCAGTTGGCTCCCTACCCCCATCTTAGGCTCTTTGAAAGCATGTATCTGGCAACAGGGACTGTACCTCCATGAGCTGCAAGAAATTTCATGCCCGTCCAAAACCAGAAAACTTTGTTCCCTGACACTCGGCCCTCATCTCACCCCAAAACTCAAATCCCTTGGGTGGCCAGCTTCAGACACGAGTCTGAATTTGCTACTCATCCTCTGGGGTTGACCCAAGGTCCTTTAAATGGAGCTTTGCTCCTCCTCCATCCCACCCCTGGGCCTCAACTCTAGTGACCCACAACTGGGAGCAAAGTTCCCTAGAAAGGGCACATGGCCCTCCCCAGCACCCTGGCTGTGGCCTAATGAACATCTATCCCTGGGCAAGAGACCCAGGACAGGGAATGTCTCTCACTCCCACTTTCACATGCTGTAGCCACTTAACCTGGTGTGGTGGCCTCCCTGGGCCTGATGGACTTCAGGCTAGGATTTTTACCTTGGGCCGCAGTGGGGGAAACTGAGGCATGGGGCCAGGAAGTGGCAAAGTCAGAAAGACTGTGACTGGGGAATGGCTACCTGGCTCAGCAAGCCCCCCTGTATGACTCAGCACCCTTTGGGCTGCACCAGTGGGCTGTCTTGGCATGAGGTGCCCTGGTTGAGATCTGCACCTTGTTGGGGTGGAGGTGCTGAAATCCAAGATGTAGTGAAATCCAAGGAGGGAAAGGAAATTTCCCACAAACTTGTGCCACCTCCTACATTGCAAGTGTGCCATTCTCAGGAGGCGGGAAGATAGGAGGACAAGACTAAAGACAAAGGTGAGACCAGATTCTAGGCATTCAGGGATGGCCGGGGTGGTTCTTCTTTTTTAATTTTTTCGACACAGAGTTTCAAGCTGTCACCCTGGGTAGAGTACCATAGCATCATAGTTCATAGCAACCTCAAACTCTTACGCTTAAGTGATCCTCTTGCCTCAGTTTTTCTATTTTTAGTAGAGATGGGGGTCTCTCTTTTGCTCAGGCTGGTCATGAACTCGTGAGCTCAAGCAATCCACCTGCCTCAACCTCCCAGTGTGCTAGGATTACAGGCATAAGCCACCACAACCACCCTTTCAAGCCCTGTCCTCAACAGGCAGAAGAGGGACCAAGGCCTGGGGGATGACTTCTATGGTATCACACATGAGGGTTCCCTCATGGCCCAGGAGAGGCTGCAAAATGGCTCTGAGTGCCTGAGCCTGCACTCTGAGTGGTACCAAGAATAGTGAGGAGGCCAGGGTGTCCCTGTAGGGACTATGGTGCTGGCCCTGAATGAAATGGCCACCACAGGTGTAAGTACAACAGGTGACAGAGGCTAACAGGGTTGAAGATACCAGCAGGAGGGAAGCTGGCTATGGGGTTGTAAAGGGACAGTGGGTAGCTATTTGGGGGTACATGAGCTACAGTGTGAGAGAACAGGCAGGGGGAAAATGCCTGGGGGTCTTAGCCTACAACAGTGGCAAAGGCACTTTGCCCAGCCATGGAGTGGCTGGTGTGGGAGACAGGGCTTCTGGTTTGGACGAGCTGAGAGATGTGTATGTGCAGATGAGGGTCTCTGTGGCCTGTACTGGGGGGACAGCTATACCCTAGGGACCCAAGGTGTGCAGACTGAGCCCCTATACACTGTGGGGTGAGTAGACAGAAGAAAACAAGTTCTCATTGAACTTATGCAAATACCTATATTGCCATAAATTAAGAATACTTACAGTTTTCAAATTCTGGAGAAATCAAGGAGAGAAAAATGTTTCGAATTTTGCTTATAATATATACATTACTGAAGGCAATAAATAGCTCAAGAGATGTAAAAAGAGTTTTCTTGACTTCTGGAAAACACAACACAGAAAGAATCAGCAATGTTTCATTAAAAAGTCATAAAAATTAGCTCAGTTTCATATAATTAATTTCTGTTCTGTTTGAGGTTAGGTTAGCAATATATGGACATGTTATCTTTCTAATTGAAGTCCTAGAAGTTTGCTTTTAGTCTAATGATATATAGTCTCCAAAGCTATTAAAAATTTGTATTTGAGAGAATTTACCTGCTTTTTCTTTCTTTTTTTTGAAAGAGTTTTACTTCGTTCCCCTTGGTAGAGTGCTGTAGTGTCACAGCTCACAGCAACCTCAAACCCTTGGGCTCAACTGATCCTCTTGTCTCAACCTGCTAAGTAGCTGGGACTACAGGCACCCACCACAATGCCCAGCTATTTTTAGAGATGGGGGTCTCACTCTGGCTCAGGCTGGTCTTCAACTCCTGAGCTCAGGCAATCCACCTGCCTCGGCCTCCCAGAGTACTAGGATTACAGGCGTGAGCCACTGTACTCACCCCCTATCAGCTTTTTCACTACTTTCCTTGAAAAACAAACTTTGGGCTTAGTCAGTTAAAACACTCTCGGAGGTGAATCAAAATAAAATAATTGTATATGGAAGACAAAGGTCTTAGGATAGCCATGGTTAAAAAGACGATCAACAAAGTTCATTGTTTCTGTGGCATACAAGAATTTAACACAGGCTGGGCCCAGTGGCTCATGCTCATTTTGGTCAGAGGACATCCAAAACCAAAGAACAAATTATGTACATTGCCCCCAAATAGGAAAATTTGTTTGAGGTTAGGTTAACCTCAGAAGCTCCCAAGAGAGAAAAAGTTTTCTTTTGTCTAAGACTTAAACATTGAAGGAGGGGGCTAGAGCCCCCTTGCCTCCAAATATCCCCAAAGGAACCCCGGGAAAGATTGAGAAAGGGGAAAAGATTGGTGCCAAGCCCATGGACAGAGGCAGTCTGGGGGTAGCCCTTCCCCCAGATGCCACCAGGACCTGGGCACCAGCCATGCCTGCACCCAGTGCTCTGTGCACCAGGCAGGGGTGGCAGAAGAGCTGGGCTGTAGGGAGACAGCCATGGGCAGCCACAGGACTGTGGCAGTGGGCCTAGGTAGCGCATCTGGGTAAATACCAGACCTAATGGAATTGTTTCAGTAGACCAGACTCTGCCTCAGGGAACACAGTCAAACTCCTGCTGGGTAAATACTAGGGCCTAGTAAGGCACACAGCTGTTGGGCTTTAAAGTTTGGGCCTCAGCAGGCCTACATATTACTGCATTTGCAAGAAAACAAAAGGTACAGAAAGTGAGTAAAGCCACATAGGCTCAGGGGACCCTGGGACATACTGAGAGAATTTAAATCCCCACACCAATAAGTCTATACTCAGGGCTCAAGAGATCCTACTGCCTCAGCCTCCCAAGTACCTGGGACTACAGGTGCTCACCATTACACCCAGTTTTCTTTTTCCCCCTAATTTAACTTAGAATTTTTACCTTTTTTAATTTTAATTTTTTTACTTTTTTAAATTTTTACTTAGAATTTTTACTTTTTTGTTTTTCTAATTTTACACTCTTGCTCAAGTTAGTCTCCAACTCCTGAACTCAGGCAATCCATCCACGCTGTAGAAGAGAAGGGCTTGGCAGCTGAGCCTGGGCTAACATGAGAAGTAAGCTCCCTACTGCATCTCCCCAAAAGCCTGGAGAAAGGTCCTTGCCAACACCATGGACCAGCACTGGAGCCAGAGACCTGCTCATTCTGCCAGTTAACCCCTGCTGAACAGTACAGGGGCCACCACCACATTCTATTTCTAGAATCTCTTGTCTCCACATTTCTAGGCAGAAATGGACAAACATCTCTCTTCCTGGTAACCCAGAGTAGACATGACTGATGCTGTATTTTCCCAGTAAATGTTCAGTAAGAAACTAAACACACACCTGACCTCTTCCTACCTTGCCCTCTTTTGTGTTCCCCCCAAATGCTTGTTCCTCATTTCCCAGGCACCACTTTCTGTTGATGAGCAGACCTTACTTATTTTGTTTTCTTTTGTGAAGATTTTTAAAATTTTCTGTAACTTTTTTTGTGGTGAGGAAAAAGAATAAATATGGGCATAATGGGGAGATATGCAAATTCCCATTTGAGAACCAAATGGATCCCAACTGCCTGGATGAGTTTCTTTTGGTCCCACGGAACTGGAAAAGGAGCTTTGAGAAGGCTATAGGAACTTTTTCTTGGACATTAAAATGCTATGTTGACTTGTGATTAACCCCTGCTGTACATGTTTCTCAGATTCTTACATTATCAACTGTTCCTTATGTGAGAGCACATAATCACATAAACTCTGCCCTTAGGTCAAAACTGTAATTTCTTCTCACAAATTACAGGCTGATGTACACAGCGTTGGCATTTTTGTCTTCTGGAAGGCCAACTTTAATTGTCCCACACAGTAACACGCATACCCTTTTCCTATAGCATCTAAGCCTCATTATGGGGGGGGGGGTGTGTAACAGCAAGGAGACCCACCTGTCTTGTTGTCACCGTCACCCATGACTATGTACCTGCCCATAAATTCCCCAATAAATGTACTGACAGTAGATTTGTCTTTGTTTTGGGGGGTTTTGGCACCTTCTGCATTTGGGCATCCTTTGCATTTATGGACATTTTACAAAACAACTGGCAAGCTAGCCAGCACAAGCCCAGGAGCCAAAGCATGGGCAAAGAGAAGAAAAGACTGGAGAGGAAAATCTGGGTTGTACTTCATCTGTTCGGAGCACTGTTGCCCACATTTTAGATGCCAGTGGACTACTGAATAAGTACAGGGATGCCTCTAAACTCCCTGGGAGCCCAGAGAACTTGTCACTGGAAAATTGCATTACCCCCTAGGGTAAGGAAAGTCACCATGTGGCATCACTAGGGGATTGGCCATTACTAGGGGCTTTGCAGGTGGCTAACACAACCACAGTTGTCAGCTGAAGGGTAAGAAAGCTAGATGAAGAATTATGGTCATAAAGGGAAATGAAAGCCTCCACATGTATGTTAGTAGTTGGCTTTGTGTATAAGTTTGAAACTAAGGAAATGCAGGTGAAAAATCTGTTTTGTGCAACTTGAAGGGAATAAGCTGTCTCAACCAAAAATCTGAGTGTGCGGCACAGCACGTGGTAGTCCATCTGTATTCAACAATTAGAAGGACAATAAAATCATAAAATTACTCTAACTGAACAGGCAGAAAATAAGGAGGACAGTATTTGTATGGGAAGATTCTGAACCCTGGAAAATGAGATTTGTAAAAAATAAATTTAATGTACAACAGAGAAACCAAGTTTGCCTTGAGAATTTATAAGATCTACTTGGCTTGCAAATGATCAACTATTCTGTAAATTATCTGTTTTGATCCACTATTTCCATTTCTTTCCAAAAACAGGCACACACACACTTCTCACTTTATACTTTTCTTGCACGATGTTTATTTTTTACTTGATATATTGCATATTGCAGTCAATATTAATCAAAACAAAACCATCTCCAAACATCACTGGCCCAGAAAAGTGCCATGTGCAAAGAAAAATATTGGGTAAAATTCTATTAATAGTGATTTAGGATTTAAAGATACGGATTTAAATGATATACTCTTACATAACCTTTATTATAACCATCAAAGTATTTCCATAGCTACAAAAAGGAGAAATATATACAAAACAGTTAACTATGACAACATTCTTAAAATTATTGAAACTTTAGTCTTCAGAAACAGATTGCCAGAAAACTCATTCCACTTTGCTACCCAATAATACATGATTTTATTTTTTAACTACAGTATCTTTTTTTTTTTTTGAAACAGAGTCTCACTTGGTCACCCTTGGTAGAGTGCCATGGTGTCTTAGCTCACAGCAACCTCAAACTCTTGGGTCCAAGTGATCCTCTTGCCTCAGCCTCCCAAGTAGCTGGGACTAAAGGCACCCGCCACAACACCTGGCTATTTTTTAAGAGACAGGGTCTTACTCTGGCTCAGGCTGGTCTCAAACCTATGGGCTCAGGCAATCCACCCGCCTCATCCTCCCAAGTGCTGGGATTACAGGCGTGAGCCACCATGCCCAGCTTTGTTTAACTACAATCCTGATAAGATAGTTTAACATTGTTAGCAGGGTAACATTTCATTCATTGTACACTAGTGTCAAAACATTAAAAAGTGCCGGATGCAGTGGCTCACATCTATAATCCCAGCACTGTGAGAGGCTGAGGCGGGAAGACAGCTTGAGCTCAGGAGTTCGAGGCTTATCTGAGCAAGAGTGAAACTCTGACTCATGAAAAAAAAACTGAAAAACCCAGCCGGGCGCCACTGCGAGCACCTGTAATCCCAGCGGCTTTAGAGGCTAAGGCAGCTGGATACCCAAAGCCTGAGTCTGAGGTTACAGTGAGCTACCACACCATTGCACTCTACTCAGGGCATAGAGTAAGAACTCTCTCTCAACAAAAAGAAAAAAAAAATTAAGAACCATTTAGTTTTATTAATCAAAACAAACAACTCATAGGCTAAATAAAGCACTTTAAAATCCACTTTATGCTCTCTGGTCACAAGCAGTTAAGAAAATTATGTTTTCTCTAAGATAGTAAACCTAGAGTTATGCTTTCTTTAATTTTAAAAAGTGAGGCTAATTATTTAGTGCACATGGATTTAAAAATATATACAAACTTTTAAACAGGAGTTTTTGTCCCTTCCCTCTAATAACTGTGAAGATGTTTTTATTTCAAACAAAATTCAAAATTCCTGGCTTAGCACCAGCCACATACACTGAAGTTGGTGGATTCAAACCTAGCCAGGGCCAGCTAAAATAACAATGACAACTGCAATAAAAAATAGCTGGGCATTGCAGTAGGCATCTGAAGTCCCAGCTACTTGGGAGGCTGAGGCAAGAGAATCGCTTACGCCCAAAAGTTTGAGGTTGCTATGAGCTGTGATGTCACAGCACTCTACCTAGGGTGACATACTGAAACTCTGTCTCAAAAAAAAAAAAAAAAAACAAAATTCAAAATTTCTATTTCCTATAATACATAAAATATACTCAAAACTTCTATTTTATTCTACCATAACGATTTCTCAGTATTTTAACTAATCATATTTTACTACATAAGGAGCAACTGATAAAATGATTTATGTTGAAATTTCAGAATGTTTCCCTTTTATATAGAAATGCCGTCAGTATGATGCTGTATGCTTATATGTACCATTTTTTAACTCAAGTACACATACCATGTTTCTTTAGATTTTCTTAATGTATATTACATTTGCCATTAAAATTTTGAAGAAAAATTGTTATTAATCACATTCACATAATTTTGAATGGCCTTTCATACCTCTTATGGAGAAACAAGAGGAACCTATTTTCCTATATATACTACAGATTAAAGTACAACATTGCATAATTTGAGAACACAATAATATTTACATTTGAAAAATTTCAAGTATTATCCATTGGATATAATTATACCTGTCAAAACATCAATGTTCTTGCCCTTTTTAAAAATATAATCAAATAAATTATCTAAATGTTTCAATTTCACACCATTTTCTAAATAGTCCGGGGAAATCTGAATGTCTGGTTTAGTTTTTACTTGTGCTGAACCCTCTGATACACAGACTAAAGTTTATTTCCTATGAACTCTATAGTGATTCCCCTCCACCCCCAATGGTGATTTCTAACTTATACTTTTTAGACAGAACTCCTTCTGTAATTATTTTATATATATATATATATATTTTTTTTTTTTTAAAGACAGAGCCTCAAGCTGTCACCCTGGGTAGAGTGCCGTGGCATCACAGCTCACAGCACCCTCCAACTCCTGGGCTCAAGCACTTCTCTTGCCTCAGCCTTCCAAGTGGCTGGGACTACAGGCACCTGCCACAACACCTAGCTATTTTTTGGTTGTAGCCATCGTTGTTTGGCGAGCCCAGGCTGGATTTGAACCTGCCAGGTCAGGTGTATGTGGCTGGCACCTTAGCCACTTGAGCCAGAGGCACCGAGCTTTTATTTTATATTTTTGAGACAGAGTCTCACTATGTCGTCACCCCCTGTAGAGTGCTGTGACATCACAGCTCACAGAAACCTCAAACTCTTCGGCTCAGGCTATTCTCTTGCCTCATCCTCCCAAGTAGCTGGTACTACAGGGGCTCACCACAGTGCCTGGCTATTTTTTGTTACAGTTGTCACTGTTGTTTAGCTGGCCTGGGCCGGGTTCAAATCCACCAGCCTGGATGTATGTGGCCGGCACCATAACCACTGGGCTACTGGTACCAAGCCTAGACATAACTCTTTTGACATGTATTATATTTACAGAGTTTCTGTAGCATGGATTCTCTGATGTTGAGTAAGATGTGAACTACAATAAAAGATTCTGTCACATACTTTACACTTGTAGGGTTTCAATCCAGTGTGAATTCTCTGATGTTGAGTAAGGATCGAAAACCTACTAAAGGATATGCCACATTCTTCACATTTGTAGGGTTTCACTCCAGAATGTTTTCGCTGATGCAGTCTAAGGCCTGAAGACTGGGTAAAGGATTTACCACACTCTTTACATTTGTAGGGTTTCCCTCCAGTATGAACTATCTGATGTCGAGTGAGGTGTGAACTACAGTTAAAGGCTTTGTCACATTCATTGCATTTGTAAGGTTTCACTCCATTATGAATTCTCTGATGTTGTGTAAGATGTGAACTACGGTTAAAGCATTTGCCACATTCTTTACATTTGTAGGGTTTCAACCCGGTATGAATTCTCTGATGTTGGGTAAGGCTAGAACCACAGTTAAAGGCTTTGCCACACTCTGAACATTTGTAGGGCTTTTCCCCAGTATGAGTTCTCTGATGTTGCCTAAGGATTGAAGTCCTACTAAAGGATATGCCACATTCTTCACATTTGTAGGGTTTCACTCCAGTATGAATTTGCTGATGTTGCCTAAGGCTTCCCAGTTGAGTAAAGGATGTGCCACATTTTTCACACTTATAGGGTTTTACTCCAGTATGAATCTGCTGGTGTAGTCTAAGGCTTCCCAGCTGAGTAAAGGATATGCCACATTCTTCACATTTGTGGGGTTTCAATCCACTATGAATTCTCTGGTGTTGAGTAAGGTTTGAACTACAGTTAAAAGCTTTGCCACACTCTGAACATTTGTAGGGCTTTTCCCCAGTATGAATTCTCTGATGTTGTCTAAGGACTGAAAGCTTAGTGAAGGATGTGCCACATTCTTCACATTTATGGGGTTTCACTCCAGTATGAACTTGCTGATGTTGTCTTAGTCTTTCCATCTGAGTAAAGGAAATGCTGCATTCTTCACATTTGTGTGGTTTCAATCCAGTATGAATTTTCTGATGTTGTCTAAGGCTTCTCAAATGAGTAAAGGATATTCCACATTTTTTACACTTGTAAGTTTTCACTCCAGTATGAACTTGCTGATGTTGTCTAAGGCTTCCCAACTGAGTAAACGACATGTCACATTCTTTACATTTGTAGGGTTTTTCTCCAGAATGAATTCTCTGATGTTGAGTAAGATTTGAACTACAGTTAAAGGCTTTGCCACAGTGTTTACATTTGTAGGGTTTTACTCCAGTATGAATTCTCTCATGCTGAGTAAGGTTTGAACTACAGTTAAACCCCTTCCCACATTCCTTACACTTGTAAGGCTTTTCTCCAGAATGAATTCTCTGATGTTGAATAAGCCCAGAATTATGGTTAAAGGCTTTGCCACATTCTTTACATTTGTAGCATTTCTCCCCAGTAAAAATTCTTCGGTGCACAGTAAGATTTGAGGAACGATTACAGAATTCACTACCTTCTTTACCTTTAGTACAAATTTTCTGATGTTTTTGAAGCTGTGAACTCTGGTTAAAAGTTTTGCCACACTGCTTACATTTGCACATATTTTCTTCAGAACAAATTATGTTACATTTTCTTAGATTGGATGACTGGGTAAAAAAGTTGTTACATTTATTACATCCATCTGAGTTTTCTCTACTATGAATTTCCTGATTTTGAGAATGTTTCTCTGAAGAGGAAAAAGCTTCTACATATTCATTACTTTTGTAAGAATACTCCTGAATATGGGTATTCTCATCATTAACAAGCCTTAAATCTTGATTAAAGACTTTGTCACATTTTTTATATTTGTACTGAATCACTGGATATTGAGATTTCTGATATTTTCTTGAGCAAGAGTCTTGGTTCAAGGTCTTTTCAGATTCACTGCATTTATGATTGCTTTCATCAATATGTATATCTTGGTAATTATTTAGCAAAGTGCCCTTGATAAAGGACATCAAAGTTTTATTGGGTATGTTATGTTTTCCCCAATTATCCATTCCTTGATATTGATTAAGCAATGACAATTGGGTAAACACCTTATTATACTGATCAAAGTTGTTGATTCTGGCACAAAATTGTATTATTTGTTGGTGGAGGAATACCAAACTTTTAACAAAGGACCCATCAAATTGATCACATTTAGAAATATTCTCTACAATTTCAAATTTCTGCTCTTCAGAAATATTTGACTGAACATTTAATCCAATTCTATATGCAATGTCGTGGGTTTCTCTGGGGCTTTCCAAAGACTGGTTATTGCTTCTGTTCATATGTAGTGCTGGAAAAAAAATGCGGATATACTTTAAATGATATATTCAGTCTAGTGAGAAAAAACATGGGTAATTACTACAGCAAATGAGAGACTGTAGAACATATATATCATGAAAGGTAAAGATTATGTGTTAAGAATAAACAAAATTTTTCTTTTTTACTTTTATTTATTTATTTAGAGACAGAGTCTCACTTTGTCACCCTTGACAGAGTTCAGTGGCATCATAGCTCACAGCAACCTCAAATTCTTGGGCTCAAGAAATTCTCTTGCCTCAGCCTCACAAGTAGCTAGAACTACAGGTGGCTGCCACAATGCCCAGCTATTTTAGAGACGGGGTTGTGCTCTGTCTCACGATGGTCTCCAATCAGTGAGCTCAGGCAATCCACCCACCTCAGCCTCACAGAGTGCTAGGATTACAAGTGTGAGCCACCTCACCAGGCCTCAGTGGCTGTCTTTTAAATGACATAAATCTTAACAAAAAAAGACACAACATCAAAAAACGAAGTAATACAGTCCAATGAAAAAACAAAAATAAATATTCAAGTGATCCTAAAGAAATCAAAGTCTATGAAGTACCTTTAAAAGAATTTAAAATAGGCTCAGCACCCATAGCTCAGTGGTTAGGACACTAGCTACATGCACCAGGGGCTAGCAGATTCAAACCTGGCCCGGGGCCTGCTAAAACAACAATGACAACTACAGCAAAAAAATAGCCAGGCACGGTGGCAGGTACCTACAGTCCCAGCTACTCAGGAGGCTGAGGCAAAAGAATCGTTGAAGCCTAAGAATTTGAGGTTGCTGTGAGCTGTGATGCCACCACACTTCACCAAGGGCAACATAGTGAAACTCTGTCTCAAAAAAAAAAAAAAAAAAAGATTTAAAATATCTACCTTAAAGATTCTTCATAAGCTAAATGGGAACACAACAACTAATAATGCATAAAATAGTTGTTAATAAAGAAGTTTTTAAAACTCACCAATATAAAGCACAGAGCGGAAAAATAAAATAACCAAATTTAAAGATTCACTAGATAGTGTTGATAGTGGACTTGATTTAGAAGGAAAAAAACCAGCAAGCTTGATAATAGGTTGTTTGAAATTAAGTCAAGTGAGAGAGAAAAAAAAAAGTGAATAGAGATTAAAGGATTTATTACTATCTAGCAAGCCAAAATAGTTATAATATGAGTTCTATATTGAAGTAAGCGAGAAAAATGGGGAGGGAGCTTACAGGAATAAATAATGCCTGACAACTTTCCAATTTGAGGAAGAAAAACGGCATAAAATTTAAAAGTTAATCTAACCAGGAACACAAAGAGACTAAAAACAGGATATATCATAATAAACTATTCAAAATTTGCAAAACAAGAGAATCTTGAAATCAGCAGGAAAAATGTGACATGTCATGCACTCTTACAGGATGACAAACATATTTTCTTTTCGGTAATAAATCTTGTACACCAGAAAGGTGTAGGATGATATACACAAAAAAATACTGATAAAATGACAACTACCAACCATGAACACTGCCAAAACTGCCCTTCAAAATCTAGGTAGGCTGGGTCTGGTGGCTCACACCTATAATCCTAGCAGTCTGGGAGGCCAAGGCAGGTGGATTACCTGAGCTGACAAGGAGAGGCCAGCCTGAGCTAGAGCAAGATCATGTCTCTAAAAATGGCTAGGCGTTGTTGCGGGAGGCTGTAGTCCCAGCTACTTGGGAAGCTGAGTCAAGAGAATCGCTTAAGCCCAAGAGTTTGAGGTTTCTGTGAGCTATAACGCCACGGCACTCTACCAAGGGTAACAAAGTGAGACTGCATCTCAAAAAAAAAAAATTAAAGCACTTCTAAGCCCAAAAGGTTAACAGATTCATATTCCAAAGACAAACCAAAAAGAAACAGAAGACACAAACAACACTACAGAACATTTACACATAAAAGTCATGTACTGAATTTTCCACCAAGAACAGCAGGATGCCACTATTCTTAAGTACACATGGCAAATAATGCTAGATACAACCTGTTAAGCCAAAAAATGAGTCTCAACAAAAATAAATAATAAAAACCAAAGTATTATTTCTGACTAAAATTAAAAAAAATGTTAGAAGTAAACACCAAAATATAAGTAATATGTTCCTGTGGTGTAAAAATAAAACAAAAAGACTATCAAACTTTTTTTTTTTTTTGCAGTTTTTGACCAGGGATGGGTTTGAATCCGCCACCTCCAGTATATTGGGCCACCTCTGGTATATAGGGCTGGGGCCTACTCCTTTGAGCCACAGGGGCTGCCCTCAAACATATTCTTATTCAAGAATAAAAACACCCATTGTTAAAATGTTAATACTAAACAAAGGGACGTAGAGATTTGACAAAACCTCTATCAAAATATCAATAGAAGTTTATGTACCCATGTTAAAATATTCTAAAATATCCACATAATCTCAAAAGTTAAAAAAGAATTGAAATAAAAATACATTAGTACCATCATACTTTCTGATTTCAAAATATATTTAAAATGGTGTAGTAATGGCATAAAAACAGAAAAATGGATGAGGACACAGAATAGAAAGCCTAGAAATAAACGCTCATGTATATAGTCAACATATCTTCAACCTGGGCACAGAAATACCACGTGGGAAGAACAGCCTTTTAACAAATTAAGTTGGGAATACTGGAAGTACAAATAAAAGAAACTGAAGCTGGACTTTACCTTGTACTATGTACAAACATGAATGCAGAATGGACTGACTTATTTTGTAGTAGCTATTCTAAATGGAATTTGAAATTTCTTTTTCAATACACTGTTGCAGAAGAGAAAAGGTATTAATTCCTTTTTTTAATTTTGCTTTCAATTGTCTTAGTTTAAAGTTTTTTTTAATTTTCTTTTTTTCTTTCTTTTATTTATTTGTTTTATTTTTATTGAGACAGATTTTCACTTTGTGGCCTTCAGTAGAGTACTGTGGCATCATAGCTCACAGCAACCTCCAACTCTTGGGCTTAAGCAATTCTCTTGCCTCAGCCTCCCAAGGAGCTCGACTACAGGCACCGGCTACAATGCCCAGCTATTTTTTTGTTGCAGTTGTCATTCTTGTTCAGCTGGCTTGGGCGGGTTCGAACCCACCAGCCTCAGTGCACATGGCTGGCACTGTAATCACTATGCTACGGGCGTCAAGCCCCTTTACTGATTTTTTTCATAGCTTGTGTGCAATGTAGTTTTTAGGTTTTTATGAATAAAAGAACATTTGGCTGCAGACAATCTGACTCCCTATTTTGCAACTGCAATGACTTTCATTCTTTCTCTGATTGTTTTCATGCTGACTTCTAGTACTTTGCTGAATAAGAGTGTTAAAAACAGGTATCTTTACTCAAGAAAAACCTTTAGCATTTCTCTGTTCACTATAATGTTAATATTGCATTGCCACACATGTGCTTTATTATGGTGACATATAAACCTTCTATATCTAACTTGTTGAGTGTTTTTAATCATAAAGAAATGCTGTCAAATATTTTTTCTGCATCTACAATAGTGCTAAAAATTAAGATATCTAGAAATAAACTTAATTAAAAAGGCAAAAGATAGGTACACTGACAACTAAAAAATGTGGATGAAATACAAGTGAATAAATGGAAAGTTACATGGTGCTTATAGATGGGAAAAATAATTTTAATTTTTTTATTTTTTCTTTTTTTGGCCGGGGCTGGGTTTGAACCCGCCACCTCCGGCATAGGAAAAATAATTTTTAAATGGCCATGCTACCCAAAGTGATGTACACATTCTTTCATTGAAGTTTCTATGAAAATATCAATGACATTCTTCACAAACACTTAAAAAAACCCTAAAATTTGAATGAAACTTGAAAAGACCCCAAACAGACAAGGAGGGCATCATAGTACCTGACTCCAAAATTTATCAGAAGTTACGGTATACAAAAAAAGAAATAAAAATAAAAAATAAATAAATAAAAGAACTTACGGTATTCAGACATAAATGGATCTGAAGAACATAATGTTAAGCGAAAAAAGCCAGATTACAAAAATACTATGTGATTTTACTCATGCATAGAATCTTAAGAAAAAGTTGATATCATAGAAGCAGAGAGTAGAATAATGGTATCACAGAAAGACTGAGGAGAGGGAGGATGAAGTGAGGTTTATTAACAAGTACAAAATTACAATTAGCAAGAAACAATTTTGATTTTCTATTGTACAGCAAGATAACAGGGTTCAGACTAACATATTGCATTCTACAAAATAGGTGAAAGAGTTGCTAGTGGATGTTCTCATTACAAATTACAAATAAATACATAAGGAAATGGATAAAAGGAAACACTAAATATAACTTCATCATCATATAACAAATATATTAAACATCAAATTGCACCCCCTAAATAATGTGCAATCACCATGTGTCAATTAAAAACCACTGAATATGCTGGGGCGGAGCAAGATGGCAGCCGAGTAACAGCTTCCTTGCATCTGGGCACCGTGAGTCTGGGGAGATAGGACTCCAGGCATCTCTGGCTGGTGGGAACTGCCTATCATCACTCCTATGAAGATACAGGGAGTCAGCGAGAGACTTCTGGACCCCAAGAGGAGGACTAAAACAGTGGAAAACCGGCAAGTGGTCGCGTGTGTTCAATCCGTCTAAACCGGCCAACAACTGTAAGTTCAGTAGCAGCGAGACTGCAAACCAGAAAGGCCTTACCTGTGAACTGTTTTGATGTCCTTGGACTTGGCACTGAGTTGAACTGCCTTGGGGAAGGCCTGAGCGGGAGTGCTGAGAACTTTGGCCGTTGTCTAGGGCCCCAGTCTGAGCCGCTGAGCCAGACGGAGCTAATAGTGTTTGGTGGTGGGTCACACGGATCCATTGTCAGTGATCTGCCCCGGCAAGCTCCGCCCTCAGGGTCGCAGAGCTAGAAACGGGTGGGAGCTGGTAACCCAGCAACCAAGTACCCTAAGGGTGGGGTTTGAGCCGCCTTGCAGCCCTAACCCTCAGGGGCAGACTGAGACCGGTTTTGGCACACTGAGTAAGTGGATAGCCACTTCAGCAGTGATTCCAGCGAGAAAGCTAGGAAAGCTTCTGCTCAGCAAGTTTACAAGTTCAAAGTGCCTTTTAAGTAGGCTGAAGAGAGATTTAGGGTGTCTACCTGCTGGGGTTTGAGAAATCAGCAGCCTCCAGTCGTATCAGAACTGTGACTAACATCTCATACCCCAGAAGGCCACGTGTTGCCCAGACAATATTCAATAACATATACAAACTGCTTTTTTTTTGGTTGTGTATTTTTTTCTTCCTTTTTTTTTGGTTTGGTTCTTTTTTTTGTTTGTTTATTTTGACGTTGCTGATGTTCTTTTGTTTTTTTTAATTTCAATCTTTTCCACACAGATCCCTTTCTCTTTCTCAATTTTCCTAGTTTAATTATAATTTCCCATTGCTGCCTTTTTTAATAACTTCAACTTCATTTTTGCTAGTGTTTCTACCGATATAATTTGGTTTTTCACCCAATTTTATCCCCGTAAAGTTTTCTGTTTGCTTCTTTTGGTTTGATTTATACCATTTTTGTCTTTCCTCTCTACTTGGTGGAGGTGGGGTACTGTGTCTGATCAGGTTAGCAAAGAGATGCTGACCTCAAGGGAACCACCCAACTGGGCACCCCCAGAAGGTGGGGTTTTTTAAGGTTGTGTCAAAGTACCCTACTGTACACCTATATTGCCCTGTCTCCCTCTTTCTGTGCCTCTCCTCTTTTTGTCAATATTCCTTATACTCACCCCCTCTCCTTTCTCTATCTTTCTTTTCTTCTTATCACTCGGTCCTCCTTTCTTTCATCCCCTTTTTTTTCCTCTTCAACCTTCTCACCCCTCTGTTCCTGTAACCCTTAGTCCACAGGCACAAGAACTTAAAGAGCAAGAGGAAGTGAAAGGAAAATTAGGGCAAGGAAACAGATAAAAGAAATCACTCATGAGGAAGAATCAGCAGAAAACTCCAGGCAACATGAAGAACCAGTCTAGAACAACCCCACTAAGGGACCATGAGGTAGCTACTGCAGATCATTCCACCAGTATAGAAATGTTAGGAACGACAGAAAGGGAATTTAGAATACACATGTTGAAAACAATGAAAGAAATGATGGAAACAATGAAGGAAACTGCTAATAAAGTGGAAAATAACCAAAAGGAAATCCAAAAACAGAATCAAATAAGAGATGAACGATATGAAGAATATAAAAAGGATATAGCGGACCTGAAGGAACTGAAACAGTCAATTAGGGAACTTAAAGATACAATGGAAAGTATCAGCAACAGGTTAGACCATGCAGAAGAAAGAATTTCAGAGGTAGAAGACAAAGTTCTTGAGATAACTCAGACAGTAAAAGAGGCAGAAAAGAAGAGAGAGAAAGCAGAACGTTCACTGTCAGAATTATGGGACTTTATGAAGCGTTCCAACATACAAGTTATAGGAATTCCAGAAGGGGAAGAAGAATGCCCCAGAGGAATGGAAGCCATACTAGAGAATATTATAAAAGAAAATTTCCCAAACATCACCAAAGATTCTGACACACTGCTTTCAGAGGGATATCGGACTCCAGGTCGCCTCAACTCTAACCGAGCTTCTCCAAGACACATTGTGATGACCCTGTCCAAAGTCAAGACAAAAGAAAAGATTCTGCAAGCTGCCAGGAGTAAGCGCCAGTTGACCTACAGGGGCAAATCCATCAGAGTTACCGCAGACTTCTCTAATGAAACTTTCTAAGCAAGAAGACAATGGTCATCTACCTTTAATCTACTTAAACAGAACAATTTTCAGGCCAGAATTCTGTACCCTGCTAAGCTAAGCTTCAAAATTGACGGAGAAATCAAATCATTTACGGATATACAAACATTGAGGAAATTCGCCACAACAAGACCAGCTCTACAGGAAATACTTCAACCTGTTCTGCACACTGACCACCACAATGGATCAGCAGCAAAGTAAGAACTCAGAAATCAAAGGACAAAACCTAACCTCCACACTGATGCAAAAGATAAAACTAAGCAATGGACTCTGACCAAATAAGACGAATAGAATACTACCACACTTATCAATTATCTCAATAAATGTTAATGGCTTGAATTCCCCACTGAAGAGACACAGATTGGCTGACTGGATTAAAAAACACAAGCCATCCATTTGCTGTCTGCAAGAAACACACCTGGCTTCAAAAGACAAATTAAAGCTCCGAGTCAAGGGTTGGAAGACAATTTTTCAGGCAAACGGAATTCAGAAGAAAAGAGGAGTTGCAATCTTATTTTCAGATACATGTGGATTTAAAGCAACTAAAGTCAAAAAAGATAAAGATGGTCACTTTATATTGGTCAAGGGAAAACTACAACAAGAAGACATTTCCATTCTAAATATTTATGCACCCAATTTAAATGCTCCCAGATTCTTGAAGCACACCTTACTCAGTCTGAGCAATATGATATCTGATAATACCATCATAACAGGGGACTTTAACACACCTCTTACAGAGCTGGACAGATCCTCTAAACAGAAATTAAACAAAGATGTAACAGATTTAAATGAGACCCTAGAACAACTATGCTTGATAGATGCATATAGAATACTCCACCCCAAAGATAAAGAATATACATTCTTCTCATCACCCCATGGAACATTCTCCAAAATTGATCATATCCTGGGACACAAAACAAATATCAACAGAATCAAAAGAATTGAAATTTTACCTTGTATCTTTTCAGACCATAAGGCACTAAAGGTGGAACTCAACTCTAACAAAAATGCTCAAGCCCACCCAAAGGCATGGAAATTAAACAATCTTCTGTGGAATAACAGATGGGTGAAGGAAGAAATAAAACAGGAAATCATTAACTTCCTTGAGCATAGCAACAATGAAGACACAAGCTACCAAAACCTCTGGGATACTGCAAAAGCAGTTTTGAGAGGAAAATTCATCGCTTTAGATGCCTACATTCGAAAAACAGAAAGAGAGCACATCAACAATCTCACAAGAGATCTTATGGAATTGGAAAAAGAAGAACAATCTAAGCCTAAACTCAGTAGAAGAAAAGAAATCTCCAAAATCAAATCAGAGATCAATGAAATTGAAAACAAAAGAATCATTCAGAAAATTAATGAAACAAGGAGTTGGTTTTTTGAAAAAATAAATAAAATAGATAAACCATTAGCCAGACTAACTAGAAATAGAAAAGTTAAATCTCTAATAACCTCAATCAGAAACGATAAAGGGGAAATAACAACTGATCCCACAGAGATACAAGAGATCATCTCTGAATACTACCAGAAACTCTATGCCCAGAAATTTGACAATGTGAAGGAAATGAATCAATATTTGGAATCACACCCTCTCCCTAGACTTAGCCAGGATGAAATAGACCTCCTGAACAGACCAATTTCAAGCACTGAGATCAAAGAAACAATAAAAAAGCTTCCAACTAAAAAATGCCCTGGTCCAGATGGCTTCACTCCAGAATTCTATCAAACCTTCAAGGAAGAGCTTATTCCTGTACTGCAGAAATTATTCCAAAAAACTGAGGAAGAAGGAATCTTCCCCAACACATTCTATGAAGCAAACATCACCCTGATACCAAAACCAGGAAAAGACCCAAACAAAAAGGAGAATTTCAGACCAATCTCACTCATGAACATAGACGCAAAAATTCTCAACAAAATCCTAGCCAATAGATTACAGCTTATCATCAAAAAAGTCATTCATCATGATCAAGTACGCTTCATCCCAGGGATGCAAGCCTGGTTTAACATACGCAAGTCTATAAACGTTATCCACCATATTAACAGAGGCAAAAATAAAGATCACATGATCCTCTCAACAGATGCAGAAAAAGCATTTGATAAAATCCAGCATCCTTTTCTAATTAGAACTCTGAAGAGTATAGGCATAGGTGGCACATTTCTAAAACTGATTGAAGCTATCTATGACAAGCCCACAGCCAATATTTTACTGAATGGAGTAAAACTGAAAGCTTTTCCTCTTAGAACTGGAACCAGACAAGGTTGTCCTCTGTCACCTTTACTATTCAACGTAGTGCTGGAAGTTCTAGCCAATACAATTAGGCAAGACAAGGAAATAAAGGGAATCCAAATGGGAGCAGAGGAGGTCAAACTCTCCCTCTTTGCTGACGACATGATCTTATACTTAGAGAATCCCAAAGACACAACCACAAGACTCCTAGAAGTCATCAAAAAATACAGTAATGTTTCAGGATATAAAATCAATGTCCACAAGTCAGTAGCCTTTGTATACACCAATAACAGTCAAGATGAGAAGCTAATTAAGGACACAACTCCCTTCACCATAGTTTCAAAGAAAATGAAATACCTAGGAATATACCTAACGAAGGAGGTGAGGACCTCTACAAAGAAAACTATGAAATCCTCAGAAAGGAAATAGCAGAGGATATTAACAAATGGAAGAACATACCATGCTCATGGATGGGAAGAATCAACATTGTTAAAATGTCTATACTTCCCAAAGCTATCTACCTATTCAACGCCATTCCTATCAAAGTACCTACATCGTACTTTCAAGATTTGGAAAAAATGATTCTGCGTTTTGTATGGAACCGGAAAAAACCCCGTATAGCTAAGGCAGTTCTTAGTAACAAAAATAAAGCTGGGGGCATCAGCATACCAGATTTTAGTCTGTACTACAAAGCCATAGTGGTCAAGACAGCATGGTACTGGCACAAAAACGGAGACATAGACACTTGGAATCGAATTGAACACCAAGAAATGAAACTAACATTTTACAACCACCTAATCTTTGATAAACCAAACAAGAACTTACCTTGGGGGAAAGACTCCCTATTCAATAAATGGTGTTGGGAGAACTGGATGTCTACATGTAAAAGACTGAAACTGGACCCACACCTTTCCCCACTCACAAAAATTGATTCAAGATGGATAAAGGACTTAAATTTAAGGCATGAAACAATAAAAATCCTCAAAGAAAGCATAGGAAAAACACTGGAAGATATTGGCCTGGGGAAAGACTTCATGAAGAAGACTGCCATGGCAATTGCAACAACAACAAAAATAAACAAATGGGACTTCATTAAACTGAAAAGCTTCTGTACAGCTAAGGAGACAATAACCAAAGCAAAGAGACAACCTACACAATGGGAAAGGATATTTGCATATTTTCAATCAGATAAAAGCTTGATAACCAGGATCTATAGAGAACTCAAATTAATCCACATGAAAAAAGCCAACAATCCCTTATATCAATGGGCAAGAGACATGAATAGAACTTTCTCTAAAGATGACAGACGAATGGCTAACAAACACATGAAAAAATGTTCATCATCTCTATATATTAGAGAAATGCAAATCAAAACAACCCTGAGATATCATCTAACCCCAGTGAGAATGGCCCACATCACAAAATCTCAAAACTGCAGATGCTGGCGTGGATGTGGAGAGAAGGGAACACTTTTACACTGCTGGTGGGACTGCAAACTAGTACAACCTTTCTGGAAGGAAGTATGGAGAAACCTCAAAGCACTCAACCTAGACCTCCCATTCGATCCTGCAATCCCATTACTGGGCATCTACCCAGAAGGAAAAAACTCCTTTTATCATAAGGACACTTGTACTTGACTGTTTATGGCAGCTCAATTTACCATTGCCAAAATGTGGAAACAGCCTAAATGCCCACCAACCCAGGAATGGATTAACAAGCTGTGGTCTATGTATACCATGGAATACTATTCAGCTATTAAAAAAAATGGACTTTACATCCTTCGTATTAACCTGGATGGAAGTGGAAGACATTATTCTTAGTAAAGCATCACAAAAATGGAGAAGCATGAATCCTATGTACTCAATCTTGATATGAGGACAATTAATGACAATTAAGTTTATGGGGGGGGAAGCAGAAAGAGGGATGGAGGGAGGAGGGTGGGGCCTTAGTGTGTGTCACACTTTATGGGGGCAAGACATGATTGCAAGAGGGACTTTACCTAACAATTGCAATCAGTGTAACTGGCTTATTGTACCCTCAATGAATCCCCAACAATAAAAAAAAAAAAAAAAAAAAAAACATTGAATATGGCTCAGCACCTGTAGCTCAAGCAGCTAAGGTACCAGCCACATACATCGGAGCTGGCAGGTTCGAAGCCAGCCCATGCCTGCCAAACAACAATGATAACTACCACCAAAAAATAGCCGGGTATTGTGGTGGGTACCTGTAATTCTAGCTACTTAGGAGGCTGAGGCAAGAGAACCACTTAAGCCCAAGAGTTGGAGATTGCTGTGACCTGTGACACCATGGCACTCTACCCAGGGTAACAGCCTGAAACTGTCTCAAAAATAAAAAATAAAAATAAAAAACATTGAATAAGGCCAGGTAAGGCGGCTCACACCTGTAATCTTAGCTCTGGGAGACCAAAAGGGTCAGGACTGCTTGAGCTCAGGAGTACACCAGCCTGAGCAGCTCTATTTTTAGAGAGCTGGGCATTGTGGTGGACACCTGTAGCTCCAGATACCAGGGAAGCTAAAGAATGAGGATTGCTTTAGCCCAAGAATTTTGAGGTTGCCGTGAGCAATGACGATGCCTCAGCACTCAACCCCAGTGTGATAAGAGTCAGCAAAACAAACAAACAAACCCAAAAGCACTAAGACTTCAATATAAGACTTAATAATTATTAAATCCCTAGAAGAATATAAAAAGAGGAAGCTTTGACAGGAGTAATAGTTCATGCCTATAATCCCAACACTCTGGGAGGCCAAAAAGGATGGATTGCTTGAGTTCTGAAGTTCGAGACCAACTTGAGCAAGAACAAGACCTTGTCTCTACTAAAAATAGAAAAACCAAGGGCTGGATGCAGTGGCTTATAACTATAATCCTACCACTCTGGGAGACCAAAACTATAATCCTACCACTCTGGGAGACCAAGGCTAGTGGATTGCTGGAGCTCCCCACTTCAAGACCAGCAAAACCAAGACCCTGTCTCTAAAAATAGCTGGGGATTGTTGATGGGTGCCCGTAGTCCCAGCTACTTGGAAGCTGAGGCAAGAGGATCCCTTGAATCAAAGTTTGAGGTGGCTGTGAGCTATGACACCACAGGGGAACAGAACGAGACTCTGTCTCAAAAAAAAAAAAAAAAAAGGCATGAACATAACATGTTATTAAATTAGCATATCCAAAATATCTCAAGGCATGGAAAATCAAACATGAATGAGATTTGTGCACATTGATGTACATTTCAGCATTATTCTTAAAAGATTACTTGGAATACCACAAATGTCCTTTTATAGATGAGTAGATAAATGTAGCATATGCATGCAATGGAATATTATTTAGACTCAAAAAGGTCATCTTGCCACATATTATACTAAGAACAAACCCCAAAGATGTAATGCTAAATAAAATAGGACAGTAAAAAAAAAAAAAAAAGAAAGAAAAATATGCTGCTTATCTTATTATATAAAAGGAATTAAAATTGTTCTTATTTTTATTTTCAAGTCCATATTGCTGTGTTTCTTTCTTGGTTATATATGTTTCCGCAGATGAGTTGATTGTATTTTTTATTTTTAACCTTAACATTATAAGTTGAATGATCGTTTAAGTCTGTACACTTGAAGCTGGTGTGGCGTATCTAACACAGTGAAAGAGAAGGTAGAATGATGTTCTTCAGGAAGCAGAGAGAAGTGAAAAGACAACTTGTTTAATGAGTATTCATTCTTACTTTTAAAAGATAAAAATGATCTAAAAATCTGTTGAAAATCTATGTAAATATAATTAAGACTACAAAACTGTACACTTCACTGGGCAAGTGGCTCATGCCCGTAATCCTAGCACTCAGGGACGCCGAGGTGAGTGAGCTGCTTGAGCTCACGAGTTCGAGACCAGCCTGAGCAAGAGCGAGACCGCATCTCTAAAAACAGCCAGGCGTTGTGGCGGGTGCGTGTAGTCCCAGCTACTCAGGAGGCTGAGGCAAGAAAATCACTTGGGCCCAAGAGTTTGAGGTTGCTGTGAGCTGTGATGCTGTACCACTCAACCGGGACTCACAAAGTGAGACTCTGTCTCAACAAAACAAAACAAACAAACAAAAGAAGGTATAGATTAGTAAAGATTAGTTTTTATTTATTATAGGAAAGGAGTTTTTTAGTTGCCACTAGCATAGGTCTCTCATTTACAAACAACCTCTGTGTACTGCATGCTCTCTCTCTTCCTCACCTCTTTGGCCTTCCTTCATGTTATGTTACAGTAAAAAGTTATGTTACGTTCTTGGCCTGCCAGGCATCTAGTATCATGAGCCAAATCTGTGGTTCTGTTCTAGCAGCAGAAAAATGGAAGGAAAAAGAGGTGGCTGAATATATTTTTTCTAAAAACCCAAACCCAATATAGTGCTTATATAAAACTAACTTTTGATACAAACACAACCAGGCTAAAAGTGAAAAAAATGGATAAGGATATTCCATGCAAATTGTATTATACTGGACAAAAATAGGCTTCTAGCCAAAATCTTTCACAAAAGTAAAACTATATAACAACAAACAGGTTAATTTGTCAAGAGTATATACAATAGGCTCAGCGCCCATAGCTCAGTGGTTACGGCACTAGCCATATACACTGGGGCTGGAGGGTTCAAACCCAGCCCAGGCCACCTAAAACAGCAATGATAACTACAAAAAAAAAAGTCAGGCATTGTGGTGGGCGCCTATAGTCCCAGCTACTTGGGAGGCTGAGGCAAAACAATCTCTTAAGTCCAAGAGTTTGAACTTGCTATGAGCTGTGACACCATAACACTCTACAGAGGGCAACACCGTGAGACTCTGTCTCATAAATAAATAAAATGGGGATTTCACTACTGTTGGACCCTGCCATGTGCCTGAGGCCTAGTGCAACTTCCCGAGCTTGACTAGAAGTAGATCCATCGAGCTACTTCCGCGTAGCAATGACTCAGCAAGGCCCGGCCTGAAACTGCCTCTACCTAAATACAGCCAACGTGGTACCATGCCATTGGCCCAACCCTGTTATACCACCCATCACACCATTTCACGTACCTCATCCCCCTCTTCCTTTCCCCACCCCTTCCCCACGCCCTATATAAGCCAGCTGCTTGAGGCAATAAAGTGTGTTCCTGCTTCAACAGACTCCCGGCTCCGTGTGTCCCTGTTCGGGCTGCCGACGCTCACCATCCCGCTCAGTCCCGGGGACAGAATCAGGCTGGCCCTACTCTCCCCTCTTCTGGACCTGTGGGACAGCCCGGCACACTACCCTATTGAAAACAATAGATAGATTATTCAGACAGAAAGCTATTGAGTACACTTGCAAAATGCTATAGACCAAATGAACCTAACAGACATACATATAACATTCCATCTAACATTATGAGAATACATATTCTTCTCCAGAACACATAGAATATTCCCCAAGACTAATCATATGTTGGGCCAAAAAAGCCTTTACAAATTTAAGAAAATTAAAAGCATATCAGATGCGATCAGATTTGATCAGATGTTTCCTTCTGATCACAATGGTATAAACCTGGAAATCAGTAGCAGAAGGAAAACTGGGAAACTCAAAAATATCTGGATAGTAAAAAACACATCCCTATATAACCATTGGGTCAATGAAGACATCCACAGAAAAACCAAAATGTATTTTGAGACAAATGAAATTGGAAATACTACAAATGAAAACTTCTGGGATACAAGAAAAGCAGTACTAAGAAAGACAAGTTTATAATGGTAAGTTTTGACATTTAGAGAATAAAAGAAAGATCTTAAATATAAAACCTAACTTTAATCCCAAAGGAAGTGAATGAGAAAGAACAAAATAATCCCAATGTTCACATAATAAAGAAAATAATACAAATTAGATCACAAAATATATAGGCTACCCAGCTCAGCGCCCATAGTTCAGTGGTTAGGGTGCTGGCCACATACACCAAGGCTGGGGTTCGAACCCAGCCTGGGCCTGCTAAAAACAATGACAACTGCAACAAAACAATAGCTGGGCGTTGTAGTGGGCACCTATAGTCCCAGCTACTTAAGAGGCTGAGGCAAGACAATTGCTTAAACCCAAGAGTTTGAGGTTGCTGTGACGCCACAGCACTCTACCAAGGGGGACATAGTGAGTCTCTGTCTCAAAATAAATACATAAATAAAGGCTACAAAGCCAATAGAAAAGATCAAAGTAACTAATAGTTGAATTATATAAAAAAGAAAAAACTGAAAATCTTTTGGCTAGATTAACCAAGAAAGTAAAATAACAAGAGAAGATTGAAAAAAGTATAAATCAAAGAAAAAATATTGAAATTAGTATCACGGAAATTAAAAGAAAAAAAAAATAGTCTGGGTATGGTGGCTCACGCTTGTAATCCCAGCACTCTGGGAGGCTGAGGCAGGCAGACTGCTTGAGCTCATGAGCGCGAGACCAGCCTGAGCAAAAAGCAAAACCCCGTCTCTACTAAAAATAGAAAAACTGAGATAAGAGGATCGCTTGGGCCTGAGTTAAAGGTTACTGTAAGCTGTGATGCCACGGTACTTTACCCAGGGTGGCTGCTTAAGACTTTGTCTCAAAAAAACAAGAAAAAGAAAAAGAAATTTAAAAAAATAATAAGACACTACTATGAACACCATGACGACAAACTAGATAAATTGGAATAAATAAATGTCTTAAAACAAAACACCAAACAATATTAAATTATGAAAAACTGGAAATGGTGAACAGACCAAAATTGAGCAATGACATTTAAGCAATAATGAAAAATCTCCCAAGAAAATGAAACCCATGATTGGATAATTTCACAGGTGAATTCTATCAAACATTTTAGTAGAATTACTGTCAATCCTTCACAAACCCCTGTGGCTCAAAGGAGTAGGGCGCTGGCCCCATATGCCTGAGGTGGCAAGTTCAAGCCCAGCCCTGGCCAAAAACTGCAAAAAAAAAAAAAAAAAAAAAAAAAAAAAAATTTAAAGTGGGAGACATTTCCAAACTTATGTTCTAAGGCTGTCAATTCTCTCATACTGAACCCAGACAGACAAGGTCACTACAAGAAAAAAAAACCACAAACCATTATCTCTGATGAAGAAAGTAGGAAATTCTCTACAAAATAATCAAATCAAATTATTTAATATCTTAAAAGAACCATATACCACAAACAGGTAGAATCTATCCCGGGCCTACCGAACAACGACTACTATCAAAAAATAGCAGGGCATTGTGCCGGGCGCCTGTAGTCCCAGCTACTTGGGAGGGTGAGGCAAGAGGATCGCTTAAGTCCAAGAGTTTGAGGTTGCTGTGAGCTGTGACACCACGCACTCTACCGAGGGGGACAGACTGAGATGCTATCTTCAAAAAAAAAAATAATAATAATATACACACACACACACAAGATCTCAAACACCTCAATAGCAAAAAAAAAAAAAAAAAGTGTATCTAACTTTAAAATGTTCAAAGGACTTGAGTAGATATTTCTCCAAACACAGAGTGACAAAAGATGTTTATAAAAAAAGCATTACTCATCAGGGAAATGTAAGTCAAAAGACAATAAATGTTGGCAAAGTTAAGGGAAAAACTCCTGTACAACTTCAGAAGGAAAGTGTACTGATCACATCATTATAAAATGCACTATGGAGACTTCTTGAAAATTAAAAACAGAAGTATATATAATCCTTCAATCTCACTTCTGGGCATATATCCGAAGGAGATCAAATCAGTAATACAAAGACATTCGTATTACTCCAATATTAATAGCAGATAATTGATAACACAGTATTTTTCAGCAATAAGAAAAAAAATTAATCCTATCACTTGTGACAAAACAGATGAACCTAGTGAAAATTATAGTCACTAAAATAAAAGAGAAACACAAGTACTATATATGATATGAACTACCTGTGGAATCTAAAAGTAGAGATAATAAAACCAGAAAGTAGGGGCGGCGCCCATAGTTAGTTGGCAAGGGCGCCGGCCACCTACACCTAGGGTGGTGGGTTGGAGCCCGGCCTGGGTCAGCTAAGCAACAATGACAACTGCAACCAAAAAATAGCAGGGTGTTGTGGCGGGCACTATCGTCCCAGCTACTTGGGAGGCTAAGGCAAGAGAATAGCTTAAGCCCAAGAGTTGGAGGTTGCTGTGAGCTGTGATGCCATAGCACTCTACCCAGGGCAACAGCTTGAGACTCTGTCTCAAAAAACAAACAAACGAACAAAAAAACAGAGAGTAGAATATTGGGGACCAATGGTAGGATATGGTAAAAATGGGGAGATATTTGTCAAAAATATAAACTTCCATCTCCAATATGAATAATTCCAAGGCATGAATAAATTCTAATGCAAGCACTACAAATATAGCCAATGATTCCATATTATATACTTGAGGTTACATAATCCTATTAAGAACAGAGATTAAGAAAATAGCTTTTGATACTATCCAGTACCCTTTCATGATCAGAACACTTAGGAAAATGGGTATAGAAGGCACATTTCTTAAACTGATAGAGGCCATCTACAGCAAACCTACAGCCAATATCATATTGAATGGAGATAAATTGAAATCATTTCCACTCAGATCAGGAACCAGGCAAGGTTGCCCACTGTCTCCACTCCTTTTTAACTATGTAATGGAAGTCTTAGCCATCACAATTAGGCAAGAAAAGATGATAAAGGGTATCCACATAGGGTCAGAAGAGATCAAACTTTCACTTTTTGCAGATGACATGATGGTATATCTCGAAAACACCAGGAATTCTTCTACAAAACTCTTAGAAATGATCAAGGACTACAGTAGCGCCTCAGGTTACAAAATCAACACTCATAAATCTGTAGCCTTTATATATACCAACAATAGTCATGCTGAAAAAATAGTCAAAGACTCTATTCCATTCACAGTAGTGCCAAAGAAGATGAAATATTTGGGAGTTTACCTAACAAAGGATGTGAAAGATCTCCGTAAAGAGAACTATGAAACTCTAAGAAAAGAAATAGCTGAAGATGTTAACAAATGGAAAACATACCATGCTCATGGCTGGGAAGACTCAACATACCCAAAGCAATATACAATTTTAATGCAATCCCTATTAAAGCTCTGCTGTCATACTTTAAAGATCTCGAAAAAAATAATACTTTGTTTTATATGAAATCAGAAAAAACCTCAAATAGCCAAGACATTACTCAGAAATAAAAATAAAGCAGAGGAATCATGCTACCAGACCTCAGACTATACTATAAATCAACAGTGATCAAAACAGCATGGTATTGGCACAAAAACAGACAGGAAGAAGTATGGAACAGAATAGAGAACCAAGAGATGAACTCAGCTACTTACAGTTATTTGATCTTTGACAAGCCAATTAAAAACATTCAGTGGGAAAAACATTCCCTATTTAACAAATGGTACTGGGTGAACTGGCTGGCAACCTGTAGAAGACTGAAACTGGACCCACACCTTTCACCACTAAGATAGACTCTCAGTGGATTAAAGATTTATACTTAAGACATGAAACTATAAAAATACTAGAAGAGGGCAGCACCAGCCCCACATACCCAGGGTGGTGGGTTCAAACCCGGCCCCAGCCAAATTGCAACAAAAAATAGCCAGGCGTTGTGGCGCCAAGTTGCTGTGAGCTGTGATGCTACAGCACTCTACTGCGGGCAACAAAGTGAGCCTCTGTCTCTTAAAAGAAAAAATACTAGAAAAAAGTGCAGAGAAAACACTTGAAGAAATCGGCCTGGGCGAGTATTTTATGAGGAGGATCCCCAGGGCAATTGAAGCAACCCCAAAAATACATTACTGGGACCTGATCAAACTAAAAAGCTTTTGCACAGCCAAGAACACAGTAAGTAAAGCAAGCAGACAACCCTCAGAATGGGAGAAGATATTTGCAGGTTATGTCTCCAACAAAGGTTTAATAACCAGAATCCACAGAGAACTCAAACATATTAGCAAGAAAAGAACAAGTGATCCCATCTCAGGGTGGGCAAGGGACTTGAAGAGAAACTTCTCTAAAGAAGACAGGTGCACAGCCTACAGACACATGAAAAAATGCTCATCATCCTTAATCATCAAATGCAAATCAAAACTACTTTGAGCTATGATCTAACTCCAGTAAGATTAGCCCACATCACAAAATCCCAAAATCAGAGATGTTAGCATGGATGTCGAGAAAAGGGAACACTTCTACACTCCTGGTGGGAATGCAAACTACTATGCTCCCCTTTTGGAAAGATGTTTGGAGAACATTTAGGGATCTAAAAATAGACCTGCCATTCGATCCTATAATTCCTCTACTAGGTATATATCCAGAAGACCAAAAATCACATTATAACAAAGATATTTGTACCAGAATGTTTATTACAGCCCAAATCATAATTGCTAAGTCATGGAAGAAGCCCAAGTGCCCATCGACCCACAAATGGATTAATAAATTGTGGTATATGTACACCATGGAATATTATGCAGCCTTAAAAAAGATGGAGACTTTACCTCTTTCATGTTTACATGGATGAAGCTGGAACGTAATATTCTTCTTAGCAAAGTATCTCAAGAATGGAAGGAAAAGTATCCAATGTACTCAGCCCTACTATGAAACCAAGTTATAGCTTTCACCCAGTTATAGCCCAAGAAGAAGGGGCAAGGGGACAAAGAGAGAAAGGGAGAAGGGGAGGATGGGTGGAGGGAGGGTGATTGGTGGACTATACCTACAGTGTATCTTACAAGGGTACATGTGAAATTTACTAAATGTAGAATATAAATGTCTTAACATAATAACTAAGAAAATACCCTGAAGGCTATGTTAACCAGTTAGATGAAAATATTTCAAATTGCATATAAAACCAGCACATTGTACCCCACGATTGCATTAATGTACACAGCTATGATTTAATAACAACAATAAAAAGAACATAGACCTAACTATTCTCACCATCACTCCCCAGATTTGGCAACTATGTGAGATAATGGACGTGTTAAGTTCATTGTGTTAATCTTTGCATAATATATACATATTAAATTATCAAGATGTATACCTCAAAAACATAAAATTTGTATTTGTAAAACTACCCACATATCAGGAAGAACAAATGAACAAACCAACACAGAAGGCACATTCTCAGTGAGCTGCATACTTAACCCAGCAAAATTATAAAATGATAATTTTTTTGTTTTTGAGATAGTATCACTTTGTCACCCTCAGTGGAGTGCCATAGCATCCTACCTCACAGCAACCTCAAACTCTTGGGCTCAAGTGATTCTCCTGTCTCAGCCTGGCTAGTAGCTGGGACTACAGGCACCACCACAACGCAGCTAGTTTTTTTTTCTTTTTTTTTTTTTTTGTAGAGACAGTCTCACCGTACCGCCCTTGGGTAGAGTGCCGTGGCGTCACACAGCTCACAGCAACCTCTAACTCTTGGGCTTCCGCGGTTCTCCTGCCTCAGCCTCCCGAGCAGCTGGGACTACAGGTGCCCGCCACAACGCCTGGCTATTTTTTTTTTGTTGTTGCAGTTTGGCCGGGGCTGGGTTTGAACCCGCCGCCCTTGGCATATGGGGCCGGCGCCCTACTCACTGAGCTACAGGTGCCGCCCCTAGTTTTTTTTTTTTTAAAGAGACAGGGTCTTGTTCTGGCTCAGGTTGGTCTCCAACTCCTGAGCTCAGGAAATCCACCTGCCTTGGCCTCCCAGAGTGCTAAGATTACAGGCATGAGCCACTGAGCCCAGCCTTAAAATGATAATTATTAAAATATAAAGTGACAGTTAAGGCTCGGTGCCTGTGGCTCAAGTGACTAAGGTGCTAGACACATAGACCTGAGCTGTTGGGTCGAATCTAGCCTGGGCCCGCCAAACAACAATGACAGTTGCAACCAAAAAGTATCTGGGCATTGTAGCGGGTGCCTGTAGTCCCAGCTGCTTGGGAGGTGGAGGCAGGAGAATCGCTTGAGCCCAGGAGTTAGAGGTTGCTGTGAGCTGTGATGCCACAGCACTCTATCCAGGGCGACAGCTTGAGACTGTCTCAAAAAAAAAAAAAAAGTAAATAAAGTGACAGTTAAAAGTTCACTATACACTGGGCAATGTTCTAAGCTCCCTATAGACTTTTAGTTAACAATTCTATATGTAGGGTGGCTGTGGTTCAGGGAGGAGGGCATCGGCCTCATATACCTAGGGTGGCGGGTTTGAAACCGGCCCTGGCAAAACTGCAACAAAAAAATAGCCAGGCGTTATGGCAGGCACCTGTAGTCCCAGCTAACTTGGGACACTGAGGCCAGAGAACCGCCTAAGCCCAGGAGCTGAAAGTTGCTGTGAGCTGTGACAAAGTGAGGACGACACTCTACCAAGGACAACAAAGTCAGACTCTTATCTCTTAAAAAAAAAAAAAAAGAAAGAAAGAAAAGAAGAGAAAAAAAGGGCAGCACCTGGCTGAAGGAGTGGGGCACTGGCCCCATACACTGGAGGTGGCGGGTTCAAACCCAGTTCCAGCCAAAACTGCAAAAAAAAGAAAAATTCTACATGGAAAGTAGTACATTAAACTATTTTACACAAGTGGAAACTATGCATATACAAATTAAATTTCTAATCTTAGTTCTGACTAGGAAAAAGAAATTATTGATATAAAATATATAGATTTTTATTGTATTTATTTATTTTTTTGATACAGAGTCTCACTTTGTCACTCTGGTAGAGTGCTATGGAGTCACAGCTCACAGCTACGTCAAACTCTTGGGCTCAAAGTAATCCTCTGGTTTCAGCCTCCCGAGTAGCTGGGACTGCAAGTGCTACCCACATGCCCGGCTATTTTTAGAGGCAGGGTCTTGCTCTTGCACAGGCTGGTGTTGAACTTCAGAGCTTAAGTAATCCAACGCCTCTGCCTCTCAGAGTACTAGGATTATAGGCCTGACCCACTGCACCTGGCCCAAAATACATATATTTTTAAAGTAAATATTTTATAATTAAATATATAATTAAGTATCTAACATGTAATTCAGTATTTAATTAAGAGGAGAGGATCTGAGGCTAGGAAAGGTAGCTTACATCTGTAATCCTAGCACTCTGGGAGGCCAGGAGGGAGGACCCCTTGAGCTCAGGAGTTCTGAGACCAGACTGCAGAAAAGCCAAGACTCGGTCTCTATTAAAAAATAAAAATATTAGCCGAGTGTTGTGGTGGGTGCCTATAGTCTCATCTAGTTAGGAAGCTGGAGTAGAAGGACTGCTTGAACCCTAGAGTCTGAGGTTGCTGTGAGCTATGATGCCACAGTATTCTAGTCTGGGCAATAGAGTGAGACTCAGTCTCTAAGGGGGGTGGGGGGAGAGGATTTGTATGCTGATGAACTTATAATCTTTTTTTTTTTTGAACTTATAATCTTAATATCTGTAGAACTGCCCTTAAAACCTCTGTAAGGTTGGAAATTAGTAAAACAAAATATTTAATATCTGTCTATAGCAGTGGTTCTCAACCTTCCTAATGCCGCGACCCTTTAATACAGTCCCTCATATTGGGGTGACTCCCCCGACCATAAAATTGTTTTCGTTGCTACTTCATAACTGTATTTTGCTATTGTTACAAATCATAATGTAAACATCTGATATGCAGGATGTATTTTCATTGTTCGCAATCCACAGGTTGAGAACCGCTGGTTTACAGTATTCATGAAATTTCTGAACCAAATATCACTCCACCATCACACTTCTAACATTTGGCATAAACAGAAATTAAGAAATGGTTGAACACAGAAGTAGTTGAAAACACTCACAGATTGGAAGAATGTCGCATTACACAGGCCCTCACAGGCCAAGGGGAAGGCTTTGGCTCTAACTCTGAATTAAATCTTTAGGTAAATAAATTTTCAAATATTCAGAAGAATCAATCATCAGATAATTTGACAGCATGAAAAAGAAGATGTCCTTCGATGACAGCAAGAGAAATAAACTTAGGCTTCTCAATAATTAATTTCATTTCACCAAAGCTTCTTAATCCACAATTTAAGTCTAGCTTCCTCCCTGACCTCTGACCTCTCCCGTCTCACCTGTTTCATTCACTCCCACCTACCTGGGTGTGTGGCTACTGAATCTCCTCTTGTCACATTCCAGTGTCCTTCCATGTGTTTCAAAAAGGTGATCAGGTTCAGCTTAGACACAGCAAGTTCTAGTTTATTAAAGAAAAAAAGTGAGTATTTCTTGGGGCTCTTCAGCTTTCACCTTAACATTGTATTCAGATTCTGAAATATTGTTTTCTAAAATGCTATCCCCCTGAGAGCCTCTGTAGGATATTCAGAAAGAATTTTAAATTTATGGGGATCCTGTGTTTCACTTTAAGTACAAATGAATCAAAAATTAAAAAAAAAAATTAGATTTTAAGGTGCAGACAATATTTTATGTCACTGAATTTCTAGAATTACCATTAAACTGGAGAGAAACTTGCAATGGATACCAATAAAGAAGGTAAATATCAAGGTCAAACATAAAGTTTTTTTTTTTTTTTTTAGAAAAAGAGTCTCACTTTGTCACTCTTGGTAGAGTGCTGTAGCATCACAGCTCACAGCAACCTCTAGCTCTTGGGCTTCGGCGATTCTCTTGCCTTGGCTTCCCAAGTAGCCAGGACTACAGGAGCCTGCCACAATGCCCGGCTATTTTTTTTTTGCAATTTGGCCAGGGCCAGATTCAAACCTGCCACCCTTGGAAAATGGGGCCAGCACCCTACTCACTGAGCCATAGGCGCTACCCAAACATAAAGATTATTTTAAACAATAAGAAAAGTGCAGACAACCCCCTCTATAAGTGGGCAAGAGATTTGAACAGAAACTTCTCTGAGGATGACAGACAAATGGCCAACGAAACATGCAAAAATGCTCATCGTCTTTAATCTTCAGAGAAATGCAAATCAAAACCACTCTAAGCTATCACCTAACCCCAGCAAGATTAGCCCACATCATAAAGTCACAAAACACCAGATACTGGCATGAATGTGGAGAGAAGGGAACACTTCTACACTGCTGGTAGGATTGCAAACTAATACGGCCTTTTTACAGAGAAGTATGGAGAATCCTCAAAGATCTAAAAGCAGACTTTCCATTTGATCCTGCAATCCCATTACTAGGTATCTACCCAGAAGAACAAAAATTATTTTACCACAAAGACATTTGCACAAGAATGTTTATTGTGTCTCAATTCATAATTGCCAAGTCGTGGAAGCAACCTAATTGCCCATCAATCCATGAATGGATCATCAAACTGTGGTACATGTGTACCATGGAATATTATTCAGCCATTAAAAACGATGGAGACTGTACATCTTTTACATTTACCTGGATGAAGCTGAAATATATTCTTCTTAGTAATGTATCTCAAGAATGGAAAAATAAATATCCAATGTACTCCATACTAATATGAAATCAATATATAAACAATTGCATGCTCATAAGAACAACAAAACACAAACATAGTCAAGTATGGGGGTAAAGGTAGGTGGAAGGAAGAGTGGGGAGGGAGAAGGACGATTGACAGAAGAAGGGAGAGCATGAGGCGGGATCTCACCTAATATGCACATTGTGAGGGTATATAGCAGGTCCCCTGGGTGAGGGGCTCTTTTACAAATGGAACTTTACCCTGGAAGTGAGAACAATGTAACCTAAAAATCCGTACCCTCATAGTAATTTAAAATAAAAAATAAATTAAAAAAAAAAAACAACAAAGATTTTTTAGCATACCTCCCAACCCCTCAATTTTTTCTCCTGAAAGCAGGAATCTGAAACTCATTCATACAAAGTGCAAGTTCCCATGAGACAGTCTACATAGAAAAGAAATAAAACACTTTGGGCATATTAAATATTCCAGAGGTAAATAATTCTCACCCAGAGAGACCAAGTTGCTGTAGTTCTCTAACATCACATCCCTATACAAATTCTGCTGAGCAGGGTCCAGGTATTCCCACTCCTCTGGAGAGAATTCTATGGCCACATCCCTGAATGTCAACCGTCCCTGAAATAAAAATAAATAAATACACTAGTATTCCTTAAGATATTTTCCACTTCTAAGGAAAGAGAATGGGGCGGCGCCTGTGGCTCAGTCGGTAAGGCGCCGGCCCCATATACCGAGGGTGGCGGGTTCAAACCTGGCCCTGGCCAAACTGCAACCAAAAAATAGCCGGGCGTTGTGGCAGGCGCCTGTAGTCCCAGCTACTTGGGAGGCTGAGGCAAGAGAATCGCTTAATTAAGCCCAGGAGTTGGAGGTTGCTGTAAGCTGTGTGAGGCCACGGCACTCTACCGAGGGCCATAAAGTGAGACTCTGTCTCTACAAAAAAAAAAAGAGAATGATACATGATCTATAAAATTAATATAGATACTGTTTATATAGAATATAAAATGTAAAACTAAAGGATCAACACAGAAATTGGCATTGGTGAGTGCTACATTTACATCACACAGTATCAGTCATTACATATATCCCTCAGATAAAAATTCATGGTGAATTAGAAGCAAGCATATTTTCTCAATTTTACTGTGTACAAAAATAAACTGGAGATCTTCTTATAATGCAGGATTCTGATCAGGAGATCTGGATAAGGCCTGAGATTCTGTATCTCTAACAAGCTCACCAGTGAAGCCAAAGCATAAAGTCTACTTATTTATTTACTTATGTTTTGAGACAGAGTCTCACTGGGGCCCTCAGTAGAGTGCCGTGGAGTTATAGCTTACAGCAATATAAAACTCTTGGGTTCAAGCAATCCTCTTGCCTCAGCCTCCCAAGTAGCTGTGACTACAGGCACCCACCACAACACCTGGCTAATTTTACTATTTTTAGTAGAGACGGGGTCTTGTTTTTTGATCGGGCTGGTCTTGAACCTGTGAGCTCAAGCCATTCACCCACCTCGGCCTCCCAGAGTGCTATGATGGATTACAGGTATGAGCCACTACACCCAGACAAAGCATCAGGTCTAAAGCCACATTTGTGAACAGCAGACAGGTAGAACACTGAGGGAAGAATTCATGGATGACATAGAATTGAGTTTTGTGAAATACATAGGTTATAACATTATAGGAAGAATAGCAGGGGTGGCACCTGTGGCTCAAGGAGTAGGGCGCCAGCTCCATATATCAGGGGTGGCGGGTTGGAGCCTGGCCCTGGCCAAAACTACAAAAAAAAAAAAAGAATAGCAGCAATCCTTTCTGAACAATGACTATATACTACATGTCATTCTAGCAGCTTTCATATATTAATTCTTAAAATCACTAAAATAATTTATGAAAAACATAATAGTATTCTTCCTCTTTTACATGTGTGAGATATTTTGTCAGTAAACAGCAGAGCATGGATTACCCCAGTTTATCTGACTTAGAATTTATCTCAAAGGGATATACAAGTCAATATACAGAAACAACCCCAAAGGGGTGTTCCCAGCAGGTGTCATAATAGTAATGAAAACAAAATGGCAACACAGAATTGATCAAATAATGGTTACACTACATGCAGATAAATACATATAAAAATCTGTTGATTTGACCAGGCACAGTGGCTCACGCCTGTAATCCTAGTACTCTGGGAGGCTGAGGCAGGTGGATTGCTTGAGCTCAGGAGTTCGAAACCAGTCTGAACAAAAGTGAGACCCCCATCTCTACTAAAAATAGAAAAACTGAGGCAAGAGGATCACTTGAGCCCAAGTTGGAGGTTGCTGTGAGCACAATGATATAATCAAAACTAAGAACCTTTGTGTTTTTTTTTTTTAGCTTTTTGTTTTATTGTTCTACGTGTCTTGTATTTCAGAGTTTTAAGATGCTTAAATGTATTACTTTTATATTAACTCTTGTTTCCTTTCTCTGAAAATACAGAGAATAAAGACGCATATGTTTGTGACATGAGGGTAAAATAAAATGGAGACCCATAGATAGGACTGAGGCCTGTTTTAAGTCTACCAATTTCAAAAGCAGTATCTCGCCCAGTGTGGTGGTTCATGCCTTTAATCCTAGCACTCTGGAAGGACAAGACAGGCGGATCCCTGAGCTCAGGAGTTTGAGACCAAGAAAGACTCCATCTCTACTAAAAATAGAAAACCTAGGTGTTGTGGTAGGTCTCTATAGTCCTAGCTACTCGAGAGGCTGAGGCAAGAGGATTGCTTGAGCCTGAGTTTGAGGTTGCTGTGAGGTATGCCACCCTGGCACTCTACCCAGGGTAACAGAGGGACATTCTGCCTCAAAAAAAAAAAAAAGACCAGGGCCATGTGAGGTGGCTCATGCTGAGATAAGCAGATTGCCTGAGCTCACAGGATTGAGACTTGCCTGAGCCAGAGTGAGACCTCATCTCTAAAAATAGCCAGGCATTGTGGCAGACACCTGTAGTCCCAGGTACTTGGGAGTCTGAGGCAAAAGAACTGCTTGAGCCCAAGAGTTTGGGGTTGCTATGAGCTATGATGTCACAGCACTCCACCAAGGGCAACAAAGTGAGACATTGTCTCAAAAAAATTTAAAAAAACAAAAACAAAAATAGTATCTCCAATCAACAATATGAGAGCCTTTATTTTCCAAAGCAAGCTACAAGAAAATGGACACTATAAAGATAGGGGAATTTTTCTATTAAATGTAATTATTTATCCATATCACTTGGTAAATTCCCCCAAGATGGCATTAATGACAAAGAGAAAAATAATAAACTTTATAGTGAAGGATTTTGCAGAGAGCGCCTTCACTAAATGAATGAAGTTACCATCAGCTGTAATGGGACAAATTGGTATTAGAATGTCACTGAATACAGACTGAGCACAGTCACCACGGTGATGTGACAAGGAAAATGAAATCATAATCTGAATCTAATCACGGAAAACAATAAGTAGGGGAGGGCAAAGTGGCGGGATGTCTTGAAATTGGCCACATGATCCTAACTGGAAGCCTGGACTGAAAACCACTTAGGTAATTCTTGCCTCTCAAGCTTCTGTGTACATATAAATCACTTGGTATTTCATGCCCCATTCTAAGTAATGTGGTTCAATAGGTCTATGAATGCAGATAAGGCTCTCCCTAGACCCACTGTTGGTAGCACTCAGCTAGAGACAGTAGGCACAGCACAGAGTCCCTCACACCCAACACTTTTATCACAACACAAATACTGCCTTGAAAGATCACATTCTTTGCTGGCCATTTAAAGTTTACAAATTGCTGGAGAAGGCAGCAATGTCTGGTGAGTCTACATCTCTAAAACACCACGTACCCATACATTAATACCACATTTACTGAGCAGCACCATATGCTCACAAGGATGTTCAGAGCACTGTGCCAGGAGCATCACAGTGTGTTAGTCTTCACAATAACAGCAAGAGTCAGGTACTAAGTGTCCCCAAATTCTAACCAGATTTCAAATGAAAGTACCATTCTATTTCTCTTCTCACTCCCTTTCACTCCTTTTAAGAAACTTTTTTTTTTTTTTTTTTTTAAAGAAGCTAAACATAGGCCAGGCATAATGGCTCACACCCATAATCCTACCACTCTGGGAGGTCAAGGAGGGTAGCTTGAGCTCAGAAGTTCAAAACCAGCCTGAGCAAGAACAAGACCCCATCTATACTAAAAACAGAGAAACTAGCCAGGCCTTGTGGCAGGCACCTATAATCCCAGCTTTTGGGGGGCTGAAGCAAGAGAATTGCTCAAGCCCAAGAGTTTGAGGTTGCTGTGAACTCCTATGATGCCATGGCACTCTACCCAGGAAAACAAACAAGTAAGCAAACAAAAAAACCTGTTTTAGGCCGAGCCCCAGAATATCTCAAAGACCCCCAAGTTCTGGTGAAAGGGTCCCTAGTAACAGTAGGCTGATACTCCATAGTGATCCCATAGTTATCCATGCAGGACACACTCAAAGTGACTCTGGATCAGAATAATAAGCCTACCCTGGTAAATGAAGCAACTGACCCATAATCAGCAGTGTGCTGTTACCTATCCATGATTATCTAACTCTGACATAAGAAAAAAGACAAGAATACACTAGTACTAGTAACATAGCAGGCAGGTATAGTGTGGTCATGTCTGTTTATTTTGTACCCTTGACCTCTCACTGCTGTGGTGCTTGTTTACATTTGCAGATTCTGCTACCAGATTCTGTTTACACCAGTAGCCCTCACACAACTGCAGCAGCACCAGGGTTTTATAACATCTAGGTGATTTCTCGCAATGCCGAAAATGTTTCCCCTATATTTTCTGTAATCCTCAGTTCAAAGTCTAGCCCTGTCTTGTGAATCCAAGGTGGGAGCCTGATTTCATATGCAGATTCTAGGTGGGGATCAACCTGGCTCTGTGTTCTTGGGTGTTATCATGAGGGATGCAAAGCTGGAGGAGAGACCCCCTCATGGAAAGGCTCTAACATGTCCTGAAGAACCCCAGGACCTGGATTTATAATTTGGAGCTATAGATGTAGGTCATGGAGAGGTGGGAATTAGCAGGTTGCTTCTGTACATCCATGAATATTTGTGGAAGAGGAGGAGGTCCCTCTAGAAGGAAGCCTGGTGGGCACGTAATATATTTATATCATGTCTGGAAACTGCAGATAGCATTTTAGAAATATTATAAAATAAGCAAGAAAATTATCTCTAGCCCCAGAAAAATTGCAAAAATATCCACAATGGTAAAAAAGAAAGAAAATGATTGTATTACATAATTAAATCAGAATGTGATGTGCATCACAACAGATTTGCTAAGGGATTGCAAAAACAAAGAAAAGTCACCATAAGGAGTCTTTCAAGCAGAAGACCTGACAGCTTCACTTGTCATATATAGTAAATCCTGAATTCACCCAGTAATTGGCACATTCTCTCTGTTTTGAATATTTTGAAAGGAGGGACCTCTTTCTGTGGGTATTCTAGTCAATAGCCCACAGTTGTGTAGCAAAGTGTGCATTGCCTCAAAATCTGGAGGCAGAATTATCTCTCTGCCTATTGGGGATCTACCATCTCTTCTAAAAGAGTTAAAGCAGATTTCTACAAAAAGTAACTTCACAGGGCAGCAGTCATTCGTTTCAGCTCTTCCTGTTGGTGCTCTTAGCATCTTCCAAACTTGAAGTGGAGCCAGAGTCCACGGAGCGGCAAAACTCAGGCTTACACATGCACATTGAGTACGCCTCAGAATCTCAACTTCTCCATCCTCCTCAAGCTGTTGCCCTGGGTAGAGTGCTGTGGCATCACAGCTCACAGCAACCTCCAACTCCTGGGCTCAAGTGATTCTCCTGCCTCCACCTCCCAAGTAGCTGGGACTACAGGCACCCACCACAACACCTGGCTGTTTTTTGGTTGCAGCTGTCATTGTTGTTTGGCAGGCCCGGGCTGGATTCAAACCCATCAGCTCAGGTGTATGTAGCTGGCACCTTAGCCACTTGAGCCACAGGCGCTGAGCCGTACTTCACCATTTCTTTCTGCCTCCTTCTCTTCTACCTATATTCAGTTACTATTACATATGAGATGTTTTAAATAAAAAAAAATTAAAAAAAACAGCAGAGTGTCCATTCCTCTAGGAAGGCAAAGACAGCATAAAAATCCTCCTGGAAAAGATGGGATATATCATACCCAACTAACAGCATGTTAGGATTAATTCATATAATGTCTGTGGTTTCTAGCACCGTGAGCTGCAAATACATTTGAGCCCACAGAATGCTCACTAAATACTGGCTTAACAAATGCATGCATATAGTTTTCCCAGTACAACCTACATCAAATAGTACTGCATTTGCTAGGATTTTTGTGGCAAAAGGGCACAAAAATTTCAGAAAATTCTCAGGTAGATTTCCCTAAGAAGGAGCAATGTGAAGAGATTAAACAACTACTTTTTGTGAGATTTTTTAGGAGTGAGTTGGTCCAGAAAACATCTCTGTGGCTTAGTCTACAATCTCTTTTTACTTGCAATAATTTATGAATTTTATTTCTACATTTTTTTATCTTTTTAAGGTGTTGCATAATTATTTATTTTCCAAAGTGTACATTTTCATTTTTTTATTTTGAAATAACTTAATTCTGGCTCGGCGTCTGTGGCTCAAGCGACTAAGGCGCCACCTGAGCTGGCGGGTTCGAATCCAGCCTGGGCCCACCAAACAACAATGACAGCTGCAACCAAAAGATAGCTGGGCATTGTGGCGGGCGCTGCAGTCCCAGCTACTTGGGAGGCAGAGGCAGGAGAATCCCTTGAGCCCAAGAGTTGGAGGTTGCTGTGAGCTATTACGCCACAGCACTCTACCTCGGGCAACAGCTTGAGGCTGATAAAAAAAAAAAAAAGAAATAATTTACTTCTTACAGAACCATTTGCAACAACAATAAAAGAACCCCCAGATACCTTTCAGCCAGGTCCCTTATGTTAACTATTCTTTTGCTCTGTTTCTATTACATGTATGGAAATACCTCTAACTTCTTTCAGAATGCTTAGAGAAAAAGTTAAAGATATAATGCCACATGATTCCTAAATACTTCCTCACAGTAATTTTTTTTTTTTTTTGAGACAAGCCTCAAGCTGTCACCCTGGTTAGAGTGCAGTGACATCACAGCTCACAGCAACCTCAAACTCTTGGGCTTAAGCAATTCTCTTGTCTCAGCCTACCAAGTAGCTGGGACTTACAGGCACCTGCCACAACACCCCACTATTTTGTTGTTGTTGCAGTTGTCATTGTTTTAACTGGCCCGGGCCAGGTTCGAACCCACCAGCCGATGCCCTACCCACTGAGCTATGGATGCCACCATATGAAGTATTATTATATTGGAAATATCTTCATTAAAACTTGAAGGGAAGCATCTACTGTTGAAAATCTAACTAGTTTTCAAGGTATGGTAGGCTAATTCTACACAAGTGAAACATCAATATAAGGACCACCACATGATCGCTTTCATGCAACCTCATGATTGACATATACTATCAATAATATAGTTTTTGGTCTTCTGGTAATTGAGATCTGGACTTTAGCAGATCTCTTATAAGGAAAAGAGAGTTTGCCTGTAGGACTTCTGGATTGGAAACTAAACTTGAAGATGGTGAACACCACTTGAGAAAATACTCTTAAAGGGAAAGGTGGTTGGTATAACGTTCCCCAAAGATGTTTATATCCTAATTCTCTAAACCCTAGATTTTAGGAATATGTTAAGTTTCATGACAAAAGGAGAATAAGGTTGCAGACGGAATCAAGTTTGCTAGTCTGCAGATATAGAAATAGGAAATCTAGATAATCTTATCTAGATTATCAGAAAGTATAATGTGATTTCTGTAAACACGGAAGAGAGATGAAAAATAGAAAATGTAAAAGTGAAGTGATGTGTAAAACTCAACTGGATTTATTCTAGTTATTTGTCTTTTTTTGAGACAAAATCTCATTCTGTCACCCTGCATAGAGTGCCGTCATATCATAGCTCACAGCAACATCAAACTCTTGGGCTTGAGCAATCCTCTTGCTTCAGCCTCCCAAGTACCTGGGACTATAGGTGTGCTCCACAACACCCAACTATATTCGTTTTCTTGAATATTTTTTATTTATTTATTTATTTATTTATTTTTGAGACAGTCTTACTATGTCGCCCTCGGCAGAGTGCCATGGTGGCACAGCTCACAGCAACCTCAAACTCTTGGGCTTAAGCAATTCTCTTGCCTCAGCCTCCCAAGTAGCTGGGACCACAGACCCCCACCACAATGCCCATTTCTTTTTTAAGCATGGTTGGGGCCGGATTTGAACCCGCCACCTTCAGTATATGGGGCCGGCGCCCTACTCCTTGAGCCATAGGCACTGCCCCCAACTACTTTTTTGTTGCAGTTGTCATTGTTGTTTAGCAGGCCCAGGCCGGGTTCAAACCCGCCAGCCCCAGTATATGTGGCTGGAGCCCTAGCCGTTGAGCTACAGGTGCTGAGTCTCTTGAATCTTTTTTTATTAGCATAAAACTTTGTTCATTTACAAATACAATGGAGCAATTTTATATGCCTATTCCTCTTTTGAGTACTAAATAGTAAATAAAGGAATTTAGAATAGAAAGTTTTCTAAAGAGAGGAAGGTGCCAGTCAAATAGAAGTGTAGCAAGTGTTAGGTACAGGCAATAGCATGGATTTCTGTTTGATGTGTGTATGTGTGTCACATTAGGTAAAAATTAATATGTAGGCTGTATTTTCAGTAACTGTGCTAGTCAGAGTTATTCTAAACAATTAGGTGAAGTACATATGATGGCAGTGGGAGACAATTTTGACTACTGAAAGAAAGAACATTAAAAAAAAAAAGAATAAAGAAAGAAAGAACATTGGCTCAGCGCCTATAGCTCAAGTGGTTAAAGGGCCAGCCACATACATCAGAGCTGGCGGGTTCGAATCCGGCCAGGGCCTGCCAAACAACAATGACAACTACAACCAAAAAATAGCCAGGTGTTGTGGTGGGCGCCTATAGTCCCAGCTACTTGGGAGGCTGAAGCAAGAGAACTGCTTAAGCCCAGGAGTTGGAGGTTGCTGTGAGCTGTGATGTCACTGCACTCTACCTAGAGCAACAGCTTGAGGCTCTGTCTCAAAAAAAGAAAAAGAAGAAGAAAGAAAGAACATCCATGAGAGAAAGTCTATTGATCTTTCTTCCATTAGTTGAACACACCGCTTACTTAAGTTACTACCACTGAAAACTACCTTTCTCTTCCTAGTTGGTATTAGAATCTCACCCAGCATGTTCATTCTCTACCTAGGGCAACAGAGTGTGACTCTGTCTAAAAAATAAATAAATAAATGATTGTACATAGTTGCCAATTGGATTAATTCACAATGGAATGTTGACTTAAAGTCCAAAATCAACCCATGCAATACACAAACAGAATAAAGGACAAAAAAAAGACACTTTTCAGAATATTTGGCAAAACTTAATACCTATTTATGACTAAATTCCTAGCAAACTAATAATATGCAGGAACTTTTCTAGACCTACAAAGGAGAAACTGAAAAATCACAACATGATTATAAAATAATTTATATTTAAACTTTCAAACAAAAATGCCCCCTTTGTAACTATATTCATCACAGGACTGAAAATATTCTCCACAGAAATTATGTAAGAAAAATAAGATTCTCCACAGGAGAAAAATAGAGGTAGAATTATTTTAATTGTCGATAACATAAACTTGCATATTTAAGGTTGTAAGAAATTCACTACAACTCACCAGAACAAATAAATGAGTTCAGTGGTCACAAGATTTAAGATCAAAACAAAAAAAAGTCTGTAGCTTTCTTTATGTACCAGCAATGACTAATATAATTAAGAAAACAATTCCACTCCTTATGGCAAAAAAAGGAACATTGAGAACGAAACCTAACAAAAGAAGTGTCAGGCTTCAACACTGAGAATTATTTTTTTTAATTTTTGATGAAAGAAATCAAAGTATTGAATACACAGAAACATACCTAATGTTCAAGGATAACAATATGCAATACAGTTAAGGTATCAACGGTACAAAACTGATCAAGTCCTCCCTGGTGTGTTAAAATAACAAAATAGGAGGCAATCATATTGAACTGGACTCTAGTATCCGCAGTTCCTACCTAATAATACCAACATCTAATTCAAATGCATTTTTTGTAAATTACTAACTTAGAAACAAAATTTAGGCTTAACCAACCACAAACCACCAATTAACTTCTGATCACATAACCAGAAAATAGCCACCTGGATAGAACTATAAAACGACGACATAACTATGACCAATTATTGAATTTGGTTTGCTTCCTCAGGAGCCTTGTAAAAGCCTTTCCTGGACGGTGTGGTGGTAATCCTACTACTGTAATACCAGGACTCTGGGAGGCCGAGGCAGGCCAATGACTTGAGCTCAGGAGTTCTAGACCAGCCTGACCAAGAGCGAGACAGGTCACTTTTAAAAATAGACAAACTAGCCGGGTGTTGTGGCAGGCGCCTGTAGTCCTAGGTACTAGGGAAACTGAGGCAAGAGCATCACTTGAGCCCAGGAGGTTGAGGTTTGCTGCAAGCTATGAGCTACGGCACTCTACCAAGGTGGACAAAGCGTCTCCAAAAAATAAAACAAAAAAAAATTTAAAACGTTTCCTGCAAGCGCCTCTGGGAACCCCATATAACAAAGCATGGCTGGATGTTCCTCCGATTCATCAGCTACTGTTTTGCTCAAATAAACTCTTCAATGTTTTAATGGCGCCTCAGTTTAACTCTTAACAGGATAAAGAGACCGGGAACTTCAGGTTTCACAGCCCCCCCGCCCCACGCACAGAACTCGCACACTAAGTCGTCCTCCTCTGGTGGCCCACCCAGCATCACTGCACAACCCGGGGCAGAGTCGCAGGGCTGCAGGCAGTGACCGTGCACGGACAACATAGGGCGTCCGGCGTCCCAGCTGCCAGCCCTTTACTCTGCGGGTAAAGGGGACTGAGGGCCAAGTCGTGCCATTACCCAGTGAAGGCTGAGGCCCACTCACCCCCAGAGCTGACCACGGGGAGGCCCAGGTTCCGCCACAGCCGGTTTTGGCGGTTCCCACAAGCCCTTTCCCCATCTCCGGACACTCAGCCCGCAAACTCACCATTTCCTGATTTCTGCGGCGTCCTGGCGTCCTCCCTACAAACCTCTCAGTACTTGCTGGTCACAGGGTGACAGAGACTGTGGTACAGCCACCTGGACTTCCCAGCGAAAAGGAGAAGGAGCTGTGAAAACCAACCTCACCCCAGAACAAACAGGAAAGACACAAAGGCCCAGTCAGATCCCGGAAGCAGCCCCCTCCTTTCCGGCTTCGCGCGAGATTAGGCAGGCCCCACCCCCGCACCTCTGATTGGGTAGGGCGACAGAACCCGCCCCCTCTGCCCTGAGTGACAGCAGATGCGATCCCAGCCGCTAGTGAATGAAGCCAGAAATACCCGCTCTTAGCTTTCAAGTCCTGTTTCTTTTCCAGTCTCTTTTTACCTTTTATGTTATTCCTTTATTTATTTTTTTGAGACAGAGTCTCAATCTGTCGCCCTGGGTAGAGTGCCATGGCGTCATCATAGCTCACAGCAACCTCCAGCTCTTAGGCTCAAGCGATCCTCTCGCCTCAGTTTTTCTGTTTTTAGTAGAGACGTAGTCTAACTATTACTCAGGCTGGTCTTGAACTCCTGAGCTCAAGCAATTTACCTGTCTCGGCCTCTCAAAGTGCTATGATTACAGGCGTGAGCCATCGCTCACCCCACCCACGCCAAGTCTCTTTTTAGTGGGGACTTTCTCCCTGCACTGGAACCTAGCGCCACCAGAGGGACATTCCCATTTAACCTTGTAAGTTAAGTTACATTCATTCATAAATAATGTATTTTTTTTTTTTTTTTGGCCGGGGCTGGGTTTGAACCCGCCACCTCCGGCATATGGGACCGGCGCCCTACTCCTTGAGCCACAGGCACCGCCCCTATGGCTCTGCGTCTGTGGCTCCAGCGGCTGAGACGCCAGCCACATACACCTGAGCTGGAGGGTTCGAATCCAGCCCAGGCCTACCAAACAACAATGACGGCTGCAACCAAAAAATAGCCAGGCTTTGTGGCGGGCGCCTGTAGTCCCAGCTCCTTGGGAGGCGGAGGCAGAAGAATTGCTTGAGCCCAGGAGTTGGAGGATGCTGTGAGCTGTGATGGTACAGCACTCTACCCAGGGTGACAGCTTAAGGCTCTGTCTCAAATAATAATAATAATAATAATGTATATAACATTTAAAATTGGAAACAATATAATGACAATTATTTCAAATTTCAGGGCGGCGCCGGTGGCTCAGTGAGTAGGGCACCCGCCTCATACAGGGAGGGTGGCAGGTTCGAACCCGGCCCCGGCCAAACTGCAACAAAAAATAGCAGGGCGTTGCCGGTGGGCACCTGTAGTCCCAGCTACTTGGGAGGCTGAGGCAGGAGAATCGCCTAAGCCCAGAAGTGTGAGCTGTGATGCCACAGCACTATACCAAGGGCGACAAAGTGAAACGCCATCTCTAAAATAAATAAGTAAATAAATAAATAAATTTAAGATTGCATAACCTTTATGGCCTTTGGTCTTTTGTGAAGGACCTGAGCTTTGAAAAGTGAGGCCATCCTCTCAGGAAGCAAAAATATGTGAGCCACATGTCATTTTAAGTTTTCTAGTAATCACATAAAAGAAAACAAAACAGATAAAACTAATTGTAATACTTTATTTAACCTAATATATTCTAACTATGATCATTTAAGTGTGTGAACAATAAAATATTATTATTTTGAGACAGAGTCTCACTATGTCACCCTCAGTAGAGTACTATGGCATCACAGCTCACAGCAACCTCGAACTCTTGGGCTTAAGCGATCCTCTTGCCTCAGCCTCCCGAGTAGCTGGGACTACAGGTGCCCGCCACCACAGCCACTATTGTTTGGTTGTAGTTGTCATTATTGTTTGGCAGGCCTGAGCTGGATTCGAACCCACCAGCTCCAGTGTATGTGGCTAGTACCCTAGCCACTGATCTATAGGTACCTAGAATGTTATCAATAAAGTTTTTTGTGGGTGGCTCCATGGCTCAGTGGGTAGGGCGCCTGCCACATGCACCGAAGCTGGTGTGTTGGAACCGGCCAGGGCCAGCTAAAACAACAATGGCAACTGCAACAACAACGACAAAAAAAAAAACAGCCGCAGCATTGTGGCGAGCACCTGTGGTCCCAGCTGCTTGCAAGGCTGAGGCAAAATAATCGTTTAAGCCCAGGAGTTTGAGATTGCTGTGAGTTGTGACACCCCCGCACTCTACCCAGGGCGATAGCTTGAGACTCTGTCTCAAAAAAATAAAGTAAAATAAAAAAAGTTTTTTGTGTGGTACTAAATCAATGTCACTGTGTTTTTTTGTTTGTTTTGAGACAGAGTCTCACTTTGTCACGCTCTGTAGAGTGCAGTACATCATAGCTCACAGCAACTTCAAACTCTTGGGCTCAAGTGATTCTTTTGCCTCAGCCTCCCAAGTAGCTGGGACTCAAGGCACGCTACAACGCCCATCAATGTTTTTTTTTTTTAGAGACAGGGTCTTGCTCTTGCTCAGGCTGGTCTCGAACCTGTGAGCTCAGGTCAATCACCCGCCTTGGCCTCCCAGAGCTAAGATTACGGGTGTGACCCACCTAGTCCCACCTGTCACTGTGTATTTTAAGCTTCTAGTGTATCCCAGTTCAGACCTGCCACATTCCATGGGCTCATCAGCCAGTGGCTGCTACATGGAAATAGAGTTCTGAGGTCTCTGACTCCTCTGACCTCAGAGAAATGAAGAGTCTGTCACCCATCAACTTCCAGATAATGAGTAGACACCCACTTCTCACCAACATCTCTCCTCAGGCCCAAGTATGGGAGAGAGCATGCCCAGAAAAAAAAGCAGTGCCTAAAAGTATGTATTTGTCTATAGACCTCTGTGCCCACCTGCTGCTTGGCAGGGGCAAATGCCATTTGCAAGATTAGACAGCAAGACATGTGTTGAGACAGCAAGACTTGAGTAGCCAGGGGGGAAAACACATGTCTTCATAGGTATCCACAGCCTTGACCTCCATGGCATACATTTGGAGGGAATAGATTAAAGGCCATCTTTTTAGTTTACAATTTGGCCTTGGCGGTAATGCTGAGGCTGTCATTGTCTGTTCCTTCCTGGGGTGTGGGGCACTATTTGAGTTTAAGCACTAATCACATGTGCTCATGTTTACATACTCAACACCATAGAACATAGAACGAGCGATCCAAATTTAAGTAAAGAAAAAAGAAAATCAAAACATACAGGCTCAACAACTGTGGCTCAAGTGGCTAAAGTGCCAGCCACATACACCTGAGCTGGTGGGTTCGAATCCAGCCCGGGTGCGCCAAAAAACAACAATGACGGCTGCAACCAAAAAACAGGCAGGTGTTGTGGCAGGTGCCTGCTGTCCCAGCTACTTGGGAGGCAGAGTCAGGAGAATCGCTGAAGCCCAGGAGTTGGAGGTTGCTGTGAGCTGTGATGCCACAGCACTCTACCCAGGGCGACAGCTTGAGGCTCTGTCTCAAAAAACAAAAACAAAAACAAAAAACATATAGAGTGCCTTCTGTTTACTCAGGTAACTAGTAATCAATCTGTTATTTAATCCTAGCATAGTACCTATAACTGGGTGTATATGTTAGTTAACTAGTACTACAAAACAAACTGTAAAGTATCATTGAATTAATAGGTTTATATTTCTATTCTGTCTTTGAACCATTTCTCCCCATTTCTATTGGCATTCTGTTTCCTTTTGTTGATAATCATGTCTATGAGTAAAATAAATGTTATTTGGGGATAATCCAAACCTTGACTAAGTCTGGGTGCCAGAGACTGATAAGGGTATGATGGTCAGTATTTATTGCTACCTTTGGAGAAATAGAAAATAGAAAAGGCAAATGAGCATGATCATAGGGAAACTTAAATGAGCTATATCAAGCTATTTTTCCAACAAACTCTTTGAAGCATATCTTGCTGTAATATTCCAGATGAAAGATTCTAGCTTACTAGATGGCCAACTGTTACAGCAATAATGCAGGCTCATTTAACAATATTAAACCCAAATGGCTACCAATGCTCAGTGTTCCTCTTTGTCACAGTGAGAGACGATACCAGGAAAAAGTGAGTCTAAGAGAACAGAGGTCTTCTCAAGGAGACTCCAAAGATACACCTGCAAAGTCCAGCTCTGGTGGTGACTCAGCTCTTTGGAATTTGCAGATACTTAATTTCCCGGGACCTAGAAACTAATGCTTGCTTGTGAAGGACCTATGGAAATTTTGCCTCCAAATATGACTCCTTGGTATAAAGAATATTCATAATCAAGAAGCACTGAAGGAGGTATTTCCTCTATCTACATAAAACCTGAATAACCTGATTTAGAATCAGAAGGGGCTGACTCGGCGCCAATATCTCAGTGGTTAGGGCCCTGGCCACGTACACTGGGGCTAGAGGGTTTGAACCAGGTCCAGGCCTACCAAATAACAGTGACAACTACAACACCACCAAAATAAATAGCTGGGCATTGTGGTGGGTGCCTGTAGTCCCAGCTACTTGGGAGGCTGAGGCAAGAGAATTGCTTAAGCCCAAGAGTTTGAGGTTGCTGTGAGCTGTGATGCCATTGCACTCTACTGTCTACCAAGGGCGACATAATGAGACAATGTCTCAAAAAAAAGAATCAGAAGGGGCTGCTAGCTTCCTTATTGCAGACTAATAGACCGAGCCCTAAGGTCATTTGAAGCACATGACCTGTCTCTCAGGTTAATCTACAAATCAATCTCTTTCCACACATCTACACTCAACCCCCGTAGCAACAACTTGCTGCATGTATACTATTATACGGAGCCCCCAGAAAAGCCCCTTCCCCAGTAAGCCCCTTCCTGCTTTCAAGAGACCAAGACTAGCTGTCTCACTCTTAAAGTTACATCCCTCACCAATAAAGACCTTTCATACAAGCCTTGGTGGTCTGTGAGATCTCTGCCGGTTGAGGGCTACCCTTTCATATACTTCTCACACTCTCCCCCCTCCCTCCCAAAAGGCATCTTTAAAAGTCTCTGACCATCAGTGGACTTTGGGTAATCATTCTTGTGATTCCCCCCATGCACATGGTATTCACATGGTATTCAGAAATAAACCTTTCTCTTATTAATCTACCGTAATTGTGAGTTGATCTTTCAGCAAACCGACCAAAAGGGAAAAGGGCAAGTTTGGCGAGATCCCTACTTTTCTGCTTCCGTAAAAGCTGAAGCTGCTTCTCCAGCTTGACTCAAACTGACCAATGAGAAAGGTATCTGTGGGTCAGAACTTTTTGACTGGGGATAAAAACAAGACTGAGCCAGTTGGGCAGCCTGGCCACTTTGGGACTCTGGGTCTGCTGCTTCTCCACCGGCTAAAATAAAGCTCTTCCTCTTTAAAACATGGTGTTTGGGTGTTCATTCTCTCTGTTGGGCCTCATCTTCCTGCAACAACAGTAATCTTTATTTCACATTTTAATGTTTTCTCAATGACAATGACCTAAAGAATTGATTTAAAACAGGAGTGTCCAACCCAGGGCCTGCAGGCCACATGCTGCCCAGAATGGCTGTGAATGCAGCCCAACACAAAATCATAAACTTAAAACCTTGTGAGATATTTTTGAGATTTTTCTTGATGAAACTCTCCAGCATACACTTTGTAGAGGGCAAGGTCATGTCACAATATTGAAAAAGCTAAGGAAATTTTACCTCAAAATATGACTACTTGACATAAAGAATATTTTGACTTAATGGCCATTCACAACCAGAAAGCATTGGAAGGGGCTTTCCTTCTATCCGCATAAAACCAGACTGACCTGATTGAGGAATGAAAGGGCTGGCTTTCTTTGGGCCAGGTCTGCTAGCATTCAGGGGAAGGAAAGAAAGTCTGAATGCTAGCAGACCTGGCCCAAATCATTTAAAACACAATACCTATCTCTCAAGTTAATTTATAAATCAATCTGTTTCCCAAGGAGGCAGGAGAGTGAAGCAGAACTAGACTCTGCCCCAGTAACTCTGTGCAGGCATTATCCAGGCAGTCTGAGATCAGAATGAAGCTACTAATACAACCCCCGCTGCAGCAGATGTTCCTGTTATCCATATGCCCTTCAGAGGATGCATGTTGAACCCAGGTAGTAAACTTGTAACTGCCTTGACCTTCTGTTGTCTTTGAGAATGGGCAGCCATGCACCAAGGGCATTGGGCCCGCCTAACCTTCCCTGAATCATGAGATTTCCATGTGCACATAAGCCCAAAGATTGTATAAAAGGAAGGCCAGAAAGTGAGTCGGTGGGCTTGGTTGTTGGGACACTAGTCCACTGAGTCTCCCGGTGAATAAAGCCACTTCCTCTTTCAACTGATGCCTGGGAGTCTTTTGTCTGCGTCAGCTCCTGCTATACCCCATTTATTCATCCTCCCTGGCAACCCCTTACTGCACCCATACTCCACATTCTCTCCCTTCCCTTTAAAAAGACATTTATAAAGGTATCTGACAATGGGTAATCATTCTTGTGGTTTTTTCCGCATGCGCCTGGTATTTAGAAATAAGCATTTCTCTTATTATTAATCTACCTTAGCTGTGACTTTATCTTTCAGTGAACTTTCAGGGGAAAAAGAGTGAGTTTCCCCAGGATCCCTACAATAACATGTAAAACAAACATACCTATTCTCTCACTATTTGTACACATTCATGGCTTCTGTTAGGTAATTGCCCCAGAGAAAGCCCCTCCCCCAGAAAAGCCCCTTCCTACTTTCTACAGACCAAGATTAGCTGTCTCACTCTTAAAGTTATAGCTACCCACTGAAAATTTCAAACTTATGTCCCCTAACAGCCCTTCCAGCCAGAGCAGTATCTCCTTATTGGCTATTCTACCATCCCGTCACCATTCTAAGACTTCCCCTAACCGAACCTACATAGGTCTCTCTCACATGTGTGCTCTCTCTCCTCCTCTCTCCTCCTCTTTTCTCTCTCTTCTCTCTCTGTCTCTGTCTCTCTCGGTCTCTCCTTTCTCTGTCCCCCTCTCTCCCCCCTTTCCTCTCTCTCTCCCCCCCTTTTCTCTCCTCCTTGGTGCTGCTCTGCTAATGAAAACCTTTCCTACAAGCTAATGAAAACCTTTCCTACAAGCCTTGGTGATCTGTGAGATCTCTGCCGGTCGAGTGCCACCCCAGCCCCGCCTTTCAGCTTCAGTTTAATGGTGGTGTAGAGCTTCCCCTGTGTTAACTTCCAAGTGCAGACAGTAGAATTGACACCATCAGGCATTACATGTACCCATGCTGACTTGGTCAGGTTGCATTATCAAAAATATTTCAACATACTGTTGCAACATTAGACATCAATTTTTATTTAGAAGTCAGATAAACATTCTCATTTGATTATAAAGGATCCTTCCTACCTTGCCAGTGCCTTACACATTGTCCACAACATTTCACAATTGGCCCTCCATCTCATTGTGCATTGGCAGCTAAGATGTGAAAACTCAAACTTTCATGTCTATTTTCCTATCAACTAATTTTCATAATAAAAGGAAAGACAGTGTTTTATCTATTATGATTTTTTAATCCCAGCATGGCTTCTACAACATCTCAAAAGAAAACAGAACCCTCCCACCCCCGACCCAGGGCGGTGCCTGTGGCTCAGTGGGCAGGGCGCCGGCCCCACATACCAAGGGCGAGGGTGGCGGGTTCAAACCCGGCCCCCCGCCAAACTGCAAAAAAAATAAAAAAGAAAATAGCCGGGTGTTGTGGCAGGTGCCTTTAGTCCCAGCTACTTGGGAGGCTGAGGGAAGAGAATCACCTAAGCCCAGGAGTTGGATGTTGCTGTGAGCTGTGTGACACCAGGGCACTCTACCGTGGGCAGTAAAGTGAAACTTTTTTTTTTTTTTGTAGAGACAAGAGTCTCACTTTATGGCCCTTGGTAGAGTGCCATGGCCTCCCACAGCTCACAGCAACCTCCAACTCCTGGGCTTAAGCAATTCTCTTGCCTCAGCCTCCTGAGTAGCTGGGACTACAGGCGCCCGCCACAACGCCCGGCTATTTTTTGGTTGCAGTTTGGCAGGGGCTGGGTTTGAACCCACCACCCTCAGTACATGGGGCCGGAGTCTTACCAACTGAGCCACAGGTGCCTCCCGGTAAAGTGAAACTTTGTCTCTACAAAAAAAAAAAAAAAAAGAAAGAAAGAAAAGAAAACAGAACCCCCAAAAAGAAAAATTACAGGTGAAGGAAGATTGTTCAAGCAAAAGTGGGCAAATGACTACTTTTTTGTCAAGCCAAATAGTAAGGCGCTCTGCTTAATCTGGAAGGAATTTATGCAAGTTTTCAAAGGCTATAATTTGCAAAGCCATTATATACAAAAACATGCTGCTAAATTCAATGCATATTAAGTATTGTGTTGCAAGGACAAAATAGTGAAACTGAAAAGAAGTCTGTCTTATTTTATTTTATTTTATGTTTTTTGAGACAGAGTTTCATTATGTCCCTTGGATAGAATGCCATGGTGTCACAGCTCACAGCAACCATCAAGCTCTTGGGCTTAAGCAATTCTCTTGCTTCAGCCTCCCAAGTAGCTAGGACTACAGGCACCCACCATAACGCCTGGCTATGTTTTTCTCGTTGTTGTTGTTGCAGTTATTGTTGTTTAGCTGGCCCGGGCCGGGTTCGAACACACCAGCCTGGGTGTATGTGGTCGGTGCCCTACCCACTGAGCAACAGGCACTGCCATAAGTGTGTCTTTTAAACAAAAAATTTTTAAAGTTACAAATCGAGGGCCAGGTGCGGTGGCTCATGCCTGTAATCCTAGCACTCTGGGAGGCTGGGGTGGGTGGATTGCTTGAGCTCATGAGTTCAAGACCAGCCTCAGCAAGAGCAAGACCTTGTTTGAGCTGGTAACCAGGTTATCCTCAGGACGTGGAGGGATAAACCTGACATACTCAAAGAAAAGTGGACTAGCTTCTGGGACATCTTATTTACTACCCCTACAGTGGTCAAGCTGTCTAAATTACATCATTCCCGCATCTACCCTTAACCTCCTAAGAAAAACCAGTGAACTCAAGCTAGACCAGTAGACTACAAAGCTATACAGAGATGAAAGGTAAAAACTTCAATTGTCTGGCCAGGCACAGTGGCTCACTCCTATAATCCTAGCACTCTGCAAGACCGAGGCAGGTGGATTGCTTAAGCTCATGAGTTCAAGACCAACCTGAGAAAAAGTGAGACCTTGTCTCTACTAAAAATAGAAAAACTGAGACAAGAAGATCGCTTGAGCCCTAGTGGAGGTTGCTGTGAGTTATGAGGCTATGGCACTCTACCCAGGGCAACAGCTTGAAACTCTGTCTCAAAAAAAGTTCAGTTTTCTGAATGAGAAGTATATTATTCTCAGACATCTTTGTTTGTTGCTGTATTTAATATGTCCCTTGTTATCTTTTATTAATTCTTCTATATGTTGTTCCCAGTGTAACTTTAAACTTATCCCTTGCCTGAATAAATTCAATCCCAGAATAAGTATAGTAAATTATAGTCATTATTTCCATTTAAAATCTATTTCTTAGATATGAAATATAGTAATCAAAATAAAAAATAAAATAAAGTTTGTCAAACTAACAAACTGGTCTGTTTAAGTCCTGCCTGACCTTCACCTCCGTCTCCCTTTTTTTTTTTTTTTTAAAGACAGAGTCTCACTTTATCACCCTTGTTAGAGTGCTGTAGTGTCACAGCTCACAGCAACCTCCAACTCCTGGGCTTAGGAGATTCTCTTGCCTCAGCCTCCCAAGTAGCTGGGACCACAATGCCCGGCTATTTTTGTTGCAGTTTGGCTGAGGCCAGGTTTGAACCCGCCACCCTTGATATGTGGGGCTGGCGCCCTACCCACTGAACCACAGGCCCCACCCCTGTCTCCCATTCTTACTGTATTCTTACATAAATTTAACTCCCACCCTAAAGATGCCTATTGATACAATAAAATAAAACTGATGAGGTGGCACCTGTGGCTCAGTGGGTAGGGTGCCGACCCCACATACTGAGGGTAGCGGGTTCAAACCCAGCCCCGGCTGGGCATTGTGGTGGGCACCTGTAGTCCCAGCTACTCGGGAGGCTGAGGAAAGAGAATCGCCTAAGCCCAGGAGTTGGAAGTTGCTGTGAGCTGTGACATCACAGCACTCTACCAAGGGCTACAAAGTGAGACTCTGTCTCAAAAAAAAAAAAAAAAAAAACTGAGCTGCACAAATAGAACTGACCCAACTAGGAAGAAATGAATATATGAATGTCCCATCCAGGAAAGAGTGAATGTGCCAGTTGTGCCAGTCCCCATCCCTCTGACCCTTTACATTTCCATACACCTTAACCCATGTGCTGACTTCCTTCTTGAACTCACCTCACTCACACTCAGGTGGAAATAAAGACCGATGTTGCCTACACAGAACCTGGACTCTGTCTCCTTTCATTCATGTTTCAGAATAATCTTTTATTTTCGGTCTTTGACCTCTCATGTTGGTGCCAAGAACCCGGGACAAGGAAAAGGCCCCTGGTGGGGGGCAAAATACAGCCTGTTGGACCCAACTAGATGGACTCTTGCTCTGATGAGATGATGGGAAACAGGGGGGCCCCTCCAACTCCCACCCAAAATTCATCCATTTAATGGTGAAATGAGCATTTGTCTAGAATCCCTTTCAGAACTTCTTTAAAAACTTCTTTCCTTTTCCCCACTCCAACTCCTCCTTCCCTCTCCTTCCATTGATGGGCCTCTGAAGCAGTTATACACAGCCCCTCTCTCAGCTTTTTTTTTTTTTTTTGAGACAAGAGTCTCACTGTCGCCCTTGGTAGAGTGCTGTGGTGTCACAGCTCACAGCAACATCAAACTCTTGGGCTTAAGGGATTCTCTTGTCTCAGCCTCCCAAGTATCTGGGACTACAGGTGCCAGCTATTTTTTGGTTGTAGTTGTCATTGTTGTTTGGTAGGTCTATGCAGGGCTTGAACCTGCCAGCTTTGGTATATGTGACCAGCGTCCTACTCACTGAGTTATGGACACCGAGCCCTCTCTCAGCATTTTTAACTTTTCTTCTCTTTTCCCACTCTGAGCTGGAAAATTCCAGTGGTCCGTTCCTAACCCTGTGAGTCAGACATGCCTGTCCAGTGCCTCGTGTGTGGGGATGCCCTCCCGAGGGCCTGGGCCACTCTTCCAGCAGGTTAAAGGTCAAATGCAGAGGCCTGGTGACCTCCCTGACCTCAACCACTTTTCTCCAGCTGGTTAAAGGTCACACAAAGGGGCCAGGTAACATCCTTGACCCCAGCCTTGTCCACTTCCTTCCTCCTCCTCCTTGCAGCTCTCTTTACATTCTTGAGCCTTATTTATTTTTTACCTCCCGTTTCCAATATGGGGACTGCTCAGTCACGGATTCCCCCTTCTTCACCTTTACACTGACTTTTAAATCACCTCAAACCTCTACAGCTCTATCCTGACCTTAAATGTAAACGCCTAGTCTTTTTCTGTAATACTGCTTGGCCTACATACAAACTAGACAATGGCTCACAGTGGCCTGAAAATGGCACCTTTGACCTCTCAATCTTCACTGATCTCATTAATCACTGTCAGAAATTAGGCAAATTGCCAGAGAGTCCCTACATCCAGGCCTTTCTCTTCTTCCAAAACATTCCTTCTCTGTGTTTGTCTTGTGAACCCTCTCAGATTTTCCTTCCACAGGTCAAACTGGCTCCCCCCACCCATCTGAAACTCCATTGTTTTCTTTCAACCTGGCAGACAACACTCCCCCTTCTGACCCTCTACAGCCCCTCCTCCTGTAATAACGTACCCAGCAAAAAGACCCCTAAAGGCCCCTAACTGTTTCAGCCTGAGTCCCCACACATCTCAAACCGCTCCCCCCCCCCCAGCAAAATCCAGGAACAGGTTTCAGAATAGAATAAGGAAGTTCTCTGAGTTCCCAAAGACTCCTAGCCACAGGTAAAATAATGGTGAAAACTTACTCAAGCAGAGTTTCCCAAGCTACTGAGTCTCCTAAGTTTGTCCCCATGCCAACTGCCATGATGTAACCCCCTGAGCCAACTCACTATAACCCCCACCCCGAGCAAACTGCTGAGCCAACTACCTGACTATAACTCCGCCCTGAGCTAACTGTCACATTCTGCTTCTGTGCTCGCTTGCCTGCTTGCCAACACAGAACAAAAATGGTATAAAAAATCAGCCTGCTCCTCATTTTGGGGCTGGCTGCCCTTTGGGCAGTGGCCCCCTGCACAGGTGGAATAAATCACCATCTGATTATACCTAAAATGGGGGCTGAGTTTTTCTTACAGGTGGCAAATAGGTACAACATTTCTGGAGGCCCAGCGAGATTGCAACCCCAGACCCCCACCTAAGCCCACGGCTGCCCAAAGGCTCTAGGGGAAGGCCTCGGAAAAGATATTCCTCCACCCTGGAGTCCTCAGACGTGTGGAGCCAGGGCATAGGTTTCCAAAAACTTCTGCAATTGGTGATAAACAACTCCTGGGTAAGTCAGTCTGGTCTCTAGAGGGTTTGGAGCGGTAAACCGGGCCGGCCAGATGCAGCCATATGATCGTTTCCCCAGGTGGGGGAAGATGTTTCCCTGTCTCTGGTGGGACTTAGGTCACAGGGCTTGGGGGACTCACATGGTAGAGAGCCCAGGTCTCTAGTGGGACATATGTCCCAGGTCTTGGGGGGCTCACAGGGTGGTGAGCCCCAGGTCTCTGGTGGGATGTAGGTCCCAGGTCTTGGAGGGCTTACAAGGTGGTGAGCCCTAGGTCTCTGAGTGAATAAATGAATGTGTGTAAAATTTGTCAGTCTTTTCATGCCCAGTCTGTTAGTTTCTCTTCTCTAGACTCACAGAGTGTGGGTCTGTTGGTCTCTCTTCTCTGAACTCAGAGTGTGGGTCTGCTGGTCTCTTCTCTTCTTAGGACTCACAGAGAGTGGGCCTTCAGTTTGTTTAGCCCATGTGTGTGAGTTGTTTGTCAAATTTGTGTTTGCTGTTTCCAATGGTTTGTCAGAATTCCTTTCAAAGATTGGTCAATTCCAAGTTTGGGTGTCAACATCTCTGTTTTCTTGTTGTCTGTCAACATGTCAATTTACAATTTGTTTCAACCCAGCCACTGTTTGTGGCTAAGGCACAAGAGCTGATTTTCACCTAGGGGATGGCCACTGAGAATTTCTCAGCCCCTAGTGAAAGACCGACGCTGTCCCCCTGCCTCACCCTGCCAACTAGAGTTTTTACCTTCTCTCTTATATTCCCTATGTCTCCCACTGCCCTTGACATGGCTTTCCAGGTGAGACATTGTAGTATAAGTAACCCACTTGCAGTTGAGACCCTCTCCTTCCAGCAATTAAAGAGTTACTAGAAAGTTTAGTAAAACTATTCCTCTTATTGGCTGCCAAAAAAACTGTGATTGCTATGTTACAAATAGTCTTAGAGATAAGGTGCTGGCATTCAGCAAAGACCCAAGGTCAAGTACTCATTTAGAACAACAACAACAACAACAAAAAAAATTCTCTTTACTTAAAAAAAAAAAAAAGGGTGGCACCTGTGGCTCAGTGAGTAGGGCACCAGCCCCATATACCAAGGGTGGCAGGTTCAAACCCAGCCCCAGCTGAACTGCAACCAAAAAATAGGGTGTTGTGGCGGGTGCCTGTAGTCCCAGCTGCTCGGGAGGCTGAGGCAGGAGAATCACGGAAGCCCAAGAGCTAGAGGTTGCTGTGAGTCCTGTGACATCATGGCACTCTACCAAAGGCAGTAAAGTGAGACTCTGTCTCTACAAAAAAAAAAAAAAAAAAAAAGGACAAAACAAAACAAACAAACAAAAAAACAGCAGCCACTTGGCATTACTCTGGTTGGCATGCATTCTGCTGATCCTTAGGCAGCCTCCGGGAGGGGGACAGGCTGTGTCTCTCTGAGGGGAGACACCCCCTGTAAAACATCCCAGGGTCTCCGGAGAACTTGGAGCCTTCATGAGACCAGCTAACAATCACTCCTAAATTCACCTGTGAGTCCACCTCCGGAGGTAAGCCACTTTAACATCTAATTTTGGCTCGTGTCTACAGACATTAATATAATTATTCATGGTAATTTTGTGCTTATTTGCAATAAATTGTTAAAAAAGTATGCAACTGTTTGTTAAATTCAATTGTTGTAATTTGTGTAGAGCCTCTGAGGGAAGGCCAAAGAGTTAGGGACCTCAGGTTGCCAGGCTATTGGCCTGTCAGAAACTTTTGGAGGCATGAAAAGCTTCAACCCTACTGGCCAGTAGGGGGCTCCCAGAAATGTATGTTCACACCTGTCACCAGAAACACCATTAAAATGAAAGTGGGCATCCAGGGCGGCACCTGTGGCTCAGTCAGTAAGGCGCCAGCCCCATATACCGAGGGTGGTTGGTTCAAACCGGGCCCCAGCCAAACTGCAACCAAAAAAAAATAGCTGGGCATTGTGGTGGGCACCTGTAGTTGGGAGGCGCTACATGGGAGGCTGAGGCAAGAGAATCGCTTAAGCCCAGGAGTTGGAGGTTGCTGTGAGCTGTGTGAGGCCATGGCACTCTACCGAGGGCCATAAAAAGTGAGACTCCATTTCTACAAAAAAAAAAAAAAAAAGTGGGCATCCAATCAACCCCTGGGGTGTTAAATCACCCACAGGCCTGTTCAAAACTACATGAGGTGTTCTAGTTCTGGTTTTGAGAACATTGTTCATATCATGGCCGTGTCTGCCATGTTATTTTATGTCATTTGTTCACTGTTTATTAAAAGATTAGTCTTGGCCTGAAACAATCTTGCATTGAACTGAAGAGAAAATAAAAAATAAGAGTTTTTAAAAGTTCCCTAGAACTCAGCATTTTATGCTTTGAGACACCTGAGTTCTAGTTCTTGTCAGCAATTAGAGGTTTCTTCCTCTATATTGTTAGTATAAATATCTGTCTTTTTTAACTCACTGTTTTCCTGCAACATTCTGGTTCCCTGATGAGAGTGCTCCCCAGCACCCTGACTGATGCCATTCCCTAAAATCCATCCCATACTAATTACACGGAGAGGAGGGCCCCAGCAGGGTGACAGGAAGGTCCCACGGTAGTCATCTGTGACAGAAGCCCACCAATAGAGAACTGAACATGCAGGGGAAGAGCAGGTTCTAAGGTAAAATACAACCCCCTGTGTATTCCACAACTTCCTTGCATCTGGAAAATAAAGTTTAACAACTCTCCCCCACTATTCGTATAGAATCTTAAGGTTAAGTTAACTCCTTTAACATCACAGACTTTTAGAGAAACTTTACTGAAACTTTGTATACAATTTTCCTTTTCTAAGTTTAAAATTAAAAATAAAAGGAATCAGTAAATAGGGGAGAGAAAAATGTGTAAAAAGATATGAGTATAAAAATATGGTTTTAGTAAAAAAGGATAAAAGAAGAAAATAATTTCATGTAAAAAATTTTATTTCATAAATTTGTCCTGAAAAAAAATAATTGTATAGAAAAATGAAAGGCAAGACAAAAATTTAAAAGGTCTAAAATATTTGTAAAATGTCTGTGCAGGTTAAATACAACTTATGAAGAAATTTGCCTGCAATCCAGTTAACTATGTATTTCCTTTAACTTTCATTGGAAAGATAACATGTCTATGAGTATTGCTAACCTAACTTCAAACAAAACAGAAATCGGTTACATAGAACTAGAGTAGTTTGTAATGGCTTTTTGTTTAAAATATTGTTGGTTCTTTCTGTGCTCTGTTTTCCAGAAGTCAAGAAAATAATTTCTGTCTTTTAAGCTATTTATAGCTTTTCATGTATGTACTTATGAACAGAATCTGAAATATGTATTTTTCTCTCTCCTTAATTTCTCTAAAATATAAAAACCATGTGTAAGTATTCTTAATTCCTGACAGTACAGTTATTTGCATAAGTTCAATAAGAATCTGTTTTGTTCTATAGAATAATAAAAGCACTAGTTACCAAGGCATTGTCTGGAATAGCATTTCCAGGTTTGTCCAGACTGCACTAAGGAATTGAGGTTGACTTTATAAAGCCAATAAAAAGCCTTTTGGAAAACTAGCCAGATACCCATCAGTAACATTTCCTGATCTGTGGTAGTAATGAAGGTCGCTTGCTGATGGGTCCGGGAATCAAAATATGTTTGGGGACCCCAAGAGAAGAGGAATTTACCCAATGCATACAAGTATCTAATAGCACAGATGAAACCTGGGCTTGTGAAGGGCTTTCAATTAAGTCCAGCCTGAGATTCCTTATAAAAAGTTCCAGCAAAGTCAATTTTAAAAGGAAAGAAGTGCCTAGATGGCCAATAATTCTTACTGCACGTTATGCAAATAATCAGACCCAGTATACTGAAAGTCCAGTTTATTTGGCAACTAAGTTAATTCTGCTATAATTTGTCTTTAGTAGAGAAAAATGGTTCAAAGAGAAAAAAGGCTGTGATCCACCTATGTTAAATCCCAGCCTTGTCTGTAATGTCAACTCATAAAATGAAGCAACTGTTTTACTAAACTAATCTTAGGTGGGGCTAAGAGACTGGTCAAAAAAGTGTAGAATTATATATAGTAGTTATATTTAACTGTAACACTTTATTCTACTGTGCCTAATCCATATACTCTGCTGAGTCTGCTGCTGACAGAAGCCAAGTAGCCCACCTGCCTAGACTTAAAGGATGACGTCTAGAGATAGTCAACATGCCCTGCTCTGGCCACATAGCTGGCTGGTCAACGCACGGCTGAAGCCTGAGGAAATTCCTTGAGAGACTTGTCTTAATTAGACTTTTGGACTTTGGGAAAAAGAGGGAAATGTCACAGGGAAAAGTAAAAACTCATATGTATGTAATCAAGTCCTTAGACAGAGGACCTCAAACTTTTTAAACAAGGAGCCAGTTCACTGTCCCTTAGACCATTGGAGGACTGGACTATAGTTTTTTTTAAAAAACTATGAACAAATTCCTATGTACAATGCACATATCTTATTTTGAAGTAAAAAAACTTTGAAGTAAAAAAAAAAAAACAGGAACAAATACAATCACACCACCTCATGTGGCCCACGGGCCGCAGTTTGAGGATACCTGCCTTAGACATTAGATCACCAACAAGTCTGTTAAAAAGTGTGTAAAAGGGTGGCACTTGTGGCTCAGTGAGTAGGGCATCAACCCCATATACCCAGGGTGGCAGGTTCAAACCTGGCTCCAACCAAACTGCAACAAAAAACAGCCGGGTGTTGTGGCAGGTGCCTGTAGTCCCAGCTACTGGGGAGGCTGAGGCAAGAGAATCACTTAAGCCCAGGAGCTGGAGGTTGCTGTGAGCTGTGATGCCACAACACTCTACCAAGGGCAATAAAGTGGACTCTGTCTCTACAAAAAAAAAAAAAAAAAAGTGTGTAAAAGTGTATAGGTGTAATGTGACTGAAAATACTCTGAGAGTAAAGTTAGACCTCCCTTCACAGGGTCTAGAAAAGTGTTAGTTTGCCTCCTATAACTAAATAACAGCTCAAGTAGAAAATTGAGACTGCCCTACTTAAAAAATAAGTTAAAATTGTATACATAGAAGTACTTAAAAAATGACTAAGTAAAGTAACAATAAGTGGGGCTTCGCCCACTACCCCCTTCCCCCCGCCATTCACAGAGTGAAACAAATGTGTAAATGTGCCCTTCTTCCCTGCTCCAACTTTGTCCCCTGGCTATTCTAAATGTTTAAACTGCTTTGTTCATGACCTTGCTGAGGCTCAGAAGGTTTGTACCTAAAGATAGGAGTCTAATGTCTAAGCTCAACTGAACCTAAAAAATGAGGGTTCTCTGTCCAGCCCTGAGTAAAATAATTAATAGTATTACATACCCATTATCAGCCCCTTCCCAGCAACACAGATAAATCAATGATTTATTCTGCAAAAGACCACTGGGGAATGTAATAACTGACCCAGCAAAAAGACCCGTAAAGGCCCCTAACTGTTTCAGCCTGAGTCCCTGCATGTCTCAAACCCACCCGCCCCCCAGCAGAATCCAGGAACAGGTTTCAGAATAGAATAAGGAAGTTCCCTGAGTTCCCAAAGACTCCTAGCCACAGATAAAACAATGGTGAAAACTTACTCAAGCAGAGTTTCCCAAGCTACTGAGTCTCCTAAGTTTGTCCCCATGCCAACTGCCATGATGTAACCCCCTGAGCCAACTCACTATAACCCCTGCCCCAAGCTACCTGCTGAGCCAACTACCTGACTGTAACTCTGCCCTGAGCTAACCGTCACGTTCTGCTTCTGTGCTCGCTTGCCTGCTTGTCAAAACAGCACAAAAATGGTATAAAAATCAGCCTGCTCCTCATTTGGGGGCTGCCTGCCCTTTGGGCAGCGGCCCCCTCTGCAGGTGTAATAAATCACCATCTGATTTATAACTGAAGTGGGGTACGAGTTTTTCTTACAGGTAGCATGAGTACAACACTCCCTCAACCTCAATGCTATTCACAGCATTCCTACACACAGAATTCCACCCCATGCCCCCTCTCTTCACCCCCGCCACCATTCAACTTCTGCCACCCACCTTCTTCTCTTTCCATGGTAGAGAGAGAAAAGATGGTGGAACCAGGAGAGAAAAAAAACATGGCAGACCCAATTTCCCCACCCCATACTAGGTGTGGCCATACATTTGGGCCTTCCATTCCAGACCACCACAACCTCTATACCCTCACCCAGAGGTTGTCGGAACAGATGGCATCATCAGGGTTACATCCCTTTTTCTCTCTCAGACCTCTCCCATATAAGTTAGGGACTAGGTTTGTTCTCTACAGATCCCACAAAATACTCTCGAGAATTTAGATATCTAACCTCCTTACATGCTTTAACCTGGCATGATTTATATGTCATCCTCACCTCCACTCTAATTTCAGAGGAGAGGGAGCAGGTCCAAACCCAGGCCCGGGTCCATGCTGAAGATCTACAGAGAAGAGACCAAACCCTGCCAGAGGGTGCTAGAGGCATTCCTGGAAGGACCCCAATTGGAATTACCAAACTGATGCTCCTGGGGTCCACCTCCATAACCACATGCTCCAGTGTCTCTTAGAGGGACTAAACAAAGCAGCCCATAAGGCCATCAATTTTGATAAATTAAAAGAAATAACACAAGCTGACACAGTGGCTCATGTCTGTAATCCCAGCACTTGGGAGGCTGAGCCAGGTGGATTGTCTGAGCTCACAGGTTCAAGACCAGACTGAGCCAGATCGAGACCCCCCATCTCTAAAAAACAGCCAGACATTATGGCAGGCACCTGTTGTCCCCAGGTACTTGGGAGGCTGAGGTAAGAGGATCACTTGAACCCAAGAGTTTGAGGTTGCCATGAGCTAAGACGCCACAGCACTCTACCAAGGCTGACTAAGTGAGACTCTGCCTCAAAAGAAAAAAAAATACCCAGAAGCAGGATAAAAATCCTGCCCAGTTTTTAGCACATCTTAATGAAGCTCCCCACTGCTCTACTACTTTATCACAGGAGAGTAATGAGGGCAGACTCATTATTAACATGCATTTTATCTCTCAGTCTGCACCTGATACCCAAAAATAAACCTCCAAAAGTCCTTCCAGGGCCCTCAGAACCCCCAACGGGATCTCATTGACTTTGCATTCAATACATCGATACTCAACCACTCATATCCTCACCTTCAATAACCGACAAGAGGCCTGTAAGCAACAGCACCTTTCAGAGCTCCAATTATTGGCTTTTACCAATATACAAAACCCAGCTACCTCTCAAAACTCCTCAGGGCACTCTGAAAAAAACGAAATCTCCTCCAGGACCAGATGTCAGTGGTGGGAATTGACGGTAATTTATTACGCCCTAAGGCTACTCCACCCTGTGGTGCTTGAATTATCACCTCCTTGGTTATTGTCTATTTTTTTTTTTTTTTTTGCAGTTTTTGGCCTGGGCTGGGTTCGAACCCGCCATGACTAGCATATGGGGCCAGCACCCTATTCCTTTGAGCCACAGGCACCCGCCCCTAGGTATTGTCTATGATAGGGTCACTAATTATGATCTTTCTCATTCTCAGTTTTGAAACCTCATCTCCTGATGTATTGACCTGGGAAACAACCACTCATCCTCGCCTTACGTGGATATCAAACAGTTCAGACTGAAGACTCAAGAATGTTCCTGTAAACATCACTCCTGTCCCCCTCTGATTTTCCTTACAGGCAGCCCACACTGCCCCTCATCCTGCAGGAAGCAGTCAAAGAGATACCATGCCTATCATCCTGCCTCATTATAATAGACTAAAAAGACTGGGATGATAGAGTCAAATAGAACCAACCTGCCCAGGAAGAAATGAATACATGCACGGCGCCTGTGGCTCAAGGAGTAGGGTGCTGGCTCCATAACCCAGAGGTGACAGGTTCAAACCCAACCCCAGCCAAAAACTGCAAAAAAAAGAAAAGAAAGGAATACATGAAAGTCCCACCCAGGAAAGAGTGAATGTGCCAAACCCTACTCCTCCAACCCTTTACATTTCTATCCACCTTAACCCACATACTGACTTCTTCTCAAACTCACCTCACCCGCACCAGCATGGAAATAAAGGCTGACATTGCCCACCCAGAACCTGGACTCTGTTACCTTTCATTCATGTTTCAGAATAATCTCTTATTTTCAGTCTTTCACCTCTCACCTATCTTGAGTAGGTTAGGTAGATTAATTTTGCAGATTAACTTTTAAATTACAATTTTGTTAATTGTTTATAAGTCAAAAGTTCTCCCAATTATTGTTTGAAAGTAAACAGTCTTCACTTTGAACTCAAATGCATAAAAACTGCCTTGGCTCCTGTGGCTCAAGTGGCTAAGGCACCAGCCACATACACCTGAGCTGGCAGGTTTGAATCTAGCCAGGGCCCGCCAAACAACAATGGCTGCGACCAAAAAATAGCCAGGTGTTGTGGCGAGCACCTGTAGTCCCAGCTACTTGGGAGGCGGAGGCAGGAGAATCACTTGAGCCCAAAAGTTGGAGGTTGCTGTGAGCTGTGATTCCACTGCACTCTACCCAGGGCAACAGCTTGAGGCTCTGTCTCAAAAAGAAAAAAAAAAAAAAGTATAAAACTTTAATGATAGAAATGAAAAATCAGGGCAGCACCTGTGGCTCAGTGAGTAGGGTGCCAGGCACCATACACTGAGGGTGGCAGGTTCAAACCCAGCCCCGGCCAAACTGCAACAACAACAACAAAAACAACAAAATAGCCAGGTATTGTGGTGGGCAAATGTAATCCCAGCTACTCGGGAGGCTGAGGCAAGAGAGTCACTAAGCCCAAGAGCTGGAGGTTGCTATGAGCTGTGATGCCACGCCACACTACTGAGGGCAACAAAAGTGAGACTCTGTCTCAAAAAGAAAGGAAGGAAGGGAAGGGAAGGGAAGGGAGAAAGAAAGAAAGAAAGAAAGAAAGAAAGAAAGAAAGAAAGAAAGAAAGAAAGAAAGAAAGAAAGAAAGAAAGAAAGAAAGAAAGAAAGAAAGAAAGAAAGAAAGAAAGAAAGAAAGAAAGAAAGAAAGAAAGAAAGAAAGAAAGAAAGAAAGAAAGAAAGAAAGAAAGAAAGAAAGAAAGAAAGAAAGAAAGAAAGAAAGAAAGAAAGAAAGAAAGAAAGAAAAATTCAAAACAGTCTTAGAGAGGCTATTCTCACTGTTCTTCAGAATCCTGGCCTTCTGACAAAGTTTGGTGGGCCGTGGAGATCATGGCAAACCTCCCCTTTTCCCTTGATTGGTTCGCTGAAAGATTAACTCACAACTATGATAGATTAATAAAAAGAAAGTTTTAGTTACAAATACCAGGCACATGGGGAGAACCATAAGAATGATTAACCAATGTCTCAGTGATGGTCAGAGACTTTTATGGATGTCTTTTAGAAGGGTGGGGGGCGAATGTGGAAAGTATAGGTGCAGCAAGTAGTTTCTAGGAAGGGTGTGGAGATGGGTGGGAACAGATTGATTTGTAAATTAACCTGAGACAGCTATTGTGTTTCAAATGACCTTGGGGCCAGGTCTATTAGCATGTAAAACGGAAGTCAGCATCCCCTTTTGATTCCAAATCAGGTTACTCAGATTTTATGTTCATAGAGTAAAGACCTCTTTCAATGTTTCCTGGTCATGAATGGCCTTTAATTCAAAATATTCTTTACAGGGCGGCGCCTGTGGCTCAAGGAGTAGGGCGCTGGTCCCATATGCTGGAGGTGGCGGGTTCAAACCCAGCCCTGGCCACAAAAAAAAAAAAAAAAAAAACCCACAAAATATTCTTTACACTAAAGAGTCCTATTTGGGGGCTAATTTCCTTAGCTCTTCCAAGGCCTATCCCCATCTCTGCATATTGGCTGACAGTGACAGGTGGCCAGACCCTCTTTGTCAGGTAATATTAGATGCCATAGAAGCCTAGTAGGGAAGAGCTTCTGTGATTATTCATAAAAATGCTTGCTACTCAGTACAAATAGAGACTGTGATCTACCCTTCTTAAAAGACAATATAAATATTCTCCATCAGATTAATGAAGACCTATTTCTAAAAATAGCAAGCTAGTTTAATAAAATGCAAAGAAATGTGCTCAGATTCTCATTTATGTTCTTTTCTCTCATTTAAAATTTCTTCTTACCAGACTACTAATCCAAGCTCTTTTCTCCACAGCTTTTAATGCATGGAACTCCTAGGGAAGTTCCAGACAAGAGATTGAAGGAGCTAAGGAAATTTTACCCCCCCCCAATATGACTACTTAACATAAAGAATATTTTAAATTAAAAGCCATTTACAATCAGAAAGCATTGTCAAGGGCTGTCCCTCTGTTTGCATAAAACCAAAATGACCTAATCAGAGATCAAATGGTGCCAACAGACTTCCTTTCCTCCCCCTGAAGGCTGGCAGACTTGGACCAAATCATTTAAGATAAAATACCTGTCTCTCAGGTTAATTTATAAGTCTATCTTAAATGAAAACAAAATACAGATTTAACCTACCATAATCCTCCAATTATCCTCTAATTAAATAACCAGAAAATTGCTACCTGGATAGTCGAAATAAAGTGATGACAGAACTAATCACCAGATTTGGTTTGCTTCCTCATGTATTTTATAAAAGGGGTTTGCAGTGTACTCAGAGAGGAGGTTAAGAGAGGTTCAGGCTGAGTTTAATGAAAGGGAAATGAAACCTGCGTAGGCAAAGATAGAGACTGCACAGAATGTGGTTGGGGGCTTGTTTTTATAGGATGTAGGGGGAGGAAGATTCCACAGGTTGCTGGAAGACTTTGATGGGCTAGGGTCTTTCAGGCAGAACGCTTGGGGTGGGATCAGGTAGGCCTTTTGTTCTGGGAGGGGAGGGGAGGAAATGATTTAGGCCCTTAACACTTTATAGAAGTTTTTTGTTTTTTTTTTCTTCAAACCTTCTATTAGGGGACTTGTACCATGGATTGAGAAAGAATCTTTGAATCAAAGATTAAGACAGATTTTGAACAAGAAGTCAAATTTACCTTACAGGGAGAAAGGGAGATGGCACAAAGGAGAGAAGAAATGCCATCTGTGAGGATGAGTGGCAGGGGCTTTTTGTTGGGATTAAAGAGAACAGAGAAGTTCTTGTCCTAAAATAATAATAAAAGGTGGTTTCTTTTCCCCCAGAGCATTTGTTGATGTGAAATGATAGCAGAAAAGTGGCAATTTTCCACAACTGTGTTCTTTAGAACTTGCTTTATATGATTTCTTGGAATGCAGTCTGGAAGATGCTGAGGGGCTATGTGCACGTTTCTGTATGTTCAGTACACTTCTAGATCTGCAAAACAAATTTTTTGTTTTCTGTTTTTTAAGCTAAACTATAGGTAGTCAAGCAGGAAGCAAGCAATTGAGGCTAGCATGCAGCAGGATGCAGTGTTTCTCCCTCTCCAGGGTACCAAAGAGAGAGTTTATTTAGGAAGAACAAAGAGAAAGTTTAGAGCACTTCAAGAAAGAGTTGGAATTAGACCTTTCTCATGGAGAAGAAAAGGTGAGAGAGACCTGCACTGTTGTCTTTATGTTAGATGATTGAGTATCAGTGGTGGTCTTTCAGTCCCCCATTTTTTGGCTAGATTTTTTATTCTTATCAATGGACTTAGATTTCAGTGTTTGGGTTATGATCAGATTTTCTCTATTTCCATCTTAAAAAAAAAAAAATACCTAGGGGTGTCTCCACCCATGAATCACTGTTTACTCAAAACTATTTTAGGTTTTAATAGAACACCACTTTAATTTTATTATTATTATTTTTTTTATTGTTGGGGATTCATTGAGGGGTACAATAAGCCAGATTACATGATTACATTTGTTAGGTAAAGTCCCTCTTGCAATCATGTCTTGCCTCCAAAAGGGGTGGCACACACCAAGGCCCCACCCCCTCCTTCCTTCCCTCTCTCTGCTTTTCCTCCACCCCTACCATGACCTTAATTGTCATTAATTGTCCTCATATCAAAATTGAGTACATAGGATTCATGCTTCTCCATTCTTGTGATGCTTTACTAAGAATAATGTCTTCCACTTCCATCCAGGTTAATACAAAGGATGTAAAGTCTCCATTTTTATTTTATTTTTTTTTAAGTCTCCATTTTTTTTTTTTAATGGCTGAATAGTATTCCATGGTATACATATACCACAGCTTGTTAATCCATTCCTGGGTTGGTGGGCATTTAGGCTGTTTCCACATTTTGGCGATTGTAAATTGAGCTGCAATAAACAGTCTAGTGCAAGTGTCCTTAGGATAAAAGGGTATTTTTCCTTCTGGGTAGATGCCCAGTAATGGGATTGCAGGATCAAATGGGAGGTCTAGCTTGAATGCTTTGAGGTTTCTCCATACTTTCTTCCAAAAAGGCTGTACTAGTTTGCAGTCCCACCAGCAGTGTAAAAGTGTTCCCTTCTCTCCACATCCACGCCAGCATCTGCAGTTTTGAGATTTTGTGATGTGGGCCATTCTCGCTGGGGTTAGATGGTATCTCAGGGTGGTTTTGATTTGCATTTTGCTACTAGATAGGGATGATGAACATTTTTACATATGTTTGTTAGCCATTCATGTGTCTTCTTTAGAGAAGGTTCTATTCATGACTCTTGCCCATTGTTATATGGGATTGTTGGCTTTTTTTATGTGGATTAATTTGAATTCTCTATAGATCCTAGTTATCAAGCTTTTGTCTGATTGAAAATATGCAAATATCCTTTCCCATTGTGTAGGTTGTCTCTTTGCTTTGGTTGTTGTCTCCTTAGCTGTACAGAAGCTTTTCAGTTTAATGAAGTCCCATTTGTTTATTTTTGTTGTTGTTGCAATTGCCATGGCAGTCTTCTTCATGAAGTCTTTCCCCAGGCCAATATCTTCCAGTGTTTTTCCTATGCTTTCTTTGAGGATTTTTATTGTTTCATGCCTTAAGTTTAAGTCCTTTATCCATCTTGAATCAATTTTTGTGAGTGGGGAAATGTGTGGGTCCAGTTTCAGTCTTTTACATGTGGATACCCAGTTCTCCCAACATTATTCTCCCAATTATTGAATAGGGAGTCTTTTCCCCAAGGTATGTTCTTGTTTGGTTTATCAAAGATTAGGTGGTAGTAAGATGTTAGTTTCATTTCTTGTTTTTCTATTCAATTCCAAGTGTCTATGTCTCTATTTTTGTGCCAGTACCATGCTGTCTTGACCACTATGGCTTTGTAGTACAGCCTAAAATCTGGTATGCTGATCCCCCAGCTTTATTTTTATTACTAAGAACTGCCTTAGCTATACAAGGTTTTTTCTGCTTCCATACAAAATGCAGAATCATTTTTTCCAAATCTTGAAAGTACGATGTTGTTATTTTGATAGGAATGGCATTGAATAGGTAGGTTGCTTAGGGAAGTATAGACATTTTAACAATGTTGATTCTTCCCATCCATGACCATGATGTGTTCTTCCATTTGTTAATATCCTCTGCTATTTCCTTTCTGAGGACTTCATAATTTTCTTTTTTTTGTAGAGACAGAGTTTCACTTTATCGCCCTCGGTAGAGTGCTGTGGCATCACACAGCTCACAGCAATCTCCAACTTCTGGGCTTGGGCGATTCTCCTGCCTCAGCCTCCCGAGTAGCTGGGACTACAGGCACCTGCCACAACGCCTGGCTATTTTTTTGTTGCAGTTTGGTCGGAGCCGGGTTTGAACCCGCCACCCTCGGTATATGGGGCCAGCGCCCTGCTCACTGAGCCACAGGTGCCGCCCCATAGTTTTCTTTATAGAGGTCCTTCACCTCTTTCATTAGGTATATTCCTAGGTATTTCATTTTCTTTGAAACTATGGTGAAGGGAGTTGTGTCCTTAATTATCTTCTCATCTTGACTGTTATTGGCATATACAAAGGCTACTGACTTGTGGACATTGATTTTATATCCTGAAACATTACTGTATTTTTTGATGACCCTGGTTGAGTCTTTGGGATTCTCTAAGTATAAGATCATGTCATCAGCAAAGAGGGAGAGTTTGACCTCCTCTGCTCCCATTTGGATTCCCTTTATTTCCTTGTCTTGCCTAATTGTATTGGCTAGAACTCCCAGCACTAAGTTGAATAGTAAAGATGACAGAGGACAACCTTGTCTGGTTGAGGAAAAGACAGAGGAAAAGCTTTCAGTTTTACTCCATTCAGTAAAAGATTAGCTGTGGTTTTGTCGTAGATAGCTTCAATCAGTTTTAGAAATGTGCCACCTATGCCTATACTCTTTAGTGTTCTAATTAGAAAAGGATGCTGAATTTTATCGAATGCTTTTTCTGCATCTATTGGGAGGATCATATGATCTTTATTTTTGCCTCTGTTAATACGGTGGATAACATTTATGGACTTGAGTATGTTAAACCAGCCTTGCATCTCTGGAATGACTTTTTTGATGAAAGCTGTAATCTATTGGCGAGGATTTTCTTGAGAATTTTTGGATCTATATTCAGGAGTGAAATTGGTCTGAAATTCTCCTTTTTGGTTGGGTCTTTTCTGGTTTTGGTATCAGGGTGATGTTTGCTTCATAGAATGTGTTGGGGAAGATTCCTTCCTCCTCAATTTTTTGGAATAATTTCTGCGGTATGGGAATAAGCTCTTCCTTGAAGGTTTGATAGAATTCTGGTGTGAAGCCATCTGGACCAGGGCATTTTTTGGTTGGAAGCTTTTTTATTATTTTATTATTATTATTTTTAATTTATCTCAGTGCTTGAAATTGGTCTGTTCAGGAGCTCAATTTCTTCCTGGCTAAGTCTATGGAGAGGGTGTGATTCCAAATATTGATCCATTTCCTTCACATTGTCAGATTTCTGTGCATAGAGTTTCTGGTAGTATTCAGAGATGATCTCTCGTGTCTCTGTGGGATCAGTTCTTATTTCCCCTTTATCATTTCTGATTGAGGTTACTAGAGATTTTACTTTTCTATTTCTCATTAGTCTGGCCAATGTTTTATCTATTTTATTTATTTTTTTAAAAAAACAACTCCTCGTTTCATGAATTTTCTGAATGATCCTTTTGTTTTCAATTTCATTGATCTCTGATTTGATTTTGGATGTTTCTTTTCTTCTACTGGGTTTGGGCTTAGATTGCTTTTTTCTTTTTCCAATTCCATAAGATGGCTTGTGAGTTTGTTGATGCATTCTCTTTCTGTTTTTGAATGTAGGCATCTAAAGCAATAAATTTTCCTCTAAAAACTGCTTTTGCAGTATCCCACAGGTTTTGGTAGCTTGTATTTTCATTGTTGTTATGCTCAAGGAAGTTAATTATTTCCTGTTTTATATCTTCCTGTACCCATCTGTTATTCAACAGAAGGTTGTTTAATTTCTATGCCTTTGTATGGGGTTGAATGTTTTTGTTAGTGTTGAGTTCCACCTTTAGTGCCTTATGATCTGAGAAGATACAAGGTAAAATTTCATTTCTCTTGATTCTGTTGATATTTGTTTTATGTCCCAGGATATGATCAATTTTGGAGAATATTCCATGGGGTAATGAGAAGAATGTATATTTTTTATCTTTGGGATGGAGTGTTCTATACGCATCTATCAAGCACGGTTGTTCTAGGGTCTCATTGAAATCTCTTATATCTTTGTTTAATTTCTGTTTAGAGGATCTGTCCAGCTCTGTAAGAGGAGTGTTAAGACCCTGTTATTATGTTATTATCAGATATTATATTGCTCAGACTGAGTAAGGTCTGTTTCAAGAATCTGGGAGCATTTAAATTGGTGCATAAATATTTAGAATTGAAACATCTTCTTGTATTTTTCCCTTGACCAATATAAAGTGACCATCTTTGTCTTTTTTTATTTTAGTTGCTTTAAATCCACATGTATCTGAAAAAGAAATTGCAACTCCTCTTTTTTTCTGAATTCCATTTGCCTGAAAATTTGTCTTCCAACCCTTGACTCTGAGTTTTAATTTGTCTTTTGAAGCCAGGTGTGTTTCTTACAGACAGCAAATGGATGGCTTGTGTTTTGTAATCCAGTGAGCCAATCTATGTCTCTTCAGTGGGGAATTCAAGCCATTAACATTTACTGAGATAATTGATAAGTGTGGTAGTATTCTATTCGTCTTATTTTGTGAGAGTCCATTGCTTAGTTTTATCTTTTGCATCAGTGTGGAAGTTAGGTTCTGTCCTTTAATTTCTGAGTTCTTACTTTGCTGCTAATCCATTGTGATGGGCAGTTGTAGAACAGGTTGAAGTATTTCCTGTAGAGCTGGTCTTGTGTTGAATTTCCTTAATGTTTGTGTATCCATAAATGATTTGATTTCTCCATCAATTTTAAAGCTTAGCTTAGCAGAGTATAGAATTCTAGGGTATAGAATTCTGGGCTAGAAATTGTTCTGTTTAAGTAGATTAAAGTTAGATGAACATTGTGTTCTAGCTTAGAAACTTTCATTAGATAAGTCTGCAGTCACTCTGATGGATTTGCCCCTCTAGGTCAACTGGCACTTATCCCTGGTAGCTTGCAGAATCTTTTCTTTTGTCTTGACTTTGGACAGGTTCATCACAATGTGTCTTGGAGAAGCTCTGTTAGAGTTGAGGTGACCTGGGGTCCGATATCCCTCTGAAAGCAGTGTGTCAGAATCTTTCATATTATTTGGGAAATTTTCATTTATAATATTCTCTAGATGGCTTCCATTCCTCTGGCGCATTCTTCTTCCCCTTCTGGAATTCCTATAACTCATATGTTGGAGTGCTTCATAAAGTCCCATAATTCTGACAGTGAATGTTTTGCTTTCTCTCTCTTCTTTTCTGCCTCTTTATCTATCTGAGTTATGTCAAGAACTTTGTCCTCTACCTCCAAAATTCTTTCTTCTGCATGGTCAAACCTGTTTCTCATACTTTCTATTGCATCTTTAAGTTCCCTAATAGACTGCTTCAGTTCCTTCAGCTCCACTATATCCTTTCTATATTCTTCATATTGTTCATCTCTTATTTGAATCTGTTTTTGAATTTCATTTTGGTTATCTTCCACTTTATTAGCAGTTTCCTTCATTGTTTCCATCATTTCCTTCATTGCTTTCATCATGTGTATTCTAAATTCCCTTTCTGTCATTCCTAACATTTTTTTATAGGTGGAATCCTCTGCAGTAGCTACCTCATGGTCCCTTGGAGGGGTTGCTCTGGACCAATTCCTCATGTTGCCAGGAGTTTTCTGCTGATTCTTCCTCATGAGTGATTTCTTTTATCTGTTTCCTTGTCCTAATTTTCTTTTCACTTCCTCCTGCTCTTTAAGTTCCCATGCCTGTGGATTAAGGTTTCGATGAGTCCTTTTGGTACAGGACCAGAAGGATGAGAATGTTGAAGAGCAAGAAGGGATAAGAGAAAGAAAAAGAAAGAAAGAAAAGAAAAAAGAGAAAGTAGAGGGGGTGGGTAAAATGGAATATTGACAAAAAGAAGAGAGGCACAGAAAGAGGGAGACTGAGCAATACAAGTGTACAGTAGGGTACTTTGACAGAACCTTAGAAAAAGCCCCAACCACTGGGGGTGCCCGGTTGGGTGGATCCCTTGAGGTCAGCAGCTCTTTGCTAACCTGATCAGACACAGTACCCCACCTCCACCAAGTAGACAAGAAAGACAAAAATGCTATAAATCAAACCAAAACAAGCAAACAGAAAACTTTACGGGATAAAATTGGGTGAAAAGCCAAATAATAGGGGTAGAAATGCTAGCAAATCTAATTATTGAAAAAGGAAGCAATGGGAAATTGTATTTAAACTAGAAAAATGGAGAAAGAAGAGAAATGGAAAAGTTTGAAATTAAAAAACAAAACAACAAGAACAACATAAACAAAAATAACAAACAAAAACAAAGCAGTATATATATCTCGTTGAATATTGTCTGCGCAACAGGTGGTCTTCTGGGGTATGAGATGTTAATCACAATGCTTATATGACTGGAGGCCTCCGCTGATTTCTCAAACCCCACAGGGTGGAGACCCTACATCTCTCTTCAGCCCTCTTAAAAGGCACTTTAAACTTCTAAACTTGGCTAAGCAGAAGCTTTCCCAGGAACATGCTTTTCGCTGGGATCACTGTTGAAGTGGCTATCCACTTACCCAGTGTGCCAAAACCGGTCTCACTCTGCCCCTGAGGGTTAAGGCTGTAAGGTGGCTCAGTCCCTGCCTTTAGGCTGCTCAGTCATTAGGTTACTGGATCTCACCAGATCCTTGCTCTGTGTCCCTGAGGGCAGAGCTTGCAGGGTCAGTTCTCTCACAATGGCTCCCTGCGACCCACAGCCGAATACTATTAGCTCCCTCTGGCTCAGCAGCTTAGTCTGGGTCCCTAGACAATGCCCAAAGTTCACCACTTTAATTTCTAACAGGAGAAAAGAAGAATGGGAACCACATGGGTCATAGCTCCTTCCATGTAAGAACCCACACACTGAGTTGGGATCCTTCCCAAAGACTTTCTTATTGTCAATGCACAATCCCCATGTTGCAGGTGCACAGCTGCCCAGACAGTGCTCCACCTGGGTGACATATGCCTCAAATTATGGGCCAAAACACTCAGTCCTGGCTGCCAGTCTGGAATACCTCTGCAGCCACAGGGGACTTAAAGCACACATGAAACTCACCATACCAATGCAGGTATCTCCCTGAACCAGTGCCTTTCACCATCACTACAAATTAGAATCAGCTGGGGTAGGGATCAGGTTAAAATCCTTTAAACCCACGTTACACCAGACCAATTAAGTTAGAATTCCTGGAGCAGAACCTGGGCAATGGTGTGGTATAAAGCTCTCTTAATTATTACAGTGTGCAGCCAGCCCTAACAAAAAACCTACTGCTTCAACCAACACCTCTCATTGAATATGTTGGAAAAATTTCTCAAATGAATGTAAATGATCTTAGAAATATAAGGTCTGATAATTACGTATGTGAATTTCCCTCTGTGGGCTTTGGTTGGCAGAACTGTATAAACAATTCAGCAAGGATTCATGACCTTGGTATATCAGTGTCTCACAACTGGATTCATTTTGACATGTGGTGGTGTCTTCTGAGTGACATTCATTATTGTTGTTTTGTTCTCTTGCTGAAAGACATTCATTATTGTTGTGTTTCTTTTTTTTTTTAAGACAGAGTCTCACTTTGTCACCCTTGGTAGAGTGCCATGGCATCATAGCTCAGAGTAACCTCCAAGTCTTGGGCTCAAGTGGTTCTTTTGCCTCAGCCTCCCAGGTAGTTGGGACTACAGATGTCCGCCACATCACCCAGCTATTTTTTTTTACAGACAGGGTCTCGCTCTTGCTCCTCCCACCTTGGCCTCCCAGACTGCTAGGATTATAGGTGTGGTCCACCACATCCAGCCCATTATAGTTGTGTTTCTGTGTGCTGTGACCACGATGTCACAGCTTCAATTACAACAACAAATAAACATTAAATTTCTTATTAAATTCGGCAAGAATGAAAGTGAAATAAGAGACATATTAGCCCAAGTTTATGGGAATAATGCCATGAAGAATACAACACTGTATAAATAGATTAAATGTTCTGAGTAAAGAGAATATGTCACTGACGAAGAGAAGTCAGGTCAGCCAGTAACAAGGAGAATTAATGAAAATGTTGCAAAAATTGATTGAATTGTGCAACAAAATTATCAGCTGGTTGTGAGAAGCATAGCAAACCAAGTAAACATGAGTAGAGAAACAGGAAAATCTTAACTTAAAATCCCTTCCCTTCCTCCTTCCTTCCTTCCCTTCTTTCCTTCCTTCCCTCCTGCCTTCTTTCTTTTTTTTGACAGAGTCTCACTTTGTTACCCTTGGTAGAGTGCTGGTGTCATAGCGCTCATAGCAACCTCAAAATTTTGGGCTCAAGCAACTCTCTTGCCTCAGCCTCCCAAGTAGCTGAGACTATAGGCACCCACCACAATGCCAGGCTATTTTTTAAAGGTAGAAGCTTGCCCTTGCTCTGGCTGGTCTCAAACTCCTGAGCTTAAGCAATCCACTTACCTCACCCTCCTAGAGTGCTAAGACTACAGGTGTGAACCACTGTGCCCAGCCAAAAGTAGAGTATTTATTTGTCTTTTAGAAATTCAGGATTTTTTTTTCTTTGAGACAGAGTCTCACTATGACATCCACAGTAGAGTGCTTTGGCGTCACAGGTCACAGCAACCTCAAACTCTTGGGTTCAAGCAATTCTCTTGCTTCAACCTCCCAAGTAGCTGGGACTATAGGTGCAAAAAATTGCCTGGCAATTTTTTGTTGCAGTTGTCATTGTTGGTTAGCTGGCCTGGGCTGATGCCATAACCACTGTGCCATGGGCACTGAGCCCAGAATTCACTTTTGATAAAAATTAAATTTAACGAAGTTCAATTCAGTAAAGAGTAATTTAGAAACTTAGTTGATCTAGAAGTATCTCAGAGAGACTCTAATGTGAGAGGATTTAGAAATAGAAGAGAAAGTGAAGTATAAAAACAGTTGGATTGGTTACAGCTCAGTATTTGCCTTACTTAAATATAGTTAGACCAGCTGGTCACCTTTGATTGGCCACAATTCTATGATCCACAGAGAGGAAAGAATAGAAAGGAGTGAAGATGAATGGAGTACATTTTAGTGAGGACAAACAATTGACATTTTTTGCTTTTGGCCTTTTAAACTAAAGAAACTTTTAAAAGTAAAACTAATAAATTTTAACAAGAGGTAGAGAACAGTTTTGTTTTGTTTTGGTTTTGGCACTCTCCTGAGGGCAACACAGTGAGACTCTGTAAAAAAAAAAAAAAAAAGAAAGAAAACATGATTGCAAGAGGGACTTTACCTAACAATTGCAATCAGTGTAACCTGGCTTATTGTACCCTCAATGAATCCCCAACAATAAAAAAAAAAAAGAAGAAGAAAGAAAGAAAGAAGAAAGGAAAGTCTAATAGCTCACAGCAACCTCAAACTCTTGGGCTCAAGAGATTCTCTTGCCTCAGTCTCCCAAGTAGCTGGCACTACAGGCAACCACCACAATGCCATGATTAAAAATTATAATAATAAAATAATGGTAAACATTAAAAAAAGTCTCACTAGTCATGAAGATGTAATCTATAATTTTGTCCAGTTATATTTTTTAGGGTCCTAGCTTTTTAGCTGATCATTCATACATACATATTTAAAAGCCTTATATGTCTTTACAGAATGAAGGAAAGCAAAAGTTGTTGAAAGGAAAAAATTAATAAATGTTTACAAATATTAAACAAAAAACAGGCTCATTCCTTGTCTAAGAATGAAACCTAGGGCTGCTAAGAATGAAAATATGAACATTAACTATTAGGTTATGAGTAAACTGTCCTCTGATTATTTCTATAGTGCCAATCTTCAAAAGATTTTTTAAAATCTTGTTTTATTTTTATTTATTTATTTATTTTTGAGACAGAGTTTCACTATGCAGTAGAGTGCTGTCGCTTCACAGCTCGCAGCAACCTCCAGCTCTTGGGTTTAGGCAATTCTCTTACCTCAGCTTCCTGAGTAGCTGGGACCATAGGTGCCCGCCACAATACTGGCTATTTTTTGTTGCAGTTTGGCCAGGGCTGGGTTTGAACCTGCCACCCTTGGTATATGGGGCTGGCACCCTACTCACTGAGCCACAGGCACCACCCAATGCTACCGTTATGGTTCATAATGTAAATATCTGATATGCAGGATGTATTTTAATTGTCACGACCCCTAGGTTGAGAACCACTGCTTTAGAGGATCCATCTTTTGGCCACTAGTCAACTCAATCAAATGTCTTTCTGAAATAGACAAGATACTAATACCAAAGTCATTCATAAGAATAGTCATTTTTCTTTCATTAATCTTACATTTGGAAAGAATGATGATCTTTACCATCTGCTCAATCAGAACCCACAAAGAGGAAAATTGGGCTTAAGCTATTCTCTTGCCTCAGTCTCCTGAGTAGCTGGGACTACAGTTACCCACCACAATGCCCAGCTATTTTTTTTGTTTTAGTTGTTGTTTGGCAGGCCTGGGCCATGTTTGAACCTGCCAGCTCTGGTGTATGTGGCTGGCATCCTAGCTGCTGAGCTACAGGTGCCGAGCCTCATAACTTAGCTTTTTCAAAGCCACCTTTCCCTTTAGGCCTCTGGGCTATCAGATAACCCTTTGCACCGCCAGAGCACCCTTTGGACGTCCAGGTGGCCTGCATAGTCCACACCTGGGTCAGGCCTCTCAGAGGGATTCACTTGCTTTATATAGTTAGGACACTCAGCCACTCAGGGAAGGGACCCCATAACATGCTTTGAGAGTCAAATCCATCACTTCTTTGACTGACACCCAGGCTGGTTTTCAGGACCTGGGTGTCTCACTCTTGACTTCTCGGTCATAATTGACATAGGCCAACAGGACCAATAGTGTCTCTTAGTCCTTCTCCAAACATCTGAAAAGTATACCTACTGGGTAATACAACAATGTCTGCGCACTGGCCAGGCGAGGAGGCTCAGCCTGTAATCCTGGCACTCTTAGGGCTTAGGGGCTGAGGTGGGCAGATCACTTGAGCTCAGGAGTTCCAAATGAGCCTGAATAGGAGTGAGACTCTGTCTCTACTAAAAAATAGGAAAAAACTTGGCTCGGTGCCTGTGCTCAGTGGTTAGGGCACCAGCCACATGCACCGGGGCTGGCAGGTTCGAGCCCAGCCAGGGCCTGCTAAACAACAATGGCAACAATAATAAAATAGCTGGGCATTGTGGTGGGAGCCTGTAATCCCAGCTACTCGGGAGACTGGGGCAAGAAAGTCATTTAAGCCCAAGAGTTTGAGGTTGCTGTTTGAGCTGTGACGCCATAGCTATGGTGACCCAGTGAGACTGTCTCACAGGCAACATAGTGAGACTCTGTCTCCAAACAAAACAAAACAAAACAAAAACAAAAAAACTAGTGTGGTGTTGTGGCAGGTGCCTGTAGCCCCTGCTACTCAGGAAGCTGAAGCATGAAGATTGCGTGAGCCCAGGAGCTATGACGCCATGGCACTCTACCCAGGGCGACAAAGTGAGACTCTCTCAAAAAAACAAACAAACAAACCAAAAAAACCCAAAATAAAAAACAGTGTCTGCATGTGTCTGCATATCTGCCCTAAATAAGGCTTTCTTAGAAACACTTTGGAGATCTTGGTGACAATATTCCTTTGGAGCCACTTTTAACAGTTTCTTTTTGAAACTTAACAGTGATCATTCTCTTAATTTGTTTTCCCATTAAGTTAAGTAGTACAATAAATGCTTCTAAAACTGGAGTAATCCCAGCCTCTGTGCAGGGAGGATGCACAAAACCAGAATACCTGCTGCACATCATTCTGGAGCATCAATTTTACTGCAACATTTGAAAGAAACACAGAGATTTCCCAAGTAAAAAATTAAAACTTTATTTTTATTTCCGATTCACATGAGTTTATAAACAATTTTATAAATACAATATTTGCATTTCCTGGGTAAAGTCCCTGTTGTGGTTGTGTCCCACATCCAAGTGTGCCATATACCCTTACATTATGCCCATTAGGTGAGAGCACACACCAATTCCCCTCCCCTCCCGCAACTTGAATTGAATTTTTTTTCTCTTGTGTGGGCCATGTATTAGTAGTGAGTACATTGGATAATCACTTTTCCATTTTTGTGATACTTTACTGAGAAGAATGTGTTTCAACTCCATCCAGAAAGACTAAAACTTTAACACATGACAGTAATTTGTGTCTGATATGTTACTTTTTTTTTTGTTTTTTGAGACAGAGTCTCACTTTGTCACACTCAGTAGAGTGCTGCGGCATCATAGCTCACAGCAACCTCCAATTCTTGGGCTCAAGTAATCCTCTTGTCTCAGCCTCCCAAGTAACTGGGACTACAGGCGCCTGCCACAACACTGGGCTATTTTTTTTTATTTTTGGAGACAGAGTCTCACTTTGTCACCATCGGTAGAGTGCAGTGGTGTCACAGCTCACATCAACTTCCAGCTCTTGGGCTAAGGCGATTCTCTTGCCTCAGCCTCTCAAGTAGCTGGGACTACAGGTGCCCACCACCACAGCCAGCTATTATTTTTTGTTGTTGTTGCTGTTTGGCCAGGGCAATGTTTGAACCCACTACCCTCGATACATGGGGCCGGCACCCTACTCATTGAGCCACAGGCACTGCCCAACACTGGGTTATTTTTAGAGATGGGGTCTCACTCTTGCTCAGGCTGGTCTTGAACTCCTGAGCTCAAGCAATCCACCCTCCTCAGCCTCTCAGAGTGCTAGGATGATAGGCGTGAGCCATTGTGCCCAGCCTTGATACGTTAGACTTTCACCAAGGAAAAAAAAAAAACCCTAAGGATAACATATTTTCCATTATAAACAATACAAATTAAAAATCATAGCAAGTCAATCAAAAACCATGCCATGTCCACTTGTACTCCCAGATACTTGGGAGGTTGAGGCAGGGGGAATACTTCAGCCCAGAAGTTAGAGGCTTTGGTGATCTATGACCATATCACTGCAATCCAGTTGGGTGACAGAGCAAGATCCTATTTATTGGTAGGAAGGAAAGGAAGGAGGAATGGAGGGAGGGAGGAAAGGGAGGGAGAACCATGGGTTCTCTTATAATGTTTTAAAGGGTATTATTATTTTTTCAAGAGGGAGTTAATTTGGCTCAAATTCCTTTTTTTTTTTTTTGAGACAGAGCCTCAAGCTGTCACCCTGGGTAGAGTGCCGTGGTGTCATAGCTCACAGCAACCTCCAACTCCTGGGCTCAAGCGATTCTCCTGCCTCAGCCTCCCAAGTAGCTGGGACTATAGGCACCCAACACAGTGCCCAGCTATTTTTTTTTGGTTGCAGCCATCATTGTTGTTTGGAGGGCCTGGGCTGGCTTTGAACCCGCCAGCTCAGGTGTATGTGGCTGGCGCCTTAGCTGCTTGAGCCACAGGTGCCAAGCCTAGCTCAAATTCTAACACCTATATTTTCTACAGTAGGTACAGCGGAAGTCCTCATTTAGTTCTTATGCATACATTCATACATACATATAATATATACACACATAAAGATATATGCTGTCCAAAAGGTATCCAGCATTGTATGTCCTGAATTATCATATAACATGGTTGGATACTTTCTCAAAAGCCTCTCATATATGATAAATTTAGATGTGTGCATATACATATTATTATTATTATTATTTTGAGACAGAATCTCAAGCTGTCACCCTGGGTGCTATGGTGACATCATAGCTCATAGCAACCTCCAACTCTTGGGCACAAGAGTTACTCTTATCTCAAGTTTTTGTATTTTTAGTAGACACAAGGTCTCACTCTGGCGCAGGCTAGTCTCAAAGCTGCAAGCTCAAGCAATTTACCCACCTCGGCCTTCTAGAGTACTAGGATTACAGGTGTGAGCCACCATGCCCAGCCATATTTTTATTATTTTTGTGAATGGTAGTTCAACAAGCTACTCCATCATTACTGAAACCCAGAACCTGTTTTTTTTCTATTTTACATAAATTAAACTACCTTCACTTTTACATCTTCTCTCCTTTATGCTGCATTCTATTTGTGATATTAATCCATGCTAGTCCAGACTGCTATATTTGGTTAATTTAATTTTTTTCACTTCGTGTTAAAATATAATAAGTAAAATTATTTAACCATTTTAAACTGTTCAGTTTAGAGGAATTAAGTACATTTAGATTGTTTTGCAATGATCATCCCCATACATAGGGAACTTTTTTTTTCATCATTCAAAACTGAAGCTTTGTATCCATTAAACAACAGCTCCTGTTTTCTTTCCTTTAGACAGCCATTGGGAATCCCTTGTCTAGTTTGTTTTTCTATTACTTTTTTTTTGGTAGAGACAGAGTCTCACTTTATTGCCCTTGGTAGAGTGCCGTGGTGTCACACAGCTCACAGCAACCTCCAACTCCTGAGCTTAGGCAATTCTTTTACCTCAGTCTCCAAAGTAGCTGGGACTACAGGCACCTGCCGTAGTGCCCAGCTATTTTTTATTTTGTTGCAGTTTGGCCGGGGCCAGGTTTGAACCTGCCACTCTCAGTATATGGGGCTGGCACCCTATCCACTGAGCCACAGCTGCCGCCCTACTTTAACTATTTTTTTTTGCAGTTTTTGGCCAGGGCTGGGTTTGAACCCGCCACCTCTGGCATATGGGGCCTGTGCCCTACTCCTTTGAGCCACAGGTGCTGCCCTAATTTAACTATTTTAAGGAGTGGAATCATACAGTAGAGCAAAGAAACCCATGAGGAAAAATGATACCCAGTAGAACGTACGTCTATTAAATTGAATAAAATCACTAACAGAAATCAGAAGTACATAATGATAATAGATAAACACAGATGAAGGAGAAAAAGAGATTGGAAGCGTACATTAAATATATGATAATGGTGTCTGAATTTCCACAGCAGGAAGGCCCTAAGCCCAGCCACAGGGCTGGTGAGTGGTGAAGACAGGAGCGCAGAGTAGCTGTTTGACTATACCCCACAGATGTCCTATGTCCTATGGGTTACACCTCAGGGGTCTTGATGCTTGCCTAATTCACACATCCAGCTTTGTTGGAGAGGAACAAAGTATACTGGGAGGCCTAGCTGGTTGGCTCCTGCCTGTTCCAGCCCCAGTGTTATCTCTACACGCAAGCTGAGTTTAAGTCCATTCACAATTCCAATGAAGGGAGTTTACAAAGAATTGCCTCTTTCTCCATTCAGGAAGTGGTCACCCAACAGGACATCTCTGACTAACAATACAACGTCTTCTTGGGATAATTGACACTGTTTCCTGGTTTACATGGCGATTCAGAAAGATCCACTAGGAATGCAGAGTCCCCAGATCCTTTTCATAAGCCACCTGGAGCACGTGTCACTGCTAATTGGGTGCTGGGCTAAGAATCCTGTGACCCATTAGCATTGTCTGCTAAGGAGTGGAGGAGTCACAGCAAACACATGTCTGTCCAATGTATGCACATTGGAATCCAAAGATAGGCAGACCATCTGCCCACAATGGCCCATGGGGATTCTCTGCCAATCCTGTCCCTAGTGTAGGAAGAGAGCCCTTCCCTAAGCAGTGCAGACAGAAGCAGCAGAAAAAAATTTGGCTTCCTGAAGAACTGTTGGGCTGATCTGGGTAGGAAGCAAGCCCTACTCTACTGCTATTCAACAGCCTGGAGAAAGCTGCCTGTATAGGCAAAAGGCCTATATGCTTCTGTGCCCACCATTCTGAGAGTGAGCAGAGACAAATTCTTGTGCACAGTCAGGCCGAAACCTAGGCTGAACCCTAACTAGACTGTTAAGCCTGAGTGCTTTAGAGGTGAAAGTCCAGTACTCAGAAGCTGGCCATGGGGCTGGGGTGTGCAAGCACGTCATCAATAAGTCCTAGGAATTTCTGGGCTGTGGTTTTGTAAGATAAGGTCTCGGCCTCCAGGTGATTTGGGCTTTCAGAGAGCAGGAGAACAAGCAACCTTTTCCCCGCAGCGGTCTTGTGACTTAGCGGCTTACGGGAAAAATGGCTAATGGTATGTTTTTCTGGGACTACTAATTTTAAATATAAGAGAAATAATGAATATCAATTGATCAGTAGATTAGCAGATTCCAGGAAAGGGTTAATTTGTCTTTACAATATGCATATGAATTGATTGTGTGATTGTTGACTAACAGTGTGCACGTGCAGAATTGGCTGTTTAAGCTGGTCAGAAATAAAGAAGTTTGCTACATGCCACCAGAGCTGGTAGCCCCCTTTGCCTCATACTATTTCAATAAGCAGGTCTAACCTCTGTGTCATCGTCCATCCTAACAGCCCTCACACAACATACTTGCAACAGGATTGATCAGCCTTGGAGTCAGAGACCTGTTAATTGTGCCAGGTCACCCCCACATTTACAGGGCCTCCTGTCTCCACTCCTCTGACAAACACATCTTTCTTCCAGTTAACCTTAATTGGACATGGCTGGTGACTTACATTTTCAAGTAAACTTTCAGTGAGAAAGCAAAACACAAACACACATACACAATCCTGACCCATTACTTCTTCCAACCTTGCCCTGTTCTTTGCCCACCACTCAAATGCTTACTCCCCACCTCACTTTTCTTTGATAAGAAGACTACTTAGTGTGTTTTCCTTTGTGAATATTTTAAACATTTCTGTAACTTTTTCTCTGGAGATGAAAAAGGAAGAATAAATATAGTAATCACAAAAAAGTGTCCACATTCAATTACCTTTTATTTGAGAACCAAATGAATCCAAACTGCCTGAAGGGTGTTTCCACTGTGTTCCTCTGAACTGAAAGGGCTTCATGGAACTGGAAAGGAAACTTTGTGGAGGCGAAAGAAACTCCTTCTTGGATGCTAACATGCCATGTTAACTTCTAGTTAACCTGTGATCTGTGAATTCCTCTCACATTTTTACTTTACCAATTGTTTCTTAGTTTGCATGTATGGATATTTTAAAAAACAAGTGATCAGCTAGCCAGCACAAGCTCAGTAGCCAAAGCATGGCAAAGGGAAAATGTATTGGAGTGGAAAATCCTCATATATTTTGATGTGGTGCTGCTCATTTGTTAGATGCCTAACGAATACAGAGATGCCCCTAAAATGCCTGAGGGCTTAGAGAACCTGTTAATAGAAAACTGCACTGTGACCTAAGGAAGGTCACCATGTGCCGTCAACAGTGAATTGGCCATTTTTACTAACAGCTTTGCAAGAGGCCACAGAAGCACAGTATTTATAAGCTGTGGTGAGGGTAAAAAAGTTAGATTAAAAATTACAGCTAGAAAAGGATATAAAGGCCTAACACATACATGTTAGCAGTTTTAGTTTTCTGGATAAGTCTGAAACAGGAGATGCAGTTGAAAATCTATCCTGTTATTTTGTGCAGCTTGAAGGGTGAAAACCGTCCCAACCCAAAGTGTGTGCGTATGATAGTCCATCTGTGTTCAACAATTTGAAGAGCAATTATATCATATAATTAACGATATAGTTGAATGGGCAGCAAGTAAAAACGATAAGCTTTCTTTGCGGGAGATTCTATACCCCAGGGAAATGAGATGAGAAACTAAGTTTGTTTTGAGAATTTGTAAGGTCTAATTTGCTTGAAATTGTCAACTCTTTTGAAATTATTTATTTTGATCCACTATTTCCATTTCATTCTGAAGATAGGAACACATGCATTTCTTTTTTTATTTTTGTTTTTATTTTATTTTATTTTATTTTTTATTTCATTTTTTTAAATTTATTTATTTTTATTGTTAAATCATAGCTGTGTCCATTAAGATGCACCATAGATGTGGCCCCACCCATTACCGTCCCTCCACCAAAACCTCCCCCCTCCCATCCCCTTCCTTGGACCTTTCCTGTCGCGGACCGCCGGTCGATGGGCCTCAGTCCGAGGGTGCTCAGGGTGAACGGCACAGGTTGGTTGAAAAGGTCGACGCAGGATGAAATGACAAACTGCCACACACCACGAGTGATGAAGAAAGCAGTTGTACTTTACTGATTTTTAAGTCTGGTATTTATACATTTTCTTCTCAGGGTTTAAACAATGTAATCATTATTTTGCTTATGCTTGTAAATTATCTTTGTGTCTCCATATGTGGTTTATCATGCACTATATGTTTTCAAGGTTTTGCTCTAGGGAGGTGGTTTTATCAGTAACACCTGGTTGCTTCCCCTTATCTAGGAATGTCAAGGTTTGTGACTTCTCTTAGTTCTGTAATTGGTCTCAGTTTCTTATGATCTCTTTTAAAAACAGCTGAACATATTCTTTTATGTATAATGCTTGACTACTTCTATATATATTTTCTATGTATTTTTACTCTTATTAGTAACTATATTTTGATTTATTGTTTGTTAAACATTAAACTACTCTATTGGTTTGTGTTACATATGAAAATTAGTGAAGTAAGATGTTTTTCTAAGTAAAGTTTTACTAATTAGTGAAGTAAGATGTTTTTCTAAGTAAAGTTTTACTGCAGGAGGTGATAGTATATGTCATGTTGGAACATCTTGTTTGCCGTGCCTGCATTGTCTCAAGTCACTGACATTTATGGTAGGGACGTGCTGTTGTGCAGGCTCTCTTGGAGCCACTGAGTTCGGCACAGCCATTCTTGCTGTGTTTAATTGTGGATCAGTAAGTCATTATGTTTATTCTTAGTTTCTCAAAACAATCAGGCAACAATCAGGCATTCAACTGAACAGACAGGTTTCAGAGCAAAGGTTTTTTAGGCTTTTATGCCGCACCTCGTGAGTCATTACGTTCAAACAAAGGCATGCTAGGCAACTTATGCGCTGCTGTCGCAAACCAGGGGTGCTGGGGGTTTCGCTCCGGGGAGCACATACCACCTACTCACGCATTTTATAATGCGGACAGCGCCACTTCACCCCGGCTAGATGCCGGGGGTGCGGCATTTCCCCCTTTTTTGTTTATGAAGCGTAATTCAAAGAGGTCTTGGCGAACAGCCTTTATGGAGGAAAACACACAACGAAGAAGACATGGTAACAGTAAGACAACACAGAATATCAGACATCCAATGATGACTATAAACACAATGTACTGAATCCAGGTTACAGGATTTAAGGCTTTAAGATTATCAGTCAGTGATTGAGCTAATGCATCCAGGGACGTAATAGGTAGATGAGCTTCACTTATAGCTGAGATGTCTTTTTGTAGGGTGTGTAAATTGTGTGTTATGTCATTGTCTTTCCATACACCCTGTAAATGTGCCTTTGTTTTCTCCCATGATGTAGAAAGATTGTAAGGTAACGGTGTAACACAGATAGCTTGAAAGGCTGAGTGACACTTAGTCCGTAGTTTATGTTGTATGAACTTAATATCTTGTCCTAAAGCTAATACTACTTCTTCTAAAATATTTAATTTTGCTTCAAGTTTATTATCTATGATGGCTTGTGTCATTAAGGCCAAAGTAATGTTGCTGCTTAAAGAGTTGACAAAGTGAGCTGTATGTATTTCTTGTACCAAGGCAGTTGTAGTCACTGCAAATGTAGTGACTATAGAAATTAAAGCTAAAATTCCTAAAATTAATGTTGCTATAAATCTCTTAGGTCTAATTAATTCATTAACAGTATGTAAAACTTGTAAGGCAGAGTTATCATACCAAGGATCATTTTGCAAGTCTACAGGTAACAGTACATAAGACGGTCTTTTCACAATTAATACAGAATTAAACAGTCTGTCATTAAACAAATCAGTAGAAGTAAGACAATTGGTTACTTTACAAGCAGTACAGGTTATATGATAGGAATTTTTCAACTGTGTAATAGTTAAGTACTTATTAGGAGCTAGAAGCAAAGCATATGGATATCCAACACAAGTTCTCACTGATATTGCTGTAGGTTTAGTCATACCGGGTTTCTTCTCTAATAGTAAGTTGGATGCAGCAACAAGTCTGAATAAATCATAATGTATTTGAGTTTTATTCTTTTCCTGGGCAACCCATATGGGTTCAACTAAACCAGGTGTAAACCATCGTTGTATAGGTTGAGGGGTACCAGACCATTGGTATTGATGGTATTTATCTAACTGTTTTGATAAATATTTATCATGATCATAACAAGAAGTAGGGGAATAGTCCCAGATGATTGTTTCTGAATTCATAGGAAAATGTTTGTTGGCTGCATCTGGGAATCCACAAGAAAGCCAGGTAGGTGTTTTAGTTAAAGATGATTCCCAGAATTGGTTCTTATCTTTATATTTTTCTTTACAATTAGGAATAGGCAGCCAGTTCACTGCCAAGCAGGTTTCATTATAATTAAATGTTCCAATAGTTTGTAGCTCATATTCCCAAACATAACGTTTTTCTGCATCATTAGGATCTGGAGCATCAGTTAAGAATACTCTATAACTCGTAGGTAAACAAAAGGGAGGTGCTTTGCCTCTCAGGGTAAAGCAAATAGGTATTGAGTCGGCTCTACCAGTGAAGTTAATTAACGCCGCAGCATGGTTTCTAGACTCTGAGTCTTGTAAGCCTCCCAGCCGGAGGGAATCATTAGTTAGAATTTTAACAGGATCTTGATCTAACCAGCCCACTGGGTGGAGTAGTGGCGGGTTAGGAATGTATGACCAATAAGCTGCACTTTCTACTTTAGGAGTAGATATAAGAGATAGGAAAGCTACAAAATACATGGAAGGAGTCAAAGGATTGTTTTGTGTCAAAATAAGTTGTTTAGCTTGTTTCACCAAGGTTCGAATCTGTGTCCATGTGATTGTAGGATGTCTCGGCAGGACTTTCACTTTCTTCATTTGTGTCATTAGGCTCTTCATCTGTTGCAGGCGATGTCTCCTGCGTCTGATTCTCCAGGGGAGCCGGTTTGATGAGCCGGTCCGGAATCCAGATGGGGGTTTCGGCATCCTGGGGAAACACACAAGCATAGCCTCGTCCCGAGGTTAGCAATATATCGGGGCCCTTCCATTGACCTGATAACAGGTCCTTCCACAGCACTCTTGGGAATGTAGCAGCTGATTTCGGCTGCCAGTGAGTTAAAGCTGGTGTTTGATTATTAGAGTTAACATTTAGATGATTTAAAACAAATAAAGCATGAGTTAAAATATGATGAGGAGAAAAATATTTATGAGCCTTTTGTAGGCGTTCAATCTGTAGTTTTAATATTTGATTAGTTCTTTCTACAATACCTTGACCTTGAGGATTATAAGGAATCCCTGTAGAATGGGCAATTTTCCATTGTACACAAAACTGTTCAAATGCTCGCGAGGTATAAGCTGGAGCATTATCTGTTTTTAGTTGAAGAGGGACACCTAGCTGCTGAAAGCAGCCAAACAGGTGTTGCACAACATCTTTATAAGCCTCGCCAGTTCTTGCAGAGGCACAAATATAATGAGAGAAAGTATCCACAGTGACATGTACATATGTCAATTTTCCAAAACTTGGTACATGTGTAACATCCATTTGCCACAATACATTGGGGCGTAGACCCCGAGGATTGACACCAAATTTTAAAGGATGATGAGTAATAGGACAGGCTTTGCATTTCAAGACTATTTGTCTTGCCTGCTCTCTGGTAATCTGAAACATTTTTCTTAATGCATTAGCATTTTGATGATGCAAAGCATGGCTTTCCTCAGCCTCAGTTACTGAAGCCACAATAGTACGGGTTAATAGATCTGCAGTGGCATTTCCTTGGGCCAAAGGGCCAGGTAAGTTAGTGTGTCCTCTTATGTGACCAATATAAAATTGATTATTCCTTTGTTGAATTAAAGTTTGTAGTTTCTTCAACAAAGGTAAAATAGTTGAGGTTCCTGTTAGGAGAGCAGTTTCGAGGGCTGGAAAAAGGGAAGCAACATACTTAGAGTCTGTGTATAAGTTAAACCTCTGTTTGAAATTATTAAAAGCCGAAATTAAAGCCCACAATTCTGTTTGCTGAGCAGAAGCCTGCGTTATTTCCTTAACGAGAGGAGACAGACCTGGGCTGAAAACCACAGCTCTTCCTGTAGAGGAGCCATCTGTGAATAAAGTTATTGCATCAGACAGTGGCTGTCTGGAACACATAAGAGGAAACACAAGTGAAACTGTTTTTGTAAATTCAATTAAAGGATGTTTCGGAAAGTGATATAAAATTTGACCTGTATAGCCTTGTAAGGCTAATACCCAATCTTCATTATTTTGAAATAGTTGTTCTACTTGAGTTTTATTATAAGCAGTTACAATTACATGAGGTTCTTTACCAAACAATTCTCGTGATCTTTTTCTTCCTTTGTCTATCAGTAATGAAACTAAGTACGGATAATCTGCAACAATTTTTGCTTGAACATGTGGTAAATGGATCCATTCTAAAATACCTTCCTGCCACAGGCAGGCTGTAGGAGTATATTCAGTAGAAAAAATTAGTAAAGACCATGGGTTTTGATAATTAATTTGTTTAACCCTAGCTTGAGTCAAAGCCTGTTCAACGACTTCTAAAGCCTGTAAAGCCTCTTGAGTTAAATGTCTTGGGGAACGCGGATTTGAGTCTCCCTGTAAGATAGCAAACAAAGGGCTAAGAGTTCCTGTAGTAATTTTTAAGAAAGGTCGAATCCAATTTATTTCCCCTAATAACTTTTGATAATCATTAAGTGTCTGTAGCTTATCTCTCCGTATTTGTACTTTCTGTGGTGTGATGTAATCTGAATGAATCCATTGTCCCAGGTAACTAAGTGGTTTATCTCTTTGAACTTTTTCTAGGGCAATAACCAAGCCAAACTTAGTTAGTTGCTCTATAGCTCTTTCTAAAATAAACTGCACCTGTGACAGCTGAGGATGAGCTAGTAGAATATCATCCATATAATGAATAATGTAAGCACCAGGAAATTGTTTTCGTAGCGCTGCCAATGCAGCTGCCACAAATTTTTGACATAATGTAGGACTATTTTTCATGCCCTGTGGTAAAGTTTTCCACTGATATCTTTTAAATGGTTCCCGTAGGTTAAGAGAAGGAACACTAAATGCAAAGCGAGGACAGTCATCAGGGTGTAAGTTAATAGTAAAAAAGCAGTCTTGCAAATCAATAATTATAAGTGACCATTGTTCAGGTACTGCTACAGGAGATGGGAGCCCAGGTTGAAGGGCACCCATGTCTTCCATAATGGCATTCACTGCTCTTAAATCTTGTAAAAGTCTCCATTTGCCAGACTTTTTCTTAATGACAAACACAGGAGTATTCCACGGACTAGTGGACTCCTCCAAATGTCCTTTATCTAATTGTTCTTGTACTAAAATTTGTAATGCCTGTAATTTTTCCGTTGTTAGGGGCCACTGACTAACCCACACAGGAGTGTCTGTTAACCATTTTATTTTACAGGCATAGTTTTCTGCAGTGGCCCCTATGAAAAACATTGATCATTTAATTGATCAGCAGTAACTAACTTCATGTCCATAACATGTAAAAGATCTCTGCCCCACAAGGTATAGGGTAGAGAGGGCAACACATATGGTTGAATGTAGCCTTTCTTGTCTTTGTATTCCCATGCTACAAAAGATGTGCTGCGCATAACACCAGAAACTGAACCCAAACCAATCAATGAAGAACCCGTCCGATGGACTGGCCAGGATCTTGGCCAGTCAGAGGCCGCAATACAAGTTACATCAGCTCCTGTGTCCATCAATCCTTTAATAGGCCTGCCTTCTATCTTTATTTTTAACATTGGTCGATCATACAAGTCATGAATAAGAGCCACACAGTCCTGATCAGTGGATCCAAATTGACCTTCTCCCCTTGCATCATGTAGGTGATAGTTAGGGAGTGGCACATATGGTAACAACAGTAATTGAGCAATTCTCTGCCCTTTATGAATCTGTGTAGTTTCCACCAGGGCTTTCACCATAACTTTAATGGTGTTTTCAGTATCTGAGTCAATTACTCCCGGAACAACTTCAAAATGTTTAGTATAATTAGAACTGCATCCTAATATAACACCAACCGTGCCTGGTAATAATTTACCTTTAACACCAGTGGGAATGAGAGTGACACCATCCCATTTAGATAAAATCACATCTTTAGAGCTGGCAAGATCTAAACCTGCGCTGCCAGGAGTTCCTCGTGGGAGGTCATGAATAGTAAATTCAGGGGGTAGACAATTTAATGTAGATGTAGGCTGTAGGACAGGCTGCACTTCGGTGAGTGCAGCCAATTCTCCCTTGGGGTTAGGGCTGGGAGAATGCCCCACATCTAGTTTTTTGGCTTGTTGCCTTCATTAAAATTAGCACCCTTGTCTGACAAGAGGGTTCCATCCTTATGAAATTTAGATTTACACTCATTTTTCCAGTGTCTGCCCTTCTTACAACGAGGGCATGGACTCGGGGGAATTCCACGGGTCTTGTTACCATTATTATTATTAGTAAATTTTTTACAATCCTTTTGCATGTGACCCGGTTTTCCACAATTGTAACAGGTGGGCACAGCGTGCGGGGGGTCACAGCTGAAACATGTATTACTAGGGTCTCTATTAAAAGCATTTTTAACATATGAACTGAATTTCTGACCCTGCATTGCTGCAGCAAACGCCATCCCCTGTACGATTGCTGGTGAGGCATCCATGCATGCTTTAATATAATCCTGTAATGTGCCCGTTTTCCTGAGTGGACGTATTAAGTCCTGACACAGCGTGTTAGCATTTTCCCAAGCCAGTTGCTTGAGCAATAATGTTGTACCCTCAGATGGCGGGAGCATTCTGTTAATGGCTTCTTCTAAGCGAGAAATAAAGTCAGGATAAGATTCCTCCATACCTTGCTTTATTCCTGCTAGAGTGGTACTCTTGGTTCCTGGAGGAGGCAGTTTGCGCCAAGCGGCAACCGCATTGTGACTAACTATCTCCAAAAATTGTCGGGGCAATGCAGTTTGACTTTCTGTAGAGGCAAACTCATCCGTCCCTAGGAGCATTGACATAGTTGGCTGTGCTTTCTTACCCTTGTGCTGCTTAATGCTTTCTCTTGATCTATCTTCATACTCTGTTCTCCATAAGATATAATCCCCTGGAGAAAGTGTGGCTTTGGCTGTTTGTTGCCAATCATAGGGAGTAAGCCACAAGCTACCTATTGATTCTACAATTTGCAAAGTATAAGGAGCAGAGGCACCTGAAGTACGAACAGCCTGCTGCAATTCCTTTAGTGTTTTTAACGACAAAGGTTCCCAGACCGGCGGCGTTCTTTCATCAGTAGGAAAACGTACTGGGAAAGCGAAAGTAAAATCTCCCTGCTGACGGGCTTCACGTACTGCCGCCTGAAAACCCGCGGCCGGCGCGGGGGGGGGCAAGGAGGCACACGAGAATGTGGAGCCCGTAAAGCCGGTCTGGGTGTTGTCATAGGAATGCGAACTGCTGGGTAAGCGCGGCGGTGATCAATAAAATTATCCTCCTCATTCTCCTCATCCTCTTTGGCCAATTCATCAACCACATCCCATTCATCACTGTCAGAAAGATTATCCTTAACTGGTGGAGGCGGCGGCAAAAGTTCTTTAAGTGTTGGTGCCGAGGGAATTGCACCTTCGGCAGCCGATGCCGGCTCCGGGTCCTTAAAGGCCTCCGGAGAGACCTCATCATGAATGGGGGCCACTTTAGTGTCGGGGTCTCCCGCCTCCGAAGCAGTCTCTCGTATAAAAGCCTCCAAGAAAGTATTGTCAGCCAAAAGTTCCCTAACCTGTAGCCATAAGGGATAAGCCCGTGGGGGCAAAACCCGCGCTCCATTCTCCTGTACATAAGCTCGCATCTCGCGCCCCACTCTCTTCCAATCGGAGAGAGATAGGGAGCCCTCCTCCAGAAACCAAGGACTAACCAGTTTTATGAAATGCATAAGCTCCTCCAACTTTTTGAGGGACACATGAAAACCATTTTTCTCTAACAAGCGCTGTATCATGACACTGAGCATGCGTTCTTCCTTAACTAATGTGTGCCCCATGAAACCTGCAGATTACTCACGCTTAACCGGTCAGCCTTTACCGGCGGGACTCGAGCTCCCTGGTGAGAGTCGCCTTCAACCTGAAAAGAAGGAAAGAAAGAAAAAGAAAGATCACCTGTCCTTCAAGTCCCTGTTCGAGGGCGCCAGCTGTCGCGGACCGCCGGTCGATGGGCCTCAGTCCGAGGGTGCTCAGGGTGAACGGCACAGGTTGGTTGAAAAGGTCGACGCAGGATGAAATGACAAACTGCCACACACCACGAGTGATGAAGAAAGCAGTTGTACTTTACTGATTTTTAAGTCTGGTATTTATACATTTTCTTCTCAGGGTTTAAACAATGTAATCATTATTTTGCTTATGCTTGTAAATTATCCTTGTGTCTCCATATGTGGTTTATCATGCACTATATGTTTTCAAGGTTTTGCTCTAGGGAGGTGGTTTTATCAGTAACACCTGGTTGCTTCCCCTTATCTAGGAATGTCAAGGTTTGTGACTTCTCTTAGTTCTGTAATTGGTCTCAGTTTCTTATGATCTCTTTTAAAAACAGCTGAACATATTCTTTTACGTATAATGCTTGACTACTTCTATATATATTTTCTATGTATTTTTACTCTTATTAGTAACTATATTTTGATTTATTGTTTGTTAAACATTAAACTACTCTATTGGTTTGTGTTACATATGAAAATTAGTGAAGTAAGATGTTTTTCTAAGTAAAGTTTTACTAATTAGTGAAGTAAGATGTTTTTCTAAGTAAAGTTTTACTGCAGGAGGTGATAGTGTATGTCATGTTGGAACATCTTGTTTGCCGTGCCTGCATTGTCTCAAGTCACTGACATTTATGGTAGGGACGTGCTGTTGTGCAGGCTCTCTTGGAGCCACTGAGTTCGGCACAGCCATTCTTGCTGTGTTTAATTGTGGATCAGTAAGTCATTATGTTTATTCTTAGTTTCTCAAAACAATCAGGCAACAATCAGGCATTCAACTGAACAGACAGGTTTCAGAGCAAAGGTTTTTTAGGCTTTTATGCCGCACCTCGTGAGTCATTACGTTCAAACAAAGGCATGCTAGGCAACTTATGCGCTGCTGTCGCAAACCAGGGGTGCTGGGGGTTTCGCTCCGGGGAGCACATACCACCTACTCACGCATTTTATAATGCGGACAGCGCCACTTCACCCCGGCTAGATGCCGGGGGTGCGGCACTTTCCCCATAGTCTTGTGCCATAGTTGGGTTATAGCCTCCATGCGAAAGCTATAATTTAGCTTCATAGTAGAGCTGAGTACATTGGATACTTTTTCTTGCATTCCTGAGATACTTTGCTAAGAAGAATATGTTCCAGCTCCATCCATGTAAACATGAAAGAGGTAAAGTCTCCATCTTTCTTTAAGGCTGCATAATATTCCATGGTATACAAGTACCACAATTTGCTAGTCCATTCGTGGATCAATGGGCACTTGGGCTTCTTCCATGACTTATCAATTATGAATTGGGCTGCAATAAACATTCTGGTACAGATGTCTTTGTTATATTGTGACTTTTGGTCTTCTGGGTATAAACCTAGTAAAGGAATTATAGGATCAAATGGCAGGTCTATTTTTAGGTCTCTAAGTATTCTCCAAACATCCTTCCAGAAGGAACGTATTAGTGTGCATTCCCACCAGCAGTGTAGAAGTATGCCCTTTTCTCCACATCCACACCAACATCTCTGGTTTTGGGATTTTGTTATGTGGGCTACTCTTACTAGGTTAGGTGATATCGTAGTTTTGATTTGCATTTCTCTGATGATTAAGGATGATGAGCTTTTTTTCATGTGTTTGTAGATTGTGCGTCTGTCTTCTTTAGAGAAGTTTCTCTTCAAGTCCCTTACCCACCCTGAGATGGGGTCACATGTTCTTTTCTTGCTAATATGTTTGAGTTCTCTGTGGATTCTGGTTATAAGACCTGTATCAGAGGTATAACCTGCAAACATTTTCTCCCATTCTGAGAGCTGTCTGCTTGCTTTACTTACTATGTTCTTGGCTGTGCAGAAGCTTTTTAGTTTGATCAGGTCCCAGTAGTGTATTTTTGATACTGCTTCAATTGCCTGGGGAATCCTCCTCATAAAATATTCACCCAGGCCGATTCCTTCAAGAGTTTTCCCTGCACTTTCTTCAAGTATTTTTATAGTTTCATGTCTTAAGTTTAAATCTTTTATCCAGTGAGAGTCTATCTTAGTTAATGGTGAAAGGTGTGGGTCCAGTTTCGATCTTCTACAGGTTGCCAGCCAGTTTACTCAGCACCATTTGTTAAATAGGGAATCTTTTCCTCACTGAATGTTTTTAATTGGCTTGTCAAAGATCAAATAATGGTAAGTAGCTGGATTCATCTCTTGGTTCTCTATTCTGTTCCAGACATCTACTTCTCTGCTTTTGTGCCAGTACCATGCTGTTTTGATCACTATGGATTTATAGTACAGTCTCAGGTCTGGTAGCGTGATTCCTCCTGCTTTGTTTTTATTGCTGAGTAATGTTTTGGCTATTCGAGGTTTTTTCTAATTCCATATAAAACGAAGTATTATTTTTTCAAGATCTTTGAAATATGACAATGGAGCTTTAATAGGAATTGCATTAAAATTATATATTGCTTTGGGTAGTATGGACATTTTAACAGTGTTGATTCTTCCCAGCCATGAGAATGGTATGTTTTTCCATCTGTTAACATCTTCAGCTATTTTTTTTCTTAAAGTTTCACAGTTCTCTTTGTAGGGATCTTTCACGTCCTTTGTTAGGTATACTCCCAAATATTTCATCTTCTTTGACACTACTGTGAAAGGAATAGAGTCTTTGACTGTTTTTTCAGCTTGGTTATTGTTGGTATATATAAAGGCTACAGATTTATGGGTGTTGATTTTGTAGCCTGAGACATTGCTGTATTCCTTGATCACTTCTGAAAGTTTTGTAGTAGAATCCCGAGTGTTTTCCAGATATACGATCATATCATCTGAGAAGAGTGACATTCATTTCTTTCTTGGTAATTTTTTCACATAAAGTTGAATTTTAACTTGATATATTGTATATTGATTCCGTGTAAATCAAAACAATCTCTATGTGTACAATTTTATCCAGAATAGGGCTGCGTACAAAGAAATTATTCAGTAAAATTTTATACATAGTGATTTAGTATTTAAAGGTTATCATTTAAATTATACTCCTATGTAATTAAATATTCAAGAAAAATTTGATATTAATCATTATTCACCTACTTTTGAATGGCCTCTCATAGCTCCATGCAGAAACAAGAAATCACATATTTTCCTATAAACACTAGGTATTAAAGTAAAGCATCCAGTAATCTGAGAATTAAATTGCATCAATTTTAATTGCTTTTGAAATTTTTCAAGTACTATCAATAATGTACCCACGGAATATAATTATGGCTGTCAAAACATCAATGTTCTTGTTCTTTTGAAAAATGAAATCAAATAAGTTATCTAATTGCTTTAAATTTGCATTGTTCTCTACAATAAATATCTGGGTTAGTATAAAAATCTGAAAGTGTGCTTTAGTTCTAACTTATATGAATCCCCTGATGCACACAGACTTAGGTTTTGATTATACACATTTAAACATTTATTGTAATTGTAAACTTTCTTTTTCTATGAACTCTATAGTGATGTTTAAGTTGTATTTTTATCATTATTCTTTTTAATTAAAATTTTGGAAGTTGGCTCAGCACCTATAGCACAGTAGTAACATTGCTGGCCACATGCACCGAGGGTGGCAGGTCCTAAACTGGCCCAGGCCAGGTAAACAACAATGACAAATGCAACAAAAAAATAGCTGGGTGTGTGGTGGGTGCCTGTAATCCCAGCTACTTGGGAGGCTGAGGCAAGAGAACCACTTAAGCCCAAGAGTTTGAGGTTGCTGTGAGCTGTGACACCACACACTCTACCAAGGGTGACATGGTGAGAATCTGTCTCAAAAAAAATATATTGAATTCCTGGATGTTTTCTTGCTTTTATACAATGAAAGCAAAGGTATCAAAAATTTGTATTCAAGAGAACTTGTCAGTTCTTTCCATGACTTTCCTTGAAGAAGCCAATTTTGAACTGTAGTCAGTTAAGGAAAAAAACAAAAATAAACACTTTTCTTTCTTTCTCTTTTTTGTTTGAGACAGGGTCTCAAGCTGTAGCTCTAGGTAGAGTGCTATGGCGTCATAGCTCACAGCAACCTCCAGCTCTTGGGCTTAAGTGATTCTCTTGCCTCAGCCTCCTAAGTAGCTGGGACTACAGGCACCTGCCACAATGCCCAGCTATTTTTGGGGGGAGGGGAGGTTGTAGTTATCATCACTGTTGTTTGGTGGGCTGGGCTGGATTCAAACCTACAAGCTCTGGTGTATGTGGCTGGCGCCCTAGCTGCTTGAGCTACAGGTGCTGAGCCAAAACTAAACACTTTGAGAAGAAACCAAGTAAAAATATAATTGTCAATAGATGACACAAATCTTGGAATAGCCATAGCTAACAAGATAATTGACAAAGAAATTATCTTATGGTTATGGGTGCATACAATAATTAACATAGTAACAAAAATTATTAATAAAAATATATACCAAGAGGTATCAGAATTTTTGGAATCTCATACAATATTATAACATTTTAAACATTTTTATAAAAATATAATGCAAAGAATGCTAAACATCATTTCATATTAGACAGTGGTTTTGAATAAGCCTAATGTCTGTTTCAGAACTTTAATGGCCTCAGTGTTTAAAAAAGCTGGACTGAGATTAAAAAGGACTGGATTTAGGCTGGGTAACTTTGCTCATGCCTGTAATCCTAGCACTATGGGAAGCCACAGCAGGTGGATTGCCTGAGTTCAGAAGTCTTGAGACCAGCCTGAACAAAAGCAAAACTCTGCCTTGATTGAAAACAGAAAAAAATTAGCTGAGCATTTTGGCAGGTGCCCGTAGTTTCAGCTACTAGGGAGACTGAGGCAAGAGGATAGCTGGAGCCCAAGTTTTAGGTTGCTGTGAGCTATGAACGTGCCACAGCACTCTACTCAGGGAGATAGTGAGACACTGACTCACAAAGGACTGGATTTAAAAGGCTGATTTTAAAATTTATCAAATGTCCAGGAAAACTGGTAATTTAATGCTTTTATCTTTTTTTAAAGTTTTATAGGATACAAATATATTTTGTTATATAAACATTTGGTTATATGCGAAAGTATCTGGCCTGGGGCTGCTTTTTTTTTTTTTCTCTCTGAACACTTGCTTTATTCTGTAACTATGGAAAATACTACATGCTCTGGGTGAAGAAATAACATTATAATTTTACTCAGCCACAATAGCTAGCAAAGGTTGTGTGTTGACTATATATTTAAGGAATGAATGCCAAATCATGGTACTTAAATTCTCTACACTTTACAGTCCATGTAATTTTTTTTTTTATTAAATCATAGCTTTGTACACTGATATATTCATGGGGCATCATTCACTAGCTTCATAGACCGTTTAAAAAGTTTCACATATACCCTTGTAAGATGCACCGCTGGTGTAATCCCACCAATCCCCTTCCCTCTACCCACCTATCCACTCCCTCCCCTCCCTTTCCCACTTCCCCCATTCTTAGGTTGTATCTGGGTTATAGCTTTCATGTGAAAACCCTAAATTAGTTTCATAGTAGGGCTGAGTACATTGGGTACTTTTTCTTCCATTCTTGAGATACTTTACTAAGAAGAATATGTTCCAGCTCCATCCATGTAAACATGAAAGAGGTAAAGTCTCCATCTTTCTTTAAGGCTGCATAATATTCCATGGTGTACATATACCACAGTTTATTAATCTATTCGTGGATCGATGGGCACTTGGGCTTCTTCCATGATGTAGCAATTATGAATTGGGCTGCAATAAACATTCTGGTACAAATATCTTTGTTATAACTTGATTTTTGGTCTTCTGAGTATATGCCCAGTAGAGGGATTACAGGATTGAATAGCAGATCTATTTTTAGATTTCTAACTGTTCTCCATATCTCTTTCCAAAAGCAATGTATTAATTTGCATTCCCACCAGCAGTGCAAAAGTGTTCCCTTTTCTCCACATCCGCGCCGACATCTCTGGTCCTGGGATTTTTTGATATAGGCTAGTCTTACTGGAGTTAGATGGTATCTCAAAGTAGTTTTGATTTGCATTTCTCTGATGATTAAAGATGATGAGCATTTTTTCATATGTCTGAAGGCCACGTGCCTGTCTTCTTCAGAGAAGTTTCTCTTCAAATCCCTTGCCCAGCCTGCGATGGGATCCCTTGTTCTATTCTTGCTAATGCGTTTGAGTTCTCTGCAGATTCTGGTTATTAAACCTTTGTCAGAGGCATAACCTGCAATTATCTTCTCCATTCTGAGGGCTGTTTGCTTGCTTTACTTACTGTGTTCTTGGCTGTGCAGAAGCTTTTTAGTTTGATCAAGTCCCAGTAGTGTATTTTTGAAGCTGCTTCAATAGCCCGGGGGGTCCTCCTCATAAAATACTAGCCCATCCCGATTTCTTCAAGGGTTTTCCCTGCACTCTCCTCTAGTATCTTTATAGTTTCATGTCTTAAGTTTAAATCTTTGATCCAGTGAGAGTCTATCTTAGTTAATGGTGAAAGGTGTGGGTCCAGTTTCAGTCCTCTGCAGGTTGCCAGCCAGTTCACCCAGCACCATTTGTTAAATAGGGAATCTTTTCCCCACTGAATGTTTTTAATGGGCTTGTCAAAGCTTAAATAATGGTAAGTAGCTGGCTTCATCTCTTGGTTCTCTATTCTGTTCCAGACGTCTACTTCTCCATTTTTGTGCCAATACCATGCTGTTTTGATCACTATCGATTTGTAGTATAGTCTGAGATCTGGTAGCGTAATTCATCCTGCTTTGTTTTTATTTCTGAGTAATGTCTTGGCTACTCGAGGTTTCTTCTGATTCCATACAAAATGAAGTATTGTTTTTTCAAGATCTTCAAAGTATGACAGTGGACCTTTAATAGGGATTGCATTGAAATTATATATTGCTTTGGGTAGTATGGACATTTTAACAATGTTGATTCTTCCCAGCCATGAGCATGGTATGTTTTTCCATTTGTTAATATTTTCAGCTATTTCTCTTCTTAGAGTTTCATAGTTCTCTTTATAGAGATCTTTCACATCCTTTGTTAGATAAATTCCCAAATATTTCATCTACTTTGGCACTACTGTGAATGAGATAGAGTCCTTAACAGATTTTTCAACTTGACTATTGGTATATATAAAGGCTACCGATTTATGGATGTTGATTTTGTAACCTGAGACACTGCTGTATTCCTTGATCACTTCTAAGAGTTTTGTAGTAGATTCCCTAGTGTTTTCCAGATGCACAATCATATCATCTGCGAAGAGTGAAACTTTGATCTCTTCTGACCCTATATGAATACCCTTGATCACCTTTTCTTCCCTAATTGCGGTGGTTAAAACTTCCATTACAATGTTAAAAAGCAATGGAGACAATGGGCAGCCTTGTCTGGTTCCTGATCTGAGTGGAAAGGATTCCAATTTAACTCCATTCAATATGATATTGTCTGTGGGTTTGCTGTAGATGGTCTCTATCAGTTTAAGAAATGTCCTTTCTATACCGATTTTCTTAAGTGTTCTGATCATGAAGGGATGCTGGATATTATCAAAAGCTTTTTCTGCATCGATTGAGAGAATCATAGGGTCTTTGTTTTTTATTTGTTTATGTGCTGGATTACATTGATAGATTTACGTATATTGAACCAGCCTTGAGACCCTGGGATAAAATCGACGTGGTCATGATGTATAATTTGTTTGATGTATTGCTGGATTCTGTTTGTTAGGATCTTGTTGAATATTTTTGCATCTAAATTCATTAGTGATATTGGTCTATAATTTTCTTTTCTTGTTGAGTCTTTTCCTGGTTTGGGGATCAGGGTGATGTTTGCTTCATAGAACGTGTTAGGTAGTCTTCCTTCTTTTCCTACCTTTTGGAAAAGATTGAGTAATATAGGTACTAATTCCTCTTTAAAAGTTTGGTAGAATTCTGACGTGAAACCATCTGGTCCCAGGCTTTTCTTTTTAGGGAGGTTTTGTATGGTTGATGCCATTTCCGAACTTGATATGGGCCTGTTCAACATTTCCACTTGATTCTGGCTAAGTCTTGGAAGGTGACGTGCTTCCAAATATCGGTCAGTTTCCTTCAGATTTTCATATTTCTGAGAACACAGTTTCTTGTAATATTCATTAAGGATTTTTTGGATTTCTGAAGAGTCTGTTGTTATTTTGTCTTTGTTGTTTCTGACTGATGAGATTAGAGATTTTACTCTTTTTTTCCTAATTAGGTTGGCAAAAGGTTTATCTATTTCGTTGACCTTTTCGAAAAACCAGCTTTTTGATTTATTGATCTGTTGTATTATTCTTTTGTTTTCAATTTCATTTAATTCTGCTCTTATTTTGGTTATTTCTTTTCTTCTACTGGGTTTGGGGTTGGAATGTTCTTCCTTTTCCAGTTGCGTGAGATGTCCCATTAAGTTTCTAACTTCCTCTCTTTCCGTTCTATTGAGGAATGCTTGCAGTGCTATAAATTTCCCTCTTAGAACTGCCTTTGCGGTGTCCCAGAGGTTCTGATAATTTGTGTCTTCATTGTTGTTTTGTTCCAAAAAGTAGGTGATTTCTTTCTTAATCTCATCTCTGACCCAGCTATCATTTAGCATAAGGTTATTTTACTTCCATGTTTTTGTATGAGTATGCAGATTCCTGTTGTTACTCAGCTCATGTTTTATTCCATGGTGGTCCGAGAAGATGCATGGAATAATTTCTATTCCTTTAAATTTACTGAGGTTAGACTTGTGACCTAAGATGTGATCGATTTTGGAGTAAGTTCCATGGGCTGATGAGAAGTATGTGTATTCAGTTTTGCTGAGAAGAAATGTTCTGTAGATGTCTGCTAAATCCAAATGTTGGATGGTTAGGTTTAAATCTAAGATTTCTTTGCTCAGTTTCTTATTGGAGGATCATCCAACACTGCCAAAGGAGTGTTGAAATCTCTGACTATTATGGAGCTGGAGGAAATCAAGTTGCTCATGTCTGTTAGAGTTTCTCTTATAAATTGAGGTGCATTCTGGCTGGGTGCATAGATATTAATAATTGAAATCTCATCATATTGGTCACAAATATGAAGTGACCATTCTTGTCCTTCCTTGCTTTTGTTGGTTTAAAGCCTATTGTATCTGCAAATAAAATTGCAACACCTGCTTTTTTCTGGTTACCACTTGCCTGAAATATGGATGACCATCCTTTCACCCTGAGTCTGTATTTGTCTTTTAAGTTAAGGTGTGACTCTTGTATGCAACAGATATCTGGCCTGAGTTTTTGTATCCAGTCAGCTAACCTATGCCTCTTTAGAGGACAGTTTAAGCCATTCACATTAATGGAGAATATTAATAAGTCTGGTGAAATTTTGGGTATCGAGTTTTTCTAAAGTCCAGTGGGCATTTGTAATCCTTTCACCAGTGTGGAAATTGGAGTTTGATCCAGAGTATCTGAGTGAGTTTACTTTTGTGGTATAGGATTGGGTTGGTCATTATGGAGGATAGGTCTGAGAATATCCTGAAGAGCTGGTTTGGTTATGGCAAATTTCTTCAACATATGAATGTCATTAAAGTATTTAATTTCTCCATCATAAATGAATCTCAGTTTAGCTGGATACAAGATCCAGAGATGAAAGTTATTTTGCTTTAGGAGATTAAAAGTCGATGACCACCCTCTTCTGCCTTGAAAAGTTTCAGCAGGATATCTGCAGTCATTCTAATATTTCTCCCTTTGAAGGTAATGGTTTTCTTTCTCCTGGCAGCTTTGAGGATTTTCTCCTTCATATTAACTTTAGTGAAGTTAATTATGATATGCCTGGGGGATGTCTTATTGGGGTTGAGTCACTGTCCGCTATCTGAATTTCAGAATCTCTAGGCATGTCTAGAAAATTCTCTTTCATTATGCAGAAGGGCCTCTCTGCCCAGAGAGGCCACTTCGTCTGTTTCTGGAACTCCTATGATTCGGATATTCGCCTTCTACGAATTATCCCAGAGCTCTTTGAGAGAATGATCCATTTTTGTTCTCCATTTCTCTTCCTCTTTGAGAGTTTGGGAGAGTTCAAAGGCTTTATCTTCCATGTCAGAAATCCTTTCTTCTGCTTGCTCCATTCTGTTGCTGAGGGATTCTACTGGTATTTTTCATATCTTTGAGGGCTGAAAATTCTTGCTTCAGTGTGTCTAAGTCTTTGGTGGTTTTGTCTTTAAATTTGTTCAATTCTTGAGACAACTTTTGAATTTCTCCTCGAATTCCGAAGTCCATTTTGTTAATCTTGTCTGCAATCCAAATTCTGAATTCAATTTCTGACATCTCAGCCAGTTGTTTATGAATGGGATCTTCAATTGCATCTACCATATCTTTCCTTCGGGGGGTTGATCTATTCTGGTTATTCATGTTACCAGAGTTTTTCCGCTGATTCCGCCCCATGGTTGTTTTACTCCCTCTGATTTTTTCCCCTGGGGCTTTGTTGAGGGCCCGTACAGTGTTGTGGCCTGAGAAACTGGGGCCCTGTCTGGTGTGGTGGGGCTAAGTGGTTCTGTCTTGTTTTCAGCTGGTTTCTGTTCCACCCTAGTGAAACAGATACTTTGGATTGAAGTCTCAGCTGTGGAGAAATATCAGCAATTAAGTCACCCCGCTCCCCACTGGCAAACAATTGGAAAAGAAAAATCAAACCTTCCTACCACCGTGTACCCAGGGCACCACCTGATTTGTCCTCAGGCTATTGGTTCAGTTCAAAAAGTCCAAATCAATTGTGTCAGTCTGCACCTGTCTCGGGTGAGAGTTTAAGAGGTCTCTGGGAACTGGATCACAGGGGTCTGGTGACTACTCTGGTGTGGCTTGCTCCAGTGCTGCGTGGAGTCAGGAGGGGCCACCCAGCCAATATATCAGTCTGGGAAGGTTAGTGCCTCCTTCCCCACCTTGTACCGCTGTCACACCCAGTCACTGATAACCCTGCAGTTGGCTGACCCAGTTGCCTGTAGTGAATCGGTACTCCAGGAGTTTTCACCTGCCTGAATCAGAAGGAAGTCTGCCAGGCCACTGTGCTCTGCCTCTCTCTATCAGGAGGAGGTGAGGCCTGACAACCTCGGGTGCTTGATGAAGGTTGGGGGGTTTTCACTCAGGTCCAGTCTCACCCCGGATTAATGTTACTGACAGAACAGAAAAGAACAACTCTGCGGTTCCCCTGCAGAAAAGAAGCTGAATTGAGTTCCAAAACAGTTGGCTTTGCTCTTGTATTGTCTATAGGCTGACAATCCCCTGAGGGCCAGGTGCATCTTATGTTTAGTAAAGAGGACCTCTGGGTCAGCCCTGCCCTGGGAGTTTCCCCAGTTTGCAAGTTGGAGTAGCCTCAGGCAAATCCTATACTCAGAGTCTCTGGTTGCCCAGGGAGACAGGGGGTGTGGCTTCAGAATATTCGGTAGTAAGCCATATTGCTAGCAAAAGAGGGCTGCTGTTTTATGGCTCAGGCAACCGCTGCTCTGGTGTAGTTCCCCTCTGGCCAACCGTCCTCTCTCCGCTCCCATACTCCAGAGTCTGCACTGACTGGCTGCAGCCCAGCACACCTCTTGAACAATCGCCCAAGAGTCTGGACCCCTGGGGGACAGGCCTACAGACTTTGGAGCGAGAGCAGAGGGGAGTGCAGGGATCACTGGGAGCCTGGGGTTGCGGGCAGAGAACACACACAGCTTTACACAGTTTTATGCCTAGCTGTACTGTCACCAAAAGATTTCTGTCGCACTCTGCCTCAGGGAACTACCACTCTGGTGTGGTCCCCTCTCCACGAACCGCCAGGGCTGCTTTTTATTGGTGCTTCAATCCCTTTGCTCTTTTTTTTTTTTTTTTTTTTTTTACGGTTGGGGATTCATTGAGGGTACAATAAGCCAGTTACACTGATTGGAATTGTTAGCTAAAGTCCCACTTGCAATCATGTCTTGCCCCCATAAAGTGTGACACACACTAAAACCCCATCCCCCTCCCTCCATCCCTCTTTCTGTTCCCCCCACATAACCTTAATTGTCATTAATTGTCCTCATATCAAGATTGAGTACATAGGATTCATGCTTCTCCATTCTTGAGATGCTTTACTAAGAATAATGTCTTCCACTTCCAATTAGGTTAATATGAAGGATGTAAAGTCTCCATTTTTTTTAATGGCTGAATAGTATTCCATGGTATACATATACCACAGCTTGTTAATTCATTCCTGGGTTGGTGGGCATTAAGGCTGTTTCCACATTTTGGCGAGTGTAAATTGAGCTGCAATAAACAGTCTACTACAAGTGTCCTTATGATAAAAAGATTTCTTTCCTTCTGTGTAGATGCCCAGTAATGGGATTGCAGGATCAAATGGGAGGTCTAGCTTGAGTGCTTTGAGGTTTCTCCATACGTCCTTCCAGAAAGGTTGTACTAGTTTGCAGTCCCACCAGCAATGTAAAAGTGTTCCCTTCTCTCCACATCCACACCAGCATATGCAGTTTTGAGATTTTGTGATGTGGGCCAGTCTCACTGGGGTTAGATGATATCTCAGTGTTCTTTTGATTTGCATTTCTCTAATATATAGAGATGACGAACATTTTTTCATGTGTTTGTTAGCCATAAGTCTTTCGTCTTTAGAGAAAGTTCTATTCATGTCTCTTGCCCATTGATATATGGGATTTTTGGCTTTTTTCATGTAGATTAATTTGAGTTCTCTATAGATCCTAGTTATCAAGCTTTTGTCTGATTGAAAATATGCAAATATCCTTTCCCATTGTGTAGGTTGTCTCTTTGCTTTGGTTATTGTCTCCTTAGCTGTACAGAAGCTTTTCAGTTTAATGAAGTCCCATTTGTTTATTTTTTTTGTTGTTGCAATTGCCATGGCTGTCTTCTTCATGAAGTCTTCCCCCAGGCCAATATCTTCCAGTGTTTTTCCTATGCTTTCTTTGAGGATTTTTATTGTTTCATGCCTTAAATTTAAGTCCTTTATCCATCTTGAATCAATTTTTGTGAGTGGGGAAAGGTGTGGGTCCAGTTTCAGTCTTTTACATGTAGACATCCAGTTCTCCCAACACTATTTATTGAATAGGGAGTCTTTCCCCCAAGGTATGTTCTTGTTTGGTTTATCAAAGATTAGGTGGTTGTAAGATGTTAGTTTCATTTCTTGTTGTTCAATTCGACTCCAAGTGTCTATGTCTCTGTTTTTGTGCCAGTACCATGCTGTCTTGAGCACTATGACTTTGTAGTACAGACTAAAACCTGGTATGCTGATGCCCCCAGCTTTATTTCTGTTACAGAGAAGTGCCTTAGCTATACGGGGTTTTTTCCGGTTCCATACAAAACGCAGTATCATTTTCTCCAAATCTTGAAAGTACGATGTAGGTACTTTGATATGAATGGCGTTGAATAGGTAGATTGCTTTGGGAAGTTAAGACATTTTAACAATGTTGATTCTTCCCATCCATGAGCATGGTATGTTCTTCCATTTGTTAATATCCTCTGCTATTTCCTTTCTGAGGATTTCATAGTTTTCTTTATAGAGGTCCTTCACCTCCTTCGTTAGGTATATTCCTAGGTATTTCATTTTCTTTGAAACTATGGTGAACGGAGTTGTGTCCTTAATTAGCTTCTCATCTTGACTGTTATTGGTGTACACAAAGGCTACTGACTTGTGGACATTGATTTTATATCCTGAAACATTACTGTATTTTTTGATGACTTCTAGGAGTCTTGTGGTTGAGTCTTTGGGGTTCTCTAAGTATAAGATCATGTCATCAGCAAAGAGGGAGAGTTTGACCTCCTCTGCTCCCATTTGGATTCCTTTTATTTCCTTGTCTTGCCTAATTGTATTGGCTAAAACTTCCAGCACTATGTTGAATAGTAAAGGTAACAGAGGACAACCTTGTCTGGTTCCAGTTCTAAGAGGAAAAGCTTTCAGTTTTACTCCATTCAGTAAAATATTGGCTGTGAGTTTGTCATAGATAGCTTCAATCAGTTTTAGAAATGTGCCACCTATGCCTATACTCTTCAGTGTTCTAATTAGAAAAGGATGCTGGATTTTATCAAATGCTTTTTCTGCATCTATTGAGAGGATCATGTGATCTTTATTTTTGCCTCTGTTAATATGGTGGATAACGTTTATGGACTTGCGTATGTTAAACCAGCCTTGCATCCCTGGGATGAAGCCTACTTGATCATGATGAATGACTTTTTTGATGATAAGCTGTAATCTATTGGCTAGGATTTTTTTGAGAATTTTTCCATCTATATTCATGAGTGAGATTGGTCTGAAATTCTCCTTTTTGTTTGGGTCTTTTCCTGGTTTTGGTATCAGGGTGATGTTTGCTTCATAGAATGTGTTGGGGAAGATTCCTTCTTCCTCAGTTTTTTGGAATAATTTCTGCAGTACAGGAATAAGCTCTTCCTTGAAGGTTTAATAGAATTCTGGAGTGAAGCCATCTGGACCAGGGCATTTTTTGGTTGGAAGCTTTTTTATTGTTTCTTTGATCTCAGTGCTTGAAATTGGTCTGTTCAGGAGCTCTATTTCTTCCTGGCTGAGTCTAGGGAGAGGGTGTGATTCCAAATATGGATCCATTTCCTTCACATTGTCAAATTTCTGGGCATAGAGTTTCTGGTTGTATTCAGAGATGATCTCTTGTATCTCTGTGGGATCAGTTGTTATTTCCCCTTTATCGTTTCTGATTGAGGTTACTAGAGATTTTCTTTTCTATTTCTAGTTAGTCTGGCCAATGGTTTATCTACTTTATTTATTTTTTCAAAAAACCAACTCCTTGTTTCATTAATTTTCTTAATGATTCTTTTGTTTTCAATTTCATTGATCTCTGATTTGATTTTGGATATTTCTTTTCTTCTACTGAGTTTAGGCTTAGATTGTTCGTCTTTTCCAATTCCATAAGATGGCTTGTGAGATTGTTGATGTGCTCTCTTTCTGTTTTTCGAATGTAGGCATCTAAAGCGATGAATTTTCCTCTCAAAACTGCTTTTGCAGTATCCCACAGGTTTTGGTAGCTTGTGTCTTCATTTTTGTTATGCTCAAGGAAGTTAATGATTTCCTGTTTTATTTCTTCCTGCACCCATCTGTTATTCAACAGAAGATTGTTTAATTTCCATGCCTTTCAGTGGGGACGAGCATTTTTGTTAGAGTTGAGTTCCACCTTTAGTGCGTTATGGTCTGAAGAGATACAAGGTAAAATTTCAATTCTTTTGATTCTGTTAATATTTGTTTTGTGTCCCAGGATATGATCAATTTTGGAGAATGTTCCATGGGGTGATGAGAAGAATGTATATTCTTTATCTTTGGGATGGAGTGTTCTATATGCGTCTATGAAGCATAGTTGTTCTAGGGTCTCATTTAAATCTCTTACATCTTTGTTTAATTTCTGTTTAGAGGATCTGTCCAGCTCTGTAAGAGGAGTGTTAAAGTCCCCTGTTATGATGGTATTATCAGATATCATATTGCTCAGACTGAGTAAGGTCTGCTTCAAGAATCTGGGAGCATTTAAATTGGGTGCATAAATATTTAGAATTGAAATGTCTTCTTGTTGTACTTTTCCCCTGACCAATATAAAGTGACCATCTTTGTCTTTTTTGACTTTAGTTGCTTTAAATCCACATGTATCTGAAAATAAGATTGCAACTCCTCTTTTCTTCTGAATTCCATTTGCCTGAAAAATTGTGTTCCAACCCTTGACTCGGAGCTTTAATTTGTCTTTTGAAGCCAGGTGTGTTTCTTGCAGACAGCAAATGGATGGCTTGTGTTTTTTAATGCAGTCAGCCAATCTATGTCTCTTCAGTGCGGAATTCAAGGCATTAACATTTATTGAGATAATTGATAAGTGTGGTAGTATTCTATTCATCTTATTTTGTGAGAGTCCATTGCTTAGTTTTATCTTTTGCATCAGTGTGGAGGTTAGGTTCTGTCCTTTGATTTCTGAGTTCTTACTTTGCTGCTGATCCATTGTGGTGGTCAGTGTGCAGAACAGGTTGAAGTATTTCCTGTAGAGCTGGTCTTGTTGTGGCGAATTTCCTCAACGTTTGTATATCTGTAAATGATTTGATTTCTCCGTCAATTTTGAAGCTTAGCTTAGCAGGGTACAGAATTCTGGGCTGGAAATTGTTCTGTTTAAGTAGATTAAAGGTAGATGACCATTGTCTTCTTGCTTGGAAATTTTGATTAGAGAAGTCTGTGGTCACTCTGATGGATTTGCCCCTGTAGGTCAACTGTCGCTTACTCCTGGCAGCTTGCAGAATCTTTTCTTTTGTCTTGACTTTGGACAGGTTCATCACAATGTGTCTTGGAGAAGCTCGGTTAGAGTTGAGGCCACCTGGGGTCCGATAGCCCTCTGAAAGCAGTGTGTCAGAATCTTTGGTGATGTTTGGGAAATTTTCTTTTATAATATTCTCTAGTATGACTTCCATTCCTCTGGGGCATTCTTCTTCCCCTTCTGGAATTCCTATAACTCGTATGTTGGAACGCTTCATAAAGTCCCATAATTCTGACAGTGAATGTTCTGCTTTCTCTCTCTTCTTTTCTGCCTCTTTTACTGTCTTAGTTATCTCAAGAACTTTGTCTTCTACCTCTGAAATTCTTTCTTCTGCATGGTCTAACCTGTTGCTGATACTTTCCATTGCATCTTTAAGTTCCCTAATTGACTGTTTCAGTTCCTTCAGCTCTGCAATATCCTTTTTATATTCTTCATATCGTTCATCTCTTATTTGATTCTGTTTTTGGATTTCCTTTTGGTTATTTTCCACTTTATTAGCAATTTCCTTCATTGTTTCCATCATTTCTTTCATTGTTTTCAACATGTATTCTAAATTCCCTTTCTGTTATTCCTAACATTTCTTTACAGGTGCAATCATCTGCAGTAGCTACCTCATGATCCCTTGGTGGGGTTGTTCTAGACTGGTTCTTCATGTTGCCTGGAGTTTTCTGCTGGTTCTTCCTCATGAGTGATTTCTTTTATCTGTTTCCTTGCCCTAATTTTCCTTTCACTTCCTCTTGCTCTTTAAGTTCTTGTGCCTGTGGACTAAGGGTTACAGGACCAGAAGGGTGATAAGGTTGAAGAGCAAAAAAGGGATGAAAGAAAGGAGGACTGAGTGATAAGAAAAAAAAGAAAGATAGAGAAAGAAGAGGGGGTGGGTATAAGGAATATTGACAAAAAGAAGAGAGGCACAGAAAGAGGGAGACAGGGCAATATAGGTGTACAGTAGGGTACTTTGACACAACCTTGAAAAACCCCACCTTCTGGGGGTGCCCAGTTGGGTGGTTCCCTTGAGGTCAGCAGCTCTTTGCTGAACTGATCAGACACAGTACCCCACCTCCACCAAGTAGAGAGGAAAGACAAAAATGCTATAAATCAAACCAAAACAAACAAACAGAAAACTTTACGGGGATAAAATTGGGTGAAAAACCAATGATAGCGGTAGAAACACTAGCAAAAATGAAGTTCTAGTTATTAAAAAAGGCAGCAATGGGAAATTATAATTAAACTAGAAAAATTGAGAAAGAAAAAGGGATCTGTATGGAAAAGATTGAAATTAAAAAACAAAAGAACATCAACAATGTCAAAATAAACAAAAAAAAACCCCAAACAAACAAAAAAAAAAGAAAAAAATACACAACCAAAAACAAAGCAGTTTGTATATGTTATTGAATATTGTCTAGGCAACACGTGGTCTTCTGGGATATGAGATGTTAATCACAGTTCTGGTACGACTGGAGGCTGCTGATTTCTCAAACCCCAGCAGGTATACACCCTAAATCTCTCTTCAGCCCACTTAAAAGGCACTTTGAACTTGTAAGCTTGCTGAGCAGAAGCTTTCCCAGCTTTCTTGCTGGAATCACTGCTGAAGTGGCTATCCACTTACCCAGTGTGCCAAAACCGGTCTCACTCTGCCCCTGAGGGTTAGGGCTGGAAGGCGGCTCAGACCCCACCCTTAGGCTACTTGGTTGCTGGGTTACCAGCTCCCACCCGTTTCTAGTTCTGCGACCCTGAGGGCGGAGCTTGCCGGGGCAGATCACTGAGAATGGTTCCGTGTGACCTACCGCCAAACACTATTAGCTCCGTCTGGCTCAGCGGCTCAGACTGGGGCCCTGGACAACGGCCAAAGTTCTCCGCACTCCCGCTCAGGCCTTCCCCAAGGCAGTTCAACTCAGTGCCAAGTCCAAGGACATCAAAACAGTTCACAGGTAAGGCCTTTCTGGTTTGCAGTCTCGCTGCTACTGAACTTACAGTTGTGGGCGGGTTTAGACGGATTGAACACATGCGACCACTTGCCGGTTTTCCACTGTTTTAGTCCTCCTCTTGGGGTCCAGAAGTCTCTTGCTGACTCCCTGTATCCTCATAGGAGTGATGATAGGCAGATCCCACCAGCCAGAGATGCCTGGAGTCCTATCTCCCCAGACTCACGGTGCCCAGATGCAAGGAAGCTGTTACTCGGCCGCCATCTTGCTCCGCCTCCAATCCCTTTGCTCTTAATTGGTGTTATGAGTTTTATTTATTCCTAATTTAGTCTTGAGAGTTTGTTTCCAAAAATGTGTCTATATCCTCTACATTTGAGTTATGTGTATAAGATTTTTATAGTATTTAAAGATAATACTTTTTTATTACTGTTGTGTCAGTTGTAATATATTTTCATTTCTAATTGACCTCATTTGATTACTTTTTCTTCTATTTCTGGTTTATCTAGCTAGAAGTATATCAATTTTGTCATTTCAAAGAGGCAAAATTTTGTTTATTATTTTTTGAGAAAGAGTCTTCAGTCTATCACCATGGGTAGAGTACCATGGTATCATTCCTCAAAGCAACCTCCAACTTGGGCTCAGGAAATCTTCTTGCCTTAGCCTCCTAAGTAGCTGGACTATAGGCACCTACCTCAATGTCAGCTAGGTTTTCTACTGTTAGTTGAGATGGGGTTTTGCTCTTGCTCAGGCTAGTCTTGAACACTTGAGCTCAGGCAATCCACCTGCCTTGGTCTCTCAAGAGGCTAGGATTATAGGCATAAGCCAATGTACCCAATCCGTTTTGTTGTTCTTATGTATAATTTTCCACTTTCTAATTTTGTTTAGTTCCCATCTGCCCTTCGCTATCTCTTCTGCTGGCCTTGGGCTTGGTTTGCTTTTTCTTTTGTAGTTTCTTGCAACATGCCACCAGATTGTTAATTTGTAAGCTCCTAGTGTTTCTGGTTTCAGATTTCTAGTGCTGCTTTGGCTGTGTCCTAGATTTTTTTTTTTTAAGAGACAGAGTCTTACCTTGTCGCCCTCAGTAGAGTGCGGTGACATCACAGCTCACAGCAACCTCCAACTCTTGGGCTTAGACGAGTCTCTTTTCTCAGTCTCCCAAGTAGCTGGGACTACAGGCGCTCGCCACAACACCCAGCTATTTTTTTTGTTGCAATTTGGCAGGGGCCAGGTTTTAACCCGCCACCCTCAGTATATGGGGCCGGCGCCCTACTCACTGAGCCACAGGAGCCGCCCAGTGTGTCCCAGATTTTTATAGCTTCTGTCCTCTTTGAGGAATCTTTTAATTTCCATATTAATTTCATCATTGATTTAACAATCATTCAGTAGCAAGTTGTTTAATTTTCATGACTTTGTGTTGTTTTATTCCACTGTGTTCTGAGCATGTACATGGTATGATTTCATTTTTTTTTGATTTTTTTTTTTTTTTTTTTTTTTTTTGTAGAGGCAGAGTTTCACTTTATCGCCCTTGGTAGAGTGCCGTGGCATCACACAGCTCACAGCAACCTCCAACTCCTGGGCTTCAGCGATTCTCTTGCCTCAGCCTCCCGAGTAGCCGGGACTACAGGCGCCCGCCACAACGCCCGGCTATTTTTTGGTTGCAGTTCAGCCGGGGCCAGGTTTGAACCCGCCACCCTCGGTATATGGGGCCGGCGCCCTACTGACTGAGCCACAGGCGCCGCCCTTTTTTTGATTTGTTAAACAATGTTTTGTGGTCTAAAATATGAGTGGTATTGTAGAATGTTCCATGTGCTCATGAGTAGAATGTGTATTAAGTGGTTTATGGGTAACATGTTCTATAAATGTTAGGCTCAAATGTTCTCTATTCCCATTAAGTCCAGTGTTTATTTATTGTCTGTTCCAGTTCTATCAGTGGGATGTTGAAGTCCCTGACAATTACAGTACTGCTATTTATCTCTACTTAGATCTAGTCAGTTGCTTTTTGAATCTGGGTGGTGCTGTGTCAGGTGAATACATATTTAAAAATTGTATGTCTTCTTGCCGACTGGCCTCCTTTACTATTATATAGTGACCATCTTTGTTTTTCCTTATTATTGTTGATTTAACATGAATTTTATCTAATATGAGAATGGCTGTACCTGTTTTCTTTTGGATTTCATTTGCATGATTTTTAAAACATTCCTTGACTTTGAGGCTGTAAAAGTCCTTGTGTGTTACATGTGTTTCCTGGAGATAACAGCTATTTAACTTGTATCTTTTCATCCATTCAGTTACCCTATGCTTTTTGAAGGGTGAATTCAAACCATTTCATTAATTGTTAGAATTGATATGGGGGATGCTATTCTGTTCATCTTGTTGGTTAGTTAGTACCTTATTATTGTGTTTTAACTCTTCTACTATTGCTTTATTTCAGCTCTGAACTTTAGCTTTGGGTGATTTTATATTGGAGAGCAATAAATGTGTTTGCTGATCCATGCATAATGCAGTTCTGAATATTTCCTACAGGGCAGGAAATTCCTATTTGGGCTTGAGAAACTCAGTGTTTGCTTGTCTGTGAAAGACTTTATATCTCTATCATTTATGAAACTTAGATTTGCAGTATAAAAAATTCTAGGTTGATAGTTGTTCTGTTTAAGAAAACTAAAGATGGGGCCCTAAGCCCTACTGACTATTAAGGTCTCAGTTGAGAAGTCTGTGGCTAGTCTTTATAAGTTACTTTATGTTTTCACCTTACAGATCAAAGGAGTTCCTCATTTACATTGACTATGGCCAGTCTGATAAGTACATGTCTAAGTAATAACCTCTTTGTGATGAATCCCCAGGTGTTAATTGAACTTCTTGCACTTGGATTTCTAAATATCTAGCAGAACCAGGGACGTTTTCCTAAATTATTCTCTCAAATAGGTTTTACACATTTGTGTTTTCTTCTCCTCCCCCTGGGATGCCAATGACTTAAATATTGGGGCATTTTACATGATATAATGGTAAAGGGGGCCATTTGGCATGAAGCCATATTTCTCATATGCTTTGTTAATTTCTATTAACTCTTCTCATAATTTTTACTAACTGACTTCATTTGAAAGAGTTGTCTTCAAGCTCTCAGTGTCTTTGAGTTTTTCATTTATGTTCTGAATTGCTTTTCTTGTGTCTTTAGGTTGTTCACTGTGGTTTTACACATGCCTGGAGTTATTCTGTTCATTTTTTCTCATCTGGTAACACACTTTAGTTATGGAAGTACTAGGTCTTGCCTGCAGGCCTGTTTCTGAGGCATGTAAGATCAATTCCTGGCCATGTCAAAAGAAGTGTGCCTATGGAGTTCAGGCATGTTTGATTATGTTTTTGGGTTGCCTCCATCCTGATGTCTTTGAGGGTGTATTGTATTGGGTCCCTAATTTAAGTTCTGAGATGGGATGTAGTACTCATGAGTAAATATCAGCTATGCTGTTTGATTAAGAAGGTAGATGCTGTGGTGAGCTACAGAGTTGTTTTCCCTTTCAGTATTTTATGACTCCACAAAAGAATCAACTGATAAGGTGTACCTTTGTTGTTTTTTGAGAAAGAGTCTCACTTTGTCACCCTCAGTAGAGTGATGCAGCATCATAGCTCATAGCAATTTCCAACTGTTGGGCTCAAGTGATGTTCTTGCCTCAGTCTCCCTCATAGCTGGAACTACAGGCGCCAGCCACAATGGCCAGCTATTTTTTGTTGTTGTTTATCAGGCCTGGGATGGGTTCGAATCTACCAACCCCCAGAGCATGTGACCAGCACACTAACCATTGAGCTATGGGCCCTCAGCCCAAGGTGTACTTTTGTAGCTATGATAAGTTCTCATCCCTCAAGTGTAGGACTTGACTCTCTCAAGTTTAGGATGGGACTTTCAGCTCCCAGGAATTACTTCATCTCAAAAACAAACATGGATGGAAGAGTGTGACAGATCATGGTCAGGTTACACTAGCATGTGAGACTTTGCAAAGACTCAGCTGGACCCATAAGTTACTGTTCCAGCCACTAGGGAGAGTCACTGGGAGAAAATTCAAGATAAGCATTCCAAACTTGGAGGCCTGTTTGTGGGGGAGGGGCTGTTTAGTTATTATGATGCAGCTGGCAACTCCCAAATCTAATCCAGTATGAGGTTCTACCGCAGGGAGTATAGGCTCTCTAGGAAATCATTACCTCTCAGACTCCCCTCTCTGGCCCCAAGCATATTCCTCCAGTCTAGGAGGCTCTAGGTCCAGCCTGCTTAACTGACCCACTAGCATGCAACCCCCTCACTACATCAGCAGGCAGGGAACTCCCAAAATACACACCTTGAGAACACTAGAGGTTCCCAAGGGAAAAGGCATGAAACTCAGCCTTTCTGGGAACCTCAGCCTAAAGCAGGGGTCCTCAAACTGCGGCCCGTGGGCCACATGAGGTGGTGTGATTGTATTTGTTCCCATTTTGTTTTGTTTTGTTTTTTTTTTTACTTCAAAATAAGATATGTGCAGTGTGCATAGGAATTTGTTCATAGTTCTTTTTTTTAAACTATAGTCCGGCCCTCCAAAGGTCTGAGGGACAGTGACTTGGTCCCCTGTTTAAAAAGTTTGAGGATGCCTGGCCTAAAGCATGCTCCCATTAATAGAGGGTTGTTGCGCAACAAAGTCTCAGCTGAACTTGCTTTCCAAATTATGGTGCATATGGGAGGAGGAGGAAAGGAAATATCTGGATTGAAGAAAGTGAGTTTTCTAATCTTGAGTATCACTCTCCCAGAAGGAGTGCCCCGTACAGACTGTTCCAAGCTCTGGGACAACACAAGTTCTCCACATTATTTTATGTTTATCACCATGCCAGAACATGCGGAAACTAGGAAAAGCCAGCAAGCAAATTGGTAGCCTACAACCACTGAGGGCATACAGCAGGAAGAGAGTAAGCTCCTTTACCCATTCACTGAGAGTTGAACCTTTCTAGGTTTAGCTCTCATTGATTTCTCCTCTTTGTAATTTTCTTTCTTCAATGCTTTGAAGTCTTTGTCTATGAGGTCCCAGGCAGGTTCTTCCACCTCTACCTGTGATCTGCACCTGAGATGTATCTTTCCTCCCACCTACTATCAGTTGTATATTTTACATAAATGTATTCATATGCATTATATTTGCATGGCTTTTTGTAGCATAAATTCTCTGCTGTTGAGTAAAGTATGAACTACAGCAGTGCTTCTCAACTTTCCTAATGCTGTGACCCTTTAATACAGTTCCTCATGTTGTGGTGACCCCCTCACATGAGGAGCGGTGTCTCGGTTCCTAAGACACATATTTCCAATGGTCTTAGGTGACCCCTGTAAAAGAGGAAAGGGTTGTTTCATCCCCAAAGGGGTCATGACCCAGAGGTTGAGAACCACTGAACTACAGTAAAAAGACTTGTTTCACATTGTTTCCATTTGTAGGGTTTGTCTGGAATATGAATTTCCTGATGTTGTTTAAGTACTGCAGACTGGGTAAAGGATATGGAGTATTCTTAATATTTGTAGGGTTTTTCAACACTATAAATTATATTGAGTTAGGTTTGACCTATAGTTAAAGGCAAGGAATTACTCCAGTATTAAATAACTGATATCTTCTAAAACTTCTTGACTGGGCAAAGGACATATCACATTCTTTGCATTTGTAGAGTTTTTCCCCTGTACGAATTCTTTGATGTTGTCTAAGGTTTGAGAATCTAGGAAACAATGAGCCACATTCTTCACATTCATAGGGTTTTTCTCCAGTATGAAATAACTGATGTCTTTTAAGACTTGTTGAGTGGGCAAAGGATAAGCCACGTTCTTCACATTTGTGAGTTTTTTCACCCATATGAATTCTCTGATGTACTCTGAGGTTTGAAAATGTAATAAAGGATATGCCACATTCTTCACATCTGTAGGGTTTTTCTCCAGTATGAGTTCTCTGATGTTGAGTCAGGTGTGAAATACGGTTAAAGGCTTTGCTACATTCTTTACATTGTAGGGATTTTCTCCTGTATGAATTATTTGATGTTGAGTCAGGTATGAGCTACAGTAAAAGGCTTTGCCACATTGTTCACATTTGTAACAGTTTTCTTCTTTATGAATTTTCTGATGTTGAGTCAGGTGTGAATGACAGTAAAAGGCTTTGCCACATTTTTCACATTTGTAGGGGTTCTCCCAAATGAATTCTCTGATGTCGAGCAAGTCTTGAAATACAGTTAAAGTCTCTGTCACATTGTTACATTTGTACAGATTTTCTCCAGAAATCTCTGTATGAATTCGCTGATGTTGAGTAAGGCTTGAACTTTGAGCAAAGGCTTTGCCACACTCTGTACATTTGTATGGTTTTTCTCTAGTATGAATTCTCTGATGTTGAGTGAGGCTTGAACTACGGTTAAAGGCTTTGCCACATTCTTTACATTTGTAAGGTTTTTCTCCAGTATGAATTATTTGGTGTTTAATAAGGCTTGAACTACACTTAAAGACTTTACCACATTCTTCACATCTGTAGGTATTTTCTTCACTATGAATTTTCTGATGTTGAGTAAGCCTTAAATTACAGTTAAAAACTTTGCCACATTCTTCACATTTGTAAGGCATTTCTCTTGCATGAATTCTCTGATGTTGAGTAAGGATTGAACTACAGTGAAAGGATTTGCCACATTTTTTACATTTGTATGTTTTTTTCGCCAGTATGAATTCTCTGATGTTGAGTAAGGCTCGAACTATAGTTAAAGGCTTTGCCACGTTCTTTACACTTGTAGGGTTTTTCTCCAGTATGAATTCTTTGATGCAAAATAAGATTTGAGGGAGGAGTAAAGAATGTACTACCTGCTTTTAATTTGTCTGATTTTTCTCCAGTATAAATTTTCAGATGCTGCTGAAGCTGTAAACTTGCGTTAAAGATTTTGCCACATTCTTTAAATTTGCAAAGGTCTTCTTCAATATGGATTATGTTGCATTTTCCTAGATTAGATGACTGACTAGAAACATTCTCACATTCATTACACCTGTATGAGTTGTCCCTAATATGAATTCCCTGATTTTGAGAATGTTCTCCTGATTGAGTTAAAGTACCTACACATTCATTACATTTCCCCTGAATACAGATATCCTCATTGCACATAAGCTTTAAATCTTGATTAAAGTCTTTCTCACATTTTTTATATTTGTATTCTATCTCTGGATATTGAAATTTCTGATACTTCTTAAGGTTTTATCAGGTTCATGGCTTTGGTAATTGCTTTCATCAATATAAATATCTTGGTAATTATTTAGAGTAGAGTTGTAGATAAAGGATATCAAAGTTCTACCAGATATGTAATGTTTTTCCCAATTATCTTTTCCCTGGCAGGAAGTAAGCAATGATGACTGAGTATACACCTTACCATACTGATCGCAGTTGTATACTTTGGCACAAAATGTTATTATTTGTTGGTGAAAGAATACTAAACTTTTAACAAAGGACTCATCAAATTTATCACACTTAGAAATATTTTCTTCAATTTTCTTTCTTTCTTTTTTTTTTTTTTGTAGAGACAGAGTCTCACTGTACCGCCTTCGGGTAGAGTGCTGTGGTGTCACACGGCTCACAGCAACCTCTAACTCTTGGGCTTACGCAATTCTCTTGCCTCAGCCTCCCAAGCAGCTGGGACTACAGGCGCCCACCACAATTTTCTTCAATTTTCAATCTCAGGGCTTCAGAATTATTTGATTGAATACTTGATCCAACTGCATATTCAACATTCTGGGTTTCTCTGAGGCTTTCCAAACACTGGTCGTTGCTTCCTTTATTATGTAGTGCTGAAAATAAACGCAGATATACCTTAAATGGCATGTTCACTACAGTGAGAAGAAAGATGAGTAACTATTACAACAACAGAAACAAAAGAATATATGAGTTTTACCATCAAAGATGAAGGGCTCTTAAGAAGAAACAGGCAAACCTTTAAAGTTGACAAATATGCAGAGTACCTGTAAGAAGATACATTCTACAAACATGTTGGAGAAGTGATCAGAATATCCAGTGTGGCTGTACTGTGACAAATTTGTTTCTACATAAATCCATTCCCCACCCATGTACCCCCACTTTGGTGGTAGAGATCAAGAAACCCTCTGGGAGGGAGGCACCTGTGGCTCAGTGAGTAGGGCGCCGGCCCCATATGCCAAGGGTGGCGGGTTCAAACCCAGCCCCAGCCAAACTGCAAACAAAAAAATAGCCGGGCGTTGTGGTGGGCACCTGTAGTCCCAGCTGCTTAGGAGGCTGAGGCAAGAGAATCACGTAAGCCCAAGAGTTAGAGGTTGCTGTGAGCCATGTGACGCCATGGCACTCTACCCAAGGGCGGTACAGTGAGACTCTGTCTCTACAAAAAAAAGAAAAAAGAAAAAAAGAAACCCTCTGGGAGCTACAGGTTCCTTCTAAATCTTGGGGAACTCAGGTACTCCACCTGGGGGACCAGGGTCTAAACACAAACACAAAAATACATTATTCCAGGGTGCTCACTAACACAAGAATCAATCAATAACTGGGAGAACAATGACATAGCCCTCCAAAGTGTCTTCCAACTCAAAGAAACACAGTGAGATAAATTCACACTCACAAGTACCACCTCCCATCACCAAGACTAAGCAGGAGACCTAACATACTACACATAGTTGAGAAAAGGGGAAAACAGGTCAGAGGTATGCCAAGAGGTTTGTTAAACTTGCTAGAGAAACCCATACACAACTGAGAACCAGAACTCTTCTACATGATACACTCAGGGACTGGTATTTGGGGTTCTACATGATACACTCAGGGACTGGTATTTGAGGTCTCAAAAACAGACCTACCACATTTAGCACCTAAAACAGAAGTGCACAGATTCATAAATCAAATACACTCAATCTAAACAAAATTGTAAACAGCAGCACCATAAGAACCAGGGAATTAAACATCCCACTGACAGAACAGGACAGATCCTCCAAACAGAAAACAAGAAACAAAACAATATACACAAAGAAAGCTCTACAATTAATGGAACTAACAGATACTTACAGAACATTCATTCTATCCCAAACCACTGACTATATATAAATACACATTCTTGTCATCATCTCATGGAACATTCTCTAAAATAGATTGCATCCTAGACAATAGCCTCAACAAATATTAAAATGTAGAAATTATGCCATGAATTTTCTTAGGCCAGACTGGAATAAAATTAGAAAACATTTCTAATAGAAACAACATCCCTACATAAAGTCATGGAAACTAAACAACTTATTGCTGAATGATAGTTGGGTTAGTTATTAAAATGGTGGGATACAACAAAAGTAGATATAAGGGAAAAACTCATAGCCTTACACATGCCCTCATCCAAAAGACAGAAAGATCACAAATCAACAATCTAATGAATCATCTCAAGGAACTAGAAAAGAAGAGCAAACCAATCTCAAACACAGCAGAAGAAAAGAAATAATCAAGATCCATGTAAAACTAAGTGAAATTGAGAACAAAAGAACTATACAAGAAGATTAATAAAGTAAAAACTTGGTTATTTGAAAAAATAAACAAAATTGTGAAGCCCCTTGTTAGATTAACCAGAAACTGAAAAGAAAAGCTCTAATAAGTTCAAGTAAAAATGGGGAGGGAAAATTACAAATGATATCACAGAAATACAAAACATTATCTCAGAATACTATAAAAAATCTCTATGCTCACAAATTTGAAAATGTGGAGGAAATATGGACAAATTCTTCAAAACACACCATTTCCCAGGCTCAATCAGGAAGAAATAAAACTTTGGAATAGACCAATACCAGGCACCGAAATTGAAGAAGCTATAAAAAAAACTTTCAACAGGCTCGGTGCCCGTAGCTCAGTGAGTAGGGCATCTGCCACATACACCAAGGCTGGCGGGATCCAGCCTGGCCCGGGCCTGGTAAACAACAATGACAACTGCAACCAAAAAATAGCCTGATATTGTGGCATTTGCCTGTAGTCCCAGCTACTTGGGAGGCTGAGGCAAGAGAATTGCTTAAGACCAAGAGTTTGAGGCTGCTGTGAGCTGTGATGCCATAGCACTCTACTGAGGGTGACATAGTGAGATTCTGTCTCAAAAAGAGAAAAAAAAAATCTTTCAACAAAAAAAAGTACCAGACCAGCCAGATGAGGTGGTTCACACCTATAATCCTAGCATTCTGGGAGACCGAGGCAGGTGAATTGCCTGAGCTCACAGGTTCGAGACCAACCTAAGCCACAGTGAGACCTCATCTCTAAAAATAGCTGGACATTGTGGCAGCCATCTGTAGTCCCAGCTACTTGGGAGGTTGAGGCAAAAGAATTGCTTGAGCCCAAGAGTTTGAGGTTGCTGTGAGCAATGATGCCACAGCACACTACCAAGGGCAATAAAGTGAGACTCTGTCTCAAAAAAGACAAAAAGCAAAAAACAAATCTATAAATGTAATTCACTACATAAATAGATGCAAAAACAAAGACCATATGATCCTTTCAACTGATATAGAAAAAGTACTTTACAAAATTCAGCATCTGGTTGGGTGCTGTGGCTCACGGCTATAATCCTAGCACTCTGGGAGGCTGAGGTGGGAGGCTTGCCTGAGCTCAAGAGTTCGAGGCCAGCCTGAGCAAGAGTGAGACCCCGTCTCTGAAAAACAGCTCGACACTGTGGTAAGCACCTGTAATTCCAGCTACTTGAAAGACTGAGGCAAGAGGATCATTTGTGCCCAAGAGATTGAGGTTGCTATTCTGTGAACTATAACACCACAACACTCTCCCAAGAGTGACAAAGTAAGATTCTATCTCAAAAAAAAAAAAAATCAGCACCCTTTTGTGATAAGAACACCTAACAACACTGGCATATATGCAACATAGCTCCAAATTATAAAGGCCATATATGACAACCCCACAGCCAAAATCATATTAAATAGGAAAAACTGAAATTAAGGTTGGCCACTTTCCTCTATTCAACATAGTGCTGGAAGTCCTAGCCAGAACAATCAGGCAAGAGAAGAAAATCAAGGCTAATCAAATGGAGGAAAGAAGAAGTCTAACTATTGCTCTTTCCTGATGATATGATCTATATCTAGGAATCCACAATGACTCAAACAAGAGACTTATGGAATTGATAAATAAATTCAGCAAATATCAGGCTACATAATCAATGTACCCAAATCAGTAGCTTTCATATATGCCAACAATAGTAAAAACTGAGAATCAATCAAAGACACAAAACCTTTCAGAGTAGCAACAAATAAAATACCTAGGACTATACTTCAATGACTTCTACAGAGAGAACTATGAAACACTGAAGAAAGAAACTGCAGAGAATATAGACGATGACAAAACATGTTAAGCTCATGGGCTGGCATAATCAATATTGTTAAAAGGGCTATACTACCCAAAGTGATTTACAGATTCAATGTATTCCCCCTTAAAATATCAACATTTTTTGCACATCTAGAAAAAATAGTTCTATCCTTCATATGAAATCAGAAAAAAACCTAAATACCCAATGCAACATCATGTAATAAGACCCAAGTGGGAGGCATCACCTTACCAGACTTCAAGCTATTCTACAAGGCTATAGTGCACTTATACACTGTTGGTGAGACTGAAAACTACTACAACCTCTCTGGAAAAATTGTATGGAGACACCACAAGGAACTTAAAAGACCTACCATTTGATCCAGCAATCCCACTGCTTGGTATATGTCTGAAAGTGAAAAAGGTCATTTTATAAAATGACCCCTGTAAGCAGGGCTTTGTGCCTCATGCCTGTAATTCTAGGACTCTGGGAAGCTGAGGCAGGTGGATCACTTGAGCTCAGGAGATGGAGACCAGCCTAAGCAACAGCCAGACAACAGTGCTCTACCAAGGGCAAGAAAAGTGAGACTCCGTCTCAAAAAACAAAACAAATATATAAGTAAAAGAGGGGAAGGAAGGAGAAGAAAGGAGAGGAGAGCAGAGGAGAGGAGAGGGAAGAAAAAACAAAAGGCTGGCTTGGCACCCATAGCACAGTGGCTACAGCTCCAGCCCATATACACTGAGGCTTGTGGATTTGAACCCAGCCCGGGACAGCTAGAACAGCAATGACAACTACAACAACAACAAAAACAACAAAAACAGCCAGGCTTTGTTGTGGGGACCTGTAGTCCAGCTACTAGGGATACTGAGGCAAGAGAATCGCTTAAATGCAACAGTTTGAGCTCGCTGTGAGATGTGACACCACGGCACTCTAACAAGGGCGAAATAGTGAGATTCTAAAAAAAAAAAAGACACTGGCACTCAGATGTTCATAGGAGCAAAATTCACAATCTCAAAAACACACAGAAACAATTGAAGTTCCTACCAATACATGAATCAACTAATGAAATGTGGCACATGCATACCCTGGAGTACTATTCGGCCATTTTTTTCTTTGAGACAGCCTCAAACTGTCACCCTGAGTAGAGTGCCGTGGCATCACAGCTCACAGCAACCTCCAACTCCTGGGCCCAAGCGATTCTCTGGCCTCTACTTCCCAAGTAGCTGGGATTATAAGTGTCTGCAACAGCACCAGGATATTTTATTGTTACAGTTGTCATTGTTGTTTAGCAGGACCGGGCTGGGTTTGAAACTGACAGCCCCCGTGTATGTGGCTGGCACTCTAACCAGTGAGCTACAGGCACTGAACCTGTTTTCACATCTTGTCCATTGTAAATTAAGCTGCAGAAAAACAATTTAGTGCAAATGTCTTTGTGATGAAATTATTTTTTTCTTCTGGGTAGATGCCTAGTAGTGGGGTTATGGGATCCAATGGAAGGTATATTTTGAGTTCTTTGAGGATTCTCCATATTTCTTTCCAAAGAGGCTGTATTAGTTTGCAATCCCACCAACAGTGTAAAAGGGTTCCCTTCTCTCCACATCCACACTAGCATCTGCAGCTTTGAGACTTTGCAACGTGTGGTATACTCACTGTCATTAGATTTGCATTTCTCTGATGATTAGGGACAATAACCACTTTTTCAGGTTGTTGGCCATTCATTTGTCTTCTTCAAAGAAGGTTCTATTCATGTCTCTTTGTCCAGTGATAGAAGTGTCTGTTCTCTTTTTTGTTGATTGCGTTATCTGTAGGTTCTAGTTATCAACCTTTTGTCAGATTAGTACATGCAAATATCTTCTCGCATTCTGAAGGTTGTTATTTGCTTTAATTGTTGTGTCTTTGGCTGAGCAGAAGATTTTCAGCTTAATTAAGTCCCATTGTTTATTTTTGTTGTTGCAATTGCCAGTGAAGTCTTCATAAAATCTTTCCATAGGCCAACGTCATCAAAAGTTTTTCCAATGCTTTCTTCTTAGATTTTTACCATTTCATGTCTTAGGTTTAAGTCTTTCATCCATCTTGAGTCAATTTTTGTAAGTAGTGAAAGCTGCAGGTCCAGTTTCAGTCTTTTACATGTGGTCAACCAGTTCTCCAAGCACCATTTATTGAATAGGGATTCTTTTCCCCAGTACATGCTTTTGTTTGGTTTATCAGGATCAGATGCTAGAAAAGATTGGTTTTATCTCTTGGTTTCCTATTTGGTTCCATATGTCTATGCCACTATTTTGTGCCAATACCATGCTGGGTTTTTTTTTGAGACAGAGACTCTTTTGTTGCCCTCAGTAGAGTGCCATGGCATTACAGCTTACAGAAAACTCAAAGTCTTGGGCTCAAGCAATTCTCTTGCCTCAGCCTCCCAAGTGGCTGGGACTATAGGAACCTGGCTATTTTTAGAGATGAGGCCTCGCTGTGGCTCAGGCTGGTCTCGAACTCATACGTTCAGGCGATCCATCCACCTCTGCCTCCCTGAGTGCTAGGATTACAGGTGTGAGTCACTGTGCCTGGCCTTAACATGCTGTTTTGATCACTGTGGACTTGTAATATAAACTGAGTATGGTAGAGTGTTGCCTCAGCTTTGTATTTATTACTAAGACTTGCCTTGCCTATACAGGTATTTTCCTGGTTGCACACAAAATAAATACTATTTTTTACAGTTCTTCAAAGTGTCATCTTGGTATTTTAATGAGGATTGCATTAAATTTGTACATTGCTTTGGGTAGTATAGACATTTTAACAATGTCGATTCTTCCCAGCCAAGAGCATTGTGTATTCTTCCATTAGTTAGTGTCTTCTGCTATTTCTTTTCTTAGGGTTTCATAATTCTCTTTGTAAAGATCCTTCACCTTCTTTGTTAGGTATATTTTAGGTTTTTTTTTTTTTATTGTTGGGGATTCATTGAGGGTACAATAAGCCAGGTTACACTGATTGCAATTGTTAGGTAAAGTCCCTCTTGCAATCGTGTCTTGCCCCCATAAAGTGTGACACACATCATGGCCCCACCCCCCTCCCTCCTTCCCTCTATCTGCTTCCCTCCCATAACCTTAATTGTCATTAATTGTCCTCATATCAAAATTGAGTATATAGGATTCATGCTTCTCCATTCTTGTGATGCTTTACTAAGAATAATGTCTTCCGCTTCCATCCAGGTTAATACAAAGGATGTAAAGTCTCCATTTTTTTTTAATGGCTGAAGAGTATTCCATGGTATACATATACCACAGCTTGTTAATCCATTCCTGGGTTAGTGGGCATTTAGGCTGTTTCCACATTTTGGCGATTGTAAATTGAGCAGCAATAAACAGTCTAGTCCAAGTGTCCTTAGGATAAAAGGATTTTTTTCCGTCTAGGTAGATGCCCAGTAATGGGATTGCAGGATCAAATGGGAGGTCTAGCTTGAGTGCTTTGAGGTTTCTCCATACTTCCTTCCAGAAAGGTTGTACTAGTTTGCAGTCCCACCAGCAGTGTAAAAGTGTTCCCTTCTCTCCACATCCATGCCAGCATCTGCAGTTTTGAGATTTTGTGATGTGGGCCATTCTCACTGGGGTTAGATGATATCTCAGGGTTGTTTTGATTTGCATTTCTCTAATATATAGAGATGATGAACATTTTTTCATGTGTTTGTTAGCCATTCGTCTGTCATCTTTAGAGAAAGTTCTATTCATGTCTCTTGCCCATTGATATAAGGGATTGTTGGCTTTTTCCATGTGGATTAATTTGAGTTCTCTATAGATCCCACTTACGAAGCTTTTGTCTGATTGAAAATATGCAAATATCCTTTCCCATTGTGTAGGTTGCCTCTTTGCTTTGGTTGTTGTCTCCTTAGCTGTACAGAAGCTTTTCAGTTTAATGAAGTCCCATTTGTTTATTTTTGTTGTTGTTGCAATTGCCATGGCAGTCTTCTTCATGAAGTCTTTCCCCAGGCCAATATCTTCCAGTGTTTTTCCTATGCTTTCTTGGAGGATTTTTATTGTTTCATGCCTTCAGTTTAAGTCCTTTATCCATCTTGAATCAATTTTTGTGAGTGGGGAAAGGTGTGGGTCCAGTTTCAGTCTTTTACATGTAGACATCCAGTTCTCCCAACACCATTTATTGAATAGGGAGTCTTTCCCCCAAGGTAAGTTCTTGTTTGGTTTATCAAAGATTAGGTGGTTGTAAGATGTTAGTTTCATTTCTTGGTTTTCAATTCGATTCCAAGTGTCTATGTCTCTGTTTTTGTGACAGTACCAGGCTGTCTCAAGCACTATGGCTTTGTAGTACAGACTAAAATCTAGTATGCTGATGCCCCCAGTTTTATTTTTGTTACAGAGAACTGCCTTAGCTATACGGGGTTCTTTCTGGTTCCATACAAAACACAGAATCATTTTTTCCAAATCTTGAAAGTACGATGTTGGTATTTTGATAGGAATGGCATTAAATAGGTAGATTGCCTTGGGAAGTTAAGACATTTTAACAATGTTGATTCTTCCCATCCATGAGCATGGTATGTTCTTCCATTTGTTAATATCCTCTGCTATTTCCTTTCTGAGGATTTCATAGTTTTCTTTATAGAGGTCCTTCACCTCCTTCGTTAGGTATATTCCTAGGTATTTCATTTTCTTTGAGACTATGGTGAAGGGAGTTGTGTCCTTAATTAGCTTCTCATCTTGACTGTTATTGGTGTACACAAAGGCTACTGACTTGTGGACATTGATTTTATATCCTGAAACATTACTGTATTTTTTGATGACTTCTAGGAGTCTTGTGGTTGAGTCTTTGGGATTCTCTAAGTATAAGATCATGTCGTCAGCAAAGAGGGAGAGTTTGACCTCCTCTGCTCCCATTTGGATTCCCTTTATTTCCTTGTCTTGCCTAATTGTATTGGATAGAACTTCCAGCACTACGTTGAATAGTAAAGGTGACAGAGGACAACCTTGTCTGGTTCCATTTCTAAGAGGAAAAGCTTTCAGTTTTACTCCATTCAGTAAAATATTGGCTGTGGGTTTGTAATAGATAGCTTCAATCAGGTTTAGAAATGTGCCACCTATGCCTATACTCTTCAGTGTTCTAATTAGAAAAGGATGCTGGATTTTATCAAATGCTTTTTCTGCATCTATTGAGAGGATCATGTGATCTTTATTTTTGCCTCTGTTAATATGGTGGATAACGTTTATAGACTTGCGTATGTTAAACCAGCCTTGCATCCCTGGGATGAAGCCTACTTGATCATGATGAATCACTTTTTTGATGATAAGCTGTAATCTATTGGCTAGGATTTTGTTGAGAATTTTTGCGTCTATGTTCATGAGTGAGATTGGTCTGAAATTCTCCTTTTTGTTTGGGTCTTTTCCTGGTTTTGGTATCAGGGTGATGTTTGCTTCATAGAATGTGTGGGGGAAGATTCCTTCTTCCTGAATTTTTTGGAATAATTTCTGCAGTACAGGAATAAGCTCTTCCTTGAAGGTTTGATAGAATTCTGGAGTGAAGCCATCTGGACCAGGGCATTTTTTGCTTGGAAGCTTTTCTATTGTTTCTTTGATCTCAGTGCTTGAAATTGGTCTGTTCAGGAGCTGTATTTCTTCCTGGCTGAGTCTAGGGAGAGGGTGTGATTCCAAATATTGATCCATTTCTTTCACATTGTCAAATTTCTGGGCATAGAGTTTCTGGTAGTATTCAGAGATGATCTCTTGTATCTCTGCGGGATCAGTTGTTATTTCCCCTTTATCATTTCTGATTGAGGTTACTAGAGATTTTACTTTTCTATTCCTCGTTAGTCTGGCCAATGGTTTATCTATTTTATTTATTTTTTCAAAAAACCAACTCCTTGTTTCATTAATTTTCTGAATGATTCGTTTGTTTTCCATCTCATTGATCTCTGATTTGATTTTGGATATTTCTTTTCTTCTACTGAGTTTAGGCTTAGATTGTTCTTCTTTTTCCAATTCCATAAGATCTCTTGTGAGATTGTTGATGTTCTCTCTTTCTGTTTTTCGAATGTAGGCATCTAAAGTGATGAATTTTCCTCTCAAAACTGCTTTTGCAGTATCCCACAGGTTTTGGTAGCTTATGTCTTCATTGTTATTATGCTCAAGGAAGTTAATGATTTCCTGTTTCATTTCTTCCGTCACCCATCTGTTATTCAACAGAAGATTGTTTAGTTTCCATGCCTTTGTGTGGGGTCGAGCATTTTTGTTAGAGTTGAGTTCCACCTTCAGGGCCTTATGGTGTGAGAAGATACAAGGTAAAATTTCAATTCTTTTGATTCTTTTGTTATTTGTTTTGTGTCCCAGGATATGATCAATTTTGGAGAATGTTCCATGGGGTGATGAGAAGAATGTATATTCTTTATCTTTGGGATGGAGTGTTCTATATGCGTCTATCAAGCACAATTGTTCTAGGGTCTCATTTAAGTCTCTTATATCCTTGTTTAATTTCTGTTTAGAGGATCTTTCCAGCTCTGTAAGAGGAGTATTAAGGTCCCCAGTTATTATGGTATTATCAGATATCATATTGCTCAGACTGGGTAAGGTCTGTTTCAAGAATCTGGGAGCATTTAAATTGGGTGCATAGATATTTAGAATTGAAATGTCTTCTTGTTGTATTTTTCCCTTGACCAATATAAAGTGACCATCTTTGTCTTTTTTGACTTTAGTTGCTTTAAATCCACATGTATCTGAAAATAAGATTGCAACTCCTCTTTTCTTCTGAATTCCATTTGCCTGAAAAATTGTCTTCCAACCCTTGACTCGGAGCTTTAATTTGTCTTTTGAAGCCAGGTGTGTTTCTTGCAGACAGCAAATGGATGGCTTGTGTTTTTTAATCCAGTCAGCCAATCTATGTCTCTTCAGTGCGGAATTCGAGCCATTAACGTTTATTGAGTTAATTGATAAGTGTGGTAGTATTCTATTCATCTTATTTTGTGAGAGTCCATTGCTTAGTTTTATCTTTTGCATCAGTGTGGAGGTTTGGTTCTGTCCTTTAATTTCTAAGTTCTTACTTTGCTGCTGATCCATTGTGGTGGTCAGTGTGCAGAACAGGTTGAAGTATTTCCTGTAGAGCTGGTCTTGTTGTGGCGAATTTCCTCAATGTTTGTATGTCCGTAAATGATTTGATTTCTCCTTCAATTTTGAAGCTTAGCTTAGCAGGGTACAGAATTCTGGGCTGGAAATTGTTCTGTTTAAGTAGATTAAAGGTAGATGACCATTGTCTTCTTGCTTGGAAAGTTTCATTAGAGAAGTCTGCAGTCACTCTGATGGATTTTCCCCTGTAGGTCAACTGGAGCTTACTCCTGGAAGCTTGCAGAATCTTTTCTTTTGTCTTGACTTTGGACAGGTTCATCACAATGTGTCTTGGAGAAGCTCAGTTAGAGTTGAGGCCACCTGGGGTCCGATAGCCCTCTGAAAGCAGTGTGTCAGAATCTTTGGTGATGTTTGGGAAATTTTCATTTATAGTATTCTCTAGTATGGCTTCCATTCCTCTGGGGCATTCTTCTTCCCCTTCTGGAATTCCTATAACTCGTATGTTGGAACGCTTCATAAAGTCCCATAATTCTGACAGTGAACGTTCTGCTTTCTCTCTCTTCTTTTCTGCCTCTTTTACTATCTGAGTTATCTCAAAAACTTTGTCTTCTACGTCTGAAATTCTTTCTTCTGCATGGTGTAACCTGTTGCTGATACTTTCCATTGCATCTTTAAGTTCCCTGATTGTTTCATTTCCTTCAGCTCTGCTATATCCTTTTTATATTCTTCATATCGTTCATCTCTGATTTGATTCTATTTTTGGATTTCCTTTTGGTTATTTTCCACTTTATTAGCAGTTTCCTTCATTGTTTCCACCATTTCTTTCATTGTTTTCAACATGTGTATTCTAAATTCCCTTTCTGTCATTCCTAACATTTCTGTATAGGTGGAATCCTCTGCAGTAGCTACGTCATGATCCCTTGGCGGGGTTGTTCTGGGCTGGTTCTTCATGTTGCCTGGAGTTTTCTGCTGATTCTTCCTCATGGGTGATTTCTTTTATCTGTTTCCTTGCCCTAATTTTCCTTTCACTTCCTCTTGCTCTTTAAGTTCTCGTGCCTGTGGACTAAGGGTTACAGGACCAGTAGTGTGAGAAGGTTTAAAAGGAAAAAAGGGATGAAAGAAAGCAGGACCGAGTGATAAGAAAAAAAAAGAAAAATAGAGAAAGGAGAGGGGGTGGGTAAGAGGAATATTGACAAAAAGAAGAGAGGCACAGAAAGAGGGAGACAGAGCAATATAGGTGTACAGTAGGGTACTTTGATACAACCTTCAAAAAAAAAACCACCTTCTGGGGGTGCCCAGTTGGGTGCTTCCCTTGAGGTCAGCAGCTCTTTGCTAACCTGATCAGACACAGTACCCCACCTCCACCAAGTAGAGAGGAAAGACAAAAATGCTATAAATCAAACCAAAACAAGCAAACAGAAAACTTTACAGGATAAAATTGGCTGGAAAAAACAAATAATAGTGGTAGAAACACTAACAAAAATGAAGTTCTAATTATTGAAATTGGCAGCAATGGGAAATTATAATTAAACTAGAAAAATTGAGAAAGAAAAAGGATCTGTATGGAAAAGGTTGAACTTAAAAAACAAAACAACAATCAACAACATCAAAATAAACAAAAAAAAACAACCAAACCAAAAAAAAAAAAAAACACAACCAAAAACAAAGCAGTATGTATATGTTATTGAATAGTGTCTGGGCAACACGTGGTCTTCTGGGGTATGAGATGTTAATCACAGTTCTGATACGACTGGAGGCTGCTAGTTTCTCAAACCCCAGCAGGTAGACACCCTAAATCTCTCTTCAGCCCACTTAAAAGGCACTTTGAACTTATTCACTTACTGAGCAGAAGCTTTCTCAGGGAAGTGCTTGTCGCTGGAATCACTGCTGAAGTGGCTATCCACTTACCCTGTGTGTCAAAACTGGTCTCCCTCTGCCCCCGAGGGTTAGGGCTGCAAGGCGGCTCAGACCCCACCTTTAGGCTACTTGGTCGCTGGGTTACCAGCTCCCACCCAATTCCAGCTCTGCGACCCTGAGGGCGGAGCTTGCCGGGGCAGATCGCTCACAATGTCTGCCTGTGACCCAGAGCCAAATACTATTAGCTCCGTCTGGCTCAGCGGCTCAGACTGGGACCCTAGACAAAGGCCAAAGTTCTCCGCACTCCCGCTCAGGCTCTCCCCAAGGCAGTTCAGCTGAGTGCCAAGTCCAAAGACACCAAAACAGTTCACAAGTTTGCTGCCTCGCTGCTACTAAACTTACAGTTGCAGGCGGGTTTAGACGGATTGAACACACGCGACCACTTGCCGGTTTTCCACTGTTTCAGTCCTCCTCTTGGGGTCCAGAAGTCTCTCGCTGACTCCCTGTATCCTCTCAGGGGTGATGATAGGCAGATCCCACCAGCCAGAGATGCCTGGAGTCCTATATCCCCAGACTCACGCTGTCCAGATGCAAGGAAGCTGCTACTCGGCTGCCATCTTGCTCCGCCTCTCATTAATATAGATTTTTAAAATAAATATTTTAAAATTAAATATCTATCAGGAAAAGACCCATCTAAAAAGGAGAATTTCAGACCAATTTCACTAATGAGTATAGATGCAAAAATTCTCAACAAAATCTTAGCCAATAGATCATAGCTTATCATCAAAAAAATCATACATCATGATCAAGTAGGTTTCATCTCAGGGATTCAAGGCTGGTTTAATATACACAAGTCTATAAATGTTATTCACTATATTAACAGAAGTAAAACCAAAGACTATATGATCCTCTCAACAGACACAGAAAAAGCATTTGATAAAATCCAGCATCCTTTTCTAATTAGAACTCTGAGGAGTATAGGCATAGGTGGTACATTTCTTAAACTGATTGAAGCTATCTATGACAAAGCCACAGCTAATATTTTAGTGAATGGAGTAAAACTGAAAGCTTTCCCTCTTAGAACTGGAACCAGACAAGGTTGTCCTCTGTCACCATTACTATTCAACATAGTGCTGGAAGTTCTAGCCAATATAATTAGACAAGACAAGAAAATAAAGGGCATCCAAATTGGAGAAGAGGAGGTCAAACTCTCCCTCTTTGCTGATGATATGATCTTATACTTAGAGAACCCTAAAGACTCAACCACCAGACTCTTAGAAGTCGTTAAAAAATAGAGTAATGTTTCAGGATATAAAAGCAATGTTCACAAGTCAGTTGCTTTTGTATACACCAACAACAGCCAAGATGAGAGGTTAATTAAAGAAACAACTCCCTTCACCATAGTCCCAAAGAAAATGAAATACTTAGGAATATATCTAACAAAAGAAGTGAAGGACCTCTGTAAAGAAAATTGTGAAAACTTAAGAAAGGAAATAGCAGAGGACTTTAATAAATGGAAGAACATACCATGCTCATGGTTGGGGAGAATCAACATTGTTAAAATGTCTATAATTCCCAGAGCAATTTACCAATTCAACATCATCCCTATTAAAATACCAACATCCTATTTTCAAGACTTGGAAAAAATGATTCTGCATTTTGTATGGAAACAGAAAAAAAACCGTATAGCTAAGACAGTTCTTAGTAATAAAAACAAAGCCAGGGGTATCACCATACCAGATTTTAGACTGTACTACAAGGCCATAGTGGTCAAGACAGCATAGGACTGGCACAAAAATAGAGACATAGACATTTGGAATTGAACAGAAAACCAGGAAATGAAACCATCAACTTACAGCCACCTAATCTTCGATAAACCTAACAAGAACGTCCACTGGGGGAGACTCCCTATTCAGTAAATGGTCCTGGGAGAATTGGATATCCACATGTAAAAGACTCCACTCACAAAAATTGGTTCAAGATGGATAAAGAACTTAAATTTAAGGCATGAAACAATAAAAATCCTCAAAGAAAGAATAGGAAAAACACTGGAGGATATTGGCCTGGGGAAAGACTTCATGAAGAAGACTCCATGGCAATAGCAACAACAACAAAAATAAACAAATGGGATTTAATTAAACTGAAAAGCTTCTGTACAGCCAAGGAGACAACAACCAAAGCAAATAGACAACCTACCCAATGGGAAAGGTATTTGCATATTTTGAATCAGACAAAAGCTTAGTATCTAGGATCTATACAGAACTTCAATTAATCCACAAGGAAAAAACCAACAATCCCATACATCAATGGGGAAGAGGATGAACAGAACCTGTTCTAAAGAAGACAGACGAATGGCCAGCAAACACATGAAAAAATGCTCATCGTCCCTAATTATTAGAGAAATGCAGATTAAAACCACCCTGAGATATCATCTAACCCCAGCAAGAATGGCCTATATCACAAAATCTCAAACGGCAGATGCTGGCGCAGATGTGGTGAGAAAGGAACACTTTTACACTGCTGGTGGGACTGCAAACTAATACAACCTTTTTGGAAGGAAGTATAGAGAAACCTCAAAGAACTCAACCTAGACCTCCCATTTGATCCTGCAATCCCATTTATCCAGAAGAAAAAAAACCTTTTATTATAAACATACTTGTACTAGGCTGTTTATTGCAGTCCAATTTACAATCACTAAAATGTGGAAACAGCCTATATGCCCTTCAACCCAGGAATAGATTGGCAAGCTGTGGTATAGGTACACCATGGAATATTATTCAGCCATTAAAAAATGGAGATTTTGCAGCATTTGTACTAACCTGGATGGAGGTGGAACACATTATCCTTAGTGAAGCATCACAGGAATGGAGAAGTATTCATTCTATGTATTCAACTTTGATATGAGGACAATTAATGACAATGACATGGTGGGGCATGGGGGAAGGGGCAAGCAGACAGAGAAAGAAAGAGGGGGTGGGGGTAACAAAAGGGAAAAAAAGTAAAAAGAAAATAGTGACTAATTCTCACATAAATTGGATTTCATTTTGACTAAAGTACATTACTTAAAAATTAATTTTTACTTCAACTTTTTGTTTTGTTTTGTTTTTTTGAGGCAGAGCCTCAAGCTGTCACCCCGGGTAGAGGGCCATGCATCACAGCTCACAGCAACCTCCAACTCCTGGGCTCAGGTGATTCTCCTGCATCTGCCTCCCAAGTAGCTGGGACTACAGGCACCTGCCACAAGGCCGGGCTATTTTTTGTTTGCAGCTGTCATTGTTGTTTGGTGGGCCCGGGCTGGATTTGAACCCGCCAGTTCAGGTGTATGTGGCTGGTGCCTTAGCCGCTTGAGCCACAGGTGCCAAGCCTCAACTTGTTAATATGATGTTTAGGATACAGGATACTGCTTCCTCATTTATAAGTGAATTATATTTGTAATTTCCCCTTTACAATAATATATTTTTTTCTAATTTTAATATCAGGTGTATCCAGATTAAGTAGAATGATTTTGAAGTATTTCTTCTTTTTCTATTGTCTGTAAGATCTGGCATGATCGATTTTTTGAAATTATCTTTTATCTTTATTTATAAATATTAGTTGTCTATTCTTTGATACTTTGGGAAAAAACTAATAAGAAGTAGTTAATTGATGACTCCATACTGAACCTCAGAGTCAAAGCATTCTATAATAGACATACTCTTATTTGACAATGCGAGTGTTATTTTCTTTGCATTACTATTATTATTATTGGTTAATACTTTGTGTCAGCAATCATCTCATTTCTTTTCTGAATGTATTTGTCTTTGTTCGTTCTTTGAGAGGTTTTTGTTTATGGTCCCTATCTTAAACATTGTTATCGTTGTTAAAGTTTAAGCCTTTTTAATTTTGTGAAGGCAAAAAGTGGAAGCCTAATGAACACATGTATATGTGAAAATAAAAAAAAAATAAATAAAATTAAATATCTAATTGAACATTTAATGTGTAATTTAATATTTAATTAAAGGGAGTAGATTTAGTGTGATAAAATTCCAGAGTCTCAATTTCCATAGAATTGCCTTTAAAACCTTCATAAGACTGGAAATAAATAAAACAGAAAATTGGCTCAGCGCCTGTGGCTCAAGCGGCTAAGGCACGAGCCATATACACCTGAGCTGGCGGGTTCGAATCCAGCCCGGACCCGCCAAACAACAATGATGGCTGCAACCAAAAAATAGCCAGGGGGGGTGGCGCCTGTGGCTCAGTCGGTAAGGCGCTGGCCCCATATACTGAGGGTGACGGGTTCAAACCCAGCCCTGGCCAAACTGCAACCAAAAAATAGCCGGGTGTTGTGGCAGGCGCCTGTAGTCCCAGCTACTTGGGAGGCTGAGGCAGGAGAATCGCTTAAGCCCAGGAGTTGGAGGTTGCTGTAAGCTGTGTGACGCCACGGCACTCTACCGAGGGCCATAAAGTGAGACTCTGTCTCTACAAAAAAAAAATAGCCAGGCGTTGTGGCAGGCGCCTATAGTCCCAGCTACTTGGAAGAGTGAGGCTGGAGAATCGTTTGGGCCCAGGAGTTGGAGGTTGCTGTGAGCTGTGATGCCACAGCGCTCTACCCAGGGTGACAGCTTGAGGCTCTGTCTGAAAAAAAATAAAATAAAATAAAAAATAAAACAGAAAATATTTAACATCTGTGTACAGTATGCCTGAGACATCTGAACCAAATATTACTATGCCCATCCTTACGTTCATATACTTCTGACTTAAGGCAAAAACAGAACATAAAAAAACAGTTGAAGACAGAAGCAGTCAGAATTTTTCACAGATTTTCCCAAGACCCCCAAAGCAATGGAAAAGCAAGCCTGGTGCTTTCACTCATACCCGTAATTCTAGCATTCTGGGAGGTGGAGACAGGAGGATTGCTTGACAGGAGCTGGAGACCAACCTAGCTAAAAACGATACCCAGTATCTTCTTTTTTTTTTTTTTTTTTTTTTTGTAGAGACAGAGTCTCACTTTATGGCCCTCAGTAGATTGCCATGGCCTCACACAGCTCACAGCAACCTCCAACTCCTGGGCTTAAGCGATTCTCTTGCCTCAGCCTCCCGAGTAGCTGGGACTACAGGCGCCCGCCACAACGCCCGGCTATTACCAGTATCTTCTTAAAGAAAGACGTTGTGGCAGGCACCAGTAGTCTCAGCCTCATGGAAGCTGAGGCAGGAAGATCAGCTGAACCCAGAGTTTGAGGTTGCTGTGAGCTAGGCTGACTCCAGGGCACTTTGGCCTGACTAAAAGAGTAAGACTCTGTCTCAAAAAAAAACAAAAACAAAAACAAAAAAACAACAACAATAAAAAGGAAGGATGAAGGTAAGGTATGGGCTAAGCAAAGAAAAACCAAAGAATGAAAAAAAAGGAATGGAAGAGCAGTCAGATCATGTAGGCCTTCACAGGCCAAAGGCAGGACTTGGCTCTCACAGTGAATTTGATGAAAGAACACAAAAGCACAAAGGGAATCCTCAGATAATTTTTTTGCCATCTTAAGCAGAATCAATCCTCATATAATAAGGAAGAGAAATAAACATAGGCTTCTCAAAATTTAGTTTGATTTCACTAGAGCTTCTTCTTCTTCTTTTTTTTTTTTTTAGAGACAGTCTCACTTTATAGCCCTCAGTAGAGTGATGTGGCAACAGCAACCTCCAACTCCTGGGTTTAGGCGATTCTCTTGCCTCAGCCTCCCAAGTAGCTGGGACTACAGGGGCCTGACACAATCACTAGAGCTTCTTAATCCATACTTTAAGGTCTGGTTTCCTCCTTCAAGTTTGGACCTCCCACCTATGTCACCTACTTCATTTGCTCCCACCTACCTGGGTGTGTAGCTACTGTCTCCTTTCCTTTCACATTCCAGAGTTCTTCCATTTGTTTCAAAAAGGTGACCTGGTATAGCTTAGAGATGGCAAATTCTATTTTATTAGGAAAAAACACATGAATAGTGCTTGAAGCTCTTCAATTGCCATCTTACTATTGTATTCAGCAAAGAGGGAATATTATAGAACATTCTAGAATATTATTTTTCAAAATACTATTTATTGGCAGCCACTTTATAATATTTAGGAAACAGGCTTGGTGCTCGTAGCACAGTGGTTATGGCGCTGGCCACATGCACGGAGGCTGACCAGTTCGAACCCAGCCTGGGCCAGCTAAAGAACAATGACAACTTCAACAACAACAACAAAATAGCCAGGTGTTGTGGTGGGCGCCTATAGTCTCAGCTATGTGGGAGGCTAAGGCAAGAGAATCACTTAAGCCCAAGAGTTGGAAGTTGATGTGAGATGTGATGCCACAGCACTCTACTGAGACGACTTAGTGAGGCACTGTCTAAAAAAAAAAAGAATATTTAGGAAGCATTTTAATGTGTAGATCCTGTGCTTTACTTTTAAGTATGCTGAATCAAAAATAAAAAGAAGGCCTTAGATTTACAAGTATAGGCAGCAATATTTTTATGTCACTAAATTTCTACAATCACCACTAAATTGGAGCGAAACTTGAAAATCACCTTGAAAAAGGGTAAATATCAAGGTGAAACAAAAATTTTCTGTATTTTAACAAACCCATTTTTTTTTTTGTAGTTTTTGGCCAGGGCTGGGTTTGAACCTGCCACCACCTCCGGCATATGGGGCCAGTGCCCTACTCCTTTGAGCCATAGGCACCACCCCACACCCAATTTTTTTTTAAAGCAGGAATCTAAAACTCATTCACAAAGCACAGGCTCCCACAAAACATTCTACAAATGAAAGAAGCACTTTTGGTATAGCAAATATTATGGAGATCAGTTATTCTGATCAGTTACCCAGAGAGACCAGGTTTCTGTAGTTCTCTAACATCACATCCCTATACAAATTCTGCTGAGCAGGGTCCAGGCAAGCCCACTCCTCTGGAGAGAATTCTATGGTCACATCATTGAATGTCAAACGTCCCTGAAATAAAAATAAATAATACATGACAATGAGGTCTTGGGCAGGTTTCTTAGACTCTAGGTATTCTCGCTCCTCTAGAGAGAATTCTATATGTCCACAGTCCCTGAACAAACTAAGTATTGAGCATGTGATAATGGGCAGAGCTATTAACTTGACCCAAGATAAAATGAGAGTCTAAGAGGACTTGATGCTCTGATGTATACAGATGACCTGAATTATACAAGAAGACACATTTTAACATACTAATATTCCTTAAAATATTCTCTTCCTTTGTGGAAGAGAGTTACATATGATCAGCAAAACATAAGCAATACCATGCTCATAAAGGGTATTAAAACTAAAGCATCAACACAGAATACATTTGTGAATGCTACATTTATATCACAGTATCAGCTGAGTATATTCCTTACATGAAAAATTCATGGTAAGTTAGAAGCATATTTTTCATTTTTTTGTATGTATAACAATAAACGAGGGTCTTGTTAAAATGCAGATTCTGATCCAGGAGATTTTAGGTAAGGGCTGAGATTCTGCATTTCTAATAAGCTCACCAGTGAAGCAAATGCCTTGGGTCTAAAAGCCACCTTTCCTCCCTACTATCCTTCCTCCCTTCTTTCCTTCCTTTTCTTCTCTTTCCTTTCTTTTTCTTTTCTTTCTTTCTTTTTTTTTTTTTTTGAGGTAGAGTGCTCTGGCGTCGTAGCTCACAGCAGCCTCAAACTGTTGGGCTCAAGTGAGCCTCTTGAGTAGCTGGGACAACAGGTGTGTGCCAGAATGCCCAGTTTGCTCAGGCTGGTCTCATATCCCTAAGCTCAAGCAATCCACCCACCTCTGCCTTCCAGAGTGCTAGGATTACAGGTGTGAGCCACGGCACCTGGCTGAAAGCCATACTTTTGAAAAGTAAAGAGGTAAAACACTGAGGAAAGAATTCATGGATAACATGTACGACACATTCAGGTTATAACAATAGGAGGAATAGCAGGAATCCTTTTTGAACATTTAATGTATGCTAGATCAGTCCTTCATATATTAATGCTTAAAACCACAAAAAAGATTTATGAGAAATAGTATTTTCTTTCTTTTATAATAATATTTTGCACTTATCCAGTACCTAATATGAATTATGTTTTAACCCAGTTTATCTGACTTAGAATTTATCTCAAGGGGCTATACATACAAATCCATATTGAGATAACTTCAGAAGAACAGGTTTAGAGCAGGTTTTATAACTGAGAAGAGTAATGAAAACATGTTAAGAAGGCAGCAACGCAAAGTTGATGATGTAGTGCTTACATGATATGCAAATAAATATATAGAAACAATAAGTAAATACACATCAAAAGTGGTAGAGTAAAACTTTTTTTTTTTTTGAGACAGTCTCACTATGTTGCCCTGGATAGAGTGCTGTGGCATCACAGCTCACAACCTCAAACACTTGGGCTTAAGGGAGTCTTTTTGCCTCAGCCTCCCAAGTAGCTGAGACTACAGGTGCCCACCACAACACCCAGCTATTTTTTTTTTTTTTGTAGAGACAGATTCTCACTTTATGGCCCTCGGTAGAATGCCATGGCATCACACAGCTCACAGCAACCTCCAACTCCTGGGCTTAAGCGATTCTCTTGCCTCAGCTTCCCAAGTAACTGGGACTACAGGCGCCCGCCACAACGCCCGGCTATTTTTTGGTTGCAGTTCAGCTGGGGCCGGGTTTGAACCCGCCACCCTCGGTATACGGGGCTGGCGCCTTACCGACTGAGCCACAGGCGCCACCCAACATCCAGCTATTTTTTTGTTGCAGTTGTCAGTGTTGTTTAGCTGACCCAGGCTGGGTTCAAACCTGCCTGGGGCATGTGGCCAGCGCTGTAACCACTGTGCAATGGGCCAGAGTAAAACAATTTTGGGAAAATAGTGAAATATATTTGATTGTAAAGGAATTATTAATTGCTCTTGATAATTTTTTTAAACATACTATGCAGACCACCACACAATGATATTAACAAAAAGAAGAGCCATTGATCCTGAGCCTTGTATTTTTTCAATTTTTTGTTTCACTTATTCTATGTGTCTTGTACTTTAGAGTTTTAAGATACTTGAATATGGGGCCAGGCACGGTGGCTCCCACCTGTAATCTTAGCACTCTGGGAGGCTGAGGCAGGTGGATTGCTTGAGGTCAATGTTCCAGACCAGCTTGAGCAAGAACGAGATCCCACCTTTAAAAATAGCTGGGCATCATGGCAGGCACCGGTAGTCCCAGCTATTTGGGAGGCTGAAGCAAGAGAATCGCTTGAGCCCGAGGAGTCTGAGGTTGCTGTGAGCGGTGACACACCACGGTACTCTACCAGGGATGACAATGTGAGACTGTCTTATAAAAAAAAAGAAAAACTGTTTTCTTGCTTATGGAGCTGGCTGTAATCTTCTATATTTGTAAGTATTGTTTCATGGGAGAATAAGTATTATAACCACATACATTTGGCATTTTTCACAATATGACCAAGTATAGTATTTATATAAGTACAATAGTGTGCCTGTTTATGACACAGTGACAATAACAGTGCATGCTGACATCTCTTGGTGCACAACTAATGCTGAAATAAGTGAGACTTTAAAAATAATTTATCTCATTCCATCTTCCCCACAGCCTCAAAATCCCAGTGTAGTCATGACAATTTGAGGGTCAGTAAAACAAAGTACTGAAGTGTCCCACAGCCCCATAAAACCACCCTCTGCTCCCATAACACAGTGTCTCAAAACTTTAATAATAGTGAACCTTGTATTAAGGCCATAATACTCAAAATGGTTTAAGTGAGATGGTAGATAACATTTCTAGTACCCACTTATCTGTATTTAGTTCTGAGGTTCACCCTGATGACCATTCAAGAACTTCATCTTGCCATTTGCTCACTGCATCCAGTGGCAGAGAGCCTGCAGGGTTTACCTCTCAACCGTTGAGGGCAGGTGGAATCAGAGAGGTGATCTCATGACTCTTCAGGCACGCCTTTATGGCAGAAGGACACGTGTTGTATGAATGGGTGTTGAACATCTGTGTCAAGTTCTGGATAAATCAGAGCTGATGGAAATGGTGTCTGTTTTTCCTCCTTTACTGGAAGATGTGGTGCAGATACGTGTGTTTCAGCTTAGTAGTATGAGTCCTTTCTCTGGGCAGGAAGAGAATCTGGGGTGTGGCCTGGCTCTGCATAGTCACTAACAGCTTGGGAATCCTGCCTCATCCATTCCCGTTATTTCCTCCTGACTATTCATGTCTCCATTTCTCTCTCTCTTTGTTTTTTGGGGTTTTTTTTTTTTTTTGAGACAGTCTTATTATGTTGCCCTCAGTAGAGTGCCATGGCATCACAGCTGCAACTCTCGGGCTTAAGCGATTCTCTTGCCTCAGCCTCCCAAGTAGCTGTGACTACAGGCGCCCGCTACAACGCCTGGCTCTTTTGTGGTTGTAGCTGTCGTTATTTGGCAGGACCCAACTGGATCTGAACCCACCAGCTTTGGTATATGTGGCTGGCACCCTAGCCGCTAAGCTACAGGCACCAAACCTCAATTCTTCTCTCATCTCACAGGTGCTGACAGTAGTTGGAATCTAAACTGAGGTTAATAATATCAGATATTGTTCCTCCTACATCTCTGTAGATACTTTCTGCCAGATTAATTCCCAAGTCCTTCAAGCAGTTTATATTTTTCATACTACTGTAATTGAGATTTTAATTTTAAATTGTTATTTTTTGAGACAGGGTCTTATTTTGTTGCCCTCAGTAGAGTACCATGGTGTCACAGCTCACAGCAACCTCCAACTCTTGGGCTTAAGTGATTCTCTTGCCTCAGCCTCCCAAGTAGCTGGGACTATAGGTGCCCGCCACAACACTGAGCCATTTTTGTTGTTGTTGTTGTTGCAGTTGTCATTACTGTTTAGCTGGCCCAGGCCAGGTTCAAACCCGCCAGCCTGGGTGTAGGTGTCTGGTGCCCTAACCACTGAGCTAAAGGTGCCACCCTATAACTGAGATTTTTAGAAAATAATTTTCATTTTTAGCCTCAGCACCCATCACCTAGTGGGTAGGGCCCTGGCCACATACACTGGGGCTGGTGGGTTGGAACACAGCCCAGGCCTGCTAAACAATGACAAGCTACAACAAAAAAGTAGCTAGGTATTGTGATGGGTACCTGTAGTCCCAACCAGTTGGGAGGTTGAGGCAAGGGAATTCATTAAGCCCAAGAGTTGGAGGTTGCTGTGAGTGGTGACACCAGAGAACTCTACTGAGGGTGACATAAGACTGTATTAAAAAATAATAATAATTTTCATTTTTAAAACTAATGAATAGAAAAATAATTGATTTTTTGTATATTGATCTTGCATTTTGTAAACTTAACTGAATTCAGTTACTAGTTTTAGGGATTTTGTAGATTCTATTAGATTTAATGTATACAAGACCTGACAGCTAAGTTCATCCTAGAAAAAGTGCTACATATCGCACTACTGAGTATCACTATGGTCAACTGTAGGAGACCATGCACCAAGCTTGTGGAAGCGGTCATCGGTTCTTGAAGAAGGTGCTTGTGACTGAGACAATCTCCTAGCTAGTGTGGAAATGTTTGCAGCCCAGAGACAAGCCCTCAAGCAGCTGCATGCATTAATGAGATAAGATCGGTAGGTCATTAGCAAGCAGGTGTTATACATTGAACATTCCTGGTCAGCAGGGTGGGACTCAAGCCCCTGGGGAAAGAGCACATGGCAATCATTAAGCACGTGATCCTAGTACTACACCTGTGGTGTAATGCTTCAATAAAAGGAGAGGACAGAGGGTGCTCGAGGCTCTCCCTGGAGATATGGGAAGCCTACCTCTTTGCAGGCATTTGTGCCTTCAATCCATCTTCCCAGCTGTTTTTATTCATGTTGTGACAGGGTGCCACAGTGGGCAACCAATAGTCAACTTTGAAGTACTCCCCTCAGGAAGTTATGTACCAACACCAACACCTAGTCCATCCTTCAAAGCAATTTTGGAACTATTTTCCTGGAATGACTATTAGAGTTGTTATGACACAGCACACACAAACACCCAACAAAAATAATGAACACCCCTCAGCAAGACCCTGCCACGTGTCAATATGTGAGACACTGATATGCCAAGGTTAGGAAACCTTCCCAAGTTGTTTTTACAGGGCTGCCAAAGTAAGCGCACAGTGGCAAGTTTGTGAACTTAATAGTCATATTTTGTATGATGACAGCACTGATGGGCATTCCAGAAAAAAAGTAACAAGACTGCCTTAAAGGGTGAACTAGGCACTGACATCAATGCAGAGCTTCCCAGAAGGAGTGCTTGGAAGGTGACCTTTTTGATTTTCAACAATGAGGTATACATACAAATAGCACTTTTTCTAGGATGAGTTTGGAAACTTATTATCAGACCTTGTTTATTTATTATACAAGGTAGACATAAAGTTTATGTGCAATTTTAAAAAGTTTAACATAGTAAACTGCACACAAACTTTATGTCCACCCTGTATACACTTTTACGTTGAAAAGTACAAATGGCATATATTTATGATGTACAACATGTCTTGAAATATGCATACATTATAAAATGGCTAAATTAAGCTAATTAACAAATTCATTACTTAGTTGTTGTTGTTTTTTTTTTTGTGTGTGTGTGTGTGGTGAGAACGCTTAAAATCTATTACCAGCGATTTTCAAGAATACAATACATTGGCTGGGTACCTGTGGCTCAAGCAGCTAAGGTGCGAGCCACATACACCTGAGCGGGCGAGTTTCAATCTAGCCCGGGCCCGCCAAACAACAATGACAGCTGCAACCAAAAAATAGCAGGGCGTTGTGGCCGGTGCCTGTGGTCCCAGCTAGTTGGGAGGCAGAGGCAGGAGAATCGCTTGAGCCCAGGAGTTGGAGGTTCCTGTGAGCTGTGATGCCACAGCACTCTACCCAGGGTGCCAGCTTGAGGCTCTGTCTCAAAAAAAAATAAAGAATACAATACATTGTTATTAAGTATATTTTCATTTTACACTATAAGTCACTCTAATGTATTTTTCCTATCAAATTGAAATCTTGTAGCATTTCATCAACATTCCCGCAGCCCCTTTTTCTGATTCCCAAGTAACCAACTTTCTATTCTGATTCTATGAGCTCAATTTTTCTTTAGATTTCAATATAAGCAATATGTGGTATTTGTCTTTTTATGCCTGATTTATTTCAGTCAACCTAATTCCTGGTAGGCCCATCCGTGTTGTAATAAATGCCAGAATTTTCTCCCTTTTTGTTTGTGGAAAATATTCCATTCTATCTCACATTTTCTTTATTTACCAATCCATTGAAGGATAGATACTTTTGTTGTTTCCATACATTGGGTATTGTGAATAATTCTGCAATTCAAACATCTTTGTAAGATACTGATTTTATTTTCTTTTGATAGATGCCCAGAAATGTGATTGCTGCATCACATGCTAGTTTTAAACATGAACATTTTCTTATTTTCTGTATTTTTTTTTTTCTGAGACAGAACCTTATGCTGTCCCCTTGGGTAGAGTGCTTTGGCATCACAGCTCACAGCAACCTCCAACTCCTGGGCTCAAGCGATTCTTCTGCCTCCGCCTCCCAAGTAGCTGGGACCACAGGTGCCGCCACAATGCTATTTTTTGGTTGCAGCTGTCATTGTTGTTTGGCAGGCCCGGGCTGGATTCAAACCCGCCAGCTCAGGTATATCTGGTGCCTTAGCCACTTGAGCCACAGGTGCCAAGCCTAAACTTAAGCATTTTCATTTTTTGATTTTATAATATTTTGAGGAAAATTACACTTTTTTTTTGAGAATAAAAAGTCTTATATGTGTTGCCCTTGGTAGAATGCCATGGCATCACAGCTCACAGCAACCTCCAACTGTTGGGCTTAAGCGATTCTCTTGCTGCAGCCTCCCAAGTAGCTAGGACTACAGGCATGTGCCACTCCACTACACCAGCCAGTTTTTACTATTTTTAGTAGAGGCAGGGCCTCGCTCTTTCTCAGGCTAGTCTTGAACTCCTGAGCACAAGTAATCTACTGGCCTCAGCCTCCCAGAATACTAGGATTAAAGGCGTAAGCCATTGCATCCAGCCCTGATGATAGATCTGTATTTGCCCACTGATATAGGAGAATACCAGGAGGCTAACATGAGCTGTGTGCAGGGCATAGCACCAGGGAAACCAGAAGGTGTTACTCCCTTTGAGCTTTTCACTCTAAAGTCTGTACTCCTTCCTTCATATCTTCCAGCATATGAAGAGCACTCAGCATCAGAAGCTATTGTCTTTCTGCATCTTTTCAGCCATACATACTTCCACCCTACTGTCCTTGACATTCACACATGCCCCTGCACCTACTGCTTCTGCCCAGAGGACAAGACAGGATGGTCACTGGGACATTCGTATGCAACAGAATTACAAATGCTCAAGTTGTCCTCTCTCCAAAATGTTCAACCTTTTCCTTAAGGTTGCTAGAGTGGGGTATATGGGCAGCGAGGACACAATGGATAGGGAGTGACTTCCTGCTACTGGACAAAGCAAGAAAAGACATATCTTTTAGTTTCCAGCAACTTGTTGACTATTCTCACTAATTTGGTGATAATGTATGTAATAAATAGTGAGTTAACCCAGAGCAAAGGGTCTTCGCTGTTCCTTGCATAAGGTCACGAAGGTCCCATTGAGCCTACTCTTTTAACTCCTACTCTGTGTCTTTGTCTTTACTTCCTTCATTCTCTCCCCTCTGCCAAGCATTGGGCACACCCACAAGCTGTGTGTGGGCTGCCCACCCCTACATCATTATCCTAGCCAGGAGAAGAACAACAAAACAAGCCTTCAGACAGCCAGTTTCAATTCTCCCTCTCACACAAGCCCTCACTAATAAGTCAGAGAGTGGAGGGTCTTACTCTCACTTCGTTCCCGCTGGGTGAGAAATGCCATATGCTGCAAGAAGCCCTCTCTGATCCCTTAACCCAGTGGTTCGCAACCTTCCTAATGCCGTGAACCTTTGATACGGTTCAAAGGGTCACGACCCACAGGTTGAACACTGCTGCCTTAACAACACTTCTGGAGAATGTTTCCACTTACCTCTTACACAAAGACATCTCTCTCTCAGAATCCCATTCTCATCATCAAAACTGTCAAAAATGTGAAAGGTATTAGATTTCTACTCTTTTTGCAAGCCAAAAAGTTGGACTGTCAGTTTTACGTATGATGGAAGGCATGAGATTTCTGGGTCCAATAAATAAATTGTTTTTTATCACACCAATGGGAAAAAGATTTACATTTGCATTTGTTCGTTATGCTCACTCCAAGTGATGAACAAAAACGAACAAACAAAATTAAATGTTAAAAAATGATTGGGGGAGGAGACAAGATGGCTGACTGAAGCCAGCTTTCCACAGAGGCTCCCGTTCAGAAGGAGAGTTAAAGGACAAAAATTCAGCAAGTAACCTGGTGGATTTGAGCTGCACTAAGAGAGAAGGTTGTAGAACGCATGTCAACCCCGCTGGGGCGAGCTGCAACCACAAGGATACAAAAAAAAGGTACAAAATCCATCACCAAGCGGACGGGAGTCCCCTCCCCCATGAGAATGGCTCAGAATGCCCCACAAACAACCGGGCAGAGTTCAAAGGTCCTATAACTACACTCCATGGGAGAGACCCTCTAAAAACTGGACCTACCTCCCCTACTGGGGTGCCACGGCATCCTCCTGCCGGGCCTAAAACTGTATAAACTGTATATGGTCTCTACCTGGAATTCTGAGTTCCCAGTGCTCTCGTTCGCTCACACTGGGGTCTAGAGGCCAGTCCCGGTCGGTCCGCGGAGAGGGGACGGCACCAGAGTGGCAGTTCCCTGAGGCACAGTGCGACACTTGTCTTTTGGTGATAATACGGCCAGGCATAAAACTGTGTAAAGCTGTGTGTGTTCTCTGCCTGCAACCCCAGGCTTCCAGCGCTCCCGGCGCTCCCCTCTGCTGTCGCTCTGGAGGCCTGTCCCCCAGGGGTCCAGACTCTTGGGCGATTGCTCGAGGGGTGTAGACAGTGCTGGGCTGCAGCCTGTCGGTGCAGACTCTGGGGTATGGAGCGGAGAGAGGACGATTGGCTGGAGGGGAGCTACACCAGAGCAACGGTTGCCTGAGTCATAAGGCAGCAGCACTCTTTTGCTAGCAATACGGCTCACTACAGAATATTCTGAAGCCACACCCCCTGTCTCCCTGGGCAACCAGAGACTCTGAGTTTGCCTGAGGCAACATAAACTTGCAAACCAGGGAAACTCCCAGGGCAGGGCTGACCCAGAGGTCCGCTTTACTAAATCTAAGACGCACCTGGCCCTCAGGGGATCGTCAGCCTATAGGCAATACAAGAGCAAAGACAAGTTGTTTGGAACTCAATTCAGCTTCTCTTCTGCAGGGGAAACGCAGAGTTGTTCTGTTCTGTTCTGTCAGTAACATTAATCAGGGGTGAGACTGGACCTGAGTGAAAACCCCTCAACCTTCATCTAGCACCCGAGGTTGTCAGGCCTCACCTCCTCCTGCTGGAGAGAGGCAGAGCGCAGAGGCCTGGCAGACTTCCTTGTGATTCAGGCAGGTACAACTCCTGGAGTACTAATTCACTACAGGCAACTGAGTCAGACAACTGCAGGGCTATCAGTGACTGGGTGTGAAGTGGTGCAAGGTGGGGAAGGAGGCAGCAACCTTCCCAGACTGATTTATAGGCTGGGTGGCTTCTCCTGACTCCACGCAGCACTGGAGCAAGCCACATCAGAGTAGTCACCAGACCCCTGTGATCCAGTTCCCAGAGACCTCTTAAACTCTCTCACCCGAGACAGGTGCAGACTGAGACAATTGATTTGGACATTTTTGAACTGAACAAATCACCTGAGGACAAATCAGGTGGTGCCCTAGGTGCACGGTGGTAGGAAGGTTTGATTTTTCTTTTCCAATTGTTTGCCGGTGAGGGGCGCGGTGACTTAATTGCTGATATTTCTCCACAGCTGAGACTTCAATCCAAAGTATCTTTTTCACTAGCGGGGAAAGAAACCAGCTGAAAACCAGGCAGAACCATTTAGCCCATCACACCAGACAGGGCCCCAGTTTCTCGGGCCACAACACTGTACAGGCCCTCGACAAAGCCCCAGGGGAAAAAATCAGAGGGAGTAAAAGAACCATGGGGCGGAATCAGTGGAAAAACTCTGGTAACATGAATAACCAGAATAGATCAACCCCCACAAGGAAAGACATGGCAGATGCAATTGAAGATCCCTTTCATAAACAACAGGCTGAGATGTCAGAAATCGAATTCAGAATTTGGATTGCAGACAAGATTAACAAAGTCGAATTAGGAATTCAAGGAGAAATTCAAAAGTTGTCTCAAGAATTTAACGAATTTAAAGACAAAACCAGCAAAGACTTAGACACACTGAAGCAAGAATTTGCAGCCCTCAAAGATATGAAAAATGCAGTAGAATCCCTCAGCAACGGAATGGAGCAAGCAGAAGAAAGGATTTCTGACATCGAAGATAAAGCCTTGGAACGCTCCCAAACTCTCAAAGAGGAAAAGAAATGGAGAGCAAAAACGGATCACTCACTCAGAGAGCTCTGGGATAATTCGAAGAAGGTGAATATCCGAATCATAGGAGGTCCAGAAACAGATGAAGTGGCCTCGCTGGGCACAGAGGCCCTTCTGCATGAAATTATGAAAGAGAATTTTCCAGACATGCCTAGAGATTCTGAAATTCAGATAGCGGACAGCTTCAGAACCCCAGCACGACTCAACCCCAGTAAGACATCCCCCAGGCATATCATAATTAACTTCACTAAAGTTAATATGAAGGAGAAAATCCTCAAAGCTGCCAGGAGAAAGAAAACCATTACCTTCAAAGGCAAGAATATTAGAATGACTGCAGATCACTCTGCTGAAACTTTTCAAGCCAGAAGAGGATGGTCACCGACTTTTAATCTCCTAAAGCAAAATAACTTTCAACCCTGGATCTTGTATCCAGCTAAACTGAGTTTCATTTATGATGGAGAAATTAAATACTTTAATGACATTCACATGTTGAAGAAATTTGCCATAACCAAACCAGCTCTTCAGGATATTCTCTGAACTATCCTCCATAATGACCAACGCAATCCTATACCACAAAAGTAAACTCACTCAGAAACTTCGGATCAAACTCCAATTTCCACACTGGCAAAAGGATTAAAAATTTCCACTGGACTTTCGAAAAACTCGATACCCCAAATTTTAAAAGCCTTATCAATATTGTCCATTAATGTGAACGGCTTAAACTGTCCTCTAAAGAGGCATAGGTTAGCTGACTGGATACAAAAACTCAGGCCAGATATCTGTTGCATACAAGAGTCACATCTTTTTTTTTTTTTTTTTTTTTGTAGAGACAGAGTCTCACTGTACCGCCCTCAGGCAGAGTGCGTGGCGCCACACGGCTCACAGCAACCTCTAACTCTTCGGCTTACATGATTCTCTTGTCTCAGCCTCCCGAGCAGCTGGGACTACAGGCGCCCACCACAACGCCCGGCTATTTTTTTGTTGTTGCAGTTTGGCCGGGGCTGGGTTTGAACCCACCACCCTTGGCATATGGGGCCGGCGCCCTACTCACTGAGCCATGGGCGCTGCCCCAAGAGTCACATCTTAACCTAAAAGACAAATACAGACTCAGGGTGAAAGGATGGTTGTCCATATTTCAGGCAAATGGTAATCAGAAAAAAGCAGGTGTTGCAATTTTATTTGCAGATACAATAGGCTTTAAACCAACAAAAGTAAGGAAGGACAAGAACGGTCACTTCATATTTCTTAAGGGTAATACTCACCATGATGAGATATCAATTATTAGTATCTATACACCCAACCAGAATGCACCTCAACTTATAAGAGAAACTCTAACAGACATGAGCAACTTGATTTCCTCCAGCTCCATAGTAGTCGGAGATCTCAACACTCCTTTGGCAGTGTTGGATGATCCTCCAATAAGAAGGTGAGCAAAGAAATCTTAGATTTAAACCTAACCATCCAACACTTGGATTTAGCAGACATCTACAGAACATTTCATCCCAACAAAACTGAATACACATACTTCTCATCAGCCCATGGAACTTACTCCAAAATCGATCACATCTTAGGTCACAAGTCCAACCTCAGTAAATTTAAAGGAATAGAAATTATTCCATGCATCTTCTCGGACCACCATGGAATAAAACTTGAGCTGAGTAACAACAGGAATCTGCATACTCATACAAAAACATGGAAGTTAAATAACCTTATGCTGAATGATAGCTGGGTCACAGATGAGATTAAGAAAGAAATCGCCAATTTTTTGGAACAAAACAACAATGAAGACACGAACTATCAGACGCTCTGGGACACCGCAAAGGCAGTTCTAATAGGGAAATTTATAGCACTGCAAGCCTTCCTCAAGAGAACGGAAAGAGAGGAAGTTAACAACTTAATGGGACATCTCAAGCAACTGGAAAAGGAAGAATATTCCAACCCCAAACCCAGTAGAAGAAAGGAAATAACCAAAATTAGAGCACAATTAAATGAAATTGAAAACAAAAGAATAATACAACAGATCAATGAATCAAAAAGCTGGTTTTTCGAAAAGGTCAATAAAATAGATAAACCTTTGGCCAACCTAATCAGGAAAAACAGAGTAAAATCTCTAATCTCATCAATCCGAAACAACAAAGACGAAATAACAACAGACTCTTCAGAAATCCAAATAATCCTTAATGAATATTACAAGAAACTTTATTCTCAGAAATATGAAAATCTGAAGGAAATTGACCAATACTTGGAAGCACGTCACCTTCCAAGACTTAGCCAGAATCAAGTGGAAATGTTGAACAGACCCATATCAAGTTCGGAAATAGAATCAACCATACAAAACCTCCCTAAAAAGAAAAGCCCAGGACCAGATGGTTTCATGTCTGAATTCTACCAAACCTTTAAAGAGGAATTAGTACCTATATTACTTAACCTGTTGCAAAAGGCAGAAAAAGAAGGAAGACTACCCAACACGTTCTATGAAGCAAACATCACCCTGATCCCCAAACCAGGGAAAGACCCAACAAGAAAAGAAAATTATAGACCGATATCACTAATGAATATAGATGCAAAAATATTCAACAAGATCCTAACAAACAGAATCCAGCAACACATCAAACAAATTATACATCATGACCAAGTCGGTTTTATCCCAGGATCTCAAGGCTGGTTCAATACACGTAAATCTATAAATGTAATCCAGCACATAAACAAATTAAAAAACAAAGACAATATGATTCTCTCAATCGATGCAGAAAAAGATTTTGATAATATCCAGCATCAGAACACTTAAGATCATGATCACTGAGAAAATCATGATCATGAACACTTAAGATCAAGATCATGACACTTCATGATCAGAACACTTAAGAAAAACGGTATAGAAGGGACATTTCTTAAACTGATAGAGACCATCTACCGCAAACCCACAGCCAATATCATATTGAATGGAGTTAAATTGGAATCATTTCCACTCAGATCAGGAACCAGACAAGGCTGCCCATTGTCTCCATTGCTTTTTAACATTCTAATGGAAGTTTTAGCCACTGCAATTAGGGAAGAAAAGGCGATCAAGGGTATCCATATAGGGTCAGAAGAGATCAAACTTTCACTCTTCACGGATGACATGATAGTATATCTGGAAAACACTGGAGACTCTACTACAAAACTCTTAGGAGTGATCAAGGAATACAGCAGCGTCTCAGGTTACAAAATCAACATTCATAAATCGGTAGCCTTTATATATACCAACAACAGTCAAGTTGAAAAAACAGTTAAGGACTCTATCCCATTCACAGTAGTGCCAAAGAAGATGAAATATTTGGGAATTTGTCTAACAAAGGACGTGAAAGATCTCTATAAAGAGAACAATGAAACTCTAAGAATAGAAATAGCTGAAAACATTAACAAATGGAAAAACATACCATGCTCATGGCTGGGAAGAATCAACATAGTTAAAGTGTCTATACTACCCAAAGCAATCTATAATTTCAATGCAATCCCTATTAAAGCTCCACTGTCATACTTTAAAGATCTGGAAAAAACAATACTTCGTTTTATATGGAATCAGAAAAAACCTAGAATAGCCGAGACATTACTCAGAAATAAAAACAAAGCAGGAGGAATTACGCTACCAGACCTCAGACTATCCTACAAATCAATAGTGATCAAAACAGGATGGTATTGGCACAAAAACAGAGAGGTAGATGTCTGGAATAGAATAGAGAATCAAGAGATGAATCCAGCTACTTACCGTTATTTAATCTTTGACAAGCCCATTAAAAACATTCAGTGGGGAAAAGATTCCCTATTTAACAAATGGTGCTGGGTGAACTGGCTGGCAACCTGCAGAAGACTGAAACTGGACCCACACCTTTCACCATTAACTAAGATAGACTCTCACTGGATCAAAGATTTAAACTTAAGACATGAGACTATAAAAATACTAGAGGAGAGTGCAGGGAAAACCCTTGAAGAAATCGGGATGGGCGAGTATTTTATGAGGAGGACCCCCCGGGCAATTGAAGCAGCTTCAAAAATACACTACTGGGACTTGATCAAATTAAAAAGCTTCTGCACAGCCAAGAACACAGTAAGTAAAGCAAGCAGACAGCCCTCAGAATGGGAGAAGATATTTGCAGGTTATGTCTCCGACAAAGGTTTAATAACCAGAATCCATAGAGAACTCAAACGCATTAGCAAGAATAGAACAAGGGATCCCATCACAGGCTGGGCAAGGGATTTGAAGAGAAACTTCTCTGAAGAAGACAGGTGTGTGGCCTTCAGACATATGAAAAAATGCTCATCATCTTTAATCATCAGAGAAATGCAAATCAAAACTAATTTGAGATACTATCTAACTCCAGTGAGACTAGCCTATATCACAAAATCCCAAGACCAGAGATGTTGGCGCAGATGTGGAGAAAAGGGAACACTTTTGCACTGCTGGTGGGAATGCAAATTAATACATTGCTTTTGGAAAGAGATATGGAGAACACTTAGAGATCTAAAAATAGATCTGCCATTCAATCCTGTAATCCCTCTACTGGGCATATACCCAGAAGACCAAAAATCACGTCATAACAAAGATATTTGTACCAGAATGTTTATTGCAGCCCAATTCATAATTGCTAAGTCATGGAAGAAGCCCAGGTGCGCATCGATCCACGAATGGATTAATAAATTGTGGTATATGTACACCATGGAATATTATGCAACCTTAAAGAAAGATGGAGACTTTACCTCTTTCATGTTTACATGGATGGAGCTGGAACATATTCTTCTTAGTAAAGTATCTCAAGAATGGAAGAGAAAGTACCCAATGTACTCAGCCCTACTATGAGACTAATTTAGGGTTTTCACATGAAAGCTATAACCCGGTTACAACCTAAGAATAGGGGGAAGGGGGAAAGGGAGGGGATGGAGGGGGGAGGTGGGTAGAGGGAAGGGGATTGGGGGGATTACACCAGCGGTGCATCTTACAAGGGTATATGTGAAACTTGGTAAACGGTCTGTGAAGCTAGTGAATGATGCCCCATGATCAAATCAGTGTACACAGGTATGATTTAATAAACAAATAAACAAACAAACAAACAAAACGACCTAGAGCAACATGCATATGAATTTAAAACAACCTACGGAACTTAAAAAGCCATGTATAAAAAGTCCTGCTACACGGTATCTATATGAAGTATAAAAGAGGTAAAAGTGACATCTGCTCTTAGATGTCAGTGTAGTGCTCATCCTTGAGGATAGTGACTGGCTGGGCTCACAGGACACATCTGGGGGCTCAAAATTTCTTTTTATAATCTAAAAGCCTCATCTATGCCCAGGCACAGTGGCTTACACCTGTAATCTTAGCAGTCTGGGAGACTGAGGTAGGTAGATTGTTTCAGCTCAGGAGTTCCAGATCAGCCTAAGCAGAAGCTGAACCCTGTCTCTATTAAAAATAGACAAACTAGCCAGGCACAGTGGCGGGGACCTGTAGTCCCAGCTACTTGGGAGGCTGAGGCAGAGGAATGTTCAAGCTCAAGAGTTTGAGGTTGCTGTGAGCTATGATACCAGGGCACTCCACCCAGGGTGGCAGAATAGCACTCTGACTCTAAATAAATAAATGAATGAAATAAGCTCCATTGGAGTCATATCTAATTTTTAAATTTTCCACATATTCACTACCCAGTTATAGCCTGTACATGTATCTTTAATTTTATTTTTATTTTTTTATCATTTTTCTTATTAATATTAAATCATAGCTGTGTATATTAATGCGATCATGGGGCACCATACACTGGTTTTATAAACAGTTTGACACATTTTCTTTCCTTTTTTTTTTTTTGTAGAGACAGAGTCTCAATTTATGGCCCTCAGTAGAGTGCCGTGGCCTCACACAGCTCACAGCAACCTCCAACTCCTGGGCTTAAGCGATTCTCTTGCCTCAGCCTCCCGAGTAGCTGGGACTACAGGCACCTGCCACAACGCCAGGCTATTTTTTGGTTGCAGTTTGGCCGGGGCCGGGTTTCAACCCGCCACCCTCAATATATGGGGCTGGCGCCTTACCGACTGAGCCACAGGCGCCGCCCGGGTTTGACACATTTTCATCACACTGGTTAGCATAGCCTTCCTGGCATTTTCTTAGCAATTGTGTTAAGACAATTATATTCTACATTTACTAAGTTTCAAATGTACCCTTGTAAGATGCAACGCAGGTGTAATCCCACCAATCACCCTCCCTCCACCCATCCTCCCTCCACTCTCCCACCTCCCCCGTCCCCATATTCTTAGGTTATAACAGGGTTATAGCTTTCATATGAATGCCATAAATTAGTTTGATAGTAGGGTTTGAGTACATTGGATAATTTTTCCTCCATTCTTGAGATACTTTACTAAGAAGAATATGTTTCAGCTCCATCCATGTAAACATGAAAGAGCTAAAGTCCACATCTTTCTTTAAGGCTGCATAATACTCCATGGTGTAAATATACCACAGATTAGTAATCCATTCGTGGATCTATGGACACTTGGGCTTTTTCCATGACTTAGCAATTATGAATTGGGCTGCAATTAACATTCTGGTACAAACATCTTTGTTATTATGTGATTTCTGGTCTTCTGGGTATATACCTAGTAGAGGAATGATAGGATAGAATGGCAGATCTATTTTTAGATCTCTAAGTGTTCTCCAAACATCTTTCCAAAAGGAATGTATTAATTTGCATTCCCACCAGCAGTGTAGAAGTGTTCCCTTTTCTCCACATCCACGCCAACATCGCTGGTCTTGGGATTTTGTGATATGGGCGAATCTTACTGGAGTTAGATGATATCTCAAAGTAGTTTTGATTTGCATTTCTCTGATGATTAAAGATGATGAGCATTTTTTCATGTCTGTAGGCCTTGCGCCTGTCTTTTTTTTTTTTTGTGCCTGTCTTCTTCAGAGAAGTTTCTCTTGAAGTCCCTTGCCTACCCTGAGATGGGATCACTTGTTCTTTTCTTGGTTATATGTTTGAGTTCTCTGTGGATTCTGGTTATTAAACCTTTGTCAGAGACATAACCTGCAAATATCTTCTCCCATTCTGACGACTGTCTGCTTCGTTTACTTACTGTGTTCTTGGCTGTGCAGAAGATTTGTAGTTTGATCAGGTCCCAGTAGTGTATTTTTGAAGTTGCTTCAATTGCACGGGGCATCCTTCTCATAAAATACTCGCCCAGACTGATTGCTTCAAGGGTTTTCCCTGCACTCTCTTCTAGTATTTTTATAGTCTCATGTCTTAAGTTTAAATATTTAATCCAGTGAGAGTCTATCTTACTTAATGGTGAAAGGCGTGGGTCCAGTTTCAGTCTTCTACAGGTTGCCAGCCAGTTCACCTAGCACCATTTGTTAAATAGGGAATCTTTTCACCACTGAACATTTTTAATTGGCTTGTCAAACATCAGATAATTGTAAGCAGCTGGTTTCATCTCTTGGTTCTCTATTGTGTTCCAGACATCTACTTCTCTGTTTTTGTGCCAGAACTATGCTGTTTTGATCACTATTGATTTATAGTATAGTCTGAGGTCTGGTAGCGTGATTCCTCCTCTTTAGTTTTTATTTCTGAGTAATGTCTTAGCTATTTGAGTTTTTTTCTGATTCCATATAAAACAAAGTATTATTTTTTCAAGATCTTTAAAGTATGACAATGGAGCTTCAATAGGGATTGCATTAAAATTGTATATTGCTTTGGGTAGTATGGACATTTTAACAATGTTGATTCTTCGCAGCAATGAGAATGGTATATTTTTCCATTTGTTAACATTTTCAGCTATTTCTTTTCTTAGAGTTTCATAGTTCGCTTTCTAGAGATCTTTCACGTCTTTTTTGGATAAACTCCCAAATATTTCATCTTCTTTGACACTACTGTGAATGGAATAGAGTCCTTAACTGTTTTTTCAGCTTGACTATTGTTGGTATATATAAAGGCTACCAATTTATGAATGTTGATTTTGTAACCTGTATTCCTTGATCACGTCTAAGAGTTTTGTAGTAGAATCCCTGGTGTTTTCCAGATATACAGTCATATCATCTGCGAAGAGCAAAAGTTTGATCTCTTCTGACCCTATATGGATACCCTTGATTGCCTTTTCTTCCCTAATCACAATGGCTAAGACTTCCATTACAATGTTAAAGAGCAGTGGAAACAATGGGCAGCCTTGTCTGGTTCCTGATCTGAGTGGAAATGATTTCAGTTTAACTCCATTTAATACAATATTGGCTGTGGGTTTGCTGTAGATGGCCTCTATCAGTTTAAGAAATGTCCCTTCACTTTACCTAACAATTGCAATCAGTGTAACCTGGCTTATTGTACCCTCAATTAATCCCCAACGATAAAAACAAAAAATAAAGAAAGAAAGAAAGAAATGTCCCTTCTATACCAATTTTCTTAAGTGTTCTGATCATGAAGGGATGCTGGATATTATCAAAAGCTTTTTCTGCATCAATTGAGAGAATCATATGCTCTTTGTTTTTTAATTTGTTTATGTGCTGAATTATACTTATAGATTCATGTATATTAAACCAGCCTTGAGACCCTGGGATAAAACCGACTTGGTCATGATGTATAATTTGTTTGATGTGTTGCTGGATTCTGTTTGTTAGGATCTTGTTGAATATTTTTGCGTCTATATTCATTAGTGATATTGGTCTATAATTTTCTTTTCTTGTTAGGTCTTTTTCTGGTTTGGGGATCAGGGCGATGTTTGCTTCATAGAATGTGTTGGGTAGTCTTCCTTCTTTTTCTACATTTTGGAACAGATTGAATAATATAGGTACTACCCCATTTCCCTGAAAATAAGACATCCTCTGAAAATAAGACCTACTCACAGGAAAGATAAGATGTCCCCTGAAAATAAGGCCTAGTGCATATTTGGGAGCACACCTTAATATAAGACACTGTCTTATTTTCGGGGAAACAGGGTAGTTCCTCTTTAAAATTTTGGTAGAATTCTGACGTGGCTGATTCTGGGCTTTCCTTTTTAGGGAGATCTCGTATGGTCGATGCTATTTCAGGACTTGATATTGGCCTGTTCAACACTTCCACTTGATTCTGGTTAAGTCTTGGAAGGTGACGTGCTTCCAAGTATTGGTCAATTTCCTTCAGATTTTATATTTCTGAGAATAAAGTTTCTTGTAATGTTCATTAAGGATTTTTTGAATTTCTGAGGAGTCTGTTGTTATTTCGTGTTTGTCATTTCTGATTGACGAAGTTAGAGATTTTACTCTTTTTCTCCTGGTTAGGTTAGCCAAAGGTTTATCTATTTTATTAACCTTTTCAAAAAAGCAACTTTTTAATTTATTGATCTGTTGTACAATTCTTTTATTTTCAATTTCATTTAATTGTGCTCTAATTTTGGTTATTTCTTTTCTTCTACTGGGTTTGGGGTTGGAATGTTCTTCCTTTTCCAGTTGCTTGAAATGTCCCATTAAGTTGTTAACTTCCTCTCTTTCCATTCTTTTGAGGAAGGTGCATTCTGGTTGGGTACATAAATATTCATAATTGAAATCTCATCATATTGAGTATTACCCTTCACAAATATGAAGTGACCATTCTTATCCTTCTTTGCTTTTGTTGGTTTAAAGCCTATTGTGTCTGCAAATAGAATTGCAACGCCTGCTTTTTTCTGATTACCATTTGCCTGAAATATGGACAACCATCATTTCACCCTGAGTCTATATTTATCTTTTAAGATAAGATGTGATTCTTGTATGCAGCAAATATCTGGCCTGAGTTTTTGTATCCAGTCAGCTAACCTGTGCCTCTTTAAAGGACAGTTTAAGCCATTCACATTAATGGAGAGTATTGATAAGTCTTTTAAAATTTGGTTATCGAGTTTTTTGAAAGTCCAGTGGACATTTTTAATCCTTTCGCCATTGTGGAAGTTGGAGTTTAATCAAAAGTTTCTGAATGAGGGCAGTGCCTGTGGCTCAAAGGAGTAGGGCACCGGTCCCATATGCCGGAGGTGGCAGGTTCAAACACAGCCCTGGCCAAAAATCACAAAAAAAAAAAAAGTTTCTGAATGAGTTTACTTTTGTGGTAGAGGATTGGGTTGGTCATTATGGAGGATATGTCTGAGAATATCCTGAAGAGCTGGTTTGGTTATGGCTAATTTCTTCAACATGTGAATGTCATTAAAGTATTTAATTTCTCCATCATAAGTGAAACTCAGTTTAGCTGGATACAGGATTTGGGGTTGAAAGTTATTTTGCTTTAGAAGATTAAAAGTCAATGATCATCCTCTTCTGGGTTGAAAAGTTTCAGCAGAGAGATCTGCAGTCACTCTAATATTCTTCCCTTTGTAGGTAATGGAGTTCTTGCATCTGGCTGCTTTCAGAATTTTCTCCTTCATATTAACATTAGTGAAGTTAGTTATGATATGCCTGGGGGATGTCTTATTTGGATTGAGTCGTGCTGGGGTTCTAAAACTGTCTGCTATCTGAATTTTAGAATCCCTTGGCATGTCTGGAAAATTCCCTTTCATAATTTCAAGGAGAAGGGCCTCTGTGCCTTGTGAGGCCACTTCATCACTTTTGGGGATTCCAATGAGGCGGATATTAGCCTTCTTCAAATTATCCCAGAACTCTCTGAGAGAATGATCCATTGTTGCTCTCCATTTCTCTTCCTCTTTGAGAGTTTGGGAGTGTTCAAATGCTTTGTCTTCAGTTTCAGAAATCCCTTCTTCTGCCTGCTCCACTCTGTTACTGAGGGATTCTACTGTATTTTTCAGATCTTTGAGGGCTGCCAATTCTTGCTTCAGTGTATCAAAATCTTTGGTGGTTTTGTCTTTAAATTCATTAAATTCTTGAGACAACTTTTGAATTTCTCCTCGAATTTCTAATTCTGACTTTTGAATTGCTCTTTGAGTTTCTAATTCTAACTTTTCCTCCATTCTATTAATCTTGTTTGCAATCCAAATTCTGAATTTGATTTCTGACATCTTGGCCAGCTGTTTATGAATGGGATCTTCAGTTACATCTGCCATATCCTTCTTTGGGGGGGGGCGTGTGGTTCATTTATTCTGGTTATTCATGTTACCAGAGTTTTTCCGCTGATTCCACACTATGATTACTTTACACTGTTGACTTTTCCCCAGGACCTGTACAGTGCTATGGCCTGAGAAACTGGGGACCTATTTGGTGTGGTGGGGCTAAGTGGTTCTGTGTTGTTTTCAGCTGGTCTCTGTTCAACCCTAGTGAAACAGTTACTCTGGGTTGAAGTCTCAGCTGTGTAGAAATACCAGCAATTAAGTCACCCCGCCCCCCACAGGCAACAATCGGAAAAGGAGAATCAAAACTTCCTACAACCACAGACCCAAGGCACCACTTGAATAGTCCTCAGGTGATTGGCTCAGTTCAAAAGGTCCAAATCAATTGTCTCAGTCAGCACCTGTCTCAGGTGGGAGAGTTTCAAAGGTCTCTGGCAACTGGATCACAGGGGTCTGGTGACAACTCAAATATGACTTGCTCCCGTACTCCATGAAGTCAGGAAGACCCACCCAGCAAGTAGATTAGTCTGGGAAGGTTGATGCCTCCTTCCCCACCTTGCACCTCTGTCAAACCCACTCACTGATAGCCCCGCTGGGCTGTGACCAAGTTGCCTCCAGTGAGCAGATACTCCAGAGGTTTGCATGTGCCTAAATCACAAGGAAATCTGTATCTGCTCTGCCAGGCTCCTGCTCTTTTCCTCTTTCCAGCAGGGGGCGGTGCGGCCTGACAACCTGGGTGCTTGATGGAGGCTGGAAGGTGTTCACTCAGTTCCGCCCCTGGTTGATATTACTGGCAGAACAGAACAACTTTGTGGGAGTTTGTTTCTGTCCCTTCTAAATTCGTCTGGAGAAGAGGAGCTGATCTGAGTTCCCAGAACCTTTGCCTCAGGCGCTATCTTTACTCCTGCAGGTTTGTATTCGCAGCACCATTAGCTGTCAGCTCTAGCCTCTTGCTTTCCTTTGTTTATAGGCTGATGATCCCCTGAGGGCCGGGTGCATGTTAGGGTCAGTAAAGGGGTCCTCTGGGTCAGCCCCACCCTGGGAATTTCCCAGCTCTGGCTTGTGTTTTCTAGTCCCCATGCTCCACCCAGGCCGGTACTGCCTCAGGCAAACCCTTTACTCATGGGGCCTGTGTTTCAGTCCTAGATCTGTTCTGTGGTGGTTGCCATCTGAGAAGATGCCCGGCCTCCTCTGGTTGCCCAGGGAGACAGGGGATGTGGCTTTGGGATATCCAGGGTGGGCCTTATTGTTGCCAAAAACGGCTGCTGCTCTGTGCCTCGGCGCACAGCTGCTCCGGCGTGATTCCCTCTCAGCCGACCATTGTCTCCTCACTCCAGTGCCGCAGAATCAGCACTGACCAGCTGCAGTCCAGGTCCTGTCCACACCCCTCGAGAAATTACCCAAGAATCTGGACTCCTGGGGGACAGGTCTCGAGACCTCACAGTGAGAGTGGAGGGGAGTGCTGGGAGCTCAGAATTGCAGGTCAAAACATCAAACTCATTGAGACCAAATGAGCAAATAAACAGATAAAAAGGCTACCAGACACATAAGCCCATAGATGCACAAACAATCAGAAACACATAGACATACAGACAACAACAATGACAACAACAACAAAAATTACAACAATAAAAATAATGATAATCATAAAATAATTGAAAAAAGGTAAAAAACATACAAACAAAATGAACAAACAAAAAAAGCTCTAAAAATCTGAAGTAAGCACTCTCAGAAACCATAAGGAGGGAAGAAGAGAACAGAGAAAGAAAAAAAAAGTGGTGTTCATAAAAATGTTAAAAAAGAAGAAAGAGTTGGAGAGCAAGATGGCGGCTGAGTAACAGCTTCCTTGCATCTGGGCACCGTGAGTCCGGGGAGATAGGACTCCAGGCATATCTGGCTGGTGGGATCTGCCTATCATCACCCATGTGAGGATACAGAGAGTCAGCGAGAGACTTCTGGACCCCAAGAGAAGTACTAAAACAGTGGAAAACTGGCAAGTGGTCGCGTGTGTTCAATTGGTCTAAACCCGCCCGCAACTGTAAGTTCAGTAGGAGCGAGACTGCAAACCGGAAAGGCCTTACCTGTGAACTGTTTTGGTGTCATTGGACTTGGCACTCAGTTGAACTGCCTTGGGGAGAACCTGAGCGGGAATGCGGAGAACTTTGGCTGTTGTCTAGGGCCCCAGTCTGAGCCGCTGAGCCAGACAGACCTAATAGTGTTTGGTGGTGGGCCACAGGGAGCCATTGTGAGCAATCTGCCCTGGCAAGCTCCGCCCTCAGGGTTGCAGAGCTAGAATCAGGTGGGAGCTGGTAACCCAGCGTCCCAGTAGACTAAGAGTGGGGTCTGAGCCGCCTTGCAGCCCTAACCCTCAGGGGCAGAGTGAGACCGGTTTTGGCACACTGGGTAAGTGGATAGCCACTTCAGCAGTGATCCCAGCGAAAAGCACTTTCCTGGGAAGGCTTCTGCTCAGCAAGTTTACAAGTTCAAAGAGCCTTTTAAGTGGGCTGAAGAGAGATGTAGGGTGTCCTCCTGCTGGGGCTTGAGAAATCAGCAGCCTCCAGTCATATCAGAACTGTGATTAACATCTCATACCCCAGAAGACCATGTGTTGCCCAGACAATATTCAACAACATATACATACTGCTTTGTTTTTGGTTGTGTTCTTTTTTTTTGGTTGTTTTTTTGTTTATTTTGATGTTGTTGATGTTGTTTTGTTTTTTAATTTAAACGTTGTCCATACAGATCTTTTTTCTTTCTCAATTTTTCTAGTTTAATTATAATTTCCCATTGCTGCCTTTTTTAATAACTAGAACTTTATTTTTGCTAGTGTCTCTACCGCTATTATTTGATTTTTCACCCAGTATTATCCCGTAAAGTTTTCTCTTTGCTTGTTTGGATTTGATTTATAGCATTTTTGTCTTTCCTCTCTGCTTGGTGGAGGTGGCGTACTGCTGATCAGGTTAGCAAAGAGCTGCTGACCTCAAGGGAACCACCCAACTGGGCACCCCCAGAAGGTGGTTTTTTTAAGGTTGTGTCAAAGAACCCTACTATGCACCTATATTTTTCTGTCTCCCTCTTTCTGTGTCTCTCTTCTTTTTGTCAATATTCCTTTTACGCACCCCCCTCCTTTCTCTATTTTTTTTTCTTTTCACTCGGTCCTCCTTCCTTTCATCCCTTTCTTGCTCTTCAACCTTCTCACCCTTCTGATCCTGTACCAAAAGGACTCATCTAAGCCTTAGTCCACAGGAATGAGAACTTAAAGAGCAAGAGGAAGTGAAAGGAAAATTAGGGCAAGGAAACAGATAAAAGAAATCACTCATGAGGAAGAATCAGCAGAAAACCGCAGGCAACATGAAGGACCTGTCCAGAACAACACTGCCAAGAGACGATGACTCAGTTACTGCAGAGGATTCCACCTATAAAGAAATGTTAGGAATGACAAAAAGGGAATTTAGAATACACATAATGAAAACAATGAAAGAAATTATGGAAACAATGAAGGAAACGGCTAATAAAGTGGAAAATAACCAAAAGGAAATCCAAAAACAGAATCAAATAAGAGATGAACTACATGAAGAATATAGAAAGGATATAGCAGAGCTGAAGGAACTGAAACAGTCAATTAGGGAACTTAAAGATGCAATGGAAAGTATCAGCAACAGGTTAGACCATGCAGAAGAAAGGATTTCTGAGGTAGAAGACAAAGCTCTTGAGATAACTCAGATAGTTAAAGAGGCAGAAAAGAAGAGAGAGAAAGCAGAACGTTCACTGTCAGAATTGTGGGAATTTATGAAGCATTCCAACATACGAGTTATAGGAATCCCAGAAGGGGAAGAAGAATGCCCCAGAGGAATGGCAGCCATACTAGAGAATACTATAAATGAAAATTTCCCAAATATCACTAAAGATTCTGACACACTGCTTTCAGAGGGCTATGGGACCCCAGGTCGCCTCAACTCTAACCGAGCTCCTCCAAGACACATTGTGATGAACCTGTCCAAAGTCAAGACAAAAGAAAAGATTCTGCAAGTTGCCAAGAGTAAGCGCCAGTTGACCTACAGGGGCAAATCCATCAGAGTGACCGCAGACTTCTCTAATGAAACTTTCCAAGCAAGAAGACAATGGTCATCTACCTTTAATCTACTTAAACAGAACAATTTCCAGCCCAGAATTCTGTACCCTGCTAAGCTAAGCTTTAAAATTGACGGAGAAATCAAACCATTTACGGATATACAAACATTGAGGAAATTCGCCACAACAAGATCAGCTCTACAGGAAATACTTCAACTTGTTCTACACACTGACCATCACAATGGATCAGCAGCAAAGTAAGAACTCAGAAATTAAAGGACAAAACCAAACCTCCACACTGATGCAAAAGATAAAACTCAGCAATGGACTCTCACAAAATAAGATGAATAGAATACTACCACACTTATCAATTATCTCAATAAATGTTAATGGCTTGAATTCTCCACTGAAGAGACATAGATTAGATTAAAAAACACAAGCCATCCATTTTCTGTCTGCAAGAAACACACCTGGCTTCAAAAGACAAATTAAAGCTCTGAGTCAAGGGTTGAAAGACAATTTTTCAGGCAAATGGCATTCAGAAGAAAAGAGGAGTTGCAATCTTATTTTCAGATTCATGTCGATTTAAAGCAACTAAAGTCAAAAAAGACAAAGATGGACACTTTATATTGGTCAAGGGAAAAATACAACAAGAAGATGTTTCAATTCTAAATATGTATGCTCCCAATTTACATGCTCCCAGATTCTTGAAACAGACCTTACTCAGTCTGAGCAATAAGATACCTGATAATACCATAATAACAGGGGACTTTAACTCTCCTCTTACAGAGCTGGACACATCCTCTAAACAGAAATTAAACAAAGATATGAGAGATTTCAATGAGACCTTAGAACAACTGTGCTTGATAGACGCATATAGAACACTCCATCCCAAAGATAAAGAATATACATTCTTCTCATCACCCCATGGAACATTCTCCAAAATTGATCATATTCTGGGACACAAAACAAATATCAACAGAATCAAAAGAATTGAAATTTTACCTTGTGTCTTCTGAGACCATAATGCAATAAAGGTGGAACTCAACTCTAACAAAAACGCTCGACCCCACTCAAAGGCATGGAAATTAAACAATCTTCTGTTGACTAACATATGGGTGCAGGAAGAAATAAAACAGGAAATCATTAACTTCCTTGAGCATAACAACAATGAAGACACAAGCTACCAAAACCTGTGAGATACTGCAAAAGCAGTTTTGAGAGGAAAATTCATCGCTTTAGATGCCTACAATCGAAAAACAGAAAGAGAGCACATCAACAATCTCACAAGCCATCTTATGCAATTGGAAAAAGAAGAACAATCTAAGCCTAAACTCAGTAGAAGAAAAGAAATATCCAAAATCAAATCAGAGATCAATGAAATTGAAAACAAAAGAATCATTCAGAAAATTAATGAAACAAGGAGTTGTTTTTTTGAAAAAATAAATAAAATAGATAAACCATTGGGCAGACTAACTAGAAATAGAAAAGTAAAATCTCTAGTAACCTCAATCAGAAACGATAAAGGGGAAATAACAACTGATCCCACAGAGATACAAGAGATCATCTCTGAATACTACCAGAAACTCTATGCCCAGAAATTTGACAATATGAAGGAAATGGATCCATATTTGAAATCACACCCTCTCCCTAGACTTAGCCAGGAAGAAATTGAGCTCCTGAACAGACCAATTTCAAGCACTGAGATCAAAGAAACAATAAAAAAGCTTCCAACCAAAAAATGCCCTGGTCCAGATGGCTTCACACCAGAAGTCTAGAAGCCTTCAAGGTAGAGCTTATTCCTGTACTGCAGAAATTATTCCAAAAAATTGAGAAAGAAGGAATCCTCCCTAACACATTCTATGAAGCAAATATCACCCTGATACCAAAACCAGTAAAAGACCCAACCAAAAAGGAGAATTTCAGACCAATCTCACTCATGAATATAGATGCAAAAATTCTCAACAAAATCTCAGCCAGTAGATTTTAGCTTATCATCAAAAAAGTCATACATTATGATCAAGTATGTTTCATCCCAGGGATGCAAGGCTGGTTTAACATACGCAAGTCCATAAATGTTATCCATCATATTAACAGAGGCAAAAATAAAGATCACATGATCCTCTCAATAGATGCAGAAAAAGCATTTGATAAAATCCAGCATCCTTTTCTAATAAGAACACTGAAGAGTATAGGCATAGGTGGCACATTTCTAAACCTGATTGAAGCTATCTATGACAAACCCACAGCTAATATTTTACTGAATGGAGTAAAACTGAAAGCTTTTCCTCTTAGAACTGGAACCAGACAAGGTTGTCCTCTGTCACCTTTACTAGTCAACATAGTGCTGGAAGTTCTAGCTAATACAATTAGGGAAAACAAGGAAATAAAGGGAATCCAAATGGGAGCAGAGGAGGTCAAACTCTCCCTCTTTGCTGACGACATGATCTTATACTTAGAGAACCCCAAAGACTCAACCACAAGACTCCTGGAAGTCATCGAAAAATACAGTAATGTTTCAGGATATAAAATCAATGTCCACAAGTCAGTAGCCTTTGTATACACCAATAACAGTCAAGATGAGGAGCTAATTAAGGACACAACTCCCTTCACCATAGTTTCAAAGAAAATGAAACACCTAGGAATACACCTAACGAAGGAGGTGAAGGACCTCTATAAAGAAAATTATGAAATCCTCAGAAAGGAAATAGCAGAGGATATTAACAAATGGAAGGACATACCGTGCTCGTGGATGGGAATAATCAACATTGTTGAAATGTCTATACTTCCCAAAGCAATCTACCTATTCAATGCCACTCCTATCAAAATACCAACATCATACTTTCAAGATTTGGAGAAAATGATTCTGCGTTTTGTATGGAACTGGAAAAAAACCTGTATAGCTAAGGCAGTTCTTAGTAATAAAAATAAATCAGGGGGCATTAGTATACCAGATTTTAGTCTGTACTACAAAGCCATAGTGGTCTAGACAGCATGGTACTAGCACAAAAACAGAGACATAGACACTTGGAATCAAATTGAAAACCAAGAAATGAAACTAACATCTTACAACCACCTAATCTTCGATAAACCAAACAAGAACATACCTTGGGGGAAAGACTCCCTATTCAATAAATGGTGTTGGGAGAACTGGATGCCTACATGTAAAAGACTGAAACTGGACCCACACCTTTCCCCACTCACAAAAATTGATTCAAGATGGATAAAGGACTTAAATTTAAGGCATGAAACAATAAAAATCCTCAAAGAAAGCATAGGAAAAGCACTGGAAGATATTGGTCTGGGGAAAGACTTCATGAAGAAGACTGCCATGGCAATTGCAACAACAAAAATAAACAAATGGGACTTCATTAAACTGAAAAGCTTCTGTACAGCTAAGGAGACAACAACCAAACCAAAGAGACAACCTACACAATGGGAAAGGATATTTGCATATTTTCAATCAGACAAAAGCTTGATAACTAGGATCTATAGAGAACTCAGATTAATCCACATGAAAAAAGCCAACAATCCCATATATCAATGGGCAAGAGATATGAATAGAACCTTCTCTAAATATGACAGATGAATGGCTAACAAACACATGAAAAGATGTTCATCATCTCTATATATTAGAGAAATGCAAATCAAAACAACCCTGAGATATCATCTAACCCCAGTGAGAATGGCCCACATCACAAAATCTCAAAACTGCAGATGCTGGCGTGGATGTGGAGAGAAGGGAACACTTTTACACTGCTGGTGGGACTGCAAACTAGTACAACATTTCTGGAAGGAAGTATGGAGAAACCTCAAAGCACTCAAGCTAGACCTCCCATTTGATCCTGCAATCCCATTACTGGGCATCTACCCAGAAGGAAAAATACCCTTTTATCATAAGGACACTTGTACTAGACTGTTTATTGCAGCTCAATTTACAATCGCCAAAATGTGGAACCAGCCTAAATGCCCAGCAACCCAGGAATGGATTAACAAGCTGTGGTATATGCATACCATGGAATACTATTCAGATATTTAAAAAAAATGGAGACTTTACATCCTTCATATTAACCTGGATGGAAGTGGCAGACATTATTCTTAGTAAAGCATCACAAGAATGGAGAAGCATGAATCCTATGTACTCAATTTTGATATGAGGACAATTAATGACAATTAAGGTTACGGGGCTGGGAGGAAAAGCAGAAAGAGGGACGGAGGGAGAGGGCTGGGGCCTTGGTGTGTTTCGCCCCTTCTGGGGGCAATACATGATTGCAAGAGGGACTTTACCTAACAATTGCAATGAGTGTAACCTGGCTTATTGTACCCTCAATGAATCCCCAACAATAAAAAAAAAAAGAAGAGAGAAAATTTTAAAAATAGAAAAAGTGAAAATAAAAAGATATATATGTAAAAAAATAATAAAAATCAACAATAGCTCCTCCAAGAAAATGGTGAGGAAAAAAAAAGAAAAAGCAAAAAAGAGAAAAAAAGGCACCAACCACAACAATATTATTCTTGTATATATGTAGAAATATACATCTATATGTATGATGTAGGGATCCACTTTCGTAGGAATATATTTATAATGCAATATACTTTCTGGACACCAGGTGGCGCTGTGAGTGGTTCCCAGGCTTATACCTGATTCACAGTTTCTACTGTTACCCTGGTAACCACCCTACCTGGCTGATCACCATTTTGGGGTTTCTGTAAAAGTTTATTACCGAATTGTTGTGCCACCTCAGCTGCTCTGTTCCAGACAGCACTCCTATCCGACCTCCCAACTCAGTGCAGGAGTCCACACTTCACAAATCTTTCCACTCTGCTCCCACATTCTCCTGCAAACTGGCGATTGCAATCGGCTGTGGGGGAGGGTGCTGGCTGCTGCTGGCTTTAGTTGCTGTCAGCACCCACAGCTGCTGCCAGCTCACACAGCTGCAGGGCACGGAGACCTTATCCTCAGTTTTTGTGGCTCAGAGTTTCACTTTTGAGTCCAGCTACCCGCCAGTTTGCTGCATAGCCTGAACTGCCATTCCCCACCAGGAATGGTCCGGTCTATTTAATCACTCCTGTTGTTCTGGGGGAAGGTGTCCGCCATTTCGGATAATTCAAAATGTCTGTTTCCCGGGCGGGATCCCTTCTCTTCAATTTTCCATCGGGTTGCTCACCTCCTCGTGGTTCTGAGTGGCTCCCCTTCTGGGTGCCACACTCGGCTGAGGAATAAATTTTCGTCAATTGAGTTTTGCCAGGAATTGCAAGCTGCTATCCTCCGTAAGGGAGGGGCCCGCCGGCCAGCATGGCCAAGCAGGAAAAAACTCTACAACTGAGTCCATGATTTTAAATTTACACCTCATATATAGCAATCCGCCAATTCACTGCACATCTGCAGCTGTCTGTCCACACTAATAATCCACGCGGGGAAAAGGTCCAGACCCTTCTTCCTCTCACCTGATGATTTGGGAGAGGTGGGCTACACTTATGTCCCATCTGCCATCATCATGTATCTTTAATTTTAATTATTTTTCTTTTTGGACACAAAGTCTCATTCTGTCACCCTGGGTACAGTGCCATGGTATCATAGCTCATATCATGCTTTTTGTTTCTCAAACAACAGAAAATTGTACATTAAAAATGTAAAAATAGGGCAGCGCCTGTGGCTCAGTGAGTAGGGCGCCGGCCCCATATGCCGAGGGTGGCGGGTTCAAACCCAGCCCCGGCCAAACTGCAACCAAAAAAATAGCCGGGCATTGTGGCGGGCGCCTGTAGTCCCAGCTGCTCGGGAGGCTGAGGCAAGAGAATTGCGTAAGCCCAGGAGTTAGAGGTTGCTGTGAGCCGTGTGACGCCACGGCACTCTACCGGAGGGCAGTACAGTGAGACTCTGTCTCTACAAAAAAAAAAAAATGTAAAAATAAAAAGAATATAAAAATAATACTAATTTGACAATTTGAATATGTTTTACCACAAATTCTAGGCGGGGTTTGTTTGTTTTGTTTTGGTTTTTTATTTGAGACAGAGTCTTACTTTGTAAACCTCAGTAGAGTGCGAGGGGGTCATAACTCACAGCAACCTCAAACTCTTTAGTTTGAGCAATCCTCTTGCTTCAGCCTCTGCAGTAGCTAGGACCATAGCCCTGCGTCACTACGCCAAGCTAGTTTTTCTGGTTTTAGTAGACATGTGGTCTCTTTCTTGCTCATGCTGCTTTCAAACTCCTTACCTCAAGCAATCCACCAGCCTTGGCCTCCCAGAGTGCTAGGAGCCAGCACCCGGCCTCTACTGCTCTCCATCATACACATTCATGTGCTCTAAGTGCACATCTTGTAGTCCCAAAAATTCTATCATTTCTGCAAAGTAGGCAGCACAGCAGACGGAGTTCAGAATGAAGGTAATCAAGCACCTTAACACTCAGATTTCATTATCACATAGAATAAACATCAACAATCACTATCAGTAAGGATTACACTAAATTAGATTAGGTGCCATCAGGGACTGGTGTGTAAGGTCCAGGCCCCCCAGCTCTCTTTATCCCACTTCATGGCGTAGGAACAGTTGCTCTCCTTCCTGTGTGGTTTGTTTGGCACTAGATCAATACCCAGAAGAATGTCCTCCTCCAACCTGATCACTAACTCACACTCCTGATACACATGAGACTCCCAACAGACCTCCCAACACATGAAATATAAAATGCTCGCCTAAATCCATCCCACTGTCTGGATGCTAGGCTCAGTATGACAGTCTTGACAGCCAGTACTGTGTGGGAGGGCAAAAGTCATAGCAGAAGACATAGGTTTGAGATTCTGTGACCTCCCCCTCACTCAGAACTATAATGATCATTTTACCTATAGCAGGAATGACAGTGCAGTCTGAGGAGCTGAGAATATATATCTGAAAACCCTTTTTTCCCCAGATGGTCATTATCAAAAATATTTCTAACTCCTGGCTATTATCTCCAAAGAGCTTTTGAAGTGGTTTGTAGAGGCTCTTTTGTTTTCCTTGATCTCTGAGGCAGACAGGGGCTCATATGGAGGAAGCAGAAAATATAGAGGCCAAAGGGTGTTTGTAATCTAGTTGTGACCCCCAAACCAAGGACTACTGGAGAACACATATGAACATGTATGAAAACTACGAGGATTATGAGATCTGATGTGGTGTTCTACTCCTTTTTGAAGGTAGGGTTAGTTAGAAGCTTCTATTTAGTTGATTAGGAATGATGTAATCCAATCAACCAAGCCAGGATGACCCGGAAAATAACATCACCTACTTCATTTCAGTGAACAGTACCTATATGTGGCCAGAATTGCTGTTTATATCACCATGAACTAACAGGATACAATCATTTACCTGAACTCAGGTCTCTTGGCTCTGATCCTCATGCCTCCTCTTTAAAAAGTACCTGACTTTGGATGGTGCCTGTGGCTCAGTGAGTAGAGTGCTGGCCCCATATACCGAGGGTGGCAGGTTCGAGCCCGGCCCCAGCCAAACCTCAACAAAAAATAACTGGGTCGTTGTGATGGGCACCTGTAGTGCCAGCTACTTGGGAGGCTGAGGCAAGAGCATTGCCTGAGCCCAAGAGCTGGAGGTTGCTGTGAGCTGTGACGCCACAGCACTCTACCAAAGGTGACAAAGTGAGACTCTAAAAAAAAAAAAAAGTACCTGACTTTGTAAAATAATCTCAGGCAAGAGTTTCCATTTAACCAAGAAGTTAATTAAAAGAGACTTAAATGAAATTTATGTGGAAAGATATTACTTAATGATATTAATTCATAATTTATATAGTTATTTCATAATTCCTAAAAAATACAACCTGTTTGGGGGCTCTGGCAGCATCGCTTCCTGCACAATCCTGGAGTTGCTCCCACTTTCACCTCTCAGTCTCAACTGTCTTAGGAACAGTTGCTCCTTCCTGTGTGGTTTGACACTAGATCAGTACCCAGAAGAATGTCCTCCTCCAACCTGATGGCTAACTCACACTCCTAAACACATGAGACTCCCAACAGACCTAACGCATGAAATATAAAATGCTCATCTAAATCCATCCCACTGTCTGGACGGGCATGATGGAGGGGGAAGGAAAGGAGGAGGAAGAAGAAGTGTGAGTAGTCCTGGTAGGCGTTCCTGACCAGGACAGCAGAGATACCCCACATGGATGTAGGCAATGCCAGCCCTCTGCGACCCCAGTCACCTGGCACACCAGCTTTTGGTGCTATTACTGATGTGTTTCCTTGGCTTCAGCAGGTATTTTTGCAATAGTAATCCTGCTGCTCTTCAGACTGAGGTTAAACTGGATATGCAGATGAATACTACAAAATTCATGCTGCTGTATTCTTGGTATTCTTGGCCCAATGTCGTTTTATGTTTCTTTGGTGGCTTTTTTATAGACTATTTGAAATACAATGGGTTACAATTATTTTTAGCTGCTTTGTTTGCACTGGACAGATTGTTTTTGCTCTGGGTGCAATATTTAATGCTTTTTGGCTGATGAAATTTGGGAGGTTTGTGTTTGGGATTGGTGGGCAGTTGGACAGAATACATACACTATGAGTTGCTTTTTAGGCCAAGAGTTAAACCTGGTATTTGACTCCAATTTAGCATGGCTAGAATTGAAAATACAGTAAACACTAACCTCATGGGATGGCTGAATTCTAAGACTGAAGGTTCATTGGGTTCTGCTGGTCCCACAACCCGGGGGTCATACTTATGATCAGGGATACAACGTGGATTCTTTCACTGATCTGTGCCTTCGCCCTGGCTTACTGGGATCAGAAAGCAGGGGTAATCCTTTATAAAGAACAAGGAAAAAGTTGACGTTATTAAATTAACTGATGTGAAGGTCTTCTTCTTACCCCCGTGGCTCACATTTACCATCTAGATCTGCTATTATGTTGCTGTGCTCCCTTTTATTGGCCTGGGGAAAGTTTTCTTTATAGACAAATGTGGGTTTTCTTCCCAGGCAGCAAGTGAAAGTAACAGCATTCCATATGTCATATCAGCTCCCAGGTCTCCAGAACATTATCTGGGTTGTGTGCAGTAGCGACCACTCTTGTGTCCGACATGATGCTGGCCTTTGGAACTCTTGGATTGCTATGTGTTTCCTGGGACTGTCCTATTCCTTGTTTGCCATTGTGACAAATGGTGGCATTTGTAGTTCCTGAACATTAACTGGGAACTGCATATAGCTTTATATAGTCCATTCAGAATCTTGGGTTGGCCATCATGTCCGTCATTGCTAGAATGATAATGGATACTCAAATATAATTGTTTTTAGAGGTTTTCTTCATTGCCTGTGTTTGTTACTTTTATCCATGGTCCTATTGTATTTGTGGGATTGTGCCCAAGGAGAACTTAATTATTCTTTGAGAGAAAAGGAAAAAATAAAACTTTCCCATACTGAATGAGAAATTTAAAAGACTATGTCTTGAGAATGGGCTGCATATGTCATTGGTTTGAGAAACCTCCATTTTTTTTTTTTTTTTTTGGCTCGGTGCCTGTAGCATAGTGGTTAGGCGCCAGCCACATACACCAATGGTGGTGGGTTCAAACCTGGCCCAGGCCAGCTGAACAAAAATGACAACTGCAATAACAACAACAACAAAAATAGTCAGGCATTGTGCCAGGTGCCTGTAGTCCCAACTACTAGGGAGGCTGAGGCAAGAGAATTATTTTAGCCCAAGGGTTTGCCCAAGAGTTTGAGGTTGCTATGAGCTGTGACACCACAGCACTCTACCTAGGGCAACATAGTGAGATTCTGTCTCAAAAAAAAAGAAAAAAGGAAGAAAAGAAAAATGTCCATTTTTTTTTTAAATTTAGATTCCAGCCATTAGAAAAAATAATGGACTGGAAACTTAAATTACAGATATACCTATTCCAAAGTGTATTTGTGAGGCCTAGTTAACCTATGTCTTTTGTATTGTGTGTTGCTGAAGAATCATTTTTTAAAATAGGCTAATCAATAATGAAATGTTATGAAAACTGCTCTTGAACATCCAAGAGCAAAAAAAAACAACAAAAAAAGTGATTAAGTCTGTATGTGTAAAAGAGAATATTACTAACACAGTATATAAACAAAATAATAATAATAATTATTTTTTTTTTTGAGACAGAGCCTCAAGCTTTCGCCCTGGGTCGGGTGCTGTGGCATCACAGCTCACTGGAACCTCCAACTCCTGGGCTTAAGCAATTCTCTTGCCTCAGCCTCCCATGTAGCTGGGACTACAGGCACCCACCACAACACGGGTTGTAGTTGTCATGGTTGTTTGGCAGGCCAGGGCTGGATTCAAAACTACCAGCTCTGGTGTATGTGGCTAGCACCTTAGCTGTTTGAACTACAAGCACCAAGCCAAACAAAATAATTATTTACCACTCTGATTCAACAAATTTCCATTTGTTCATACCATTATTTACCATTTACTATTTGCTTTTATTAAAATTTGTTTTATTGTCCTATCTATTTTTTTTTTTTTTGAGACAGAGTGTCACTTTGTTGCCTTGGTAGAATGCCATGGCATCACAGCTCACAGCAACCTCAAACTCAAGGGTTCAAGCGATTCTCTTGCCTCAGCCTCCCAAGTAGCTGGGACTGCAGGCACCTGACACAACGCCCAGCTATTTTTTGTTGTGGTTTGTCCAGGGCCAGGTTTGAACCCGCCACCCTTGGTATATGGGGTTGGTGCCCTACCCACTGAGCCACAGGCGCCGTCTCATAAAATATGTATTAACAAGCAAAGTTCTAGACTTGTGAGTCTCTGAAGGAATTATCTTATTCACCAGTTTCCTGATTATTTAACAGTAAAAAGCATATAATCTCTGCTTAATATCTATTTCATTAATTGTTTAATTTAGCTATTACACAATAGAATGTCAAACCCATAAATTCCACAGGTATGCTATTTTAAAAATGATTATGTTCTGCATAGTATCAGTGTTTGATAAGAAAGTAATATATAATTAAAGGTAAAAAAATTAAATTTACAATGGTTTCTTCAAAAAATTAGTTATTAGAGGACAACATGGAACATCAATATATATAAAAATGAAAAGTCTTATCATTTATAACTTTGTTCAAATCCAAATTGAGAGTAACACAAATATGTGCATTTGCCAAAAACAAATCATTAACAAATCTTCTGATTACTTCCCAAGAATACTTTATACAAAAAAGAGAAAAAAAATGGCCTGGCATAGTGGCTTATGCCTGTAATCCCAGCACTCTGAGAGGCGGAGGCAGGTGGATCACCTGAGCTCAGGAGCTAGAGACCAGCTTAAGCAAGAGTGAGACCAGTCTCTAAAAATAGCTGGGCATTGTGGTAAGGGCCTGTAGTCTCAGCTACATGGGAGGCTGAAGCAAGAGGATCACTTGAGCCCAAGACTTGAGATTGCTGTGAGGTACAACCTCATGGCACTCTACAAAGAGTGACCAGGTGAGACTGTTTCAAAAAAACAAAACAAAACCAAAAAAAGCAGTGACTTTGAAAGATTTTAGTACCACAAAAACTTTATTAATCATATTATATTGATCATATATTTAATTGATAGTATTTTGAATACATTAGGTTAAATAAAGTATTACAATTAATTTTGTCCTAGCATACTATCTGCACTGGGTATATATGTTAATTAGCTAGCGTTACATGCTAGACTCCAAATGTCACTGAATTAATAGGTTTATATTTCCTTCTATACTTGAACAATTTCTCCCAGTTTCTTTGGCATTTTGCTTTCCTTTGTTGATAATCATGATATGTATCAGTAAAACATACTATCTTTGAGGATTAATACAAACTCTGACTAAGTCTGGGTGCCAGAAACCCATAAGGACGTGATGCCCAGTGTTCATTGCTACCTTTGGAGTAATAGATACTAAAGAAAAGGCAAATGATCATGATGATATCATGATGAACGTGATACATGGTGTTGAGTATGTAAAGTATTACAATTAAATGTCTAATTAATTAATTTTATGTGGTTACTAGAAAATTAAAATGACATGTGGCTTACATTTTATGTGCATTGGACATTGCTGCCTGAGAGGATGGCCTCACTTTTCCAAGTTTGGGCTGCCTCCATAAAAGTTATGTAGTCTTAAATTTAAAATGATAGTTATGTTGTTTTCAGTTTTAATTGTACATATTTTTCATGAATGGGTATAACCATACATGCAAGGTTAAATGGGAATGTCTCTCAGGCAATCCTAGGTTATAGCGCAGGGAGGAAGGCATGCCTAAAAGACTCAAGAGGAAAGGTGGCGCCTGTAGCTCAAGTGGCTAAGGCGCCAGCCAAATACCCCAGAGGTGGCGGGTTCGAATCCAGACCGGGCCTTCCAAACAACAATAGCCGGGCGTTGTGGCCAGAGCCTGTATGTAGTCCCTACCCTGCTACGCTGCTACTCGGGAGGATGAGGTAAGAGAATTGCTTAAGCCCAGGAGTTGAAGGTTGCTGTGAGCTGTGACGCTACAGCACTCTAGCACCCTAACCAAGGCTTGAGGTTCTGTCTCCAAAAAAAAAAAAAGACTGAATAGGAAATAGAACTTGAAAACTAAGAACCTGTCATTCTGGGCTCCTTCAGCCGCCGTGGCTGGGCTCGCATCTCCTGTCACTCAGGACGTGCGGGGGCGGGACCTGAGACCTTATCCAGTCAGGTATGTGGAGGGGGGGGCGGTTGTCTCAATCTGGCTAGAAGCCGGAAAGCTGTGGACTGCTTCCGGATCTGACGGCACCTTTGTCTCTCCTGCAGCATGTCCAGTACTGTGGTAGGTTTTCACCAATTTTTCTCGCTGGGAGATCCAGACGGCTCTACCGCGATCTCTCTCCCTCTGTCACCAGCAAATAGTGGTAAATTGGTAGGGAGGACGCCAGGACGCCGCGGAAATCAGGAAATGGTGAGTTTGCGATCTGCTTGTCCGGAGATGGGGAAGGGGCAGGTTGGAACTCACCAGAAGCGGCTGTGGCCTCGACCCTCAAGGTGCTGCCGGGCTAGCGGCGGAGACCCCAGGCATCCCGTGCGGTCCTTGCATGGTAACTTTGGCTGCAGCCGGGAGTCCCGTGCCTGGCTGAGCTGGAAGCCCTTCGTCCCCCCAAATTGTGGCCCACCAGGGGACGATTTTTTTTTTTTTTCTATTTGAGATCGTCTCCAGTGCTTTGGCATCATAACCCACAGCAAACTAAAATTTCTGGGCTTGAGCAATCCTCTTGCCTCTGCTTCCCGAGTAGCTGGGACTACAGGCACCGTCACAACGCCCGCATGGTTCTTTCATTTTTAGTAGAGACGGGGTCTCACTCAGTTTGCTCTACCTAACAAATTCAAACCTAGTCGTTTGTACCCTTACATTAACCTGGAAAAAAAAAAAAAGAAAAAAGAAAACGTTAGTGGTAAAGCCTGACACATCTTTTAAATTTGTTTCTAAATGTTTATCTCTCTATGTCATAATGAGTGGAATTGTTTTTCTTAATTTCATTACATTACTTATTTCTAGTACATGAAAGTACAGTTGAATTTTTTGTGTTGATCATGAATGTTGTGACTCCCTAATTCACTTATTTGTTCTGGAGAGTTGTGAATTTCTTACAAACATATACGCAAGTCTATGTTATCTGTGATTAAAAAAGTAATTGTACAAGCAGGAGCCTAAAGAATTATCTTTCTATGGTCTGTTGGCCATTTCTGAACTTTGGAAATGTAATGGCCAATTCATTAGAAAGAAACAGTATGAGTAATTGGTGATAGATGTAGGCTAGTGTGTGTATTTGTAGTCTTAATAGTGGGGTTCCAAAATACCCATAAAATATTATTATATTTATCTCACGAGGATATTTAAGTTATTCGTTAGAATTATAATGCTGTTAAATCTTAATTACAGCTCCCCAAAATGACTATGGGTTTTTACCCAAAATAAAAAGATAATTCTACAGTAAAAAAAAAAAAAAGTAATTGTAGCTTGGCGCGGGTAGCACAGTGGTTACCGCCCCAGCCACATACGCCAAGGATGGCAGGTTTGAACCCGGCCCAGGCCTGCTAAAAAACAAAGACAACTGCAACAAAAAATAGCTGGGCATTGTAGTGGGTGCCTGTAGTCCCAGCTACTGGGGAGGCTGAGGCAAGAGAATTGCTTAAGCCCAAGAGTTGGAGGTAGCTCTCAGCTGTGACAGCCCGGGCACTCTACCCAGGGTGACATAGTGAGATTCTGTCTCAAAAAAAAAAGTAATTCTGTCTCTTGTATGGAGAATTTTATTTATTTTTCTTATGTAATTTCTGTGGAGAATATTTTCAGTCCTATGATGAATAGGGTGGTAAAGTGAACATTCTTCCAAAACTTCAAAGTAAAGTTTACTATGTTAGCTGTAGGTTTTTCAGAATTACCCTTTAGCAGGTCTGGAAGGATTTCTTGGTATTATTAGTTTCCTGGGAGTTTAGTCATAAACAGATATTGGATTTGGAAAATACTCCTCTGTGCCTATTAAAAGTGTCCTTTTGGGGGGGGCAGGGGGCGGTGCCTGTGGCTCAACAGAATAGGGTGCCGGCCCCATGTGCTGGAGGTGGCAGGCTCAAACCCAGCTCTGTCCAAAAACTGCAAAAAAAGTGTCTTTTTTTTGTTCTTTAGTCTGTGTATTGTATTGATTGATTTTGGGGTGCTAAGTCCAAAAATTTAGACTTACATTTGTGAATTCAATTTAGTAATGATGTACGATCATTATGTGTGGCTAGATCAAAGTTGCTATTTTCTTTTTGTGGCTTCTGTGTTCATATTTATCAGGGATAGAATTTTATTCCATAGTTATCTTTACTTGAATGCTTTTGTCTGGCTTTAGTATTGGCGTAATACAGACTTCATACGATGAGCTAGAAAGTGTGCCAATAATATTCTTTTATTTTTTGGAGGGGTTTGTGAAGAGTTGGCATTGATTTTTCACTAAATGTTTAGTAGAATTTATCAGTCATGGAGTGTGGCTCTATGCTTCTTTTTGTATAAAGATTTTAAATTAACTCACCATTTAACAAGTTATATGTCTATTTATACATTCTACTTATTTTCGAATTTACTTCGGTAATTTGTGCCTGTCAAAGTTATTCATTTCAAATCTGTGGTATTCTATGTGTCTAGATTTTTTTGAGCAGTTAAAACTGAAAATTCCGAGAGTATAAGGTAGGAGAATGAGACTTTGGTGAAATCAATGAATGATCCAAAATCATTTCTGTTGTAAGGTAAAAGTTAAGTATAATTGCTATACTTTATATTTATTGTATCAGTAAGATGTCTTATTTAAGCAAAACTAGTGAAGGATGCCTTTTTAAGCGAGCATACTGAGTTTCCATCCCATTTTCATCAATATTTACATAGGACAATAAAGGCCAGGTGTGGCGCTCATGCCTGTGGTCCTCGCACTCTGGGAACCTGAGGTGGGAGTATTGCTTGAGCTCAGGAGTTTGAGACCACCCTGAGCAAGTTCGAGACCCCGTCTCTAAAAAATAGCTAGGCATTGTGGCAGGTGCCTGTACTCCCAACTTCTTGGGAGGCTGAGGCAGGAGAGTCACTTGAACCTTAGAGTTTGAGGTTGCTGTGAGCTGTGACGCCATGGCACTCTACCAAGGGCAACAAAGTGAGACTCTATCACACACACACACAAAAAAAAAAAAAAGAAAGAAAAGAAAATAGGACAATAAAACAAATTTTAATAAAAGCAAATAATAAATGGTAAATAAAGAATAGTCTGAACAAATGGAAATTTGTTGAATCAGAGTGGTAAATAATTATTTTGTTTGGCTTGGTGCTTGTAGCTCAAGCAGCTAAGGCACCAGCCACATACACAAGAGCTAGAGGGTTTGAATCCAGCCCAGGCCTGCCAAACAATGACAAGTACAACCAAAAAATAGCCAGGTGTTGTGGTGGGCACCTGTAGTCCCAGCTACTTGGGAGGCTGAGGCAAGAGAATCGCTTAAGCCCAGGAGTTGGAGGTTACTGTGAGCTGTTATGTCACAGCACTCTGCCCAGGGCGACAGCTTGAGGTTCTGTCTCAAAAAATAATAATAATTTATTTTGTTTACATACTGTGTTAGTAACTATTCTCTTTTACACATACAGACTTAATTACTGTATGTGTAGTTAGGGCGCTGGTCACATTTACCAAGGCTGGCTGGTTCGAACCCATCCCGGGCCTGCTAAACAATGACATCAACAACAAAAAAATAGCTGGGTTGTGGCTGGTGCCTGTAGTCCCAGCTACTTGGGAGGCTGAGGCAAGAGAATTGCTTAAGCCCAAGAGGTTTTTTTTTTTTTGAGACAGAGTCTCACTTTGTCACCCTTGGTAACATAGCTCACAGAAACCTCCAGCTCTTGGGCTTAGGTGATTCTCTTGTCTCAAAATCCCCAGTAGCTGCCATTATTGGCACCCACCACAACGCCTGGCTATTTTTTTGTTGTAGCTTGGCCGGAGCGGATTTCAAACCTGCCACCCTTGGTGTATAAGGCCAGTGCCCTACTCACTGAGCCACAGGTGCTGCCCTAAGCCCAAGAGTTTGAAGTTGCTGTGAGCTGTGATGCCACAGTACTCTATTGATGGTGACACAGTGAGACTCTCTCAAACGAAAAGTACTTAAAACAGTAATTTTTTAGGCTAAAATATGATTAACTATTAAATCAGCTATCAAACAAGTCATATATTTTTTTTCAATTTACCCTGTTTATGTACCATTCAAAAAGTATTTATTTTGTGACCTAGTTTTTGCTAGGCACTATAGATACAATCATTAACAAAACTGACATTGTCCCTGTTCTCAGAGAGCTGATAATCTAAGGAAGACATAGACACCCGTGCCCACACCACCACAAACTCATTACAAGCCAAGAGGAAAAAGTATAAACTCAAGGGAATGTGAGAAGAACCTGCTGTAGTCTAAAGGGTCTGAAAGAGTTTCCATGAGGAAGAATGGTTCTGGGATAGACATTAAGGTTTTCTGTTGTAAATCAGCTGAAGCGTGGTTGCAGAGAGCCCTGCATTCTAAGCAAAGGGAAGGGTCTGGACAAAGCTCCTGAGAACTTCCATGTTCTCCCTCACTGGCCAGACCAATATTTGATAGTCACGTGCTAGAATATGACAGTGAAAGCCTAAAGAACTAACAACTGAATAATGACACAATAAAGCATAAATCACAAAAATGGATGTAAAGTTACCCTGAATATAAGAATGCATTTTCAATGTGTTCCAAAAATTTTAAGCATACAATGTTAAGCCATGTACTTTAAACAATGTAATTGGTTAAATTTGTTGCTTTAGTGTTTATTGTCTAAAATATCTCCATGCCCATAGAAAGCAAAACACATGAAGAATTCCTAGCCTTTAATAAATAGTATGCTAAGGCTGAGTCCATTGAAAAGTGCTTAACGTGTGTCAGAGAAGCTTCATATTCATATTTTATTTAATACCAAAAAGCATAAGTGATACTTAAATGCTTACTCTGGAAAAAAGGCTATTTCTATAATCTTTCAATGACTGTAGTTAGACACATTTTCCTTATTCCAGTGTGAGTTTTCTTCTAGAAAATCTTCCACATGAGTAAAAGTGAAAATCATAATTTTTTTTTTTTAAATCCAAAGTTGAAGACATTGAGTAGTCCTTTTGCAGTGTTTTTATTTTTGTTTACTATTTTTGAGACACGGTCTCACTCTGTTTGCTGGGCTAAAGTACAGTGGTGTCATCACAGCTGAGTGGAACCTCAAAATCCTAGGCTCAAGCGATCCTCCTCCCCTAGCCTCCTGTGTAGCCAGGACTATAGGTGTGTGCCACCACACCCAGCTAATTTTTTTCCTTATTTTTTTTTTTATAGAGATGGGGGTCTCACTGTGTTTTTTAGGCTGGTCTTAAACTCTTGGGCTCAGGCAATCCTCTCACTTCAGCTGCTCAAAGTGCTAGGATTTCAGGTATGACCCACCATGCCCAGCCCTGTGTTTTTATTTAACCATGTATGTAAATAGGCAATTATAATAATGTGAAGGACATTTCTTGAATAGTTATTAGTTAGACTATAAAAAAACTGTACAGAAAGTTTGTACAAAATTATGTCCCTAAAATGATTAGGGTCTTCAGTAACAGATAACAAACTCCAAAGGGTCCCTGCTCAGCAACCCTCATAAGTACGGAGAGAAGAGCACATCTGCTAGTCATAACTGTGAGCAGACTTCATACAAATGTCATTCACATTTTCCCTGTCATTATTCTCTATCACAAAAAGAAATGCCTATTACAATGCCATTGTTCATTTTATATAAAATAGCCCTTCTGGCTCCGCGCCCATAACTCAGTGGTTAGGGCACTGGCCACATACACTGAGGCTGGCAGGTTTAAACCCAGCCCAGGCCTACTAAACAACAATGACAACTATAACAAAAAAATAGCCAGATGTTGTGGCTATAGTTCCAGCTATTTGGGAGGCTGAGGCAAGAGAATCACTTGAGCCGAAGAGTTTGAGGTTGCTGTGAGCTGTGAACTGTGACACCACGGCCTTGAGGGAGACATAGTGAGACTCGGTCTCAAAAGAAAAAACCAATGAAACAAACCCCCCCAGCCCTTCTATCCCCCTTGAAAGGTTTTTTTTTTCCCCTGCTCTAAGAGAAAGAAAAGGCCACATCCCTAAGATATGCTTAAAGAAAATTATCTTGGTGGCACCTGTAGTACAGTGTTTACGGAACTGGTCACATACACCAAGGGTGGCGGGTTTGATCCTGGCCTGGGCCAGCTAAACAACAATGACAACTGCAACAAAAAGTAGCCTCCCAGTGTCTGTAGTGCCAGCTACTCAGGAGGCTGAGGCAAGAGAATCACTTAAGCCCAAGAATTTGAGGTTGCTGTGAGCTGTGACATCATGGCACTCTACCAAGGGCGACTTAGTGAGACTCTGTCTTAAAAAAAGAAAGGAAAGAAAAGAAAATTATCTCAAGGGAAGATCCAGTGTTTTCCATTTTTTACTCTTCTCCAGAAATTACTCTTGGGCTCAGTGCCTGTAGCTCAGCAGCTAGGGCGCCAGCCACATACACCAGAGCTGGCAGGTTCAAACCAGCCCAGTCCTGCCAAACAATGATGACAGCTACAACTGTAAGGACCAAATTAACTTCGTTTTGTTAAAACTAACTTCATCTTGTCCCTCAGTCTTCATTTTGCAGCTGCATACCAAAGGCGTTAGGCAACCTGTTCCCTCCCCTGACCCCCGCTCTTGCCCCTTGATCCGTGCTCTTACGCAACGTCTGCTCCAAGCGTGATAACAGCACTCTCCAGGCAGCCAAGGACAACTGCTTGGTCCCCTAGCTCCACCCCCATCAGCTTCCTCAGTGGCTCATCTCACACCCCCTCCCTTTTTTCTTTTCTGTACCCTTAAAACCTCCCTCCTTTTCGAGATCGAGGCTTCCCTGCTCTCCTGCTGTGCCAGGACCAGGGGGCCTGAGCTCGATCTTGTAAATAAACAACTTCTTGCTTTTGCATCAGACTTGGTCTCCGGGTGATTTATGTGGGGGATCCCGTGACTCAGGCACAACATTTGGTGGCTCGTCCGGGAAAACCCCCCAAAATCACCAAGTACCTGCTCTGGAGGTGAGTGTGTGTGTGCTGGCATTTGTCTTGTCCTGTTCCGTGTTGGTTCCGTTTGTTGAATCTGTAGTCGGGACATGGAATCCCCGACAGAGTAGAAGAGGGGATGCCCTGTGAATGGGGGACTGGGACATGGATTCCCCAATCCCTGGTCAAGAAGACCACAGAGAGGCAATCCTTCTGGTTGAGAGACAAGGTGGGTCGCGACCGCTAGACAGGGTTACACCGTCGTCTCACTTTCAGTTTTGCCTGAAAACCCATAAGGGCAGGCTTCTGTCTTCTGGAGGAATCTTGTGTGTTATTTGTTTTGTCTGTGTTTTATTATATTTGGAGGGTGACATGGGACAGACACAGATGACCCCCCCCCAACTTTGACTCATTTCCAGGACTTCAAAGACAAAGCCCACAAGTACGGTTTTAATGTGTCCAGAGGTAAACTTGTAGTTTTTTGCAGGAATTAATGGCCAGCGTACCACATCAGATGGCCACTAGAGGGCACTTTTCATCTCCCCAGTATCTTTCAGGTCAATAGTATGTCTATCGATCTGGGTGACAGGCACCGGGACCAGATCCCATATATAACTGCTTGGCAGGACCTCGTAGAGGACCCGCCATCATGGTTAAAACCCTTCCTTCCTCTGTCAGGCAAGGAAGTAGCTAAATTCCTAGCCTTGAAGGAGAAAAAGGAGAAGTCCCCTGAACCCACTGCCCCTCCTCCGGTTGTCCAAGGAGGAACTGATCCAGAAGTGCTCTTCCCCCCTCCCTATCAACCCTCATCTCAGGAGGCACCTGTTCCTCAGAGTCCACTAGGCAGTGAGGCCACTCCAGCCCCAGGTCCAGAGGGTAGCCACCGGAGCCCACCTCACACCCGCCGTGGAGCCCTGCATGATCTGACCGCAGGCTCCACGGTGTTGCCTCTCCATGCGGCGGACCCCCCTGATGGAGCAGACTCCCTGAATCAGCCGCACCACTATTGGCCCTTCGCTACAAGTGATCTTTATAACTGGAAAATGCAGAACCCTAAGTTCTCCAAAAAACCTACTGCCTTGATTGACCTCTTAGACTCAATTCTTTTTACCCACCGGCCTACCTGGGACGATTGTCACCAGCTGTTACAGGTTCTTTTCACCACTGAGGAATGGAACCACATCTTGGCTGAGGCCATGAAGGCTGTCGAGGATGCAGACGGAAGCCCCACCACCAACCAGGCTCTCATTGATGCCACTTTTCCTCTTACCCCAATTGGGACTTTAATACTGGAACAGGTCAGGTAAGACTCCAAGTCTACTGCCAGACTCTAATGAGGGGTCTCCATAAAGCGGCTAGAAAGCCGACTAATTTGGCCAAGGTAGGTAATGTACACCAGGAAAAGACAGAACCCCCAGCAGCTTTCTTAGAAAGAATTATAGAGGCATTCTGCATGCACACACCCCTAGACCCTGAAGCTGAGGAGAATAGAGCAGCAGTTGTCATGTTCTTTGTTAATCAGTCAGTTCCAGACATTAAGCTTAAGCTGCACAGAATAGATAGACTGGGCGAGAAGTCTTTGCAGGATCTCCTAGAAGTTGCTGAAAGAGTCTACAACAACTGTGAGACCCCCGAAGAAAAGCAAACGAAGGCGGCTAAAAGACAGACCCAGGAATTCGCCAGGATCCTCCTGGCCTCCAGGGCCACGACCTCGGATGAAAGAAACAGGCGGCTGCACTGACTGGCGGCAGAAGGTAAGGAGGGCTCCCCAGGCGGGGAAGACTCCGCCTCCAGAGAGACCGGTGCGCCTATTGTAAGGAACATGGACACTGGGCCCGGGAGTGTCCCAAGAAACCACCTCCCAGACCTTCATGCCCCCCCTCAGTGCTAGTCTTAGAAGTGAGCGGCCTCAAAGGATAGGGGGGTCAGGGCTTGCCTCCCCTCCCCGAACCCTGGGTAACTCTCAGAGTGGAGGGGACCCCAATTAATTTCCTGGTAGATACCAGAGCCCAGCATTCAGTCCTGACACAAGACCATGGCCCTATGGATGCCAGGAAATCATGGGTCCAGGGGGCCATGGGTATCAAACAATATTCATGGACTACCCGAAGAACCATGGACTTAGGTGTGGGCCGGGTATCCCACGCATTCATGGTTATCCCAGACTGCCCCTTCCGTCTTCTTGGGCGAGACCTCCTAACTAAGGTAGGAGCTCATATCATCTTCAAAGATGAAGGACCCCTTGTCACAGATCAGTATGGGAGTCCCATACAAATACTCACCTTACAACTTGAAGATGAGTACAGACTGCACCAGTAGCAGCCTAAGAGCTATCAGCTGACAGGTGTCACTGTATGGCTGAAAACCTACCTGCTTGCCTGGGCTGAGACTGGAAGAGTGGGGCTAGCTGCCCACCAACCACCAGTCATCATAGAGCTCAAGCCAATGGCTGAACCCGTATGAGTACGGCAGTATCCCATGTCTCAAGAAGCCCAGCGGGGCATTACGCCTAACATCCGGAGGCTTTTTAAGAGCGGGATACTAGTTCCCTGTCAATCTTCATGGAACACTCCCGTTGCCTGTAAAAAAGCCACTGACTAATGACTATAGACCAGTCCAGGACCTAAGAGAGGTCACCAAGCGGGTACTAGACATTCACCCCACCGTCCCAAACCCTTATACACTACTAAGTGCTCTCACCCCTGATCGAGTATGATACACTGTTCTTGACTTAAAAGATGCCTTCTTCAGCCTCCCACTAGCCCCCCAGAGCCAGGCAATGTTCGCCTTTGAGTGGAACGATGAAGAGCAAGGGATCCATGGTCAACTTACCTGGACCTGGCTGCTGCAAGGGTTCAAGAACTCCCCCACCATCTTTGATGAAGCCCTACATGAGGACCTGAGTGAGTACCGGCAGCAGCACCCTCACCTGACTCTTTTACAGTATGTAGATGACATTCTGATCACAGCCGAGACAGAAGCAGAATGCCACCAAGGAACCCAGGACTTGCCAACTGCATTAGGAGCTCTGGGGTACTGGGCCTCTGCCAAGAAGGCTCAGATTTATCAACAAACTGTGAGTTATCTGGGGTACATCCTTAAAGATGGACAGCGGTGGCCGTCCTAGGCAAGAAAAGAAACAGTTCTGAAAATCCCCTCCCCAGTCACACAGTGAGGAGTGCAGGAGTTCCTTGGAGTTGGGTTCTGCCGTCTGTGGATTCCAGGGTTCACGGAGATAGCAAAGCCCCTCTATGAGACCACCCGGGACAGCCTGCCTTTCCAGTGGATTGCAGAACAATAAAGAGCCTTCCAGGCCCTGAAACGAGCCTTGCTCTTGGCCCCGGCCCTAGGAATCCCAGATATTACCAAGCCCTTTCATCTGTATGTAGATGAGCACAAAGGCATAGCAAAAGGGGTGCTTGCTCAATTGGTTGGTCCCTGGACCTGGCCGGTCGCCTACCTGTCAAAGAAACTAGATCCTGTAGCGGCAGGCTGGCCCCCATGCCTACGCATCATTGCAGCTACTGCATTGCTGGTTAAAGACGCAGATAAGTTGACTTTAGGGCAGGAGCTGTTGATCATAAACCCTCACGCCATTGAGGGAGTCCTCAAACAGCCACCAGATTGGTGGGTTAGCAATGCCCGACTCGCCCACTACCAAGGCCTTCTGCTGAACCCGCCACGAATCCCATTCCTGCCAAAGATCTCTCTCAATCCGGCAACCCTACTGCCAGATCCGGACCTAGATGCCCCTCTCCATGACTGTGTTGACATCCTAGCCCAGGTTCACAGCATACGCCAGGACCTTATGGACCAGCCCTTCCCTGATGTGGAGGCCGCCTGGTACACAGATGGGAGTAGCTTAATACAAGATGGATGCAGGTATGTGGGGGCAGCAGTGGTGTCTGAAACTGAGACTATATGGGCAGAGCCCCTCCCAGCTGGAACGTCAGCTCAAAAGGCTGAGCTCATAGCTCTAACACAAGCCATTACCCTGGGTAAAGGCCTAAGACTTAAAATCTATACCGATAGCCGATATGCCTTCGCCACTGCCCACATACATGGGGCAATTTACCAGGAGAGAGGACTCCTTATGGCGGAGGGAAAGACCATCAAAAATAAAAATGAAGGGCGGCACCTGTGGCTCAGTCGGTAAGGCGCCAGCCCCATATACCGAGGGTGGCGGGTTCAAACCCTGCCCCGGCCAAACTGCAACCAAAAAAATAGCCGGACGTTGTGGCGGCGGGCGCCTGTAGTCCCATCTACTCGGGAGGCTGAGGCAAGAGAATTGCCTAAGCCCAGGAGTTGGAGGTTGCTGTGAGCTGTGTGAGGCCACGGCACTCTACCGAGGGCCATAAAGTGAGACTCTGTCTCTACAAAAAAAAAAATAAATAAAAATGAAATACTCGACCTCCTAAAGGCCTTATGGCTTCCCCAGAAATTAGCCATCATTCATTGCCCTGGCCATCAACGGGGCGACTCCCCTGTAGCCAGAGGCAACCGGCGGGCCGACCAGGTCGCCAGGATTATAGCCACTTCTGCTATCCAAGAGCTTCCTATTACTACATTGCCAGACCCTGGATCCCCAACACTTCCACCATTCCTGGAGTATACCCCGGAAGACCTAAAATGGATAAAGCAGATCCCACAGGCCCACTCCCCCGAGAAGTACAATGGATGGTACGTCACCTGAGATGGCAAAGCACTTGTGCCAGCAAAACTGGGACAGGAAATCCTCCATAGGATCCATTCATCCACCCACCTAGGGTCATGCAAGATGAAAGACTTGCTGCGCCACGCCAAAATCAAGATACAAAACCAGAATACTAAAATTGATGAAGTTGTAGTTTCATGCAAAGTATGTATTGTAACTAACAGTGTATCTAGCTCCCACAATCCAGGGTCCAGAGAGCGTGGGACGGAGCCAGGTAGCTACTGGGAAGTGGTACTGAAGTTACCAGTAACTTCAGTTACTAAGCCAGGTAAATATGGATACGAATATCTCCTTGTTTTCGTAGATACATTCTCAGGGTGGGTAGAAGCATTTCCGACCAAAAATGAAACTGGGCAGGTAGTAGCAAAGAAAATACTGGAAGATATAATGCCTAGGTTTGGAATCCCTAATCAGATAATGGCCCAGCCTTTACTTCTCAGGTAGTGCAGAGTCTAGCGGAAGCCTTGGGGACTAATTGGAAATGCATTGTGCCTATCAACCCCAAAGTTCAGGGCAGGTAGAGCAGATGAACCACACCCTAAAACAGACCTTAACTAAATTAATTATGGAGACTGGCGGTGACCAGTGTCTCTCCTCCCCTTTGCCCTGCATAGGGTGCAAAACTCACCTTACCTTTTAGGAAAAACTCCCTATGAAATTCTCTTTTGAAGGCAACCCCCTATAGTCCCTAAGTTGCATTACAATGCCCTCACTTCAAAGGGCCCGGATTTTAAAGCTTGGAAAGATTATGCAGTAACTTTACATTTCTATCAAAAGGCACAACGAGCTGATTGGGAGAGACTTACTGCCCTCTACAGCTCAGGACCTGTTCCTGAACCACACGCTTTCTGGCCTGGAGACTGGGTGTACGTGAAACGTCACCAACAAGAAACGCTGGAGCCCCTGTGGAAGGGCCCATACATCATGGTCCTCGTTACTCCCACCACACTCAAGGATGACGGCATCACCTCCTGGATACATCACACGCACGTTCGCCTCACTGACCTGTTCGCCATCAAAGAAGACTCCACCCCCCATTGGAGACTCCAACGGGACCCTGATAACCCACTGAAGCTCAAACTGCAGAAACGCCAGGATCCCTGATGCCACCGTATGTGTACCACGTACTGACTTACTCTGCCTTGCTGATTATACCCCTCACCGCTAACCCTCATCCCCCCATTAAGATAACGTGGCTAGTCACTGATGCTAGCACAGGGACGGTGCTCAACCAGACCTCTGGAGTTCACCCTAAGGGTACTTGGTTCCTGGAGCTCTTAGTCGACCTACATAATCTGGTAGGTATTAGACCCTGCCCCTCAGGGTGGCAGACATATTGGTCCAGCAATACTCTAACCTGGTACTTTTATGTCTGCCCCGCTCACCTTCCTAATAAGTGTGGGGGAGCAAGTTCATATTTCTGTAACTCATGGAACTATGTTTCCACTGGGCAATTATGGTGGAACCCCCAAGACAAGGAGACTTGATCCAAGTAAAGAGGAAGGGTGTTTGGAGAGGGCACTCCTGTGCAGGAGGCCCCAAACCTGACACAGTTAGTATCACCTTTATAGAGAAAGGAAAGCGAATGTTGTATTGGGAACTCCTTAAATGGTGGGATGTGAGACTGTACGACATGCATGGCATAGACCTGGGTAATATTTTCCAACTCAAAATCTTACACATCCCTGTTAGTGATAAGCCTGCTGCAGTGGGCCTCAATATAGTGCTTCAGCCTCCCCCTGTAGTCACCCCTAAGTTCCGTGGCTTCCCTGACTCCCCAGACCGAGCATTTAGTACCCAAAGTCTAATTCTAAACCCTGCACCTGTGCCTACCATGGATCCCAATCCACTTTGGAAATTGGTCATTGCTACATACCAAGTCTTAAATACTTCCGAGTTTACTGAGTCCTATAGGTTATGTGTAGAAGCCAGACCCCCATACTATGAGGGAATTGCCCTAATAAGCAAACTAGGCTAGCGACTGCCGTTGGCAACAGTCTAAGCCCCGAGTCACCCTACAGTCCAAGGACAAGGAACCTGTATGGTTCAGACACCCCCCCAATACCAGCATCTATGTAATCAAACTCTCACCTGGGATGGGACTGGATATGTAATTCCCACCAACAATTCCTGGTGGGCTTGCTCAACAAGGCTCACCCCGTGTCTACATGGGGCAGTCCTTGATTTAACCTGGGGCTTTTGTGTCTTAGTGCAGCTCATCCCCAAGCTGGTCTGTCACTCAGAGGAGGACTTATATTGGGCATACGAGTCAGCTGCAGGCACACTTACAAGAACCAAGAGAGAACCAGTCACAGCAATAACTCTAGCCATGCTCATGGGACTGGGTATAGCAGGAACAGGTACAGGAATCTCCTCCTTAGTCCTACAAGACAAGAACTATGGAGCTCTGTGCACTGCAATAGACTTAGACATAGAAAGAATAGAAAACTCCATTTCCCACCTTCAAGAGTCCCTAACTTCCCTCTCTGAAGTAGTACTCCAAAATAGGTGAGGGCTAGATTTCAGCAAGGTGGATTATGCACAGCCCTAGGAGAAGAATGCTGTTTTTATACTGACCACTCAGGAGTAGTCAAACAGTCCATGGAGTTAGTGAGAGAAGGTCTCTGCAAAAGAAAACTTGAGCAGGAGCAGTCTTAGAGCTGGTGTGAATCTTTGTTCAGCAAGTCACCCTGGCTCACAACTTTAATTTCAACCATAGTGGGCCCACTTGTAATCCTATTACTGTTATTATTTTTTTTTTTTTTTTGTGGTTTTTGGCTGGGGCTGGGTTTGAACCTGCCACCTCCGGCATATGGGACCGGCGCCCTACTCCTTGAGCCACAGGTGCCGCCCCCTATTACTGCTATTAACTTTCGGCCCCTGCATAATTAATAAATTACTGGCTTTCATCTGAGCTAGAATTAATACTGTTCAATTAATGGTCTTACAAGCATAGTATACCCCCCTCAGTACTGAACACACTAGCAATAGCGTAGAACTAGGGCTCGTAAAACACAATGAAGACTCATGATTGGATCTTCTAGGCACAAGAAAAGGGGGGAACGTAAGGACCAAGTTAACTCCATTTTGTTAAAACTACATCTTGTCCCTCAGTCTTCATTTTGCAGCTGCATACCAAAGGTGTTAGGCAACCTGCTCCCTCCCCCGACCCCCATCCTTGCCCCATGATCCGTGCTCTTATGCAATGCCTGCTCCAAGTGCAATAACAGCACTCTCCAGACAGCCAGACCGATCCTCTAGCTCCTCCCCCATCAGCTCGCCTCAGCCACTGTCCTCACACCCCCTCCCTTTTTTTCCTTTCTTACCCTTAAAACCTCCCTCCTTTTCGAGATGGGGCTTCCCTGCTCTCCTGCTGTGTCAGGACCAGGGGGCCGAGCTCAATCTTTTTTTTTTTTTTCATTTTATTTTTTTTTTATTAAATCATAGCTGTGTACATCAATATGATCATGGGGCATCATACACTTGTTTCATAGAATATTTGCACATTTTCATCTCATTAGTTGACATAGGCCTCCTGGCATCATGCTAGTTACTTTGTCAAGACATTTACATTCCACATTTGCCAAGGCTCACATGTACCTTTGTAAGATGCACCACATGTGTGATCCTTTCAATCCCCCTCCCTTTACCCACCTCCCGCTTCCCTCCCCACGCTTTCCCCCTTCCCTCTGTTCTTAGGTTGAAACTTGGTTATAGCTTCATGTAAAGGTCCTAAGTTAGTTTCATAGTAGGGGTGAATACATTGGATATTTTTTCTTCCATGCTTGAGACACTTTACTGAGAAGAATATGTTCCAGCTCCATCCATGTAAACATGAAGGAGGTGAGGTCTCCATCTTTCTTTAAGGCTGCATAGTATTCCATGGTGTACATATACCACAATTTATTAATCCATTCGTGGATCGATGGGCACTTGGGTTTCTTCCATGACTTAGCAATTATGAATAGGGCTGCAATAAAGATTCTGGTACAAATATCTTTGTTATGATGTGGTTTTTGGTCTTCTGGGTATATGCCCAGCAGAGGAATTACAGGATTGAATGGCAGATCTATTTTTAGATCTCTAAGTGTTCTCCATATATCTTTCTAAAAGGAATGTATTAGTTTGCATTCCCACCAGCAGTGCAAAAGTGTTCCCTTTTCTCCACATCCACGCCAACATTTCTGGTCTTGAGATTTTGTGATATAGGCTAGTCTCACTGGAGTTAGATGATATCTCAGAGTAGTTTTGATTGAAAAGAAACTTCTCCGAAGAAGAAAGGCGAGTGGCCTTCAGACATATGAAAAAATGCTCATCATCTTTAATCGTCAGAGAAATGCAAATCAAAACTACTCTGAGGTATCATCTAGCTCAATCTTGTAAATAAACAACCTCTTGCTTTTGTATCGGACTTGGTCTCCGGGTGATTTATGTGGGGGATCCCATGACTCAGGCACAACAAAACAACAACAATTGTTGTTGTGGCGGGCACCTATAGTCCCAGCTACTTGGGACGCTGAGGCAAGAGAATCAGTTAAGCTCATGAGTAGAACTAGGGCTGTGACGCCATAGCACTCTACTGAGGGCCACATAGTGAGACTCTGTCTCAAAAAAAAGAAAAAAATGCTCTTGGATGTTCCAGAGCAATTTTCTTAACATTTTATTATTGATAAGCCTATTTTAAAAAATGATTCTTCGGAACACACAATACAAAAGACATAGGTTAAATAGGCCTCACAAATACAGTTTGGAATAGGTATATCTGTAATTTAAGTTTCTAGTCCATTATTTTTCCCAATGGCTGAAATCTAAATTAAAAAAAAAAAGGAGGTTTTCTTTATTTTATTCTTTTTTTTTTGAGACAGAATCTCACTATGTTGCCCTGGATAGAGTGCTGTGGCATCACAGCTCACAGCAACCTCAAACTCTTGGGTTTAAGTGATTCTCCTGCCTCAGCTTCCCAAGTAGCTAGGACTACAGGTGCCTATTTTTTTGTTGTTGTTAATATTATTATGCATTTATTAAGCACCAAGAGTATACTGTAACGGTTGCTATATAAAAACATAATATTGATATAGTATCCCTGCCATTGAGCTTACAATCTAAAATGAAATACAGAAAGAATGCTGCTATAAGCCTACCTCAACATTTTCTTAAAGATGGCTATTTTAGCAAATACAGGAGGCAAAGTGACTTATTATTTCAGGTACAGTGTTAATAAGGCTTTGAATATGATCCAAAGAACGTTTTACTTGCACCTGTTTCCCCCAATTATATTAGGCTTGCTAAGAGTGCTTAGAAATTTGATCAGAACAATGACTTACTTCAAACTGCCTTGTAGGACTTTAAAATTAAGAGATGCTTACAGCCTAAGTTTTCCAGCAACAATGGCAAGCCCCATGAAAAATACCATGAACCAGACAGAGTTTATCTTTTATGCCACTTAAAACTTTTCAACTTCTTTCTTCTTGTGAGGGCTCCAATGATACCTTATCAAGGAAGAAAGTACTAGATAAACTACCCCAAAGTACTAGAGGCTTTAGTAGAGAACTTCCAAGAAAGATGTTAAGAGAAGACTGAGAAAAGACAATGGGGAGACCTACAGTAACAGGAAGTGCCTGGCTATATATATATAAATGCAATCAGTCAAGTTCAGGCCTTCATGCATCGTCAAGTGATGAAGAACATATACAAATGCTTGCTCTTCTGCTCTGGTGGTATCTGGTGTAGGGTATATAAGAATTTAGCATCAAGACTGAATTGCAAACCTTGTCCTATTTTGCTTATATTTATAGCATAATATTTAATAAATACTTCCATGGTTTTCATTGCTGGTCGCAGATTAGCTGACAAAGGCACACTGAAAGGATTTTGATTCTCTGTCAAATGCAAAGATTAAATTATTGAGCACATATGGTCAAACTATATATTGATTATTTTCACTCATTTATGATAATTCTTTTGACTCTAAGAGAACATTAAGAAATTACTGGTTTTGGGCGGCGCCTGTGGCTCAGTGAGCAGGGCGCTGGCCCCATATACCGAGGGTGGCGGGTTCAAACCCAGCCCCGGCTGAACTGCAAACCAAAAAATAGCTGGGCGTTGTGGCGGGGGCCTGTAGTCCCAGCTACTCGGGAGGCTGAGGCAGGAGAATCGCCTAAGCCCAGGAGTTGGAGGTTGCTGTGAGCTGTGTGACGCCACGGCACTCTACCGAGGGCAATAAAGTGAAACTCTGTCTCTATAAAAAAAAAAAAAAAAAAAAAGAAATTACTGGTTTTAAGTTATCTAAACAAAACAATTTATTCCATAAAGTGCATGCATAAAATTTTTAAAAATGCACTATACAAACATTTTAATGGCAGAGTGGTAGCATCCTGAGATATTTTTAATGGCAAAACTATTTCAGCAATTTTTGGAAAAACCAATAATTTTCCCCCAAAAGTCTATCTTGGCAACTTCCTTTTTAAATAGCAGCAGCAACATTTAAAAAATGTTCGTAAAGCTTGTTTTACACAACAAATTTATCCAGAAAGAATGGTCCAGAAACTTCAGGATAAAACTTTATGAAAATAAAATAATAATTTTAACCTAAAATTGACACCTAAACACCCCCTTCCAATTTAAAGATGAAATTTAATACCTCCTACACCTAGTAAATAAAGTGTAATTAAGTATAAGATTTTAAATGAAAAACCTGAAACACTGTCAACAGTATTCTTCAATAGATCTCAGGAAAAAAAAGAAAATTTTTTTTTTCTTTTGCAGGTTCTGGCTGGGGCTGGGTTTGAACCCATCACCTCCGGCATATGGGGCTGGTGCCCAACTCCTTTGAGCCACAGGCACCGCCCAGAGAAACAATTTTTTTTTTTTTTTTGTAGAGACAGAGTCTCACTGTACCGCCTCTAACTTCTTGGGTTGCGATTCTCTTGCCTCAGCCTCCCGAGCAGCTGGGACTACAGGCGCCCACCACAACACCGGCTATTTTTTTGTTTCAGTTTGGCCAGGGCTGGGTATGAACCCCCACCCTCGGCATATGGGGCCGGCGCCCTACTCACTGAGCCACAGGCGAATTTTTTAAAATTTAATTACAACTGTGGTAAATGAGGTAGGTTTACCAATCTCAGTCAATGCACTTATTTTTGGTTGGTATTGTATGAAATGGCTAGAATTCCTGATTAAAGTATGTATTTTCTAAGGCAAAACAAGTTTGATTGCACAAAGCATAGATATTAGCATGGTTATAAAGGTAATATGACCAACGTACACATCCACTTTTTTGAAGTGATACTTTCCAAGTTACATACAATTTAATTTTATGTCCTATTCTAAGACTACATGTTTGACAGTAAGCTTAGAAAATTGCTGAAACACATTAAAAAATACTTCATTTTTCTGTTATTGTAAAGTATACCTATTTTCAAATACCTGGTGTAAAATTTTTTGCACAAAATTTTAAAAGACATACTATCAGCTAGCTATAACTACTGTGTTAAATAATCACATAAAAGAAGAATTTGCAAGGAGATCAAAATATAAAACTAAGCATAATAATTATTGCATTAAAAAAAGTGGTTCTGAATACTTGTCTTAGTCATAAAATGTGTATTCATTCATTTTGTAACTACCAAGTTGATAAACTAGATAATACTAAGATTGTGTAAGATTTGTTTTACTTGGTTATTTTTCTTTTATATATTCTTCCTCCAACAGCAATTAGAAGTTCTTTTCTTTTGAATACAAAGTAAATTAATGTTTATGCTGTTTTTATACCTGAGTCATTTAAAAGCTGAATTCTTTGATTTTAAAAGGTTACATATAATTTGGGGGGCTTTAATTAAGATTTAACATTTGGCCATGTATTTTCTTGGTATACGGTCTGCATGTCAACAAACTGATAAGGGTTAATTAATTAAGGCAAATCTTGATTTCATCTGTGTTTAAAATACACAAATTATTTTTTCCTTTTTAACGAAAAAAAGGAGATGAAAGAATCTATATGTCCTCTTAGCTGTCAACTGCTTTGAGATATAGCTTTTATAAAGGTGGATCAAATCAAACTTCTTGTCTTTATGAAGAAGAAGAAAAAAATCAAGGAAGTTATTTTCTTCCTAAGGTCTCAGCTAGTTTCTTAAGTCTTTTCTTCAGCGCCAATGGAAATTTCTCATAGCACTTCTTACAAACTGGGTTCATGTCAAACTCCACAAATTTATTCTTGAGTGTTAACTTAATGTTGCAGGTAGAACAGGCGAAGCAGTTCACACACCAGGCCTTGTTAAGAGCAGAGACTACATCACCTTCTATTACACGGTCGATTTTAGTAGATTTCACAATATGCCAGGCCTTTCCTCTCATAATGGCAATGTCCAAGAAATGGTTTTTCACACTTGGCACAAACAAAATGCTCCACATGCCACTGCTTGCCCATGGCATTGGCCACATGCCCCTCAATGGGCCGACGTCAAGCACCACAGATGGGGACCCCCATTTTATCATGGCATGGCAGGCAGTACAGCTCCCCTTTCAGCTCCCAGGCATCCGCCGTCCGCTCCTTCCCAGAGTTGGCACAGTTGAAACGGTCCGGATGGTAAGGGTCGTTCTTGAATATCAGAGGTTGCTCATCAATGATAGCAAGGCACTTCTGGCAAATGTACATCCCAAGGCCTCTGGCTTTCTCACAATTATGACAAGGGCGACACAGGTGTCTGCCAGCATTCTTGACAAACCCAATATCAGCCAGAACTTCCTGGCTGAGGTCACAGCAGAAGCACTCAGGATGCCAACTGTTATTCATTGCTTTGATAACTTGGCCAATGATGAGTTCACCACACTGATGACAACAAGGAGCAAAGAGCAGCTGAAAGTCATATTCACAGTATTTTCCTCCTTCAAACTCATAGAGGAGTGCATCTGGGAACGGCTGGAAGCACTGCGCGCACAGGAAGCGCTGCTCCTGGTACAGCTCTCCTTTCCTGTTGTCCATCTTCTCTGCGGGTGCAAAGTCTCCTTTGCAGAGTTCACAAGTGGCGCTGGCCAGGGCATTGGCCATGTTGCTGTTGGTCATTCCACCACCACGCCCAGCATCTCTCCGCAGTCCGACGTCACCGTTCCTCACCACCTGGGTTCTCTGCGCCGCTCCCACCTATTTTTTTCTTGTCGTTGTTGCAGTTGTCCTTGTTGTTTAATTGCAACCCCAGGCCAGGTTCGAATCCACTACCCTTGGTGTAGATGGCTGGAGCTGTACCCACGGTGCTAGGAGCACTAAGCCAAAAAAAAAAAAAATGGAGGTTGACACGTGCAGCCCATTCTCATGACACGGTCATTTAAATTTCTCATTCAGTATGGGAAAGTTTTATTTTTTTCCCTTTGTCTCAAAGAATAATTAGGTTCCCCATGGGCACAATATCCCAAATAGAATAGGACCACGGATAAAAAAATGACCAGAACAGGCAATGAAGAAAACCTCTAAAAACAATTATATTTGAGTATCCATTATCATTCTAGCAATGACGGACATGATGGCCAACCCAAGATTCTGAATGGACTATATAAAGCTATATGCAGTTCCCAGTTAATGTTCAGGAACTACAAATGCCACCATTTGTCACAATGGCAAACAAGGAATAGGACAGTCCCAGGAAACACATAGCAATCCAAGAGTTCCAAAGGCCAGCATCATGTCGGACACAAGAGTGGTCGCTACTGCACACAACCCAGATAATGTTCTGGAGACCTGGGAGCTGATATGACATATGGAATGCTGTTACTTTCACTTGCTGCCTGGGAAGAAAACCCACATTTGTCTATAAAGAAAACTTTCCCCAGGCCAATAAAAGGGAGCACAGCAACATAATAGCAGATCTAGATGGTAAATGTGAGCCACGGGGGTAAGAAGAAGACCTTCACATCAGTTAATTTAATAACGTCAACTTTTTCCTTGTTCTTTATAAAGGATTACCCCTGCTTTCTGATCCCAGTAAGCCAGGGCGAAGGCACAGATCAGTGAAAGAATCCACGTTGTATCCCTGATCATAAGTATGACCCCCGGGTTGTGGGACCAGCAGAACCCAATGAACCTTCAGTCTTAGAATTCAGCCATCCCATGAGGTTAGTGTTTACTGTATTTTCAATTCTAGCCATGCTAAATTGGAGTCAAATACCAGGTTTAACTCTTGGCCTAAAAAGCAACTCATAGTGTATGTATTCTGTCCAACTGCCCACCAATCCCAAACACAAACCTCCCAAATTTCATCAGCCAAAAAGCATTAAATATTGCACCCAGAGCAAAAACAATCTGTCCAGTGCAAACAAAGCAGCTAAAAATAATTGTAACCCATTGTATTTCAAATAGTCTATAAAAAAGCCACCAAAGAAACATAAAACGACATTGGGCCAAGAATACCAAGAATACAGCAGCATGAATTTTGTAGTATTCATCTGCATATCCAGTTTAACCTCAGTCTGAAGAGCAGCAGGATTACTATTGCAAAAATACCTGCTGAAGCCAAGGAAACACATCAGTAATAGCACCAAAAGCTGGTGTGCCAGGTGACTGGGGTCGCAGAGGGCTGGCATTGCCTACATCCATGTGGGGTATCTCTGCTGTCCTGGTCAGGAACGCCTACCAGGACTACTCACACTTCTTCTTCCTCCTCCTTTCCTTCCCCCTCCATCATGCCCGTCCAGACAGTGGGATGGATTTAGATGAGCATTTTATATTTCATGCGTTAGGTCTGTTGGGAGTCTCATGTGTTTAGGAGTGTGAGTTAGCCATCAGGTTGGAGGAGGACATTCTTCTGGGTACTGATCTAGTGTCAAACCACACAGGAAGGAGCAACTGTTCCTAAGACAGTTGAGACTGAGAGGTGAAAGTGGGAGCAACTCCAGGATTGTGCAGGAAGCGATGCTGCCAGAGCCCCCAAACAGGTTGTATTTTTTAGGAATTATGAAATAACTATATAAATTATGAATTAATATCATTAAGTAATATCTTTCCACATAAATTTCATTTAAGTCTCTTTTAATTAACTTCTTGGTTAAATGGAAACTCTTGCCTGAGATTATTTTACAAAGTCAGGTACTTTTTTTTTTTTTTAGAGTCTCACTTTGTCACCTTTGGTAGAGTGCTGTGGCGTCACAGCTCACAGCAACCTCCAGCTCTTGGGCTCAGGCAATGCTCTTGCCTCAGCCTCCCAAGTAGCTGGCACTACAGGTGCCCATCACAACGACCCAGTTATTTTTTGTTGAGGTTTGGCTGGGGCCGGGCTCGAACCTGCCACCCTCGGTATATGGGGCCAGCACTCTACTCACTGAGCCACAGGCACCATCCAAAGTCAGGTACTTTTTAAAGAGGAGGCATGAGGATCAGAGCCAAGAGACCTGAGTTCAGGTAAATGATTGTATCCTGTTAGTTCATGGTGATATAAACAGCAATTCTGGCCACATATAGGTACTGTTCACTGAAATGAAGTAGGTGATGTTATTTTCCGGGTCATCCTGGCTTGGTTGATTGGATTACATCATTCCTAATCAACTAAATAGAAGCTTCTAACTAACCCTACCTTCAAAAAGGAGTAGAACACCACATCAGATCTCATAATCCTCGTAGTTTTCATACATGTTCATATGTGTTCTCCAGTAGTCCTTGGTTTGGGGGTCACAACTAGATTACAAACACCCTTTGGCCTCTATATTTTCTGCTTCCTCCATATGAGCCCCTGTCTGCCTCAGAGATCAAGGAAAACAAAAGAGCCTCTACAAACCACTTCAAAAGCTCTTTGGAGATAATAGCCAGGAGTTAGAAATATTTTTGATAATGACCATCTGGGGAAAAAAGGGTTTTCAGATATATATTCTCAGCTCCTCAGACTGCACTGTCATTCCTGCTATAGGTAAAATGATCATTATAGTTCTGAGTGAGGGGGAGGTCACAGAATCTCAAACCTATGTCTTCTGCTATGACTTTTGCCCTCCCACACAGTACTGGCTGTCAAGACTGTCATACTGAGCCTAGCATCCAGACAGTGGGATGGATTTAGGCGAGCATTTTATATTTCATGTGTTGGGAGGTCTGTTGGGAGTCTCATGTGTATCAGGAGTGTGAGTTAGTGATCAGGTTGGAGGAGGACATTCTTCTGGGTATTGATCTAGTGCCAAACAAACCACACAGGAAGGAGAGCAACTGTTCCTACGCCATGAAGTGGGATAAAGAGAGCTGGGGGGCCTGGACCTTACACACCAGTCCCTGATGGCACCTAATCTAATTTAGTGTAATCCTTACTGATAGTGATTGTTGATGTTTATTCTATGTGATAATGAAATCTGAGTGTTAAGGTGCTTGATTACCTTCATTCTGAACTCCGTCTGCTGTGCTGCCTACTTTGCAGAAATGATAGAATTTTTGGGACTACAAGATGTGCACTTAGAGCACATGAATGTGTATGATGGAGAGCAGTAGAGGCCGGGTGCTGGCTCCTAGCACTCTGGGAGGCCAAGGCTGGTGGATTGCTTGAGGTAAGGAGTTTGAAAGCAGCATGAGCAAGAAAGAGACCACATGTCTACTAAAACCAGAAAAACTAGCTTGGCGTAGTGACGCAGGGCTATGGTCCTAGCTACTGCAGAGGCTGAAGCAAGAGGATTGCTCAAACTAAAGAGTTTGAGGTTGCTGTGAGTTATGACCCCCTCGCACTCTACTGAGGTTTACAAAGTAAGACTCTGTCTCAAATAAAAAACCAAAACAAAACAAACAAACCCCGCCTAGAATTTGTGGTAAAACATATTCAAATTGTCAAATTAGTATTATTTTTATATTCTTTTTATTTTTACATTTTTTTTTTTTTGTAGAGACAGAGTCTCACTGTACTGCCCTCCGGTAGAGTGCCGTGGCGTCACACGGCTCACAGCAACCTCTAACTCCTGGGCTTACGCAATTCTCTTGCCTCAGCCTCCCGAGCAGCTGGGACTACAGGCGCCCGCCACAATGCCCGGCTATTTTTTTGGTTGCAGTTTGGCCGGGGCTGGGTTTGAACCCGCCACCCTCGGCATATGGGGCCGGCGCCCTACTCACTGAGCCACAGGCGCTGCCCTATTTTTACATTTTTAATGTACAATTTTCTGTTGTTTGAGAAACAAAAAGCATGATATGAGCTATGATACCATGGCACTGTACCCAGGGTGACAGAATGAGACTTTGTGTCCAAAAAGAAAAATAATTAAAATTAAAGATACATGATGATGGCAGATGGGACATAAGTGTAGCCCACCTCTCCCAAATCATCAGGTGAGAGGAAGAAGGGTCTGGACCTTTTCCCCGCGTGGATTATTAGTGTGGACAGACAGCTGCAGATGTGCAGTGAATTGGCGGATTGCTATATATGAGGTGTAAATTTAAAATCATGGACTCAGTTGTAGAGTTTTTTCCTGCTTGGCCATGCTGGCCGGCGGGCCCCTCCCTTACGGAGGATAGCAGCTTGCAATTCCTGGCAAAACTCAATTGACGAAAATTTATTCCTCAGCCGAGTGTGGCACCCAGAAGGGGAGCCACTCAGAACCACGAGGAGGTGAGCAACCCGATGGAAAATTGAAGAGAAGGGATCCCGCCCGGGAAACAGACATTTTGAATTATCCGAAATGGCGGACACCTTCCCCCAGAACAACAGGAGTGATTAAATAGACCGGACCATTCCTGGTGGGGAATGGCAGTTCAGGCTATGCAGCAAACTGGCGGGTAGCTGGACTCAAAAGTGAAACTCTGAGCCACAAAAACTGAGGATAAGGTCTCCGTGCCCTGCAGCTGTGTGAGCTGGCAGCAGCTGTGGGTGCTGACAGCAACTAAAGCCAGCAGCAGCCAGCACCCTCCCCCACAGCCGATTGCAATCGCCAGTTTGCAGGAGAATGTGGGAGCAGAGTGGAAAGATTTGTGAAGTGTGGACTCCTGCACTGAGTTGGGAGGTCGGATAGGAGTGCTGTCTGGAACAGAGCAGCTGAGGTTGCACAACAATTCGGTAATAAACTTTTACAGAAACCCCAAAATGGTGATCAGCCAGGTAGGGTGGTTACCAGGGTAACAGTAGAAACTGTGAATCAGGTATAAGCCTGGGAACCACTCACAGCGCCACCTGGTGTCCAGAAAGTATATTGCATTATAAATATATTCCTACGAAAGTGGATCCCTACATCATACATATAGATGTATATTTCTACATATATACAAGAATAATATTGTTGTGGTTGGTGCCTTTTTTTCTCTTTTTTGCTTTTTCTTTTTTTTTCCTCACCATTTTCTTGGAGGAGCTATTGTTGATTTTTATTATTTTTTTACATATATATCTTTTTATTTTCACTTTTTCTATTTTTAAAATTTTCTCTCTTCTTTTTTTTTTTATTGTTGGGGATTCATTGAGGGTACAATAAGCCAGGTTACACTCATTGCAATTGTTAGGTAAAGTCCCTCTTGCAATCATGTATTGCCCCCAGAAGGGGCGAAACACACCAAGGCCCCAGCCCTCTCCCTCCGTCCCTCTTTCTGCTTTTCCTCCCAGCCCCGTAACCTTAATTGTCATTAATTGTCCTCATATCAAAATTGAGTACATAGGATTCATGCTTCTCCATTCTTGTGATGCTTTACTAAGAATAATGTCTGCCACTTCCATCCAGGTTAATATGAAGGATGTAAAGTCTCCATTTTTTTTAAATATCTGAATAGTATTCCATGGTATGCATATACCACAGCTTGTTAATCCATTCCTGGGTTGCTGGGCATTTAGGCTGGTTCCACATTTTGGCGATTGTAAATTGAGCTGCAATAAACAGTCTAGTACAAGTGTCCTTATGATAAAAGGGTATTTTTCCTTCTGGGTAGATGCCCAGTAATGGGATTGCAGGATCAAATGGGAGGTCTAGCTTGAGTGCTTTGAGGTTTCTCCATACTTCCTTCCAGAAATGTTGTACTAGTTTGCAGTCCCACCAGCAGTGTAAAAGTGTTCCCTTCTCTCCACATCCACGCCAGCATCTGCAGTTTTGAGATTTTGTGATGTGGGCCATTCTCACTGGGGTTAGATGATATCTCAGGGTTGTTTTGATTTGCATTTCTCTAATATATAGAGATGATGAACATCTTTTCATGTGTTTGTTAGCCATTCATCTGTCATATTTAGAGAAGGTTCTATTCATATCTCTTGCCCATTGATATATGGGATTGTTGGCTTTTTTCATGTGGATTAATCTGAGTTCTCTATAGATCCTAGTTATCAAGCTTTTGTCTGATTGAAAATATGCAAATATCCTTTCCCATTGTGTAGGTTGTCTCTTTGGTTTGGTTGTTGTCTCCTTAGCTGTACAGAAGCTTTTCAGTTTAATGAAGTCCCATTTGTTTATTTTTGTTGTTGCAATTGCCATGGCAGTCTTCTTCATGAAGTCTTTCCCCAGACCAATATCTTCCAGTGCTTTTCCTATGCTTTCTTTGAGGATTTTTATTGTTTCATGCCTTAAATTTAAGTCCTTTATCCATCTTGAATCAATTTTTGTGAGTGGGGAAAGGTGTGGGTCCAGTTTCAGTCTTTTACATGTAGGCATCCAGTTCTCCCAACACCATTTATTGAATAGGGAGTCTTTCCCCCAAGGTATGTTCTTGTTTGGTTTATCGAAGATTAGGTGGTTGTAAGATGTTAGTTTCATTTCTTGGTTTTCAATTTGATTCCAAGTGTCTATGTCTCTGTTTTTGTGCTAGTACCATGCTGTCTAGACCACTATGGCTTTGTAGTACAGACTAAAATCTGGTATACTAATGCCCCCTGATTTATTTTTATTACTAAGAACTGCCTTAGCTATACAGGTTTTTTTCCAGTTCCATACAAAACGCAGAATCATTTTCTCCAAATCTTGAAAGTATGATGTTGGTATTTTGATAGGAGTGGCATTGAATAGGTAGATTGCTTTGGGAAGTATAGACATTTCAACAATGTTGATTATTCCCATCCACGAGCACGGTATGTCCTTCCATTTGTTAATATCCTCTGCTATTTCCTTTCTGAGGATTTCATAATTTTCTTTATAGAGGTCCTTCACCTCCTTCGTTAGGTGTATTCCTAGGTGTTTCATTTTCTTTGAAACTATGGTGAAGGGAGTTGTGTCCTTAATTAGCTCCTCATCTTGACTGTTATTGGTGTATACAAAGGCTACTGACTTGTGGACATTGATTTTATATCCTGAAACATTACTGTATTTTTCGATGACTTCCAGGAGTCTTGTGGTTGAGTCTTTGGGGTTCTCTAAGTATAAGATCATGTCGTCAGCAAAGAGGGAGAGTTTGACCTCCTCTGCTCCCATTTGGATTCCCTTTATTTCCTTGTTTTCCCTAATTGTATTAGCTAGAACTTCCAGCACTATGTTGACTAGTAAAGGTGACAGAGGACAACCTTGTCTGGTTCCAGTTCTAAGAGGAAAAGCTTTCAGTTTTACTCCATTCAGTAAAATATTAGCTGTGGGTTTGTCATAGATAGCTTCAATCAGGTTTAGAAATGTGCCACCTATGCCTATACTCTTCAGTGTTCTTATTAGAAAAGGATGCTGGATTTTATCAAATGCTTTTTCTGCATCTATTGAGAGGATCATGTGATCTTTATTTTTGCCTCTGTTAATATGATGGATAACATTTATGGACTTGCGTATGTTAAACCAGCCTTGCATCCCTGGGATGAAACATACTTGATCATAATGTATGACTTTTTTGATGATAAGCTAAAATCTACTGGCTGAGATTTTGTTGAGAATTTTTGCATCTATATTCATGAGTGAGATTGGTCTGAAATTCTCCTTTTTGGTTGGGTCTTTTACTGGTTTTGGTATCAGGGTGATATTTGCTTCATAGAATGTGTTAGGGAGGATTCCTTCTTTCTCAATTTTTTGGAATAATTTCTGCAGTACAGGAATAAGCTCTACCTTGAAGGCTTCTAGACTTCTGGTGTGAAGCCATCTGGACCAGGGCATTTTTTGGTTGGAAGCTTTTTTATTGTTTCTTTGATCTCAGTGCTTGAAATTGGTCTGTTCAGGAGCTCAATTTCTTCCTGGCTAAGTCTAGGGAGAGGGTGTGATTTCAAATATGGATCCATTTCCTTCATATTGTCAAATTTCTGGGCATAGAGTTTCTGGTAGTATTCAGAGATGATCTCTTGTATCTCTGTGGGATCAGTTGTTATTTCCCCTTTATCGTTTCTGATTGAGGTTACTAGAGATTTTACTTTTCTATTTCTAGTTAGTCTGCCCAATGGTTTATCTATTTTATTTATTTTTTCAAAAAAACAACTCCTTGTTTCATTAATTTTCTGAATGATTCTTTTGTTTTCAATTTCATTGATCTCTGATTTGATTTTGGATATTTCTTTTCTTCTACTGAGTTTAGGCTTAGATTGTTCTTCTTTTTCCAATTGCATAAGATGGCTTGTGAGATTGTTGATGTGCTCTCTTTCTGTTTTTCGATTGTAGGCATCTAAAGCGATGAATTTTCCTCTCAAAACTGCTTTTGCAGTATCTCACAGGTTTTGGTAGCTTGTGTCTTCATTGTTGTTATGCTCAAGGAAGTTAATGATTTCCTGTTTTATTTCTTCCTGCACCCATATGTTAGTCAACAGAAGATTGTTTAATTTCCATGCCTTTGAGTGGGGTCGAGCGTTTTTGTTAGAGTTGAGTTCCACCTTTATTGCATTATGGTCTCAGAAGACACAAGGTAAAATTTCAATTCTTTTGATTCTGTTGATATTTGTTTTGTGTCCCAGAATATGATCAATTTTGGAGAATGTTCCATGGGGTGATGAGAAGAATGTATATTCTTTATCTTTGGGATGGAGTGTTCTATATGCGTCTATCAAGCACAGTTGTTCTAAGGTCTCATTGAAATCTCTCATATCTTTGTTTAATTTCTGTTTAGAGGATGTGTCCAGCTCTGTAAGAGGAGAGTTAAAGTCCCCTGTTATTATGGTATTATCAGGTATCTTATTGCTCAGACTGAGTAAGGTCTGTTTCAAGAATCTGGGAGCATGTAAATTGGGAGCATACATATTTAGAATTGAAACATCTTCTTGTTGTATTTTTCCCTTGACCAATATAAAGTGTCCATCTTTGTCTTTTTTGACTTTAGTTGCTTTAAATCGACATGAATCTGAAAATAAGATTGCAACTCCTCTTTTCTTCTGAATGCCATTTGCCTGAAAAATTGTCTTTCAACCCTTGACTCAGAGCTTTAATTTGTCTTTTGAAGCCAGGTGTGTTTCTTGCAGACAGAAAATGGATGGCTTGTGTTTTTTAATCTAATCTATGTCTCTTCAGTGGAGAATTCAAGCCATTAACATTTATTGAGATAATTGATAAGTGTGGTAGTATTCTATTCATCTTATTTTGTGAGAGTCCATTGCTGAGTTTTATCTTTTGCATCAGTGTGGAGGTTTGGTTTTGTCCTTTAATTTCTGAGTTCTTACTTTGCTGCTGATCCATTGTGATGGTCAGTGTGTAGAACAAGTTGAAGTATTTCCTGTAGAGCTGATCTTGTTGTGGCGAATTTCCTCAATGTTTGTATATCCGTAAATGGTTTGATTTCTCCGTCAATTTTAAAGCTTAGCTTAGCAGGGTACAGAATTCTGGGCTGGAAATTGTTCTGTTTAAGTAGATTAAAGGTAGATGACCATTGTCTTCTTGCTTGGAAAGTTTCATTAGAGAAGTCTGCGGTCACTCTGATGGATTTGCCCCTGTAGGTCAACTGGCGCTTACTCTTGGCAACTTGCAGAATCTTTTCTTTTGTCTTGACTTTGGACAGGTTCATCACAATGTGTCTTGGAGGAGCTCGGTTAGAGTTGAGGCGACCTGGGGTCCCATAGCCCTCTGAAAGCAGTGTGTCAGAATCTTTAGTGATATTTGGGAAATTTTCATTTATAGTATTCTCTAGTATGGCTGCCATTCCTCTGGGGCATTCTTCTTCCCCTTCTGGGATTCCTATAACTCGTATGTTGGAATGCTTCATAAATTCCCACAATTCTGACAGTGAACGTTCTGCTTTCTCTCTCTTCTTTTCTGCCTCTTTAACTATCTGAGTTATCTCAAGAGCTTTGTCTTCTACCTCAGAAATCCTTTCTTCTGCATGGTCTAACCTGTTGCTGATACTTTCCATTGCATCTTTAAGTTCCCTAATTGACTGTTTCAGTTCCTTCAGCTCTGCTATATCCTTTCTATATTCTTCATGTAGTTCATCTCTTATTTGATTCTGTTTTTGGATTTCCTTTTGGTTATTTTCCACTTTATTAGCCGTTTCCTTCATTGTTTCCATAATTTCTTTCATTGTTTTCATTATGTGTATTCTAAATTCCCTTTTTGTCATTCCTAACATTTCTTTATAGGTGGAATCCTCTGCAGTAACTGAGTCATCGTCTCTTGGCAGTGTTGTTCTGGACAGGTCCTTCATGTTGCCTGCGGTTTTCTGCTGATTCTTCCTCATGAGTGATTTCTTTTATCTGTTTCCTTGCCCTAATTTTCCTTTCACTTCCTCTTGCTCTTTAAGTTCTCATTCCTGTGGACTAAGGCTTAGATGAGTCCTTTTGGTACAGGATCAGAAGGGTGAGAAGGTTGAAGAGCAAGAAAGGGATGAAAGGAAGGAGGACCGAGTGAAAAGAAAAAAAAATAGAGAAAGGAGGGGGGTGCGTAAAAGGAATATTGACAAAAAGAAGAGAGACACAGAAAGAGGGAGACAGAAAAATATAGGTGCATAGTAGGGTTCTTTGACACAACCTTAAAAAAACCACCTTCTGGGGGTGCCCAGTTGGGTGGTTCCCTTGAGGTCAGCAGCTCTTTGCTAACCTGATCAGCAGTACGCCACCTCCACCAAGCAGAGAGGAAAGACAAAAATGCTATAAATCAAATCCAAACAAGCAAAGAGAAAACTTTACGGGATAATACTGGGTGAAAAATCAAATAATAGCGGTAGAGACACTAGCAAAAATAAAGTTCTAGTTATTAAAAAAGGCAGCAATGGGAAATTATAATTAAACTAGAAAAATTGAGAAAGAAAAAAGATCTGTATGGACAACGTTTAAATTAAAAAACAAAACAACATCAACAACATCAAAATAAACAAAAAAACAACCAAAAAAAAAGAACACAACCAAAAACAAAGCAGTATGTATATGTTGTTGAATATTGTCTGGGCAACACATGGTCTTCTGGGGTATGAGATGTTAATCACAGTTCTGATATGACTGGAGGCTGCTGATTTCTCAAGCCCCAGCAGGAGGACACCCTACATCTCTCTTCAGCCCACTTAAAAGGCTCTTTGAACTTGTAAACTTGCTGAGCAGAAGCCTTCCCAGGAAAGTGCTTTTCGCTGGGATCACTGCTGAAGTGGCTATCCACTTACCCAGTGTGCCAAAACCGGTCTCACTCTGCCCCTGAGGGTTAGGGCTGCAAGGCGGCTCAGACCCCACTCTTAGTCTACTGGGACGCTGGGTTACCAGCTCCCACCTGATTCTAGCTCTGCAACCCTGAGGGCGGAGCTTGCCAGGGCAGATTGCTCACAATGGCTCCCTGTGGCCCACCACCAAACACTATTAGGTCTGTCTGGCTCAGCGGCTCAGACTGGGGCCCTAGACAACAGCCAAAGTTCTCCGCATTCCCGCTCAGGTTCTCCCCAAGGCAGTTCAACTGAGTGCCAAGTCCAATGACACCAAAACAGTTCACAGGTAAGGCCTTTCCGGTTTGCAGTCTCGCTCCTACTGAACTTACAGTTGCGGGCGGGTTTAGACCAATTGAACACACGCGACCACTTGCCAGTTTTCCACTGTTTTAGTACTTCTCTTGGGGTCCAGAAGTCTCTCGCTGACTCTCTGTATCCTCACATGGGTGATGATAGGCAGATCCCACCAGCCAGATATGCCTGGAGTCCTATCTCCCCGGACTCACGGTGCCCAGATGCAAGGAAGCTGTTACTCAGCCGCCATCTTGCTCTCCAACTCTTTCTTCTTTTTTAACATTTTTATGAACACCACTTTTTTTTTCTTTCTCTGTTCTCTTCTTCCCTCCTTATGGTTTCTGAGAGTGCTTACTTCAGATTTTTAGAGCTTTTTTTGTTTGTTCATTTTGTTTGTATGTTTTTTACCTTTTTTCAATTATTTTATGATTATCATTATTTTTATTGTTGTAATTTTTGTTGTTGTTGTCATTGTTGTTGTCTGTATGTCTATGTGTTTCTGATTGTTTGTGCATCTATGGGCTTATGTGTCTGGTAGCCTTTTTATCTGTTTATTTGCTCATTTGGTCTCAATGAGTTTGATGTTTTGACCTGCAATTCTGAGCTCCCAGCACTCCCCTCCACTCTCACTGTGAGGTCTCGAGACCTGTCCCCCAGGAGTCCAGATTCTTGGGTAATTTCTCGAGGGGTGTGGACAGGACCTGGACTGCAGCTGGTCAGTGCTGATTCTGCGGCACTGGAGTGAGGAGACAATGGTCGGCTGAGAGGGAATCACGCCGGAGCAGCTGTGCGCCGAGGCACAGAGCAGCAGCCGTTTTTGGCAACAATAAGGCCCACCCTGGATATCCCAAAGCCACATCCCCTGTCTCCCTGGGCAACCAGAGGAGGCCGGGCATCTTCTCAGATGGCAACCACCACAGAACAGATCTAGGACTGAAACACAGGCCCCATGAGTAAAGGGTTTGCCTGAGGCAGTACCGGCCTGGGTGGAGCATGGGGACTAGAAAACACAAGCCAGAGCTGGGAAATTCCCAGGGTGGGGCTGACCCAGAGGACCCCTTTACTGACCCTAACATGCACCCGGCCCTCAGGGGATCATCAGCCTATAAACAAAGGAAAGCAAGAGGCTAGAGCTGACAGCTAATGGTGCTGCGAATACAAACCTGCAGGAGTAAAGATAGCGCCTGAGGCAAAGGTTCTGGGAACTCAGATCAGCTCCTCTTCTCCAGACGAATTTAGAAGGGACAGAAACAAACTCCCACAAAGTTGTTCTGTTCTGCCAGTAATATCAACCAGGGGCGGAACTGAGTGAACACCTTCCAGCCTCCATCAAGCACCCAGGTTGTCAGGCCGCACCGCCCCCTGCTGGAAAGAGGAAAAGAGCAGGAGCCTGGCAGAGCAGATACAGATTTCCTTGTGATTTAGGCACATGCAAACCTCTGGAGTATCTGCTCACTGGAGGCAACTTGGTCACAGCCCAGCGGGGCTATCAGTGAGTGGGTTTGACAGAGGTGCAAGGTGGGGAAGGAGGCATCAACCTTCCCAGACTAATCTACTTGCTGGGTGGGTCTTCCTGACTTCATGGAGTACGGGAGCAAGTCATATTTGAGTTGTCACCAGACCCCTGTGATCCAGTTGCCAGAGACCTTTGAAACTCTCCCACCTGAGACAGGTGCTGACTGAGACAATTGATTTGGACCTTTTGAACTGAGCCAATCACCTGAGGACTATTCAAGTGGTGCCTTGGGTCTGTGGTTGTAGGAAGTTTTGATTCTCCTTTTCCGATTGTTGCCTGTGGGGGGCGGGGTGACTTAATTGCTGGTATTTCTACACAGCTGAGACTTCAACCCAGAGTAACTGTTTCACTAGGGTTGAACAGAGACCAGCTGAAAACAACACAGAACCACTTAGCCCCACCACACCAAATAGGTCCCCAGTTTCTCAGGCCATAGCACTGTACAGGTCCTGGGGAAAAGTCAACAGTGTAAAGTAATCATAGTGTGGAATCAGCGGAAAAACTCTGGTAACATGAATAACCAGAATAAATGAACCACACGCCCCCCCCCAAAGAAGGATATGGCAGATGTAACTGAAGATCCCATTCATAAACAGCTGGCCAAGATGTCAGAAATCAAATTCAGAATTTGGATTGCAAACAAGATTAATAGAATGGAGGAAAAGTTAGAATTAGAAACTCAAAGAGCAATTCAAAAGTCAGAATTAGAAATTCGAGGAGAAATTCAAAAGTTGTCTCAAGAATTTAATGAATTTAAAGACAAAACCACCAAAGATTTTGATACACTGAAGCAAGAATTGGCAGCCCTCAAAGATCTGAAAAATACAGTAGAATCCCTCAGTAACAGAGTGGAGCAGGCAGAAGAAGGGATTTCTGAAACTGAAGACAAAGCATTTGAACACTCCCAAACTCTCAAAGAGGAAGAGAAATGGAGAGCAACAATGGATCATTCTCTCAGAGAGTTCTGGGATAATTTGAAGAAGGCTAATATCCGCCTCATTGGAATCCCCAAAAGTGATGAAGTGGCCTCACAAGGCACAGAGGCCCTTCTCCTTGAAATTATGAAAGGGAATTTTCCAGACATGCCAAGGGATTCTAAAATTCAGATAGCAGACAGTTTTAGAACCCCAGCACGACTCAATCCAAATAAGACATCCCCCAGGCATATCATAACTAACTTCACTAATGTTAATATGAAGGAGAAAATTCTGAAAGCAGCCAGATGCAAGAACTCCATTACCTACAAAGGGAAGAATATTAGAGTGACTGCAGATCTCTCTGCTGAAACTTTTCAACCCAGAAGAGGATGATCATTGACTTTTAATCTTCTAAAGCAAAATAACTTTCAACCCCAAATCCTGTATCCAGCTAAACTGAGTTTCACTTATGATGGAGAAATTAAATACTTTAATGACATTCACATGTTGAAGAAATTAGCCATAACCAAACCAGCTCTTCAGGATATTCTCAGACATATCCTCCATAATGACCAACCCAATCCTCTACCACAAAAGTAAACTCATTCAGAAACTTTTTTTTTTTTTGTGATTTTTGGCCAGGGCTGTGTTTGAACCTGCCACCTCCGGCATATGGGACCGGTGCCCTACTCCTTTGAGCCACAGGCACTGCCCTCATTCAGAAACTTTTGATTAAACTCCAACTTCCACAATGGCGAAAGGATTAAAAATGTCCACTGGACTTTCAAAAAACTCGATAACCAAATTTTAAAAGACTTATCAATACTCTCCATTAATGTGAATGGCTTAAACTGTCCTTTAAAGAGGCACAGGTTAGCTGACTGGATACAAAAACTCAGGCCAGATATTTGCTGCATACAAGAATCACATCTTATCTTAAAAGATAAATATAGACTCAGGGTGAAATGATGGTTGTCCATATTTCAGGCAAATGGTAATCAGAAAAAAGCAGGCGTTGCAATTCTATTTGCAGACACAATAGGCTTTAAACCAACAAAAGCAAAGAAGGATAAGAATGGTCACTTCATATTTGTGAAGGGTAATACTCAATATGATGAGATTTCAATTATGAATATTTATGTACCCAACCAGAATGCACCTTCCTCAAAAGAATGGAAAGAGAGGAAGTTAACAACTTAATGGGACATTTCAAGCAACTGGAAAAGGAAGAACATTCCAACCCCAAACCCAGTAGAAGAAAAGAAATAACCAAAATTAGAGCACAATTAAATGAAATTGAAAATAAAAGAATTGTACAACAGATCAATAAATTAAAAAGTTGCTTTTTTGAAAAGGTTAATAAAATAGATAAACCTTTGGCTAACCTAACCAGGAGAAAAAGAGTAAAATCTCTAACTTCGTCAATCAGAAATGACAAACACGAAATAACAACAGACTCCTCAGAAATTCAAAAAATCCTTAATGAACATTACAAGAAACTTTATTCTCAGAAATATAAAATCTGAAGGAAATTGACCAATACTTGGAAGCACGTCACCTTCCAAGACTTAACCAGAATCAAGTGGAAGTGTTGAACAGGCCAATATCAAGTCCTGAAATAGCATCGACCATACGAGATCTCCCTAAAAAGGAAAGCCCAGAATCAGCCACGTCAGAATTCTACCAAAATTTTAAAGAGGAACTACCCTGTTTCCCCGAAAATAAGACAGTGTCTTATATTAAGGTGTGCTCCCAAATATGCACTAGGCCTTATTTTCAGGGGACATCTTATCTTTCCTGTGAGTAGGTCTTATTTTCAGAGGATGTCTTATTTTCAGGGAAATGGGGTAGTACCTATATTATTCAATCTGTTCCAAAATGTAGAAAAAGAAGGAAGACTACCCAACACATTCTATGAAGCAAACATCGCCCTGATCCCCAAACCAGAAAAAGACCTAACAAGAAAAGAAAATTATAGACCAATATCACTAATGAATATAGACGCAAAAATATTCAACAAGATCCTAACAAACAGAATCCAGCAACACATCAAACAAATTATACATCATGACCAAGTCGGTTTTATCCCAGGGTCTCAAGGCTGGTTTAATATACATGAATCTATAAGTATAATTCAGCACATAAACAAATTAAAAAACAAAGAGCATATGATTCTCTCAATTGATGCAGAAAAAGCTTTTGATAATATCCAGCATCCCTTCATGATCAGAACACTTAAGAAAATTGGTATAGAAGGGACATTTCTTTCTTTCTTTCTTTCTTTATTTTTTGTTTTTTATCGTTGGGGATTAATTGAGGGTACAATAAGCCAGGTTACACTGATTGCAATTGTTAGGTAAAGTGAAGGGACATTTCTTAAACTGATAGAGGCCATCTACAGCAAACCCACAGCCAATATTGTATTAAATGGAGTTAAACTGAAATCATTTCCACTCAGATCAGGAACCAGACAAGGCTGCCCATTGTTTCCACTGCTCTTTAACATTGTAATGGAAGTCTTAGCCATTGTGATCAGGGAAGAAAAGGCAATCAAGGGTATCCATATAGGGTCAGAAGAGATCAAACTTTTGCTCTTCGCAGATGATATGACTGTATATCTGGAAAACACCAGGGATTCTACTACAAAACTCTTAGACGTGATCAAGGAATACAGGTTACAAAATCAACATTCATAAGTTGGTAGCCTTTATATATACCAACAATAGTCAAGCTGAAAAAACAGTTAAGGACTCTATTCCATTCACAGTAGTGTCAAAGAAGATGAAATATTTGGAAGTTTATCCAAAAAAGAGGTGAAAGATCTCTATAAAGCGAACTATTAAACTCTAAGAAAAGAAATAGCTGAAACTGTTAACAAATGGAAAAATATACCATGCTCATGGCTGGGAAGAATCAACATTGTTAAAATGTCCATACTACCCAAAGCAATATACAATTTTAATGCAATCCCTATTGAAGCTCCATTGTCATACTTTAAAGATCTTGAAAAAATAATACTTTGTTTTATATGGAATCAGAAAAAAACTCAAATAGCTAAGACATTACTTAGAAATAAAAACAAAACAGGAGGAATCACGCTACCAGACCTCAGACTATACTATAAATCAATAGTGATCAAAACAGCATGGTTCTGGCACAAAAACAGAGAAGTAGATGTCTGGAACACAATAGAGAACCAAGAGATGAAACCAGCTGCTTACCATTATCTGATGTTTGACAAGCCAATTAAAAATGTTCAGTGGGGAAAAGATTCCCTATTTAACAAATGGTGCTAGGTGAACTGGCTGGCAACCTGCAGAAGACTGAAACTGGACCCACGCCTTTCACCATTAACTAAGATAGACTCTCACTGGATTAAATATTTAAACTTAAGACATGAGACTATAAAAATACTAGAAGAGAGTGCAGGGAAAACCCTTGAAGCAATCAGTCTGGGCGAGTATTTTATGAGAAGGATGCCCCGTGCAATTGAAGCAACTTCAAAAATACACTACTGGGACCTGATCAAACTACAAATCTTCTGCACAGCCAAGAACACAGTAAGTAAACCAAGCAGACAGTCGTCAGAATGGGAGAAGATATTTGCAGGTTATGTCTCTGACAAAGGTTTAATAACCAGAATCCACAGAGAACTCAAACATATAACCAAGAAAAGAACAAGTGATCCCATCTCAGGCTAGGCAAGGGACTTCAAGAGAAACTTCCCTGAAGAAGACAGGCACAAAAAAAAAAAAAAAGACAGGCGCAAGGACTACAGACATGAAAAAAGGCTCATCATCTTTAATCATCAGAGAAATGCAAATCAAAACTACTTTGAGATATCATCTAACTCCAGTAAGATTCGCCCATACCACAAAATCCCAAGACCAGCGATGTTGGCGTGGTTGTGGAGAAATGGGAACACTTCTACACTGCTGGTGGGAATGCAAATTAATACATTCCTTTTGGAAAGATGTTTGGAGAACACTTAGAGATCTAAAAATAGATCTGCCATTCAATCCTATCATTCCTCTACTAGGTATATACCCAGAAGACCAGAAATCACATCATAACAAAGATGTTTCTACCAGAATGTTGATTGCAGCCCAATTCATAATTGCTAAGTCATGGAAAAAGCCCAAGTGTCCATCGATCCACGAATGGATTACTAATCTGTGGTATATTTACACCATGGAGTATTATGCAGCCTTAAAGAATGATGTGGACTTTAGCTCTTTCATGTTTACATGGATGGAGCTGGAACATATTCTTCTTAGTAAAGTATCTCAAGAATGGAGGAAAAATTATCCAATGTACTCAAACCCTACTATCAAATTAATTTATGGCATTCATATGAAAGCTATAACCCTGTTATAACCTAAGAATATGGGGACGGGGGAGGTGGGAGAGTGGAGGGAGGATGGGTGGAGGGAGGGTGATTGGTGGGATTACACCTGCGTTGCATCTTACAAGGGTACATGTGAAACTTAGTAAATGTAGAATATAATTGTCGTAACACAATTGCTAAGAAAATGCCAGGAAGGCTATGTTAACCAGTGCGATGAAAATGTGTCAAACCCGGGCGGCGCCTGTGGCTCAGTCGGTAAGGCGCCAGCCCCATATACTGAGGGTGGCAGGTTGAAACCCGGCCCCGGCCAAACTGCAACCAAAAAATAGCCGGGCGTTGTGGCAGGCGCCTGTAGTCCCAGCTACTCGGAAGGCTGAGGCAAGAGAATCGCTTAAGCCCAGGAGTTGGAGGTTGCTGTAAGCTGTGTGAGGCCACTTCACTCTACTGAGGGCCATAAATTGAAACTCTGTGTCTACAAAAAAAAAAGAAAGAAAGAAAGAAAATGTGTCAAACTGTTTATAAAACCAGTGTATGGTGCCCCATGATCGCATTAATATACACAGCTATGATTTAATATTAATAAAAAAATAAGAAAAATGATAAAAAAATAAAAATAAAATTAAAGATACATGTACAGGCTATAACTGGGTAGTGAATATGTGGAAAATTTAAAAATTAGATATGACTCCATATGAGATTATTTATTCATTCATTTATTTATTTAGAGTCAGAGTGCTATTCTGCCACCCTGGGTGGAGTGCCCTGGTATCATAGCTCACAGCAACCTCAAACTCTTGAGCTTGAACATTCCTCTGCCTCAGCCTCCCAAGTAGCTGGGACTACAGGTCCCCGCCACTGTGCCTGGCTAGTTTTTCTATTTTAAATAGAGACAGGGTTCAGCTTCTACTTAGGCTGGTCTGGAACTCCTGAGCTGAAACAATCTACCTAGCTCAGTCTCCCAGACTGCTAAGATTACAGGTGTAAGCCACTGTGCCTGGGCATAGATGAGGCTTTTAGATTATAAAAAGAAATTTTGAGCCCCCAGATGTGTCCTGTGAGCCCAGCCAGTCACTATCCTCAAGGATGAGCACTACACTGACATCTAAGAGCAGAAGTCACTTTTACCTCTTTTATACTTCATATAGATACCGTGTAGCAGGACTTTTTATACATGGCTTTTTAAGTTCCGTAGGTTGTTTTAAATTCATATGCATGTTGTTCTAGGTCGGTTTTTTTTTTTTGTTTGTTTTTTTATTAAATCATAGCTGTGTACATTGATTTGATCATGGGGCATCATTCAATAGCTTCACCGACCGTTTACCAAGTTTCACATATACCCTTGTAAGATGCACCGCTGGTGTAATCCCCCCAATCCCCTTCCCTCTACCCACCTCCCCCCTCCATCCCCTCCCTTTCCCCCTTCCCCCTATTCTTAGGTTGTAACCGGGTTATAGCTTTCATGTGAAAACCCTAAATTAGTCTCATAGTAGGGCTGAGTACATTGGGTACTTTCTCTTCCATTCTTGAGATACTTTACTAAGAAGAATATGTTCCAGCTCCATCCATGTAAACATGAAAGAGGTAAGGTCTCCATCTTTCTTTAAGGCTGCATAATATTCCATGGTATATATATACCACAATTTATTAATCCATTCGTGGATCGATGCGCACCTGGGCTTCTTCCATGACTTAGCAATTATGAATTGGGCTGCAATAAACATTCTGGTACAAATATCTTTGTTATGACGTGATTTTTGGTCTTCTGGGTATATGCCCAGTAGAGGGATTACAGGATTGAATGGCAGATCTATTTTTAGATCTCTAAGTGTTCTCCATATCTCTTTCCAAAAGCAATGTATTAATTTGCATTCCCACCAGCAGTGCAAAAGTGTTCCCTTTTCTCCACATCTGCGCCAACATCTCTGGTCTTGGGATTTTGTGATATAGGCTAGTCTCACTGGAGTTAGATAGTATCTCAAATTAGTTTTGATTTGCATTTCTCTGATGATTAAAGATGATGAGCATTTTTTCATATGTCTGAAGGCCGCACACCTGTCTTCTTCAGAGAAGTTTCTCTTCAAATCCCTTGCCCAGGCTGTGATGGGATCCCTTGTTCTATTCTTGCTAATGCGTTTGGGTTCTCTGTGGATTCTGGTTATTAAACCTTTGTCGGAGACATAACCTGCAAATATCTTCTCCCATTCTGAGGGCTGTTTGCTTGCTTTACTTACTGTGTTCTTGGCTGTGCAGAAGCTTTTTAATTTGATCAAGTCCCAGTAGTGTATTTTTGAAGCTGCTTCAATTGCCCGGGGGGTCCTCCTCATAAAATACTTGCCCATCCCGATTTCTTCAAGGGTTTTCCCTGCACTCTCCTCTAGTATTTTTATAGTCTCATGTCTTAAGTTTAAATCTTTGATCCAGTGAGAGTCTATCTTAGTTAATGGTGAAAGGTGTGGGTCCAGTTTCAATCTTCTGCAGGTTGCCAGCCAGTTCACCCAGCACCATTTGTTAAATAGGGAATCTTTTCCCCACTGAATGTTTTTAATTGGCTTGTCAAAGATTAAATAACGGTAAGTAGCTGGATTCATCTCTTGATTCTCTATTCTATTCCAGACATCTACCTCTCTGTTTTTGTGCCAATACCATGCTGTTTTGATCACTATTGATTTGTAGGATAGTCTGAGGTCTGGTAGCGTAATTCCTCCTGCTTTGTTTTTATTTCTGAGTAATGTCTCAGCTATTCAAGGTTTTTTCTGATTCCATATAAAACGAAGTATTGTTTTTTCCAGATCTTTAAAGTATGACAGTGGAGCTTTAATAGGGATTGTATTGAAATTATAGATTGCTTTGGGTAGTATAGACATTTTAACTATGTTGATTCTTCCCAGCCATGAGCATGGTATGTTTTTCCATTTGTTAATGTTTTCAGCTATTTCTTTCTTTTTTTTTTTTTTTGTAGAGACAGAGTCTCACTGTACCGCCCTCGGGTAGAGTGCCGTGGCATCACAGGACTCACAGCAACCTCTAACTCTTGGGCTTACGCGATTCTCTTGCCTCAGCCTCCCGAGCAGCTGGGACTACAGGCGCCCGCCTCAACGCCCGGCTATTTTTTTGTTGCAGTTTGGCCGGGGCTGGGTTTGAACCCGCCACCCTCAGCATATGGGGCCGGCGCCCTACTCACTGAGCCACAGGCGCCGCCCGTTTTCAGCTATTTCTTTTTTTTAGAGTTTCATCATTCTCTTTATAGAGATCTTTCACGTCCTTTGTTAGACAAATTCCCAAATATTTCATCTTCTTTGGCACTACTGTGAATGGGATAGAGTCCTTAATTGTTTTTTCAACTTGACTGTTGTTGGTATATATAAAGGCTACCGATTTATGAATGTTGATTTTGTAACCTGAGACGCTGCTGTATTCCTTGATCACTCCTAAGAGTTTTGTAGTAGAGTCCCTAGTGTTTTCCAGATATACTATCATGTCATCTGCGAAGAGTGAAAGTTTGATCTCTTCTGACCCTATATGGATACCCTTGATCGCCTTTTCTTCCCTAATTGCAGTGGCTAAAACTTCCATTACAATGTTAAAAAGCAATGGAGACAATGGGCAGCCTTGTCTGTTCCTGATCTGAGTGGAAATGATTCCAATTTAACTCCATTCAATATGATATTGGCTGTGGGTTTGCGGTAGATGGTCTCTATCAGTTTAAAAAATGTCCCTTCTATAGTGTTTTTCTTAAGTGTTCTGATCATGAAGGGATGCTGGATATTATCAAAAGCTTTTTCTGCATCGATTGAGAGAATCATATTTTCTTTGTTTTTTAATTTGTTTATGTGCTGGATTACATTTATAGATTTACGTATATTGAACCAGCCTTGAGACCCTGGGATAAAACCGACTTGGTCATGATGTATAATTTGTTTGATGTGTTGCTGGATTCTGTTTGTTAGGATCTTGTTGAATATTTTTGCATCTATATTCATTAGTGATATCGGTCTATAATTTTCTTTTCTTGTTGTGTCTTTCCCTGGTTTGGGGATCAGGGTGATGTTTGCTTCATGGAACGTGTTGGGTAGTCTTCCTTCTTTTTCTACCTTTTGCAACAGGTTAAGTAATATAGGTACTAATTCCTCTTTAAAGGTTTGGTAGAATTCAGACATGAAACCATCTGGTCTTCGGCTTTTCTTTTTAGGGAGGTTTTGTATGGTTGATTCTATTTCCGAACTTGATATGGGCCTGTTCAACATTTCCACTTGATTCTGGCTAAGTCTTGGAAGGTGACGTGCTTCCAAGTATTGGTCACTTTCCTTCAGATTTTCGTATTTCTGAGAATAAAGTTTCTTGTAATATTCATTAAGGATTATTTGGATTTCTGAAGAGTCTGTTGTTATTTCGTCTTTGTTGTTTCGGATTGATGAGATTAGAGATTTTACTCTTTTTTTCCTGATTAGGTTGGCCAAAGGTTTATCTATTTTATTGACCTTTTCGAAAAACCAGCTTTTTGATTCATTGATCTGTTGTATTATTCTTTTGTTTTCAATTTCATTTAATTGTGCTCTAATTTTGGTTATTTCCTTTCTTCTACTGGGTTTGGGGTTGGAATATTCTTCCTTTTCCAGTTGCTTGAGATGTCCCATTAAGTTGTTAACTTCCTCTCTTTCCGTTCTCTTGAGGAAGGCTTGCAGTGCTATAAATTTCCCTATTAGAACTGCCTTTGCGGTGTCACAGAGGGTCTGATAGTTCGTGTCTTTGTTGTTGTTTTGTTCCAAAAAATTGGCGATTTCTTTCTTAATCTCATCTCTGACCCAGCTATCCTTCAGCATAAGGTTATTTAACTTCCATGTTTTTGTATGGGTATGCAGATTCCTGTTGTTACTCAGCTCAAGTTTTATTCCATGGTGGTTCGAGAAGATGCATGGAATAATTTCTATTCCTTTAAATTTACTGAGGTTAGACTTGTGACCTAAGATGTGATCGATTTTGGAGTAAGTTCCATGGGCTGATGAGAAGTATGTGTATTCAGTTTTGTTGGGATGAAATGTTCTGTAGATGTCTGCTAAATCCAAATGTTGGATGGTTAGGTTTAAATCTAAGATTTCTTTGCTCACCTTCTTATTGGAGGATCATCCAACACTGCCAAAGGAGTGTTGAAATCTCCGACTATTGTGGAGCTGGAGGAAATCAAGTTGCTCATGTCTGTTATTGTTTCTCTTATAAGTTGAGGTGCATTCTGGTTGGGTGCATAGATATTAATAATTGATATCTCATCATGGTGAGTATTACCCTTTAGAAATATGAAGTGACCGTTCTTGTCCTTCCTTACTTTTGTTGGTTTAAAGCCTATTGTATCTGCAAATAAAATTGCAACCCCTGCTTTTTTCTGATTACCATTTCCCTGAAATATGGACGACCATCCTTTCGCCCTGAGTCTGTATTTGTCTTTTAGGTTAAGATGTGACTCTTGTATGCAACAGATATCTGGCCTCAGTTGTTGTATCCAGTCAGCTAACCTATGCCTCTTTAGAGGATAGTTTAAGCCATTCACATTAATGGAGAATATTGATAAGTCTTTTAAAATTTGGGGTATCGAGTTTTTCGAAAGTCCAGTGGACATTTTTAATCCTTTTGCCAGTGTGGAAATTGGAGTTTGATCCGAAGTTTCTGAGCGAGTTTACTTTTGTGGTATAGGATTGGTTTGGTCATTATGGAGGATAGGTCTGAGAATATCCTGAAGAGCTGGTTTGGTTATGGCAAATTTCTTCAACATGTGAATGTCATTAAAGTATTTAATTTCTCCATCATAAATGAAACTCAGTTTAGCTGGATACAAGATCTGGGGTTGAAAGTTATTTTGCTTTAGGAGATTAAAAGTCCGATACCATCATCTTCTGGCTTGAAAAGTTTCAGCAGAGAGATTTGCAGTCATTCTAATATTCTGCCTTTGAAGGTAATGGTTTTCTTTCCCCTGGCAGCTTTGAGGATTTTCTCCTTCGTATTAACTTTAGTGAAGTTAATTATGATATGCCTGGGGGATGCCTTATTGGGGTTGAGTCGTGCTGGGGTTCTGAAGCTGTCCGCTATCTGAATTTCAGAATCTCTAGGCATGTCTGGAAAATTCTCTTTCATAATTTCATGCAGAAGGGCCTCTGTGCCCAGTGAGGCCACTTCATCTGTTTCTGGAACTCCTATGATTCAGATATTCACCTTCTTCGAATTATCCCAGAGCTCTCTGAGTGAGTGATCCATTTTTGCTCTCCATTTCTCTTCCTCTTTGAGAGTTTGGGAGCATTCCAAGGCTTTATCTTCAATGTCAGAAATCCTTTCTTCTGCTTGCTCCATTCTGTTGCTGACAGATTCTACTGTATTTTTCATATCTTTGAGGGCTCCAAATTCTTGCTTCAATGTGTCTAAGTCTTTGGTGGTTTTGTCTTTAAATTCTTTAAATTCTTGAGACAACTTTTGAATTTCTCCTCGAATTCCTAATTCGACTTTGTTAATCTTATCTGCAATCCAAATTCTGAATTCGATTTCTGACATCTCAGCCAGTTGTTTATGAAAGGGATCTTCAGGAGAGGCGGAGCAAGATGGCAGCCGAGTAACAGCTTCCTTGCATCTGGGCACCGTGAGTCTGGGGAGATAGGACTCCAGGCATCTCTGGCTGGTGGGAACTGCCTATCATCACTCCTATGAAGATACAGGGAGTCAGCGAGAGACTTCTGGACCCCAAGAGGAGGACTAAAACAGTGGAAAACCGGCAAGTGGTCGCGTGTGTTCAATCCGTCTAAACCCACCCACAACTGTAAGTTCAGTAGCAGCGAGACTGCAAACCAGAAAGGCCTTACCTATGAACTATTTTGATGTCCTTGGACTTGGCACTGAGTTGAACTGCCTTGGGGAAGGCCTGAGCGGGAGTGCGGAGAATTTTGGCCGTTGTCTAGGGCCCCAGTCTGAGCCGCTGAGCCAGACGGAGCTAATAGTGTTTGGTGGTGGGTCACACGGATCCATTGTCAGTGATCTGCCCCGGCAAGCTCCGCCCTCAGGGTCGCAGAGCTAGAAACAGGTGGGAGCTGGTAACCCAGCAACCAAGTAGCCTAAGGGTGGGGTTTGAGCCGCCTTGCAGCCCTAACCCTCAGGGGCAGAGTGAGACCGGTTTTGGCACACTGGGTAAGTGGATAGCCACTTCAGCAGCGATTCCAGCGAGAAAGCTGGGAAAGCTTCTGCTCAGCAAGTTTACAAGTTCAAAGTGCCTTTTAAGTAGGCTGAAGAGAGATTTAGGGTGTCTACCTGCTGGGGTTTGAGAAATCAGCAGCCTCCAGTTGTATCAGAACTGTGACTAACATCCCATACCCCAGAAGACCACGTGTTGCCCAGACAATATTCAATAACATATACAAACTGCTTTGTTTTTGGTTGTGTATTTTTTCTTTTTTTTTTTTTTGTTTGGTTGTTTTTTTTTGTTTGTTTGTTTGTTTATTTTGACGTTGCTGATGTTCTTTTGTTTTTTTAATTTCAATCTTTTCCACACAGATCCCTTTTTCTTTCTCAATTTTCCTAGTTTAATTATAATTTCCCATTGCTGCCTTTTTTAATAACTTCAACTTCGTTTTTGCTAGTGTTTCTACCGATATAATTTGGTTTTTCACCCAATTTTATCCCCGTAAAGTTTTCTGTTTGCTTCTTTTCGTTTGATTTATAGCATTTTTGTCTTTCCTCTCTACTTGGTGGAGGTGGGGTACTGTGTCTGATCAGGTTAGCAAAGAGCTGCTGACCTCAAGGGAACCATGCAACTGGGCACCCCCAGAAGGTGGGGTTTTTTAAGGTTGTGTCAAAGTACCCTACTGTACACCTATATTGCCCTGTCTCCCTCTTTCTGTGCCTCTCTTCTTTTTGTCAATATTCCTTATACCCACCCCCTCTCCTTTCTCTATCTTTCTTTTTTTCTTATCACTTGGTCCTCCTTTCTTTCATCCCCTTTTTTTGCTCTTCAACCTTCTCACCCTTCTGGTCCTGTAACCCTTAGTCCACAGGCACAAGAACTTAAAGAGCAAGAGGAAGTGAAAGGAAAATTAGGGCAAGGAAACAGATAAAAGAAATCACTCATGAGGAAGAATCAGCAGAAAACTCCAGGCAACATGAAGAACCAGTCTAGAATAACCCCACCAAGGGACCATGAGGTAGCTACTGCAGATGATTCCACCAGTATAGAAATGTTAGGAATGACAGAAAGGGAATTTAGAATACACATGTTGAAAACAATGAAAGAAATGATGGAAACAATGAAGGAAATTGCTAATAAAGTGGAAAATAACCAAAAGGAAATCCAAAAACAGAATCAAATAAGAGATGAACTATATGAAGAATATAAAAAGGATATAGCAGACCTGAAGGAACTGAAACAGTCAATTAGGGAACTTAAAGATACAATGGAAAGTATCAGCAACAGGTTAGACCATGCAGAAGAAAGAATTTCAGAGGTAGAAGACAAAGTTCTTGAGATAACTCAGACAGTAAAAGAGGCAGAAAAGAAGAGAGAGAAAGCAGAACATTCACTGTCAGAATTATGGGACTTTATGAAGCGTTCCAACATACGAGTTATAGGAATTCCAGGAGGGGAAGAAGAATGCCCCAGAGGAATGGAAGCCATACTAGAGAATATTATAAAAGAAAATTTCCCAAACATCACCAAAGAGTCTGACACACTGCTTTCAGAGGGATATCGGACCCCGGGTCGCCTCAACTCTAACCGAGCTTCTCCAAGACACATTGTGATGAACCTGTCCAAAGTCAAGACAAAAGAAAAGATTCTGCAAGCTGCCAGGAGTAAGCGCCAGTTGACCTATAGGGGCAAATCCATCAGAGTTACCGCAGACTTCTCTAATGAAACTTTCCAAGCAAGAAGACAATGGTCATCTACCTTTAATCTACTTAAACAGAACAATTTTCAGCCCAGAATTCTGTACCCTGCTAAGCTAAGCTTCAAAATCGACGGAGAAATCAAATCATTTACGGATATACAAACATTGAGGAAATTCGCCACAACAAGACCAGCTCTACATGAAATACTTCAACCTGTTCTGCACACTGACCACCACAATGGATCAGCAGCAAAGTAAGAACTCAGAAATCAAAGGACAGAACCTAACCTCCACACTGATGCAAAAGATAAAACTAAGCAATGCACTCTCACCAAATAAGACGAATAGAATACTACCACACTTATCAATTATCTCAATAAATGTTAATGGCTTGAATTCCCCACTGAAGAGACATAGATTGGCTGACTGGATTAAAAAACACAAGCCATCCATTTGCTGTCTGCAAGAAACACACCTGGCTTCAAAAGACAAATTAAAGCTCCGAGTCAAGGGTTCGAAGACAATTTTTCAGGCAAATGGAATTCAGAAGAAAAGAGGAGTTGCAATCTTATTTTCAGATACATGTGGATTTAAAGCAACTAAAGTCAAAAAAGACAAAGATGGTCACTTTATATTGGTCAAGGGAAAACTACAAGAAGAAGACATTTCAATTCTAAATATTTATGCACCCAATTTAAATGCTCCCAGATGCTTGAAGCAGACCTTACTCAGTCTGAGCAATATGATATCTGATAATACCATCATAACAGGGGACTTTAACACACCTCTTACAGAGCTGGACAGATCCTCTAAACAGAAATTAAACAAAGATGTAAGAGATTTAAATGAGACCCTAGAACAACTATGCTTGATAGACGCATATAGAACACTCCACCCCAAAGATAAAGAATATACATTCTTCTTATCACCCCATGGAACATTCTCCAAAATTGATCATATCCTGGACACAAAACAAATATCAACAGAATCAAAAGAATTGAAATTTTACCTTGTATCCTTTCAGACCATAAGGCACTAAAGGTGGATGGAACTCAACTCTAACAAAATTGCTCAAGACCACCAAAAGGCATGGAAATTAAACAATCTTCTGTTGAATAACAGATGGATGAAGGAAGAAATAAAACAGGAAATCATTAACTTCCTTGAGCATAACAACAATGAAGACACAAGCTACCAAAACCTGTGGGATACTGCAAAAGCAGTTTTGAGAGGAAAATTCATCGCTTTAGATGCCTACACTGGAAAAACAGAAACAGAGCACATCAACAATCTCACAAGAGATCTTATGGAATTGGAAAAAGAAGAACAATCTAAGCCTAAACACAGTAGAAGAAAAGAAATCTCCAAAATCAAATCAGAGATCAATGAAATTGAAAACAAAAGAATCATTCAGAAAATTAATGAAACAAGGAGTTGGTTTTTTGAAAAAATAAATAAAATAGATAAACCATGGGCCAGACTAACTAGAAATAGAAAAGTAAAATCTCTAATAACCTCAATCAGAAACGATAAAGGGGAAATAACAACTGATCCCACAGAGATACAAGAGATCATCTCTGAATACTACCAGAAACTCTATGCCCAGAAATTTGACAATGTGAAGGAAATGGATCAATATTTGGAATCACACCCTCTCCCTAGACTTAGCCAGGATGAAATAGAGCTCCTGAACAGACCAATTTCAAGCACTGAGATCAAAGAAACAATAAAAAAGCTTCCAACCAACAAATGCCCTGGTCCAGATGGCTTCACTCCAGAATTCTATCAAACCTTCAAGGAAGAGCTTATTCCTGTACTGCAGAAATTATTCCAAAAAACTGAGGAAGAAGGAATCTTCCCCAACACATTCTATGAAGCAAACATCACCCTGATACCAAAACCAGGAAAAGACCCAACCAAAAAGGAGAATTTCAGACCAATCTCACTCATGAACATAGACGCAAAAATTCTCAACAAAATCCTAGCCAATAGATTACAGCTTATCATCAAAAAAGTCATTCATCATGATCAAGTAGGCTTCATCCCAGGGATGCAAGGCTGGTTTAACATACGCAAGTCCGTAAAAGTTATCCACCATATTAACAGAGGCAAAAATAAAGATCACATGATCCTCTCAATAGATGCAGAAAAAGCATTTGATAAAATCCAGCATCCTTTTCTAATTAGAACTCTGAAGAGTATAGGCATAGGTGGCACATTTCTAAAACTGATTGAAGCTATCTATGGCAAACCTACAGCCAATATTTTACTGAATGGAGTGAAACTGAAAGCTTTTCCTCTTAGAACTGGAACCAGACAAGGTTGTCCTCTGTCACCTTTACTATTCAACGTAGTGCTGGAAGTTCTAGCCAATACAATTAGGCAAGACAAGGAAATAAAGGGAATCCAAATGGGAGCAGAGGAGGTCAAACTCTCACTCTTTGCTGACGACATGATCTTACACTTAGAGAACCCCAAAGACTCAACCACAAGACTCCTAGAAGTCATCAAAAAATACAGTAATGTTTCAGGATATAAAATCAATGTCCACAAGTCAGTAGCCTTTGTATACACCAATAACAGTCAAGATGAGAAGCTAATTAAGGACACAACTCCCTTCACCATAGTTTCAAAGAAAATGAAATACCTAGGAATATACCTAACGAAGGAGGTGAAGGACCTCTATAAAGAAAACTATGAAATCCTCAGAAAGGAAATAGCAGAGGATATTAACAAATGGAAGAACATACCATGCTCATGGATGGGAAGAATCAACATTGTTAAAATGTCTATACTTCCCAAAGCTATCTACCTATTCAATGCCATTCCTATCAAAGTACCTACATCGTACTTTCAAGATTTGGAAAAAATGATTCTGCGTTTTGTATGGAACCGGAAAAAACCCCGTATAGCTAAGGCAGTTCTTAGTAACAAAAATAAAGCTGGGGGCATCAGCATACCAGATTTTAGTCTGTACTACAAAGCCATAGTGGTCAAGACAGCATGGTACTGGCACAAAAACAGAGACATAGACACTTGGAATCGAATTGAACACCAAGAAATGAAACTAACATCTTACAACCACCTAATCTTTGATAAACCAAACAAGAACTTACCTTGGGGGAAAGACTCCCTATTCAATAAATGGTTTTGGGAGAACTGGATGTCTACTTGTAAAAGACTGAAACTGGACCCACACCTTACTCCACTCACAAAAATTGATTCAAGATGGATAAAGGACTTAAATTTAAGGCATGAAACAATAAAAATCCTCAAAGAAAGCATAGGAAAAGCACTGGAAGATATTGGCCTGGGGGACGACTTCATGAAGAAGACTGCCATGGCAATTGCAACAACAACAAAAATAAACAAATGGGACTTCATTAAACTGAAAAGCTTCTGTACAGCTAAGGACACAATAACCAAAGCAAAGAGACAACCTACACAATGTGAAAGGATATTTGCATATTTTCAATCAGACAAAAGCTTGATAACCAGGATCTATAGAGAACTCAAATTAATCCACATGAAAAAAGCCAACAATCCCTTATATCAATGGGCAAGACACATGAATAGAACTTTCTCTAAAGACGACAGACGAATGGCTAACAAACACATGAAAAAAATGTTCATCATCTCTATATATTAGAGAAATGCAAATCAAAACAACCCTGAGATATCATCTAACCCCAGTGAGAATGGCCCACATCACAAAATCTCAAAACTGCAGATGCTGGCGTGGATGTGGAGAGAAGGGAACACTTTTACACTGCTGGTGGGACTGCAAACTAGTACAACCTTTCTGGAAGGAAGTATGGAGAAACCTCAAAGCACTCAACCTAGACCTCGCATTCGATCCTGCAATCCCATTACTGGGCATCTACCCAGAAGGAAAAAAATCCTTTTATCATAAGGACACTTGTACTAGACTGTTTATTGCAGCTCAATTTACAATCGCCAAAATGTGGAAACAGCCTAAATGCCCACCAACCCAGGAATGGATTAACAAGCTGTGGTTTATGTATACCATGGAATACTATTCAGCCATTAAAAAAAAATGGAGACTTTACATCCTTCATATTAACCTGGATGGAAGTGGAAGACATTATTCTTAGTAAAGCATCACAAAAATGGAGAAGCATGAATCCTATGTACTCAATCTTGATATGAGGACAATTAATGACAATTAAGTTTATGGGGGGGGAAGCAGAAAGAGGGATGGAGGGAGGAGGGTGGGGCCTTAGTGTGTGTCACACTTTATGGGGGCAAGACATGATTGCAAGAGGAACTTTACCTAACAATTGCAATCAGTGTAACTGGCTTATTGTACCCTCAATGAATCCCCAACAATAAAAAAAAAAAAAAAAAAAGAAAGGCATCTTCAATTGCATCTGCCATATCTTTCCTTTGGGGGGGGGGTTGATCTATTCTGGTTATTCATGTTACCAGAGTTTTTCCACTGATTCCACCCCATGGTTGTTTTACTTCCTCTGATTTTTTCCCCTGGGGCTTTGTCGAGGACCCATACAGTGTTGTGGCCTGAGAAACTGGGGCCCTGTTTGGTGTGGTGGGGCTAAATGGTTCTGCCTGGTTTTCAGCTGGTTTCTTTCCCCCCTAGTGAAACAGATACTTTGGATTGAAGTCTCAGCTGTGGAGAAATATCAGCAATTTAGTCACCCCGCCCCCCACTGGCAAACAATTGGAAAAGAAAAATCAAACCTTCCTACCACCGTGCACCTAGGGCACCACCTGATTTGTCCTCAGGTGATTTGTTCAGTTCAAAAATGTCCAAATCAATTGTCTCAGTCTGCACCTGTCTCGGGTGAGAGAGTTTAAGAGTTCTCTGGGAACTGGATCACAGGGGTCTGGTGACTACTCTGATGTGGCTTGCTCCAGTGCTGCGTGGAGTCAGGAGAAGCCACCCAGCCTATAAATCAGTCTGGGAAGGTTGCTGCCTCCTTCCCCACCTTGCACCACTTCACACCCAGTCACTGATAGCCCTGCAGTTGTCTGACTCAGTTGCCTGTAGTGAATCGGTACTCCAGGAGTTTGTACCTGCCTGAATCACAAGGAAGTCTGCCAGGCCTCTGCACTCTGCCTCTCTCCAGCAGGAGGAGGTGAGGCCTGACAACCTCGGGTGCTAGATGAAGGTTGAGGGGTTTTCACTCAGGTCCAGTCTCACCCCTGATTAATGTTACTGACAGAACAGAACAGAACAACTCTGCGTTTCCCCTGCAGAAGAGAAGCTGAATTGAGTTCCAAATCAGCTTGTCTTTGCTCTTGTATTGTCTATAGGCTGATGATCCCCTGAGAGCCAGGTGCGTCTTAGATTTAGTAAAGTGGACCTCTGGTTCAGCCCCGCCTTGGGAGTTTCCCTGGTTTGCAAGTTTATGTTGCCTCAGGCAAACTCAGAGTCTCTGGTTGCCCAGGGAGACAGGGGGTGTGGCTTCAGAATATTCTGTAGTGAGCCGTATTGCTAGCAAAAGAGGGCTGCTGCCTTATGGCTCAGACAACCGTTGCTCCGGTGTAGCTCCCCTCCAGCCAATGGTCCTCTCTCCGCTCCATACCCCAGAGTCTGCACCGACAGGCTGCAGCCCAGCACTGTCTACACCCCTCGAGCAATCGCCCAAGAGTCTGGACCCCTGGGGGACAGGCCTCCAGACCTTGGAGCGAGAGCAGAGGGGAGCGCGGGGAGCGCTGGAAGCCTGGGGTTGTGGGCAGAGAACACACACTGCTTTACACAGTTTTATGCCTGGCCGTATTATCACCAAAAGACAGCTGTCGCACTGTGCCTCAGGGAACTGCTACTCTGGTGCAGTCCCCTCTCCGCCGACTGACCAGGACTGGCCTCCAGACCCCAGTGTGAGCGAAGGAGAGCGCTGGGAGCTCAGAATTCCTGGTAGAGACCATATACAGTTTATACAGTTTTAGGCCCGGCAGGAGGATGCCGTGGTACCCCAGTAGGGGAGGTAGGTCCAGTTTTTAGAGGGTCTCTCCCATGGAGTGTAGTGGGAGGACCTTTGAACTCTGCCCTGTTGTTTGTGGGGCACTCTGAGCCATTCTCATGGGGGAGGGGAGTCCCGTCCGCTTGGTGATGGATTTTGTACCTTTTGTTTGTATCCTTGTTGTCGCAGCTCGCCTCAGCGGGGTTGACGTGCGTTCTACAACCTTCTCTCTTAGTGCAGCTCAAATCCACCAGGTTACTAGCTGAATTTTTGTCCTTTAACTCTCCTTCTGAACGGGAGCCTCTGTGGAAAGCTGGCTTCAGTCAGCCATCTTGTCTCCTCCCACAGTCGTTTTTTTAACATTTAATTTTGTTTGTTCGTTTTTGTTCATCAATTGGAGTGAGCATAACGAACAAATGCAAATGTAAAATTTTTTCCCATTGGTGTGATAAAGAACAAATTATTTATCAGACCCAGAAATCTCATGCCTTCCATCATACGTAAAACTGACAGTCCAACTTTTTGGCTTGCAAAAAGAGTAGAAATCTAATACCTTTCACATTTTTGACAGTTTTGATGATGAGGATGGGATTCTGAGAGAGAGATGTCTTTGTGTAAGAGGTAAGTGGAAACATTCTCCAGAAGTGTGGTTAAGGCAGCAGTGTTCAACCTGTGGGTCGTGACCCTTTGAACCGTATCAAAGGTTCACGGCATTAGGAAGGTTGCGAACCACTGGGTTAAGGGATCAGAGAGGGCTTCTTGCAGCATATGGCATTTCTCACCCAGCGGGAACGAAGTGAGAGTAAGACCCTCCACTCTCTGACTTATTAGTGAGGGCTTGTGTGAGAGGGAGAATTGAAACTGGCTGTCTGAAGGCTTGTTTTGTTGTTCTTCTCCTGGCTAGGATAATGATGTAGGGGTGGGCAGCCCACACACAGCTTGTGGGTGTGCCCAATGCTTGGCAGAGGGGAGAGAATGAAGGAAGTAAAGACAAAGACACAGAGTTGGAGTTAAAAGAGTAGGTTCAATGGGACCTTCGCGACCTTATGCAAGGAACAGCGAAGACCCTTTGCTCTGGGTTAACTCACTATTTATTACATACATTATCACCAAATTAGTGAGAGTAGTCAACAAGTTGCTGGAAACTAAAAGATGTGTCTTTTCTTGCTTTGTCCAGTAGCAGGAAGTCACTCCTTATCCATTGTGTCCTCGCTGCCCATATACCCCACTCTAGCAACCTTAAGGAAAAGGTTGAACATTTTGGAGAGAGGGCAACTTGAGCACTTGTAATTCTGTTGCATACGAATGTCCCAGTGACCATCCTGTCTGGTCCTCTGGGCAGAAGCAGCAGGTGCAGGGGCGTGTGTGAATGTCAAGGACACTAGGGTGAAGTATGCTGAAAAGATGCAGAAAGACAAAGGCTTCTGATGCTGAGTGCTCTTCATATGCTGGAAGATATGAAGGAAGGAGTACAGACTTTAGAGTGAAAAGCTCAAAGGGAATAACACCTTCTGGTTTCCCTGGTGCTATGCCCTGCACACAGCTCATGTTAGCCTCCTGGCATTCTCCTGTATCAGTGGGCAGATACAGATCTATCATCAGGGCTGGATGCAGTGGCTCATGCCTTTAATCCTAGTATTCTGGGAGGCTGAGGCCAGTAGATTACTTGCACTCAGGAGTTCAAGACTAGCCTGAGAAAGAGCGAGGCCCTGCCTCTACTAAAAATAGTAAAAACTGGCTGGTGTAGTGGCGCATGCCTGTAGTCCTAGCTACTGGGAGGCTGAGGCAAGATCACTTGAGCCCAAGAGTTTGAGGTTGCTATGAGCTCTGATAATGCCTTAGCATTCTACCCAGGCCATGGGTAGACAACATAGGGAGACTCTGTCTCAAGAAAAAAAAGTGACCCTACACTATGGTGTCTGAAATTTTCACTCTGTGGATAATGTTCTTTTGGGTGCCAAGTCATCTGTCTGATTGCTTCTGTGTAGGATTATGTAGTATTATTATTGTCTATGCCAGTAATGGTAGCTGATAAGACAAAAAATAAAAATAAATAAAAATCCAGAGTTCTACTTTCCAATGAAGGGTTAGTGAAACTACATAGGCAGATTAGCATTGCTCAGTTCTTCCAGTTGTTACTGGAATTTCTTCTTCAGCAGGTCCTTGGTCTTGGGGATTCAAGGAATGAGTCCACGGACTACAGATCAGTGGTAAGACAGATTTATTTTGCAGAAAAGAATAGGGAGATAAAGCATCAGAGGTCCTGGCAGAAGGAAAAACCAAGTTGGAAAAAATCTCCCCCTGGGTCTTTTGTGTAGGGGTATATTTATAGCCTAACCAATGAATGGATAGAATCACTTGGGTTCATGTAAGTTTCCTAGGAAACTTACATGAAATTGACCAGGCCTTGGATATTTAGGAGGGGGGTGTCCCATTGAATAGCAAATGCCAGGGGAGAGAGACAGAGGCTGAGGGGGAGACATTAACCTGAAGGTGTCATCCTAACCATTGTCTGGCGCCTCTGGGCACTCGAGCCTCCTGGCACCCCACTTCCCAATCTGTTGGTTCCTCTCTGCCAGTTGCTGCTGCACCAACACCCCCAGAGTGGAGACTGCAGGTTCTCCTCTCAGTCCGGCTGAGCAGGCTGGGGTGCCATCAGTCTTGTATCACAGCAGTCAAGGAAAACTTAATGGCGTTGCCATTTTCAGGCTCTGGCAAAGGGATTCAGCTTCCATCTAGAGATATACCTTGGCTTTGTAGACTCATAGTCTGACCTGACACTTTTAATTACAAGTGATGTGAAAGGCAGCTGTGAGCTTGCTACGGACTCCTGGCAAACTGAGTCCTGCCCCCTCAAGGGCGCGGTGCTCCTCAGCCTTATATTCTAATTTTGAAGTGGGCCAACTTCAACTCTGTGAAAGGCTTCAGAAAGCTGCTTGTAAATAAAAGTAATATATTCTGGAAGGAAATTGGACTGACAATGACATATCTCAGTTGTAAAGGAAGAATTAGTATTAGCCTTTGGTTGGTATTTTATTCCCCTTTCACTGCAAAGCTCCAGGCTCTGGGGGGTGGGGGGGCTCAATTCATTGAGCATTTCGTCAGTGGATGGCTCTGATTCATTGATGGGTCGGGTAAGTTACGCCTCATGGTGTCCACACTGGATTGCTGTGACTGTTTAACTTAAATGCTCATCAGAGAATCTGAAGCAGGGCTGCTCTCTTAACTCAATAGTCAGGACTCAGGGTTTTAGGTCGTTGCCCACATTCTAGATGTTTGGTCTTCCACAGTGAAAACTGTAGGCTGTTTGTGTAAGGTCACCCTTTTGGGAAGCAGAAAACTGAAAATAATTAGCTGCTGATATAATTGTCTGAGTCACTCAATGAGAAGTCCATGGTAAAGTTCTGTTCTTTGAAGAGACTGACCATATTCGAGCTATGGATTGAGTTTGAAAGCATGTCTAATGAAGAGGCTACCAGTGCAAGCCAGACTTATGGCTCTTGGCGAAGTAGATCTATTTTTCTCATAGTTGAGGAATCCTGAGACTATTTCAAGCAGAATGACTGATGTTTGGCCCATTTCTTGAAGAAATGGTCATGCCTCACCACACATGACATCTTTAGCATACCAGCTCACTTCAGCTACACCTTGTGATACTTGTGATAATGATACGTGTGTCTTTTGAAACTAATCCGTGTTATCTTTTTGGATTTCTAGGCCACCTGCACTCTGTTATGTTTTTTGTCAAAAAATCTACTGAAAATGGGTTGACTGATTTTGCCTTTTTTTCTCATTGTAATCCACATATGTTGACTGAATGAGAGTGTCTAAAAAGGAATTATCTCCTTGTGACTAACTACAAGTAAGTATAAAATTATAACGAACTATAGGGATTTATTTCCCCAATTTGAGCTTCCACACTGACCATTCCCTGGGAAGATGTGTCTTTCTTTCCCCTAACTACAGCCCCAGGCCAGCCTGGTCTATGTGGTAGCTGTGTGGTAGCTCAGCCCAAAGGTGGGTATGGGACTTAACTCAGTTCTGGTTCAGTTTTCTTTCTTTTTCTTTTTTTTTAATTAATTTAATTTAATTAATTAATTTATTTATTTTTCAGTTTTTTGGCCAGGGCCGGGTTTGAACCCATCACCTCCGATATATGGGGCCAGCACCCTACTCCTTGAGCCACAGGCCCTGCCCATGGTTCAGTTTTCTATAGGGAAAACATCCTTGCCCCTATTTTCACCTGGCTCTTCTAGAGAAAATTTCTGGGAGAAAGTAGGGAGTGACCAGAGTAAATGTATAATTAATTACAGGTATTGGGATAAGGCAAACAGAATCTTTGAATACAGGAGGAGGGACAATAACCCCAAACCTGGGCATCAAACACGTTAGATTCCAGGAGCTATGGGGGATGGAGGTACATTAATCTTTTTCTGTTCACCCCTAGTGAGGCCTAGAGAAGAGTCAAAGAATCATTTTGGATCTAGGAGAGAGTAATATTTGTTAGGGCACATGGTAGGGCAGGGGCTGTGGGTTCATTGTCTGCTTTGGGTTCCCTGCTTAGTTCTTTAGACTCCTTTTAGACTGTTCACTTCTCTCTGATGTAGGGATGGATGTCTGGTAAGGAACATATGCTTCCGGCGGCCAGCTCTCTGAGCCACAGTTGTTTCAGATGATGGACAGTGTTTGCTTTTTCCAAGGATACTTAGTACTGAGCTTAAGTTGGATCTGTGGAGCACTAATGATACTTTCTCCTTCCTCTGTAAGCTGGGGATGCTCTTGTTTTTCTGCCACCTAGAGATAAATGTATATTTGTTAGTATTTGGGTATATCAGAGAAATAAAGGGGTAAGTCACCTAAAGATTAATGCAGCTTCAGTCCAGGGGCTCAGGGCGTCCAGATCACTGCCCAAGGCATGCAGAGCAGGTCATGCAGTGAGCATGAATGCCACTACCACCATAGTCAAATTTTATTCTAGCAGGTAGCATATGCTCCACAAATCTGTCATTTGTTAGAAATACAGATTATCAGGCAAAACCTAGACCTATTAATTTTTTCAGATAATTTCTACACACATTAATGATTCTTAAGTGGGGGTAGATTGGTTCTCAGGTTCACTAAAAACAGGAATTACCTTAAATAATAAAGTTTATATCGCTGACTCAAGCACATTGTTACTGGATCTTCTCTAAAGCCTGGGTATGGAGATTGCTACACACTTTCCAGTAAATTCTAAGATGCTAAAGAACAAGGGCAGATAAACTTAATGCTTCCCTTAGCTGCGTCTTCCCTCCTGGGAAGAAGAAAGCATGGCGAGAGCTCCCCAGGCAGTGGGGCTGCGTGAGGAAGAGAGAGCAGCCCCTTCATTCTCATTAAGCGTTTGTTTCAGGAGAGCTTCTCCATCTCTCCAGACTCCTTCTCCAAAGGAGCGTGTTCATTATCTGGAGGGAATTATTCCATAATGTACACATATATAAAAATATACTCACAAATATATACAGTTGTTACTTGTCAATTGAAAAATTATCAAATAGTGAGATGGGGGTTCTTAGGCTGTTTCTGGTTCTCATGAGCCATAAAATATTATTAGGTAACTGAAGATAAAGAAGTATACTCACGGGGAAATAGCCAAAGCTTCTTAAATAAAACAGAGTTGTTTTAGATTAGTATTGTCCTTCAGAGCATATGATGATAGGATTCCTTTGAGACTCAATCAGCCGCCAAAGGAGGCCTATCAAGAAGCTCTGGATAATGGGAGGATGCAGCCCTGAAACTGCAAGGTCTGCATGATCCCTCCCAGTTCTCTTGTCCTCAGACTTGTTCAGCAAGCTGGAGGCTCCTCAGGGCAGTTGCTTTCATGCTCCTGTAGACTTCTGTGGAATGCTTCTTATATATGCAGATCTCAAATTCTACCCCCCAGAAAGTTAGATTAAGTCGACTTGACTGGCATCTGGAAATGTGAATTTAATACGTATCCCAGATAATTCTGATGCCACTGATCTTGAGATGCTTTTTGAGAAAAACTACACAGAAATTTTAAGCCCAGAACCCACTTAGGAATGCTGTGCTTGTTTGCAGCCTGTACTTTCTTTTACCTGATGTTGTCCCCTTAGGTGTCCAGCTGGATCATCATCATACAACTGGGAAATTCTGAGGTGACATTCTTTCTCATCTTGCTAATAAACCTGCAGAGGGTGGGTGGGGCTTATGTTGTTCACCACACAGAAAGCCAATTACTGATATGAGGTTTGTAAAGGAAGAAAGGATTTAGTGCATGATGTGCTATTTGCTGGGAAAGGTAGGCACGGACTGCTTTAAACCTGCCTCCCTGATCAACAAGGGTGGGGGGGGGTTCCTGCAGGGGAAAATGAATAATTCATGAAGGGAGTGGACATCATTACATGTTTGGGGTGGAGTGCCAGAGTGCTGGGCATACAAGTGCAGTGATAAATCATGCTAGTATATATATCCCATGAACAAAAATGGTAGGTAAGTCCCTCCCAGGGTGGGGATTTTAGTATCATAATAAGCTAGGGGTTAATAGTGGTCATTCTTTCAACCTTATACACCAGCTCAGCTCTGTATTGGCAGAATCTGTGGTGGCGTTTCACTTATCTTGTGATTTCTGGAAAAAACAGATGGTGTAAGTCTCTGGAGTTATCTCATAGGAGGTTCTGCCATTCCTAGGAAAGAAACTCAAAGTGCTTACTGTAAGTGCTGTATGCAGAATGAATAATAAACATGCAAATAAAACCAATCACTTCTAAAAGCAAATAATAAATGTTTTTAAGTATGGACAAATTCTGTGTTGAGAATATTGGATTTTAGTAGCCTTGAAGTAACACCACTGTCATGTTTGCGATAAAGACATAAAAATGGTGAAACGATATATGAAAGGTTCTTCACATTACTAATCAAAATGCAAATCAAAATTACATTGAGATATCAACTCATATCTCTTAGGATGGCTATTACTAAAAAGTCAAAAAACAACATATATTGGCAAGGATGTGGAGAAAAGAGAGGTTTGCATATTCTTAGTGGGGTGTAAATTCATACAGTTATTTTGGAAAACAGGATAGAATTCCTTAAAAATTACAATTTTCCAGCTTGGCGCCTGTAGCACAGTGGGTACGGTGCCAGCCACACACACGGAGGCTGATGGGTTCAAACCCAGCCCGGGCCAGCTAAAACAACAACTGCAACAAAAAATAGCTAGGTGAGCACCTGTAGTCCCAGCTACTTGGGAGGCTGAGACAAGAGAGTTGCTTAAGCCCAAGAGTTGGAGGTTGCTGTGAGCTGTGATGCCATTGCACTCTACCGAGGGCAACACAGTTAAGACTCTCTCTCTCAAAAAAAAGAAAAAATTATAATTTTCCTCAAAATATTATAAAATAATATCAAAAAATGTTAGTGCTCAAGTTTAGGCTCAGGGCCTGTGGCTCAAGCAGCTAAGGCGCCAGCCACATACACCAGAGCTGGCGGGTTTGAATCCAGACCAGCCCACCAAACAACAATGATGGCTGCAATGAAAAAATAGTGTTGTGGCGGGTGCCTGTGGTGCCAGCTACCTGGAAGGTGGAGGCAGGAGAATCGCTTGAGCCCAGGAGTTAGAAGTTGCTGTGAGCTGTGATGCTATGGCACTCTACCCAAGGAGACAGCTTAAGAGTCTGTCTCAGAAAAAAAAAAAGAAAGAAAAAAAGAAAATGTTCAAGTTTAAAACTAGCATGTGACAATGCAGTCCCATTTCTGGGCATCTATCAAAAGAAAACAAAATCAGTACCTTAAAAAGATGTTTGAATTCCCTTATGTATTGCAGAATTATTCACAACACCCAATGTATGGAAACAACAAAAGTATCCATCCTTCAATGGATTGGTGAATAAAGAAAATGTGACATAGAATGGAATATTTTCCACCAACAAAAAGGGAGAAAATTCTGGCATTTGTTGCAACACGAATAGGCCTACCAGGCATTATGTTGACTGAAATAAACCAGGCATAAAAGGCAAATACCACATCTTGCTTATATTGAAATCTAAAGAAAAGTTGAACTCATAGAATCAGAATAGAAAGTTGGTTACCTGGAAATCAGAAAGACGGGCTGGGGGGAATGTTGATCAAATGCTACAAGATTTCAATTTGATAGGAAAAATACATTCCAGTCACTTATGGTATAAAATGAAAATATACTTAATAACAATGTATTGTATTCTTTTTTTTTTTTTTTTTTTTGCGACAGAGCCTCAAGCTGTGGCCCTGGGTAGAGGGCTTTGGCATCACAGCTCACAGCAACCTCCAACTCCTGGGCTCAAGCGATTCTCCTGCCTCTACCTCCCAAGTAGCTGGGACTACAGGCGCCTGCCACAACGCCTTGCTATTTTTAGGTTGCAGCTGTCATTGTTGTTGAGCAGCCCTGGGCTGGATTTGAACCTGCCCACTCAGGTGTTTGTGGCTGGCACCTTAGCCGCTTGAGCCACAGGTGCCAAGGCAATGTATTTTATTCTTGAAAATTGCTGGTAATAGATTTTAAGCATTCTCATGACAAAAAAAATCTAAGTAATGAATTTGTTAATTAGCTTAATTTAGCCATTTTATAATGTATGCATATTTCAAGACATGTTATACATCATAAATATATGCCATTTTTACTTTTCAACTTAAAAGTATATACAGGGTGGATAGAAACTTTGTATGCAGTTTACTATGTTAAACTTTTTTAAATTGCACATAAAGTTTATGTCTACCTTGTATAATAAATACACAAGCTGATAATAATTAAGTTTGCAGGCTTGGCACCTGTGGCTCAAGTGGCTAAGGCGCCAGCCACATACACCTGAGCTGGCGGGTTTGCATCCAGCCCAGGCCTGCCAAACAACAATGACAGCTGCAACCAAAAAATAGCCAGGCGTTATGGCAGACTCCTGTAGTCCCAGCTACTTGGGAGGTGGACAGAGGCAGGAGAATTGCTTGAGCCCAGGAGTTGGAGGTTGCTGTGAGTTGTGATGCCACAGCACTCTACCCAGGGTGAAAGCTTGATTCTCTGTCACAAAAAAAAAAAAAAAAGTTTGCAAACTCGTCCTAGAAAAAGTGCTATTTGTATGTATACCTCATTGTTGAAAATCAAGAAGGTCACCTTCCAAGTACTCCTTCTGGGAAGCTATGTACTGATGTCAGTGCCTAGTTCACCCTTTAAGGCAGTCTTGGTACTTTTTTTCTGAAATGACCATCAGTGCTGTCATCATACAAAATATGACTATTAAGTTCACGAACTTGCCACTGTGGGCTTACTTTGGCAGCCCTGTAAAAACAACTTGGGAACGTTTCCTAACCTTGGCATATCAGTGTCTCACAGCTGTGTTCATGTTGACACGTCGCAATGTCTTGCTGAGGGGTGTTCATTATTATTGTTGGGTGTTTGTGTGTGCTGTGTGATGACAACTCTAATAGTCATTCCAGGAAAATAGTTCCAAAATTGCTTTGAAGGATGGACTAGGTGTTGGTGTTGGTACATAACTTCCTGAGGGGAGTACTTCAAAGTTGACTATTGGTTGCCCACTGTGGCACCCTGTCACAACATGAATAAAAACAGCTGGGAAGATGGATTGAAGGCACAAATGCCTGCAAAGAGGTAGGCTTCCCATATCTCCAGGGAGAGCCTCGAGCACCCTCTGTCCTCTCCTTTTATTGAAGCATTACACCACAGGTGTAGTACTAGGATCACGTGCTTAATGATTGCCATGTGCTCTTTCCCCAGGGGCTTGAGTCCCACCCTGCTGACCAGGAATGTTCAATGTATAACACCTGCTTGCTAATGAGCTACCGATCTTATCTCATTAATGCATGCAGCTGTTTGAGGGCTTGTCTCTGGGCTGCAAATATTTCCACACTAGCTAGGAGATTGTCTCAGTCACAAGCACCTTCTTCAAGAACCGATGACCGCTTCCACAAGCTTGGTGCATGGTCTCCTACAGTTGACCATAGTGATACTCAGTAGTGAGATATGTAGCACTTTTTCTAGGATGAACTTAGCTGTCAGGCCTTGTATACATTAAATCTAATAGAATCTACAAAATCCCTAAAACTAGTAAGTGAATTCAGTAAGTTTACAAAATGCAAGATCCAATCACAGAAATCAGTTATTTTTTTATTCATGTTTTAAAAATGAAATTATTATTTTTTGAGACAGTCTTATTATGTCACCCTCAGCTGAGTGCTCTGGTGTCACAGCTCACAGCAACCTCCAACTCTTGGGCTTAATCAAGTCTCTTGCCTCATCCTCCCAACTGGCTGGGACTACAGGTAGCAATTTTTTTGTTGTAGTTGTCATTGATTTAGCAGGCCAGGCTGGGTTCCAACCTGTAAGGCCCAGTGTTATGTGGCCAGCGCCCTATCTACTGAGCGATGGGCACTGAGCCTAAAAATGAAAATTATTTTTTAAAAATCTCAGTTATTGGGTGGCACCCGTAGCTCAGTGGGTAGGGCACTGGCCATATACACCCAGGCTGGTGGGCTCAAACCCAGCCCCGGCCAGCTAAACAGCAATGATAACTGCAACAACAACAACAAAAATAGCCCAGTGTTGTGGCAGACACCTGTAGTCCCAACTAGTTGGGAGGCTGAGGCAAGAGAATCACTTAAGCCCAAGAGTTGGAGGTTGCTGTGAGCTGTGATGCAATAGTACTCTACCGAGGGCAACATAGTGAGACCCTGTCCCAAAAAATAAATATCTCAATTACAGTAGTATGAAAAATATAAACTATTTGAAGGACTTGGGAATTAATCTGGCAGAAAATATCTACAGAGATGTAGGAAGAACAATATCTGATATCATTAACCTGAGTTTAGATTCCAGCTACTGTCAAAGCCTAGACAGAGAAGAGATAAGAGAAGAATGGAGTCTGGGCGCCTGAAGCTTAGTGATTACAGCGCTAGCCACATATACCAGAGCTGGCGGGTTCAGATCCAGTTCGGTCCTACCAAACAATGACAGCTACAACCACAAAAGAGCCAGGCGTTGTGGCAGGCGCCTGTAGTCTCAGCTGTCACATCCCCTTTCTGACACCACTTGTCAGGGCCCAGGATTGGCCAGGTCTTGGGCAGGCTTAACTAGGTTCCATATGGCGAACGCTAAGTTACCTTGCACAGGTACAGTTTCTCTTAGGTGCCTGAGGGCTATCTACTTTGCTGGAGAGAGAGAGTCTTAGAATAAAGCTGTCTTCTTAGAAAGATAGATCTTAGTCTTTAGCACAGCTTGGTGATCTTCACCAGAGAGATGCCATGCTGGTGTTCTGCAGGCATCAGAGGAGATAGAGTCAGGGTGAGTGAGTCCGTGATAGAATGCGCATGCTCCGACTGCCTTCTCCTGCAGCCTAACATAAGGCTGATCTGGTGCCTCTCAACACCACAGGTGTAGAGACTGACAATTTACCACTATTCTCATCTCAGAGCTCTCATGCTTGTTAGGAGAGCAAAATCCCTCTCCCTGCCCTTTTCCCAAGGGCACTCTCTCTCAAAGAAAAAAAAAATGGCTGAATAGTACTCCAGGGTATGTATGTGCCACAAAGTAGAAATCAACTCCAATGGAAACACACAATCTTTTTTCTTTTTTTTGAGACAGAGTCTTACTTTGTCGCCCTCGGTAGGGTGCCTTCAGATCTTAAGACACAAAACCTCAAAATCTTGGGTTTAAGCAATGCTCTTGCCTCAGCGGCCTGAGTACCTGGGATTACAGGCACCTGCCACAACGCACGGCTATTTTTAGAGGTGGGGGTCTTACTCTGGCTCAAGCTGGTCTCGAACCTGTGAGCTCAGGCAATTTATCTGCCTCGGCCTCCCTGAGTGCTATGATTACAGGCGTGAGCCACCCGGATGACCCAGAAACACACAATTCTAGGCAAAGTCAAAGAAATTAAACAACCTTCTGCTGAATGATTATTGGATCAATGATGAAATTAAGATGAAAATGAAAAAGATCTCTCAAACCGAATGACTCTCTTTAGCTATCAAGATATCCCATAAGCTATCAAAATCTATAGGATATAGCAAAAGCAGTCACGAGTGGAAAATACACACCCTTCAATGTGTACATCAAAAAGACAGGAGGATCAGGAGGTGCCTGTGGCTCAGTGGGTGGGGCGCCAGCCCCATATACCGAGGGTGGTGGGTTCAAACCCGGCCCCAGCCAAACTGCAACAACAACAAAAAAATAGCCGGGCGTTGTGGCGGGAGCCTGTAGTCCCAGCTACTCTGGAGGCTGAGGCAGGAGAATCACCTAAGCCCAGGAGTTGGAGGTTGTCGTGAGCTGTGTGACGCCATGGAACTCTATCAAGGGCAATAAAGTGAGACTCTGTCTCTACCAAAAAAAAAAAGAGAGAGGAGGATCATAATGAAAATCTAATGACACATCTTAAGGAACTAGAGAAGAAAGAGCAGACCAGACCCAAAGCCTGCAGAAGAAAAGAAATAACAAGGTCAAAGCAAAACCACATGGAATTGAAAACAAATTAACACGGATCAAAAAACCAAAACACAGTTATTTGAGAAGATAAACAAAATTGATAGATCTATTATTACATTAAGCAGGAACAGAAGAAAAAGGACCCAAATAAATGCAATCGGAAATAAAAATAGAGGCAATCAGGCTAGGCCCAGTGGCTCATGCCTAGAATCCTAGCACTGTGGGAGGCGAAGGCAGGTGGATCACCTTAGCCCAGGAGTTCAAGATCAGCCTGACCAAGAGGGAGACCTTGTTCTCTATCTAAAAATAGGAAAAAGGGCAGCGCCTGTGGCTCTAAGGAGTAGGGTGCCTGCCCCATATGCTGGAGGTGGTGGGTTCAAACCCGGCCCCAGCCAAAAACTACAAAAACAAAAAAAAAGGTGCCTGTGGCTCAGTGGGTATGCTGCTGGGCCCATGTACTGAGGGTGGCACTTTCAAACCCGGCCTTGGCCAAACTGCAACAACAACAACAAAAATAGCCAGGTATCGTGGCAGGCACCTGTAGTACCAGCTACTCGGGAGGCTAAGGCAAGAGAATGACTTAAGCATGGGAGTTGGAGGTTGATATGAGCTGTTACGCCATGGCACTCTACCAACGGCGATAGAGTAAGACTGTCTTTACAAAAAAAAGGAAAGAGAAAAAAAGATGTGCATTGGGGTGGGAATTTGTAATCCCAGCTATTTGGAAGGCTGAGGCAAGAGGAACTCTTGAGACCAAGAGTTTGAGGTTGCTGTGAGCTATGACACCAGAGCACTCTAGCTAGGGTGACAGAGACATTGTCTCAAAATTTTAAAAAAGTATGAAAGCCATCTATGACAAACCCACATTCAAAATCGTACTGAATGAGGAAAGTTGAAAGCATATCCACTACAAACTGGAACAAGACAAGGATGTCCACTGTCATCACTCACACTTAACATAATGCTAGAAGTCTTAGCCACAGCATACAAACAAGAGAAAAAAGTGAAGGTAGACAGGTAGCTGTAGCTCGTACCTGTAATTCTCCATTCTGGGAGGCTGAAGCAGGTAAGCAGGCATTCAAGACCAGCCTAAATAAAAAAAGCAAAACTCCAGGCAGCGCCTGTGGCTCAAAGAGGTAGGGCGCCAGCCCCATATGCCAGAGGTGGTGGGTTCAAACCCAGCCCTGGCCAAAAACTGCAAAAAAAAAAAAAAAAAGTGAAACTCTATTTACCAAAAATAGAAAAACTAGCTGGGTGTTATAGCAGGTGCCTGCTTTCCAGCTACTTGGGAGGCTGAGGCAAGAGGATCACTTGAGTCCAAGAGTTTGAGGTTGCTGTCAGCTGTGATGCCACTGTAGTCCACCAAGGGCAGCAAAGTGGCACTCTGTCTCAAACAAACAAACAAAAAACCAAAAGGAAAGAAAGAAAAAGAGGGGAAAAAAAGCTACTTAAATCAAAAAAGAGGTCATCAAATTATCACTTTTTGCTGACAATATGGTCTTATAATTAGAAACTCTAAGAATTCCACCAATAGATTACTGAAATTGACAAATAAATTCAGCAAAGTCTCACATTAAAAAATCAATGAATACAAATCACTAGCATTCCAATACACCAACAGTAGTCAAGCTGGGAGTCAAATCAAAGACTCAACACCATATATAATTGCTACAAAGAAAACAAAATACCTAGAAATATACTTAACCAAGGAGGTAAAACATCTCTAAAAACAGAACTACAAAACTACAGAAAAAGAATCAACAGATGCAAAAAATAGAAAAACATATCATGCTCATGGAATGGCAGAATCAACACTGTTATAATGTCCATACTACCCAAAGTGATTTAAACATGGAATGCTATCCTCATCAAAGTACCAAAGTCATTTTTCACAGATCTAGAAAAACTAATTCTATACTTCATTTGAAACCAGAAAAGAGTGCGAATAGACAAAATAATCTTATCCACAAAGAACAAAACATCACACTACCAAACTTTATACTACAACTCAACAGTAACCAAAACAGCATGGTCTTAGCACAGAAATACTTAAGCTCAATGGAACAGAACATAAATTTGAGGTGTAAGACCATCCACATACGGCCAACTGATCTCTAACAAATTAGACACAGTATACACTGGGGGAAGAATTCCTAATGAGTACATGGTGCTGGGAAAATTGAACAGCCCCATGCAGAAAGGTAAAGATCTGTATATTACACCACTCACAAAAATTAATTCAAAATGGATAAAAGACTTAAATGTAAGACATGAAACCACAGAATTTTAGAAAATGTTGGAAAAACTATTCTAGATGTCAGCCTAAGCAAGGAATTTATGACCCCTCCTCAATGCAATCACAGCAACAACAAAAACAAACATGATTTGATTAAATTAAAGGGCTTCTGCACAAAGAAATGATGAGTAAATAAACAATCTACAGAATGGTAGAGAATATTCACAAGCCATATATACACTGGGTAAAGTGCTAACAACCAGAATCTGAAGCAAACAAAAACAAACCAACAACCTCATCAAAAAGTAAGCAAAAGACATGAACAGTAGCTTCTCAGAGGAACATATAAACATATAAAATGCTCACTATCACTAAGCATCAGGGAAATGTAAGTTAAAACCACAATGAGAGTCCTTCCTTTCCGCCGGAGACGCCATCTTCCAGTAATTCACCAAAATGACAAACACAAAGGGAAAGAGGAGAGGCACCCGATACATGTTCTCTAGGCCTTTTAGAAAACATAGAGTTGTTCCTTTGGCCACATATATGCGAATCTACAAGAAAGGTGATATTGTAGACATCAAGGGAATGGGTACTATTCAAAAAGGCATGCCACACAAATGTTACCATGGCAGAACTGGAAGAGTCTACAATGTTACCCAGCATGCTGTTGGCATTGTTGTAAACAAACAAGGGCAAGATCCTCGCAAAGAGGATTAATGTTCGTATTGAGCATATTAAGCACTCTAAGAGCCGAGAAAGGTTCCTGAAACGTGTAAGGAAATGATCAGAAAAAAAGGAAGCCAGAGAGAAAGGTACCTGGGTTCAACTGAAGTGCCAGCCTGCACCACCCAGAGAAGCCCACTTTGTGAGAACTAACAGAAAGGAGCCTGAGCTCCTGGAACCCATTCCCTATGAATTCATGGCATAATAAGCATATAACATAGCACACAAGAGTACTAGTGGACCCATGTTTTTAGGCGCAAGAACCTTTTTATTCCCCATGAGTTCATGGCATAATATGTGTACAGCATAGCACACAGGATAACCAACAGTCCCCATGTAACAGTGATACAAGGTGCTGGAACCTATTTCCCACGAATTCGAAAGTCAATCAACACTTTGTCACATTCAATGGCAAGGTGCCTCCCTGAGCTACTGGAACCTCTTTCCCTATGAATTCATGGCATGGTAGATACAAATAATAGCATAAAAATGTTTCTTGTTCATTCACTACAAGTGTGTGTTTTTTCCCCCCAAAGAAGTATTAAAGCAAATTTTAATGTGTCCTAAAAAAAAAAAAAAAAAAAAACACAATGAGATACCGCCTTGCTCCTTTTAGAATGGCTTTTATTAAACGGTCCAAAAACCATAGATGCTGGTACAAATGCAGAGAGAGAGGAATGTTTATTAAATCCTGTTGGTGCCACTGCAAATTAGTACAGCCCCTCTGGAAAACAGTACAAAGAACTCAAAGAACTATGATAAAGGTAGACATACCATTCAATTTAGCAATTCCACAACTGGGTATCTGTCTAAGCTAAAAATGTCATTTTATCAAATAAATAACTGCACTTTGATGTTTTACTGCAGCACAATTTACAATTACAAAGATTTTGAATCAACCCAAAAGCTCGTCAATTCATGAGTCAATTAACCAAATGTGGTACATATAGGCAAAAAGCCTATAAGTACGGTTCCATTTTGTGAAGGCAAGTTTAAAAAGTTAGAAAGGAAAAAATTAGAAAGTTAGAAAGGAAAAAGTCCTGGATAGAACTCCATATGTGGCTTAGAACCTAATCATGTAAAAGTGATTTAGGGCAGATTTTGTGGGGGCAAGTCTGTAGGCAGTTACCTATATATCTCAGGATTTTCCAGACTGCTCCCTAAAGATGATTAACTGTCTCCAGATGGTCAAGCATTCAAACAGCTTATTTCCCCAGAATCTTGTTTTGTGATTTTATTTTTGATTACTTAGCGTAAGAATAATTTTAGTGAAGTAGTTATCAATTAATCTGGTTAAACCTTAGCCCGTAAGGATAGCTTTAGATAATGTTAGTAAAATGGTTATCATCAATCCGGTTTATCCATAGGCCCATAAGTACCAGGCAGTAAGAGGCCTGGGGCCAAGATTTAAGTCATGTGTGTATTGATTAAGTTATGTGCCTATATAAGGTGAGAAGAAATAAAGAAGTTTGCTACTCTCCATCATAGAGCTTGTAGCCACTCTTTGTTCCATACTATTTCAATTCCAGGTCTCTAAAAATAGCAGGGCACTGTGGCAGGTGTCTGTAGTCCAGCTACTACTTGGGAGGCTGAGGCAAGAGAATCACTTGAACCCAAGAGTTTGAGGTTGCTGTGAACTATGACATCAAGGCACTCTACCAAGGGCAACAAAGTGAGACTCTGTCTCAAAAAAAAAAAAAAAAGACTGCCATCCAGATAAAAGGATATAGAACAAGAGTCACTCACTGTCAAAAATTTTTCACCCTGCTTGAGAGGAATTGAAGTTTTGGTGAATATTTGTAATTCACCAATTACTCCACTATACTTTCTTGTAGAAATGTATGTATATTCTTTGCAGTAAGTAATAATGGTAGATATATCTATCTGTATTTTCTCTATTTCTTCTGCCTGGTACCATTCCCAAAAGTAAGCCCTGGTATTTAGTATGAAACTGCCCAAAAACATAACAGGCATCTGAACATTACAATGCTCACTCTGGGGATAAAAAAAGGTAAATAGGAATGTTTAACAAATGGGCTCAGAGCCTGTAGCTTGGTGGCTAAGGGTGCCAGCCACATACACTAGAGCTGGCAGATTCAAACCCAGCGGAGGCCTGCCAAACAACAATGACAATTACAACAAAAAAATAGCAGGTGCATATAGTCCCAGCTACTTGGGAGGCTGAGGCAAGAGAATGGTTTAAGCCCAAGAGTTAGAGTCTGCTGTGAGCTGTGACACCATGGCACTCTACCAAGGGCAACATAGTGAGACTGTGTCTCTAAAAAAAAAAAAAGTCTAACAAACGGTTATAAGACTAGATTTTTTCTTTGTATTTATGTAATATTTTATTTATTGACTTCTCTGAAACATGCCAAAATTCATATAGTTAACAGAACTTACTATGCTAACATGTTGCTGAACATTAACAAATTTCTTCACAAATTAGTCTAAGATTAAAGTTATTCATCTTAATAGTGAGGAATCAACATGTCACCATTACATTTAGGTGCTAAAACTCAGCTTACAAATATAAGAAAAATATCAAATAATACATATCGCACTTCTAGTTTACCAGAAAATACATGTATAACGAACAGTTGTGACAGTCATGTTTAACACCTTGGTTAAGTAGAGAGAAAAAATTAGCAGGAGGGGTCATAGAGGTATGAGAAGATTTAATGGTTCAAATAATCTTTAGCCCTTCTGAGAAACTATAGATGAGAAATATGTAGTAAATACTTCTGTAATGTGGTGGTTTCAGTACATACAGTGATCATCATTCCTTTCATGCATTCAAATAACTGCTGTTGTTTTTAAGTACTGAAAGCCAGATTTTGCTAAGTTTGTTACTGCTCAACAAACTGATAATACTATAAATCCCTTACACTACAAATTACAGCTTAAAGCTGGAAAGGTTAAAGAAAAGCATACTTGTCATTTATAATTGCTTTTTTAGGTATAATGACTACATACTCATACGCAGCCTGGTGTATTATGGTGTACAGTTAATTCTAATTACCGTATTTTATATTTATTGGTCATCAACAGCACAAATTTTATTCTCCAAAAGAAATAAATCTAACAAAATGGTTAGATTAAATATATCAATCTAACAAAATGGTAAATTTTCTTTTAAAGACTGATCAACTAAATTGATGGAAGAACTGGTTTTTCTTGATATTTTCAAATTACTGATACAAATTTATCAAAGAATTATATGTTTTATCCAACATCAAAACCAAAAGTTTCCAAGATAGATACAATTCTTGTTCAATTTCCAAAAATAAATAAAGGCTTTCTAATTGAAAGCATTTACATTTTAGCTCTCTAAAGTAAACATTAACAAGAAAATACAGAAAATGATCTCTTGGTTTTTGAATAGTCCACTTCATTACACACATTATTTTCTATTCTGACATTTTCTCACATTCAAAAGATATTTACTTCCTAAGAACACAACAAACAGAATCTTCCTTTCAAACCAGTCATTCTGTTTCCATGGTAACATTCTGGGATTCCTCGGCTACCATAAGTCACAGAAGCTGACTGTGGAATTTCTCAATCTTCTTAACATCTTGAGCTTGGTCTGTTCTACACATCAAACAAACTAAATCATCTGTTACTTTCATACACAAACTCCCATCCAAATGCCTGTATTTGAGAACCACACGTGCCTTCATGGGGTTGGCGAGATTGAGCTTCTCAGCCGCACAGCTGAACTCCTCCCAGGTCTGGTACTGTGGCATCTTGGCTGGGGTGGAACAGGAGAGGGGCAAGACCACGAGACTAGGCCCACCTGCTACTCACCTCCTGTACTGCCTATCAACACAGGCGTCCCAGCACCCCAAGATGGTCAAGACTAGATTTTTTTTTTTTCCAGAAAGCTACCTTTTCTGGAAAAAATATTTCATTAGAAATATTTTATTATCTTCAAAGCTCTAAGGGTAAAATATATTTTAGAGTTACTAAATACTTTTTTTGAAGGTGATGAATTTAGGGAATGGTTGTGCTGATGGCAACAGAGATATTTCTCCCCTTTTCCTTTCCCTCAAGACAGACTATCACTCAGAGTAAGAGTCTGCATGCATCATAACTCACAGCAACCTCAAACTCTTGAGACTCAAGCAATCCTCTTGCCTCAGCCTCCCAAATAGCCAGACAACAGGAGCCTGACACAAGGCCTGTTGTACTCATGCCGCCTGGAAGAAAGACTGGGACCCCACTTTAGGTATAAATCAGATGGTGATTTATTATACCTGCGCAGGTGGGTCACCGCCCCAAAGGTCAAATGGCCCCGAAATGAGGAGTAGGCTGATTTTTATACCATTTTTGTGCTGTGTTGGCAGGCAAGCTGGTGAGCACAGAAGCAGAATGTGGCTGGTTAGCTCATGGGTGGGGTTACAGAGTTGGCTCAAGGGGGCCACAGCATGGTGGTTGGCACCAGGACAAACTTAGCTTGGGAAACTAAGCTTGAGTAAGCTTTCACCATTGTTTTACCTGTGGCTAGGAGTTTGGGGAACTCAGGGAACTTCCTTATTCTATTTTGAAACCTGTTTCCAGATTTTGCCTGGGGAAGGAGTGTTGAGATGTGCGGGGACTCAGGCTGAGACAGTTGGGGGCCTTTAGGGGTCTTTTTGCTGGGTCAATTATTATAGACCTCCCTAGTTTTTTTTTAGTAGACAAGGGGTAATAGATAATAATAAGAAGCTCTTGTTCAGGCTGGTTTTGAACTCCTGAGCAAACTCCACCCACCTTGGCCTCCCAGAGTGCTAGGATTACAGATGTGAGCCACCATGCTCTGCACCTGTTACTGCTTATTAAAGAACTGAATGACCACCTCAGTGCAAACTGCTTTGCAGGTTCTTGTACTGCCTCACTGGGGTGAGCTTTCCTCGTCATTTGAGATACTTTTTCCTCTCCATTCCAAGTCTGAAAAAATCAAAAGGGCAGGCCCAGTGTCTCACGTCTGTAATCCCAGCAGTCTGGGAGGCTGTGGCAGTTAGATTGCTTGAGCACAGCAGTTTGAGACAGCCTGGGTAAGAGAGAGACTCTGTCTCTACCAAAAAAAAAAAAAAAAGGGTGAGGGGGTTGCCAGGGAAATAGCTGAGTGTGGTGGTGGGCACCTGTAGTCCCAGCTACTTGGGAAGCTGAGGCAAGAGGATGGCTTGAGTCCAGTAGTTTCAAGTTGCTCTGAGCAGTGACAGCACAGAACTCTACCCCAGGGCCACAGAAACACTGTCAAAAAAAAAAAAAAAAAAAGAAAAGAAAGAAAGAAAAGGAAAGAAAAGAAAGAAAGAAAGCTGCCTTTCTCCTTCAATACCATCATTTCATTGCCTGAAAACCAATGTGTATTCAAGAAATTGAAGCTCAGGTTGGGAAAAGAAAACCTTAACAACCCAAGGAGAAAGATATTTATTTGAGACAGAGTCTCGCTCAGTCTCCCTGGGTGGAGTGCTGTGGTGTTATAGCTCACAGCAACCTCAAACTCTTGGGCTTAGAGATTCTCTGGCCTCAGCCTCCCAAGTAGCTGGGACTATGGGCGCCTGCCACAACAACCGCCTATTTTTTGTTTTTAAGTGACGGGGTCTCGCTCTTTCTCAGCCTGGTCTCCAACCCCTTGAATTCAACTGATCCACCCGTCTTGGTCTCCCAGAGTGCTGAGTTGCAGGCGTGAGCCATTGGCCCCCCTCCCCTGCGAGATAGCTCTTTAGAGGAAGGGTACTACAAGAGACTCCTCCGAGCACCAGGGCATCCAGGGGCTCCCCATGAGGCCCCAAACCATAGTTGAGGACTTACAGGTTCACAAACTACCATTTGCCCAAATGAACTTTTAGTTTTCTGGGTTTAATTTTTAATAGGAGAAAGGAGGGGCCTGAGGACCTCACGGAGCCCAGCTCCTCTCGCGCGTGAACCCCACACACCCCGTCGGAATCCTCTCCTGGTGAACCTTCACTGTCCCTCCCAATCCGAGGGAGCGGTGGGGCTGAGGGGCGCAGAGATGAGGCTGAAGTAAATTTGCAGAGACAGGACGCCCAGGGTCCCAGCTGCCTGCCCAACCTTTGCCTGTGACTGTAGGGGACTCAAGGACAAGATGTGCCAGTGTGAACGTCAGTCTCAAGACTCCAGAGCTGAGGAGCGAGGCCCAAGTCCGGCCTAAGCCACCTCCACTGGATCCAACACGACCTATCGACCCCCAGCCCAGGGAAACAGCGTCTCACACTCACCATTTCCCAGATTCCAAAGTATCCTGGATTCCTCCCTATAAATCTCCCGGTACCGGAAAGTCACAGGATGCCAGGGCATGTAGCAGAGATAACTAAGGACCGCTGGAGAGAGAACAATGGAAAGACGACGCCAACTCGGTGTCTCGCGCTAAGGAAAATGGCCCAGCAGCTCGGCGCCCGTAGCACAGGGGTTACGGCGCCAGCCACATAGGCTGAAGGTGGTGGGTTTGAACCCGGCCCGTACCTGCTAACCAGCAATTGACAACTGCAACAAAAAATAGCCGGGGCGATGTGGTGGGCGCCTGTGGTACCAGCTACTCGGGAGGGTGAGGCAAGAGAATAGCTTAAAGCCCAAGACTTGGAGGTTGCTGTGAGCTGTGACGCCACAGTGCTCTACCGAGGGCAATAAAATGACTCTGTCCCAAAAATAAATAATAAATAGCCCAGCCAGATCCGGGAAACTGCCTTCCTTCCAGCTGTGCACCTGATTGGACAGGCCTCGCATCCGAGCCACTGATTGGCTAAGGCTCCAGGCCCGGTCCCCTGGATCCTTAAGGGACCATAAAGGCGATTAGACCTGGGCGGGAAGGGGCTCGAGTAAGGGGTATTTTGGCTGTAGCTCTTTTTAGACAAGAATTAGCTCCTGCTAGGGACGTGACCCTTGATGGAGGGTATTTTCACTGAACCTTGAACATAAAATATATATTTTTATGAATTATACGCATATACATATGAAGGGCGTCTCTGAAAAGCAAAAAGCAGCCTCTGCTTATTATTCAGAGGGAACTCAGGAAAGCAAGCCTGAGAGAAATAGTTAAAACAAAGCATAGGGCCAGAGATTAAGGTAGGATCGAATTTATTCAAAGGCAGACAGAACAACAGGGCAAAGGCGGCAGAGGCGGACCTGTGAAAGCACGTGGTGAGAATAAGATGGGGTCAGGCAGTCTGGAGCAGACATGGCACAGCTGATCTGGTTTGAAGTAAGGCCTACCTAACCGTCATTGTCTCTCATTGTTTTATGGATTTGGCCCCCACCCAGGGGATATCTATCTCGAGTGGTCTGGGTGGATTGATTTAGAAGATTATGTTTTAAAGTGGAATGTTGTAACAAGTCACTGAGTTATACTAAAGGTTAATGTGATCTTTCTTTGAACAATGAAAATTAAGAATGCCATATTGGAAAAAAGGTAGCTTTAGATATATAAGAAGTAGAAATTTGAGTAGCTAGGCGCAGTGGTTTACGCCTGTATTCCTAATACTCTGGGAGGCCAAGGTAGGTGGATTGCTTGAGCTTGCAGATTTGAGACCAGCCTGAGCAAAAAGCAAGACCCGCGTCTGCTAGAAATATAGAAATAGAAAAACTGAGTCAAGTAGATCACTTGAGCCCAAGAGTTGAGGTTGCTGTGAGCTATGACTCCACAGCACTCTACTCAGGGCGACAGCTTGAGACTCTGTCTCAACAACAAAAAAGGGCAGTGCGTGTGGCTCAGTGAGTAGGGCACAGGCCCCATATACCAAGAGTGGCAGGTTCGAACCCGCCCCGGCCAAACTGCAACAACAACAACAACAAAATAGCTGGGTGTTGCGGCTGGCACCTTGTAGTCCCCGCTACTCGGGAGGCTGAGGCAAGAGAATTGCCTAAGCCCAGGAGCTGCAGGTTGCTGTGAGCTGTGATGGTACAGCACTCTACAGAGGGTGTCAAAATGAGACTCTGTCTCTAAAAAAAATAAAAATAAAAAAGGAAATTTTAGTAAAGATTGGTGAGCAATGTCAGCCACCCCTCTACTGTTAAGCCTAAACCTTTGTAGAGCTTTTTTGTGTCTATCAATAAACTCTGAATACTCCAATGTGGCGTGTAGTCTTTATGTCATCCTGGTTGCCTCTCCACTCAGAAAGGGTGTATCAACTTAAAGTCTCTGGCCAGGATACACCCTAGTGTGGTTTGAAGTGCCTCCCTGGACAGATTGCCCATGAAGGTGGCAAACAGGTTTTCCTTTTTCTGGCTCTCTTTTCACAAGGGACATTTGCCCATCTTAGTCTGTTTTTGTGGCTCTGTGTTCCTTAGTGGTGTGTCTTTCTTGTGTTGAATTTCTTTTTTTTTTTTTTTCTTTGCAGTTTTTGGCCAGGGCTGGGTTTGAAGCCACCACCTCCGGTATATGGTGCCAGCGCTCTACTCCTTTGATCCAGAGGCGCCGCCCAGTGGTGTGGCTTTCAATTCTTTGTCTGACCACCCAAGAACCCACTGTTCTAAAGTTCCAGCATGAGGCCGGGCATGGTGACTCACGCCTGTAATCACAGAACTCTGGGAGGCTGAGGTGGGAGGATTACTTGAGCTCAGGAGTTTGAGACTAGCCTGAGCAAGAGCAAGAGTGAGAACCAGTCTCTACTAAAAATAGAAAAAACTAGCCTGGTGTTGTGGCAGGTGCCTGTAGTCCCAGCTAGTAAGGAGGCTGAGGCAAGAGGATGGCCTGAGACACCATGGCACTCTACCCAAAGTGACAGAGTGAAACTTTTGTCTTAAAAAAGAAAAAAAGAAGAAAGAAAGGCTTTCTACTTTCGGGACAGTGCTTCTGTATCTAAAGAAATGTAAATCATTATGTTGAAGAGATACCTGCATTTCCAAGTTTATCTCAGCATTATCCACAATAGTGAGGATATGGACGCAAAGCAAAGTGCCCATCAACAGATAACTGGTACCAAAAATATCATTTATATACACAATAGAATCCTATTAAGCCTTCAAAATGAAGGAAATTCTTTATTTAGGACAACATGGATGGAACTGGAACATATTATACCAAGTAAAATAAGCCAGGCGCAGGAAGACTGCGTGATGTCATTGTTACGTACCTACCAGGTTTTTGTCCTTTCTGCAACAAACCAATACACCAGAGTTTAATAATCGAATGTCTATCAAATGAGGAAGTGGGAGGGAACCTCAACTCTCCCTCCCTGAGGGGTCTCACACTGGAGTTTTTGAGGGGATTTTGGTGGGTAAAGAGGTCAGGGATGTGAGAGTTTACTTTTTTTTTTTTTTTGAGACAGAGTCTAAGTTGCACTAGGTAGAGTGCCGTGGCTCACCAGCAACCTCAAACTCTTGGGCTTAAGTGATTCTCTTGCCTCAGCCTCCCAAGTATCTGGGACTACACACGCCGGCCACAATGCCCGGCTATTTTTTTTTTTTTTTGGTAGGGACAGAGTCTCACTTTATCACCTTCAGTAGAGTGCTATGGTGTTACAGCTCACAGCAACCTCCAACTCCTGGGGTTAGGTGATTCTCTTGCCTCAGTCTCCCAAGGAGCTGGGACTACAGGCACCTGCCACAACGGCCGGCTATATATATATGTTATTTTTTTTTGCAGTTTCTGGCAGGGGCTGGGTTTGAACCCGCCACCTCCGACATATGGGGCCGGCCCCTACTCCTTTGATCCACAGGTGCAGCCCAGTCGGCTGTATTTTTGCTGCAGTTTGGCCAGGGCCAGGTTTGAACCTGCCACCCTTGGTGTATGAAGCCAGTGCCCTACCCACTGAGCTACAGGCACCACTGAAAGCTGCATTCTTTATTTTTATTTATTTATTTATTTTTTGTAGAGACAGAGTCTCACTTTACCGCCCTCAGTAGAGTGTCATGTCATAGGACTCACAGCAACCTCCAGCTCTTGGGCTTCCGCGATTCTCCTGCCTCAGCCTCCTGAGCAGCTGGGACTACAGGCGCCTGCCACAACGCCTGGCTATTTTTTTGTTGTTGTTGCAGTTGGGCCGGGGCTGGGTTTGAAGCCACCACCCTCGGTATATGGCGCCGGCGCCCTATTCACTGAGCCACAGGCACCACCTGAAAGCTACATTCTTGCACTTAGTTCCTCAGAGGGGATCTTCACAGTGGCTGGTGTCAGCAGACAAACTGGAATCTAGGATCTAAAAAACATCTCAAATAGAAACTTCAGATTTCTTAACATTAAAGATGTTATACTGGCTCGGCGCCCATAGCTCAGTGGTCAGGGTGCCGGCCTCATACACCTGGGCTGGTGGGTTCAAACCCAGCCTGGGCCTGCTGAATAACGACAACTACAACAAAAGAAATAGCTGAGCGTTGTGGCAAGCGCCTGTAGTCCCAGCTACTTGGGTGGCTGAGGGAAGAGAATCGCTTGCACCCAAGAGCTTGAGGTTGCTGTGAGCCGTGACACCACATCACTCTACCTAGGGTGACATAGTGAGACTCTGTTTCCAAAAAAAAAAAAACCAGTTATCATATAGAAACTAGTAAGAGAAGTTAGGGCCTTGTAACAAGATCTGCTTGACCGGAGACAGAAAGCAACTATAATGACTAGGGCTAAAGAGTAGCTGTAAGTAACTATAAGGAAGTGAATTAATGAGTTAGGGTCAGTGACTAGCTGAGTTTCTATCAAAAGTCTATATTTTTCTGGGAGGGGAAGGCAGGTGCCTGAAATCCCAGCTACTTGGAGGATGAGGCAGAGGGAACACTAGAGCCTGGGAGTTTTAGGTTACTGTGAGCTAGGCTGACACCACGGCACTCTAGCACGGAGCAACACTGAGACTCTGCCTCCAAAAAAAGAAAAGATAATTGGAGTATTTTATTTGTAGCAATTTCCATACAATCATTGCTTGAAATCACAGATGTGACATCCATACCCAAATTAGGACTTGTTATACGATGTTTCTTTCCTTTTGACGGGAGTGGGGGACAGAGTGTCACTCTTGTTGTCTTGGTCACTTAGTATAAAGAAACAAAGTAGTCTATGCTGGTGCACCTACACCAGATACTCCATATACAGTAATGGAATGGAGAAGGGGAAAGTGAAAAAATACAGAGAAAATGATATTGTACTATCATGATGTGGTGGAACCACGTTGGGGTTTTCCTCCTGAGAATGTCTGTTTGGTCTGTAGAAACAGAGATGTGGGGTAAAGTGGCAGGTTCCTTCTTAGCAGACAGTCTTATCTGCTGCTGGAACACATCAATTGTGTATTTTCCCAGATCTGCAGATGAGAGTGTATTTCACTCAGTGGCTGGAATCTGATCTGCCTCATGGACAAACCCTATGATTCATCACAGGTTTTCCTGCACTAAGAGCTTTGTGACTCTCATCTATTATGTGTCCCAAGAAACGTCCCACCCTCCAACTTCAAGTTCACAGTATGACTGGTCTCTATTTTGATTGAGGCTCTTCTTCATCCATGGTAGGGCCTGTAGCTTCACAAAAGAGGTCTGAAATCTATGCCAAACTAGTAAGCCAGCAGCACCCGGAGGCAGCAAAGCTTTACTGGGTGTTTCTATCACCATTTCTGAAACAGCAGCAGCAACAAAAATTGCTACCAGTAATTATAATGATAATAATTATTATAGATTTCTGAGCTCCAGCAATCCACCTGCCTCAGCCTCCCAAACTGCTAGGTTTACAGGAGTGAACCGCCATGCCTCAGCCCTTTTCTGCTCAAAGTGGAATCTCTTTTTATTTGGTGTTGAGTTTTACAGAAATGCATGTAGATGTGTGTGCATGTGATTTATGCTTAAACTGACACAGTGCCCCACACCACAGTAGGAAACAGACTACCACAACCTGACCCTTACTGTCAAACCCCTAAGTTTGCCTTCTATTTATTTCTCCCTACCATCTAAGCCCTTGAGATCAAGACTGTAGACAGATCCGAAGACATGGGTTTCCCTCCTCCTGGAGCCTCACATCTTTTGTTGACTGACTGGAAGTGACATTTGTCCCTGCCAAGCAACAGGTGGGTGGCAGCATTCTACCTATCAACACTCCCTGCTTTTGCAAGCACTGCTCTTTTTCCAGGTACTGTCTCTTTCACACTTGCACCTGAGAAGTACTGGCTGGGAAGTGGGTGTTCCTGCATGAGGCCACAGACCATTTCTCTGAGTAAGAGGTGTCAGAGCTCTCAAAGCTGTACTTCAGTGTGGCAGCCAGTCATCACAAGGGGCTGCTAAGCTCCTGAAATATGGCTGGCCTGAAGTGCCATGTGCTAAAATCTGAAAATACAAAGTGATTGTGAAAGATTTAACACATCCAAAAACCTTAATGATATATTGACCACATATCTAAATATTTTTAATATTTTGGGTTAAATGGGAAATTACATTTACTCTCACCCCTTTCATTTTATGTGGTTACTAGAAAACTTAAAATGAGACACGACTCGTATTTTATTTCCATTGGATATTGAGGCCTGAGAGGCCTCCATTTTCAAAGTTTAGGCTGCTTCAACAAAAGACCAGAGGTCACAAAGATTATGCAATTTTACATTTAAAATAATTGTCACTGTATTGTTTCCGATTTATTTATTCGTTTATTTTTTAGTCTTTCTGGGGATCCTTATTTTATTGTTTGGAATTCATTGAGGGTTACTGTATTTTGTTCACTTGATTTATTTTTATTTGTTTATTTATTTATTTGAGACTGAATCTAACTCAGTTGTCCTGGGTAGAGTGCCTTGGCATCATTGCTCACAGCAACCTCAAGCTCTTGGGCTCAAGCGATTCTTACTTCAGCCTCTGAAGTAGCTGGGACTAGAGGCGCCCACCACAATGTCCAGTTATTTTCAGAGGCTGGTCTTGAACCTGTGAGCTCAGGCAATCTACCCGCCTCAGCCTCCCAGAGTGCTGGGATTACAGGTATGAGCCACCGCACCTGGACTATGTACATGTATTTATAAAACGTGAATGGTACACAGTTAAATGGTAAATTTCATACATATTTTTACAATCATCAACTCTATCCATACAGATGTTATATAAACTCTTGAAATGTTTCTTCTAAGCTATCATGTGTGTACAAAAACATTTGTCAATTATGCCACCTGCCTGACAGTTTTCCTGGAAGGCCAACCTTCTGCAGTGGATATAACCTGAGTTGCCCTTGGGAAACTAGGGTTGTGGGTGTGACTGAAGCACAGTGTGCTTATTCTCCCTAATGTCTGCCACAGGCACCTTCATCTCAGACATTTATGCTGGCAACATGACGTTTTAGAGCTAAAGCCAAAAAGTTTGACTCGTTGATACTAAGACTCAATGTGACTAACGTAAGCTTATTTCCAACCAACTCCCCTTATTTCAAAAGTGTTTCCCAGATTTTCTTTGCAGTAAATCTTGCTTACCTCTATGAGAAGTCTATCACAGGCAAGTTGTGTCCATCTCCACATCTACCACAGTGCTGACGTATCTAACTTCATTCTCTGGGCTACTGGCATAACTTTACTCCCATTTCTTTCTTTCTTTCTTTTTTTAGATAGGGTCTCACTTTTTCACCCTTGGTAGAGTGCCGTGGTGTCACAGGTCACAATCTCCAACTCCTGGGCTAGGGCAATTCTCTTGGTTCATCCTCCGAGTAGCTGGGATGACAGGCACCTGCCACAACACCTGGCTATTTTTTGTTGCAGTTTGGCTGAGGCTGGGTTTGAACTCGCCACCCTTGGTATATGGGGCTGGCACCCTACCCACTGAGCCGCAGGCACCGTCCCACTTTCCTGTCATTTCAATTAAGTGGACATTAGTTAGTGTTTAAAATAAATTATCTTGGGGCGGCGCCTGTGGCTCATGAGTAAGGCGCCGGCCCCATATGCCGAGGGTGGCAGATTCAAACCCAGCCCCGGCCAAACTGCAACAAAAAAATAGCCGGGCGTTGTGGTGGGCGCTTGTAGTCCCAGCTGCTCGGGAGGCTGAGGCAAGAGAATCACGTAAGCCCAAGAATTAGAGGTTGCTGTGAGCCGTGTGACGCCATGGCACTCTACCCGAGGGTGGTACAGTGAGACTCTGTCTCTACAAAAAAAAAAATAAATAAAATAAATTATCTTCAAAATCTATAGTTAAAAACAACTTATTATTACATTACTCAAATCTCAACACAGTCCTCAGAACTCAAAACATCCCGTGTGACATATGTGACATGGTGATAACAACGTTGCAGTGACAACAATATGGTCTAACACAGGCAAAGGCCTTGAGGCCTATGTAGCAGGGGGTGAAATGAAGAGCAAGGGAGAAGCTGGAGAAAACTAGGAAGTAAAAGAAGCAGAATTCCTTCCCCTAAATTCACAGAGAGTCAGCTGTATAGCTTGAGTATAACTGTTCTATTTCCATGTGTACAATTGATGTTACTTTTCCACTCTGGACATTTTATTGTATTTTATTTTTATTATTTCTTTCTTGTTGTTGCAGTTTGGCTGGGGCCAGGTTCGAATCCGCCACCCTCAGGATATGGGGCCAAAACCCTACTCACCAAGCCACAGACACCGCCCCACATTCTGGACATTTTAGTTTCTTACAAATATCTATAAACTCACTCCACTGGGAATATTTTTCCTGTTAACTATGAAACATTTATTTCATACACAATACTATTATTTGTGTTTATTCCTTTTATATAAATGTAAAAAAAAGTATAGGAATTATGAACCCCTCCCAATTCCCACCTGAAAAAGCCCAGTAAAATCAGTACATTTCATGTCATTTAATAGAAAGAAACAATAACAAAAATGTTTCACATAAGTAGTTTCATCCTCCAAAATGGAAAATTAAAATGTGTTAGTTTAAAAAAAAATGTAAATAGGCTTGGCACCAGTAATATACACCAAGGCTGGAGGGTTCAAACCTGGCCCAGGCCAGCTAAACAACAAGGAAAACTGAAACAAAAAAATAGCTGGGCATTGTGGCGAGCGCCTGTAGTCCCAGCTACTTGGGAGGCTGAAGCAAGAGAATACCTTAAGCCTAAGAGTTTGAGGTTGCTGTGAGCTGGGATGCCACAGAACTCTACCGAGGCAAAAAAGAAAGCTGTGAGGCTCTACCAAGAACAACATAGTGACACTCTGCTTCAAATAAATAAACTTAAAAAATGGAAATTTTTTTTTTTTCTGTAGAGACAGAGTCTCACTTTACTGCCCTCGGTAGAGTGCCGTGGTGTCACACGGCTCACAGCAACCTCCAGCTCTTGGGCTTATGTGATTCTCTTGCCTCAGCCTCCTGAGCAGCTGGAACTACAGGCGCCTGCCACAATGCCCGGCTATTTATTTTGTTGTTGCGGTTTGGCCGGGGCTGGGTTTGAACCCACCAACCTCAGCATATGGGGCCAGCGCCCTACTCACTGAGCCAAAGGCGCCACCCAAAAATGGAAAAATTTTAAAGAATTCCTTGTATTTTCTATGCAGCCTTAAAGAAAGATGGAGACTTTACCTCTTTCATGTTTACATGGATGGAGCTGGAACATATTCTTCTTAGCAAAGTATCTCAGGAATGGAAGAAAAAGTATCCAATGTACTCGGCCCTACTATGAAGCTAAATTATAGCTTTCACATGAAGACTATAACCCAACTATAGCACAAGACTATGGGGAAAGGGCCAAGGAAGGGGAAGGGAGGGGGGAGGTTTTGGTGGAGGGAGGGTATGGGTGGGGCCACATCTATGGTGCATCTTAGAATGGGTACAGGCGATTGCACTAATGTACACAGCTATGATTTAACAATAAAAAAAGAAAAGAAAAAAAAGAATTCCTTGTATTTTTAAAATAGTTTCTAAGCATGATTGGATTATACAAACTATCAGATTTATATATTGCATCCAATGAAAATCAAAAGATAATTCTATGCATTTATTTGACCTAAAGGGGATATGTGAAAAAACAAAAAATGTAAAATTAACAGCGATTTTACACCTAAAACGTATGTTTTCTAATTATACTCCCACATTATTTATTGTAACCATAACATTCCAGTAGTTATCAAAAGCATAAAATAATAAAAAATAGTAACTATAAAAGCAACAGTCTCCAAATTATAGAAATTTGAAGTCCTCAGGAATAAAGGATTACTAGAGAAATCACACAACTGTGTCACTCAATAAAATATCATTTCCACATGTTTTTGTTTTTTCTTTTGTTTTTGTTTTTCCAAGACAGAGTACCATGACATCACAGCTCACCTCAAGCAATCCTCCAGCCTCAGCTTCCCAAGTAGCTGGGACTATAGGCACCCATCATGATGACCCACTAGTTTTTCTATTTTTTTTTTTATTATATATATATATTTTTTATTAAATCATAACTGTATACAATGATATGATTATGGGGCATCATACACTCACTTCATAAACCATTTGACACATTTTTATCACAGTGGTTAACATAGCCTTTCCGGCATTATCTCAGTTACTGTGCCAAAACATTTACATTCTACATTTACCAAGTTTCGCAAATACCCCTGTAATATGCACCACAGGTGTGATCCCACCGATTCCCCTCCCTCTACCCACCCCCCCCTCTTTCCCACTTCCCCCTATTGTTAAGTTGTAGCTGGGTTATAGCTTTCATGTGAGAGTCCCAAATTAGTTTCATAGTAGGGCTGTGTACATTGGGTATTTTTTCTTCCATTCTTGGGATACTTTACTAAGAAGAATATGTTCCAGCTCCATCCATGTAAACATGAAAGAGGTAAAGTCTCCATCTTTCTTTAAGGCTGCATAGTATTCCATGGTATACATATACCACAATTTATTAATCCATTCGTGGATCGATGGGCACTTGGGCTTTTTCCATGAATTAGCTATTATGAATTGGGCTGCAATAAACATTCTGGTACAAATATCTTTGTTATGTTGTGATTTTTGGTCTTCTGGGTATATGCCCAGCAGAGGAATTACAGGATTGAATGGCAGATCTATTTTTAGATCTCTGAGTGTTCTCCATATATCTTTCCAAAAGGAATGTATTAATTTGCATTCCCACCAGCAGTGCAGAAGTGTTCCCTTTTCTCCGCATCCACGCCAACATCTCTGGTCTTGAGATTTTGTGATATAGGCTAGTCTCATTGGAGTTAGATGATATCTCAAAGTAGTTTTGATTTGCATTTCTCTGATGATTAAAGATGATGAGCATTTTTTCATATGTCTGAAGGCCGTGCGCCTGTCTTCTTCAGAGAAGTTTCTCTTCAAATCCCTTGCCCAGCCTGCGATGGGATCCCTTGTTTTTTTCTTGCTGATGCGTTTGAGTTCTCTGTGGATTCTGGTTATTAAACCTTTGTCAGAGTTATACCCTGCAAATATCTTCTCCCATTCTGAGGGCTGTCTGCTTGCTCTGCTTACTGTGTTCTTAGCTGTGCAGAAGCTTTTTAGTTTGCTCAAGTCCCAGTAGTGTATTTTTGAAGCTGCTTCAATTGCCCGGGGGGTTCTCCTCATGAAATACTCACCCAGACCAATTTCCTCAAGGGTTTTCCCTGCATTCTCCTCTAGTATTTTTATAGTTTCATGTCTTAAGTTTAAATCTTTAATCCAATGAGAGTCTATCTTAGTTAATGGTGAAAGGTGTGGGTCCAATTTCAGTCTTCTGCAGGTTGCCAGCCAGTTCACCCAGCACCATTTGTTAAATAGGGAATCTTTTCCCCACTGAATGTTTTTAATTGGCTTGTCAAAAATCAAATAGCGGTAAGTAGCTGGATTCATCTCTTGGTTCTCTATTCTATTCCAGATATCTACTTCTCTGTTTTTGTGCCAATACCATGCTGTTTTGGTCACTATCGATTTGTAGTAAAGTCTGAGGTGTGGTAGTGTGATTCCTCCTGTTTTGTTTTTATTTCTGAGTAATGTCTTGGCTATTCGAGGTTTTTTCTGATTCCATATAAAACGAAGTAATGTTTTTTCAAGATCTTTAAAATATGACAGTGGAGTTTTAATAGGGAGTGCGTTGAAATTATATATTGCTTTGGGTAGTATGGACATTTTGATAATGTTGATTCTTCCTAGCCATGAGCATGGTATGTTTTTCCATTTGTTAACATTTTCAGCTATTTCTTTTCTTAGAGTTTCATAGTTCTCTTTATAGAGATCTTTCACGTCTTTTGTTAGGTAAATTCCCAAATATTTCATCTTCTTTGGCACTACTGTGAATGGGATAGAGTCCTTAACTGTTTTTTCAATTTGACTGTTGTTGGTGTATATAAAGGCTACCGATTTATGAATGTTGATTTTGTAACCTGAGACGCTGCTGTATTCCTTGATCACTTCTAGGAGTTTTGTAGTAGAGTCCCTAGTGTTTTCCAGATACACAATCATATCATCTGCGAAGAGCGAGAGTTTGATCTCTTCTGACCCTATATGGATACCCTTGATCTCCTTTTCTTCCCTAATTGCGGTGGCTAAAACTTCCATTACAATGTTGAAAAGCAATGGAGACAATGGGCAGCCTTGTCTGGTTCCTGATCTGAGTGGAAATGATTCCAATTTAAATCCATTCAATATGATATTGGCTGTGGGTTTGCTGTAGATAGCCTCTATCAGTTTAAGAAAAGTCCCTTCTAGACCAATTTTCTTGAGTGTTCTGATCATGAAGGGATGCTGGATATTATCAAAAGCTTTTTCTGCATCAATTGAGAGAATCATATGGTCTTTGTTTTTTAATTTGTTTATGTGCTGAATTACATTTATAGATTTACGTATATTGAACCAGCCTTGAGACCCTGGGATAAAACCAACTTGGTCATGATGTATAATTTGTTTGATGTGTTGCTGGATTCTGTTTGTTAGGATCTTGTTGAATATTTTTGCATCTATATTCATTAGTGATATTGGTCTATAATTTTCTTTTCTTGTTGGGTCTTTTCCTGGTTTGGGGATCAGGGTGATATTTGCTTCATAGAATGTGTTGGGTAGTCTTCCTTCTTTTTCTACATTTTGGAACAGGTTGAGTAATATAGGTACTAATTCCTCTTTAAAGGTTTGGTAGAATTCTGACGTGAAACCATCTGGTCCCGGGCTTTTCTTTTTAGGGAGGTTTTGTATAGTTGATGCTATTTCTGAACTTGATATGGGACTGTTCAACATTTCCACTTGATTCTGGTTAAGTCTTGGAAGGTGGCGTGCTTCCAAGTATCGGTCTATTTCCTTCAGATTTTCATATTTCTGAGAATAAAGTTTCTTGTAATATTCATGAAGGATTTTTTGGATTTCTGATGAGTCTGTGGTTATTTCGTCTTTGTTGTTTCTGATTGATGATATTAGAGATTTTACTCTTTTTTTCCTGATTAGGTTGGCCAGAGGTTTATCTATTTTATTGACCTTTTCAAAAAACCAGCTTTTTGATTTATTGATCTGTTGTATTATTCTTTTGTTTTCAATTTCATTTAATTCTGCTCTAATTTTGGTTATTTCTTTTCTTCTACTGGGTTTGGGGTTGGAATGTTCTTCCTTTTCCAGTTGCGTGAGATGTCCCATTAAGTTGTTAACTTCCTCTCTTTCCGTTCTCTTGAGGAAGGCTTGCAGTGCTATAAATTTCCCTCTTAGAACTGCCTTTGCAGTGTCCCAGAGGTTCTGATAGCTTGTGTCTTCATTGTCATTTTGTTCCAAAAAATTGGTGATTTCTTTCTTAATCTCATCTCTGACCCAGCTATCATTCAGCATAAGGTTATTTAACTTCCATGTTTTTGTATGGGTATGCAGATTCCTGTTGTTACTCAATTCAAGTTTTATTCCATGATGGTCTGAGAAGATGCATGGAATAATTTCTATTCCTTTAAATTTACTGAGGTTAGACTTGTGACCTAAAATGTGATCAATTTTGGAGTAAGTTCCGTGGGCTGATGAGAAGTATGTGTATTCAGTTTTGTTGGGATGAAATGTTCTGTAGATGTCTGCTAAATCTAAATATTGGATGGTGAGGTTTAAATCTAAGATTTCTTTGCTCAGCTTCTTTCTGGAGGATCGATCCAACACTGCCAAGGGAGTGTTGAAATCTCCAACGATTATGGAGCTGGAGGAAATCAAGTTACTCATGTCTGTTAGAGTTTCTCTTATGAATTGAGGTGCATTCTGGTTGGGTGCATAGATAATAATTGAGATCTCGTCATATTGAGTATTACCCTTAACAAATATGAAGTGACCATTCTTGTCCTTCCTTACTTTTGATGGTTTAAAGCCTACTGTATCTGCAAATAAAATTGCAACACCTGCTTTTTTCTGATTACCATTTGCCTGAAATATGGATGACCATCCTTTCACCCTGAGTCTGTATTTGTCTTTTAAGATGAGATGTGACTCTTGTATGCAACAAATATCTGGTTTAAGTTTTTGTATCCAGTCAGCTAACCTATGCCTCTTTAGAGGACAGTTTAAGCCATTCACATTGATGGAGAGTATTGATAAGTCTGGTGGAATTTTGGGTATCGAGTTTTTCAAAGGTCCAGTGGACATTTTTAATCCTTTCGCCAGTGTGGAAATTGGAGTTTGATCCGAAGTTTCTGAGTGAGTTTACTTTTGTGGTATAGGATTGGGTTGGTCATTGTGGAGGATAGGTCTGAGAACATCCTGAAGAGCTGGTTTACTTATGGCAATTTTTTTCAACATATGAATGTCATTGAAGTATTTAATTTCTCCATCATAGATGAAACTCAGTTTAGCTGGATACAAGATCCTGGGTTGAAAGTTTTTTTGCTTTAGGAGATTAAAAGTTGATGACCAGCCTCTTCTGGCTTGAAAAGTTTCAGCAGAGAGATCTGCAGTTATTCTAATATTCTTACCTTTGTACGTTATAGTTTTCTTTCGCCGGGCTGCTTTGAGAATCTTCTCTTTCATGTTAACTTTAGTGAAGCTGATTATGATATGTCTGGGAGATGGCTTATTGGGGTTGAATCGTGCTGGGGTTCTGAAGCTGTCTGCTATCTGAATTTCAGATTCTCTAGGCATGTCTGGAAAATTTTCTTTCATAATTTCATGTAGAAGGGCCTCTGTGCCCTTGGCAGCCACGTCATCAGTCTCCGAAATTCCTATAACTCTTATGTTGTTTTTTTTCGAATTATCTGAGAGCTCTCTGAGTGAGTGATCCGTTTTTGCTCTCCATTTCTCTTCCTCTTTGAGAGATTGGGAGCGTTCAAAGACTTTATCTTCAATGTCAGAAATCCTTTCTTCTGCTTGCTCCATTCTGTTACTGAGGGATTCTACTGTATTTTTCATATCTTTGAGGGCTGTAAGTTCTTGTTTCAGTGTGTCTAAGTCTTTGGTGGTTTTGTCTTTAAATTCGTTAAATTCTTGAGACAGTTTTTGAATTTCTCCTCGAATTCCTAATTCCATTTTATTAATCTTGTCTGCAAACCAAATTCTGAATTCGACTTCTCACATCTCAGCCAGTTGTTTATGAATGGGATCTTCAATCACATCTGCCATATCTTTTCTTGGGGGGGTTGATCTATTCTGGTTATTCGTGTTACCAGAGTTTTTCCACTGATTCCGCCCCATGGTTTACTCCCTTTGGTTTTTCCCCTGGGGTTTTATCGAGGGCCCGTACAGTGTTGTGGCCTGAGAAACTGGGGCCCTGTCTGGTGTGGTGGAGCAAAGTGGTTCTGTCTTGTTTTCAGCTGGTTTCTGTTCGATCCTATTGCAACTTCTACTCTGGCTTGAAGTCTCAGCTGTGTGGAAAAATCAGCAATTAAGTCACCCCGCCTGCCCACCTCTGGCCCCAGTTGGAAAAGGAGAATCAAACCTTCCTACAACCGCACACCCAGGGCACTGCCTGAAAAGTCCTCAGTCTATTAGCCCAGTTCAAAAGGTCCGAATCAACTGTCTCAATCGGCACTTGTCTCGGGTGGAAGGGTTCAAGAGTTCTCTGGGAACTGGATCACAGGGGTCTGGTGACTCCTCTGACACAGCTCACCCCAGTGCAGCGTGGAGTCAGGAGGAGCCACCCAGCAAACAGAGCAGTCTGGGAAGGTTGACGTCTCCTTCCCCACTTTGCCCCTCCGTCGGACCCAGTCACTGGTATCTCTGCAGATGGCTAACCCAGTTGCCTGCAGTGAACAGACACTCCAGGGGTTTGCACCTGCCTGAATCGCAAGGAAGTCTGCCAGACTGCCGCTATCTAGCAGGAGGTGATGGGGCCTGACATCTTTGAGTGTGATGCAGGTGATGGGAAGGAGGTGTTCACTCAGGCTTAGCCCCGTCCCTGATAGATGCTGCTAACAGAACAGAACAGAACAGACAACTTTGTGAAGTTCTGTCTCTGTTCCTGTTGTCGCCTACAGGAGACGGGCTGTTTTGAGTTCAAACGTCTTTGCTGCTGGAGAATTGCGTCTGAACACCTCTCTGGGTCGGCCCCGCCATGGAGGCTTCCGGGTTTGTGAGCCGTGTCACCGGTGGCCTCCTCTGGTTGCCCAGGGAGACAGGGGGTGTGGCCTCAGAATATCCAGAAGTGAGCGTTCTGCCGTTAAAGAAAAAACGGCTGTTGATCTACCTCCAGGGAACTGCTGCTCTGGTGTGGGCACTCAGGCGACCCTTTTCTCCTCTGTCCCGCGCCCCAGAGTCAGCACTGAGCGGCCGCAGTTTGTGCTGGGTCCACACCCCTTAAGAGATCCCCCAAGAATCAGAACTCTTGGGGGATGGGCCCCCAGACCCCGATTGGGAGTGGGGCAGGGGGAAGCTAGAGTTTCATTCAGTTTCACGCAATACTACGGTCCGGGGAGGGCTCCTGCACTGCACCGCAGGGAAGTGCCGCCAAGGCTTGATTTCCCCTCAGCAGAGTGCCCTCTGCTCGCTCACGTGTCCCAGAGTCAGCGCTGACCTGACGCAGCTCAGGCATGGTGCACTCCCCTCGAGAAATCACCCAAGGAGCCGAACTCCTGGGGGATAGGCCCTCAGACCCCGAGTGAGAGTAGGGGTTCTCAGCTCTCAGCGGGGAGGCCAGAGTCTTATTCAGTCTTGGGCCCTGTATGCCCGGGGAGGGTTGGTGCACTGCACCGCAGGGAAGTGCCGCGAGGCGTGACTCCCCCTCAGCCCGGTGCCCTCTCCTCACTCGGTGCGCCTCAGAGTCAATGCTGACCAGTCGCAACTCGGGGACTGTCCACTCCCCTTGAGAAATCACCCAAGGATCCGAAGTCCTGGGGGACAGGCCTCCAGACCTCAGTGGGCGGGAGGGGAGCGCCGGGGATTCAGGGTTGCCGGCAAAGGATTCCCAAAGTTTTATTCAGCCCTATGTCCGGCAGGAGAACGCCACGGCACCCCAGTAGGGGAGGTAGGTCCAGTTTTTAGAAGGTCTCTCCCGTGGAGTGTAGTGGGAGGGCCGCTTGTTCAATTGTGAGGCTCTAGAGCCGGTCTCATGGGGGAGGGGGACTCCCGTCCGCTTGGTGGTGGATTTTGTACCTTTTGTTTGCGTCCTTGTGATCACAACTTGCCTCAGCGGTGTTGATGTGCGTTCTTCAGCCTTCTCTCTTGGTGAGGCTCAAGTCCACCAGGATATTTACTAAATTCCTGTCCCTTAACTCTCCTTCTGGACGGGAGCCTTTGTTGAAAGCTGGCTTCAGTCCGCCATCTTGTCCTCTTCCTCCTCAAAAATTCTTGTAACAAAGAGCTCTTCTACTCTCTATCTCCCTGAACCAAACCTATCTGACCTGGAAGATGAACCTCTGTGGTACAGACAAGTGGCCACTGGTTCCAAAACAAGAGTAATTCTTGTTCCAGCCCCGCCATATTCAGCTCCTCCAGTTTTTCTATTTTTAGTGGAGACAAGGTCTCACTCTTGCTCAGGCAGATCTTGAACTCCTGAGCTCATGCAATCCTCCTGCCTCACACTCCCAGAGTGCTGAGATTATAGGCATAAGCCACTTCACCCAGCCTTCTTTCCATATATTAACCCCAGTTTGGATATAATGAAATAGTTTAAGACTGATGCCTGATACCATTTCATATCAATGTTAAAATATGAAAAATTATATAATTTTATTAATAAGAACAATTATATTCACACATATTCTTTCAATAGAATCTGAAAATTCACTATAGGCTTCCTGTACAAAACACAGTAAAAGAACATCCAATGCAACTACACTCACATTAAAATCTTTAAGTTAGGATTTCACAATCTTTAAAAAGGGAGGACAGTGAATGTTGATATGCAACACATTTGCAACATTCCACATGGGAGTAATCTTCATTTTTCTCTAATGCCTTTGAAAATATATTCATCTCTATGTATTGAATAATATACAACCCCTGTACAACGTGTTCTATCTCATCAAATTATACTCAAAACTTCTACATCATTCTGTTACAAAGACATGACAGTATTTTAGCTAGTCACTTCCTTCTGTTAGAGGAGCAATTGGAAAAATGATCTATTGACAAAATTCAGACTTTTCCTCTTAGTCTCATTCTCGGTCAGGCTGGTCTCCAACTCCTGAGACCAAGCAATACACCTGTCTCAGCCTACCAAAGTGCTAGACCTCTTACTTTTACTGAAAGTAAAATACCATAAACACATGTCATATGCTTACATGCCACTGTTTTATAAGTCAAACATAAATAGCATCTTCCTTTAGATTGTCTTCATCCATGGAAAAATTGATATTAATGTTGTCTACCTAATATGAAATAGTATCTAACAGTCCTAATGTGGAAAAAATAAACATAATAAACACTACAGATTAAGGCACAGCATGAACTGATTTGAGAGTTGAAATACATCCATCATACTTGCTTTCCAACACCTCAAATACTGTGAATACAAATAAAATCCTGATAGACTACACCTGTCCACACATCAACATTCTTGCTCCAGAACAACAGGTAAACACAGCTGGGTGCAGTGGCTCGTCATTCTACTACTCTAGGAGGCCTAGGTAGATGAACTGCTGGAACTCAGGATTTCAAGTCAAGCCTGAGCCAGAGTCAGACTCTGTCTCTAAAAATTTGGTGCTGTGGCAGGTGCCTGGAGTCCTAGCTACTCAGGCAGCTGGCGCAAGAGAATCACGTGAGCCCAAAGTTGCTGTGAACTGACGCCCTGGCACTCCACTGAGGGTGACAAAGTGAAACTCTGCCTCAAAAAAAAAAAAAAAAGAAATTAAAATTAAATAAAGCATGTGAACAAGTCATATAATTGCTGTGACTCTGGGTTATTGTCTGTAATAATCTAGTAGTATAATTTTTCAACGTGTGTTTTAGTCCTTTTTTAAGTGAATACATGATACAATTAACCTTGAGTTTTAATTCTTCTTACATTTATTTCATCTGTAATTTTCTTTCCCTATAATCTTATACTTCAGAGAAACTGTACAAATAATTTTTCTTTTTTTGTTTTTTATAGAGAGACAGAATCTGACTCTGTCGCCCTGGGTAGAGTGACGCGTCATCACAGCTCACAGCAACCTCCAGCTCTTGGGCTTAGATGATTCTCTTGCCTCAGCCTCCTGAGTAGCTTGGACTACAGGCGCCACGAGGCCCGGCTATTTTTTTTTTGCAGTTTGGTAGGGGCCGTGTTCAAACCTGCCACCCTCAGTATGTGGGGCCTGTGCCCTACTCACTGAGCCAATAGGCACCGCCCCCTTCTGGTAATTTCTAAATCATATATATTAGACTTATGTTTCCTTACTCTTCATGTCTAGAGATTTTCTACTATGAATTATCTAACATAGAGACGTGTAAAAAATGGCATATTCTTTACATTTGTACAGTTTCTCTGAAGTACAAAAAGATACATCACAGGACTTGAAGAAGTAAATGGTTTACTACGTTTTACACTTGTAAACTTTTTGTCTATGATGAAATTCTTCAGTGTTGAGTAAGATATGAACTACTGTTAAAGGCTTAGCTACAGCCTTTACATTTGTAGGGCTTCTCTTCAGTTTGAATTATTTCTTGTTGAGTAAGATGTGAATTACAGGTGAAGGCTTTGCCACATTCATTACATTTGTAGGGCATCACTCCAGTATGAATTCTCTCATGTTTTATAAGATTTGAACTACAATTAAATGCTTTACCACATTCCTTACACTTGAAGGGCTTCTCTCCAGTATGAATTATCTGATGTTGAGTAAGATGTGAACGACAGTTAAATGCCTTGCCACATTCCTTACATTTGTAGGGTTTCTCTCCAGTATGAACTCTCATATGCCGAATAACACTTGAAGGATGAGTAAATGACTTACTGCATATATTACATTTGTACAGTTTTTCTCCAGTATGTATTCTCTGGTGCTGTGTAAGATATGAACTAGTTTTAAATCCTTTGCCACATTCTTTACATTTGTAGGGCTTCTCTCCAGTATGAATTATCTGATGTTGAGTAAGATGTGAAGTATGGTAAAATGCTTTGCCACATTCTCTACATGTGTAGGGCTTCTCTCCAGTATGAATTCTCTGATGCAGAGTAAGGTATGAACTATGGCTAAAAGCTTTCCCACATTCCTTACATGTGTAGGGTTTCTCTCCAGTATGAATTCTCTGGTGCAGAGTAAGATATGAGCTAGTGCTAAAGGCTTTGCCACAATCATTACATTTGTAGGGTTTCACTCCACTATGAATTTTCTGATGTTTTGTAAGATTTGAACTACAGTTAAATTCTTTACCACATTCTTTACACTTGAAAGTCTTCTCTCCAGTATGAATGTTCTGATGTCGAGTAAGATGTGAACTGCGGTTAAATGCTTTGCCACATTCTTGACATTTGTAGGGTTTCTCACCACTATGAATTCTAATATGCCGAATAAGACTTGAAGTATGAGTAAATGACTTACTACACACTTCACATTTATATATTTTTTCTCCAGTATGAATTCTCTGGTGCTCAGTAAGGTGTGAACTAGTTCGAAATGCTTTGCTACAATGCTTACATTTGTAAGGCTTTTCTCCTGTATGTATTCTCTGGTGGTGAGTAAGGTATGTAGTAGTGTTAAAGGCTTTGCCACATTCTTTACATTTGTAAGGTTTCTCTCCAGTATGAATTCTCATATGCCGAATAAGACTGGAAGGATGAATAAATGGCTTATTGCACATTTCACATGTGTATAGTTTTCCTCCAGTATGAATTCGCTGGTGCTGAGTAAGGTATGAACTACTGTTAAATGCTTTGCCACATTCTTTACATCTGTAAGGCTTCTCTCCAGTATGAATTATCTCATGACGAGTAAGGTATGTACTAGTGTTAAATGCTTTGCCACATTCTTTACATTTGTAAGGCTTCTCTCCAGTATGAATTACCGCATGACGAGTAAGGTATGCACTAGTGTTAAAGGCTTTGCCACATTTTTTACATTTGTAGGGCTTCTCTCCAGTATAAATGTTCTCATATTGAGTAAGATGTGAACTATGGTTAAGGGCTTTGCCACATTCTTTACTTTTGTAAGGGTTCTCACCAGTATGAGTGCTCTGATGTTGAGTAAGATGTGAACTACCATTGAAGTCTTTGCCACATTCTCTACATTTGTAGAGTTTCTCCTCACTATGGTTTATTTTATGTTTTCTTAAATTTGATGACTGATTAAAGACTTTCTCAGATATATTGCATCTGTATGACTTTTTTCCAGAATGCATTCCTTCATACATAGTATGCTTTGAAGACTGGGTAAAAGGTTCTAAATACTTAATACATTTGTAATACTTACATTGAATATGGATCTTCTGGTGGAGAATAAGTTTTGAATATTGAAGAAAGATTTTCTTACATTTTTTACATTTGAATGTCTTGAATGGTAAATGAGCTTTCTGATGTTTTCTAGGACTAGAGCCTTGATAAAAGGTTCTCTCAAAATTACGGCATTTATTAGCTATGTCTTCAATATAAACATCTTGAAAATTATTTAAACTAGGACCCTGGCTAAAGAATATCAAACTTTTATTATAAGTGTGATGTTTTCCCCAATTATTTATTCCCTGATATTTAGTAAGCAACAATGAAGTGGTAAGGGTATTTTCATACTGATCAACATTATAGGTTTGGGGATAAGAAGGTAATATATTGTGGTGGAAGAATAATAAATATTTAATAAAGGACTCATCGAATTGATCAAATTTAGAAATATTTACATTTTTAAATCCAAGATCTTCAGAAATATTTGACTGAGCATTTAATCTAATTCTATATTTTAGTTGATTCACCATATCGTAATTTGCAACATGGAATAGGTCACTATTTAGACTTCGCAAATTTCTATTCAAAAACAAGTTATGCCCCAAAGGTTGACACTGATATTTACTTTGAGAAACATGTGGTTCAGAAAAAGTGACTAACATATATGAAGTTTTTCTCCAAGGTGTTTTATGTTTTTGACCTCTGATATCAGTAATATGATTGTAACTATTTGTTTTCCTCCATTTTTTATGCCCATCATAACATGCACTCTGCCCTTCATACTCAGTCACACTTTTCCAGTCTTTTCTTAAGTGTAAATTTTCAAGACCATAACTCTCAAATATGTCCACTACCACTTTGGGGAATGGAGCTTCTATGCACTCCTTTGTCCACAGGCCTCGGGCGTAACAGGGAAGCATATCTGAAAGATATTAAATTATTTTAAAACTTCAATTACTACATTTTGGTGAAAATACTTAACAACTAAATACTTATACACAATTATACCAACCTGTGCACATCACTATGATGACTAAATCAACACTTGAGTCCTTTGTTTCTGCAGTGATATATGAACTTAAAAAAAAGTATATGCTAAAAGAAAACCAATTCGGTTTGCAATATCTCCCACAAGCACTAAGCCAAAAAGTCAAATTAATAGCTACATTAAGTTTGTTACCTTTCTGCAGCATAGAAGAATAAAATGAGAAAAATATCTTTAAATTTCATGTTTCTACCTCAGGAAATAAAAGCATGGGACATATGTTCAATAGTCTGTGTTTTTCTGGAGCTATATATAGATAGCTTATTGTTTCCCTTAACATAGAGTGCTGAAGGGAATAGAGAAATAGTTGAAATGACAGAATGGACAGAATGGGTACAATGAAAAAAGATGAATGCTTGTTACAGCAACACAGAGATGACATTAACAAAGACATCTGCCAAGGAAAAGATTAAATGCCTAAAAAAAATAACATAGGAATCCTTTTTAACTAAAAAATGCAGACAAACAGATTGCCTGCAGGTTGTAGAAACTCACAGAATATATAGTGTGGCTGAACATGAACAGATTTTTTTCTTTTTTTTTTCTTTCATTTTCTTTTTTAAAATTTTAATTTTTTTTTTTTTTTTTTGAGACAAGGTCTCAAGCTGTCGCCCTGGGTAGAGCACCATGGCATCATAGTTCACAGCAACCTCCAACTATTGGGTTCAAGCAATCTTCTTCCCTCAGTTTTTCTATTTTTAGTAGAGATGGGGGTCTCACTTCTGCTCAGACTGGTCTCAACCTCATGAGCTCAAGCTATCTATCCACCTCAGCCTCTCAGAGTGCTAGGATTATAGGTGTGAGCCACTGCGTCCATCAGCCAGATTTTTTTCTATACAACGTGTTCATAAAGAATAGGACAGGTAGGTGCCTTTTAAATTTTTTTTTGAATCCAGTGTCACTCTGTTTGCCCAGGCCAGAGAGCCATGGCACTGGCCCACCTCATACCAACCTCAAACTTTTAGGTTCAAATGATACTCCTGCTTCAGCCTCTCAACTAGCTGAGATTACAGGCACCTGCCATAAACTGGTCTAATTTTTCTATTTTTAGTAGAGATGAGGTCTTACTCTTGTTCAGGCTGGTCTAAAACTCCAGAGCTCAAGCAACCCTTTGGCCTTAGCCTTCTAGAGTGCTAGGATTACAGGAGTGAACCTCCACACCCAATCTAGGTAGAACTTTTTTTTTTTTTTTTTTTGAGAAAGTCTCACTATGTCACCCTCAGTAGAGTGCTGTAGTGTCACAACTCACAGCAACCTCAAACTCTTGGTCTTCCATGATTCTCTTGCCTTAGCCTCCCAAGTAGGTGGGACTACAGGGCGCTCGCCACAATGCCTGGCTATTTTTTCTTGCAGTTGTCATTGATATTTAGCTGGCGTAAGCTGCTTTTGAACCCACCAGCCTCACTGTATGTGGCTGGCACTGTAACTACTTTGCAGCGGGTGCCAAGCCTAGGTACCACTTTTTTGAATAACCGAAATCTGTATAAAAACTATGATATATCAGGTGGCACCTGTGGCTCAGTAAGTAGGGCACCGGCCACATATACCAAGGGTGGCAGGTTCAAATCTGGCCCCAGCCAAACTGCAATAAAAAATAGCTGGGTATTGTGGCAGGGGCCTGTAGTCCCAGCCACTCGGGAGGCTGAGGCAAGAACATTGCCTAAGCCCAGAAGTTGGAGGTGAGGTTGCTGTGAGCTGTGTGATGCCATGGCACTCTACCAAGGGCAATAAAGTGAGACTCTGTCTCTACAAAAAAACAAACAAAAAAACCCTACAATATATCAAAGAAACATTGCCCAACCTAAAGTTGAAAGTAAATACACAGGTGACACTACAGAAGTACACATCCTCATCATTCTGTTTGGCTCTGCACCCATAGCTCAGTGGCCAGAGCGCCAGCCACATACACCAGAGCAAGGGGGTTAGAACCCTGTACAGGTCTGCTAAACAACAATGACAACAACAACAACAAAAACAGTCGGGTGTTGTGGCAGGTGCCTGTAGTCCCAACTACTTGGGAGGCCGAATCAAGAGAATTGCTTAAGCCCAAAAGTTTGAGGTTGCTGTGAGCTATGACATGACAGCACCCTACGGAGGGCAGCTTAGTAAAAAAAAGGGGGCATGTATGAATTAATTTTACAACAGTAAAAATATTTATCTTAAAGATGGCCAAAAAGCTACATGAGTAACAATAACCACACAAAAGGACAGAAGGAACGCATCAACAAAATGTGATTACTAAAAAGGGATCAAAACTATAAAAACAAAGGATGTGATGAAAAGTAACTGAACAAAGACGCACGAGCGGAGGCTGACAACAGACTTGATGTACTAAAAAGGACAGCAATACTGATAATAGGTAATTTAATATTATAGACTCAGGAGACCAAATAGGAAAATAAACAGATAAAATGAAGAGAGTGTAGGGACACAATCACATAGTCCATTATACTGATAATGGCAGATACAGAATGAGAAGAGGAAAAAAGGGGGGGAGTATATGAATAATGACTCAGTATTTTAGTATTTTAGGGAGAAAATCGCACAAAGTATCATGAAGCTTAGCCAACTCTAACACAGAGACAATCACAGTAAAATACATTTTAATCAGAAAATGAAAAATTAGAGAATCTTCAAATCATAAATGAAAAGGTAATTGGTTGCATTTTATCCTCAGCCCACTATCATGGCTGCCTACAAGCTCATGCTGATCTACCCTGGCAAGAGCACCTAGAACCTGGAGAACTACTTTACCATCTGGTTTGAAGCCAGCCTGAGCATGGTAGGCCATGAGCTCTCAAAGTACAGTAGAGCAGGTACGGTAAGATTGGTGCCTGAGTTTGACACCTGCTTTGCCTCAGTGCAGAAGAGATCGATGTGGATCCTCTGGACAGCGCTGGATGCCACTGGCAGATGTGGCTTCCTGTAATGAGGACTTGGGTGTTTCAATGAGCAGAACTATGGGGGCTCATCCATATCAGCCTGCTGCCTAGGTGACTCTAGCCATCCAGTGGAAGGTGAAACCTACAAGGTGATGTACAAAAACAGATCTTGACCTGGGCCTCAGTAAGGCAGTAACTGTGGCTAAGCATGATCAGGCCCAGGTTAAGATCTAGAGGCACTCCTCTGATGCCTCTCTCTCCCCCCCATCCCTTCTACAGTAACATCAGTAAGGATCATAGTTACGCAGGTCTCCTTGAACACCAGCTACCTTCCTATCAGAGTCTAAAAGACACTATTGCAAGAAGTCTGCCCTTTTGGAATGAAGAAATAGTTCCCCAGATAAAAGAGGGGAAACAGGTATTGATTGCAGCCCATGGCAACAGCCTTTGGGCAACTGTCAAGCATCTGGAGGATCTGATTGAAGAGGCTATCAGGTAGGTATGAATTAGACAACAAGTTGAAGCTCATCAAGCTCTTGCAGTTCCTATGGGAGAATGAGACGGTAAAGCCATGGAAGGTGTGGCTGCCCAGGGCACGGTAAAGAACACAGGCCAAGGAACATCCTGGCACCTTCCCATTCCTCTGCACTGTCTCCACACAAGTTACACTGACCACATCTGGTAGCTGCAGATGGGGAAGAGTGGCTCCGATTTTTATCTTGGTCACCTTTTCTCCTGAACTCACTCCCTTCACACATTCTGGTCAGGATAGCAACTCTGGGGCATGGGTTCTCAGTCCAAGCCAGGGAAGACTCCTCTTATCCAAGAGTTGAGAAGCAGCGACTTGGGTTTTTCCCAGTGCTGTGTTTACTAGGGACCTGCTTAGCCTTGGCCTGATCAGTGACAAGAAGCAAGGGAGGCTTTGTGCTCTGGGAGCCAGCACTGTACTCATCCGCATCAGGCCACTGCCTGGGTGACTGTAGCCATTCCAGGGGAAGATGTAACCTACAAGGTGATGTACAAAAACAGTTGTTTATTCCCTGATACCATAGGAGCTGGCTCCTGAAGATTTGGATCAATCTTTTGCTCAGGTGTATGTGGCTGGTGCCATAGGTGCTTAGCCAGAATCAATCTTGAATTAAGTTTGTGCTGCATTTACTTTTATAAACAAAAAAGTAAGAAATATAAAAATGATACAAAATAAACACTGTTGTTTCTAATGGCAGTTGAAATAGTCCCACATATGGTCATCAGAAGATAAGTCCTTCTGATGTCACTCTAATACAGGACAAACTCCTTGATTTCTATGGAACAGGAGTACATCTTGTATATCTTAGAATCCTTCCTGGGCCTACTTTTATGACAGTAAAATGCCTCTTAATCATGTTCCGATGTGTCTTTCACTTTCTGATTTCTGAATCATGGTCTTACCATGTGGGTTCAGTACTCATTTGAAGCATAACTGTACTAATTTTTGTTCCAGATCAGTATAATAAAGTAGTAATGTGCAAAAAAAAAATAAAAATAAAAAAAGTGACTTGCATGTATACACATGCTTCTGTAAGATCAACTGATATTTCAGCAAAAAATCGTGCAGGCTATAAAGGTATACGATGATACATTCAACGTGCTGAGAAAATAATAGTTGTCAACCAAGATAACTACTCTGCCAAAAATGCCCTGTCCTTTACAATGAATTAGAAATGAAGAATATTTGCACAGGGCATCTGTTGAAAGAGAGACACAAAGAGAGAAAAGAAAAAAAAAGAATTTCTCAGATCAACAAACATTTACTGAATTCATGTCCATTATCCCTACAAGAAATGCTAAAGGGAGTCAGTTCCTCATACTGAAACGCATTAGGATGGTAGATAGCACCAAAAATCATGTAAAAATATCAAAGTCTCTGGTAAGAAAGTTTTATGTGTTAGTATAATAATGATGGCGCAAAGAATGCTCTTAGTTCTAATATAAAATTTTAAAAGACAAATGCTCATAACTATAAATCTTAATAGAGACATGATACATGTGCAGGACGACATTTTTCAGACATTAGCAAAATACAATGGGGCATATACGGAGGCAGAGTTTTTGTATGCAATAAAAGCTATCAACTTAGAATTCATGTATGTATTTTCAACTTTATGCAGTATGTATTGTAATCCCAATAAAAATATCTATAGTGGCTTGGTATGGTGGCTAATGCCTGAAACCCTAGCACTCGGTCAGGCCAGAGCAGAAGGTGGCTTGAAGTCAGGAGTTCGAGAGGAGCCAGAGTAACAATAAGATCCTATCATAACTGAAGATTTAAAAAATGGGTGAACAGTGTGTCTCATGCTTATAATCCTAGCACTCTGGAAGGCCAAGGTGGATGGACTGCTTGAGCTTAGGAGTTTGACACCAGCCTGAACACAGTGAAACCCCCCATCACTACTAAAAATTGAAAAAACTTAACTGGAGGCCAGGTGCACAAGTTGATGCCTATAATCTTAGTACTCTCCGAAGCTGAAGCAGGTGGATTGCCTAATCTCAGGAGTTCAAGATCAGCCTGAGCAAGAGCAAGACCGCCTCTCTATTAAAAGAAAAAAACAACAAAACTAGCCCAGTGTTGTGGTGGGCACCTATATTCTCAAGCTACTTGGGAGATTGAGGTAAGAGGATCACTCAAAACCAGGAGGTTGAGGTTGCTGTTAGCTAAGATGGCATGGCACTGGGCGGCATCCAAAGACCAGGGGGTAGGGCGACAGCCACAAACACTGAGGCTGCTGGGTTCGAACCTGGCTCGGGCCAGCTACAACAACGACAACTGCAACAACAACAATTAAAAATAGCCAGGCGTTGTGGCGGGCACCTGTAGTCCCAGCTACTTGGGAGGCTGAGGCAAGAGAATTGCGAAAGTCCAAGAGTTTGAGGTTGCTGTGAGCTGTGAGGCCACGGCACTCTACCCAGGGCGACACCTTGAGATTATATCTCTAGGGAAAAAAAAAAAAAAGATGCCATGGTACTCAACCCAGGGGCAGCAAAGTAGGACCCCTGTCTCAATGAAATAAATAAATAAAAATAAAAAATTGAAAGAAAAAACTAGTAGGGCATGGTGGCACAAGCCTGTTACAACAGCTACTCAGGAGTCTGAGACAAGATGATTCTTTGAGCCTAAGATTTTGCCATTGCTATAAGCTACAATGACGCCATAGCACTCTAGCCAGGGCAACAGAGCGAGACTCAGTCTCAAACAAAATTGTTTGCTTTCTTTTCTTAAGATAAAAATAATTAGATAGGCATGCTGATGTGCACTGTATTCCCAGCTACTAGGAAGGCTCATGCAGAAGGATCACTTGAGTCCAGGAATTAAAAGTTGTGACCATGATCATTCCACTGCACTCTGGCTAAGGCAACAGAGTGATACTCTGTCTCAAAAAAATACCTATAGCAAATAGATTAAAAAAGGAAATTTAATTAAATCTAAACATAGCAATACAAACAACAACAATACAAAAAGGAAGACAGAGCAAAACAGAAACAAAATTGTTAAAAGAATAAAAAATGGGTGGCGCCTGTGGCTCAGTGAGTAGGGTGTCCACCCCATATACTGAGGGTGGCTGGCTCTAACTCAGCCCTGGTCAAACTGCAACAAAAAAATAGCTGGTTGTTCTGGCAGGTAGGTGCCTGTAGTCCCAGCAACTCGGGAGGCTGAGGCAAGAGAATCGCCTAAGCCCCGGAGTTGGAAGTTCCTGTGAGGTGTGTGACACCACAGCACCCTGCTCAGGGCGATAAAATGAGACTCTGTCTCAAAAAAAAAAAAAAAAAAAAAGGAACAATAAAAAATAAACGTGTTCCATTGCAGTGATCACTGTATATATAAATACAAAATCAAATAAAAGATATAAATTACCTTAAAAAAAACCCTCAAAGGGCGGTGCCTGTGGCTCAGTCGGTAAGACGCAGGCCCCATATACCGAGGGTGACGGGTTCAAACCCGGCCCCGGCCAAACTGCAACCAAAAAATAGCCGGGCGTTATGGTGGGCGCCTGTAGTCCCAGCTACTCGGGAGGCTGAGGCAAGAGAATCGCTTAAGCCCAGGAGTTGGAGGTTGCTGTGAGCTGTGTGAGGCCACGGCACTCTACCGAGGGCCATAAAGTGAGACTCTGTCTCTACAAAAAAAAAAAAAAAAAAAACCCTCAAAATAAGATCCACTTGCATATTCTACAAAAACACACTCTTATGTCTAAGGACACATGGGCTGTAAAGGGAAGAATGGATTAAAGCTACTGAATGAAAAGTCAAATACCATCACAGACAAAATACATGTTACATCAACAATGGTCACAAGTGACACTTAGAAAGCTATCAACTTAGAATAGATTGTTATATATATTTTTAAATTTATGCAATAGGTATTGTAATCACAATCAAAATACCCAAAGTGGCTTGGTATGGTGGCTAATTCCTGAAATCCTAGCACTCTGTCAGGCCAGAGAGGGAGGTAGCTTGAAGCCAGGAGTTGGAGAGGAGCCTAAATAATGACAACATTCTATCACAACTGAAGATTAAAAAAATGGGTGGACATGGTAGCTCATGCTTATAGTTATATGAACATGTATTGTAAGTGACACTTGTGACCGTTGTTGATGTAACATGTATTTTTTCACCACCCACGGTGGCTCATGCCTATGATCTCAGTGACTAGGAAGGCTGAGATGGGAAGAAAACTTGAGGCTAAAAGCCTGAGGAAACTATTTATTTTTTTTTGAGACAGAGTCACAGTGTGTCACCTACAGTAGAATGCGGTGGTGTCATAGCTCACAGCAACCTCAAACTCTTGAGCTTAAGCGATTATCTTGCCTCAGACTCCCAAGTAGCTGGGACTACAGATGACTACCACAACACCCAGCTATTTTTTGGTTGGAACTGTCATTGCTGCTGAGCAGGCCCAGGCCAGGCTTAACCCCACCCACCTCGGTGTATGTGGCTGGTGCCCTACTCACTGAGCTACAGCCACTGAGCTGAAAAACACTATTTCTAAACAAACTAAAAAAAAAAATATTTGCTAGGTCTGGTGGAACATGCTTATAGTCTCAGCCTCTTAAAAGAATGTGAAAGAATTGCTTGAAACTGGCAATTAGAGGCTGACAAAAGCTGTGATCCTGATACTGCACACCAGACTGAGTGACAGACTGAGACTCAGTCAAACATAGTGTATCAAATTACAAAAAGAGGATTATCTAATTAATGTGGTCCACTGGCCAGGATGTTTTCACAAGTAGCAACATATATACATGTAACATCAGAACTTCCAAATATATGAAATACTCTTGTCTTATACGTGTGATAAAAAAGATAATGTCCAGGTTCAGTGCCTGTAGCTCAGTGGCTAGGGCACCCAGCCACATACACCAGAGCTGGCAGGTTCGAACCCAGCCTGGGAATGCCTAACAACAATGACAGCTACAATCAAAAAACAAAAAAAATAGCCGGTTGTTGTGGCAGACCCCTGTAGTCCCAGCTATTTGGGAGGCTGAGGCAAGAGAATTGCTTAAGCCTAAGAGTTTGAGGTTTCTGTAAGCTGTAAGGTCATGGCACTGTACCATGGGGGACATAGTGACACTCTGTCTCAAAAAAAATTTAAAAAGTTAATGTCCATAACATATACAAAAGGACTCAAAAATTGAACTCCAAAGATCAAAAAACATATAACTAATTTAAAAATGCATGAAAGACAGGGCGTGGAAAGAAGAAAGGATTTTTTTTTGTAGTTTTGGCCAGGGCCAGGTTCGAACCCGCCACCCCAGGTATATGGAGCCAGCGCCCTACTCCTTGAGCCACAGCCACCGCCCAGAAGAAAGGATTTCAAAGGACTCCTTCATCTCCTTAAAAGAAATACAGGGAACGTGCTCACATGCATAGATCACCAGTGTTATAGGCTACACACAACTGGTAACTGAGAAAAGCACCACACCAAGGACCTCTAGAAATGAGGCACTGTACGGAACCTAGACCACCAGCAAAGGACCCAAGTAAAGCCAGAGGTTCTGACTCAACATATGCTACAGACACACCTGTACTTGTAAATCAAATAAAAAGCCTTATCTAAACAAAAGAAAATGTAAGCAACAGCTGGCCCAGATGACAAGAAATTAGTCAAAGAACTCCAGAAATAGGAAAATAAGAACGACAGAACATTCCCCAAAGATGGAACACCATCTTTCTGGCAATAGATATCAACCAAATGAAAACACTGAAATGACAAAAAGGTCCAAGTATGAGCTGTAAGGAAGCTAAACAAAATCCAAGAATAAATGGAAAACCAACTCAAACAAACCAGAAAACAATTCAGGAAATGAATTGTCGACAGATGTCGACATATTAAAAAAATACAAATACAATTCTGGAAGGAAAAGCATTTAACAAAAACAATGAAAAGTTTATACAATAGACTATCACAGACAGAAGAATCTCGGAACTTGACAACCCTTACAAATTAACACAATCAAAAATAATAAACGGGAGCCGGGTGTAATCCTAGGACTTTGGGAGACCAAGGTAGGGGAATTACTTAAGCTTAGGAGTTTGAGAACAGCCGAAGTAAGAACAAGACCCCGTCTCTAATAATAGAAAAACTAGCTGGGCAATGTGGCAGGTGCCTGTAGCTACTTGGGAAGCTGAGGCAAGAAGACTGCTCAAGCCAAGAGTTTGAGGTTGCTCTGAGCTTTGATGACATGGCACTCCATCCAGGGCAATAGAGTGAGACTCTGTTTAAAAAGAAAAGACAAAGAAGAGAGGAATAAGAGGGCTAATAAAGGCTGTGAGAAATATGGGCTTATGTAACACGGCTAAAGGTAACAATCACAGACATCACTGTGGGTGAAGAACATGCTCCAGGCCCAGACAATAAAAATGAGGCAGTAATTGAGGAAAACGTCCCCGGTCTAGCCAGAGATTTAGACATCCAAGAACAAAAAGCTCAACAAACACCCAGAATTAAAAGAAAAGGAATTAAAGTAGAAATCCACACCAATGGGAACACACAATTTGTTTTTTTGAGACAGAGTCTTACTTTGTCACCCTTGGTAGGGTGTCATGGTGTCATTAACTCATAAAGCCTCAAAATCTTGGGCCCAAGCAATGCTCTTGCCTCAGCTGCCCAAGTAGCTAGGATTACAGGCACCTGCCAAAACGCCCGGCTATTTTTAGAGGTGGGGTCTCACTCTGGCTCAGGCTGGTCTCCAGCCTGTGAGCTCAGGCAATCCGCCCGCCTCGGCCTCCCAGAGTGCTATAATTACAGGCATGAGCCACCTGGATGACCCAGAAACACACAATTCTACACAAAGTCAAAGAAATTAAACAATCTGCTGCTGAATGATTATTGGATCAATGATGAAATTAAGATGAAAATGTAAAAGATTACTTGAACCTCTCTTTAGCTATCAAGACGCCCCATAAGCTATCAAAATTTATAGGATATAGCAAAAGCAGCCTCCAGAGGAAAATATATACTCTTCAACGTGTACATCAAAAACACAGGAGGATCATAACAAAAATCTAATGACACATCTTAAGGAACTAGAGAAGGAAGAGCAGACCAGACCCAAAGCCTGCAGAAGAAAAGAAATAACACGGTCAAAGCAGAACCACATGGAATTGAAAACCAATTGACACGGATCAAAAAACCAAAACACGGTTATTTGAGAAGATAAACAAAATTGACAGATCTACTGCTACATTAAACAGGAACAGAAGGAAAAGGACCCAAATAAATGCAATCAGAAATAAAAAAGGACGCAATCAGGCTGGGCCCAGTGGCTCATGCCTAGAATCCCAGCACTGTGGGATGCGAAGGCAGGTGGATCAGGAGTTCAGAAGTTCAAGATCAGCCTGAGCAAGAGGGAGACCTTGTCTCTTTAAAAATAGGAAAAAGACGGGCGGCGCCTGTGGTTCAGTGGGTATGGTGCCGGCCCCATATACTGAAAGTGGGGGTTCAAACTTGGCCCTGGCCAAACTGCAATAACAAAAACAAAAATTGCTGGGCGTTGTGGCAGGTGCCTGTAGTCCCAGCTACTCGGGAGGCTGAGGCAAGAGAATCACCAAAGCACAGGAGTTGGAGGTTGCTATGAGCTGTGATGCCACTGCACTCTACCAACGGCAATGGAATGAGACTCTGTATCTACAAAAAAAGAAAAAAAATATGCATTTTGGTGGGAATTTATAATCCCAGCTATTTGGAAGGCTGAGGCAAGAGGAACTCTTGAGCCCAAGAGTTTGAGACTGCTGTGAGCTATGACACCAGAGCACTCTGCCTAGCGTGACAGAGACATTGTCTCAAAATTTTGAAAAAGTATGAAAGCCATCTATGACAAACACACAGTCAAAATCGTACTGAATGAAGAAAGTTGAAAGCACGTCCACTAAAAACTGCAACAAGACAAGGATGCCCACTGACATCACTCACACTTAACATACTGGTAGAAGTCTTAGCCACAGCATACAAACAAGAGAAAAAAGTGAAGGTAGGCAGGTAGCTGTAGCTCGTGCTTGTAATTCTCCATTCTGGGAGGCTGAAGCAGGTAATCAGGCATTCTAGGCCAGCCTAAATAAAAAAAGCAAACCTCCATTTACCAAAAATAGAAAAACTAGCTGGGTGTTATGGCAGGCGCCTGCTTTCCAGCTACCTGGGAGGCTGAGGCAAGAGAATCACTTGAGTCCACGACTTTGAGTTTGCGGTCAGCTGTGACGCCACCACACTCTACTAAGGGCGGCAATGTGAGACTCTGTCTCAAAAAACAAACAAACAAACAAACAAACAAAAAAAAAAAACCCCAAAACGAAAGTAAGGAAAAGAGGGAAAAAAAAGCTTTACAAATCAAAAAAGAGGTCATCAAATTATCACTTTTTGACAATATGATCTTATAACTAGAAACTCTAAGGATTCTGCCAATAGATTCCAGAAATTGACAAATAAATTCAGCAAAGTCTCATGTTACAAAATCAATGAATACAAATCACTAGCATTGCAATACACCAGCAACAGTCAAGCTGGGAATCAAATCAAAGACTCAATACCATACATAATTGCTACAAAGAAAACAAAATATCTAGAAATATACTTAACCAAAGAGGTAAAACATCTCTAAAAAGAGAACTACAAAACTATGGAAAAAGAAATCACAGATGCAAAAAATAGAAAAACATATCATGTTCATGGAATGGCAGAATCAACACTGTTATAATCCATACTATCCAACATGATTTAAACATGGAATGCTATCCTCATCAAAGAACCACAGTCGTTTTTCACAGATCTAGAAAAACTAATTCTACACTTCATTTGAAACCAGAAAAGAGTGTGAACAGACAAAATAATTTTATCCACGAAGAACAAAACTGGAGGCATCACACTACCAAACTTTATACTACAACTCAACAGTAACCAAAACAGCACAGAAACACTTAAGCTCAATGGAACAGAACACAAACTTGAGTTGTAAGACCATCCACATACGGCCAAATGATCTCTAACAAAGTAGACACAGTATACACTGGGGGAAGAATTCCTATTGAGTACATGGTGCTGGGAAAATTGAACAGCCCCATGCAGAAAAGTAAACCAAGATCTGTACATTACACCACTCACAAAAATTAACTCAAAATGCATAAAAGACTTAAACATAAGGAATGAAACCACAGAATCATGGAAAATGTTGGAAAATCATGGAAAAATGTTAGATGTCAGCCTAAGCAAGGAATTTATGAACCCTCCTCCCTCAATGCAATCACAGCAACAACAAAACAATCATGATTTGATTAAATTAAAGGGCTGCTGCACAAAGAAGTGATCAATAGAGTAAATAAACAACCTACAGAATGGGAGAGAATATTCACAAGCCATATATACACCGGGTAAAAAGCTAACAACGAGAATCTGAACCAAACAAACAAAAAAATCTCACCAAAAAGTAAACAAAAGACATGAATAATGGCTTCTCAAAGGAACATATAAACATATAAAATGCTCACTATCACTATCTATCAGGAAATGTAAGTTAAAACCACAATGAGATACCACCTACTCCTGTTAGAATGGCTTTTATTAAACGGTCCAAAAACAATAGACGCTGGTACAAATGCAGAGAGAGAGGAATGCTTATTAAATCCTGTTCATGCCACTGCAAATTAGTACAGCCCTTCTGGAAAATGGTACAAAGAACTCAAAGAAGTATGAAAAAGGCAGACGTACCACTTAATTTAGCAATTCCACAACTGGGTATCTATCTAAGCTAAAAAAGTCATTTTATCAAATAGACAACAGCACTGTAATGTTTTACTGTGCACAATTTACAATTACAAAGATGTGCAATCAACCCAAATGTTCGTCAGTTCATCAGTGAATTAACCAAATGTGGCACATTGTATGCCATGGAATACTCCTCCCCCAGGAAGAATGATGACTTAGTGCCTTCGGCAACAATTCCATGGAAGTGGAGACCATTATCCTAAGTGAATTAATTAAGTAAATTAATTCCATGGAAGTGGAGATCATTATCCTAAGTGATGTAGAGAATGGAAAAACAAACACCACATTGTACTCACTATCAAATCAAAACTCTCCAATGAGAATCCTTGCGCATAGAGGGGAGTCAAACCCAAAGGAAATCAATCTGGGGGACGGGCAGGAGGAGAAAGGCAAGAACCTACCTAACAAGTACAGTGAACACCATATGGATGACAGGCACACTTGTAACCACAATTCGAGCATTATAAACGTGATCCATGTAACCAAAATTATTTGTACCCGTTTAGTATATATTTTGAAATATTTTTAAAAAGCATGAAAAAGCTCAACAGGCGTTTCCCAAAATAAGACATAGAGATTACAAATAGGTATGTGAAAAGTTCCTCCATATTACTAATCCTCAAGGAAATGTTAAGTCCAAATGACAATGCGTATCAGTTAAAATGGCCATAATCAAAAGAACAAAAAAATCAAGTTGATGAGAAAGTGAAGAATAGGAAATAGTTATGCTCTGTTAGTGGGGCTATAAATTACTGCAGTATAGAGTTTCCACCCAAAATTAAACATATAACTACTTTAAATGTAGCAAATTCACTAGTAGGTATATACACAAAGGAAAGAAAATCAGTATGTCAGAAAAATAGGTAAGATGGGCACAATGGCTCACGCCTGCAATCCTAGCACTCTTGGAGGCCAAGGCAGGTGGATTGCCTAAGCTCACAGGTTTGAGACCAGTCTGAGCAAGTGCAAGATCCCATCTCTAAAAAATAGCTGGGTGTTGTGACGGGTGCCCTGTGGTCCCAGTGACTCAGGAGGCTGAAACAAGACAATCACCTGAGCCCAAGAGTTTGAGGTTGCTGTGAGCTATGACATCACAGCACTGGACTGAGGGTGACAAAGTGAAACTCTATTTCAAAAAAAAGAAAAAATCTAAATTCCGATGTTTACCATGGTAACATTTACAATATCAAAGATATGAAATCCATCCAAGTGCACAACAAAAGATAAATGGTTCTGGATCATGTGTTATATAGAGAATGAAACGCTATTCAGCCATAAAAAAAAAAATATACTCCAATCATTTACAAGGCATGAATGGACATAGAGGATAGTATGTCAAGTAAAATAAGACAGAACAGAAAAATAACCATGGCAAAATCTTATTCATATGTGGAATCTGGAAATATTTTAAAAGACAGTTGATATAATAAAAGCTGAAAACAGAATGGTCACCAGAAACTGATGGAGGAGATGGGAACAGAAGAGGTTGGTTAACAAGTACAGTTACAATTAGAAAAGAGGACCAGCTTGACCACGGTGGCCCACGCCTATACTCCCAACCTATGGTAGACTGAGGCAGGAGGATCCCTTGACCTCAGGAGTTGGAGATCAGCCTGAGCAACTGTACAGAGCTCACCTGTACTAAAAATATAAAAAAAAAACGGTGTTGGCTAGGCGCCTGTAAGGCTTACAGCGCCAGCCACATACACCAAGGCTACTGGGTTCCAACCCAGCCCAGGCCTGCTAAACAACAACAACAACTGTAACAAAAAAATAGCTGGGCGATGTGGTGGGCGACTGTGGTCTCAGCTACTTGGGAGGCTGAGGCAAGACAATCGCTTAATCCCAAGAGTTTGAGGTTGTTATGAGCCTCAAACTGTTGATGCCATGGCAGTCTACCCAGGCACCTCTCTCTACATAGTGAGACTCTGTCTCAAAAAAATAAATGAATAAATAAATAAATACGCTGGTGTTGTCATGAGTGCCTGTGGTCTCAGCTACTTAGCAAGATGAGGAAGGAGGATTGCTTGAACCCAGAAGTTTGAGATAGCTGTGGCTGACACTCTAGCCTGGGAAACAGTGTGATACTGTCTTGAAAAAAAGAGCGTGAGCAAAAGGGCGCGGATGGGCCACATCCCTCTGGACGGCAGGGGGCGCGCGCCGCGGGGCCTTGGCGAGCTCGTGTGGGGTCGGGGCGAGCCTGTGTGACTGGAAGGAAGATGGAGCCAGATGCCGAAACGGAGGGGCCGCCCTGACCCTACTTACCCAGGTCCTGCAGCCGGAAGCCCCCTTCCTCCCAGGACTAGTGTGTTCCGGCTTCCCTGCGGGCTGGGGCCCAAGAGTGGAATGGTTGCCTAGGCCCAGGGCCTCGCAGGTGAAGGGAACTGGGAAGCCTCGAGGGACCCTCCCCCACGATAACTCCGGGTGTGAAAACCTCTGTAAGGCAAATGTGCAATACCAGCATGTCTGTATCTACTGATGTAACCACCTCACAGATTCCAGCTTCGGAACAGGAGACCCTGGTTAGACCAAAACCATTGCTTTTGAAGTTGTTAAAGTCTGTTGGTGCATAAAAAGACACTTATACAAAGAAAGCGTTATATTTCATCTTGGCCAGTATATTATGACGAAACGATTATATGATGAAAAGCAACAACACATTGTATATTGTTCAAATGATCTTCTAGGAGATTTGTTTGGAGTGCCAAGCTTCTCTGTGAAAGAGCACAGGAAAATATATACAACGATCTACAAAAACTTGGTAGTAGTCAATCAGCAGGAATTATCAGACTCAGGTATATCTGTGAGTGAGATCAAATGTCACCTTGAAGATGGGAGTGATCAAAAGGATCCTGTGCCAGAGCTACAGGAAGAGAAACCTTCCTCTTCAAATTTGATTTCTAGACCATCTACCTCATTCTAGAAGGAGAGCCATCAGTGAGACAGAAGAAAATTCAGACGAATTGTCTGGAGAAGGACAGAGAAAATGTCACAGATCTGATAGTATTTCCCTTTCCTTTGATGAAAGCCTGGCTCTCTGTGTGATCAGGGAAATCTGCTGTGAAAGAAGCAGCCCGAGTGAGTCTCCAGGGACACTGTCACACCCGGATCTTGATGCTGGTGTAAGTGAACATTCAGATGACTGGTTGGATCAGGATTCAGTTTCAGATCGGTTTAGCGTAGAATTTGAAGTTGAATCTCTTGATTCGGAAGATTACAGTCTTAGTGAAGAAGGACAAGAACTCTCAGATGAAGATGATGAGGTGTATGGAGTTACTGTGTATCAAGCAGAGGAGAGTAATACAGATTCATTTGAATAAGATCTTGAAATTTCTTTAGCTGACTATTGGAAATGTACTTCATGCAATGAAATGAATCCTCCCCTTCTACCACATTGCAGGTATTGCAACCTTCGTGAGAACTGGCTTCCTGAAGGTAAAGGAAAAGATAGAGGGACTATCTCTGAGAAAGCCAAACTAGAAAACTCAACACAAGCAGAAGAGGGCTTTGATGTTCCGGATTGTAAAAAAACTACAGGGAGTGATTATAAAGAGTCATCTGTGGAGGAAAAGATGACAAAATCACGCAGGCCTCACAGTCACAAGACAGTGACTGTGAGGACTGTTCTCAGCCATCAACTTCTAATAGCATTATTTACAGCAGCCAAGAAGATGTCAAGGAGTTTGAGAGGGAAGAAACACAAGACAAAGAAGAAAGTATGGAATCCAGCTTTCCCCTGAATGCCACTGAACCTTGTGTGATTTGCCAAGGTTGACCTAAAAATGGTTGCATTGTCCGTGGAAAAACAGGACACCTTGGGTGGCGCCCGTGGCTCAGTGGCTAGAGCGCAGGCCCCATATACCCAGGGTGGCGGGTTCAAACCCAGCCCCGGCCAAACCGCAACAACAAAAACAAAAAAATAGCCGGGTATTGTGGCGGGTGCCTGTCGTCTCAGCTGCTCAGGAGGCTGAGGCAAGAGAATCGCCCAGGCCCAGGAGTTGGAGGTTGCTGTGAGCTGTGATGCCACATCACTCTAGGCGTTAAAGTGAGACTCTGTCTCTAAAATAAATAATAAATAAAATAAAGAAAGAAAGAAAAGAAAAACAAAACAACAACAACAAAAAGGACACCTTATGGCATGCTTCACATGTGCAAAGAAGCTAAAGGAAAGGAATAAGCCCTGCCCAGTATGTACACAACCAATTCAGATGATTGTGCTTACTTCCTCTAGCTGACCTGCCTATAAAAGTAGAATATATATTTCTAACCACGTACCCCTAAAAATTTAGACAACATAGAATTTATTTTTATTTACTATATCAAAGTGAGAAAGTGTCTCAGTCCAGATAGGTTTTTTCCTCATTGTATTTTACCTACTTCAGTAGAGGGATAGTGAATATTTATTTCCTTTTAGGAAAATTTCACTTCCATTTGTAGTTGGCTTTTAATGTAATTTGAGTTGGCTACATAGCTCATCCTTTACCGACGCTCCTTTCTCTTAAATGAGAAGTATCTGACTTTTTAAAATACATATATATACGAGTAGGACACCAAAATGTAATTTTTTTTTTTTTCTTTTGAGACAGAGCCTCAAGCTGTTGCCCTGGGTAGAATATGGTGGCATCACAGCTCACAGCAACCTCCAACTCCTGGGCTTAAGCGATTCTCTTGCCTCAGCCTCCCAAGTAGCTGGGACTACAGGCACCCACCATAACACCCGGCTACTTTTTGGTTGTAGTTGTCATTGTTATTTGGCGGGCCCGGGCTGGTCTCGAACCTGCCAGCTCAGGTGTATGTGGCTGGCGCCTTAGCCACTTGAGCTACAGGCGCCGAGCCCAAAATGTAATTTATTAGTACCCTTCTTGTATGGAGAAAATGTACAGTAGATTTTGATTAAATTTTTGAAACTCTTAAAAAAAAAAGGAGGAATAACTGTTCTTATTCTACTGTACGGTAGATGATGATGATTAACAGTAAGGCACTGTACATGTGTATTTCAAAATGGCTACAAAAGAGGCTTTTGAATAATACCACATAAAAAAAAATGCATGTGGTGATTTATACAATGAATATGCTGATTTGATTATTACATATATACACACAAACACATATATAAATAACACCAACTGTATACTATAAATATGTATAATTACAATGTGTCAATTTAGAAAATGGAGTAAGAAGTAAAGGTAAGACTTATACCTGTAAAAATCCTGGAAGCATATAGAAAAAGCGGATTCTATTACAATCAGTATAGGCAATGATTTTCTGGATAGGCCACCAAATGATTAGACAATGAAAGTAATAGCACACGTCTGGTATTACATCCCTTACACAAAATATGCCATCTTCAAACCAGGACATGGTTTGAAGAGATGTCTGTGGTCCCAGCTACTCAGGAGACTGAGGCAAGAGAATTGCCTAATCTCCAGAAGTTGGAGGTTGTTGTGAGCTGTGTGACGGCATGGCACGCTACCGAGGGCAATAAAGTGAGACTCTGTCTCTACAAAAAAAAAGAAAGAAAGAAAACAGGGCATATACGTACGATGGAATACTATTTAGCCCTTGTTTCTGAGACAGAATCTCAAGCTGTTACCCAAACTAGAGTGCAGTGGCGTGACCACAGCTCAATGCAACCTCCACTTGCTGGGCTGAAGCCATCCTTCTGCATCTGGAGTAGTTGCAACTACAGGTGTTTGCTACCATGCCCAGCCATTATTTTCTACTTGTAGTAGAGATGGGGTCTTGCTCGTAATCAGGGTGATCTTTAGACTTCAAGAAATTCTTTTTTGGGTGGCGCCTGTAGCTCAGTGAGTAGGATACTGGCCCCATATACTGAGGGTGGTGGGTTCGAACCTGACCCTGGCCAAACTGCAACCAAAAACTACTCAGGCGTTGTGGCGGGTACCACCTGTAGTCCCACTACTTGGGAGGTTGAGGCAACAGAATCGCTTAAGCTCAGAAGTTTGAGGTTGCTGTGAGCTGTGACGCCAGAACACTCTACCAAGGGCGACATAATGGGACTCTGTCTCCAAAAAAAAAAAACCCTTAAATTTCAACATTTAAAACCTTAAAATTCAAACATTTTATTTAGTAATGTGGTGATCACTACTAATCTAACCGAATTCTTACATAACATGCAAATGTGAGCATTTCCTTTCAGAACTGCTAAATCTAAAAAATCACAGACAACTTTTAGGCAGCATTTTAAAGGCGAAACACATAGAATAAGAAGGATGAAAGACCAGCAGCTTCTCCACTTGCATCCTGCACAGTACAACGCGGCAGTCATGCCCAAACAAGCCTGCCTTTATGGCAACTTTAGAAACCAGGCCTGAGTTTCTGATGTCCTGTGGTAGAGCCCAAGACCAAGTAGGACAGTCTCACTCGTGTGACACACTTAATTGATATGGTCCCAGCTACAGAACAAAAAGTGGCCACACCACACTGTAAACCTTGCAGTAGCCAATCTGGTCTGCTCTTGCCATCAGCACCATCTGACAGGATACCCAATAGGTTTCAGACCCACTTGTGTCTCAGGTGAGTGAGCTGATGACCATGGTCTTATCTGGGCTCCTGAATCATGCCCAAACCCACCTTCTTCACCTCTCACCCATGGTCTGGAAAAAGTCCTGCCCACATGGAGTTTTAGAGAGAAACATCTATCTGTGATCCCAAATGTAGGAACACCAACTTTGCTCTGAATGTGGATTTGGAAGCAGCATTGTACCCTTGCTGGCTCCAGCTGTTCCAGGAGCAGACTGGCTAACCTGCAAGCTGTTTGGAGGCACATATATCTGGGGACATGAAGGTAGGCCTTCTAACTTCACACTTCTCAGTGTGAATCGTAAGTAGCTCTATAATGTATCTCCACTATCTGACAGCCAAAGCCTGGGAGCAGCCCTGACTACCCGAAAACCCGGGAGACAAGTCATGGACCAACAGGCAGACCTGAAGACTTCTGTCTCAAAGGCAATAGCCCTACGAATCAGTTTCAGCCACTCTCAGCTGTGATCAGGACTCAGTCCTGCCCATGCAGACTGAAGCAAGCACTTCCACAGGCCCGTCAGGAGCCAAACTTGTCCCCATCCACTGTAGATCCAACACATCTGCAGAAGAAACTACAGTTCCATCAAGGCTAGAGTCACGCTCGGGTACTGGTTACTGCCTTAGTGTGCCAGAGCCCACCAAAATAACTACTAACCTTATTTGCTGGCTCTGGCCCTCATGGCACAAGCAGTCACCAGGTTAGTGACGTGGCTTCAGACTGACCTACACAACAGTTAGACTCACTTATATCCACAAGTTAAAGAGTAATACAACTGGTTCTTTAGAAGCCCTCTATTACATTTCTATTACAGGAATGTGTAGATATCCCATAGAGCACTGTCAGTGGCATTAATTTTACTCTTAACTTCCTTAATGATTTATGCTGGTTCTATGAAATAATGACAATTTTTTCTTCTTGATAGTCTTTGTCGGTTTCTAAGGGGTTAATTCATCAACTGGATTGTGTGCCTATGGTGTGGTAGTCACTGTTCTACACCAATGAACAATTCGTATTATAAGGGGAAATACTATAAAGATTATAAACATAGCTTCTTAATTAAAGTGAGGTTATAATGGTGGTTTTGCTTTTAATAAAAAGACAAAAATAAATAAATAAATGGGGGCAGCACCTGTGGCAAAAAGGAGTAGGGCACCAGCCCCGTATGACAGAGGTGACAGGTTCAAACCCAGTCCTGACCAAAAACTACAATAAATAAATAAATAAATAAATAAATAAATAAATAAATAAAACAAACTACAGTTCCCTGTATAAGCAACAGTCCTGCTGACCAAGATCTTGCCGAAAGTTGACTCTTCCTGAGAATAGACAGGATCCGTGCCTACACCTGATAACTGATCTGCCAATCATGGAATCCATGCAGACACAAAATAGGCAGGGAAACTGGCTCTAACTCTAAGTGACTGAAATCTCAGTGCCAATCTAATTAGCCCAAGGACAATCAGGAAAAGATACTTTAACTCTTTAAACTACTCTACAATAAATGGAAGGGGTGTTGCTCACTTGAGATTCAGGGACATAAACACAAGAATACACAAATCACAATGGACTGGGCAAACCCAATCACCACCAAAAGAAACTAATAAAGTTCCAATAAACATCTGTAAAGAAAAAGAAACGAGGCAGATGAGCAGCTCATGCTTTTAAATCCTAGTACTCTGGGGCAGTGCCTGTGGCTCAGTGAGGAGGGCGCCGGCCCATATACGGAGGGTGGTGGGTTCAAACCCAGCCTCGGCCAAACTGCAACAAAAAAAATAGCAAGGCGTTGTGGTGGGCGCCTGTAGTCCCCCTACTCAGGAGGCTGAGGCAAGAGAATCGCCTAAACCCAGGGGTTGGAGGTTGCTGTGAGCTGTGATGCCATAGCACTCTTCCGAGGGCCATACAGTGAGACTCTGTCTCTAAAAAAAACATAAATCCTAGCACTCTGGGAGGCCAAAGCAGATGAATACAAGACCAGTCTGACCAAGAGTAAGACTCTGTCTCCACTTCAAAGAGAAAAACTAGCTGGGCGTTGTGATGGGTGCCTGTGGTACCAGCTACTCAGGAGGCTGAGGCAAGAGGATTCCTTCAGCCCAAGAGACTGATGTTGCTATGGTGTGAGCTATGATGCCACAGCACTCTACTCAGGATGACAGAGTGAGACTCTGTCTCAAAAAAAGAAAGGAAGGGAGGGAAGGAGGGAAGGAGGGAGGGAGGGAGGAGGGAGGGAAGGAGGAGGGAGGGAGGGAGGGAGGGAAGGAAGGAAGGAAGGAAGGGCTAACAATTTAAAATTATTATCTTTACAAAATCTTTAAATTTACTGCGACCTCAAACTCCTGAACTAAATTGATCCCCCTGCCTCAGCCTCTCAAGTAGCTGGGACTACATGCATGTGCCATGAGACCTGGCAAATTTTTGTTATTTTTTATACAGACAGGGTCTTGCTCTTGCTCAGCCTCGTCTCAAACTCTTGAGCTCCAGTGATCCTGGTTCTTGGGCCTTCTAGAGTGATAGGATTTCAGGTCAGGCAGGAGCATTGCGCTCAGTTTTGCTCAGATAAGCAAAAACACAGAGAAGTAACAAAAATGTTTTATGTAATAATGAACATAAACAGGTTTTAACACAGAAATGAAAACCATAAAAACAACCCCAGAAATTGGATGAAGTAAACCACTGTAGAAATGAAAAATGAAATTCAAAGTTTAAGAAAAATTAAATCATACTGAAAAAATTTAGCAAATTCAAAGACAGGTCATTTTAAAATAGCCAATTGAAAGGAAAAACATGCAAAAGTGAAGTAAACATCAAGGCCCTGTTCGTGCATCATAAATGTAGATACTAAACCACAAGCTCCTAAAAGAAGAATTGGTCAAAGAAGACGCCAGAAGGAAAACAAAACGTATTATGAGACATGAAATTGTGAACACGATAAACCAGATCTTACGGGATTCAAAAAAGCAGCGTGAAGACAGAAGTTTCTACTGACAAATTCCTACTTTAAAAAATGAAAGATCTAAAGTAAACAACTTTCATCCTGAAGAAGAACCGAAGACTATTCTCAATCATATAAAAGAAAACTAGGTAAGTTAGAGGAAATATATTTCTAAAAATGGACAGCCTACAAAGGTTAGGGCGGCGCCCGAAGCTCAGTGGTTAGGGCGCCGGCCACATACACAGGGGCTGGTGGGTTCGTACTGGACCAGACCTGCTAAACAAAAAAAAAGTAGCCACCTGGGAGGCTGAGGCAAAAGAACCGCTTAAGCCCAAAAGTTTGACGTTGCTGTGAGCTGTGACGCAAGAGCACTCTACTGAGGGTGACAAACCTAGACTCTGTCTCAAAAAAAAAAATTATTAAAAATAAACACTGACGGGCGGCGCCTGTGGCTCAGTCGGTAAGGTGCCGGCCCCATATACCGAGGGTGGCGGGTTCAAACCCGGCCCCGGCCAAACTGCAACCAAAAAATAGCCGGGCGTTGTGGCGGGCGCCTGTAGTCCCAGCTACTCGGGAGGCTGAGGCAAGAGAATCGCTTAAGCCCAGGAGTTGGAGGTTGCTGTGAGCTGTGTGAGGCCACGGCACTCTACCGAGGGCCATAAAGTGAGACTCTGTCTCTACAAAAAAAATAAATAAATAAATAAAATAAACACTGACAACAATCCAGTAATCCCATTTCTCTGTAAATAACCAGAGGAAATAAAATCACAATTGAAACCGAATACCTGCACCCCCATAGTATTGCAGTATTAAATTCACCATTGTCAAAACATGAAACCAACTTAAACACTGATTAAACAAAATGTCATATACATACATACACGATAGGAAATCATTCAGCCATGAAAAAAATGAAATTCTGGGTGGCACCTGCGTAGTGGGTAGGGCGCCAGCCACATACACCCAGGCTGGCGGGTTGGAACCCAACCCAGACCAGCCAAAGAGTAACAACTGCAACAACAAAAAAAAATAGCCAGGTATTGGAGCGGGCACCTGTAATCCCAGCTACTTGGGAGGCTGAGACAAGAGAAGCCCAAGAGTTTGAGGTTGCTGTGAGCTGTGACGACACAGCACTCTACTGAGGGCAACATTAGTGAGACTGTCTCAAAAAAAAAAAGAAAAAAGAAAGAAAATATAACAAGTATGAGTTTATTATAGCCTCAGAAATGTTCAATTATCTCTAATGATATAATATATATGAGAAATTTAGGGAGATGTTACATTAAACTACATTATACTTGAAAAATATGAAAACTGATTTAAATTTTTAATCTTAGTTCATACTAAAAAATTAAAATTTCCATGTAAAATAATATTAAATTTTTAAGTATTTACAGAGATCCCTGGCATTCTGATAAATTAACTGAGTATGAATTTCTGCAAACTAACAATGGAAACCATCATATGATAAGAATCATAAAGCAGAAAATATACATTTTTCCCTGGTGTTCCTCCGATTTCTAAAGCAAATATCACCAATACCACTACTCGTCTGTTTTAGAATGATGCAAAAAGGGAACATAAAAATGTTTAAAATAGTGTTCCTCAAAAATATACATAGATATTTTCTAGTCCCCAACTGTAATGAATGGGCATTCAGATGATCCAGTCCCTTATAAGCCATGAAGAGGACTTTAACTACAACCTCAAAGAAAGATCATCACTAAAGGGAGGTAGAATTTTAGAGCATATGACTTAAAAGATGCCCCAATGTGAAAACAAGTTAAAGAAATCCAGGAAGGCCTAGCATGGTGGCTCACGGCTGTAATCCTAGCACTCTAGGAGGCCAAAGTGAGTGCACTGCCGGAACTCAAGAGTTAGAGACCAGCCTCGGCAAGAGCGAGACCCCATCTCTAAAAAACAGTCGGGCATTGTAGCAGGTGCCTATAGTCCCAGCTCCTCAAGAGGCTGAAGCAAGACAATCACTTCAACCCAAGAGTTTGAGGTTGCTGTGAGCTATGAAGCCATAGCACTCTATCCAAGGTGACAGAGTAAGTCTTTGTCTCAAAAAAAAAAAAAAAAAGAAAAGAAATCCAGATATCTCAGAAAAACATTTCTATTGCAGCAGAGCTTGCTGAACAACATTAAGGTCTTTCTCCTAGACCTAGGGATCTCTGCTTCATTCACTCCCACCTACCTGGGTGTTTGGCAACTGTCTCATGTCTTTTCACATTCCACGACTTTTTCCTCTGCTCCAGATAGGTGATCAGGTCTGGTTTAGAGGTAGCAAGACCTATTTTATTAAACAGAAGTAACATGACTTTTTCTTTTTTTTTTTTCCTTTTTCCAGTTTTTTTGGCTGGAGCTGGGTTTGAACCCACCACCTCCAGCATATGGGGTTGGTGCCCTACCCCTCTGAGCCACAGGCGCTGCCCAACATGACTTTTTCTAAGATCTTCCAATTCCCAACCTAGTACTGTGCTCAGAACAGAAGAGACAACATTATAGTAGGTTCTTAAAAAGTAAACACAGGCGGCACCCGTAGCTTGATTGACTTATCGTCAATCTAGAAGGAAATACATAGAACAATTCAAAAAGGAGAATGTTCACATCAAGATGAAACTTCTTGAAAATGTTTTCTACACGAACATATCACTGAGTTTTCAGGCATCTGAAACTCATTCATGCATTACAGAAATTCCAAAACATGTTCGACAAAGAAAGGAAATGAACCCTTCAGACAATGGTCACCACTTCTGGCACCAAAACCGATGGAAATAACTTTTCCACGGACCACAAGCAAGGTGGTATTTTCTTTGGATGATTCAAGCGCATTGCATTTCTTGTACAGTCAAACCTATTTGCTAATGATAATGTTTTGCAAGTTCTCCCCAGTGCTAGCATCGTTACCTCAGCTCCCCCTCCAATCATCAGGCATCAGATTCTCATAAGAAGCACACAACTGAGATCCCTCACATGCAATTTACAGCAGGGTTTGTAACATGCAAGAGTCTCAAAATATTCCTATCAGACTCTAATGCACCTCTGATCTGACAGAAGGCAGAGCTTACGTGGCAATGTGAGCAATGGGGAGTGGCTGTAAATACACATAAAGCTTCCCTAGCCTGGGTGGCCCCATTCCTAACAGTCCACAGCCCAGGAGTTGAGGACTGCAGCCCTATGGTATGCTAGAAATCCAAAAGAGAAGTTATCCTCACCCAGGGAGACGAGGTTTCTGTAGGTCTCTAATGTCACATCCCTATACAAATTCTGTTGAGCAGGACTCAGGCACGCCCACTCCTCCAGAGAAAATTCTATGGTCACATCCCTGAATGTCAGCATTTCCTGAGAAAAAAAAATACATATTCAACAAGCAGCCATGGTCAACATTCCTAATTTGACTAAAGATAGATGAGGGAGTGAGGAGAATTGCCTGTGACTTACATGAGTGACAAGAATTATCTAGTAATTAACATAGTAATATTCACTAATGTAGTCTCTAATTTAGAGGACAGAGGATAACAAATAGACTCGCAACACAGGTATAGGTACTATACTTTTCTTTTTTCATATCCAGGGCTGTAGCTGTTGCCCTGGATAGAGTGCTATGGAGTCACAGCTCACAGCAACCTCAAACTCTTGGGCTTAAGTGATTCTCTTGCCTCAGACTCCCAAGTAGCTGGGATTACAGGCGCCTGCCACAATGCCTGGCTATTTTTTGGTTGTACTTATCATTGTTTGGCAGACTGGGGCTGGGTTCGAACCTGCCGGCTCTGGTGTATGTGGCTGGCACCCTAGCCGCTTGAACTACAGGCACTGAGCCTATTTTCTGCACTTTTAATAAACTCGCCAGTAATGCCAACTCTTGTGGCCCAGAAGAATATTCTGTCAAACATACAATAATGACAGTCTGGGTTTCATCCTACTTCATGTGAATAGCAAGGAGAGATGAGAGGCTTAATTTTCCAAAGGACACTATAAGCAAAGAAAAACTATAAAGAAAGAGAAATTACCATATTGAATGGGATGGTGTATGTACATCAGTCAATAAATCTCCTCAATATACTTTACATAATGAAAACAAAACTTTGTAGCGGAGCAATCTGTCAGAAAGCTCCTTAACCGAGTGAATAAACATTAAATTTAACAAATTGGGACTCGGCGCCCGTAGCACAGCGGTTATGGTGCCAGCCACATGCACCGAGGCGGGCAGGTTTGAACCCAGCCCAGGCCAGCTGAATAACAATAACTGCAACAACAACAACAAAATAGCCAGGCATTGTGGTGGGCGCCTATAGTTCCAGCTGCTTGGGAGTCTGAGGCAAGAGAATCGCTTAAGCCCCTGAGTTGGAGGTTTCTATGAGTTGTGATGCCACGGCACTCTAGCGAGGGTGACATAATGAGACTCTGTCCCCCCAAAAAGGAAAACAAACTGGTATAAGAACCTGATGTCTACAGAATGCATCACCGCAATGAGGTTATTAGCCAAAAAAATGTAAATCATAATCTGAATCTAATCATGAACATCGGTTTACATAAAGCTCATGTATTTCTATTTTCTGTAATGTCTAACAGTTTACTTCAATAGTCTTCTTTAGCATCCCACAGAGTACGTCTGTACGTCTCTTCTACTTTATGTTTCTCAGAACTTTCTGATTTATCTTGAGCAACTAACACCATCATCTTTAAATGTGCACTTTTAACGTTTGGCTGTCAGAGAGATAACGAGACATTTTGAGGGAAACTCCACGGTGCATATTCCCCTTCTTCACTGATGTCTGAGAATCTAACTTATGCCAAAGAGGAATCTTGAATATCCACACCTTCCCATGTTGACCTATCAAAAGGCAATTATTTTCAGGATTGCCAGTCATAACTTCAGGGTAAAAATTGTTCACAGTATGTAAAAAGCCCAAATAGAAATAATGCAGAGAAGAATCTGACATATAATGAGAAGGATTTTTAAAAGAGCTCCTTACAAATCATAAGAAAGGAGAAAAAAGTAGCTGAGACAATTTTTTTAAGAAAGAACATCAGAAGAGGGGAAGTAATGGTGTGAAAGGCCTAAATACAGGACATTCTAGGAGTAAAAGTGGACAGAACCTGGACCTGGAAGACACTTACCTCAGAATCAGCCATTTCTTCTTCCTGCTTCTTTAAAATTCTCAGGTTAGATAATCTAGACACATCACAAATTCATCTTGAAAACATGCAATTCGAAGAATCCAGGAACACCCCTTCAACTGCTGCCACCACACTTATAGGCAGAGGCACCTGGAAGTGCAGAAAAAGCCACATTTACCTTTTTGTCACAAGAAATTCAGGAACACTGAGCTCCCACATAACGACCAAAATGTGGACTTGGTATCTGTAGCTCAGTGGTTAGGGTGCTGGCAATATAAACCAGGGCAGGTGGGTTCAAACAAGGAACAACAACAACAAAAATAGCCGGGCACTGTGGCAGGCGCCTGTAGTCCCAGCTACTAGGGAGGGAAGCTGAGGCAAGAGAATCACGTGAGTCCAAGAGTTTGAGGTTGCTGTGAGCTACGACACCAGAGTTCTCTACAGAGGGTGACAAAGTGAAATTCTGTCTCATTTAAAAAAAAAAAAAGGAGACCAAAATGTGAGTTTCTCTTCTTGTCTTCAGATGCTCTCCCCTGCCACAGACATCAGGGTTTTCTACTAGTACGAGGAAAATATGGGACACGTTGACCTGCCACAACCACACCCAAGCAGAGCAAGCCCTGTAACCTCCCTCCGGAAAAAAGCCTAAACTCAACTCATGAAGAGATCTGGAAGCCTCAGTGTTTGACCCTGAGCCTCACCTTACAATCCTGTGGGGCACCTAATTAAAACCACTCAGAGGATCCCGCCCAGAACAAGATTTTGTGAGAACATAGGTGATGGTCTTTTTTCAAAAAGACCATGGTGGTCATGTGATCCTAATTGGAAGTCTGGGTTGAAAGCCACTTGGCTGACCACTGCCTCTCAAACTTTAGCGAGTATATAAATCACTTTGTAATCCAGGGCAGACACTAAATGATGTCTGTCCTTCTGCAGGGTTGGAAGAGGATTATAGATTGGCTTTATTAACATATCCCTTGGTAACGCTTATATTGCTGCCCCAGACCCGTCATCAACAAGACTCATCTGGAGGCCAAGTGGGGTGGTTCATGCCTGTAATCCTACCACTCTGGAAGACCAAGGCAGGAGCATCAGTTGAGCTCAGGAGTTCAAGACCAGCCTGAACAAGAGCGAAACCCCACCTCAACTAAAAATAGAAAAAAAAACTTGCTAGGCATTGTGGAGGGCACCTCTAGCCCTAGGTACTTGGGAGGCTGAGGGAAGAGGATAATTTGAACCCCAGAGTATGAGGTTGCTGTGAGCTAGACTGATGCCTTGGCACTCTAGTCTGCGTGATGGAGTGAAACGCTATTATCAAAAAAAAAAAAAAAAAACATAAAAAGGGATCTAATTAGAGACAGAAGGCACCACAGCACAGAACCCCTTTTATCTAATACTTCTATCTATACTTTCGGTCCAAGTGAAGACCAGCATTCACATCCTAAAATACCATGCTCTGCTGACTGTTTAAAGTTTCAAGAGGCTAGAGAAGGCTGCAATGTCTGGGGAAGTCTGTGTTTGGGTAACAACACGTACGTGTGCATTAACACAGTACTCACTGAGCACGCACTATGTGCTTACAAGGATGCCGCACTGCGCCATGCTGAGAACCTCACATTGTCTGTGTTAATCCTCGTAACAGGCTGGGAGTAAGGAAGGGACTAAGTATACCATAATTTCCAGCAGGATTTCCATGTTGGGTCCAGATTTTCAATTTTTTTCCTTTCTGTCACTGATGAAATAAAAACTGTACAGAATAAAACATACTCAAGGATGGGAGAGACGTGGAAAGGGTGAAGGAGTAGATTTTTCGTTGTTGTGTTTATATTTACTTTCTTTTTTCCTTTTTTTTGAGACAGAGTCTCATTTTGTCGCCCCCGGTTGAGTGCTATGGTACCATAGCTCAAAGCAACCTCAAACTCTTGGGCTCAAGGGATTCTGTTGCCTCAGTGAGCCCCCAAGGTAACCGGGACTACAGGCGCCCGCCACAACACCCAGCTATTTTTTAGAGACAAGCTCACTCTGGCTTAGGCTGGTCTTGAACTTGTGAGCGTAGGTAATCCACCCACCTCGGCCTCCCAAGTGCTGGGTTTACAGGCGTGAGCCCCCAGCCCAGCATATATTTACTTTCTTATAACTTGCAGAGCATCTGACTGATTCAAAGAAATTTAAAAATGTTGCTCGGTGGAATGTCTCTGGAAGCACAGGTTTCAATAAAGAAGAGAAATTATGGCTCCAACATATACAGTCCTTGGCTAGACAAGGACAAGGCTCAGAAGAGGGTGATCTGGGCAGGGCTCAAGCAGGAAGCAGGCCCTAGGCTCTGATCTCTGTGCTACTGGTTTACTTTTCAATCTTTTCTAAGCTTGCCAAGCAGAAATTCTAATTCCAGTGTCTGTGTGCTTTTAGTCATTTTAAGGCACTTTCTTATCTACTTTATAACAGAACAAGCAATTTAACATAGAGCATCAGCATTTTCTAGGACAATTAAACTAGGTATGAAATACTTATCCTGAACACGGTAAAAACAATGGAAAAGGCAACAGTTTTTCTTTCCATTGATGGTTGACACCAGAACTCACAACAGCCTAGGGATTTTGCTTTTTTTTTTTTAGAGACAGAGTCTTACTTTATCACCCTCAGTAGAGTGCTTTCGCGTCACAGCTCACAGCAACCTCCAGCTCTTGGGCTTAGGTGATCCTCTTGCCTCAGCCTACCAAGTAGCTGGGACTACAGGCACCTGCTACAACGCCTGTTTAACAGCATAGGGATGTGACCTAACGCCAAAGTGCCCTGCGTATCTTCCTTTCCTTGAACTGACTAATCATGCTGGATTCAAACATTTATCCATTTCCTCTGTACTGAACGTTTCTGGACAAAGGACGATGACTGCTTTATCGCCGTTTTCCTCGCAGCAATTTGAAACTATAAAGGCCAGGTGGCGCCCATGGCTCAGTGAGTAGGGCACCAGCCACATACACCGAGGCTGGTGGGTTGGAACCCAGCCCTGGCCTGCTAAACAATAATGACAACTGCAACAAAAAAATAGCCGGTGTTATAGCCGGTGCCGGCAGTCCCAGCTACTTGGGAGCTTGACGCAAGAGAATCTCTCTCTTTTATTTTTTTCTTTCTTTTTTTTTTTTTGCAAGAGAATCTCTTATTTTGTTTGTTTTTTTGTTTTTATGAGAAAGAGTCTCACTTTGTCACCCTCAGTAGAGTGCCGTAGCATCACAGCTCACAGCAACCTCAAACTCTTAGGTTTAAGCAATTCCCTTGCCTCAGCCTCCCCAGTAGCTGGGACCACAGGTGCCCACCACAACGCCTGGCTATTTTTTTTGTTGTTGTTGCAGTTTGGCTGGGGCGGGGTTTGAACCCACCACCCTTGGTATATGGGGCCGGCGCCCTACTCACTGAACCACAGGCACCACCCAGGAGAATCTCTTAAGCCCAAGAGTTTGAGATGTCTGTCAGCTGTCACACCACAGTTCTCTACCAAGGGCCACATAGTGAGACTCAGTCTCAAAGAAAAAAAAGAGAGAGAGAATAAAACACTTTGGTTCACCTTTTCAGCAAACTAAAAGAACCGAATTTCTTCAGCAATTGTGCCTTTAACTATGACCATTTTAAGTCTTATCCTATGCCTTCCTGGACATTTTCTTTTTTATCACAAAGACTGAGTGAGAGACCTCATGACTGGTAAATTCATTTGTCCATTTTTAACATATATCCAGTTTTTCAGTAGGGTCCATTGTGCATATCACCCTCAGTCTTCTTGAATGCTGAAATGTACTAACGAGATAATAAAAATCAACTGGCAGGCTCCGTGCCTGTGGTTCAAGCGGCTAAGGCGCCAGCCACATACATCTGAGCTGGTGGGTTCGAATCTAGCCTGGGCCCACCAGACAACTGATGGCTGCAATAAAAAATAGCCGGGCGTTGTGGCGGGCACCTGTAGTCCCAGCTACTTGGGAGGCGGAGGCAGGAGAATCACTTGAGCCCAGCAGTTGGAGGTTGCTACAAGCTGTGATGCCACAGCACTCTAACCAGGGTGACAGCTTGAGGCTCTGTCTCAAAAAAAAAAAAACCAACTGGCAAAGTTTATTAAAACTCTTAACTTTTCATAACCTAGGGCTCTTTTGCTGGTATACTTTATGGGGTTTTTTGTTATTCTTTTTTTCAGAAAGAGTTTCAGTCTGTCATCCTCAGTGGAGGGCCATGGCATCATAGCTCACAGCAATCTCAAACTCTTGGCCTTAAGCCGGGGGTTCTCAACCTGTGGGTCATGACCCCGTTAAGAATAAAAATACATCGCAGCATTAGGAAGGTTGAGAACCACTGCCTTAAGCGATCCTATTGCCTCAGCCTCCCAAGTAGCTGAAATTATAGGTGCCCAGCCATAACACACAGCTATTCCTGTAGAGAAAGGGTCTCACTCTTACTCAGGCTGGTCTCCAACTCCTGAGCTCAGGTGATCCACCTGCCTCAGCCTCCCAGAGTGCTAGGATTTTAGGCATGAGCCACTGTGCCTGGCCATTAGAAAATATTAGCTTTCTCCCTTTAGAACAATACGAAAAATGCCCAGACACATGAATAAGTACCCTATAATCAGCTCTCTTTACAGGTAATATTCTTCACTATCAAGGCCTTTCAAAACGTGTCACTAAACATTTGAGACAGAGCCTCACTTTGTCGCCCTTGGTAGAGTGCCATAGTGTCATAGCTCACAGCAACCTCCAACTCTTGGGCTTAAGTGATCCTCTTGCCTCAGCCTCCCAAGTAGCTGGGACTACAGGTGCCCGGAAAAATGCCCGGCTATTTTTTTGGTTGCAGTTATCATTATTGTTTAACTGGACCAGGCTGGGGCTTAAACCCGCCAGCTTCTGTGTATGTGGCAGGTGCCCTACTCACTGAGCTACGAGCGCCAAACCAGTTGTTTTACTTCCTTCAAGAAAATTAAAATCATGGTATTTCCAAAAGTAGGAAAATCAGGCGGCGCCTGTGGCTCAGTGAGTAGGGCACCGGCCCCATACACAGACGGTGGAGGGTTTGAACCAGCCCCTGCCAAACTGCAACAAAAAAAATAGCTGGGCGTTGTGGCGGGCACCTGTAGTTCCAGCTACTCGGGAGGCTGAAGCAAAAGAATCACCTAAGCCCAAGAGCTGGAGGTTGCTGTGAGCTGTGACGCCATGCCACTCTACCGAGGTCAACAAACTGAGACTCTGTCTTAAAAACAAACAAACAAACTTCATATTAGTTATGTAAAAAAAATGACTTGACTCGAGTCTCTTTTGCCACTCTGTGATGCCATCCCAATTTGGCTTTGGGGTGCTCTTAAAATTCCTCACTGACATGTCTCCTCTTTTCCTTTCTCCAGCATCAGACAGGAATGAGCATTCCCAGCACCAGAAACACTGACAGTCAAACTTTGATCATCGAAGCTTGTAAAAAGAAAGATTTGGATCCAAAGGGGAAATAAAAAAAGAAACTTTTATTTGAGGAATGAAAGCTTCTAAATTATCAGGCCCAGAGAGGCAATGGAATGAGGCAGCACTCATGTCCCACTCTGCCCCTTGACACTGCGCTAAGTAACCATCTCCAGTCTGTCTGCTATGTGGACAGTACACTGACTGTGGGCACAAGTAGCTATAAATGAACCTAAGAGTGTCATGTGTGAACACCACAACTCACACACTACAGTTGGACGGTGTGTAGCCAATCACTAATCTATGTTATTTTTGTAAACTGTTGAAAATTTCTTTGTATTGGCCCACTTCATAATCTCCTTTTTGCCTTGTAAAATCTACCTATAATAAAGACTGAACAGAGCTTACATACAAGATTACTTTGATATGAGTCTTTCAGGCAACTCATCTCACCTTGAGTAAAGGAAAATCTTTATATTCCGGTGGCTCAGCTTCTTCCATTAGGTCAATGAATGTATAAGTGTAAGCACAGCAGAGAAAAGCAAGAAAGACATTGTCAATAACATCAAAAAATAAACTGGAAACACCTCAAGCCTAGTAGCAGTGGAAAGAGTGAGTAAACTGGGTGACTCAGGCAAACATTACCATGTGTGTAATAGGCTGAGGCAAAGAAAGGATTAAAAAATGTTTCTGCATAATATTAGCTAAATACTAAAGCTAACATAAGTAACTGAGAATGCAAACGAGGCAAAATTAAGTTTAATTCTCATATATATATATATATATATTTCCTATATATATATATTCTCCTTTATATAGACAGGCTACAAAGGCTAACAGGCCTCAGTGCTGCAGTCACCTCATGGTGCATAAGGACCAGAACCACCAAAGGCTCTTGATTCACCTGGATGAAGAGTCCATGGAAGGTTATATTCTTATTATTTAATTTCAGCATAAAACAATTTACGTCAAGAATTCTCTTTGCATCACTCGATCTCAGATTTTCAAGTAAGCAAAACTATTACACTCAAATCATGGAATAAAATTGTTTCAGGCTTCAGCAAATTGAAATTAGAAAGCAGCAAGATTTGAGGAATCTTGAGACTGAGACTCCTATTTTATAAAAGGGTGGCAGCCATAGCTCAGTGAGTAGGGCACCAGGGACATACACCCAAGCGGGGGCCTGCTAAACAATGACAAGGGCAGAGTGGCACCTGTGGCTCAAAGGAGTAGGGCACTGGCCCCATATACTGGAGGTGGTGGGTTCAAACCCGGCCCTAGCCAAAAACTGCAAAATATAAATAAATTAAAAAAAAACAAAAACAGCGTGCACGGAACCTGTGGCTCAAAGGAGTAGGGCGCCAGCCCCATATGCTGGAGCCCTGGTCAAAAACTGCAAAAAAAAAACAAAACAATGACAAGGGCAACCAAAAAAATAGCCAGGCGTTGTGGCAGGGGACTGTATTCCCAGCTACTCGGAAAGGTGAAGCAATAGGATTGGTTGAACCCAGGAGTTTGAGGTTGCTGTAAGCTATGACACCAAGGCACCCTAATAGGGGCAAGAAAGTGAGACTCTGTCTCAAAAAAAAAGAAAAGAAAAAGAAATTTCTAACAAATGAACAGAAGACTAGATTCCCCACCCCCCACCCCCCAGGAAGCCACCTTTCTTGCCACACTGGACAAAGGTTTTTTTCATCTTCTGAGCTCTAATGATAAACTGTATTTTACAGTTTTACTGGTGATAAATCCAGGAAATGCTGATGGCAACACAGACATTCACAGTCATTGACAGACTGAGTGACCACCATTCAGGAGACACTGCACCATGCAGGCTGTGTGTCTGAAGTGCAAATTGCTTTTGCAGCTTATTGCACTGCAGGGGTTCAGGAAGCGACCTTGTCTTTTAAGATACTTTCTTCTCCCTCCCAACTCTGGAAAAAAAAAAAATCAAATGATAGGAATCACTTTTGCCTTTTCCTCTAAACACCAAGATCCAACCGGAAGAGGACCAATGTGTCTCCAGCAAATGGAGACTCAAGTTGGGGAGAATAAACGTCAATGACCCATGAAGTTAGACTTTTCGATGAAGGGGTGTAATTGGAGACCCATCTCAGCCACAAGAAATCCAGGGGTTCCCCCATTGGCTCCAATTTCACACCTCAGGAGGACCCCTCTGAGAGATGAGCCAGGGCTGAGGTTCACTAGAGACTCCAAGAGACATGGCAGTTGTGGGCGTCCAGGGTCATCCCCAGATATTAAGTTTCCAAAGTGTAACCTCATCAACCTAAAGACTATCTGGCAAGATTTGTATGCCTAGGAATATAAAAGTGGAGAAATACATTTATTTTGTTTTGTTTTGATAAAGGAGTACCAGGTGATAACTCTCTACTTTCCTATCCTGTGAAAGGTGCAGAAACTAAACCAGGCTGGCTGCTGTGGCTCACACCTGTAATTCTATCAGTCTTTAGCTGAGGAGTTGGAGACCAGCTTGAGCCAGAGCAAGGCCCCCTGTCTACTAAAAATAGAAAAAACTAACCAACCTGGTGGAACATGCCTGTAGTCCCAGTTACTTAGGAGGCTGAAGCAAAGTTTGCAGTTGCTGTGACCTATGATAATGCCATGGCACTCTACCCAGGGTCTAAAAAAAGAAAAAGATGGGCGGCACCTGTGGCTCAGTGAGTAGGGTGCCAGCCCCATATACCGAGGGTGGCAGGTTCAAATTTGGCCCCGGACAAACTGCAACAAAAAATAGCCAGGCATTGTGGCGGGCGCCTGTAGTCCCAGTTACTTGGGAGGCTGAGGCAGAAGAATCACCTAAGCCCAGGAATTGGAGGCTGCCGTGAGCTGTGACAACACAGCACTCTACTGAGGGTGATAAAATGAGACTCTGTCTAAAAAAGAAAGAAAAGGAAAGACAAGAAAGAAAGAAAGAAAGAAAGAAAGAAAGAAAGAAAGAAAGAAAGAAAGAAAGAAAGAAAGAAAGAAAGAAAGAAAGAAAGAAAGAAAGAAAGAAAGAAAGAAAGAAAGAAAGAAAGAAAGAAAGAAAGAAAGAAAGAAAGAAAGAAAGAAAGAAAGAAAGAAAGAAAGAAAGAAAGAAAGAAAGAAAGAAAGAAAGAAAGAAAGAAAGAAAGAAAGAAAGAAAACAAATATTTTTAAAAGAGCCTCGTATAAACAAGGTAGGGGCATAGAGCAAACCTCCTGGGTGAAGGACTAAACTGCAACTTGGACTTGACCTAACAAATGCAAACAACATAACCTAAATGTATGTACCCTTACACTAACCTGAATTTTTTTTTTTTTTTTGAAACAGAGTCTCAAGCTGTCACCTGGGGTAGAGTGCCGTGCCGTGACAGCGCACAACAACCTCAAACTCTTGGGCTTAAGCGATTCTCTCGTCTCAGCCTCCCAAGTACCTGGGACTACAGGCGCCTGCCACAAGGCCCGGCTATTTTTAAGTTATAGTTGCCATTGTTGTTTGGCAGGCCCATGCTGGATTCCAAACTGCCAGCTCCGGTGTATGTGGCTGGGCCCTTGCCGCTTTAGTTACAGGTGCCGAGCGAGCCCTGAAATTCTTTTTCAAAGGCTTCTCACAGCTTTGTTTAAAAAAAAAAAAAAAAAAAAAAGAAAGAAAGAAAAAAAATCAAATTAAAATACTGTCTGGTTCAGAAAGAAGTAAAAGACAAATATTTAATAATGTGATAAGTTGAAAAAAACAATGTCATGAGTTGGAGAGTGGTACATGTAGTAAGCATTTGGGTATGTGAGAAAGGACAAGAAACTTAGGAGAAAGAGGAGGAAAAAGAGAGAAGGGATAAGAAAACAATGACAGCTCTAGTAATGGCACTCCAACAAACAAGCACCTTTCAGGGGCAGAGGGAAGCCAGAGGAACTAAGAACAAGTGCTGCCAAGGTGGTCAGGCTGGCCACTTCAGGAAGGACTGCCCCTAGCTGAACCACCGGCTGGGCAAGCCACCTGGCCCCTGTCCAGAATGCAAGGGTGACCACTGGAGGGTGGTCTGTCCCACGAGGCAAAGGCCTCCGGGGTTAGTGACCCCATCAGCCGCCAAACTGGACCAAGGGTACCCGGGGCAGATTCTCATGCCTCCAGCTTGCGTCATCACCCCTCAAGCGTCCCACGTTTGCCTCACAGTGGAGGGCCAGGAGATAAAATTTCTTCGGGACACTGGAGCAACACTTTCTAAACTTCCCTCTAACCCTCGTCTTTTATCCCCCAAATCTGTAACTATACAGGGGATGTCTGGAAAGCTGGTTACCAAATTTTTGTCTCAGCCTTTAAGTTGCAATTGGGATGACTGGCTGTTCCCTCACCCCTTCCTAATCATGGCTGAAAGTCCTGCTCCCCTCTTGGGGAGGAACATACTAACTAAAGCAGGAACAACCATTTATATGTTGGGACAGGAATGCATATTATGCATTATTTCCGTTATCAGAGACAGAGATTAACCCAGAAGTGTGGGCTACTGAGGGACGGGGGGAAGAGCAAGATATGCTCAACCAGTCCAAATTAAGTTAAAGAATCCCAACATCTATCCCAATCAAAAACAGTATCCTCTAAAAGCAGAGGCTAAGAATGGACTAATACCCATAATACAGAATCTAAAGTGACAGAAATTATTTATACCTTGCAATAGTCCATGTAACACTCCTATTCTAGGAGTGCCAAAGCCAAATGGAACTTGGAGACTAATCCGAGACCTCCACGTTATAAATGAAGCGGTCATTCCTCTCCATCCTGTAGTTCCCAATCCCTATACTTTATTGTCTCATATCCCTGAAAAGGCTGCCTATTTCAGTCCTAGACTTAAAAGATGCCTTCTTTTGCATTCGACTTCATGAAAATTCCCAATACCTTTTTGCTTTTGAAGACCCCTCTGACTTCAACACCCAGCTCACATGGACTGTGTTACCCCAGGGATTTAGGGACAGCCCTCACTTGTTTGGACAAAGCTTAGCCAAAGACTGGAGTCATTTTTCATATCCTACGTGACTCTTATTCAGTATGTAGATGACATTCTTTCGGGAGCACCAGATGCAGAGGAATGCCACAAAGCTACACAAACTCTATTTAACTTTCTAGCTGTCTGTGGGTACAAAATTTCCAAGGCTAAAGCCCAATTATGTGTGCCTGAAGTTCACTATTTGGGTCTCCAGCTTGCACAGGGGAAGAGAGCCTTGGGCAAAGAAAGAATAGAACTGATGTTGGCTCACCCTGAACCTCGAACTCTCTGACAACTTCCAGGCTTCTTAGGAATTACAGACTTTTGCAGACTCTGAATTCCTGCGTGTCATGAAATAGCTAAACCACTCTATTCTTTAATTAAAAATGCTCAAAAAGAGGGCCTAGTCACTCTAGAATGGGAACTGGAAGCAAATAAGGCATTCCAACAGCTGAAAACTTCTCTTTCACTGGTCCCTGCTTTGAGTTTTCCCACTGCACAACAGTTTAATCTGTATATTACAGAACGAACTGGAATTGCCCTGGGAGTTTTGACCCAACATCACGGTCCAGTTTTACAGCCCGTAGCATATCTTAATAAAGTAACTGACACCATGGCCAAGGGATGGCCACACTGTCTACGGGTTGTAGCAGCTGTAGCAATCTTAACCCCAGAAGCAACCAAGCTAACTTTAGGAAGACATGTAATTATTTACAATTCTCATGACCTCACTGGACCCTTAAATACAAAAAGCAATCTTTGGCTGTCAGATAACCACCTTCTTAAATATCAAGCCTTATTACTAGAAGTACCAGGGCTACAATTACCCACCTGTGCTGCTTTGAATCCTGCCACTTTCCTCCCTGAATCTCCTGAGGAAATCGGACATGACTGCCAACAAATTATAGCACAGACCTAGGGACCTAGAGAAGACTTACAAGAAAACCTCCCACCTAATCCTGACATGGTTTTATATACACATGGAAGTTCTTTCATAGAACATGGAACCTGAAAAGCATGCTATGCTGTACTTACTCAGTATGCTGTAATTGAGGGTGGGTCTCTCCCCTCAGGAACCGGTGCGCAAATAGTTGAGCTAATAGCCTTAACCCGTGCTTTAGAAATTGGGAGAAACAAATGAGTCCAAACATGCCTTCATCATTTTACATACCCATGCTGCTATATAGAAGGAGATATTGGGAGAAACACTGACTCAAAATATGCCTTCCTCATTTTACATGCCCATCCTGCTATATGGAAGGACATACTGGGAGAAACACTGACTCAAAATATGCCTTCCTCATTTTACATGCCCATGCTGCTATATGGAAAGAGATACTGGGAGAAACACTGACTCAAAATATGCCTTCCTCATTTTACATGCCCATGCTGCTATATGGAAAGAAAGACAATATCTCACTTCCAATGGCTCGTCCATAAAATATCATCATGAAATTGACAGGTTGTTACAAGCCCTTCATGCTCCACAAGAAGTGGCAGTTATTCATTGTAAGGGACACCAAAAGACCTTAAATGAGATTTCTGAAGATAAGCAACTTGCTGATAAAGAAGCTAAAATAGCAGCACACAAAGGAATAATTCCCCTTGTAGCACCCCTTATTTGGGAGGGATCACTTAAGAATCATGCACCTCAATATACCCAAAAAAGAAAAGGAATGGACTTTAGCCAGAAACTATTCGCTACTTCCATCAGGCTGGCCACAAAAAAGAAGTCGACTTTTGCTATTACCTGCCACAAGTCAATGGAAAATACTTAAAACTTCATATCAGTCTTTTCATTTTGGTGCCTATCAAATGGCTAAAGCTCTCTTTATGGAAACAAGTTATTTAAAACCATAAAACAGATAACACGAATGTGAGGTATGTCAGAGAAACAATCCTTCAAATCACCATCTAGCTCCCCCATGTATACAGAAACAAGGTATAAATATCCAGCTGAAGATTGGCAAATGTATTTCACTCACCTCCCTAAAGTATATGGTAGACAATATTTGCTGGTATTTGTGGATACTTTTACTAATTCAGTTGAAGCATTCCCTTGTAGAACAGAAAAGGCCGAGGAGGTTGTAAAGGCTTTAGTACATGAGATTATCCCCAGGTATAGACTCCCTCAGAGTTTGCAAAGTGATAATGGGCCAGTGTTCAAGGCAGCTGTGACACAGGGAATATATAAAGCCCTAGGTATAAAATATCATCTACACTGCTCTAGGAGGCCCCAATCCTCTGAGAAGGTAGAAAAGATGAATGATAAAATCAAAGGACAGTTACTGAAAGCTAACTCAAGAAAATCATCTCCCTTGGGCTAAACTGCTTTCCATTGTTCTCCTTAGAATAAGAAACTTACCTCAGAAACTCGGTTGTAGCCCATTTGAATTTTTCTATGGAAGACCCTTTTTTAACTAACAATTTATTATTAGATCAAGAAACTACAGAATTAGTATAACATATTACTTCTTTAGCTAAATTTCAACAAAGCCTTAGAAACCTCCCAACTATATTTTCACATTCAACACTGAAGGAGCTTTTCTGTCGTGGAGATGTAGTCATGATCACAACTCTTCCCTCCAATTCACCTTCCCTAACCCCAACTTGGGAAGATACCTTTTCTCTTATCTTGTCGTCTTCTACAGCTGTAAAAGTTATGGGAATAGCTTCCTGGATACATCATTCACGAGTAAAATCCTGGAACCCACCACCTTCCACAGAAGCAGACCATGAAGAGAATCAACCACAGTCCACCTACACTTGTGAGCCTAAAGAAAATTTAAAGTTACTATTTATTTTTATTTTGAAACAGAGTCTCATTGCGTCATCGTTGGTAGAGTGCGGTGGCGTCACAGCTCACAGCAATCTCCAACTCTTGGTCTCAAGCAATTCTCTTGCCTCAAGCCTCCCAAGTAGCTGGGACCACAGGTGCCTGCCACAATGCCCGGCCATTTTTTGGTGGTATTTGTCATTCATTGTTTTAGCAGGCCCGGGCTGGCCTCGAGCCAGCCACCTTTGGTGTATGTGGCTGGTGCCCTACTCACTGAGCTACAGGCGCAGAGTGTAAAGTTACTATTTAGTAGACAGTAAGAAAAGCGTTAATATAGTTTTCTTTTCAACATCACTGATGTTCTTCTTCTAACCTGACACTATAATTAACCCCCTCCTGTCCCTGTTCTACCCTTGCCTTTTCATGTGCTAATCAGATTTGTGTCTTCCAGAAATATCAAGCCACACACAGTAAAGATGGTTCCAGTCCAAGACCTGATTCTACCGCAGACCCCCTGGATTGCTCTCCCTCCAGAGAAACCCTAACTGCCCCTTCCTATCATCCCCCAACTCAGGAAAAAGCAGGACTGGCTGCCTCAGCCTTGGCGGTATTAGTGCGGTAGCAGCAAGCAGAGGAACCAGCGGGTTGGTGGGTAGGCAGGGGGTATGGCCCGCAGGAGGATCCAGCAGCTGGAGGGGCCTGCTGGGGGGACACTAGCACCTTAGGTTTCCCTCCCCTTGCACTTGGGGCTCAACAGGGAACCCTGGTTTCCTAGGCCTGGTCAATTTCATGCAAATTGCCTAAGCCTGGGAATGAAAGGGACTGTACCCAGACACGCTGTCACAGAATCACTACTGCAACTACAGAGGACATCATGCGACTATATAAACCCAAGACAAAGTGTCCCAGGAAAGACAGAGTGCTTTTCTCTAACTGCCAGAAGCTTTGCTGTTTTTATGTTCTTTTCTGTAAATAAATCCTGTCTTACCACTGATCTGTGATCCATGGATTCATTCTTTGAATCACCTAGACCAAGAACCTACTAAAAACGAATTCCGGTATCACGGTGACTTCAAGGAGCCCACCCAATCATATCCGTGCACGAACCCAGCAATTGAGTCAGGATCCTCCTAGCGACCCTTCCCTTGTCACATCACAATGCGGGGAGACAAGGGGCTGTGGGCTCAGAGTTACACAGACAAGTTTCCGGATGAGGCAGCAGTCCACGTGCGGAGACTCAGCGAGACGCCCACTGTCCCAGCTGCCTGCCCAGCCTTACCCTGTGATCACAGGAGACCGAGGGCCGAGAGGCGCCACCGGTGAAACTGCGTATCAAGACCCCGGAGCTGAGGCTGCAGGCCCTGGACCCGCCAAAGCCGCTTCCATTGAGTTCAACCAACCCCTCCCCCGCTCGGGGAGCTCACCATTTCCCAGATGCCAAAGTATCCGGGCGTCCTCCCTATAAATCTCCCGGTACCTGCAGGTCATAGGTTGACAGAGCAGGTGGTAGAGACAAACGAACGCTCCCAGTGACGAGCAGCGAAGCCGACAGAGAAGCTCCGCACCCGCAAAAAGAAAGGCTGCAGCGCCAGATCTCGGAAACCGCCTCCTTCCTTCCGGTTGTGAACCTGATTGGACAGTCCTGATCTCCTTGCCCGTGATTGGATAAGGCTCTAGACCCCACCCCTTCTGGCTATAACTGACAGGAGAGGCGTGATCAGACCGGACTGAGACCAAATAACTGGGATTTTTCTGTCGGTAGCTTTATTTATTTATGTGTTTATTTTTGAGGCAGAGTCTCTCTTTACCGCCCTTGCTAGAGTGACATGGCATCCTAGCACAGAGCAACCTCAATCACTTGGGTTAAAGTGATTCCTTTTTTTTTTTTTAGAGACAGTCTCACTTTGTAGCCCTCTGTAGGGTGCGTGGCGTCACAGCTCACAGCAACCTCCAGCTCTTGGGCTAACGCAATTCTCTTGCCTCAGCCTCCAGAGTAGCTGGGACTACAGCCGCCCGCCACAACGCCCAGCTATTTTTCGAGACGGGGGTCTTGCTCTTGCTCAGGCTTATCTAGACCTTGTAGCTCTTTTTAGACAGGGATTTGCTTCTGCTTGGAGATCTAGCGTGCCTGAAAAACATTTATATTTAACCTTCAATATAAATTACATATTTTGTGAATTTTATATGTGTGTACATATACACATGCACACACACATAGAGTATCTTATTCACATAAAAATAACGTGACAAAGATTTTAACGTTTAAGGTTTTGTAATCCGATGGTGCCTGTGGCTCAACGGAGTAGGGCGCCAGTCCCATATGCCGGAGGTGGTGGGTTCAAACCCAGCCCTGGCCAAAAACTGCCAAAAAAAAAGATTTCGTAATCTTTCTGACCTCTGGTCTTTTGAACAGGCAGCCTGAGCTTTGAAAATGCAGGCCAAGCGCAGTGGCTCTCACCTGTAATCCCAACACTTGGGGAGGCCAAGGTGGGTGGATTGCTTGAGCTCATGAGTTCCAGACCAACCTTAGCAAAAAGCGAGACCCCGACACTACTATACATAGGAAAACTGAGGCAAGAGGATTGCTTGACCCCAAGTTGGAAGTTGCTGTGAGCTATGATGCCATGGATGGCACACTACCTAGGGTGACAGCTTGAGACTCTGCCTCAAAAAGAAAAAATTATGTTTTTATATTTGATCAACATAAAATTATGATTTTTTTTTTGGTATTGTACCTTTGAAACTCTTTCTATGTTTTAAGCGTGTAGCTCATCCACTTCAGACTAGCCATATTTCAGGTACTCAGTAGCTGGTACACAGGACCAGTGGCTGATTCATTCAAGTGTGCTCTGAAGGCCAGGGGTGGGAGAAATGATGCCCTAAGAGAGAGCAGAGGGCTGGAAGGAGGATGTGTCCAGCTGGTGGGTCTCCAGACCACGCTTTGCACGTGATGCCTGATGGGAGCCCATCCCTCTTCCAGAAATTACTCACTGAACCAAAAATAAGACTCTAAGATTATGGCTACATAACTCTGCAAATATACTACAAACCATGAAATGCCATATTTGATATACAATTAAAACATGTGATTCCTGTGACTGTGCAGATTAGATGTGAATTCTAGCCTTCTGAGAGGCTGATAATTGCAGGCAGGGCATCGAGGGATTAGTGGCCCACACATACAAACCAACATCAAGGCCTCCTGCCTCTAACAAGGGCACTGGTGGGCAAAACACCAGCTGCGTCTCCTCCCGTGGCCTGCACAAAGCAGGAGAGAGCTCAGAACTGGACTGAGGAACAAGTGCCAGAACTCAGGAGAACTCAGAACTCTCTCTCTCAGCAGAGAGCCCAGAACTGGACTTGGAAACCCATGAGCAGTAGCTTTTAAGGGCCTGTCTACACTCTTAAGCATTCCTTCAGCACCTGGAAATGGGATTTGTCACATCACTCAGGAGCAACCTGATGTTCTCAGGGGTGTGGAGAACATGATTTCGGTTCAGGAGCCCTTTCACTTTGTCTTATAGAAGACCTACAACTCTTAACTCACAGATCCTTAGAATAATGTAATGGTGTCATTTATAAAGAATGACATTTCTAGGCAGGGAGTGGTGGCTTACGCCTGTAATCCTAGCTCTCTGGGAATCTGAGACAGGTGGATTGATTGAGTTCACTAGTTCAAGACCAGCCTGAGCAAAATCTAGACCACATCTCTACTAAAAATAGAAAAATGAGGCAAGAGGATTGCTTGAGCCCGAGTTGGAAGTTGCTGTGAGCTATGACACCATAGCACTCTACTCAGGGCGACAGCTTGAGACTCAAGAGAAAAAAAAAAAAAGAATATCATTTCTCAGTAATACCTACAAAGAAAATCTTACAATTATATATATATAATATATATATATATATATTTTTTTTTTTTCCCAGACAGAGTCTCACTATGTTGTCCTAGGTAGAGTGCCATGGCATCACAGCTCACAGCAACCTCAAACTCTTAGGTTTAAGTGATTCTCTTGCCTCAGCCTCCCAAGTGGCTAGGACTACAGGTGCCTGCCCTGCAACCACTAAGATTTCTATGTAACACCATGGTGTATAGTTACATGTAGAGTGCTCTCTTCCCAATTCTAATGCTGCACTGTCCTCTACTCGTTCACCTGCAATCATCTCACCACATCTGAGGATGCTCCTCAAAATCTATCACGATAATGTGTACATTTACCTTTGTTTGTACATTTACCTGTATGCAACAGGGCTGATGTGGAGTATGTTAGCCAGGTCTAATTAAAATGTTTATATGCTTTCTGGCTCGGCACCTGGAGCTCAAGCAGCTAGGGTGCCAGCCACATACACCTGAGCTGGCAAGTTCAAATCCAGCCCAGGTCTGCCAAACAACAATGACAATTAGAACCAAAAAAAAAAAAAAAAAATAGCTGGGTGTTGTGGTGGGTGCCTGTAATCCCAGCTACTTGGGAAGGCTGAGGCAAGAGAATCACTTAAGCCCAAGAGTTTGAGATTGTTGTGAGCTGTGACGCCAAGGCACTCTACCGAGCTTGAGACTCTGTCTCTAAATAAATAAATAAATGAACAAACAAACAAATAAAATGTTTATATGCTTTCTTTAAATATTGTGATAGAAATCGTTTGCAATAGTAGAGATAATTCTGTAATACAGCCCATCACAAATAGTGCTAATCAAAAATCTTCAAAAAATGTTTATTATTTTCCCATCATTGTCAAGGACTAATTTCATCTATTTTGTGCCATTTTAAAGGACATGTAATAGACCGTGTTATTTAGTTTGTAGGCATTTTAATACCCATTCCTATTGAATCAAAAAAACAAATGTACACTCTGGGAGACCAAGACGGGCAGATTGCTTGGGCTCAGGAGATAGAGAACAGCTTGAGCAAGAGTGAGACCCTGTCCCTAAAAATTGACATGTGTTGTGGCAGGCACTCGTAGTCCCAGCAACTTAGGAGGCTGAGGCAAGAGAATCTCTTAAACCCAAAGAGTTTGAGGTCACTATGAGGTGTGACACCCTTGCACTCTACCGAGAGCGACATAATGAGACTCTCTCAAAAACAAAAACAAAAAGCAATGGGATTGGGCAGCAAGACCCAGCACAAAATCTACATTTTCCATGTTTATTGTGCTTTATATGTGATCTTCTGGACACTCTGTAGTTTGAAATGTTGCTAATGCAATGAAAAATGTATTTAACTTGAGAGTTTAAGGCCATTTACAGGCTTGAAATGCAACATCCAGACCACTTAATTGAAATAAGAGGACAGCAGCATCAGGCCTATTAGAATGACTTATTCAAGAGACCAAAGATAGGCTCGGTGCCCGTAGCTTAGTGGTTATGGCGCCGGCCACATGCACTGGAGCTGGTGGGTTCTAACCTGCCAGGCCTGCTAAACAACAATGACAAAAACAACAACAAAAATTAGCCAAGCATTGTGGCAACATAATGAGACTCTGTCTCAAAAAAAAAAAAGAAAAAGAGAGAGAGAGAGACCAATGGTAACAGTTGTTGCCAAGGATGTGGACAAAAGGCACCACCTGTATATTCTTGGTGGGAATCTAGTACCACCATTATTAAAATGTGTAGGTTGTTCAAAAAACTAAAAATCAAAGTACCTTATGATATTAATTCCACTTTGGGATAATATAAAAAATAGTATTAATAATGGCTTGGTACTTTCTGGACAGCCCTCACCCATCAAAAGGAATGTAAATCATTATGTTGAGGAGATATGCACATTTCCACAACAGTGCCCATCAGCAGATACTAGTAAGCTTTCAAAAGGAAGGAAATTCTGTCATTTGTGACAACATGGATGGAACTGAAATATATCAGAGTAAGTAAACAAGCCAGTCACAGAAAGACAGATAGTGCCTGATGTTACTGTTATGGACCCACCAGGTTCTTGCCCTTCGTGCACTAACAGTTAACCAATACTCCAAACAGCAGTTGTATCAGAGAAAGTTTAATAATTGATTGTCCACCAAAAGAGGAAGTGACAGGGAACCTCACATCTGCCTCCCCAAAGGGTCTTAGACTGAAGTTTTTGAGGGAATTTTTGTGGCTAAAGCACTGAGGTGCTGATGCATTGGGGGTGTGGGAGATTAAAACAGGAGCGAGCGTGCAAAAACATTCTTGCAGTCAGTTCCTCAGAGGGGGTCTTCACACTGGCTGGTTAATAATAATGCATTACATCATTCAAAAACAAAAAAATATAATTTTGATAGTCTCACTACAAAAAATGATTCACCATAAAAGTAATACATTAATTAGTTTCATTAAAATTTTCCATAATTTACATATATATCCCAAATATAATGTAATGACCTTGTACCACATAAATGTACCATATTATTATTTGTCAACAAAAAGACAAAGGCAAAGCACCTGAAGCTGTTTGCAGTTCTAGTAATATTGATTGCAAATCTTTAGCCACCACCTGGTGACCACCTCCCAATGGAAAAGTAACTACAGGGATGACAAGTGGCCACTTTGCCTCTAGAACCCAAATCAGGACTTAGCTCCTGGTTGTGCATGGGAATGTGTTCTTTCTTTCTTTCTTTCTTTTTTTTTTTTTTTTTTGTAGAGACAGAGTCTCACTTTACCGCCTTCAGTAGAGTGCCATGATGTCACAGGACTCAAAGCAACCTCTAGCTCTTGGGCTTCAGCGATTCTCCTGCCTCTGCCTCCCGAGCAGCTGGGACTACAGGCGCCCGCCACAACACCTGGCTATTTTTTGGTTGCAATTCAGCTGGGGCTGGGTTTGAACCCGCCACCCTCGGTATATGGGGCCAGCGCCCCACTCACTGAGCCACAGGCGCCACCCAGGAATGTGTTCTTTCAAAGAATTCTCACTGGTTATTGTCTGGCCCCAACAAAGATCTTGACTCCTCTTTGAAGCCCCTCACCCCCTACACTGGATCTGCTGGCCAGTCACTCTCCAGAAACTAAGCCTGAAACCTAAGGTTGAAGAAGAAACTCCCAGCTACAGAGGGTTCTGTAGCTCCACTGACATTACTGTTATTTGGATAAGTAGGATTTTTTTTGTTCAAGAAGACAGAGTTTACTTGTATTCAGTGGCAAACACACAAAGTTACACACACACCATTAGCAATAGTTTAATCTATGTGAACGCATTTTCTTCCAGGTATTATCAGTCCCATCCCCAATTCTATCTAGGTTGTATGATCTTCTCATTTCATGTAAAAAGTGGAAATTGAGTCTTCTTCATGTTTGTGACAAGAGTACACACCATCTTATTTTTTCTTTTTTTTGGTAGAGACAGAGTCTCACTTTATGGCCCTCGGTAGAGTGCTGTGGCCTCACACAGCTCACAGCAACCTGCAACTCCTGGGCTTAAGCGACTCTCCTGCCTCAGCCTCCCGAGCAGCCGGGACTACAGGCGCCCGCCACAACACCCGGCTATTTTCTTGTTGTTGTTGTAGTTGCCATTGTTGTTTAGCTGTCCTGGGCTGGGTTCGAACCCGCCATCCTCAGTGTATATGGCTGGCGCCCTCACCACTGTGCTACAGGTGCCGAGCCATTCTCCACAGTTGTTTCACAGGAGAGATACAGCAGAGTGGCCTGAACATGCTGAGCTAGTCCTAGTGTTTTCTGCACCTGTCGGCAGATCTTGGAGAGGGTATACCGGAACTCCTCCTCACATTCTTGCTTTTGCCACAGGTCTCATAGCACTTGTCATGTTGGTTGCAGCACTGTCAGGGAAGGGATACGAATGTTAGATGAACACCAAACAGTGGAGAGCCGCATCCATTCCGCGAGGAGGGTTTGTAACCATAACGGGAAAAGGTTTAGATCCGTCCCTGCACTTCTACAGGCAGAGCCCATCCTGCCCTCTTAGGAGGTCCAAGGCGCATTCAGGTAGGCGTCCAGACGGTCTTTAGGGCGGCCCTCCAGTCGGTACTCTGGGCCTGCTCCTGGCACCTGACCCTGGCGGCCAACAGGAGCAGCAGGAGGGTGAGCGCGGGCTGCGGGAGCAGGGCCATCCGCGCAGGGCTGGGCTCCTGGGGTCCCGGGAGCCGGGTGAGCCCCCAAGGAGCCCCCGGGACGCCCTACGCGGCAGGGCAGGCCCGGGCTCTGAGGCTGCCTCAGGCTCCGTGCCCACGCCTCCTTCCCGGCTGACCTGCGCACCCTATGTTGTGTATTTTGTTATACAAAAATGCATGTAGACATGTGTACATGTGATTGATGCCCCACACCACATGAGGAAACAGACAGCCACAGCCTGGCCACACCCTAAATATTCCTTTAATCTATTCCACTCATCTAAGCCCTTCAAAACTATGGACAGATCTGAAGACATGGGTTCCCTCCTCCTGAGCCCTCACACCTTCTCTACACTGTCTTATCTCCTGGGGGTGAAATTTGTCCCTTCCAAGCAGCAGGTGGGTGACAGCGTCTACTTGTCAACACTGCCTCCTTGCACGCACTGCTCTTTTTCTGGGTGCTGTGTCTTCCACAGTAGAGGAGAGATACCGGCTGAGAAGTGGGTGTTCTTTCACATTTGGAAGAAAACGAAGAGACCATTCATTTCTCTGAAGTCAGTAGCGTCAGAGCTCTCAAAACTGCACCTCAGTGTGGCAGCTGCTGGTCATGTGGGACTGCTGAAGACACAGACCTGGAGGATGGCTGGTCTGAGTGGAATGTGCTGGAAGCTTAAAGTTCACAGTGATTTTTAAGACTTAGTACCACAAAAAACTTTATTAATTATTATATTGATCACATATGTAAATATTATCTTTTTTCTTTTCTTCTTTTTTTGAGACAGAATCTCACTTTGTATGCTGTGGCATCATAGCTCTCGGCAACCTCAAACCCTTGGTTCAAGTGGGGTTTTTTTTTTTTGGAGACAAAGTTTCACTATGTAGCCCTCTATAGAGTGCTGTGGTGTCACAGCTCACAGTAACCTCCAACTCTTGGGCTTAAGCAATTCTCTTGCCTCAGCCTCCCAAGTAGCAGGGACTACAGGAGTCTGCCACAAAGCCTGGTTATTTTTAGAGATGAGGTCTCTGCTCTGGCCCAGGCTAGTCTGGAACCTGTGAGCTCAGGCAATCCACCCCCCTCGGCCTCCCACAGTGCTGGGATTACAGGCATGAGCCACCACACCGAGCCTAGATAAATCGATGAATTACATAAATTCATCCAAGTATTAGTCTCAGTCTTGTGCAGGGTGGAGGATTTGTGACAGAAGATAACTTTGTTCTGTATTCTGGTCATCTGGATATTGTAATTTAGTGATAAATTCTCTAAGACAGAATTTAGCAACTCATAGGTGTTTACTGAATGACTTTTTACCATGAAAGTAACAATTAAATGAACTATTGTCTGAAATTGACAGGTCCTTTTGCTTTCTCTGTTGAGATATAAAAGTGAAGTGCCTCACAGTTTCTTTCTTTCTTTTTGAGATAAAATCTCACTCTATTGCCCAGGCTAGAGTGCCATTGCATCATAGCTCACAGCAACCTCAAATTCTTGGACTCAAGAAATCCTCTTGCCTCGGCCTCCTGAGTGGCTGGAGCTATAGGCATGTGCCACGACACCTGACTAACTGTTGTATTTTTAGTAGAGATGGGGTGTCCCTCTTACTTTGGCTGGTCTGGAACTCCTGAGCTCAAGCAATCCGCCAGCCTTGGTCTAAGAGAGTGCTGGGATTATAGGCATGAGGCCCCGTGCCCAGCCTGCCTTAGGGTTTCTAGAATATTATTGTTATCAGATGAAAATGGTCCGGCCATCTTTCACTGTCAGCCAAAATATAGAGACAGGGATGGGTCCACTAAACTTTGTCAGAAGGCCAGCAATTTTGGAGAACAGTGAGAATAGTCTCTCTAAAACTGTTGTTTTTTCATTTTTAAAATTATAGTTTTATATATAATGGTTTATAGTAAAAACCACAATAATCTTTATTTTAAATAATAAATAGCACAACTCAGGAAGTGCTGAGGAAGCTCAGCACGACACAGCCTCGCACCTGCACCCCGTGTCCTCCGCCGCCCGTCCCCAGAGAACCATGGCAGCTGGCAGCACTGCTGCCAGTGAGGAGGAGCGCAGCCTCCGGGAATGTGAGCTCTATGTGCAGAAGCACAACATTCAGGCTCTCCTCGAGGATTCTATTGCACCGTCCGACCTGAGAGACCAATGGCATTCCTCAGGGAATACTTTAAGAGGTTGGAGAAGGAGGAGGCAAAACAGATTCAGAATCTGCAGAAGGCAGGCACTCGTACAGACTCAAGGGAAGATGAAATCTTTCCTCCTCCACACAACCCAATGGTTAAGGGTCAGAGACAACGAGGCGCTATCAGCGCTGAAGTCTACACAGAGGAAGATGCTGCTTCATATGTTAGAAAGGTTATACCAAAAGATTGTAAGACAATGGCCACTTTAGCCAAAGTCATCGAAAAGAATGTGCTGTTTTCACATCTCGATGATAGTGAGAGAAGTGATATTTTTGATGTCATGTTTCCAGTCTCTTCATTGCAGGAGAAACTGTTATTCGGCAAGGTGATGAAGGGGATAACTTCTATGTGATTGATCAAGGAGAAATGGATGTGTATGTCAACAATGAGTGGGCAACCCGTTTTGGGGAATGAGGGCGTTTTGGAGAATTTGCTTTGATTTACGGAACCTCTGAGCAGCCACTGTCAAAGCAAAGACCAATGTGAAATTGTGGGGTATTGACCGAGACAGCTATTGAAGAATCCTCATGGGAAACACACTGAGGAAGCAGAAGATGTATGAGGAATTCCTTAGGTAAAATGTCTATTTTAGAATCTTTGGATAAGTGGGAACGTCTTACAGTAGCTGATGCATTGGAACCAGTCCAATTTGATGATGGGCAGAAGATTGTGGTGCAGAGAGAACCAGGAAGAGTTCTTGATTATTTTAGAGGGGTCAGCTGCTGTGCTACAACGTCGTTCAGAAAATGAAGAGTTTGTTGAAGTGGGAAGATCAGGGCCTTCTGATTATTTTGGTGAAATCACACTAGCACTACTGATGAATCGTCCTCGAGCTGCCACGGTGGTTGCGCGTGGCCCAGTGAAGTGTGTCAAGCTGGACTGACCTAGATTTGAACGTGTTCTTGGCCCATGCTCAGATATCCTCAAACGAAACATCCATTAGTACAACAGTTTCGTGTCACTGTCTGTTTGAAATCTGCCTCCTGTGCCTCCCTTTTCTCCTCTCCCTGATCCATGCTTCACTCATGCAGACTGCTTTATTTTCCCTATTTGCAGCGCCAAGTGGCCACTGGCATCACAGCTTCTTGTCTGTTTATATTAAAAGTCGCTTTTTTTACACCATTTTTAATTTGGAGCATTAACTGAATGCTCATACACAGTTAAATAAATAGAAAGAGTTCTATGGAGACTTTGTTGTTACTGCTTCTCTTTGTGCAGTATTAGTATTCCACCTGGGCAGTGAGTGCCATGCTTTTTGGTGAGGGCAGATCCAGCACCAAGTGAATTACCATAAGTAATGACGCAACCGTGCGAGATTTTTTTTTTTAAGTGACATAATTTTCCAGTTATGAGCTTTTTTTTTTTTTTTTTTTGTAGAGACAGAGTTTCACTTTATCGCCCTCAATAGAGTGCCGTGGCATCATACAGCTCACAGCAACCTCCAACTCCTGGGCTTAGGCGATTCTCTTGCCTCAGCCTCCCGAGTAGCTGGGACTACAGGTGCCCACCACAATGCCCGGCTATTTTTTTGTTGCAGTTTGGCCGGGGCCGGGTTTGAACCCGCCACCCTTGGTATATGGGGCCGGCACCCTGCTCACTGAGCCACAGGCGCCGCCCCAGTTATGAGCTTTTTTAGACTGTGGCCATATATACTTTATTTCTTTATAAAATAAACAATTTCTCATGAAGCCTAAGGATTAGGAAAAATGGATGTAGAAAAAAAATCCTAGTTTAGTAGAAAGGTATGCGATTAAACTAGTTTTAGGGTTGAAAAATGTCCATTTTGCTAATTATCAGATGGATAGATCATTTTTTTCTTTTTACCAGAATTTTTGTTTGCCAAGCTAATTTGGCTGGTTTTATTCATATCTTAGTAATGTTTCCTCTCCAATTCTGGAATATTTTAGGTGTGGCCATCTATGCCTGCCATTTGAATTTGAAACCAAATCATAGGTTATATGGGTTATGGTTTAATTACATCTGCCCCAGCTCATAAGTTCTGATTACACCTTTACCCAGCTAGTGCCAAATACTGATCATAAGGTGCTGAATTGAGGATAAGAATTTGAGGTCTATATCCTTGGTTGTTAACTCAGAACTTTTGGTTAATATACAACCTTCAGTTGACTCCAGTATAATCTTCTATGTTTATTAAACTCTGATTCCAGGAAACTGGATTTGCTGAGAGTAGGTACAATGGGGGAAATGTCATAACAGAGAAATGAAGGTGATTTTGCTAAAGGGAGAAATGCCAGGTAGATAAAGTTCAGTGTTGGGAATTTTCCTGACTAAATTCATTGGAACGTGAGATTTGGGAAGAAATTTTTTGCTTTGGTTTAGCCTTTTTTTCCTCCTCATGTCAACTAGAATTTCTGGTGGGTTAGGAATGGGGTAGATGTATCTGTGCTGTTTCAGATTGGTCTGAGAGGCCATCCTGCTGAAACTCCTGCTTTCCTAGCTAGCATTTATTTCTCCAGAAAACTTTTTTAAAAGTAAACTTGTGTTTTGAGTCTTAACTGTTATTTCAGTATTTTCTAGCCTTATGTGTTACATTATTCCATTGAAAGCCAATGGTTTATTTTTTCTTACTGTTATTGTTTTAAACAAAATTTCACAGTTCTGTAATGTAGGCACTTTTATTTTTATTGTGATTTATATATAAGGTAGGGCTATATTTGGGAGTGACTTGCAAGCATTTTCCATCTGTGTGCAACTGGCTCTGATTATTGATTCCCTCTCTTACCCTTTCCCAAGTAATTTAAATTGGTCATGGTAGAATTTTTTTCATAGATTTGAAAAGCTTTTAGGGTGTTCCTATGTTTGGAGTATAAATCTGGGGAAAGACGTTTTATTTACATTTTAGTATGGGATAGAAAGCCACTTTGTTACAATATTTTAATTTCCAAAAAATTCTATGTTAAATGAGGGTTTTCTGATCTATACTTTGTGTTTAGCTATCTTTTTATTTTTAAAAATTAAAATAAAAATTATGTTCTGATAAGCTTAAAAAAAATAGCACAACTCAGTGACAATCTATTAAAGCATTTTCAATTTAAAAATTAACTTCTTACTGGGAGGCCGAAGCAAGTAAATTGCTTGAGCTCAGGAGTTCGAGACCAGCCTGAGTAACAGCAAGACTCTATAGCTACTAAAACTAGAAAAACTGAGGCAAGAAGGATCACTTGAGTCCAAGAGGTAGAGGTTGCTATAAGCTATGAGGACAACATTGCACTCTACCCAAGACAACAACTCCAGACTCGGTTTCAAAAGAAAAAGTTAATTTCTTTTCCTTTTTTTTTTTTTTGAGACAGAGTCTCGCTTTATCACCCTTAGGAGAGTGCCATGGCATCACACAGCTCACAGCAACCTCCAACTCCTGGGCTTAGGGGATTCTCTTGCCTCAGCCTCCGGAGGAGCTGGGACTACAGGTGCCCACCACAATGCCCAGCTATTTTTTTGTTGCAGTTTGGCAGGGGACGGGCTTGAACATGCCACCTTCGGTATATGGGGCCAGCGCCCTGCCCACTGAGTCACAGGTGCTGCCCCTAAAATGGTAAAATTTTAAAATATTTCATGTAATAGGAAGAACTTAAGAAATAAAGTATAGGTACATGCAATGTCCTTGATAAATATCACAAACATCAAGTTGTATAAAAGAAAGCAGAACCAAAGTATACATACTTGGCCAGGCGAGGTGGCTCTAACCTGTAATCCTAGCACTCAGGGAGGCCGAGTCAGGTGATTCCCTGAACTCACACGTTCAAGACCAACAAGAGCAAAAGTGAGACCCTGTCTCTACTAAGATAGAAAACACTGAGGCAAGAGGATCGCTTGAGCCCAGGAGTTGGAGGTTGCTGTGAGCTATGATGCAACAGCACTCAACCCAGGGGCAACAGCTTGAGACTCAGTCTCAAATAAAAAAAAAAAAAAAAAAAAACCAGGGTGGCACCTGTGGCTCAGTGAGTAGGGAGCCGGCCCTATATACCGAGGGCGGCAGATTTGAACCCTGCCCCGGCCACACTGTAACAAAAAATAGCCAGGCGTTGTGATGGGCACCTATGTCCCAACTACTCGGGAGGCTGAGGCAAAAGAATCGCCTAAGCCCAAGGAGTTGGACGTTGCTGTGAGTTGTGACGGGCTGAGTTGGGTGGATTCCCTAAGTTCACACGTTCAAGACCAACAAGAGCAAAAGCGAGACCCTGTCTCTACTAAAATAGAAAAAACTGAGGCAAAAGGATCGCTTGAGCCCGGGAGTTAGAGGGTGCTGTAAGCTATGACGCAACAGCATTCAACCCAGGGGCAACAGCTTGAGACTCCATCTCAAAAAAAAACAAAAACAAAGTATACATACTGTATAATTCAATTAATATAAAATTTAAAAAGCAAATCAACCTGAGTCTTGCATCCAGCAATGATAAAGCAATTTGTTGAACTAACCATTTCATGCATGACAATGATAAAATGTGGCTAAAATATTATATATGCATATATAGAAACATGTAATAGTAAACAAGACTGATATAGATGTAAAAAGTATGGGTGGCGCCTGTGGCTCAGTGAATAGCGCGCCAGCCCCATATACGGAGGGTGGCGGGTTCAAACCCAGCCCCGGCCGAACTGCAACCAAAAAATAGCCTGGCGTTGTGGCGGGCGCCTGTAGTCCCAGCTGCTCGGGAGGCTGAGGCAGGAGAATCGCGGAAGCCCAAGAGCTAGAGGTTGCTATGAGTCCTGTGACATCATGGCACTCTACCCAGGGCAGTAAAGTGAGACTCTGTCTCTACAAAAAAAAAAAAAAAAAGAAGAAGTACATGTGTATGAGAATATCAGCTGGCTTCTACCATAGAATAGGTAGGGATCAGACTTTTGAGTTCCCCCAAGTTAACTGCCTCCTAGAAAAATAACAGCATTATTATTTAAATGAATTCAACAAATACTCATATAGTTTCTTTTTTTTTTTTTTTTTGAGACAGAGTTTCACTATGTCGCCTTTGGTAGAGTGCCATGGCATCACAGCTCACAGCAACCTCCAACTCTTTGGCTAAAGCAATTCTCTTGCCTCAGCCTCCCAAGTAACTTGGACTATAGGCACCCGCCACAATGCCTGGCTATTTTTTAGTTGTAGTTGTAGTTGTTTGGCAGGCCTGGGCTGAATTGGAACTCACCAGCCCCTGTGTATGTGGCTGGCGCCAAAAGCACTGAGTTACGGGTGACAAGCCATTCATATAGTTTCTATTAAACAATTTTAAAATTTATAATGTGTGAAGAAACAAAAACGTAATTCTACACAAGATAAAAATCAGGTAGTAGAAGGTGTTCTTAAGATGTCTAAAATGTTGCGATTAGCAGACATTAATTTGAAACCAGCTATTATAAATATGTTTACAGAAGTAAATTGGTAAAATACGCTCATAATAAATGTATAGATACATAACAGCAGAGAAATGAGAACTATAAAAGGACCCAAACATAAAGATAATATAAAAATTACTTTTGAACTTGTCAGCAAAGTATAAATAGAAAAAAGAATTATATGCAGGTTCGTTAAAATTACCTAACATGGGGCGGCGCCTGTGGCTCAAAGGAGTAGGGTGCCAACCCCATATGCCAGAAGTGGCAGGTTCAAACCCAGCCCTAGCCAAAACTGCAAAAAAAATAAATAATAAATAAGACTAATTAAAAAAAAATTATCTAACATGAAGGAAAGAGTAGAAAAAGTCTGAAGAAAAATGAACAGAACCAGGCGGCACCCGTTGCTCAGTGGTTATGGCACTGGCCACATACACCCAGGCTGGCAGGTTCAAACCCGGCTCCAGCCTACTAAACAACAATGACAACTGCAACAAAAAAAATAGCCGGGCATTGTGGCAAGCACTGTAGTCGCAGCTACTTGGGAGGCTGAGGCAAGGGAAGCACTTAAGCCCAAGCGTTGGAGGTTGCTGTGAGCTGTGACATCAAAGCACTCTACTGAGGGCAACATAGTGACACTCTGTCTCAAGAAGAAAACAAAGAAAACAAAACAAAATCAGCAACTGATAGTTGAAAATTTGGAGAATATCTAAAGTTCTAAATCTAAAAAAGTTACCAAATCCCTAAAGAAAAATACAAATAACATAAAACCTAAGTAAATAATAGTGAAACTTTTTTTTTTTTTTTTTTTTGTCGAAACAGAGTTTCACTTTATGGCCCTCGGTAGAGTGTCATGGCATCACACAGCTCACAGCAACCTCCAACTCCTGGGCTTAAGCGATTCTCTTGCCTCAGCCTCCCGAGTAGCTGGGACTACAGGTGCCGGCCACAACGCCCGAATAGTGAAACTTTTAAAAGTCAAAGATAGTCAATCTTGAATGCAGCTGTTTAGAAAACACATCACTTGCAGGGAGAAATAATGTGATTGATGGATGATATGTCATCAAAAACAACAGACACGTAACAATTAAATTACTTTTTTTATTTTTTGTAGAGACAGAGTCTCACTTTATCTCCCTGGGTAGAGTGCCGGGGCATCACAGCTCATAGCAACCTCCAACTCCTGGGCTTTGGTGATTCTCTTGCCTCAGCCTCAAGAGCAGCTGGGACTACAGGCACCCGCCACAATGCCCACTTTTTTTTTTTACTGTTGTTGTTAGTTTGGCCAGGGCTTGGTTTGAACTCACCACCCTTGGTATATGGGGCTGGCACCCTACCCATTGAGCCACAGGCGCCACCCTTTTTTTTTTTTTTTTTTTGAGACAGAGTCTTTCTCTGTTGCCCAGGCTAGAGTGCTGTGGCATCAACTTGGCTCACAACCACCTTCAACTTGGAGTTGAAAGGATCCTCCTGCCTCAGCCTGCCAAGAAGCTGACACAAGAGTTGCCTACCACAATACCCAGGTAATTGTTTCTATTTTTAGTAGTGATAGGGTCTTGCTCTTGCTCAGGCTGCTTTCAAACTCCTGAGCTCAAGGGATTGTCCTGCCTCAGCCTCCCAGAGTGTTAGGATTAAAGGTGTGAGCCACCACACTCAGCCTGAAAGTATGTTTTTTAAGTGTGGAAAGAAAAATCTATCCGAATCAGTCTAAACCCACCCGCAACTGTAAGTTCAGTAGCAGTGAGACTGCAAACCTGAAAGCCCTTACCTGTGAACTGTTTTGGTGTCTTTGGACTTGGCACTCAGTTGAACTGCCTTGGGGAGAGCCTGAGTGGGAGTGCGGAGAACTTTGGCCATTGTCTAGGGCCCCAGTCTGAGCTGCTGAGCCAGACGGAGCTAATAGTGTTTGGTGGTGGGCCACAGGGAGCCATTGTGAGTGATCTGCCCCAGCAAGCTCCGCCCTCAGGGTCACAGAGCTAGAATTGGGTGGGAGCCGGTAACCTAGCAACTGAGTAGCCTAAGGGTGGGGTCTGAGCCACCTTGCAACCCTAACCCTCAGGGGCAGAGTGAGACCAGTTTTGGCACACTGGGTAAGTGGATAGCCACTTCAGCAGTGATTCCAGTGACAAGCACTTTCCTGGGAAAGCTTCTGCTCAGCAAGTTTACAAGTTCAAAGTGCCTTTTAAGTGGGCTGAAGAGAGATTTAGGGTGTCTACCTGCTGGGGTTTGAGAAATCAGCAGCCTCCAGTTGTATCAGAACTGTAATTAACATCTCATACGCCAGAAGACCATGTGTTGCCCAGACAATATTCAACAACATATACATACTGCTTTGTTTTTGGTTGTGTTTTGTTGTTTTTTGTTGTTGTTGTTGTTTTGTTTATTTTGATATTGTTGATGTCGTTTTGTTTTTTAATTTCAACGTTTTCCGTACAGATCTTTTTTCTTTCTCAATTTTTCTAGTTTAATTATAATTTCCCATTGCTGCTTTTTTCAATAACTAGAACTTCATTTTTGCTAGTGTTTCTACTGATATTATTTGGTTTTCCACCCAATTTTCTCCCATAAAGTTTTCTGTCTGCTTTTTTTTGGTTTGATTTATAGCATTTTTGTCTTTCCTCTCTATTTGGTGGAGGTGGGGTACTGTTTCTGATCAGGTTAGCAAAGAGCTGCAGCCCTCAAGGGAACCACCCAACTGGGCACCCCCAGAAGGTGGGGTTTTTTTAAGGTTGTGTCAAAGTACCCTACTGTACACCTATACTGCTCTAGCTCCCTCTTTCTGTGCCTCTCTTCTTTTTGTTAATATTCCTTTTACCCACCCCCTCTCCGTTCTCTATTTTTTTTTTCACTCAGTCCTCCTTTCTTTCATCCCTTTCTTGCTCTTCAACCTTCTCCCCCGTCTGTTCCTGTACCAAAAGAACTCATTGAACCCTCAGTCCACAAGCACGAGATTTTAAAGAGCAAAAGGAAGTGAAAGGAAAATTAGGGCAAGGAAACAGATAGAAGAAATCACTCATGAGGAAGAATCAGCAGAAAACTCCAGGCAACATGAAGAACCAGTCCAGAACAACCCTGCCAAGGGACCATGAGGTAGCTACTGCAGAGGATTCCAACTATAAAGAAATGTTAGGAATGACAGAAAGGGAATTTAGAATACATATGATGAAAATAATGAAAGAAATGATGGAAACAATGAAGAAACTGCTAATAAAATGGAAAATAACCAAAAGGAAATCCAAAAACAGAATCAAATAAGAGATGAACGATATGAAGAATATAAACAGGATATAGCAGAGCTGAAGGAACTGAAACAGTCAATTAGGGAACTTAAAGATACAATGGAAAGTATCAGCAACAGGTTAGACCATGCAGAAGAAAGAATTTCAGAGGTAGAAGACAAAGTTCTTGAGATAACTCAGATAGTAAAAGAGGCAGAAAAGAAGAGAGAGAAAGCAGAACGTTCACTGTCAGAATTATGGGACTTTATGAAGCGTTCCAACATACGAGTTATAGGAATCCCAGAAGAGTAAGAAGAATGCCCCAGAGGAATGGAAGCCATACTAGAGAATATTATAAAAGAAAATTTCCCAAATATCACCAAAGATTCTGACACACTGCTTTCAGAGGGATATCGGACCCCAGGTCACCTCAACTCTAACCGAGCTTCTCCAAGACACATTGTGATGAACCTGTCCAAAGTCAAGACAAAAGAAAAGATTCTGCAAGCTGCCAGGAGTAAGCGCCAGTTGACCTACAGGGGCAAATCCATCAGAGTGACCACAGACTTCTCTAATGAAACTTTCCAAGCAAGAAGACAATGGTCATCTACCTTTAATCTACTTAAACAGAACAATTTCCAGCCCAGAATTCTGTATGCTGCTAAGCTAAGCTTCAAAATTGACGGAGAAATCAAATCATTTACGGATATACAAACATTGAGGAAATTTGCCACAACAAGACCAGCTCTACAGGAAATACTTCAACCGGTTCTGCACACTGACCACCACAATGGATCAGCAGCAAAGTAAGAACTCAGAAATTAAAGGACAGTACCTAACCTCCACACTGATGCAAAAGATAAAACTAAGCAATGGACTCTCACAAAATAAGATGAATAGAATACTACCACGCTGATCAATTATCTCAATAAATGTTAATGGCTTGAATTCCCCACTGAAGAGACATAGATCGGCTGACTGGATTAAAAAACACAAGCCATCAATTTGCTGTCTGTAAGAAACACACCTGGCTTCAAAAGACAAATTAAAGCTCCGAGTCAAGGGTTGGAGGACAATTTTTCAGGCAAATGGCATTCAGAAGAAAAGAGGAGTTGCAATCTTATTTTCAGATTCCTGTGGATTTAAAGCAACTAAAGTCAAAAAGGACAAAGATGGTCACTTCATATTGGTCAAGGGAAAAATACAAGAAGACATTTCAATTCTAAATATCTATGCACCCAATTTGAATGCTCCCAGATTCTTGAAACAGACCTTACTCAGTCTGAGCAATATGATATCTGATAATACCATAATAACAGGGGACCTTAACACTCCTCTTACAGAGCTGGACAGATCCTCTAAACAGAAATTAAACAAAGATATAAGAGATTTCAATGAGACCCTGGAACAACTGTGCTTGACAGACGCATTTAGAACACTCCACCCCAAAGATAAAGAATATACATTCTTCTCATCACCCCATGGAACATTCTCCAAAATTGATCATATCCTGGAACACAAAACAAATATCAACAGAATCAAAAGAATTGAAATTTTACCTTGTATCTTCTCAGACTATAAGGCACTAAAGGTGGAACTCAACTCTAACAAAAACGCTCGACCCCACACAAAGGCTTGTAAATTAAACAATCTTCTGTTGAGTAACAAATGGGTGAAGGAAGAAATGAAACAGGAAATCATTAACTTCCTTGAGCATAACAACAATGAAGACACAAGCTAAAAAAAACCTATGGGATACTGCAAAAGCAGTTTTGAGAGGAAAGTTCATCGCTTTAGATGCCTACATTCGAAAAACAGAAAGAGAGCACATCAACAATCTCACAAGCGATCTTATGGACTTGGAAAAAGAAGAACAATCTAAGCCTAAACTCAGTAGAAAAAAAGAAATCTCCAAAATCAAATCAGAGATCAATGAAATTGATAACAAAAGAATCATTGAGAAAATTAATGAAACAAGGAGTTGTTTTTTTGAAAAAATAAATAAAATAGATAAACCATTGGCCAGACTAACGAGGAATAGAAAAGTAAAATCTCTAGTAATGATAAAGGGGAACAATGATAACAACTGATCCCACAGAGATACAAGAGATCATCTCTAAATACTACCAGAAACTCTATGCCCAGAAATTTGACAATGTGAAGGAAATGGATCAATATTTGGAATCACACCCTCTCCCTAGACTTACCAAGGAAGAAATAGAGCTCCTGAACAGACCAATTTCAAGCACTGAGATCAAAGAAACAATAAAAAATCTTCCAACCAAAAAATGCCCTGGTCCAGATGGCTTCACACCAGAATTCTATCAAACCTTCCAGGAAGAGCTTATTCCTGTACTGCAGAAATTATTCCAAAAAATTGAGGAAGAAGGAATCCTCCCTAACACATTCTATGAAGCAAACATTATCCTGATACCAAAACCAGGAAAAGACCCAAACAAAAAGGACAATTTCAGACCAATCTCACTCATGAATATAGATGCAAAGATTCTCAACAAAATCCTAGCCAATAGATTACAGCTTATCATCAAAAAAGTCATTCATCATCATCAAGTAGGCTTCATCCCAGGGATGCAAAGCTGGTTTAACATACGCAAGTCCTTAAACGTTATCCACCATATTAGCAGAGGCAAAAATAAAGATCATATATCCTCTCAATAGATGCAGAAAAAGCATTTGATAAAATCCAGCATCCTTTTCTAATTAGAACACTGAAGAGTATAGGCATAGGTGGCACATTTCTAAAACTGATTGAAGCTATCTATGACAAACCCACAGCCAATATTTTACTGAATGGAGTAAAACTGAAAGCTTTTCCTCTTAGAACTGGAACCAGACAAGGTTGTCCACTGTCATCTTTACTATTCAACATAGTGCTGGAAGTTCTAGCCAATACAATTAGGCAAGACAAGGAAATAAAGGAAATCCAAATGGGAGCAGAGGAGGTCAAACTCTCCCTCTTTGCTGACGACATGATCTTATACTTAGAGAACCCCAAAAACTCAACCACAAGACTCCTAGAAGTCATTAAAAAATACAGTAATGTTTCAGGATATAAAGTCAATGTCAAGTCAGTAGCCTTTGTATACACCAATAACAGTCAAGATGAGAAGCTAATTAAGGACACAACTCCCTTCACCATGGTTTCAAAGAAAATGAAATACCTAGGAATATACCTAACGAAGGAGGTGAAGGATCTCTATAAAGAAAATTATGAAATGCTCAGAAAGGAAATAGCAGAGGATATTAACAAATGGAAGAACATACCATGCTCATGGATGGGAAGAATCAACATTGTTAAAATGTCTATACTTCCCAAAGCAATCTACCTATTCAATGCCATTCCTATCAAAATACCAACATCGTCCTTTCAAGATTTGGAGAAAATGATTCTGCGTTTTGTATGGAACTGGAAAAAAACCCATATAGCTAAGGCAGTTCTTAGTAATAAAAATAAAGCTGGGGGCATTAGTATACCAGATTTTAGTCTGTAATACAAAGCCATAGTGGTCAAGACAGCATGGTACTGGCACAAAAACAGAGACATAGACCCTTGGAATCAAATTGAAAACCAAGAAATGAAACTAACATCTTACAACCACCTAATCTTTGATAAACCAAACAAGAACATACCTTGGGGGAAAGACTCCCTATTCAATAAATGGTGTTGGGAGAACCGGATGTCTACATGTAAAAGACTGAAACTGGACCCACACCTTTCCCACTTACAAAAATTGATTCAAAATGGATAAAGGACTTAAATTTAAGGCATGAAACAATAAAAATCCTCAAAGAAAGCATAGGAAAAACATTGGAAGATATTGGCCTGGGGAAAGACTTCATGAAGAAGACTGCCATGGCAATTGCAACAACAACAAAAATAAACAAATGGGACTTCATTCAACTGAAAAACTTCTGTACAGCTAAGGAGACAATAACCAAAGCAAAGAGACAACCTACACAATGGGAAAGGATATTTGCATATTTTCAATCAGACAAAAGCTTGATAACTAGGATCTATAGAGAACTCAAATTAATCTACATAAAAAAGCCAACAATCCCATATATCAATGGGCAAGAGACATGAATAGAACCTTCTCTAAAGATGACAGACGAATGGCCAACAAACATATGAAAAAATGTTCATCATCTCTATATATTAGAGAAATGCAAACCAAACCCACCCTGAGATATCATCTAACCCCAGTGAGAATGGCCCACATCACAAAATCTCCAAACTTAAGATGATGGCATGGATGTGGAGAGAAGGGAACACTTTTACACTGCTGGTGGGACTGCAAACTAGTACAACCTTTCTGGAAGGAAATATGGAGAAACCTCAAAGCACTCAAGCTAGACCTCCCATTTGATCCTGCAATCCCATTACTGGGCATCTACCCAGAAGGAAAGAAATCCTTTTATCATAAGGAAACTTGTACTAGACTGTTTTTTGCAGCTCAATTTACAATCGCCAAAATGTGGAAACAGCCTAAATGCCCAGCAACCCAGGAATGGATTAACAAGCTGTGGTATATGTACATCACGGAATACTATTCAGCTATTAAAGAAAATGGAGACTTTACATCCTTCGTATTAACCTGGATGGAAGTGGAAGACATTATTCTTAGTAAAGCATCTCAAGAATGGAGAAGCATGAATCCTATGTACTCAATTTTGATATGAGGACAATTAATGACAATTAAAGTTATGGGGTGGAGGAAAAGCAGAAAGAGGGATGGAGGGAGGGGGGTGGGGCCTTGGTGTGTGTCACACTTTATGGGGGCAATAAATGATTGCAAGAGGGACTTTGCCTAACAATTGCAATCAGTGTAACCTGGCTTATTGTACCCTCAATGAATCCCCAACAATAAAAAAAAGAAGAAAAATAAATAAATAAATTAATTAATTAAAAAAAAAAGAAAGAAAAAAAGAAAAATCTACTATCCACTTAGGCATCTATCTACAGAAGAACTATCTTTTAAAAATAAAGCAGAGGTTGGGCGAGGTGGCTCACGCCTATAATCCTAGCTCTCAGGGAGGTCGAGGCAGGTAGATTGCTGGACGTCATGACCAGCCTGAGCAAGCAAGACCCTGTCTCTACTAAAAATAGAAAAACAAAGCAAGAGGATCGCTTGCGTCTGAGTTGGAGGTTGCTGTGAGCTATCACGCCACTCTACCCAGGACAACAGCTTGAGACTCTGTCTCAAAATAAATAAATAAACAAACAAACAAATAGCAGAATCCATAATCAGATACCCCTTATATATGAGAACAAAGAAATGTAAGTAAAAACCAGATTCTTTTAGAAAAAGCAATTAAAAATATGGAAAATGGAGCAATATCTTGTAATTGCTGAGAATATCTCAATCTAGTATCTCAGGTATAGTGATAAATAAAAACATGTTCATCATTAAAAGAGCACGTGCCAAAGACTGAAAATTCACACTAATATATTTTCATTAAAACAATAAAGAATGAAAAGAAGAGGGCTACCCTGTCCCCTCCACCCCGTGTCACCACCGGGAGGTGCTGCTGTGGTTGCTGCTGCTGGTTAGAGTAGCAGCGTTCGCCTGAGAAGTACATGGTAGATTATAAGCAGACCACAGTCCAAGCTGTTGAGATGTGAGCGAGCTGTCCAGAGTGACACATTGCCCCAGGGTGCCCTTGTAAAAAGACAGGATTTGCACATCTCTCTCAGGGCTCAGAAACTTGCTGGCACATTAGAGCATTATTTTTGTTAAACCTTCTTAAGAATCCAGAGAAACTGCTAAGTGACCCCTGAAAAGATGATCTCATCTTAAGGCTTGCGCATTTAGAACAATGAATCAGAACAATGTCCTATGTTTTTGTAAATGATTCTTTGCAGACTCATGTGCCCTTGCTACAAGCCTGTATTGATGGAGACTTTAACTATTCCAAGTGGCTTTTGGAAAGTGGCTTTGACCCAAATATTCGTGACAACAGGGGCAGAACAGGCCTACTCCTGGCAGCAGCTTGCGGGAATGTAGAAATCTGCCAGTTATTGCATAAATTTGGTGCTGATCTTTTGGCCACAGATTATCAAGGAAACACAGCTCTTCACCTTTGTGGCCATGTGGATACCATTTAATTCTCAGTTTCCAATGGACTAAAAATTGACATTTGCAATCATCAAGGTGCTACTCCCTTAGTTCTAGCAAAACGCAGGGGAGGTGAATAAAGATGTTATCCGATTACTGGAATCTTTGGAAGAACAGGAGGTAAAAGGATTTAACAGAGGAACCCACTTGAAACTGGAGACCATGCAGACAGCTGAGAGTGAAAGTGCCATGGAAAGCCACTCTCTCCTCAATCCCAGCCTACAGTAAGGCAAAGGAGTCCCTTCCACCTTTTTTTTTTTTTTTTTTGAGACAGAGCCTCAAGCTGTCACCCTGGGTAGAGTGCTATGGCATCACAGCTCACAGCAACCTCCAACTCCTGGGCTCAAGCAATTCTCCTGCCTCCGCCTCCCAAGTAGCTGGGACTATAGGCGCCCGCCACAAAGTCCAGCTATTTTTTGGTTGCAGCCTTCATTGGTGTTTGGCGGGCCTGGGCTGGATTCGAACCCGCCAGCTCAGGTGTATGTGGCTGGCGCCTTAGCCACTTGAGCCACAGACGCCAAGCCCCCTTCCAGCTTTTGAACCACATGGCAGGAGTTTGTAGAGGATCTGGGCTTCTGGAAGGTCTTGCTCTTGATCTTTGTCATCACTTTGCTGTCTCTTGGTATTGCCTACTATGTGAGTGGGGTGCTGCCCTTCGTGAAAAACCAGCCTGAATTGGTGCATTAAAGGGGCTTATGGGAGATGAGGCAAATGCCCTTTCCTGGCTTTGTATTTGTTCTCAGCTTCCCAAAATTCTACTTAGTGCAAGACAGTGAGGGCTGTACATTTTTCTTTTTGCATTTTTACTTAACATAATCCTTTTACATAATGACATGTTCATTTGAACTAACTACACACTACAGTATATAATCAAGTAAACTGCATCCTAACACTACCTCTGACACAACCTGACTTAGGAAAATCTATACCTAACCTTGTTTGATAAAAGAAACGGAAATGAGTAGAAAATGGGGGATAAAGGAAGGGTCTAGGAAGTCCTTGCTCTCAAAACCTTACTTTAATATAGGACCAACTGAAGCATTAAAAAAAATGTATTTCATACATGATTAATTTTTGTGTTTTATTTTTATTTTTGCAAGAACCCCTCTTTTTTTTAAAATTTGCTTTCTCTAGGGATAGGAGAAAAGTTTAAAACTTGAAGTACATTTTTTCACATCTTATATAGCAAATTAGTATTGTTAGAATCTGTTTGGTTTATTTTAATATTTTTTCTTTTTTTTATTGTTAAATCATAGCTGTGTACATTAGCGTAATCGCCTGTACCCATTCTAAGATGCACCATAGATGTGGCCCCACCCATTACCCTCCCTCCACCAAAACTTTCCCCCTCCCTTCCCCTTCCTTGGACCTTTCCCCATAGTCTTGTGCTATAGTTGGGTTATAGCCTTCATGTGAAAGCTATAATTTAGCTTCACAGTAGGGGTGAGTACATTGGATACATTTTCTTCCATTCCTGAGATACTTTGCTAAGAAGAATATGTTCCAGCTCCATCCATGTAAACATGAAAGAGGTAAAGTCTCCATCTTTCTTTCAGGTTGCACAGTATTCCATGCTATACATGTACCACAATTTGCTAGTCCATTCGTGGGTCGATGCGCACTTAGGCTTCTTCCATGACTTAGCAATTATGAATTGGGCTGCAATAAACATTCTGGTACAGATGTCTTTGTTATATTGTGACTTTTGGTCTTCTGGGTATAAACCTAGTAAAGGAATTATAGGATCAAATGGCAGGTCTATTTTTAGGTCTCTAAGTATTCTCCAAACATCCTTCCAGAAGGAACGTATTAGTGGGCATTTCCACCAGCAGTGTAGAAGTGTGCCCTTTCCTCCACATCCACGCCAACATTTCTGGTTTTGGGATTTAGTTATGTGGGCTACTCTTACCGGCGTTAGGTGATGTCTCAAAGTAGTTTTGATTTGCATTTCTCTGATGATTAAGGATGATGAGCTTTTTTTCATGTGTTTCTAGATTGTGCGTCGGTCTTCTTCAGAGAAGTTTCTCTTCAAGTCCCTTGCCCACCCTGAGATGGGGTCACGTGTTCTTTTCTTGTTAATACATTTGAGTTCTCTGTGGATTCTGATTATTAGACCTTTATCGGAGGTATAACCTGCAAATATTTTCTCCCATTCTGAGGGCTCTCTGCTTGCTTTACTCACTATGTTCTTGGCTGTGCAGAAGCTTTTTAGTTTGATCAGGTCCCAGTAGTGTATTTTTGATACTGCTTCAATTGCCTGGGGAGTCCTCCTCATAAAATATTCACCCAGGCCGATTCCTTCAAGAGTTTTCCCGGCACTTTCTTCAAGTATTTTTATAGTTTCATGTCTTAAATTTAAGTCTTTTATCCAGTGAGAGTCTATCTTAGTTAATGGTGAAAGGTGTGTGTCCAGTTTCAATCTTCTACAGGTTGCCAGCCAGTTTACCCAGCACCATTTGTTAAATAGGGAATCTTTTCCTCACTGAATGTTTTTAATTGGCTTGTCAAAGATCAAATAACGGTAAGTAGCTGGATCCAACTCTTGGTTCTCTATTCTGTTCCAGACATCCACTTCTCCGCTTTTGTGCCAGTAACATGCTGTTTTGATCACTATGGATTTATAGTACAGTCTCAGGTCTGGTAGCGTGATTCCTCCTGCTTTGTTTTTATTGCTCAGTAATGTTTTGGCTATTCGAGGTTTTTTCTGATTCCATATAAAATGAAGTATTATTTTTTCAAGATCTTTAAAGTAGGACAATGGAGCTTTAATAGGAATTGCATTAAAATTATATATTGCTTTGGGCAGTATGAACATTTTAAGAATGTTGATTCTTCCCAGCCATGAGCATGGTATGTTTTTCCATCTGTTAATATCTTTGGCTATTTCTTTTCTTAGAGTTTCATAGTTCTCTTTGTAGAGATCTCTCACGTCCTTTGTTAGGTATACTCCCAAATATTTCATCTTCTTTGGCACTACCGTGAAAGGAATAGAGTCCTTGACTGTTTGTTCGGGTTGGTTATTGGTGGTATATATAAAGGCTACAGATTTATGGGTGTTGATTTTGTAGCCTGAGACATTGCTATATTCCTTGATCACTTCTAAAAGTTTTGTAGTAGAATCCCTAGTGTTTTCCAGATATACGATCATATCATCTGCGAAGAGTGAAAGTTTGATCTCTTCTGACCCTATCTGGATACCCTTAATCCCCTTTTCTTCCCTAATTGCAATGGCTAAAACTTCCATTACAATGTTAAAGAGCAATGGAGACAATGGGCAACCTTGCCTGGTTTCTGATCTAAGTGGAAATGATTTCAATTTAACTCCATTCAATACGATATTGGCTGTGGGTTTGCTGTAGATGGCCTCTATTAGTTTAAGAAATGTCCCTTCTTTACCAATTTTCTTAAGTGCTCTGATCATGAAGGGATGCTGGATATTATCAAAAGCTTTTTCTGCATCAATTGAAAGAATCATATGGTATTAAGTTTGTTTATGTGTTGAATTACATTTATAGATTTACGTATATTGAACCAGGCTTGAGACCCTGGGATAAATCCCACTTGGTCATGGTGTATAATTTTTTTGATGTGTTGTTGGATTCTGTTTATTAGGATCTTATTGAGTATTTTAGTATCTATATTCGTTAGTGATACTGGTCTATAATTTTCTTTTCTTGTTGGGTCTTTCCCTGGTTTGGGGATCAAAGTGATGTTTGCTTCGTAGAATGTGCTGGGTAATATTCCTTCTTTTTCTATATTTTGGAAGAGGTTTAGTAGCATAGGTACTAGTTCTTCTTTAAATGTTTTGTAGAATTCTAATGTAAAGCCATCTGGTCCTGGGCTTTTCTTTTTAGGGAGATTTTGTATAGTTGATGCTATTTCAGAACTTGATATAGGCCTGTTCAACATTTCCACTTTGTTCTGGCTAAGTCTTGGTAGGTGGCATGCTTCCAGGTATTCGTAGATTTCTTTCAGATTTTCATATTTGTGAGAGTACAGTTTCTTGTAGTATTCATTAAGGATTTTTTGAATTTCTGAGGGGTCTGTTGTTATTTCATCATTACCATTTCTGATTGATGAAATTAGACATTTTACTCTTTTTGTCCTGGTTAGGTTGGGCAAAGGTTCGTCTATTTTATTGATCTTTTCAAAAAACCAGCTTTTGGATTTATTGATCTGTTCTATAATTCTTTTGTTTTCAATTTCATTTAATTCTGCTCTGATTTTGGTTATTTCTTTTCTGCTGCTGCGTTTGGGGTTGAAGTACTCTTCTTTCTCCAATTGCTTGAGATGTTCCATTAAGTTGTTGACTTCCTCTCTTTCCGTTTTCTTGAGGAAGGCTTGCAGTGTTATAAATTTCTCTCTTAGGACTGCCTTTGCAGTATCCCAGAGCTTTTGGTAATTCGTGTCTTGATTGTTGTTTTGTTCCAAAAATATGGTGATTTCCTTCTTCATCTCATCTATAACCCATGTATCCTTCAGCAAAAGGTTGTTTAGCTTCCATGTTTTTGTATGGGTATGCAGGTTCCTGTTGTTATTTAGTTCAACTTTTATTCCATGATGGTCTGAGAAGATGCAAGGAATAATTTCTATTTTTTTAAATTTGCTGAGGTTAGATTTGTGGCCTAGGATGTGGTCAATTTTGGAGTATGTTCCGTGAGCTGATGAGAAGAATGTGTATTCAGTTTTTTGGGGATGAAATGTTCTGTAGATGTCTGTTAATGGTTGAGTTTAAATCTAAAATTTCTTTGCTTAGCTTCTTTTTGGAGGCTCTATCCAGGATTGCTAAAGGGGTGTTAAAATCTCCATCTACTATGGAAGTGGAGGGAATCGAGTTGCTCATGTCTGTTAGAGTTTCTCTTATAAATTGAGGTGCATTGTGGTTGGGTGCATAAATATTAATAATTGAGATCTCATCATATTGAGTATTACCTTTAACAAATATGAAGTGTCCATCCTTATCCTTAATTATTTTGGTTGGTTTAAAGCCTATTGGTCTGCGAACAGGATTGTAATGCCTGCTTTTTTCTGCTTTCCATTTGCCTGGAATATAGATGACCATCCCTTCACCTTGAGTCTATATCTGTCTTTTAATGTAAGATGCGATTCTTGGATGCAGCAGATATCTGGCCTGAGTTTTTGTATTATATTATGTCTTAGTTTGCTTGAGTTGCTGGAAGAAAATGCCATAAAGTGGGTACCTTTATGGCATAAATCCTTTGCTGTCTCTTTACATGGGAAGGAAGGAAAGGTCCTTCTGGGCCCTCTTTTATGTAGATACTAATCCAAATAATGAATGTTTTTCCTCCATGACCTAATAACATGTCATGGCTAATACAATTATCTTGGAGGCTAGGATTTCAACTTATGTATTTTATGGAAACACAATCAGAGTACAGCACATTATTAACAGAATACAAGTCAAAATTTATCTTACCATCTCAGTAGATGCAGAAAAAGTATTTTATATTTATTCATGATAAAATAAAACACTAAAAACTAGGAATAGAACTTCCTTAGTTTGGTAAAAAGTTTTCTATAAAAACCTATGTCAAATTATGGTGAAATAATGAAAGATTTCCTTTTGAGACTGGAAATGAAAGAAGCTTACTATCAGTACTTCTTTTCATCATCATACTAAAGATGGGGCCAGGCACCGTGGCTCACGTCTGTAATCCCTGCACTCTGGGAGTTCAAGACCATCCTGAGCAAGAGTGAGAACCCCATCTCTACTACAAAATAGAAAAAACCGGATGGTTCTAGCTCAGCGGTTCCTTTGCCTGTACAGTGAATTTTTTTTTTTTTTGAGACAGAGTCTCACCATGTCACCCTGGGTAGAGTGTCATGGCATCACAGCTCACAGCAACCTCAAACTCAAGCAATTCTCTTGCCTCAGCCTCCCAAGTAGCTGGGACTACAGGTGCCCACTGCAATGCCTGGCCATTATTTTATTTTATTTTTTTTTGCTGTAGTTGTTTAGCTGGCCCAGGTTGGGCTTGAACCCACCATTCTTGGTGTATGTGGCTGGCACCACAACCACTGTGCTATAGGTGCCGAGCCTGTACAGTACAACTTTGATTCACTAAAGGCGCAGGTTCTGCCGGTTTGAGCCCCGTGGGTGCTCCCCAGCCCTTTAAAAATAAATTAAAAAAAAGATAGAAGGGCGGCGCCTGTGGCTTAACGGAGTAGGGTGCCAGCCCCATACGCTGGAGGTGACAGGTTCAAACCTAGCCCCAGCCAAAAACTGCAAAAAATAAATAAATAAATAAATAAAATAGAAAAAACTGCCTGGAAGATGGTGCATACCTGTAGTCTCTCTCTCTTGGGAGGCTGAGGCAAGAGGTTTACTTGAGCCTAAGAGTTTGAGGCTACTGTAAGCTCTAATATAAGGACGCTCTACCCAGGACAACAAAGTGAGACTCTAAGCAAACAAACAAAAGGAAACAAAAGACCACTCCACCTTTTTATCAAGCCAGCTGCTTTATAATGGGGAAAAGCTTTACGGTAAGACCATGAACTGGTGAGGATGGGCCCTCTGCCACACTTTCTTAGCTCCGCTTAGTTTTTTCATGAGCAGCAAGGCTGTTTGAAATAGCATTATTGTATATTCACAGTACAAATTAGTCCACAGTTCAAATGAGTCCACAGATGGCAGTTTTGGCAGAAGCATTGAATACCAATTCATATCCAGAGGGATTGTCTGTTACTGTACAAAGAATACACTGCCCGTTCTTTGATGGAAAGTTTCCAATGGAACCACCTGCCCCAAGGTAGCTGGCTAATCACCCCAGGGAATGGTCACATATTAGGAAGTCTGTATTCATTTTTGCTGTTGGCAGAGTGAGCAATCAATCAGCTGTGGCCATCACCAGGCTGGGCTCAGTGAGAGGAAATTCACGTTGCTGTGCACATGCGTGACCCCATTGTTGTTACCATGGCCACTTTGTTCATGAGTCCACTGGGCAGTGACAGAAAAGGCTGTGGTAAGAGGCTGACTGGTATCCACAGCACAGGTTGTGTTGTTTACTTGATTATTAAAATCTCTTCCACTGAGATTACTCTATGGTGAGTAATTTGGCCATTTCTTCTTTCATGTGGAGGGAACAACCGGTTGCACTTTTGGAAGCTCTGCCCACCAGGAATATTGAATTTGGCCACTGTCCTTCAGGGTGATCCAGAGAGGAGCCATAGAGCTGTTGCCCTGGGTAGAGTGCTATGGCATCACAGCTCACAGCAACCTCCAACTCCTGGGCTCAAGCGATTCTCCTGCCTCTGCCTCCCAAGTAGCTGGGACTACAGGTGCCTGCCACAGCGCCTGGCTATTTTTTTTTTTTTTTTGGTTGCAGCTTTTGGCCCAAGCTGGGTTTGAACCCGCCGCCTCTGGCATATGGGGCCGGCACCCTATCCATTGAGCCACAGGCGCTGCCCAGTGCCCGGCTACTTTTTGGTTGCAGCCATCATTGTTGTTTGGCGGGCTCAGGCTGGATTGAAACCCGCCAGCTCAGGGCTGGTGCCTTAGCCGCTTGAGCCACAGGAGCCAAGCTAAGCTATTCGCTTTTTTTTTTTTTTTTTTTGTAGAGACAGAGTCTCACTTTATGGCCCTCGGTAGAGTGCCGTGGCCTCACACAGCTCACAGACAGCAACCTCCAACTCCTGGGCTTAAGCGATTCTCTTGCCTCAGCCTCCTGAGTAGCTGGGACTACAGGCGCCCGCCACAATGCCCGGCTATTTTTTGGTTGCAGTTTGGCCAGGGCCAGGTTTGAACCTGTCACCCTCGGTATATGGGGCCAGCGCCTTACCGACTGAGCCACAGGCGCCGCCTTTTTTTTTTTTTAATAGAGACAGAGTCTCACTTTATCGCCCTCGGTAGAGTGCTGTGGCGTCACACAGCTCACAGCAACCTCCAACTCCTGGGCTTAGGCGATTCTTTTGCTTCAGCCTCCCAAGTAGCTGGGACCACAGGCGCCCACCACAATGCCCGGCTATTTTTTGGTTGCAGTTTGGCAGGGGCTGGGTTTGAACCCTCCACCCTTGGTATATGGGGCAGGTGCCTTACTGACTGAGCCACAGGCGCCGCCCAGCTATTCACTTCTGAGTGGTAACTGGATACCACACAGAATCATATCTAAAGAAGTCCAAAGTCTTTTCTTTCTCAACTAATCACATGAGAACATAAAGAGTGGGAGGAAGAGGACAATGTAGCAAGAATGAGGACTATGGGCATCCGGGCCTCTTCTTTATGTAACTTACTTATGTCTTTCAGGCCTTTTCTTTTTTTTCTTTTTCGTGCCTCAAACTCTTGTGCTTAAGCAATTCTCTCGCCTCAGCCTCCCAAGTAGCTAGGACTACAGGTGCCCGCCACAACTCCTGGCTATTTTGTTGTTGTTGTTGTCGTTGTTGTTGTTGTTGTCATTGTTGTTTAGCAGGCCCTGACCGGGTTTGAACCCCCCAGCCCCGGTGCATGCGGCCAACGCTCTTACCTCTGAGCTACAGGCACTGAGCCAGGCCTCTTCTTTATGTAACTTATGCCTTTAGGAAGTGTTTTTGTCTGATAAAGTGTATGTTACTTTAACAATGGAGTGTTATTAGGCACATGTAACTTTACAGCTTTGTGAGTTAGGTAGCACCTAGTTTATAAAGGACAGGTCCAGTCACACGGTAACTTAGTGGCATATAGTTAGGCTTTCAGTCTCTTCTAAGGATAATAGAAGCCCAAGATCTGTTTCTCAAGAGGGATTTAGTTATTATTCCCCCTCCTCCAGAGGTCTTCCAGAAGCCCTAAGTAGGGCTGCCCTGACACCCTGTCTGCCACTGACAACTTCGAACACCACTGGGTCTCCTGAATTATATGGCCCAAGTGACAAAGCAGCTAGCATGGCAGTCTGGGCTCATTGCAGAGCCTTGCCTTGTTCTTCGGCCCACTCAAAACTAGCAGCCTTTGGGGCAGTGCCCATAGCTTAGCGGCTAGGGTGCCAGCCACATACACCCAGGCTGGCAGATTCGAACTGACCCAGGCCTGCTAAATGACAATGACAATGACAACTGCAACAAAAAAATAGCCAGGTGTTGTGGTGGGCACCTGTAGTCCCAGCTACTTGGCAGGCTGAGGCAAGAGAATCGCTTAAGCCCAAGAGTTTGAGGTTGCTGTGAGCTGTGATGCCACCACACTCTACTGAGGTTGACATAATGAGACTCTGTCTCAAAAAAAAAAAAAAAGGCTCGGCGCCTGTAGCTCAAATGGCTAAGGCACCAGCCACATACACTAGAGCTGGCAGGTTCAAATCCAGCCTGGGCCTGCCAAACAACAATGATGACAACTACAACCAAAAAAAAAAAAAAATAGCCAGGTGTAGTGGCAGGTGCCTGTAGTCCCAGCTACTTGGGAGGCTGAGGCAAGAAAATCACTTAAGCCCAGGAGTTGGAGGTTGCTGTGCACAGCACTCTACCCGGCGACAGCTTGAGGCTCTGTCTCAAAACAAAACAAACAAAAACTAGCAGCCTTTTGGGTCACTTGGAAAATGGGCCAGAGTTATACATCTAAATGAGAAATATGTTGACTCCCAAATCCAAAGAACTCCACTTGGCGGTGCCTCTTTATTACACATGAAAGAAGACATGTAACAAGTTACTCTTCATCTTGGAAGGGACATCTTGACATATTCCACACCCTTAGGTCCCCAGAAATTATTGAGAAAGAGGGTACATGAATTTTTGTTGGGAGTTACTGCTCTATTTCTAATATATGAGTATTTTACTAATAAGTCTAGAGCAGGTGCTGATTTTTCTCACTAGGGCCAATCAGTATAATGTCATCAACGTAACAGACTTCTATGACATCTTATGGAAAGAAAAGGTAATCAAGATCCCTGTGAAGTAAGTCGTGCTTTGGGCCTAGAGTTGATGTATTCTTGGGGTAAGACAGTGAGGGCATATGGCTGGCCTTGCCAGCTGAAAGAAAACTACTTCTGGTGGGCCTGATGAGCAGGTATGGAGAAAAAGCATTTACCAGATTAATAGCTGAATGCCAGATACCAGGGCTCTGTTAATTTACTTAACCAATGAAACCACACCTGCTAAAGCAGCTGCAGGTGGAGTTACCACCTGGTTAAGTTTATTCTGATCCACTGTCATTTTCCAATATCCATCATTCACCACATGGTCCAAGTAGATCAATTGAATCTACTGACTCTGTGCTCTCCAGAGCCTTGATGGTGACATTCACTTCTTTTTTTTTCTTTTTTTTTTTTTGAGACATTCACTTCTTAAATGCCCTCAAGAATATATAACTTTTTTGTTTCACTACATTCCTGTGTAACAGCAGTTCTAGTGGTGTCTGCATCACTTTTTCCCTAATAACAGTCCTTAATCCACAGGTGTCAGGGAACCAAATAAGAAAGGCAGAGTAAAAGGAAAGCAGGAAAGAACAAAGGAAGGAATAAAGGAAGGAAGGAAAGTAGGAATAGATGTGGGGACAGGTCTTTCTCACAGAGTAATTTTAAATTATAAATGGAGATGTGCAATGGAGAATAAGAGAATTCTCACTACATTCTCACAGTAGGAATAAGTATAGTTAAGATTCACTGATGGATGAGAAAATTCTGTATGTGACTTAAAGGAGAAGCACTATCGTTGGATAGCATCATAATATTTCCAATTATGGGGGTTACAATATGTAGATGTAAAATTTATAACAGTAGCACAAGAGATAGGAGGAAATGGAACAGTTTGGTAGCAAAGATTTCTTTTTTGTGAGATAGTCTCACTCTGTCACCCTGGGTAGATTGCCCTAGCATCATCATAATTCAAAGCAACCTTAAACTCTTGGGCTCAAGCTATCCCCTTGCTTCAGCCTCCCCACTAGCTGGGACTTAGGTGCCTGCTATGATGCCCTACTAGTTTTTGTTGTTGTTCTTGTGCTTCTATTTTTAGCAGAGACAGGGTCTCACTCTTGCTCAGGCTGGTCTCAACTCTTGATCTCAAGCCATCCATCCATCTTAGCCTCCCAGAGTGCTAGGATTACAAGCATAAGCCACCATGCTTGGCCTGTAGCAAAGATTTTATATTTTAAAGTTACTAAAATAGTACAGTGTTAACCCTAAATAAATTGTGGTAAAAGGGGCAGTGCCTGTGGCTCAGTGAGTAGGGCGCCGGCCCCATATACTGAGGGTGGTGGTTTCAAACCCGACCCCGGCCAAACTGCAACAAAAAAATAACCGGGTGTTGTGGCAGAGGCCTGTAGTCCCAGCTACTCAGGAGGCTGAGGCAAAGAATCGCCTAAGCCCTGAAGTTAGAAGTTTCTGTGAGCTGTGTGATGCCACGGCACTCTACCGAGGGCGATAAAGTGAGACTCTAGAAAAAAAAAAAAAGAAAGAAAGAAATATATAAATTGTGGTCGGGCGGTGCCTGTGGCTCAGCGGGTAGGGCACCGGTCCCATATGCCGGAGGTGGCGGGTTCAAACCCAGCCCCGGCCAAAAAAAAAATAAAATTGTGGTAAAAGTATGTTGTATTCTGTGAAGCAACCACTAAAAAATAGGATGACTATGAAATCTTGATAAAAATTAAGTTGAATAAAAAATGTATCATTTCAAGAAAGTTTATAGATCCTTTGTTATAATAGCCCTCAAACAAAAAGTAACCCAAATGTCCACCAATAGAAAAATAAGTCAGCAAATTGCACCAGGAGAATGTTTCTTCCTAGCAGATCTCCTTTTTTTGAATTAGCAATAATCGCGCCTCGGATAAACCTCATTGGCTACAATACTGCCAATGCACAAAGCTGAAATCTCCTTTTTTTGTCTCTTGCCTTCGTAGTGAGAGATATTCTAGGCACTGTAATTTGCTTTCGTCTGTTTAAAATTATAGACTACAATACAAAAAGAAAAAACATATATATGTTTTTATGTGTGTGTTTTTCATATTCTATTATGAGAAATAAGCAATATGAAGGGTGTCATATTTTATTTTATTTTATTTTATTTATTTTATTTTATTTTATTTTATTTTATTTTTATTTTTATTTTGAGACAGAGCCTCAAGATGTCACCCTGGGTAGAGTACCGTGGCATCACAGCTCGCAGCAACCTCCAACTCCTGAGCTCAAGCAATTCTCCTGCCTCCTCCTCCCAAGTAGCTGGGACTACAGGCACCGGCCACAATGCCTAGCTATTTTCTGGTTGCAGCCGTCATTGCTGTTTGGTGGGCCTGGGCTGGATTCGAATTCACCAGCTCAGGTGTATGTGGCTGGCGCCTTAGCCACTTGAGTCACAGGCACCGAGCAGGGTGTCATATTTTAAATCACACATAAACTTTATGGACACCCTTTGTCTGGGGGCTTTGATTTCCTAAACTCAGACTTTAGCTGTTTCTCCAGTTTATTACAAGGTGCTTCAGAATCATTTTTAAGGTGCTTCAGAAGCATTTTTCTGGAAGGGATTATTCCCAGTGTTGAAGAGTACTAGAAGGATGAGAATCTCAAAGGAATCCTGCTTCTATTACAGAAGAATCACTCTCCAGAACCTCACAGGCCCAGGAGAACTGCATGAGTACTGTGCTCTGTGGAGGAGCATGGAGTCAGGCAGAGTTGATTCTCAGTCTGAGCCCAGCTGCTAAGTAACTGTGAGACTTTGGACAAGTTCCTTGACTTGGAACAGTTATTTAAACCTCATTAACAAGAAAAGGTCTGATAATACTGATGGCAAAAATGACAGCAATTCTCTATCTCTGCACCAATAGAAAAATAAGTCAGCAAATTGCACCAGGAGAATGTTTCTTCCTAGCAGATCACAGCTGCTCTCATTGCAAAGTCTGTTTTTCAAAACTTGGATCTGTTGGCCTTATTAGATCAGGCCAATAAAATCTGTGAATATGACAGTATGCTAGTTTCAGGCCTAGACACAAAAGGTCTTCAATTCTTCTGCTTTGTCTTTTAGGGCTCTGCCATCCCCGTGAGGCAATGTTAAGTCGTTGGGGGATGAGACACCATGGAAAGGAGAACCAAAGTGCATAGTCAACATCCAGTTCACTGCACGAACCATAGCTTCCTAGTCAGCCAGGAGCTGATCATATATGCCTGAAGGGGATTCAAGCCCATGCTGGGCCTGCTGAACAACAATCACAACTGAAACTAAAAAATAGCCAGGCATTGTGGTAGGCACCTGTAGTCCCAGCTACTTGGGAGGGTGAGGCAAGAGAATTGCTTAAGCCCAAGGGCAGGAAGTTGCTGTGAGCTGTGACACCACAGTACTCTACCGAGGGTGAAAAAGAGAGACTCTTGTCTCAAATAAAAAAATAAAAATAACCTTAGCTCATGGCCCTCTGCTGCCTGGCCTGGTTTCTTATGTTTTCTTTCTCCTAGGACCAAATTTCTTCTTCTCATTCTAATGAAAATATATTAGTGTGAATTTTCAGTCTTTGGCATGTGCTCTTTAATGATGAACATGTTTTTATTTATCACTGTGTCTGAGATACTAGATTAAGAGGTATTTCTTCTCAGCAATTCCAAGATATTGGAAATTATTTGGCAAAGTAAAACAAAAGGCTAAATACTATTATTTTTCCTACATAAAAATTAAATATACTTATAAATATTGCATGATTTCAGTGTAAAATGCCAATAAAAATAGGTAAATAAAATACATCAAATGTGGCCAGGAACAGAGGCTCTCACCTGTAATTCTGGGAGTGGAACACTCTGGGAGGCAGATGCAGGAGGATTGCTTGAGCTCTGGAGTTTCAGACCAAAGAATGGAGGAGACCCTGTTTCTACTAAAAATAGAAAAACTGCCTTGGCTCCCATAGCATAGTGGTTATGGTGCCAGCAGTATACACTGAGGCTGGCGGGTTCGAACTCAGCCTAGATCAGTTAAACAACAATGACAACTGCAAGAGAAAAAATAGCTGGGCATTTTGGTGGTTCTATTGTCTCAGCTCCTTTGGAGGCTGAGGCAAGAGAATAACTTAAGCCCAAGAGTTTGAGGTTGCTGTGAGCTGTGATGCCACAGCACTCTAGCCAGGGTGACAGAGTGAGACTATATTTCAAAAAAAAAAAAATACAGCAAATGTCACACAAATGGCAATACCTAATTATATTTAATATCCTACAATAAAATAAGATACATCAAAATTAATTACATGTAAGAAAGTTTAAAATTAGGTAAATAATATTAACCAGAAAATGTTTTTTTCTTTTTGTTAGCAACCAGTATTAAAAGTATAGAAGGAATACATAATATAAAAAAGTATTTACTATACCTTGTCTGAGATTTTTATACAAAGAAAATGAAAAGTAAATGACAATAACATTATTTCACCTTTTTTTTGGTTTGTTTTTTTGAGACAGTTTCACTATGTGGACCTCAGTAGAGTGCATGGCTTCATAGCTGACAGCAGCCTCAAACTCTTGGGCTAAAGCTTGTCTGTTGCCTCAGACTCCCAAGTAGCTGGGACCACAGGCACCCAGCACAATGTCCGGCTATTTTTTGGCTGTACTTGTCATTGCATTGTGGAAGGCCCAGGCTGGGTTTGAAGCTGCCAGCTCCGGTGTATGTGGCTGGCGCCTTTACAAGTGCCAAGCCAGGATGTGCTGATTTTCATTACAAAAATTATTTGAAAATTGGAGACTTCCAACTTGAGTCTTCTCCTTTGCTAGAAGCTCTGGTGCTTTTTTACTCTTTCTGTATTAATTTCTGTCTAATAAAATCCTATCTTGCCACTGATCCGTGGTCTGTGGGCCATTCTTGGAATCCCTGAGACAAAGGACCTACTGAAGGAAGAAATCCAGTAACATATTTTGGGGCCACCTTCCAGGATTGAAGATCTGGGATGGGGAACACATTCTCTCACCAAGAGAACACCCGCTGTGCTGCTTTCTGAAGCATGGTGATCCATTTGATCCCCTGACGCTGAAAAAGGAAAGCATGGTTTTCTTCTGCACCCAGGCTGTAATAATCAACCCAGCAAAGGACCCCTAAAGGCCCCTAACTGTCTCAGCCTAAGTCCCCGCACGTCTCAACCATCCCCCCGCTGGCAAAATCCTGGAACAGGTTTCAGAATAGAATAAGGAAGTTCCCTGTGTTCCCCAAAATTCCTAGCCACAGGTAAAACAATGGTGAAAGCTTACTCAAGCTGAGTTTCCCAAGCTACTAAGCTAAATTTGTCCGCATGCTAACTACCATGCTATAGCCCCCCTGAGCCAACTACCACACTATAACCCCACCCTGAGCTAACTGCCATGTTCTGCTTTTGTGCTCGCTTGCCTGCTTGCTAACATAGCACAAAAATGGTATAAAAATCACCTGCTCCTCATTTCAGGGCCGCTAGCCCTTTTGGGCAGCAGCCCCCCTGTGCAGGTATAATAAATCATCTGATTTGTACCTGAAGTAGAATCCGAGTTTTTCTTACAGGTGGCAATGGGTACAACAAGGCCTGGCCTCACTATCAACTTGCCAAGGATCAACAATGATCACCAGAGGGTACTCTACATTATGATACCATTTTTCAATTAGATTTTTTTTTTTTTTTTTTTTTGTAGAGACAGAGTCTTACTTTACCACCCTAGGTAGAATGCCTAGGTATCACAGCTCACAGCAACCTCCAGATCCTGGGCTTAGGCAATTCTGTTGCCTCAGCTTCCCAAGTAGCTGGGCCTACAGGCGCCTGCCACAACACCTGGCTATTTTCTTGTTGCAGTTTTGCCAGACCGGGTTTGAACCTACCACCCTTGGTGTGGGGCTGGTGCCCTACCCACTGAGCCACAGGTGCCTCCCAGTTAGATCTTTTTTGTAAACAAGAAGAGAAGTGGTCTGAAGTGCCCTATGTGAAGGCTTTCTTTTTTCTCAGAGACAACCCCCAACTAGGTACAATATATCAGATAGATCCATCTCTCCTGGCTATAGTAACTTCCCCAAATGGCCAGAGATTCCAGAAAGAGATGTCATCACTGCCCAGTTCAAACACATCTACTTCTACACCTGCTCCGTCCTCCACACCTTTAGAAAACCTCAAGAATGAGTCTGTTCCAAGAGTTTCTTCTGGTCCTGTTGGGACACCCAGAAAGCAACTATATCCTGATTTGTGACCTGTGGTTGAGACTGTGGGTGGTGAAAGGGGAAATGTGTGAGTATTCACTTCATTTTCTCTAAGAGATTTAAAACAAATTAATTTAAGAAAATTTTCTGATGACCCAGATAGGTACACATGTGTTCTCTAAAGGTTAGGACAAAGGTTTGTCCTGTCTTAGAAAGATGTAATGCTACTACCGAATAAACTTGAACTTTGGATGAGAAAAGTGAAGTCTTGAATGAGACTAGAAAGTGGGGTGAATTGTGGTTTATGTCCAATAGTGACAGTAGTATGTTCCCCGAGGACAGGAACAGATACCCCATGTGAAGACAGTTCCCTTTAAGGATCCTGAATGGACCCTAAGAAACAAGGTGACTGGTGGCATAAATATTTTCTAACATGTATCATGGAAGGTTGACATTGATCCAAAAAAAGGCCTATGAATTATTCAAAGTTGTCTACCATTTACCAGGAACAAAATGAAAGTCTCTCAGCCTTTCTTGAATGGCTTAAGGAAGTGGTGAGCAAACACATCCAATTTATTGCCTGACTCCTTAGAGGGCCACATTATTTATTTTATTATTATTATTATTTTTGAGACAGAGTTTCACCTTGTCACCCTTGGTAGAGTGCTGTGGCATCAGCTCACAGCAACCTCCAACTCCTGGGCTTAGGTGATTCTCTTGCCTCAGCCTCCCAGAGTAGCTGGGACTACAGGTACCTGCCACAACACCCAGCTACTTTTTGTTGCAGCTTGGCCAGGGACAGGTTGGAACCTGCCACCCTTGATATATGGTGCCAGTGCCACTACCCACTGATCCACAGGTGCTGCCCAAGGAGGCCAGATTATTTTAAAAGAAATATACAGGGGGACTGGGCATCTGTTGCTCAGTGGTTAGGGTGCTGGCCACGTGCACTGAGGCTGGTGGGTTTGAACTCAGCTCGGGATTGGTTTAAAAAAAAAAAATAGCCAGGCACTGTAGCAGGCAACTGGAGTCCCACTACTAGAGAGGCTGGGGCAAAAGAATCACTTAAGCCCAAGAGTTTGAGGTTGCTGTGAGCTGTGATGCTACACCACTCTACTGAGGGTGACGTAGTGAAACTGTCTCAAAAAATAAATAAATAAATAATAATAATAAAAAGAACTATATAGGAGGTGTTTTGAAAGCTGGTTACCAAATTCTCCTCTCAGCATTTAAACTGCAATTTGTGCCACTGGCTGTTCTCTCCTGCTTTTCTAATCATGACTGAAAGTCCTGCTAACTAAAGCAGGAATAACCATTTATATGAATATAGGACAAGTACTTCTACTGTGCCTTCCCTTATTAGAGACAAAAATTAACCCAAAGTATGGGCTACTGAGGGGCAGATGGGAATGGAAAAATAAGCTCAATTGATCCAAATTACCTCAGAGATTTAGACACAGCCCTCACTTGTTTGGACAAGACTTAGCCCAACACTTGAGTCATTTCTCACATCCCACAGTGACTCTTGTTCAGTATGTAAATGACATTCTTTTGGGAGCACCAGATGCAGAGGAATGCCACAAAGCTACCCAAGCTCTATTAAACTTTCTAGCAGATTGTGGGTACAAGGTTTCCAAGGCTAAAACCCAATTATATGTGCCTGAAGTATACTGTTTGGGCCTCCAACTTACAGATGGTAAGAGAGCCTTGAGCAAAGAAAGAATAGAACCCAAACCTCGAACTCTCCAGGCTTCTTAGGGATTACAGGCTTTTGCAGACTCTGTATTCCTGGGTGTAATGAAATACCAGGACCACTCTATTCTTTAATTAAAAATACTCAAAGAGTGCCTGGTCACTCTAGAATGGGAACTGAAGGCAGGTAAAACAGCTGAAAAATGCTCTTTTACAGGCCCTGCTTTAAGTCTTCCTACCAGACAATAATTTAATCTCTATGCTACAGATTATCCTAGCAGTCTTTTCTTTTCTTCTTTCTTTCTTTTTTTGGACACAGAGTCTCAAGCTGTCACCCTGGGCATCACAACTCACAGCAATTTAAAACTCCTGGGCTTAAGCAAATCTCTTGCCTCAGTCTCCCAAATAGTTGGGACTATAGACACCCGCCACAATGCTTAGCTATTTTTCGGTTGCAATTGTCATTGTTGCTTAGCAGGCCCAGGTCAGATTCAAACCCGCCACCCTAGGTGTATATGGCCAGCGCCCTGCCAACTGAGCTATGGGAGCCTCCTATCCTGGGAGTCTTGACCCAACACTGGGGTCCAGTTGTACAACCTGTAGCTTATCTTAGTAAAGAAATTAACACCATGTCTAAAGTATAACCACACTAATTACAGGTGGTAGCAGCCATTGCCCTCTTAACCCCAGAGGCAATTAAGCCAACTTTGGGAAAAGACTTAATTGTTTTATACTTTTCTTTTTTTTTTTTTTTTTTGGTTTTTGGCCAGGGCTGGGTTTGAACCCGCCACCTCCGGCATATGGGACCGGCACCCTACTCCTTGAGCCACAGGCGCCGCCCAATTGTTTTATACTTTTCATAAACTTTCTGGGCATTTAAATTCAAAAGGCAAACGTTAGTCAGATGATGTGCTAATGAGATTCATGTCTTCCATACATGAGATCATCAGGTCATAAAGAGTGAAAAGGGGTCCAGCCCAAGACCTGATTTAGTTGCAGACCCTTAGATCACCCTTCATCTGGAAAAACCCTAAACCTCCCCTTCTATTGATACAGGGATCCTACATTCAAGCCTGAACAATGGACCCCAGTTTCCTAGGCCTGGGCAATTTTGTGAAGAGCGTACCCTAACATTTTGCCCCAAGCTAGAGAGATCAACCTGTATTTCCAGTGGCACCCACTTATCAGTGGGTAAGGCGCAGGCCACATACACTGGAGGATGGTGAGTTTGAACCCTCCTGAGCCAGCTAAAAAAACAACAATGACAACTGCAACAAAAAAATAGCTGGTTGTTGTGGTGGGTGCTTGTAGTCTCAGCTACTTGGTTGGCTGAGGCAAGAGAATCACTTAAGCCTAAGAATTTGAGTTGCTGTGAGCTGTGATGCCAAGACACTCTACCCAGGGTGGTAGCCTGAGACTCTGTCTCAAAAAAAAAAAAGAATATATATATATATAATATACATATATTTCTAGCTGATTGTGGTTACAAGGTTTCCATATATATATGTGTGTGTTTCCCTCTCATTCTGCGTTGTCTCTGAGCTTGATTCTGGGACTGAGTGAAAATTCTGTCCTCATTCTCTGTCATCTGGTTGGGGGGAGGGTGCTGTTTTGCTGGAAACCTGTCAGGTGGCCAATCTTGAAAGAGTGGGAGTCCAAGACACATGAAATTCTCAGCAGTACATTGTGTGTACCAAACATGTCAAGCTCTGAGGAGTGATCTTTTTGGTCACTGTCTATCATAAATCTATTTCTCAGAGTGAATTTTAGGAATCATGGGAACTGTCTCCTCTTAGCCCTCTCCAAGAGTACCTCTAGCTTCTATGGTAAAAACTTCCTCTAAACCTTTCTATAAAGAGACTTATTGGATTGAGTCACTTTTGAAATAAATATACCTTAGGAAATTCTAACTATGACTGGCCAGAAGATGGATCCTTTGAGCTAGAAAAACTCCTTACTTAAACAAAATTTTAGAGAGCTCTCATCTTAAGCAATTGCCTTATTTGTATTTATGGGAAAATCAAACTGAAAGAAAAATATCAGTGTTGTGGCTTGCTTTCAAAACTCCCTTAAAAAAACTGAAGAGCAGAAATCTAAATTAGGACAAAAATTAAAATCCGCTTGCACCTTAAGGTGCCCTTCAATTTATATTCCTCTCTATCCTCAATTACCTGTCCCTGATCCCTCAGAAGATCTTTTGGATTACTGGGTTTCTGGTCAAAACCAACTTCAAAATCCAACCCTCAACAATTGTCCTTAGGAGCTATTAAAACTATGTCAACTCCAACTTTTTCAGAAAAACTTTTTAATAACCGGTTGCATACCTTAATCTCTGTATCTCTCCAAAATTTATAGAAGGCACTCAGGCCTGATTAAAAATCTCAAAATACACAGGTTGATTGCATAAAAGCTGATGACCAAGAAATAGGCCAGTTACAGAGCCAGAGCAAAGCTCTGTTTTCTATCCCATATAATGTGTCTTATTCCCCCAGCACTGTGTAATCTAATTCCATCAGCCCCATACCTCCCTATACAGTGCTTTTTAAGAATGCATCCAGGGGCGGCGCCTGTGGCTCAGTCGGTAAGGCGCCGGCCTCATATACCAAGGGTGGCAGGTTCAAACCCGGCCCCGGCTGAACTGCATCCAAAAAATAGCTGGGTGTTGTGGCGGGCGCCTGTAGTCCCAGCTACTCGGGAGGCTGAGGCAAGAGAATCGCTTAAGCCCAGGAGTTAGAGGTTGCTGTGAGCTGTGTGATGCCACGGCACTCTACTGAGGGCCATAAAGTGAGACTCTGTCTCTACAAAAAAAAAAAAAAAAAAAAGAATGCATGCAGGCCTCCCTCTCCGAGAATTCATGTCCCCTGGACTGCAGCAGATCTTCTGAATTACAAAACCCCTTTCCCCTTGCTTTCAGAAGATCCCACCAAATTTAGAGATATATTAGAGAGGCTTGTAGCCATTCATAATCCCACTCACAGGGATTTTAACTGGTTGCTAAGGGGTGTTCTTCCCACACATGATTATACTGCAGTCATTAGACAAGCCAGAAGGCTTCTGGGAGAACATCCTATCCATAGAGGAAACAGATGGCCAGATCCTTTTCCTGGATCTTCTACAAATGACCAAAAAATTGCTCAGCTAAATTCTGACATTCAGAGTCTATTGGAAGCAATATTAGAAGCTTTCTCTCCTAAAGTAAATTGGTCTAAAGTTGAATTATGTACTCAGAAGGAGGGAGAACATCCTAAAGCCTTCATTTAAAGATTTATGAAAGTTTTCCAGAGACATATATCATTTACTTCTGAAGTGGTAGAGCATAGAAATCTTTTAATTTTTGCCCTGCTTGGAAATTTACTTCCAGAAATTTAAAAAAAAAAAAAATTCAAAACAGTAGAGTTGCTCTTTCTGGACCTGGCCAACCACGAGTTGCCATCTGGTGAGTTGATCTTCACCACAACAAGAACCAAAAGGTTCGTCAAAAGTAGCCCCAAAGCTAGGTCATTTACCTAAGGCTGCTGGTCAAGCTGTACAGGTTTCTGGCCAGACACACCAACACTACCTTCAATAAGGTGGTCCTGAAGATGTGGTTTATGAGTCACACCAATCAGCCACCACTCTCTCTTTTGTGGATGATCTGGAAGATGAAACTTCCTGGGCAGGAAAACAAAACAGCTGTGTCTGTGGGGACCATAACTGATGTTGTGTGGGTTCAGGATGTGCCCAATCTGAGGGTATGTGCCTTGTGCCTGGGCAGCTGGACTTGCACCCTCATCCTCAAGGCTGGGAACAAGATCCTCACCTTCAGCCAGCTGGCCATGGACTCCCACGAGGGCTGTGGCACTGTCCTGCTTTCTGGTCCTCACAAGGGCTGGGAGGTGTACCAGCATTTTGGCAAGGATGCATGAACCCCACAAAGACATACCAAACCCTATGTCTACTTGAAGGGCTGGAAGTTCAAGTGTGCCAAAGGCTTATGGGCCAACAGAAGCTACAAAACTAACCCTGGAAACTACTGTCTTATTAAAAAGATTTTGGATGCAAAAAAACAAACAAATAAACAAAACAGACAAACAAACAGAAAACAACAGTGTACTTGGCCGGACTGCTCAACCTCTAAGTGTTATAGTAGAAACAGCTACATGGTTTTTGAAAATATCTTACAAGAGAACAAGAGAAAGAAAGATTTAAAATTCTCAGTTCTTGCTTTACAAATTGAATCATTGCAAAAGCAAAAACAGTTCTCTGAAAGTAAATAGGTCATCTTGTTTTATTCCTCAAGATGTGTGCAGATCTGGACATTGGAAAGTTAACTGTCCAGTCATTAAAAAAAAAAAGAAAGAAAGAAAAGAAAAACCACCCCAAGTCTCAATAAGTTATTTTTTTTGTCTCAGTGCCCATAGTACAGTGGTCATAGTGCCAGGCACATACACTGAGACTGGCAGGTTTGAACCCAGCCTGAGCCAGCTAAAACAACAACAGCTGCAACAAAAAATAGCCAGGCATTGTGGCGGGTGCCTGTAGTCTCGGCTACTTGGGGGGCTGAGGCAGGAAAATCCCTTGGGTGCAGGAGTTGGAGGTCGCTGTGAGCTGTGATGCCATAGCACTCTACCCAGGGTGACAGCTTGAGGCTCTGTCTTAAAAAAAAAAAAAGGTAGGTAATTTTTCTCCTGTAGGACAGTGTTGGGGTCTTAGGGAAACTTGCCTTTTCCTCTTAGGTTGGTTCACTGAAAAGATCAACTCACACTTATGGTAGATGAATAAGAGAAAGATTCATACATACACCTGAGCTGGCAGGTTCGTATCCAGCCTGGGCCCGCCGAACAACAGTGATGGCTGCAACCAAAAAATAGCTGGGCGTTGTGGCAGGCGCCTGTAATCCCAGCTACTTGAGAGGTGGAGGCAGGAGAATCGCTTGAGCCCAGGAGTTGGAGGTTGCTGTGAGCTGTGATGCCACAGCACTCTACCCAGGGTAACAGCTTGAGGCTCTGTCTTAAAAAAAAAAAAAGGTAGGTAATTTTTCTCCTGTAGGACAGTGTTGGGGTCTTAGGGAAACTTGCCTTTTCCTCTTAGGTTGGTTCATTGAAAAGATCAACTCACACTTATGGTAGATGAATAAGAGAAAGATTCATGTCCAAATACCATTCTCAATTTCTTGAAAATCAAGAATGATTTCTCAAAGTCCCAGTGATAGTGGCTTTTAAAGATGCCTTTTAGAAGGGAAGGGTGACTTCCTCTTTCCCTTGGTCCAGGCAGCAGCGGCAGAAGAGGCTTGTGCAGCAATGGCCAAGATTAAGGCTCAGGACATTTGCAGAAAGAAGGAGGAGCTCCTGAAACAGTTGGATGATCTCAAGGTGGAGTTGTCTCAGCTCTGTGTTTCCAAAGTGACAGGCGGAACTGCATCCAAACTCTCCAAGATCAGAGTCGTCTGTAAATCCATTGCCTGTGTTCTCACCATCATTAACCAGACTCAGAAAGAAACTCTCAGGAAGTTCTACAGGGCAAGAAGTACAAGCCCCTGGATCTGTGGCCTAAGAAGACACGTGCTGGGTGCCACTGGCTCAACAAGCATGTGGAGAACCTGAAGACCAAGAAGCAGCAGCACAAGGAACAGCTATACCCACTGCGGAAGTATGCTGTCAAAGCCTGAGTCTTATAGCGTCAATAGAGACACAAAACTGGCAAAATAAATAAATAAATAAATAAATAAAATAAAAAATAGAAGAGAGTAGTAGAGAAAGTGGAAAGTATAGGTGTAGTAAGTGGCTGCTAGGGGGGATGGGTAGTTGGAGGGGAAACAGAGAGACAGGTATTGTACTTCAAATAACCTTATCACAGGTCTACTAGCATCTGCTAAGGAGTCTAGCAGCCCTATAAGATAGAGGAAAGTCTTCATTTAAAGTTCCCTGATTATGGGCAGCACCTGTGGCTCAGTGAGTAGGGCACTGGTCCCATTTACCGAGGGTGGTGGGTTCAAACCCAACCCGGCCAAACTGCAACAACAAGAACAAAAAATAGCCAGGTGTTGTGACAGGTGCCTGTAGTCCCAGCTACTCAGGAGACTGAGGCAAGAGAATTGCCTAAGCCCAGGAGCTGGAGGTTGTTGTGAGCTGTGACGCCACTGGCACTCTACTGAGGGTGACAAAGTGAGACTCTGTCTCTACAAAATAATAATAATAATAATAATAATAAAGTTTCCTGATTCTGAATAGCCTTTAATTCAAAATAATCTTTGTACCAAGGAATCATATTTTGGGGTGAAATTTTCTTAGCTCCTTCATTCCCCTCATCTGGAATGTCCCTAGAAATTTCACATATTAAGAGCTGAGTTAGTAACACTGGAGAGAGAGATCAGGTTAGTAATTTAGGAATAGGATGTTTTAAAAGAGATATAAGAACATAAATTAGAATGAGAATAAGTAAGCAGAAAAGAACAGGCCTGAGCACATTTCCCCCCACCCTATTAAACCAGTCTCCCATTCCCAGGAAGAGGTCAGTCCAACAGAATGGTTTGCTTCATTAATTTGATGAAGAATGTTTACCTTGTCCTTTAAGAGATGTACATCAGTCTCTATTTACCCTCATTGATTTACATAAAAACAACATTTTCCCCCAATAACAGCACAAGTTCCTCCTTGTTGAGCTGTCAAGATGTCCAAGATGTGGTGATTTTGAATTACAACAAACACTAGGCTGTTAATCTCTGGTTGAAGTGTTTTCAATGCCTGTATGGTGATGTTGAGCTCTTCTATTACTATGGAGAGATTCATGACTGTTCAATTTCATAAGTTCTGAATGCTGGGTAAAGGATCCTGAGCATTGAAAAGAACTTCGAGTTATGACATACAAGGGGATATATTATAATGTTATGTTTCATATGTTTATAAAGTACAACCTTATGAACAAAAGAGTGCAAGTTGGTAATTTGACTAGTAGTCAAAGTGGAGTACTTGGTAACAACAGGGTGTCAAATAACTAAGTTCACAGCATCCTGACCATTTGGGTGGGAACCATTTGTATACCTTGTTACCACAGAAGATAAAAAGACCAGTGTTATTTATGGATAGAGTCAGGTTAGAACCTATGACTTTCCAGCTTGGAGTTTCCTGTGTTTTCTTCTTCTCACTGGCACGTTCACATATCTGGTTGTTAGGTGTTCCTATTAATTTGTAGGAACAGAACAGGTTGAGGAGTATTTGATGCAAAAGGCCTTTCATCTGGCTTTGACACTTACATGATTTGTTGCTGTTGCCTAACCAGTCCAGACTTTTGTCAATTCAGATGTAATTGTAAGTGCCTGGCAGTTTAACAAAGGGAGAGAGTGAACTATTCCAAGTTTCACAGGTGTGACCTGTGGGCTGTTCATAACAGATGATAATTCGACATGTATTGTCAATATGTAGGTTAGTGTCGGCATCATCTATGATCTTTGTGAGAGGTGCAAGAATGCCATTTGTGAAATCAAACCATAGAGTTTGATCCCAATAGTGTTCCAGGATATCACCTAGAAAAGATTCAGCATCATTCCTATTTTCAATGCAGAGGGGAAATTTCTTTTCTAGTGATTTTACCTGAAAAAAGATAGTTCCACACTTTTTCTGTGTCCACTTATCTCCCCAGCAGGTGAAGTCGGAAGTTGTATCTTCTCTGGTCGTGGATGCCACATCTTATCATTCGTCCATTTTCCACATTGGTTCCACAGGCACTCACATCAGTAGAGATAAAAATGAATTCAGGTCCCTTTGAACGATCTGGATGTTGACATAACCAGCAATCAGATTGATTAGTTAGTGTGGCCAGGGTTTGAAAGACTGGTGCAAAGGGTGCTGGGTCTGAGCTTGACCTGCTGGAGAAATAATAAGGGTTAGTAACAGTAAGGTATAGCTTGAAAGAAGAGCCATAGGGGAAGATAAAAAGAAGAGAGAATGGAATAGATTGAGGCAACCTTCACTCAGCTTTCAATGTGTTAACTTCTGAGAGTGGAGGGGGATGCTTAAAGGAAAAAGTGTTCAAGAGTGACTATTGGGGATTTTAAAAGCAAGGAAAATGAATTTAAATGGTTTCTTGATCCAAGATCTTGGGAACAGTTGTCTATTCCATGGTGTCATCTGCTTCAGGGACCTGGGGATTGGCCCTGGAAATCCTTACTTTCAGGTCACCTGTAGGGGTTGTCTTTCAACCATCTTGGTGCAATCTGGCATGGCTCATGTGAATCCAGGAGGGTTTTTCTTTTGCTTTTATGGCAGTATAGGTGGTTAGCAGTACTTCATAAGGGCCTTCCCAGCGGGGTGACAGTGTATGTTTTCTTCTGAAAACTTTGATATATACAAGATCTCCTGGCTGAAAGGCATGACAAGGCTTATCAGTTGGCAGAGGCCATGCTCTTTTCACCTGTTGATGATATGCTCCAAGTACATTAGTTAGTGCCTGTATATAGCTGGTCATGGTACCAAATTGTTCACTCAGATTGATAAACTGAAAGAGAAGCAAGCCTAATTCCATTTTGTTATTTCTTTTTCCTAAGAATCAGTGGGAAAGAGAAGCAGGTCTGATTTTATCCTGTTGTTTTTGTTACATTTTATCACATTTAAAAAAAACGGTTCCACTTGCCTCCCCACCCATTGCATGGTGTTTTAAGTATACTTTGTCAGAACTGTTGGAATTATTAATATTATGTAGAAATTCACTAATTACCTTTATGACAACCCTCGTGATTATGTTAAAGTGGTCTTCATGCCATCTGTATATGATATGGAAATGTTAAAAGAGCAAGTTTAACTCCATTTTACTGTTTACTCCTTTTCTGTTAAGCTGATTCGTCTTGTTTGCCCTCCCATTGTATATCTGTGAATGCATTCAACTAAAATTGTTAGTAATGTAAGTTACTGACTGCACTCATAATTATATCCCTGGTGATTAGAGCTTTTTATGATCATGCTGTTTATGACCCTCACTTGTGAGTCCCCCTACCTACATTATTTTAGGACATTGTAGATTGTGCCTGTTTTGTAAAAAAAAAATTACTAATTGCTCTGGTGATCATACCATTGTATAATCTGACTAAGCCTCCTTACCCTCGTGACTTCCTCTAACTGTGTTTTTGCTTCGGTAACTATGTTTGCTTGCCCTCTGGAAAAATTTTGCCTTATAAGATTCAGAGCCTTAGGGCAGCACCTGTGGCTCAGTGAGTAAAGTGCTGGCCCCGTATACTGAGAGGGGGAAGGGGTTTCAAACCTGGCCCCAGCCAAATTGCAACAACAACAAAAACAGCCAGGCAATGTGGCAGGAGCCTGTAGTCCCAGCTATTTGGGAGGCTGAGGCAAGAGAATTACCTAAGCCCAAGAGCTGGAGGTTGCTATGAGCTGTGACACCATGGCACTCTACCCAGGGTGATAAAGTAATACTCTGTCTCAAAAAAAAAAAAAAAAAAAGTCAGAGCCTCAGCCAACTGCTCTCAGAAGCCCCATGTTGGGACACTGAGGCAGTTGCCAGTTGGCTCTTCAATAATGGGACTCTTATTTAAATTCAACTCATCTGGTGTTGTAGATTGGGGGACTCCTGTGCATAACAAGATCCCTATACTTTCCAGTCAGCCCAGGAGGTTTAGAGGTACCAGTAGACATAGTGTGACCAAACACTATTTCAAAGGGTGTTAATCCATGTCTTCTATTTGGGGTATTATGGATTTTTATAAGGGCCAGAGGTAATGATTCTGGGCATTTAAGTCCAATGTTTTGACATATTTTTGCCAAAGTTCTCTTTATGTCTAGGTTTTTACATTTCACCTGTCCTAAGGATTGAGGGTGACATGGGGTATGACATTTTAATAGGTACCGCAGAGCCTTTGCTAGTAGATGATTTATTTCTGCTGTGAAATGCATTTGTTGATCTGATTCAATCCATAAAGGTATACTAAATTGAGGAATAATTTCAGTTACCAATTTCTTTACTACTGTTGTAGCATCTGTACGTCTGGTTGGGTAACATTCAGACCATCCACTAAACATACAGACAATAACTAAGCAATGAAAAAAGCCTAAAGCTAGAGGTAAATCTATAAAATCAATTTGCAGTGCTGCAAAAGGCAATGTGGGTCTTTGGGGGCTCCTTAAGAGTATTTGTCTCCTCCAGAGATTTGATTAGAGTTACAAATAGTACACTGGAAAATAATCTGATCAGAGATTTTGTAGATTCCAGGGCAGAACCAACTATTTTTTAGTTCTTTAATTATCCGCCATTTGCACATATGTCCATTTGGTGGGAGATAAATGCAAGTCAAAAAGTTAAAACTAAAAGAGCTACAGGAAGTCCACTTGTCCAATATATAATCCATTTGATAACTATTTAGCACCATTATGTATACTTTTATCTTTTTAGATTGTGAAGTATTAATCTGATGACTAGTGATGTTAGATAAGGATAAGGGGAGGGTAATAAGTTGAATGAAAAAAGGATGGGGGTGGCTGTTTGGCAGTATGTTTTACAGCTCTGTCATTTTCTAAAGATACAGGATCTGTTTCTTTAATGTGGGCTGGGTAATGAGCAATAGTAACCTCAGAGGGGAGGTGAATGGCTTGTAATAGGGAAGTAATTATAGGCCCATTGGCCATAGGAGTGCCAGGTGATGTTAAGAAACCATGACATGGGCGGTGCTTGTGGCTCAGTGGGTAGAGCACCGGCCCTATATACCAAGGGTGGCAGGTTCAAACCTTACCCTGGCCAAACTGCAAAAAAAAAAAAAAAAAAATAGTAGGCGTTCTGGCAGGTGCCTGTAGTCCCTAACTATTGGGGAGGCTGAGGCAAGAATTGCCTAAGCCTAAGAGTTGGAGGAGATGCCATGGCAGTCAACCGAGGGCAATAAAGTGAGACTCTGTCTCTACAAAAAAAAAGAAAGAAAAGAAAAGAAACCATGACATTTCCAAATTGTGCCTGCATGACAGACTCCAAAGGCATAGTGGTAGTTTTTCCTTCCGCCAATGTACAGGGTCTAGTGAGAGCTGTAAGTTCAGCAGCTTGTGCTGATTTTATAGTGGGTGTGGAGTATGCCTCCAGGGTTTCATGTGGAGAAACTATAGCATAACCATCTATTATACTGCCTTCGAAATCATGTTTGCAAGAGTCATCACAAAACAGAATTAAGTCTGGTTCATCTAAAGGAATGTCTGAGAGATCTTCTCATGGTTTTGAAACCATATCAACAGTTGCAAGGTAATCATGTGAGATGGAATGGGGGTCTCTATCATCAGGAATACGTAGGAATGTAGCTGGATTTAAGGTGTTACAACGGTGTAAGATAATGGAGGGGTTGGTTAGTAGGGCTTGTTCATAGTTTGTCGTCTAGTGGAGAGATGCTCTGTTTTGTGGACTTGTAGAAGAGCAGACACAGCATGGAGAACATACAGATGATAGGGGAATATAATGATTTATTTAGTGAGGGCAGTAAAATCCACAATTCATTAGCGGCAGTAGCCAGCTGCTGTTAGACATTTTTGTAGTTGTTTTTTAGTTTGGGGAAGGGGGATAAACAAAATTGACTCAAGGCATTTGGGGTGAGTTTTTGAGTGCCTTGAGATATTTCATATCCTAAGTAAGTAACGGTGGTCTGTACCCACTGCAGTTTGAACTGAGAGGCTTTATGGCCTTTCTTAGCTAGAGCTTTTAAAAGAATGAGAGCGTCTAAGAGAGCACCTTGTTTTGTTTGATTACAGTGTAGAAGATTATCAATGTGTTGAACTGAAGTGGACCCAGGCCTCAAGGTTATAGAGTCTAGATCAGCCTTGAGAATTTGAGAAAATATTGACGGAGATTCACAGTATCCTTGGGGTATTCGGGTCCAAGTTAATTGTCTCCCTCTGAAGGTAAAAGTAAAGAGAAATTGTTAGGGTGTAAGGGAATTGAAAAGAAAGCTGAGCAGTGATCAATTACTGTAAAACAGGATGTATTAGCAGGAGTGGTGGTAAGTGTTGTAGCTGGATTAGGAACAACAGAGTGTGGAGGGATCACAAAGGAATTTATGGCTCTCAGATCTTGTACAAAAGATCTGAATCAAATCAAATCCATCTAAATCAAATTTTCCTTCGTTTCTTACTCCCTGTTGTAGAAGGGAGTCTATTATAGGTTCAATTCCCCGTTCTGTATGTCATGAGAGGGGGTACTGAGCTACAGAAGGAAAAGTTTTGTTTTCTTTTTCCCAAGAGAAGCTTACAGGCTCTGCGCTTAGTAGTAATCTAACTTCATTTCCATGTTTTGCCCAAAAGCTGTCTGGGACATCTTCTAGGATTGTGTCATTATGGGAATTTAAATAGAATGTGTTTCTATTAAGGAGACTAAGAAGTCTGGAGTTTGATCTGACAGCAGGGAAATAAAGGTAGCATTTTCATTACATTGTAAGGTAGCATTAAATTTGCATAACAGATCTCTACCACAAAGGTTTGCTGGTAAAGAATCAGATATTAGAAAGGCATGGTGAGTATTTAGAGGACCTAGAAATACAAGAGTGGTTTGAGAGATAGGTAATGCAATAGGCTGTGCAGAAATTCCAATAGCTTGAATAGAATGAGAGGTAGAAACAATTCTGAGCAAATAGTAGAAAATGTTGCACCAGTGTTAATAAAAATTCCAGTTCCCGATCCTCTACTTTAAGTTTAATGGTGGGGTGTGGGGTGTGACTGAGGATCAGTTTTCCCCATTAATCAACTAGATATTGTACTATCGGGGAAAAATTAAGTGGCTGAGATTTGGGGAGGTTTATCTTTCCCTTTTTCTTTTTTGTTTTGTTTTTGTTTTTATTTTTTTGTTTTGTTTTGTTTTAGAGACAAAGTATCACTCCGTTGCCCTCAGTAGAGTGTTATGGCATCACAGCTCACAGCTAGCTCTTGGGCTTAAGTGATTCTCTTGCCTCAGCCTCTGGAGTAGCTGGGACTACAGGTCCCCCCCAGAACACCTGGCTATTTTTGTTGTTGTTGTTGCAGTTTTGCCAGGGCCAGGTTCGAACCTGCCACCCTTGGTATATGGGGCCAGCACCCTCCTCACTGAGCCACAGGCGCCTCCCAGGTATTCCTTTATTGTAATTTTTTGGTCATTTATAGGGGGTCCAGGAGGAGGATCTGGCCACTGTTCCCTCTATGGATAGGTTTTCTCCTAGAGGCCTTCTGGCTTATCTACTGACTCCAGTATGATCATGTGTAGGGAGAACACTCCTCAGCAGCCAGTCAAGATCTCTGTGAGTGGGATTATGAATGGCTATAAGCCTCTCTAATTCGTCTCTGAATTTGGTGGGATCTTCTGAAAGTGTAGGTAAAAGGGTTTTATAATTCAGAAGATCTGTTGCAGTCCAGAGCACATGAATTCTCTGTGGCGGAAAGCCTGGACACATTCTTAAGGGACACTGTATAGGAAGGTCTGGGGCTGATGGGGTAAGATTACACAATCCTGGAAAGTAAGAGGCATCATATGGCACAGAGAATGGAGCTTTACTTTGTCTCTGTACCAGGTCTACTTCTTGCTTATCAGCTTTTATGCAATCAACCTGTATGTTCCGGGATTGCAAATCAGACCTGAGGGCCTTCTGTACATTTTGGAGAGATACAGCTTTTTTTTTTTGCCTGGGGCTGGGTTTGAACCCACCACCCTCGGCATATGGGGCTGGTGCCCTACTCCTTGAGCCACAGGCGCCGCCCGAGATACAGCTTTTAAATTGGTCAACTGGTTATCAGCACAGTTTCCTGGAAAAGGTGGGATTGAAATACTTTTACTATCTCCTAAGGGTGATTGTTGAGGAATTTGGGTTGGATTTTGAGGTTGATTTTGACCAGGAACCCAGTGATCTAAAAGTTCTTCTCGGGGATCAGAAACAGGTAACTGAGGGTAGAGAGGAGTATAAGTCACAGGGGGATTTAAGGTGGAGACAGATTTTAACTTTTGTTCTAATTCAAATTTCTGTTCTTCAGTTTTTTAAGGGAGTTTTGAAGGTTAGTCATAACACTGATGTTTGTTTTTCTTTCAATTTGATCTTCCCATAAATATATATAAGACAATTGCTTAGGATGAGAGCTCTCTAGAATTTTCTTTAAATTAAGAAGTTTTTTCTAGTTCACAGGATCCATCTTCTGGCCATTTATAATTAGAATTTTCTATGGTATATTCATTCCAAAAGCAACTCAACCTAATAAGCCTCTTTATAGAGAGCCCTGGCAGTAGTCTCACAGGCCTAGAGTAAGTTTTTACCATATAAGCTAGAGGTGTTCTTGGAGAGGGCTTAGAGGAGGCAGTTCCCATGATTTCCAAACTTCATTCTCAGAAACAGACTCATGTTAGAATAGACAAGGACAAAACACTCACTCCTCAGAGCTTGACACGTTCTGTACACACGTGTCTCAGACTCCCTGTCTTTTCAGACTGGCCACCTGACGTGTTCCCGACAAAACACACCCTCCTTTTGCACACTTGTATCTGCGTGTTCTACTCCGGATGGCAGAGACTGAGGGGAGAACTCCCACTCAGTCACAAAGTCACACTCAGAGATACAGAACAGGACAAGAGAGAAACTTCATACAGTTTTTGTTTCAGGGCCCCACAACGAAGTTCATCTTATAAGACATCAGCCCAGCAGGAGCTGTCTAACTGCTGGCATGTGGGGCCTAGTCTGAAGGTCAGGCCGGGGGAGGCTACGCCCGAGTTCCACCAGATGGTAAGCTTTTTTAGACAAAACGACACAGAAAGACAAGGGACAAGACAAAAAATGACAATAACAATAAAAGCTATTTCTGAGAGGAGATGGGATCAAACAATATGAATATTCATACACCACAAAATATACCAATACCAGAGTTGCTTACAAGACTAGTCACCAACAAAAACATTTCTCTTATCAATCTTAACTATGGAAAGAACAAAAGATCTTTTACAGTCTGCTCAACCAGGGCCCACAGAGAGAAAGCCTGGGAGGTGACTGGTAAGTAAAATATCTCACCATGTGTCATCTGGGGTCCGTGTTCCAATCCTTCCACTGTGGCCTTCCAGGAGAGCAGTCCAGTTTTGAGGATCCGGCTCAAAGTGCCAAACTGGTGGGGTTGCAGAGAAACTTGCCCTTTCCCCTAAGGTTGATTCGCTGAAAAGATCAACTCACAGTTATGGTAGTTTATAAGAGAGATTTATTTCCAAATACCATGCACATGGGAGGTAATCACAAGAATGATTTCCTAAAGTCCCAGTGATAGTCAGTGGCTTTTAAAGATGCCTTTTAGAAGGGAGGGGGGATAGAAACTGGAAAGTATAGGTGTAGTTAGTGGCTGCTAGGGGGGATGGGTAGATGGAGGGGAAACAGAGAGAGAGAGACAGGTATTGTGCTTCAAATAACCTTAACACAGGTCTACTAGCATGTGATAAGGAGTCTAGCAGCCCCTTAAGATAGAGGAAAGTGTTCATTTAAAGTTCTTTGATTATGAATAGCCTTTAATTCAAAATAATCTTTATACCAAGGAATAATATTTTGGGGTGAAATTTTCTTCGTTTCTTCAACAATATCCAGTTGATTGGGACAGCTGAGCCTCAGTCCCACCCTAGACCCCACCACTAACCTTAAAGTAGAGGATCAGGAACTGGAATTTTTTTTATTATTATTATATCATAGCTGTGTACATTAATGTGATCATGGGGCACCATACCCTGGCTTCATAGACCATTTGACACATTTTCATCACACTGGTTAACATAGCCTTCCTGGCATTTTCTTAGTTATTGTGCTAGGAAGTGGAATTTTTGATTGACACTGGTGTGACATTTTCTATCATTTGATCAGAAGAATTATCTCTACCTTTCACCTCTGATTCTATTCAAGCTAATGGAGTCTCTCGACAACCTATTTCATTATCTCTGAGGTTACTCCTACATCTCTAGGTCGTCTTAACACTCACCATGCTTTTCTAATATCTGATTCTTCAGTAGCAAACATTTTTGGTAGAGACCTGTTACTTGAATTGAATGCTACCTTACAATGTAATGAAAATAGGATCTTTATGTCTCTGCCCTCAGATGAAACTCCAAACTTCTTACTCTCCTTAATGGAAACCAATTCTGTTTTAAATTCCCTTAATGAGGTGGTGCCTGTGGCTCAGTGTGTAGGGCTCCCGCCTCATATACTGAGGATGGCAGGTTAAAACCCCACCCCAGCCAAACTGCAACAAAAAATAGTGAAGCGTTGTGGTGGGTGCCTATAGTCCCAGCTACTCAGGAGGCTGAGGCAAGAGAATCACCTAAGCCCAGGAGTTGGAGGTTGCTGTGAGCTGTAATGGCACGGCCCTCTACGAGGGTGATAAAGTGAGACTCTGTCTCAAAAATAATAATAATAATAATAAATTAATTAATTAAAAAAAATAAATTCCCTTAATGAGAGTGTCCTAGATAGATTAGGGCAAAACATGTAAATGAGATAGTCCTGGAGTATCCCAGATAGCCTTTGGGCAAAACATGTAAATGAAATCTGACAACTACTAAGTGCAAAGCCTGTAAGCCTCTCCTCAAAAAACAAGCAAGCAAACAAACAAAAAAACTCTTTTCCCTCAGTAGCTAAATACCCCCTCTCATGAGATGCAGAATGGGAAATTACACCTATAACAGACTCCCTTTTACAGCAAAGAGAACTCATTTTTACCACCTCACCCTGTAAAATCCCAATTCTACCGTAAAAAAGGAAGGAAATTTTGATTCAGATGGGAATCAAATCTACCATTTTGTATAAGATCTGAGAGCCATAAACTCCTTGGTAATCCCTCCATACTCTGTTGTACCTAATCCAGCTACAATCCTTACCTAGATTCCTGCTAATGCAGCCTGGTTTACAATGACTCATTTCTGCTGAGCTTTCTTTTCAATTCCTTGCACTCTGATTCACAATTTCTCTTTGCATTTACCTTCAGAGAGAGACAATTAACATAGACCTGAATACTCCAAGGATATTCTCAATCTGCCTCAATATTCTCTCAAATTTTCAAGGCTGATTTAGACTCTGTAATCTTTAAGCATGAGTCCACTCTAGTTCAGTACATTCATGATGTTCTAACTATGTAATCGAACTAAACAAGGTGCCCTCTTAGACTCTCTCGTTCTTTTAAAAGCTCTGGCTAAGAAAGGCCATAAAGCCTCTCAGTCTAAACTCCAGTGGGACAGACCACTGTTACTTAGTAAGGACCCAAAATATCTTAAGGCACTCAAAAACTCACCCCAAAACACCTTGAGTCAATTTTGTCTATCCCCTTTCCCAAAACTAAAAAGTAACTACACTGTTTCCCCGAAAATAAGACAGTGTCTTATATTAAGGTGTGCTCCCAAAGATGCTCTAGGTCTTATTTTCAGGGGACATCTTATCTTTCCTGTGAGTAGGTCTTATTTTCAGAGGATGTCTTATTTTCACGGAAACAGGGTAGGTAAAATTCTAGGGGCAGCTGGCTACTGCCCCCGATGGATTGCCAACTTTGCCGCCCTCACTAAGTCATTATATTCCCTCCTTTCTGACAGTATCCACGAGCCTATCCTCCTCTGACCTATAGAGGCATTAGACGCCTTTAAAACTCTCAAATTAGCTGGCCGGGTGTGGTGGCTCACGCCTGTAGTCCAGCGCTGTGGGAGACCGAGGCGGGTGGATTGTCTGAGCTCAGAGGTTCAAGACCAGTATGAGCAGCAGTGAGCCAGAGTAAGACCCCGTCTCTACTAACAATATCAAAAACAGCCAGCACCGCCAGAGGAAAAAGAAAATCAACAAAAAAGGATTACTTCAAACAAAGAAGAATGAACAAGCAAACTGAAATTAAAAATAAAAAAAAATTTTTTTTTAAATTAAAAAACTATCAAATTAGCATTATCCACACCTCTTTCTCAGGGCTACCCAGTTTTGATAAACTTTTCCATTTATACTGCCTTAAAAATAATGGAATTTGGTGCTGTATTTTAAGATAGCCTTTTCCCTCTCAGATCTGTCCCCGAATAGTGCATATTTCATGTCAATTAGATCCCTTGGCTCCAAGCATGTCCCATGCCTACATACAGTAACAGCAGCTGCCACCCTAGTTAACAAAGCCAGCACCCTCACATTAGGTTCGCCTATTCACCTACATGTTTCCCATGCTCTCTTACAAGTCCACAAACACAGCATCTCTCTACTACCCTGTTTCCCCAAAAATAAGACCTACTCACAGGAAAGATAAGACGTTCCCTGAAAATAAGACCTAGCGCATCTTTGGGAGCACACCTTAATATAAGACACTGTCTTATTTTGGGGGAAACAGGGTAGATGGTGAACCACCTCTGAACAATCCTCACTAACCAACCCCTCCACTATTTTACACCATTGCAACATTTTTGTGTGTGTGTGAGGCAGAGTCTCAAGCTGTCACCCTGAGTAGAGTACCATGGAGTCATAACTCACAGTAACCTCAGACTCCTGGGCTTAAGCGATTCTCTTACCTCATCCTCTCAAGTAGCTGGGACTACAGGCGCCTGCCACAACCCCTGGTTTTGTTGTTGTTGTTTTTGTTGCAGTTGTCATTGTTGTTTTAGCTGGCCCGGGCCAGGTTCAAACCTGGCAGCTTTGGTGTATGTGGCTGGCTCCCACTCACTGAATATGGGTTGTGCCACCATTGCAACATTTTAAATCCAGCTACACTACTACCTCTCCCTGATGATGGAGACCCCCAGTACATTTCACATAACTACCTTACAGCTGTTGATGTGATTTTAAAACCATGAGAAAATTTCTCAGGCATTCCTTTAGATAAACCAGACTTAATTTTCTTTTGTGAAGGCTCTTGCAAATGTGATTTGAAATGTGATTTCAAGGATAGTGTAGGGATCATGGAGAAAATTGCCCTTTTCCCTTGGTTGATTCACTGAAAAATCAACTTACACTTATGGTAGATTAATAAGAGAAAGGTTTATTTCCAAATACCATGCACATGAGGGGAACCACAGGAATGATGATCCAAAGTCTCCGTGATGTTCAGAGACTTTTATAGATGCCTTTTGGAAGGGAGGGGGGAGAATATGGAAAGTATAGGTGCAGCAACTGGTTGCTAGGGGGCAGTGTGTGTAGATGGGTGGAAACAGATTTATCTGTAGATTAACCTCATAGACAGGTATCCTGCTTCAAATAACTCTGAGACCAGATCTATTAGCATGTAGAAAGGAAGTCAGCAGCCCCTTCTGATTCTCAATCAGGTTGCTCAAGTTTTATGTAGACAGAGGAAAGGCCTCCTTTAATGCTTCCTGATCATGAATGGCCTTTTAGTCAAAATATTCTTTATACCAACAAGTCATATATTGGGGCAAAATTTCCCTAGCTTCTTCAATAGTATACTAGCTGGCTATGCTATAGTTTCTCCACATGAAATCCTGGAGGCATACTCCTTGCCTACTATAAAATCAGCACAAGCTGCCGAACTTATAGCTCTCACTAGAGCTTGCACATTAACACAAGGAAAAACTGTCACTATTTACACAGACAATAAACATGCCTTCAAAGTCTGCCATGCAGGTGTCATGATTTGGAAATCTTGTGGTTTCTTTCTTTTTTTTTTTTTAAATAAATCATAGCTGTGTACATTAATGCATCTCGTGGTTTCTTAATGTCAACTGGCACTCCTATTGCCAATGGGCCTATAATTGCTTCCCTATTACAGCCATTCACCTTCCCTCTAAGGTTACTGTTATTCATTGTCCAGCCCACACTAAAGAAACAGATGCTGTATTTCTAGGAAATGATAGAGCAGGCAGAGCTGCAAAACATGTTGCCAAAATGGTCCCCCTTCTCCTTTTTCCATTCAACTTATTACCTTCCCCTTATCTTTATCTGGCATCAATAATCATCAGATTAATAACCCACAGACTTAAAAAGATAAATGGATACATAAAGGTGCTAAACAGTTATCAAATGGATTATATATTGGACTAAATGGACTCATCGTGGCCCCCTTTCCTTTAACTTTTTGTCTTGCACTTATCCCTCACCAAATGGGACCTACGTGCAAATGATAATTAAGGAACTAAAAAATAGTTGGTACTTCCCTGGAATCTACAGAATCTCTGACCAAATTATTTCCCAGTATACTATTTGTAAATATCACCAAATCTCTGGAGGAGAATAATAATCTCTAGGGAGTCCCCAAAGACACATGTTGCCATTTATGGCACTCCAAATTGATTTGATAGATTTACCTCCAGCTTTAGGCTTTTCCCACTGCTTAGTTATTATCTGTTTAGTGCCTGGACTGAATGTTACCCAACCAGATGTGCAGATGCTCCGACAGTAGTAAAGAAATTGATACTTGAAATTATTCCTCCATTTGGCATATCCTTATGGATTGAATCTGATCAAGGAACAGATTTCTCTTCTATTTTTTCTTTCTTTCTTTCTTTCTTTCTTTTTTAAAATTGAGACAGAGTCTCACTTTGTTTCCCTCGGGAGAGTACTGTGGTATCACAGCTCACAGCAACCTCAAAGGCTTGGGCTCAAGCAATTCTCTTGCCTCAGCCTCCCTAGTAGCTGGGACTTCAGGCACCTGCCACAACACTTGGCTTTTTTGTTGTTGTTGTTGTTGTTTGTTTGTTTACTGCTCCCATACTGGGTTCCAACCTAAAAGCCCCCTCGCACGTGGCCAGTGTCCTAAACACTAAGCTATGGACACCACCTAAGGAACACTTTTCACAGCAGAAGGAAACCATCTGCTTGCAAAGGCTCTGGGGTACTCATTAAAATTACATACCCTGGCTTGGCGCCTGTGGCTCAAGTGGCTAAGGCACCAGCCACATACACCTGAGCTGGCACGTTTGAATCCTGGGCCTGCCAAACAACAATGATGGTCTGCAACCAAAAAAATAGCTGGACGCTGTGGCAGGCACCTGTGATCCCAGCAGCTTGGGAGGTGGAGGAAGGAGAATTGCTTAAGCCCAGGAGTTTAAGGTTGCTGTGAGCTGTGATGCCATGGCATTCTACCAAGGGTGACAGCTTGAGGCTCTGACTCAAAAAAAAAATTACATATCCCAAATCATCCTCAATCCTCATGACAGGTAGAATGTAAAAACCTAGACATAAAGAGAAGTTTGGAAAAACATGTCAACACATTGGACTTAAATGCCCAGAAGCACTACTTTTGCACCTTATAAAAATCCATAACACCTCAAATAGAACACATGGATTAACACTCTTTGAAATAGTGTTTGTCTATGTAAGTCTACTGGCATCCCTAAACCTCCTGGGCTGACTGGAATGTATAGCCATCTGAGTGAACAATTTGATACCATTACTAGCTATATACAGGCACTGATTAATGTACTTGGAGCATGTTATCAACAGGTGAAAAAAGCATGGACTCCAACAACTGATAAGCCTTGCCATCCCTTTCAACCAGGAGGTCAAAATTTTTAGAAGAAAACATGCACTGTCACCCGGCTTGGAAGTCTGTGACAAACTACTCTTAACAGTACCAACACTGTCACAAAAATAAAAACAAAACCCCTCCTGGAATCACTTGAGACACTCCAGAATACACCGAGACAGTTGGAGATCGACCCCTACAGGTAACCCAAAAGTAAGGATTTCCAGGGCCAATCCCCAGGCTTCTGAAGCAGATGACTCCAGGAAGTAGACAGTTATTTCCCAAGATCACAGATCAAGAAACCTCATTTAATCTATATTCCTTGCCTTTTAAACTCCCCAACAGTCACTTTTTTTTTTTTTTGAGACAGAGCCTCAAACTGTCGCCCTGAGTAGAGTACTGTGGCATCACAGCTCACAGCAACCTCCAACTCCTGGGCTCAAGCGATTCACCTGCCTCTGCCTCCCAAGTAGCTGGGACTACAGGCACCTGCCACAACACCCAGCTATTTTTTGGTTGCAGCCATCATTGTTGTTTGGCGGCCCCGGGCTGGATTTGAACCCGCCAGCTCAGGTGTATGTGGGTGGAGCCTTAGCCACTTGAGCCACAGGCACCGAGCCCCCAATGGTCACTTTAAAAAAATTTTTCCTTTAGGCATCCCCCACTTTCAGAAATAACACATTAGAAGCTAGGTGAAACTTGCCTCAATCTATCTCATTCTCTCTTCTTTTTATCTTCCATTATGGCACTTCTTTCAAACTATGCCTTACTCTTACTAACACTTACTGTTTTTCCAGCAGGTCAAGCACAGACCTGGCAACCCTTTGTACCAGTCTTTCAAACCTAGGCCACACTAACTAATCAGTCTGATTGCTGGTTATGCCAACATCTAGATCATGCAAAGGAAACAGAATTTATTTTTATTTCTGCCAATATGAGTGTCTGGTGGAATCAATCTGGAAAACAGAAGTATGATAGAATATGGCATTCACAGCCAGAGAAGAAGCAACATAGTCTTCACCTAATAGTGAGACAAATAGAAAAAGTTCTGGGGAAACTCAAGAGCTCTCTTTTGTTCAGGTAAAGTCGCTAGAAAGGAATTTCCCCCTGTGCATTGGGAATCAAAATGATGCTGGATCTTTGCTAGGTGATATCCTGGAACAATATTATGATCAAAACCTACGGTTTGATTCCACAAATGACATTCTTACACCTCTCACAGAGATCATTGATGTTGCTGACACTAACCTTCATAATGACAATACTTGTCAAATGACCACATGTTGTGAACAGCCCACAGGACAGGCCTATGAAACTTGGGATAGTTGAATCTCTCTCCTTGTTAAACTGCCAGGCATTAATGATTACATTAGGATAGACTGAAAGTCTGGGCGAACCTGGTTAGGTGACAGCATCAAGCCATATAACTGCCAAAACCACACAAAAAGGCCTTTTATATCAAATATTCCCTAACCTGTTCTGTTCCTACAAATTGACAGGGACCACTGGGTGCAGTAGCTCATGCCTGTAATCTCAGCACTTGGGAGGCGGAGGTTGGTGCATTTCCTGAGCTCATAGGTTGGAGACCAGCGAGACCTCGTCTCTGAAAATAGCCGGGTGTTGGCGGCACCTGTAGGTCATTCAGGAGGTCACTGGCCACTTATAGTCGGGCTAGCAGGTTCGAACTAGGCCTGGGCCTGCTAAAACAATGACAACTGCAAATAAATAAATAAAATAAAATAAAATAAAAAATAGCCAGGCATTGTGGCAGGCACCTATAGCCCTAGCTACTTGGGAGGCTGAGTCAAGAGAATCAATTAAGCACAAGAGTTTGAGGTTGCTGTGAGCTAAGAACCCATGGCACTCTACCCAGGGTGACAACTTGAGACTCTGTCTCCAAAATAAATAATTAAAAATAAATAAAATCACCGAGCATTGTTGCGGGCACCTGTAGACCCAGCTGCTTGGGAGGCTGAGGCAAGAGAATCACTTAAGCCCAGGAGTTTGAGGTTGCTATGAGGTGTGATGCCATGGTACTCTACCAAGGATGACAAAATTCACAGGGGCACATGACAACTGGAAATGTGAAAGTGCCAGTGAAAAGGAGAATACACAGCAAACTCCACGATGGAAAGTCACAGGTTTTAACTTCACTCTGTCTATAAATACCACTGGTGTTTTTCATCTTCTGTAGTAGTAACACATACAAATGGTTTCCACCTGAATGGTCAGGACGCTGTAGACTTAGTTATCTGACACCCTCTGTTACCAAGTCCTCCACTGTAAATGCCAGTCGAATTACAAACTTGGCCTTTTTTGTTCATAAGGTGGTACTTTACAGACATATAAAATGTGACTTTGTATGAAATCCCCTTGTAGGTGGCACCTGTGGCTCAAAGGAGTAGGGCGCCGGCCCCATATGCCGGAGGTGGCGGGTTCAAACGCAACCCCAGCCAAAAAAAAAAGAAAGAAAGAAATCCCCTTGTATATGTAGGGATCATGGCAAAACCTGCCTTTTTCCTTTGGTTTCTTTATTCAAAGATTAACTCAGAATTGTGGTAGTTTCTTTTTTAAATTTTTTTGTATGTGTGTGTTTTTACAATTGTGGTAGATTAATAAGAGAAATGCTGGGCAGTGCCTGTAGCTCAGTGGGTGGGGCACGAGCCACATACACTGAGGCTGGCGGGTTCGAACCCAGCCTGGGCCAGCTAAAACAACAATGGCAAAAAAAAAAAATAGCTGGGCATTATGGCAGGTGCCTGTAGTCCCCGCTACTTGGGAGGCTGAGGTAAGAGAATCATTTCAGCCCAAGTGTTGGAGGTGGCTGTGAGCTATGATGCCATGGCGCTCTACCCAGTGAGACAGCTTGAGACTCTGTCTCAAAAAATAAATAAATAAGAAAATGGTTTAATTCTAAATACCATGTGTATGGGTGGAAGCACATGAATGTTTACCCATAGATTCGGTGATGGTCAGAGACCTTTATAGATGCCTTTTGGAAGGGAGGGGGGAGAATGTGGAAAGTATAGGTGCAGCAAGTGGTTGCTGGGTGGAGTGTGTGTAGATAGCTGGAAACAGATTTATCTGTAGATTAACCTCAGAGACAGGTATCCTGCTTCAAATGTCCTTGGGGCCAGATCTATTAGCATGGAATAAGGAAGTCGGCAGCCCCTTTTGATTCCCAATGAGGTTACTCAGGTTTTATGTAGATATTAAAAAGGCCTCTTCCAATGCTTCCTGATCATGACTGGCCTTTAATTGAAAATATTCTTTATACCAAGTGTTAGGCCTAAGTGGGCCTAGGCTAAAGCAGATAAGTGTCAGGCCTAGGCTATAATGGAAAAATACCAGTTAACTCCTGGCAAATTTCTAGACTAAAAGATTTCAAAAAAGAAATAAGTCTAGTTCACCCCCAAGATAAATGAGAAAGTACTAATTGTTGTCTTCTAGTTCAGTCCCAGTTTCTTGCTTGGCTAACTCTCTGGGAAATGAACTAACTGTCCTCAGAGTGACCTTTAAACAATACCAGGTGGAGAAAATACCGAGACAAAGATGTATGAAAGTAATATGTATATGGGGTGTATGACGTATTACTAACTCAAAAAAATTCTGCTTCTGTACAATGTTTGCTTGCTATCCTTGCCAGATGCACCTGGACAGCCTGTGTGCCAACCAGGATGCAGACCAAGCCTTACAAATCCAACCCCTTAAACACTCAGGGCTGCTCTCAGAAACACCATGTTGAGACACTGAGGCAGTCACCAAGCGGCTCTTCAATAAAGGAACTCTGGTATGAATTGAACTTGTTTGGCAGTGTGGTCTTTGTGGAACTCCTGGGCACAACACATGGAGTCATATTTGGGGGAAATTTTCCTTAGCTCCTTCATTTCCCTCAACTGCAATTTCTCTACAAGTTTCACACATTTAGAGTTGAGTTGGTACCTGGGGAGAGAGAGAGTGGGTTAGTAATCTAGTCATAAAATGTTTGAAAAGAGATCCAAGAACATAAATTAGGATGAGAATAAATAAGCAGAAAAGAACAGATCTGAGCACTTTTCCCCACAGCCCATTAAACCAGTCTCTCATTCCTGGGAATAGGTGAGTCCAATGGAATGGTTTCATTAATTTGGTGAAGTATATTTATCTTGTCCTGTAAGAGATGTAGATCAATCTTTATTTGCTCTGACTGATTTATGTAAACACAACATTTTTCTCCAATAACAGTATAAGCTCTTCCATGTTAAGTAGTCAAAGCATCTAGGATGTGTTGGTTTTGAATTACAACAGGTGCCAGGCTATTAAGCTCTGGTTGAAGTGTTCCCAGTGCTTGAATGGTGATGTTGAGCTCTTGTTCTATTACTATGGAGAGAGTCATGACTGCTCTTTCAATTTTGTACGTTCCAAATGTTGGGAAAAGGATTTTGGTCATTCAAAAGAACTTTGAATTATTATATAGAAGGGGATTTCTTATAACGGTGTGTTTTGTATGTTCATATGGTACTACCTTATGAACAAAAATAGCCCACGTTTGTAATTTGACTGGCATTTAAAGTGGAGTACTTGGTAACAGAGGGTGTCAGACAACCAAATCCATAGCATCTTGACCATTGGGGTGGGAACCATTTGTATACTTGATAAAAAGAGCAGAGTTATAGACAGATTCAGGTTAGAATTTGTGACCTTCCAGCCTGGAGTTTCCTGTGTCTTCTCCTCTTTACTGGCACTTTCACATATTTGGTTGTCATGTGTCTCTGAGCAAAGATGGTTCTTGACTTTTCACAGAAGTTTTTCTATGTTCAGTTGTCTTTCTATCTAGTGAAACAGTATGTTTTTTCTTCTTGGGCTGTGGATACTACATGACATGTCTATTTTCCAGATGGTTTCACCAGGCACTCATATTAGCAGAAATAAAAATAAACTCAAGTTCCTTTATATGATCTAGATGTCGGAATAACCAGCAATCTGACTGAGTAGTTAGTGTGGCAGGAATTTGAAAGACTGTTGTAAAGGGGTGGCGGGTCTGTGCCTGAATTGCTGGAAAAAAAAGCAAGGGCTAGTAAAAGTAAGGCATCATTTGAAAAAAGAGCTATAGTGGAAGATAAAAGGGAGAATGGAGTAGATTGAGGCAATTTTCACTCAGCATCTGATGTGTCTTATTTCTAAAAGAGGGGTGTGCTTAAAGGAAGAAGTGATTAAACTGGGACTATTGCGGTTTTTAAAAGGTAAGGAATATAGATATAAAGGAGATTACTTTCTTTTTCTTTTTTTTTTGAGACAGAGTCTCACTTTGTTGCTCTCGGTAGAGTTCTATAACATCACAGCTCACAGGACCTCCAATTCCTGGGTTTAGGGGATTCTCTTCCCTCAGCCTCCGAAGTAGCTGGGACTACAGGCAGGGTTTGAACCCGCCACCCTCGGTATTTGGGGGCTGGCACCCTACCCACTGAGCCACAGGTGCTGTCCGGTTACTGAGTTTTTTGTGTGCATGTTTTTACCTAGAAATGGTCAATGTATTGAAAACACCTTCACGTGGGCGGCACCTGCGGCTCAAAGAGTAGAGCGCCGGCCCCATATGCCAGAGGTGGTGGGTTCAAACCCAGCCCGGCCAAAAACTGCAAAAAAAAAAAAAAAAAAGAAAAAAACCTTCACAGCAGTGTCTAACTCCTATTTAAATAATAGGTGCCCCAGCCTCACAGACTAAACACTCAGTAAATAGAGTTTCATTCCTTTTATGAAAATTTGTTAAACGGTTACTGTCTGGTAAGCACGATGGCCCTGGAATATCAAGATGAATAAAGTCCTGATCCCTGCCCTTAATTAAAAAAAAAAGAAAAAACTGCTTCTGGGGAAGAAACTATTAGCATAGTTTGAAGCCTCTTCTAGCCTCTTGTTCGGTGGCATTCCTGTCACTCACGGTCAGAGAGGTGGGCTCTTAGACCCTATCCAATCAGGGATGGTCCGATATGAACTGTCCAATCAGATGCACAGCAAGAAAGAAGAAGGCGGCGCCGGGGATTCTGAGCACATTAGTCTCTTGAGCTGGGCTGTGAGCTGGATCCTCCTTTTCAGCTGTTGCATCTCCTGGAGATCCCAAGTGTCTGTGCAGCAGCCTCTGTTAGCCTGTGACTTGCAGGTACTGGGAGATCTGTAGGGAGGACACCGGGACGTCCTGGGAGCTGGGAAATGGTGAGTACAGGAGACTGGGTGTCCCGAGAGGGGGAGGGGCGTGGTTGGAGCCAGAAGTGGCTGTGGCGGGACCGGCAATTTCCCTTCAGTTTTAGAGTCTTCAGACTAAAGTTTGCCACTGGCAGCCCTTGGCCCACGGGCCCCACTTGGCAAAAGGAGGAGTGGGGCAGGGAGTTGGGACCCTGTTGCTCCAAGCGTTTCTGAAGCTGTTACGTGAAGCACGTCTCAGAGCTCTTTGAGCAGCTGTGTGTCTGCAGCGCCGCACCTCCCTCCCTCCTGGTGACAATGGAAGGGTCCTCAGGGAGGAATCCGAACTGAGTGTGTGGGGTTTATTCATGAGAGGGTTTGTAGTCTGTGGGGCCCTCAGCCCCTCCATTCTTTTGTTAAACAAACTGAGATCCTGACGCGGTGGCTCATTCTGCTGCGGAACCGGAAGTGGCTCCCTTGCCTGTGGTAATTAAACACGGGGACCGGGAGTTGATGCGCAAAAAGACTTTATTATAAAGACAGGCTAGTAATTCCGGAGAACAGCGAGAGTAATTTTTTAAATGCTGTTTTTTCTACATAACAAATTTTCATAATTTATATGGAATAATTTTGCAAGTATATTAGAAATATATGTTAACAAAATATAGGCAAGTTAAATACATTTTTGATTAGTTAAAAAACTAATCAAAAATCATCATCAATAAAACATCATTAAACATGCTATTAACTTGTTTTATATTGCCTCATTACTTCCTCACTTTTTTCCCCCCAAGATTATTATCTTTATTCCCTATTTCTGGTTTAGCCTGTTTGACTGGCTTCCTCTTCCTATGTTTTAAAGTGAATTCTCAGTTCAGAAATAGCTAAGAAAGGTTGTGGGGGGTCTGTGTCTACCTCATTCTCTACTTTTATTTATTTTATTTTCACATCTATGAAACTGATTTAAAATGAAAATAATTTTAAATTTGTTATGGTTAGTTAAATTGACATGCGGGCTGTGCTGGTTAATTTTGTTTTTGAAACTTGTGAAACATGGCTGAGCATGGTGGCTCAGGCCTGTAATCCTAGCATTCTGGGAGGCTGAGGCTGGTGGATTGCCTGAGCTCATGAGTTTGAGACCAGCGTGAGCCAGAGCTACACCTCATGTCTTAAAAAAAAGAGGGGGTGGGGGGTAGGCTGTGGCTCAGTGAGTAGGGTGCCAGCCCGAGGGTGGTGGGTTCAAACCTGTCCCGGTCTAATTGCAACAACAACAACAAAAATAACCAGGCCTTGTGGCAGGCACCTGTAGTCCCAGCTACTTGGTAGGCTGAAGCAAGAGAATCACCTAAGCCCAAGAGCTGGAGGTTGCTGTGAGCTGTGATGCCTCGGTACTCTACTGAGGGTAACAAAGTGAGACTGTCTCAAAAAAAAAAAAAAAGAGCTGGGCGTTGTATCCAGCACCTATAGTCCCAGCTACTTCGGAGTCTGAGGCAAGAGAATCACTTAAGCCCAAAAGTTTGAGGTTGCTGTGTGATGCCAGGCACTCTATACAGATAGTGACAAAGTGAGACTCTGTCTAAAATAAATTTATTTTTTTTGTCTAAAATAAAATTTTAAAAATGAAAAAGAAATTTGTGAAATAGCAGGTACATCTGAATGGTATACATTATATTTTGTAACATTAAGAGGCTTATAATATATAACATAAGAATAACTATAGACTTGGCGCCTGTGGCTTAAACCGCTAAGGCATCAGCCACATACACCTGAGCTGGCCGGTTTGAATCCAGCTAGGGCGCCAAACAACAATGATGGCTGCAACCAAAAAATAGCCGGGTGGGCGGCGCCTGTGGCTCAATCGGTAAGGCACCGGCCCCATATACCGAGGGTGGCGGGTTCAAACCCGGCCCGGCTGAACTGCAGCCAAAATGTAGCCGGGCGTTGTGGCGGGCGCCTGTAGTCCCAGCTACTCGGGAGGCTGAGGCAAGAGAATCGCTTAAGCCCAGGAGTTGGAGGTTGCTGTGAGCTGTGATGCCACGGCACTTTACCGAGGGCCATAAAGTGAGACTCTGTCTCTACAAAAAAAAAAAAAAAAAATAGCCGGGTGTTGTGGTGGACATCTGTAGTCCCAGTTACTTGGGAGGTGGAGGTAGGAGAATCGCTTGAGCCCAGGAGTTGGAGGTTGCTGTGAGCTGTAATGCCACAGCACTCTACCCAGGGCGACAGCTTGAGGCTCTCTGTCTCAAGAAAAAAAAAAATAATAATAATAACTATAAAGGTACAGACAAATGATGTTGGGTAATTATAACAATTCTTTAGATAGGAAGTATTGGATATTCTGAAAAATTTTGTTGTTTATTTGGACTATGTCTTTTATACATCTTTATTTGTTTTTAATGAGTTAGGAACTGTTAGATAAATTGAAGCAGTATATAGATTTTAAAGTTTTTACATCTATAATTGTATTTTAATAATCAATAATGGCTGCTTGATTTTTTAGTATAGCTTCTCATGCTTGTTTTAATTCAATGCTTAGTGTTCTTGACTTGAGAAATTGTATTAAAGGGCCTTGTTTCAGATTGAGTCCAATAGCTATTATTGGTATAGCAAAAAATGGCTAAAATGTATTTCGTGAAAAGTTCCGGACCCAAGGATAAAATCATTACCAGAGGCGAGACAAAAAGAAAAGGGAGATCCAATTCATGCAGTTTAACATGGCCTTTATTCCACCTTGATTACAGGCGGGCTGAGATTCCTGACCCGGGAGAAATCCACACGTGGGCTTTGGCGGAGGTGATCGCAGCAACTGCCATTTACTTCCTCAGTTAAAGCCACATTTGCCAGCATGATAAGCTGAGGTGCGCCCATCTCAGCTTTGGAGAGGTTGTGTGCGTCATATAGGTGGTTAGGTAATGCCATGCCAAGGCTGCTGCTGCCTGTGAACAGCCCTTTTCCTCCAGAAGATTGCCCCACTGCCTGGGTGGCCATAACTGTATTCCTCCTTCCTCAGCCTGGTGGGTCGGGCCACCCCACGTAGCAGCTCTTTCTCCCACTACTTTTCTTTGTTGCTGGAGTTGCAGAGGAGGGAAGGTGAACAGTGTACATGTTGGGTATAGGGGCCCTGGAGGCCCAGGAAGGCCCGGGAGTGCGACTGCCGAGGTTGCGCACAACCTGGCCCTGGGCCCTCTCCCCAGCCGGCTGAGCAGCGATCACCACAGCCGGTGTCTGGGCCCCAAGGGCCTTGCTGGAGCTCGACTTTACCTCGTGGGAGCTGCACATGCCAGCGCCTTATTTTAAATAGTATGTCACAACGTGGTGACAGTTTATGACATTTTTAATTCAAAAGTTAAGATCCCCAACTATTCAAGATAGGCATCTTTAGGGTGGGAGCTAACTTTAAAAATCAAGAAGGATGAGAGACAAGTGGGAAGGTCACATGGGACCTAAAACCACCAGAACGCTGTGTCCTCTAGGCTCTAGCCGGACTGACTCCATCTCCTTCTCACTACATGTGCTTTCAGGAGGTGGGAAAAAGCTTAGTTGCTCAGTGGGTCCTGCACATAGGGTGACAGAAGAATTTCTTTAGGTCAAGATTAAGATACAAAAGTGTAAGGTTATTTTACATTAGAGAGCAGGTGGAAGCCATTAGAAAGAGCAGAGCTGGTCGTGAGTGAGGAGAAGATGGAGTGGAAAAGAAAGCAAAAGACAAAGCGTACTATCCCAAAGGAAGCAAGGAAGAACGCCCAGGCTGAGGTCAGATGGGTGTCTGGATTTAAGCGGAGGGGGAAGTTAATGCAGCTGATTTCACAATGTGTTGTGACTATGAACAGTGTGTCCATTTTTCCTCAGAAAAGGTTGAAGACAAACATTTTTCTAGGTGTTTTCCATCCTTAGGGGTGATTGTTTGGCGAGGTTGTGTGCATAATATGGGTCGTTAGGTAATGCCATGCCAAGGCTGCTGCTGCCAGTGAACAGCCCTTTTCCTCCAGAAGATTGCCCCATTGCCTGGGTGGCTATATTTCCATGTGGGTCACTCAGGAATCACTAAAGGCATAAAGGAACAAATACTGAAAGACAAAATAGCTCAGAAAATGTAAAGAAAAAGAATTTCCATTTTCTTTTGGTTGGTTTGTTGGGCTTATTAATGGTTTGTGAAAACAGAAATCCATGGAGGTGAGGGAGCTGGAGGCAAGAGAAAGGAGGCCAGCTGAGAGATTTTAGTCCTTCCTGAAAACCTATGAATTTGTGTGTGTGTGTTTCTATGTACATATCTATATACAGATATATGTATATATACATATGTATATATACTTTTTGAGAAATGAAAATGGTGTTTTCATATATTCAAAGATGCCAAGTGCCAAGGCTCAGGTCTACCATCCTATCTCTCTGGAAGGCTGAGGTGAGTGGATTGCTCTAGCTCAGTTGGAGTTGGAGATCAGAATGAGCAAGAGCAAGACTCTGTCTCTACTAAGAATATAAAAAGTAGCCAGTGTTGTTGGGGGTGGGGGCTGTAGTCCCAGCTACTTGGGAGGCTGAGGCATGAGGATTGCTTGAGCCCAGGAGTTTGAGATTGCTGTTAGCTGCAACATTCCTGCACTCTAGTCTGGGCAATAGAGTGAGACACTGGCTCCAAAATAGGTATTTAAACAATGAAAATACTTATCACTTGTTTTATTTTTGCATCTCCTCTCTCTCTGTAAATTTTAGATTAAAATGAGGGTGGGAATGATTAGGTTACACGGTTTATGTTTGTGTGGTCAAGTCCATGTTGTAGATGTGCATCTCACCTTGGAGGTGTGCCATATACCTTTTTTTTTTGAGACAGAGCCTCAAGCTGTTGCCTGGAAAGAGTGCTGTAGCATCACAGCTCACAGCAACCTTCAACTCCTGGGCTCAAGCAATTCTCCTGCCTCAGCCTCCCAAGTAGCTGGGACTACAAGCGCCAGCCACAACGCCTGACTATTTTTTTTTTTTTTTTGGTTGCAGCTGCCATTGTTATTTGGCAGACCTGGGCTGGATTCGAACCCGCCAGCTCAGGTGTATGTGGCTGGCACCCTAGCCGCTTGAGCCACAGGCACTGAGCCTTTTTTTTTTTTTTTTTTTTATGGACAGAGTCTCACTTTGTCTCAATCCGTATAGTGCTGTGGCATCACAGCTGACACCAAACTCTAATTCTTCGGCTTAGGCGATTCTCTTGCCTCAGCCTCACAAGTAGTTGGGACTACAGGCGCCCACCACAATGCCCTCTCTAGGTTTTGTTGCAGTTGTCACTGCCATTTTAGCTGGCTAGGGCTGGGTTCAAACCCACCGCCCTCGGTATATGGGGCCGGCGCCCTACCCACTGAGCCACGGGCACCACCCTGCCATATACTTTTACATTGTGCCTCTTAAGTAAGAACGCACCAATCTCCCTCCCACCTCCCCTCTAATTTTTGTATGATTTCACTCTAAAGACCAATGATTCTTGCAATTTATAAGAATAAGTAGGAGTTGGATTTTGCTTTCATAACCTAGGAATGCAAGGCTCTGGATCCCTTTCAGCCTAATTCCCTCCTGTATATTTTAACCCTCTACAGAAGGACTGGTTTCCCCCTACATTTTCCAAAAGTACAGCAAGCTGAGTGTAAATGTTCCCCATTTGTTTCCTCAGCTTAACTCTTCTAGGTCTTGCAGTCAAATCTTAAATTTTCAGTTTCTTTGTCATTTTTCCAAATGCTAACTTTCCATCCAATTTACATTATTAATAGACTCAAACTCTGCCCAAATAGGGTGAACCCACTTAAAACAATGAACCCCTTACCCTCTCCCACCGGATGACCCACCTAAGAAAGGTGAATGGGTCAACCCCCTATCCTACTTCACTGGATGTCACACCTGGGAAAGTAAATGGGCCAAACCCCACCCTTACAACAGATGTCCAACCCAGGAAGGGGAATGTCCAGATCCCCATCTTCCACACCTATTTGCCATTACCCAAGTGTAGATTTATTTCCTGCAGGTTGCAAATCTTATCCCACCTGCACCGAATTGGAATAAAGCCATTTTAATTGCACAAACCGGGCCTCCTTTTTCCTTTTATTTCATGCATCGGAATAATCTTTCATCTTTGGCTCCGTAACCTTTCAATTATCAATTGTTTTTCTCTTTTATTTCTCAGTTCAAACAGATGCAGTATTTTTGTTATTTGTCATTTCTAAATTGTTGGTTTTTATAAGTTTCTGAACATAACTCATAAGAAGAAAGAAGAAAATAAACCTGTGCCACTCCAATCAAAATTTTTGTGCCTTTACTCCTTGTATCTTGCTGAGGCACACTTTTTGCCAGAATGTCTTTGCATTGAGACTCCTCATTGTTAGCTGTACAGGGTGATGTGTCCTGAGTCAACTTTCTGTCACTTGTCATTCTAGGGCTTCACACTTGTCTGAGGATGACCCAAGATGCCCAAAACATCCAGTTTACTGGAGTGTTCCACAAATATCAATTCCTGGGACATACCTGTCCAGTGGATAGCCTGAAATATGGGGATGGAGCCTCTCAGGGGAGTAAATGAATGCCTTTCAGTTGAGAGTAGTCTCTTAGTATACCCCTCCTGTAAACGGTTAACCCATTCGGACTTCAGTTGGTTTTTTTTTTTGGGGGGGAGGGAGGTGTGACACTTTCAAGCTGTCACCCTAGGTAGAGTTTCGGTGGTGTCACAGCCCTCACAAACCTCAAACTCTTAGATTTAAGTGATTCATTTGCCTCAACCCCCCAGGTAGCTGGGATTATAGGCACCCACTATAATGCCTGGCTATTTTTTGTCATTGTTGTTTAACTGGCCCAGGCCGGGTTCAAACCCACCACCCTTGGGGTATGAGGCCAGAGACCTGCTGATTCAGCTACAGGCGCCAGCCAGGACTTTAATTATTTTATTTTTTATTTATTTATTTTTTTTTTAGAGACAGAGTCTCACTTTGACGCCTTCGGTAGAGTGCCATGGCGTCACACAGCTCACAGCAACCTCCAACTCCTGGGCTTAGGCGATTCTCTTGCCTCAGCCTCCTGAGTAGCTGGGACCACAGATGCCCGCCACAACGCCTGGCTATTTTTTATGTTGTTGTTGCAATTTGGCCGGCCCTGGGTTTGAACCCGCCACCCTTGGTATATGGGGCTGGCGCCCTATCCACTGAGCTACAGGCACCGCCCGACTTTAATTATTTTTAATACCAGCCTCCATCTTATTTCTGGGACACATTATTGTTTAGTGAGAGATTAGGGACCAAAAATGAGAGGTTATTCTGAGACATTATTGCAGGAAGACAAGGCCCAAAGAGCACCCAAACACCATATTTATAAAAGGAAGGGATTTATTTCAGCTGGCGGAGCTTATGACATAGAAGAATTCAAATTGGCCATGTTCTCCAACTGCCTCGGTCTTTCCCTTTTCATCTCTAGTCAAAAAGTTCCAACCCATAGTACCTTTCTCATTGGTCAGTTTGAATCAAGCAGAAGATAGGACTCTGCAGGTGTATCTTTGTGGTCTCCTTGAGAAAACCTGTTCTACACCTCAAGCTTCCCAGGAATCCTCTCTCATTAATTCCTTTTGAGACTCCATATATACGTTGATTTGAGGTTTCAATAGCAGCTTTCTTCTGTGGGAGCCAGTATTAACCAATTTTCACATTCAACTTTGCATAACTTTTCTACAAAATCTAAGGCATAGAAGTATTTCTGAACTGTTCTATAGTTTCTTTCCCACTTACTTCTGCTATAACACCCTCACAGAGGGTTTCAGGCAGTAACCTTCAGAGTCTTCTGACAGTGCTTTCCTATTTCTCTGGTTTGGACCAGAATTCAGATTTCAGGGACTGTGACTCCTCTCGGGTTCTCTTCCTAGGCCTTAATTGTACCATGGTGGTAGGCCAATATAAGTACGAGTTTGGACCTTTCCCTGTGTTACACATAGAGTAGTGTATCTGATTATGAGCACAAGCTCCCTCCTGGGTGACTTCACATTCATAGAAGCTATAAAGGAGTCACCCTTTGTCCTATCTCAGTGATGTAGTTACATAGATTACATCCCTCCTCCCCTTTTCCCAAAGTCCAATTAAGACAAGACCCCGGGGACCTTCCTCAGCCTTCAGCAGTGTGCCAGCTAGCCAGCTGCCAGTATGAGGCTGGACCAAGGCACCTTGACCATCTTAAAAGTTACCTTTGCTTCCCACGGGGCAGTGAAGCTTTCTTCAGCCATCTGTGATGAATCCAGGCAAGGATTCCTTCCACCTTTGCTGCCATACATGTAGTCAGGGTGATGGTGTCAAGTCCTTTCTACTTTGGTTTGAGGGGTACCAGGTTTTGATCTTTGACCTAGACATGATCCCCTTAATCCCCCAGAGAGAAAGGATATGCCGACACAAAAGACTAAGCAAAACATGGTTAATACCCAAGTGGAGATCTTTCTTGTTACTCTTCCTAGGGCTTCTGTCTGCTCAGTTCAGTCTCTACCCCTTTAGTAACTTCATACAGTGATTTGGCAGTCTGTATGTTTCACACAGTCTTTTCACAGAAATTCTCAGGGCTTTCGTCTGGCTTCTGCATGACTCAGCCACGTTGCATGTGTTGTGGCCTTCTGGCTTCCTTACACTGACAGGGACGAAGTCAAGGTTGGGTTCAGTGCAAGAGAATGAAACCATTTAGGAGTTACCTACAAACAACTACAAGTTGTGGATTTCGAGGCTAAGGTTTACACAATGAGAGCATTAGTATTCCTACTTAAGCACTTAGTACAGTTCTTAAGATAATACTTAGTTTTAAGAGTCCCTACAGAACCACTCCAAATTTTTGGAAACTTCGAGTGAATATTTATGAACATCAGTTGGGTGGGGGGCCACTTATATGGTTGTGTTACACTCGCATAATATACTGGGAAATTCTCACTCAGGTTCTAATTTTCCTGAGGTATCTGCTGTGTCTATAACATTTAATACTGCACAGATTTTTCCAGTGTAGCCAACAGGCGACCTTTGTTGAGCCTTAAAGTTTCAGAGCAAATATACCTTCTAGATATAATTCTATACTCGTTGCCCAAGAATTGCCTAAGCCCAAGAGTTTGAGGTTGCTGTGAGCTGTGACACCATGGGTGACAGCGAGATTCCCTATCAAAAAAAAAGCAAATACTTTTTGCCCAGTCTTTTAATTTTATTGAACAGATCAGTTTAGTAAAATAGCTGTGTCTCAGTTTATGAGATGCTATTGCAGATAAGGCTGGAATCTAATACAGGTGGGCCAGTTTTCGTCCCTTTTGAACTATTTCTCTCTTTACCAAAGGCAAATTATAGCAGAACTAATTTAGTGCCAACATAAACTGTACCTTATGTATACTAGGTCTGTATTTACATAAAGTGCAGCAAGAATAATTATTAGTCACTTAGGCTTTTCTTCCCTTTAAAATTGGCTTTCCTGAAACCTTTTCTAAAAAATACCAGGTTACACTCGAAAGCCTTCCATGAGCCCAGGTTTCATCTGTGCCATTAGATACCTGTATGCATTTGGTAAATTCCTCTTCTCTTGAGGTCCCCAAGGAAAATTCAGATTTGGGGACCTGTCAGAAAGCAACCTTCTTTACTTAGCACAGATCAGGAAACATTATTGATGAGTATCTGGCCAGTTTTTCTAAAGGGTTTTTTAATTATTATTATTATTTTTTTTTTGCATATACATTTATTAGGTTTCCATTTTTTTGCCTTCACAAAAATTGCAAAGGCTTAAAATTTAATAACAATAATATTATTTAAGGTAAGGACTAGAAGCAAAAAGGGCTTTTATTATTGGCCTTGTAAAGTCACCCCTAATTCCTTAGCAGTTTGAAGTCCTCTGAGAATGCTGTTCCATTCAAAGCCTTGGTAAAATAACCAGTGCCTTCATTACATTCTATAGAATAAAACAGATTCTTACTGAACTTACGCAAATAACTGTACTGTTAGAAATTAATTAATGGCTTTCAAATTTTGGAGAAATCAAGGAGAGAGAAAAAAATAAATGTTTCAGATTCTTCCTATAAGTACATACATCATTGAAAGCTACAAATAGCTGAAGAGACAGAAAATGGCTTTTATGACTTCTGTAAAATAGAACACAGACTGGATCACCAGTGTTTCAAAGAAAAAAGCCCTAACTAATCAGCCCCATTCCATGTAACTGATTTCTGTTCTGTTTTAAATTAGATTACCAATACTCATGGATATGTTAGCTTTCTGGTGTTTTTCTTTTCTTTTTTTTTTTTTTTTTAAAGACAGCGTCTCATTTTGTCACCCTCAGTAGAGTGTGGTGGTGTCACAGCTCACAGCAAACTCCAGCTTTTGGGCTTACGCAATTCTCATGCTCCAGCCTCCCGAGTAGGTGGGACTACAGGCACCTGCCCCAATGACCGGCTATTTTTTTTGTTGCAGTTTGGCCAGGGCTGGGTTCAAACCCACCACCCTCAATGTAGGGGGTCAGCGCCCTACTCACTGTGCCACAGGCACCACCCCAACATGTTGGCTTTCTTTTTTTTTTTTTTTTTTGGTTTGGCTTTCTAATTAAAGTTCTAGCAGTTTGCTTTTAGGCTGAAGGTATTTAATTTCCAAAGACATCAGAAATTTGAGTTTGAGAGAATTTATCAGCTTCTCCTAATATTTCTTTTGAGGGAAAATGTTTGGACTCAGGCAGTTATAAAAAATACTTTCTGTGGGTAACAGAAAATACTTTCTGTGGCTCAGTGGGTAGGACGTTAGCCCCATATGCCAAGGGTGGCGGGTTTGGGCTGGCTCTGGGCAAACTGCAACAAAAAAATAGCTGGGTGTTGTGGTGGGCTGCTATGGTCTCAGCTACTCGGGAGGCTAAGGCAAGGGAATCGCGTAACCTCAGGAGTTGGAGGTTGCTGTCAGTTATGTGACGCCACGGCACTCTACCAAGGGCAAGAAAGTGAGACTCTGTTTCCAAAAAAACAAACAAACAAAAAAGAGTACTTTCTGAGTTGAATTCAAACTATTATTGACCATATATACTAACACAGACCAATATTTTATAATATTAGAAAATACATATGAACATAATCCGTACAAAATTAACCACCATTTCAGATTTGACAATGTTTCCTATACATTTTCAACAAAACAGTTAAGCCTACTAAGTCTTTCACAGATTTTCAGTGGTCTTGATATATCTAAAAGACCGAATTTAGAGTTTTTATTTTGGAAGTTTTGTCAAATAGCAAGGGCTTAAAACATTTATTTGTTCAAGCAAGATTACAAGCCAAAAGATTCTATGGAAATACACAGTCAACTGGATCACATGTAAATTCCTTCAAAAATGCCCTTTTATGAACTTTATTTAACCTGCACAGACACACAAACATGAATCTTCTGGATTGCCCTGCCTATCACTTTCTGATATAACTATTCTGTCAGGACAAAATTTACCACACAATATCCTTTTCTTGTACAATGCCATTTTCCTTTCTGTCTAATGTTTCTCACTCTCAAAAACCCACTTTTCACAAAACAAGATCACACTTTTCTATGAAGTTAATTATTCACTTGGCTAGACTGATAATTAGAAGGTTTAAAAGGCAAGAATCTTATGCTTTAACAAAGACTCGGTTTCCCAATTTAAACAACCAAATTATTACATTTTACAAATAAGAGACATTTTGTGAAACATAGCATTGGTATAGGGTTTTCCACTCAGGGCTGGACAGGGAACCCCCATTTTTCTGGCTCAGGTGAGTTCAGAAGTCAGACTCCCAGCTAGGCACAAACATGACACACACTGCACAACACACCCTATGAGTTCTAACAAGGTCATGAACAAAGCAGCCCATAAAGTTTTAGATGACTCCATTCTGAGTAGAGAGCACACACCCTGGTCCCCTCCCTACACAAAAACTGCAAAGACCTAATAACTTTGCTCAAGGGGAGGGACTGCATTCATTTATTTATTAAAATGCTCATTCAGCTCATAAGGCTATCTTTTCCATCTAGCAGGCACTGGCCACATATCTCTCAAGGCCAATTATTTACCCCTAGACAAAGATCCATTCAGGAGACCTCTGACTTGTGCCTACTCCCTCTGGTGCTCTCCACTTCCTCTGCATGCCCCTTCCTCCAACAAAATCCTATTTTATTACTGATCTGTGGCCTGTGGGCTCTATTCTCAAATCCCCAAGATCAAGGACTCACTGAATAAAGAAATTCCAGTAACAAAACCACAACACAGTCATCCTTTCTGATGTGTTTTCATTTACCCCTAAGTCTCACATGGCCATGTGGCTGCCAAGGGCTAGGCCTGTGTCTGAGATGGAAAGCAGGAAACCTGGAACTTCCAGTTTCTGTCAGAATAGTCAGGGGATGATGTTGGAGCAGGGAGAAAGGGGCCACTAACCCAAGCGTTTTTCCCTGTGAAGAGGAGGTGCTAAACCCCACCTGTTGTTACCTGTCTCTGTCAGTCTCCAAGTGCTCACATGCACACAATTCCAATCCTTTTCCTAACCTGGGCATCCTTGATTTCTCACTCGAACTGCCACTTAGGAATAGGAGGTGGAATCAAGACTTGGCCCTGTGAGGGGAGGTTCAACCCCACCCTCAGAATTCATCCCAGTCACACCACATCAACTCACTCTCATACACCTTATCAGACCTGCCGGCAATCTATTACCACAGGGGTTGATCAGATCCCAGCTTCCACCCAAATGGTGGGCATCCAGTATCTATCCTATCTTGTCTTACACGTCTCCCAGTGCAGGTACCAGTTCTTGCACGCCAGTTCCTTCTGGTTTTTGACTCCTCGAAGACCTGCCAAAGAAGTACTTTTTCCACGTAGTCGAGGCATCCACACTGGGAGGCCCAATAGGGAGAAAGAGCACCAAAACACCATGTTTATAAGAGGAAAGTCTTTATTTCAGCTGGCAGAAGGAGGCTCACAAGAATTCAAAATGGCCACACTCTCCAAGTTGCTGTGTCTTCTTTTCACCCCCAGTCAAAAACTTCCTGCCCATGGTTCCTTTCTTACTGATCAGTTTGAATCAAGCGAGAGAAGCTATTCCTGCCCCAACAGGTCTACAGGATTTCACAGACGTGGAAATTTCCAGATCCCAGGAAGTTAAGTTTCTATAAATTCTTAAGACCTGAGTCACCTTGGGGAGGACCCTGAGAGTGTATCCTTGGGGTCTCCTTGAGAAGATCTCTGTTCTCCTAGACCTCACTCTTCCTGGGTATCCTCTCTCGGCACAGCAAATTGCATGCTGTCCCAAATAATGAAGGTACAAAAGTCCTGCTGCCAATTTTCAATCACCCTTCTTGAGTAGTTATGGTCTGTGGTGTGCCAAAATTTGCCACTACAGTCACTATACATAGGGAAAAAGGAAAATTGTAGCTAAATGTACTATTTACTTTTTCCAATTAAATTGACTTTATTCCACTTGGGTGCGGGCATGATAGGATTTCCATCTGGGAAGAAATCTACTTGTGGGTAATGGTGAAGGGAGTGGGTTAAAGGTCAGGAAGTTGGGGGTTGGGACATTCCCTTTCCCAGGTGGGACATCACTGGGGTAGGGTAAGAGGTTTAGCCATTCACCTTTTTTTTTTTTTTTTTTTTGAGACCAAGTCTCTCTTTGTTACCCTGGGTAGAATGCCATGGCTTCACATCTCACAGCAATTTCAAAGTCATGGGCTCAAGTGATTCTTTGCCTCAGCCTCCAAGTAGCTAGGACATGAGGTGCATGCCACAACGCCCAACTGTTGTTCAGAGATGAGGTCTCACTCTGGCTCAGGCTGGTCTCCAAACTGTGAGCTCAGTCAATCTACCCACCTCAGCCTCTGAAGTGCCGGGATTACAGTCATGATCCACTGGACCTGGCTATATATACTTTTATTTACAACAAAATTTACAAAATATTTACAGATTATTCTCTGTGTCTTTCCATCTCTTTCTAAACTTTTGTAATCAATATTTTGTAAAGGTATATTTAGCTACAGTTTTTAATTTTCCTTATGTATGGTGACTTTTGGGGACAACCTGTAAATTTTTACAAACTACCTTTACAGGGCAGCAATCAGGCCTTGTGTCTCTGTCTTTCAATTATCCTGATATCTTCAAACCTAAAATTGATCCTGAGACTAGAAGGCCAGAAGCTGATTCTGGAAGACAAATATGCATTGAGTATACCTGAGAATGTCCTTATTCCCATTTTCTGTTTCTCTAATTCTCATGGGCCCTAGCTGCATCCCACCAGTGCAATGGGCAGGTCCAAACTCTGAGTCCAGGTCCTTCCTCAGACATTGCTGCCTTCTTTGACCACTGGAAACTTTAAAGTGTCAGGAAACTATGTTCTATTTCAAGATTGTGATTGCCGATGTTCCTTGAACCAAAGTTATTTGTTTTGTTAGAAAGTGTTGGGCAGAAGGGACTCTGTGCAGTGTTTGCTTACTCTAGCTGAGTCCAGAAAAAGGAACAGCAGCAATAGGGGGAATTGTTAAAGAAGCCACTTCCTATACTCACTCAAAACCTGCAAATTTTTAACCAAAGCCAAGATTGACTATTCCCTCCTGAAACAGCAAAGTCTCAATGCAAGAGTTGGTGGCATAGCAAGCAGTTTATTCAAGAGCAACGTGAGGAGATGGCTGACTAATGTTGCAAAGAGCACCTCATGTGTCTGGGCTGACCAGAAGGTGGTGAAAGGGGAAAGGAGCTTGGAAAACCATGTCTCATTGAAATGATTTCTTGCCATCTGGCTGTCTGGCTGACATCAGCTAGATCAAAACAGAAATGGGGGTTAACTGCTCACTATTTTCCTTCATGGGGAGTTGTACAATGTGGATGCTAGAATGGCTCAAAACCCTTCCTGCAATTTATTATTTTATGAGGCAGAGTCTCACTTAGTCACCCTCCATAAAGTGCTGTGGCATCACTACTCACAGCAAACTAAAACTCCTAGGCTCAAGCCATCCTCTTGCCTCATCCTCCCAAGTAGCTGGGACTACAGGCGCCTGCCATAATGCCCAGCAATTATGGAGACAGGGTCTCAGTCTTGCTCAGGCTGGTCTGATACTCCTGAGCTCAGACAAGCCACCTGCCTTGGGCCCCCAAGAGTGCTGGGACTACAGGCTTGAATCATCTGCCTGGCCTTTCTGAAATTCTTAAGGAAGGATATAAGTAGACATTGTGAAATAAAACTGATTATTTGTTTGAAGATAGAGTAACTGCTGCTATCATTGAATCAGATACTTAGATTGGCATACTGAGAAATACCTTGTATGCATACTAAAGACTGAGAGGCGATGCTTAGCTAAGTGTTTCTCAGCCCAGGCTTCCTGGTAGGATTTCATGGCCAGTTTGAAGAAATACCATTATCTGTGATTCTGTCTGCCAACAGATTCTGTTAGTGTGGCTGGTGTCATCCATGTGGCCCCCTGTGATGCTAACGGAAGGCCAATGTCAAGAATGAGGGTTTCCAGATACATTTAAGACAGTCAAGTTTATTTATTTATTTCCAGAAAAAGGTCAGAGGGCCCATATTCCCATTTCTATAGCAGAAATTTTTGCCAGGGGAGGGCACTGGAGCTAAGAAATTAGAAACTCACACTTTGGTCGTTATGTGGAACCTCCTTCTTCCTGACTCTCCGTGGTAAAGAATGGGAAAGGGTAAAATTTTCTCTATACTTCTAGGTCCCTGTGCCTGTGGATGTGGTGGTAGCAGGTGAAGAGTTTGTGCTGATGCCTTTAAAGGCATATTGTCAAGGTGCAGGAGTAATGTGTCCAGATGATATCACCTGAGAAGGAAATCAAGGGAAGGAGGAGAAAAAGAAAGAAGTGATTGCCTCTCAGTTAACTGTGTCCAAGGCACAGGGCAGTGTGCACTTTTTCTCCTGCAATATCATGTTCTTAGACTTTGCAACCCTTTAAGTCTCAACTTGTGATGTTCCTACCTAATGAGTTTCTTTCAAATACTCTTTTCCCCTTTTCTTTCAATAGTGAAGAGGCTCCAAAATTCCTTCTCCTCTACATATGGCAGAGCCTTCTTTCCAGTCTCTCTCCATCCAGGTTCCCCATGTGCCCTAAAATATTCTTGCTTTAAATTTGTTTCCTGAAATAGTGAAAACGTTTCACTATTTCTCTCTGTTGAAAATCGCAAAATGTGGATGCCCAAGATTCCCATTGTGGATGAGGTTGGGTGATTGAATTGTAGCAAAGACGAGGAACATGCAGTGTTTAGCTTCCATCTGGAAGCTCCACCGTTTCTATGTAAAATAGGATGATGTCCATGCACTTTTACGGAAGATGGCATTAACGGCCTAGAGTAATTCAAAGTTCTCAAAAACAGAATAATTAGAAAAGAGTTCCTTTCTCAGATGGTAAAGAAGGCTATTTAAAGACATGATTAGAGATTAGAAGACACACCAGATATCTGTAACTGGAACTTTGCCAAAACTAGGTTTTTCTCAACTAGTTTTTATTACATTATGATTGACTTTTTCTCGCCAGTACTATTACAGCAGTGATGTTGGGTTTGCACTTGTGAATCAGCACCTGATAGTAATTCATCCTGTTATAGTTAATGTTAATTTTCTTCACTCAGTTATGGTGCTCTTGGACACATATTCCATTGTGGGGTTCAGTACATCTTCTGTATTGTTAATGAGAACTTGGAGAGATTATCAACTAATATGAGCAAATCAAACATTTATTGAGGAAGCACCCCTTTCTTCTTAGATTCTCTTCTATATACCTTTCTTTGGAAAGTAAAGGTTGTCATCTTTGTTCACCGGTTCAGGAATCAACTGGAGTAAGTCCAGTGTCTGCAGTTCACTGCATGTTTGACAAAATATCATCATGGGACTGAAGCATTGTCACTCCTGTTGAGCTGGTTGGAAATTTAGAAATGGAATCTTCACCCCATATCGTCTGAATAATAATCTGCATTTTTCCAAGATCTCCAGTTCTTGTACATTTTCAAACATAAAGTTACTATTTATCTCACCGTGACATTCTCATATAAAAAACATATCCAGATTATAGTGTATGATGTAAATAAGGCACAAAATTGGTGGCCTTTTATTTCTCCTGTGTCAATCAAAAATGTACACTGGTTTTATAGACGCCATTCCATCCTTTTTCTTCAGTGTTAGACAGCACATGAGGGAATATATCCCTTCTATACCTATTAGGTAATTGCTCTTACAAGTCAGCAAGAGTTCTCTTCGCTCATTTAACTAAAAGTGAAATTCATGGCTTGGTACCTATAGCAAAGTGGTTACAGCGCTGGCCACAAACACCCAGGCTGGTGGGTTCGAACCTGGCCCAGGCCAGCTAAACAACAGTGCAACAAATTAATAGCCAGGCATTGTGGCGGGCACCTGTACCCCCAGCTAGGAGACTGAGGCAAGAGAATCGCTTAAGTCGTTGCTGTGAGCTGTGACACGACAGCACTCAACCCAGGGTGAAAGCTTGAGACTGTCTAAAAAAAAGTGAAATTCCATATTGCCATGTTTTCTTGGTAAACCTGTTTGTTTTTCAGGGAGTGTTGACATTCAAGGACGTGTCTATTGAATTCTCTATGGATGAGTGGGCCTGCCTGGACCCTGCTCAGCAGCATTTGTATCGGGAAGTCATGTTAGAGACCTACAGAAACCTGGTCTTCTTGGGTGAGGACAAGTTATATACACAGTTCCAGGTCTACACTAAACAATTCATATTCTCTCTTTGTAGAAGATTTTTATTCAATTTATTCATTGACTGAGTATCAGGTTCTTCTTTCTATGGAAAACCTTAGCATATTTTGGTATAGAAAAGAAAAAATTGGGGTTGTTTTATTTTGGCATTAATCTTACCCTTTTTTGAGCTAATTTATATCTTTCACTAGATTAAAGGAAATTTCAGAAAATTCGTGGCCTAGATTGTTACTCATACCTTTAAGTCTGATTTTTTGCACCAAATTTTATTTCAGTAGTTTTTGGTAGTGAAGGAGTTAGGAATGTTCCAACTTTAAATACTTTTTAAAGATTCTGAAGATTTGGCGGCACCTGTGGCTCAGCGGGTAGGGTGCTGGCCCCATATACCGAGGGTTTTGGGTTCAAACCCGACCTGGCCAAACTGCAACAAAAAAATAGCCAGGCATTGTGGTGGGCGCCTATAGTCCCAGCTACTCGGGAGGCTGAGAATCACCTAAGCCCAGGAGTTGGAGGTTGCTGTGAGCTGTGTAACGCCATGGCACTCTACCGAGGGTGATGAAGTGAGACTCTGTCTTTACAAAAAAAAAAAAAAAAAAAGATTCTCAAGTTTCTGCAAGGAAATCTGTTTGGGGCACTATTTCAGGATCTTCTAAAATGTCCTTTTCTCTACTTCACAAAGGCATTAGATTACCAATTAAAGAATTCCAGTGTTTTTTTTCTCTAATAAAACAGGTCTTACTGTCTCTAAGCCAGACCTCATCACTTGTCTGGAGCAAAGCAAAGAACCCTGGAAGGTGAAGACACAGCAGACACTAGTCAAGCACTCAGGTAAGTTGGAGTGAGTGAAGCAGGTAACACTGGTCAGAGGTCCAAGTTCTATGAGGAAATCACACAATACAGTTGGATTAGGGAAGCTCGGCTTCATTAGAAATTATTTCTGAGAAGCCTGGGTTTCTTTCCCTTGTTCTTATATAAAGGGATCTCTGTTTTTGTTTTTATTAGTTTTTATGTTTATTTTTTTCTTGTTGATAAAGAGTCTCACTCTCTTGCCTCACACTAGAGTACCATAACATCAGCCTAGCTCAAAGCAACCTTAAACTACTGGTGGCAAGTGATTTTTTTTTTTTTAATAAAAAAAATTGTATTTACTTAGAAGCATTCAGAATGTCAACAAAACAGCTGCAACTTTTTTTTTTTTTTGCAATTGCAGAGTGGTATTCAGTTAACAGAACAACAATTATTTTGTATAAGCTGCATCAGAGACAACTGAAGATGAAAAAACTACCATCCCCATATATAACAAATTCGTGCTGTGCACCAAGAACCTGCTTTAAATTTCCATGCCAATTTACAACCCCCAGACTGTACCAGGCAAGATTAGTGGCTATTGAAAATACCACCAGGACAGAGCTATCTGAAGACACATTCGGTAGTGTGTTAACTATACAAAAAAGAGGCTGTACAGTTTAAAAACAAATCTTACATAGCCTTACATTTCAATTTTTTTTCTTTAAAAGGAGTGAGTTGTGTACAGGGGGGTAAAATGCTTTATAGACAAGAAACAAAACTGCGCTAGAACCAACTTATTCATCATCATCACCATCATCATCTCATCTTCCTCATCTTCCTTCTCTTCCTTCTTTTTCTTGCTTTTTTCAGCCTTGACGACTCCCTTTTTCACTGCATCAGGCTTTCCTTTAGCTCGGTATTGCAACAATATTCTTTTCATATTTTTCCTTCAGCTTTGTAGCCTTCCTTTCATAGGCTGCTTGTCCTCCGCAGCAGTGTTATTCCACATCTCCCCCAGCTTCTTTGAACATCACCAATGGATAGGCCAGGATGTTCTCCTTTGATTTTTGGGCGATACTCAGAATAGAACAAGAAAAAGGCCGAAGGAGGCCTCTTGGGTGCATTGGGATCTGAACTTTTTTGTTTCTCCTTTAGGAAGGATATAGGTTTTCATTTCTCTTTCATAACGGGCCTTGTCCGCCTTTGCTATATCTTCAAATTTTCCTTTCTCTGCCGCGGACCACCCTGTCGGTGGGCTTCAGTCCGAGGGAAAGCAGGGAAACGGAGTCAGGTTGGTTGAAAGGTCGACGCAGGAATGACAGTCTGCCACACAGCACTTGGTGGAGTATGCAGCTGCGTTTTACTGAGTTCAGAAGTTGGTATTTATACATTTTACACAAAGCATTACAGGTTACACAAAGTATTTTTACAACTTGCTGACCTTTACAGGTTACATTTTAAGTTTGTGGGCGTGAGTAGTTATCCATTACTACTTCTCAATATCTTGCCCTTAAGGAGAACAAAGGTTTTTGAGTTTGCAAACGTGGGTAGTTATCCATTACTATTTTTCAATGTTCTGTCCTTAAGGAGAACAAAGGTTAGTGGTTATCAGCGAAACCTACTTGCTTCCTCTTGCTTCCTCTTATCTGTGGAATGTTAGTATAGTGTAATTCTTTACATTTGTGTTTAAGTAATAGTAAAGGCATAATTTGTTTTAAGGCTCTTATTAGATATATAAATTTTAAGTTAATGTTGGTTATATATACTTTTATTATGTGCTTATTATTAATCATATGTACTTATTCTATTGTGATTTAATTGATTAGAAATGTAGTAAAGTAAGATGTTTTTTAAAGAAAATTTTACTGTGGGTGGTGATGGTGCATGTCGTGTTGGAACATCTTGTTTACTGTGCCTGCATTGTCTTAGCCCACTGGCGTTTATGGTGGGGACTTGCTTTTGTGCAGGCTTACTTGGAGCCACTGAGTCTAGCACAGTCATACTTCTTGTGCTGTTTCTAGATCAACTATCATTGTGTTCATTCTGACAAGACTTATTGCTTACTTATCAGAACAAACAGACATTCAGCTTAACATACACTTACACTGTAACAGAAAGCCATACCCTTAGATTAATGCGATAAAAAACAGCATGCTGGGCAACATCTCTGTCGCTGCGCACACTGGAGGTGCTGGAGGCTTTGCTCCGGGGAGCACAGACCTCCTTTCCGTCGTTTTACAACGCGGACAGCGCCACCTCGCTGCGGCTTGGTGCCGAGGGTGCGGCATATCCCCTTTTTTTGTTTTTGAAACGCATTTCAAAGAGTTCTTGGCGTATGGTATTGACAGAAGAAAATAGACAGCGAATAAGACATGGTAACAGTAACACAACACAGAATATTAGGCAAGCAATAATAGCTATGAACACAATATACTGGACCCAGGTTAATGGATTTAGTGCCTTAAAATTATCATTAAGAGACTGAGCTAGAGCATCTAGTGATGAGACAGGTAAATGAGCTTGACTTATAGCTGTAATGTCTTCTCGTAAATTAAGTAAATCATGTGTTATATCATTATCTTGCTAAACTCCTTGAAGATGTGCTTGCACTTTGGACCATGATTCAGACAGGTTATATGGTAAAGGAGTTACACAAATGGCTTGAAAAGCAGAATGGCATTTAGTTTGTAGCTTCTGTTGTATAAATTTAATATCCTGCCCCAACGCTAGAACTACTTCTTCTAATACATTTAGTTTTGCTTCTAGCTTATTATCAATGCTGGCCTGTGTCAGCAAGGCTAGAGTTACATTATTGCTTAAAGCATTGACAAAGTGCGCTGTATGAACTTGTTGCACTAAGGCTGTAGTGGCGACAGCAAAGGTAGTCACTATAGAAATCAAAGCTAAAATGCCTAGAATTAATGCTGCTACAAATCTTTTAGGTCTGATTAATTCATTAAGTGTTTGTAATACTTGTAATGCAGAATTATCATACTATGGGTTATCTTGTAGATCAACAGGTAACATCACATAAGAAGGTCTTTTTACTATCAACACAGAATTAAACACTCTTTCTTTAAACAAATCAGTAGAAGTAATGCAGTTTGTTACTTTACATGCAGTACAGGTTACATGGTAAGAATTTTTTAGTTGAGTGATAGTAAGATAAGTGTTAGGAGCTAACAATAATGCATACGGATAACCAACACAGACTCTAACTGATACTGCCGTGGGTTTGCTCCTACCCGGTTTCTTTTCTAATATCATATCAGATGCAGCAACAAGTCTAAACAAATCATAATGTATTTGAGTTTTATTTTGATCTTGTGCAACCCATATGGGTTTAACTAGACCGGGTGAGAACCATCGTCTGATAGGTTGAGAGGCATCAGACCACTTATACTGGTGATATTTCTCTGGATTGTTAAACAAATATTCTTTATAATCATAACAGCAAGAAGTAGCAGAATAATCCTAGATTATTACTTTTGAGTTAACAGGAAAATGTTTACTAGCTGCATTCGAAAATCTACAAGAAAGCCAAGTAGGAGTTTTTGTCAATGACGATTCCCAAAATTGATTTATATCTCTATATTTTTCTTTACAATTAGGAATAGGTAACTAGCTTACATGTAGAAAAGTTTTATCATAAGTGGGAGTTCTTATAGTTTGTAATTCATATTCCCAGATATAACGTTTATTTGCATCATTAGGATCTGGGGCATCAGTTAAGAACACTCTATAACTGGTAGGTAAACAAAAAGGAGGGGCTTTGCCTCTTAACGTAAAGCAGATGGGTGCAGAGTCTGCTCTTCCAGTAAAATTAACTAAAGTTGAGGCATGCCCTCTGGACTCTCAGTCCTGTAATCCTCCTAACCGGAGGGTGTCATTAGTTAGAATCTTAATAGGATTTTGATCTAACCAGCCCACCGGGTGGAGTAGTGGTGGGTTGGGAATGTATGCCCAATAGGCGGCACCCTCTGCTACAGGACTAGATATCAAAGATAGGAAAGCTGTAAAGTATATTACAGGAGTTAAAGGGTTATTCTGTTTCAACAACAGTTGTTTAGCTTGTTTAACTAAAGCTCTAACTTGAGTCTACGTGATCTTGGACGCTCCTTGCGGCTGGACTTTCACTTTGTTCATCTGTTGCGCCAGGCTCCGTATCCGATGCAGGCGTTTCTTCTTGCGCCGAATCCTCCGGGGGAGATGGTCTGATGAGTCGATCTGGGATCCAGATGGGGGATTCGGCATCCTGGGGAAACACACAAGCATATCCTCGTCCCGAGGTGATTAAAACATCGGGGCTTTTCCATTGCCCTGATAATAAATCTTTCCACATTACTCTTGGAAACACAGCGGCTGATTTTGGCTGCCAATGAATTAATGCTGGTGTCTGATTGTTAGAATTTATATTTAAATGATTTAAAACAAATAAAGCATGAGATAAAATATGATGAGGAGAGAAATATGTATGAGCCTTTTGCAGGCGTTCAATCTGTAATTTTAATACTTGATTAGTTCTTTCCACAATAGCTTGACCCTGGGGATTGTAAGGGATCCCCGTTGAATGAGCTATTTTCCATTGAGCACAAAAGTTGGTAAATGCTCGAGAAGTATAGGCAGGAGCATTATCTGTTTTCAGTTGAAGGGGTACACCTAACTGCTGAAAACAGTTAAACAAGTGTTGAACAACATCCTTGTAAGCCTCGCCAGTTCTTGCAGAGGCACAAATATAATGTGAAAAAGTATCCACAGTCACATGTACATATGTTAATTTTCCAAAACTGGGTACATGTGTAACATCCATTTGCCATAAAACATTGGGGCGGAGGCCCCGAGGATTAACTCCAAATTTTAAAGGGTGATGAGTAAGGGGGCATGCTTTACACCGCAAGACTATTTGTCTTGCCTGTTCTCTGGTAATATGAAACATCTTTCGTAATGCGTTAGCATTTTGATGATGTAAAGCATGACTATCTTCAGCTTCAGTAATTGATGCCACTACGGTTCGTGTTAAGAGGTCTGCAGTGGCATTTCCTTGGGCCAAAGGCCCAGGTAAATTTGTGTGTCCTCTTATGTGGCCAATATAAAACTGGTTATTTCTTTGTTGAACTAAAGTTTGTAGTCGTTTTAATAAAGGTAAAATGAAGTTCCTGTTAAAAGAGCAGTCTCAAGGGCTGGAAAAAGGGAAGCAACATATTTAGAATCTGTATATAGATTAAACTTTTGTGTAAAGTTTTCGAAAGCAGTGATTAAAGCCCATAGTTCTGTCTGTTGAGCAGAAGATTGTGCCACCTCTTTTATGAGAGGTGGCAAGCCTGGGCTAAAAACCACAGCTTTTCCTGTTGAAGAGCCATCTGTGAACAAAGTAATTACTTCAGACAGAGGCTGTCTGGAACACATAAGAGGAAACACAAGTGAAACTGTTCTTGCAAATTCAATTAAAGGATGTTTTGGATAATGATATAAAATTTGACCTGTGTATCCTTGTAAAGCTAAAATCCAATCTTCATTGTTCTGAAGTAACTGTTCTATTTGGTTTTTATTATAAGCAGTTACAATTACATGAGGTTCTTTACCAAATAATTCTCGTGATCTTTTTCTTCCTTTATTTATAAGTAATGAGATTAAAAACGGATAGTCTGCAACAATTTTAGCTTGAACATGTGGTAAATGAATCCATTCTAAAATGCCTTCCTGCCACAGGCAGGCTGTAGGAGTATATTCAGTAGAAAAAATAAGTAAAGACCATGGGCTTTGATAATTAATCTGTTTAACTTTAGCTTGACTAAGGGCTTGTTCTACAACTTCTATGGCCTGTAAGGCCTCCTTAGTTAATTGTCTCGGGGAGCGTGGATTTGGGTCCCCCTGTAAAATTGCAAATAAGGGGCTAAGAGTTCCTGTAGTAATCTTCAAATAAGGTTGAATTCAATTTATGTCCCCTAAGAGTTTTTGATAATCATTAAGTGTTTCTAATTTATCTCTTCTTATCTGTACTTTCTGTGGAGTGATATAATCTGAATGAATCCACTGACCTAAATAGCTAAGAGGCTTATCTCTTTGAATTTTTTCTGGAGCAACAATTAGGCCAAACTTAGTTAATTGTACTATGGCTTGTTCTAGCATAAGCTGTACTTGTGCCTGGTGTGGATGAGCCAGCAAAATATCATCCATATAATGAATGATGTAAGCATCTGGAAATTGTGCTCGCAGTGCTGTTAAAGCTGCAGCCACAAACTTTTGACACAATGTAGGACTGTTTTTCATACCTTGAGGTAAAGTTTTCCATTGATACCTTTTAAAAGGTTCCCGTAAATTTAGTGAAGGAACACTAAAAGCAAAACGAGGGCAGTCTTCAGGATGCAGGTTAATGGTAAAAAAGCAATCCTGTAAGTCAATGATTATAATTGGCCACCCTTCAGGTACAGCTACAGGGGATGGGAGTCCAGATTGCAAGGCTCCCATATCTTCCATAATGGCGTTTACTGCCCTTAGATCCTGTAAAAGTCTCCATTTACCAGACTTTTTCTTTATAACAAAAACAGGAGTGTTCCACGGGCTAGTGGATTCTTCTAGGTGCCCTTTATCCAATTGTTCTTGTACTAAAATTTGTAATGCCTGTAGCTTTTCTATTGTTAGGGGCCACTGACTAACCCATACAGGCGTGTCCGTTAACCATCTTATTTTACAGGCATGATTTTCTGCAGTGGCTCCTATGAAAAATGCTGGTCATTTAACTGATCAGCAGTAACTAATTTCATATCCATAACATGTAAGAGGTCTCTCCCCCCATAAAGTATATGGTAGAGAAGGTAGTACATATGGCTGCATAAAACCTGTTTTTCCTTCATATTACCAAGCAAGATAAGCCGTACTTTGCATAACTCCAGAGACTGAACCGAGACCAACTAATGAAGAACCGGTTCTCTGAACTGGCCAAGATTGGGGCCAATCAGAGGCCGCAATACAGGTTCTGTCAGCTCTTGTGTCCATTAGTCCTTTAAATATCTTACCTTCTATCTTTATTTTTAGGAATGGCCGATCATACAAATCATGAATAAGGGCCACACATTCTTGATCAGTAGATCCGAACTGGCCCTGTCCCCTAGTTGTTTTTAAATGAGAGGCAGGGAGTGGCACATATGGTAGTAGCAGTAATTGTGCAATTCTTTGTCCTTTGTGTATTTGAGTGGTTTCTACTAAAGCTTTAACCATGACTTTAATTGTGTTTTGAGTGTCTGAATCAATTACTTCTGGAATAACTTCAAAATGTTTAGTATAATTGGAACTTCTCCCTATTATAAGACCAACTGTGCCTGGTAATAGTTGCCCTTTGATGGCAGTAAGAATTAAAGTGACACCGTCCCACTTAGATAAAATTACATCTTTTTCACTAGCAAGATCTAAACCAGCACTCCCAGGAGTTCCTCGCGGAAGGTCATGAATAGTAAATTCAGGGGCTTGAGGATTCAATGTAGATAAAGGCTGTGTTTCATTAACTACAGCCTGCTCTCCCTTGGGGTCTGGGCTGGGAGAATGCCCCTTATCTAGTTTTTTGATCTCTGTATGTTCTGCTCTCCAGCAGCAGCATCGCCCTTGTCAGACAAGGGGGTTCCATCCTTATGAAACTTAGATTTACATTCATTTTTCCAGTGTCTGCCCTTCTTACAGCGAGGGCATAAGCCTGGGGGATCCCCCCTTGGCTTATTGGTGTTGGACCGTTTACAATCCTTCTGAATGTGCCCTGGTTTTCCACAATTGTAGCAAGTAGGTACTGCATGTTGTGGGTCACAACTATAACAAGTATTGCTAGGGTTCTGTTGTCCCCTTCCTCCTTTATTAAAGGAATTTTTCACATAAGCGCTGAATTTCTGACCTTGCATTGCTGCAGCAAATGCCATACCTTGGACAATTGCTGGTGAGGCATCTATACATGCTTTAACATAATCTTGTAATGTGCCTGTCTTTCTGACAGGGCGTATTAGATCTTGGCACAGCGTGTTCGCATTTTCCCAGGCCAATTGCTTGAGCAATAATGTTGTTCCCTCAGATGGTGGGAGCATTCTATTAATGGCTTCTTCCAGCCGAGAAATAAATTCAGGGTATGCTTCTTCCACGCCCTGCTTTATGCCTGCTAAGGTAGTACTTTTGGTTCCCGGAGGAGGGAGCTTACGCCATGCGGCAACAGCATTTTGTGTAACCAATTCTAGAAATTGGCGTGGGATAGTGGTCTGAGCTTCAATAGAGGCAAAACCATCTGTACCCAGCAACATTGCCATGGTGGGCTGTAATCCTCTCTTTCCCTGATACTGCTTAATAGTTTCTCTTGATCTATCCTCATATTCTGTTCTCCATAAAACATATTCTCCCGGAGAGAGTGTGGCTTTGGCTGTTTGCTGCCAATCATAAGGAGTGAGCCACAGGCTGCCTATTATTTCTACAACCTGAAGAGTATAGGGGGCAGAGGCTCCCGAAGTACGAACTGCCTGCTGCAATTCTTTTAGTGTTTTTAAAGGCAGAGGTTCCCAGACCGGTGTTGCATTTTCGTCAGCAGGCAATTTGACTGGAAAAGCGAAAGTAAAATCACCTTGCTGACGGGCTTCATGCACAGCAGCCTGAAAGCCCGTAGGGGGCAACGGGGGCCACGGTGCGCGTGGGCGATGAGCCCGCGGGGCTGGTCTGGTCCTTGCCATGGTAACAAATGCTGCTGGGGGATTTCGGCGATGGTCGAAAAGATCATCTTCTGCATCCTCCTTTGCCATCTCATCCACCAAATCCCACTCATCATTATCAGACAAATCACCATTTTGTGGCGGTGGCGGCAATAGCTCTTTTAGAGTCGGCGCGGAGGGGACTACTCCCTCAGTACATGGCACCGGCTCAGGCTCCGCAAGAGCCTCTGGAGGTACTTCATCATGAATAGGTGCAGCTTTAACTTCAGGGCTTTCAGCCTCAGAAGCGGTTTCCCTTATAAATGCCTCCAAAAATGTATTGTCAGTTAAAAGTTCTCTAATTTGCAACCATAAGGAAAAGGCTTGTGGGGGCAGAGTATGCTCCCCATGCGCCTGCACATGAGCTCGCATTTCCCGTCCCACTCTTTTCCAATCAGATAGAGATAGCAACCCTTCCTCCACGAACCAAGGACTAACCAATTTCACAAAATGCATAAGCTCCTCCAACCTTTTGAGGGACACATGGAACCCATTTTTAACCAACAAACGCTGTAACATGACACTTAACATACGTTCTTCCTTGATTAATGCGTGCCCCATGGTACCTGTTGATTACTCACACTTAACCGGTCAGCCTTTACCGGCGGGACTGCAGCTCCCTGGTGAGAGTCGCCTTCAACCTGAGAAGAGAGAGAGAAAGAGGGGAAAATTACCTGTCCTTCAAGTCCCTGTTCGGGCGCCACCTGCCGCGGACCACCCTGTCGGTGGGCTTCAGTCCGAGGGAAAGCAGGGAAACGGAATCAGGTTGGTTGAAAGGTCGACGCAGGAATGACAGTCTGCCACACAGCACTTGGTGGAGTATGCAGCTGCGTTTTACTGAGTTCAGAAGTTGGTATTTATACATTTTACACAAAGCATTACAGGTTACACAAAGTATTTTTACAACTTGCTGACCTTTACAGGTTACATTTTAAGTTTGTGGGCGTGAGTAGTTATCCATTACTACTTCTCAATATCTTGCCCTTAAGGAGAACAAAGGTTTTTGAGTTTGCAAACGTGGGTAGTTATCCATTACTATTTTTCAATGTTCTGTCCTTAAGGAGAACAAAGGTTAGTGGTTATCAGCGAAACCTACTTGCTTCCTCTTGCTTCCTCTTATCTGTGGAATGTTAGTATAGTGTAATTCTTTACATTTGTGTTTAAGTAATAGTAAAGGCATAATTTGTTTTAAGGCTCTTATTAGATATATAAATTTTAAGTTAATGTTGGTTATATATACTTTTATTATGTGCTTATTATTAATCATATGTGCTTATTCTATTGTGATTTGATTGATTAGAAATGTAGTGAAGTAAGATGTTTTTTAAGGAAAGTTTTACTGTGGGTGGTGATGGTGCATGTCGTGTTGGAACATCTTGTTTGCTGTGCCTGCATTGTCTTAGCCCACTGGCGTTTATGGTGGGGACTTGCTTTTGTGCAGGCTTACTTGGAGCCACTGAGTCTGGCACAGTCATACTTCTTGTGCTGTTTCTGGATCAACTATCATTGTGTTCATTCTGACAAGACTTATTGCTTACTTATCAGGACAAACAGACATTCAGCTTAACATACACTTACACTGTAACAGAAAGCCATACCCTTAGATTAATGCGATAAAAAACAGCATGCTGGGCAACATCTCTGTCGCTGCGCACACTGGGGGTGCTGGGGGCTTCGCTCCGGGGAGCACAGACCTCCTTTCCGTCGTTTTACAACGCGGACAGCGCCACCTCGCTGCGGCTTGGTGCCGAGGGTGCGGCATTTCTCTTTAGCAGACATGGTCTTCCACCTCTCTGAGCACTTCTTAGAAAACTCTGAGAAGTTGACTGAAGCATCTGGGTGCTTCTTCTTGTGCTCCTCCCAACAAGTTTGCACAAAGAATGCATATGATGACATTTTGCCTCTTGGCTTCTTAGGATCTCCTTTGCCCATGTTTAGTTATTTTTCCTCAGCAAGGCATAGTCGCCCAGTGCCCATCCGGCTCTCACTTGCCCTGGTGCTGTCTATGGAGCTCAATGTACTGCCTCAAGTGATTTTTCTATCGCAGTCCCCCAATAGCCGGGACTACAGGTTTGTCCACATTGCCTGGCTAATGGTTTTTCTATTTTTTTTGGTACAGGAGAATTCTCATACTTACTCAGACTAGTCTGGAATTTGGCTCCCAGAGAGCTGGGCATATAGCTGTGAGCCACTATGCCTGTTCTTGGTTTTAATTTCCAGAAGGACCTTACTTTTCAGTGATAGTGTAGGTTACAGTGAGAATGAAAGAACTTTCAATGGCCTACATGTGAGTGCAGGATCTGACTGCTCTTCCATTGCTTTTAAGGACATGAAATATGTGTGTATTTTTTAGTGTACCTATGAAATTATTTTTAATTTTCTTTCTTTCTTTCTTTTCTTTTGTGAGACAGAGCCCCAAGCTGTCACCCTGGGTAGAGTACTGTGGCATCATGACAGCTCACAGCAACCTCCAACTCCTGGGCTCAAGCAATTCTCCTGCCTCCACCTCCCAAGTAGCTGGGACTACAGATGCCCACCACAATGCCCGGCTATTTTTCTTTCTTTCCTTTTTTTTTTTTTCGGTTGTAGCCATCATTGTTGTTTGGCAGGCTGGGCTGGATTCGGACCAACTAGCTCAGGTGTATGTGGCTGGTGCCTTAGTCTCTTGAGCTACAGGCGCCGAGCCTATTTTTAATATTCTTTAGGCTGGGTGTGGTGGCTGACACCTTTAATCCTAGCACTGTGGGACCCAAGGTGGGATGACTACTTGAGCTCAGAAGTGTGAGACCAACCTAAATAAGAGTGAGACCCTGTCTCTACTAAAAATAGAAAAATTATCCACACATTGTAGTGGTTGTGTGTTGTCCCACCTACTGGGGGCTGGTGGTGGGGATGAGGCTGGAGAATTGCTTGCACCCAGGAGTTTGAGGTTGCTGGGATTTAGGCTGATTTTATGAGAGTGTAGCATGAACAACAGAATGAGAGTGGGTCTGAATAAAAGGGTTTTTTTTCTTCTTTTTTTGCAGTTTTTGTCCAGGGCTGGGTTTGAACCTGCCACCTCCACTATATGGGGCTGGTGCCTCACTCCTTTGAGCCACAGGCATCACCCTTTTTCTTTTATTTTCATTTGAGACAAAGTCTCAAGTTGTCTTCCTGGGTACAGTGCTGTGGCATCATAGCTCACAGCAACCTTCAACTCTTGGGCTTAAGTGATTCTCTTGCCTCAGCCTTCCAAGTAGCTGGAACTACAGGTTCCTGCCACAATGACCGGCTATTTTTTGGTTGTAGTTGTTATTGCTGTCTGGCAGGCCCGGGCTGGATTCGACCCCACCAGCTCTGGTGTATGTGGCTGGCGCCTGAGCTGCTTGAGCTACAGACGCTGAGCCTCACCAACTCTTTTGATGTGGAAGGTTCCTATTGATTAATCCACTAGTAATCTGATGGAGCATCCTTAGCGATAACACATCTATTTTCTCTTGCTGCTTTCAAGATTCTCTTCTTGTGTGTGACTTTCAAATCCTTGATCTTCATCTGTCTTTTTATGGGACTCTTTGTTTCTCCTACCTGAAGTATGATGAGCTTTCTTCATTCTTTTTTTTTTTTTCTGTAGAGACAGAGTCTCATTTTATCACCCTCGGTAGATGCTGTGTCATCACACAGCTCACAGCAGCCTCCAACTTCTGGGCTTAGGCGATTCTCTTGCCTTAGCCTCCGGAGTAGCTGGGACTACAGGTGCCCACCACAACACCTGGCTGTTTTTTTGTTGCAGTTTGGTCAGGGCCGGGTTTGAACCCACCACCCTCGGTATATGGGGCCGGCCACAGGCACTGCCTGAGCTTTCTTCATTCTTTATACATTTTTCCTTACATTTGAGACTGCTCAGTCATTTTCATTGTGTTTGATATCTTCGTTTTTCTGATTTTACTTAGTTGTCTGTATCATTCCTATTTGATGCATTTAGCATTATTCAGTTAAAAGTATAGGGTAATTTAGGCATCTCTATTTTTTATGGTGAATTCCAGATTGTTTTTTTAGTTCCTTGGGTAATGTCCCCCTAACATTTTGTATGTTATAAGCTTTCCTTGATTTTTGAGGATTAGAAAAGCCACCTTTCATAAACTTTGTGATATGGCTGTATCCTGCAGGACTCTGATACACATTGTACTAAGAAAGGGAGAACTGTACATTTGTAGAGTATTTTTCCTGTAGAAATGTGTGTTTATTTTTAAGTGGAAGCATTTTTCTACATGTCCTCTTAAGAGTTTCTCATGACTTGCTAGCACTGAATCTGTATGGTACATTGTAGTCTCTCTGCTGCTATAATCATATTTTCTCTTAAATTTAGCACCACGAGTCTGTCTTACAAACTATAGCACCATTCCTTTCAGCATACTCACTGATGGGAGTCAGCAACCTTTTTTTGGAAACACCCTCAAAAGCAAGAAAGAAAAGAGTTTTTCTTTTTGAGGACAAAGCTGGGATTTGGAAGTTTACTTCCATTTTCACCCTTCTGTATTAAGATGGTATAAATTCTGTGGTAGGGGTAAATATGAAAAACTTTTGTTTTTGTTCTATTTGGCTCTTTTATTATTATTTTTTTTCTTTATCATTTATTATTATTGATATTTTCCTTTATATATGTACACACACACACACAAATTTATGTATGTATGTATTTATTTCAGGCTAAGTAACTGTCACCCTGGAATGAGTGCTCTGTTGTCAGGGCTCACAGGCTCAATCTTCTGGGTGCAAGAGATATTCTTGCCTCCTCCTCATGAGTTGCTGGGACCAGAGGCATGTGCCACAGTGCTGGACTAATTTTTCTATTTGTGGTAGAGATGGGGTCTCACTCTTGCCCAAGTTGATCTCAAACACCTGTGTTCAAGTTATCCATTCACCTTAGCCTCCCAGAGTTCTAGGATTAAAAACATGAGCCGATGCCCAGCCTATACTTTACCTCTACACCTTCTGCTTACCTGTTGAGCTGCAAATTCTTACCTGGTTTTGAGAATTCCCAAAAATGCAATGTATACATGCAACATTTATTTATCTTTAAGATAATTAGCACATCTCTACTGTATTATGGCATCTTCTTAATGTTCTTGACATGATTTTGCAGATCAGGTGTATAATGTATATTTACTGGATTCTGATAAAATGCCAGTGGCTAGAATTGTTATTTCTTAAATTTCTTTCAGCTCTATATAATCATTCTACTGAGGACCATTTGCGAGAGTGGGACACAAATATTTTATTTCCAGAGATGATCCTGAGCAGATATCAAAGTTGTGGCTCTGAGAATTTAAACTTAACAAAAAACTGGGAAAGTGTGTATGAATGTGATCAGCAGAAAGTATGTTACAGTGGACTTGACCAAAGTTTAACAGCTACCTATGGAAAAGTCTTCCAATGTAGTAACTCTTCGAACACCTTCAGACAATTGTCAAATCTAAATAGACAAACAATGATGTATACTTTAGAGAAAACTTTTAATTGTAAAAGATACAGGAAAGCCTCTAACTTCTGCTCACATGTTATGGAACATAAGATAATTCATATTGGAAAAAAACAGTCCAACTGCAAAGAAGGTAGCCAAGTTTTTCAGTCTTGCTCAAGATTCCATACTGGAGAGAAACTGAACAAGAGTGAAAATGATGGCAAATGTCTTAGCCACAGTTCAAAATATTATAACCATGAGAATTTTGATACTGGAGAAAAAACCTGTAAGTATAAGGAATGTGACAAACTTACCAAGCAATACTCACACGTTTCTGGACAAAAAAGAATTGATTCTGGAAAGAAACCCTTCAAATGTGAAGAATGTGGCAAATCCTTTAAGCAATACTCTCTCCTCTTTAGACATCAAAGAATTCATTCTGGAGATAAACCCTACAGATGTGAAGAATGTGGCAAAGCCTTTAAACACCACTCACACCTTTCTAGACATCAAAGAATTCACTCTGGGCAGAAACCCTACAAATGTCAAGAATGTGGCAAAGACTTTAACCAGCACTCTCTCCTCTTTAGACATCAAAGAATTCATTCTGGAGGGAAAACCTACAAATGTCAAGAGTGTGGCAAAGTCTTTAAACAGTACTCAAGCCTTTGTCGACATCAAAGAATTCATTCTGGAGAGAAACCCTACAAATGTCAAGAATGTGGCAAAGCCTTTAACCGTTACTCAAGCCTTTCTAGACATCAAAGAATTCACTCAGGAGAGAAACCCTACAAATGTCAAGAATGTGGAAAATCCTTTATCTATTACACAAGCTTTTCTAGACATCAAAGAATTCACTCTGGAGAGAAACCCTACAAATGTCAAGAATGTGGCAAAGCTTTTAATGTGTACTCACGCCTCTCTAGACATCAAAGAATTCACTCTGGAGAGATACCCTATAAATGTCAAGAATGTGGAAAATCCTTTAACTATTACTCAAGCTTTTGTACACATCAAAGAATTCACTCTAGAGAGAAACCCTACAAATGTCAAGAATGTGGCAAAGCCTTTAAGCTGAACTCAAACCTTTCTAGCCATCAAAAAATTCATTCTGGAGAGAAACCCTATAAATGTCAAGAATGTGGCAAAGCCTTTAAGTGGTACTCAAACCTTTCTGTACATCAAAGAATTCACTCTGGAGAGAAACCCTACAAATGTCAAGACTGTGGCAAAGCCTTTAAACATTTCACAAGCTTTTTTAGACATCAAAGAATTCACTCTGGAGAGAAACCCTACAAATGTCAAGAATGTGGCAAAGCCTTTAAGCAGCACTCACACCTTTCTGAACATCAAAGAATTCACTCTGGAGAGAAACCTTACAAATGTCAAGAATGTGGCAAAGCCTTTATGCTGAACTCACATCTTTCTAGCCATCAAAGAATTCACTCTGGAGAGAAACCCTACAAATGTCAAGAATGCGGCAAAGCCTATAATGTGTACTCATCCCTCTCTACCCATCAAAGAATTCACTCTGGAGAGAAACCCTACAAATGTCAAGAATGTGGTAAAGCCTTTAACCATTACTCAAGCTTTTCTGGACATCAAAGAATTCACTCTGGAGAGAAACCCTACAAATGTCAAGAATGTGGCAAAGCTTTTTATGTGTACTCATACCTCTCTAGGCATCAGAGAATTCATTCTGGAGAGAAACCCTACAAATGTCAAGAATGTGGCAAAGCCTTTAACAGGCACTCAAGCCTTTCTGGACATCAAAGAATTCACTCTGGAGAGAAACCCTACAAATGTCAAGACTGTGGCAAAGCCTTTAAACATTACACAAGCTTTTTTAGACATCAAAGAATTCACTCTGGAGAGAAACCCTACAAATGTCAAGAATGTGGCAAAGCCTTTAAGCAGCACTCACACCTTTCTGAACATCAAAGAATTCACTCTGGAGAGATACCCTACAAATGTCAAGAATGTGGAAAATCCTTTAACTATTACATAAGCTTTTTTAGACATCAAAGAATTCACTCTGGAGAGAAACCCTACAAATGTCAAGAATGTGGCAAAGCCTTTTATATGTACTCATGCCTCTCTAGACATCAAAGAATTCACTCTGTAGAGAAACCCTGCAAATGTCAAGAATGTGGCAAAGCCTTTAAGCTGAACTCACACCTTTCTAGACATCAAAGAATTCACTCTGGAGAGAAACACTAGAAATGTCAAGAATGTGGCAAAGCCTTTAAGCTGAACTCATATCTTTCTAAACATCAAAGAATTCATTCTGTAGAGAAACCCTACAAATGTCCAGAATGTGGCAAAGCCTGTAACAGGCACTCACCTTTCTGAACATCAAAGAATTCACTCTGGAGAGATACCCTACAAATGTCAAGAATGTGGAAAATCCTTTAACTATTACATAAGCTTTTCTAGACATCAAAGAATTCACTCTGGAGAGAAACCCTACAAATGTCAAGAATGTGGCAAAGCCTTTAAGCTGAAATCACACCTTTCTAGACATCAAAGAATTCACTCTGGAGAGAATCGCTAGAAATGTCAAGAATGTGGCAAAGACTTTAAGCTAAACTCATGCCTTTCTAAACATCAAAGAATTCATTCTGTAGAGAAACCCTACAAATGTCAAGAATGTGGCAAAGCCTTTAACAGGCACTCACCTTTCTGAACATCAAAGAATTCACTCTGGAGAGATACCCTACAAATGTTAAGAATGTGGAAAATCCTTTACATATTACACAAGCTTTTCTAGACATCAAAGAATTCACTCTGGAGGGAAACCCTGCAAATGTGAAGAGTGTGTCACCCTTTAACTGACTGAAACCTTTCTGTATATCAAGGAATTCATTCTGGACATAAACCTTACAAATTTAAAGAATGTGCTAAAGCCTTTTACCTTAGTTCAACTCACACTAAACATCACAGAATTTCTTGTGGAGAGAAACTCCACAAATCTGAAGAATGTGGCAAGGCATTTGTGCTGTACTCAACCCTATCTGTACATCAAACTATTCATTCTTGAAAGAAACTCTACAAAGGTTAAAAATGTGGTGTAGACTTTAATTAGTTTGTGAACCTTTCTAGACATTTAAGAATTTATTCTGTAGAGAAACCTTATAAATATGGGTAGTGTGGCAAACTCTAACTCACACTCAATCCTCACTGTACATAGAAGAAATCACACAGGAGAGAAACCCTCCATTTGAAGAATGTGGCAGTGCCTTTACCTGGTGTTCATGCTAAGCATAGAAGAATTCAAACTGGAGACTAATGCTACAAATGTGAACAGAGTGGCAATGACTTTAACCAGAGCTCAAACCTTACTACACATAACAACATTTATATTGGAGAGAAATCTTACAAACGTGAATAATGTGGCAAAGGTTTTCAGTGGTCTTCATTCTTAGTAAACATAAGAGAAACCATAGCAGGAAAAATAGTAACAATCTGAAGATGTGGCAGAGCCTCAGGCCAGTAGACACTGCTTTCTGTATACAATAAAATTCATGTTGAAGAGAAAGTCTACAAATGTGAAGAGCTTGAAAACTGTTTAACTAGTGCTTAAATCATTGTATAAATAAAAAATTTATAACATAGAAATCACCTACAAATAAAAGTGTCAAATCTTATAACCACTACTCATTTCAGTACCTAAAAGAATTCATAGAGAAATTCTACATCTGTGAAGAGTATGATATTTTTAAATATATCTCATGCTTTTCTAATAATAATTCAAATGTAATAAATACTCTACAAATGTCAGTCACATCTCACAGCCTTTAAATTATGTTTCTCCTGTGAGGTAGGGCTAAGAAGAGACGGGCAGATGATACTAGGAGATCCTTTGTCCATACTAAGAGGAACAAATTGAGCAGAGGGGGCTTCCAAGAAACAAAAGTTGACATTTCAAGAAGGCTTCCCAATACTGAACTGATGTTTGTTCTACAAGAATGGGTATCAGATTTAGAGAGGCCACAATGTGGAGATATGGCCAAGGCCACAAAAAAGGCACTTTGGAGTAGGCATACAAGTAAGAGAACAGTAAGCTCAAGTGATCTATTTTCATTAACAAACTACAATTTACACCAGTTCTATCATACTCTACAATAACAATGACAAATAGTGTCCTTTGATTACAGGGATAGAAATGGGAGGACTCTCCATTCTGGAAGGTTTCCCCTTTCCAAGAGAAATCATGAATATTTTACTGCCACATCACTTAACATACAATTGGAAAATCTACGTAAGGGGAAATATCTTACTAATCCCAGGCCTTTCTCTACTTGAAAATGTAGATGTGTTCCTTCTCTGGAGTGTACAGTTCTTTGTAAACTTTACCCTTTTAAACACTTGTATTCTGGAGGAGGATCAAGATGGCAGCCGAGTAACAGCTTCCTTGCAACTGGGCATGGTGAGTGTGGGAAGAGAACACTCCAAGCATCTCTGGCTGGTGGAATCTGCCCAGAAACATCCCTCTGGGGACACAGGCTGAGACTTCTAGACCCCATAAGGAGAGCAAAAGCAGCAGAGAACTGACAAGTGTTTGTGTGTGTTCATTTGGTCGAATTTCGCTGGCAGGTGTAAGTACAGTAGCCATGGGATTGCAAACTGGAAAGGCCTTACCTGTGAGCTGTTTTGTTTTTTTTTTTTTTTGGACTTGGCACTCAGTTGAACTACCTTGGGAGACCTTAGGCAAGAGTAGGGAGGACTTTAAGCATTTTCTAGGGCCCCAGTCTGAGCCGCTGAGCCAGACAGAGTTAATAGTGTTTGGTTATGGGTTGCATGGAGCCATTGCGGGAGAACTGCCCTGGCAAGCTCTGCCCTCCGTCACAGAGCAAGGATTCAGTGGGAGTGAGTAATATAGTGACTGAGCAGCCTAAAGGCAGGGACTGAGAAGCCTTACAGCCTTAGCCCTCAGGGACATAGAGTGAGACTTGTTTTGGTACACTGGGCAAACAGGCAGCCACTTCAGGAGTGATTCAAGCCACAAGTGTTTTCCTGGGAAAGCTTCTGCTTAGCCAAAGTTAGCAGTTTAAAGTGCTTATTAAGCAGGCTGAGGAGAGATTTAGGCTCTCCACCCTGTGGGGTTTGAGAAATCAACAGAGGCCTCCAGTCTCTTATCTCATACAGCCATATGAGCATTGTGATTAACATCTCATACCCCAGAAGATCACCTGTTACCCAGAGAACATCCAGCAAGATATATATGCTGCTTTGGTTTTGTTTTTTTTTTTCTTTTTTTGCTTTTTAATTTCAACATTTTCCCTATACATTTTTTTATTTTCTTTCTTCATTTTTCTAATTTAAATATGATTTTTCATTGTTGCCTTTTTTAACAATTAGTACTTCATTTTTGCTAGTGTTTCTACTCCTATTATTTAGTTTTTCCCCCAATTTTATCCCACAATATTTTACGTTTGCTTGTACTGGTTTGATTTATAGCATTTTTGCCTTTCCTCTCCACTTGGTGGAGGTGGGGTACTGTGTCCAAACAGGCTAGCAAATAGCTGCTGACCTGAAGGGAGCCACCCAACCCAGCACCCCGACAGGTTAGGGGGTTTTAAGGTTGGGTCAAAATACCCTACTTTATACCTATATTGCTCCCGTCTCCCTCTTTCTATGACTCTCTTCTTTTTGTAAATAACCACCCCCCTTTCCTTTCTCTTTTTTTTCTTTTCTCCCTTCTTGCTCTTCAATCTTCTCATGCTTCTGGTCCTGTACCAAAAGGACTCATCAAAATCCTAGTCCAGAGGCATGGCAACTTAAAGATCAAGAGGAAGTAAAAGGAAAATTAGGGTAAGGAAACAGATAAGAGAAATTACTCATGAGGAGAACCAGCAGAAAACTCCTGGCAATGTGAAAAAACAGTCCAGAGCTACCCCCCCCTCCCCGCCCCAAGGGACTGTGAGTTAGCTACTGCAGAGGATTCCACCTATAAAGAAATGTTAGAAATGGCAGAAAGGAAATTAAGAATACAGATAATAAAAACAATGAAGGAAATGATGGAAATAATGAAGGAAACTGCTGATAAAGTGGAAAATAACCAAAAGGAAATCCAAAAACAGAATCAAATAAGAGATGAACGATATGAAGAATATAGGAAGGATATAGCAGAGTTGAAGGAACTGAAGCAGGCATTTAGGGAACTTAAAGATGCAATAGAAAGTATCAACAACAGATTAGACCATGCAGAAGAAAGAATTTCGGAGGTAGAGGACAAAGCTCTTGAGATACCTCAGATAGTTAAAGAGGCAGAAAAGAAGAGAAAGCAGAACCTTCACTGACAGAATTATGGGACTTTATGAAGCATTCAAACATGAGTTATAGGAATCCCAGAAGGAGAAGAAGAATGCACCAGGGGGAATGGAAGGCATTCTAGAGAATATTACAAATGAAAATTTCCCAAATATCACCAAAGATTCTGACACACTCCTTTCAGAGGGATATCTGACACCAGGTCGCTTCAACTCTGACCAAGCTTCTCCAAGACACATTGTGATAAACCTGTTCAATGTCAAGACAAAAGAAAAGATTCTGCAAGCTGCCAGGAGTAAGTGTCAGTTCACCTACAGGTGCGAATCCCTCAGGGTGACCACAGACTTCTCAAATGAAACTTTCCACGCAAGAAGACAATGGTTATCTATCTATAATCTACTTAAAAAGAACAATTTCCAGCCCAGAATTCTATATCCTGCTAAACTAAGCTTTAAAGTAGATGAAGAAATCAAGTCATTTACTCACATACAAACATAGAGGAAATTCGCCACAACAAGACCAGCTCTATAGGAAATACTTCAACCTGTTCTACACACTAACCACAATGGATTAACAGCAAAGTAAGAACTCAGAAATTAAATGACAGAACCTAATTTCCACACTGATGCAAAAGATAAAACTAAGCAATGGAGTCTCACAAAATAAGGTGAACAGGACACTACCACGCTTATCAATTATCTCAATAAATGTTAATGGCTTGAATTCCCCACTGAAGTGGCATAGATTGGCTGACTGAATTAAAAAACAACACACCATCCATTTGCTGTCTAAAGATACACACCTAGCTTCAAAACACAAATTAAAAATCTGAGTTAACGGTTGGAAGACAATTTTTCAGGCAAACGGAATTCAGAAGGAAAGAGCAGTTGCAATCTCATTTTCAGATACATGTGGATTTAAAGCAACCAAAGTCAAAAAAGAAAAAGATGGTCACTTTATATTGGTCAAGGGAAAAATATAACAAGAAGACGTTTCAATTCTAAATATTTATGCACCCAATTTAAATGCTCCCAGATTCTTGAAACAGACTTTACTCAGTCTCAGCAATATGATATTTTACAATACCATAATAACAGGGGACTTTAACTCTCCTCTTAGAGATCTGGACGGATCCTCCGAACAGAAATTGAACAAAGATATAAAGGACTTAAATGAGACCTTAGAACAAATGTGCTTGATAGACGTACATAGAACACTCCATCCCAAAGATAAAAAATACACGTACTGCTCATCACCCCATGGAACATTCTCCAAAATTGATCATATCCTAGGACACAAAACAAACCTCAACAGAATCAAAAGAATTGAAAATTTACCTTGTAATTTCTCAGACCACAAGGCACTAAAGGTGGAACTCCAACAAAAATGTTCAACCCCACACAAAGGCATGGAAATTAAACAACCTTCTGTTGAATGACAGTTGGGTGCAGGAAAAATAAAAGAGGATATCATTAACTTCCTTGAGCATAACAACAATGAAGACACAAGCTACCAAAATCTGTGGGATACTGCAAAATTTATCGCTTTACATGCCTAGATTTGAAAAGCAGAAAGAGAGCACATCAACAAACTCACAAGCCATCTTATGGAATTGGAAAAAGAAGAACAATCTAAGCCTAAACCCAGCAGAAGAAAAGAAATATCCAAAATTAAATCAGAGATCAATGAAATTGAAAATAAAAGTATCATTCAGAAAATTAATGAAACAAGGAGTTGGGTTTTTGATAAATTAAATAAAACAGATAAACCTTTGGCCAGACTAACTAGAAATAGAAAAGTAAAATCTCTAGAATCCTCAATCAGAAATGATAAAGGGGAAATTACAGCTGATGCCACAGAGATACAAGAGATTGTCTCTGAATACTACCAGAAACTCTATGCCCAGAAATTTGAACAATGTGAAGGAAATGGATCAATATTTGGAATCACACCTTCTCCCTTGACTTAGCCAGGAAGGAATAGAGCTCCTGAACAGATGAATTTCAAGCACTGAGATTAAAGAAACAATAAAATAATCTTCCAACCAAAAAATGCCCTGGTCCGGATGGCTTCACACCAGAATTCTATCAAACCTTCAAGGAAGAGCTTATTCCCGACCTGCAGACATTATTCAGAAAAACTGGGAGAAAGGAATCTTACCCAACATACTCTAGAAAGCAAACATCACCCTGATACCAAAACCAGGAAAAGACCCCACTAAAAAGGGGAATTTCAGACCAATTTCCCTCATGAATATAGATGCAAAACTTCTCAATAAAATCCTAGCCAATAGATTACAGCTTATCAAAAAGGTCATACATAATGATCAAGTAAGTTTCATCCCCGGGATGCAAGGCTGGTTTAACATATGAAAGTCCCTAAACGTTATCCACCATATTAACAGAAGCAAAAATAAAAACCATATCATCCTCTCAATAGATGCAGAAAAAGCATTTGATAAAATCCAGCATCCTTTTCTAATTAGACACTGAAGAGTATAGGCGTACATGGGACATTTCTGAAACTGATTGAAGCTATCTATGACAAACCCACAGCTAATGGAGTAAAAGTGAAAGCTTTTCGTCTTAGAACTGGAACCAGACGAGGTTGTCCTCTGTCACCTTTACTATTCAACATAGTGCTGGAAGTTCTAGTCAATACAATTGGGCAAGACAAGGAAATGAAGGGCATCCAAATGGGAGCAGAGGAAGTCAAACTCTATCTCTTTGCTGATGATCTGATCTTATACTTAGAGAACCACAAAGACTCAACCACAACACTCCTGGAAGTCATCAAAAAATACAGTAATGTTTCAGGATATAAAATCAATGTCCACAAGTCTGTAGGCTTTGTATACACCAATAACAGCCAAGATGAGAGGCTAACTAAGGACACAACTCCTTTCACCATAGCTCCAAAGAAAACGAAATACCTAGGAATATACCTAACAAAGGAGGTGAAGGACCTCTATAAGTAAATTATGAAATCCTCAGAAAGAAAATAGCAGAGGATATTAACAAATGGAAGAACATACCATGCTCATGGCTGGGAGGAATCAACATTGTTAACATCCTATTAAGGTACCAACATTGTACTTTCAAGATTTGGAAAAAACGATTCTGCATTTTGTATGAAACCAGAAAAAAAATCCATATCCCTAAGGCAGTTCTTGGTAATGAAAACAAAGCTGGAGCATCGCCATACCAGATTTTAGGCTGTACTACAAAGCCATAGTAGTCAAGACAGCATGGTATTGGCACAAAAATAGAGATGTAGACATTTGGAATTGAATAGAAAACCAGGAAATGAAACTAACATCTTACAACTACCTAATCTTCCATACACTAATTAGGAACATACCTTGGGGGAAAGACTCCTTATTCAATAAATGGTGCTGGAAGAACTGAATATCCACATGTAAAAGACAGAAACTGGACACACACCTTTCTCCACTCACAAAAATCAATTCAAGATGGATAAAGGACTTAAATTTAAGGCATCAAACAATAAAAATCCTCAAAGAAAGCATAGTAAAAACAGTGGAAGTTATCAGCCTGGGGAAAGACTTCATGAGGAAGACCGCTGTGGCAATTGCAACAACAACAAAAAATAAACAAATGGGACTTCATTAAATGGAAAAGCTTCTGTACAGCTAAAGAGACAACAACCAAAGCAAATAGACAACCTATACAATGGGAAAAGATATTTGCATATTTTGAATTATACAAAAGCTTGATAAATAGGATCCATAGAGATCTCAATCCAGATGAAAAAACCCAACAATTCCATATATCAATGGGCAAGAGACATGAAAAGAACCTTCTCTAAAAAAGACAGACAAATGGCTAACAAACTTACAAAAAAATTCTCATCATCCCTAATTATTAGAGAAATGCAAATCAAAACTACCCTGAAATACCATCTAACCCCAGCGAGAATGGCCCACATCACAAAATCTCAAAACTGTAGATGCTGGCGTGGATGTGGAGAGAAGAGAACACTTTTACACTGCTGGTGGAACTGCAAACTAATACAACCTTTTTGGAAGGAAGTATGGAGAACCCTCAGAGAACTCAGGCTAGACCTCCCATTTGATCCTGCAATCCCATTACTGGGCATCTACCCAGGAGGAAAAAAATCCTTTTATCATAAGGACACTTGCACTAGACTGTTTATTGCACCTCAATTTACAATCGCCAAAATGTGGAAACAGCCTAAATACCCAACAACCCAGGAATGGATTAATAAGCCATGGTATATGTACACTATGGAATACTTCAGCCATTAAAAAAATGGAGACTTTACAGCCTTTGCATTAACCTGGATGGAAGTGGAACACATTATTCTTAGTAAAGCATCACAAGAATGGAGAAGCATGAATCCTATGTACTCAATTTTGTTATGAGGGCAATTAATGACCATGACATGGTGGGGTTTGGGGAAGCGGAGAGCAGAGAGTGAAAGGAGGAGGGAGTAGTGGAGGAAAGGAAGAGCAGAGAGAGAGAAGGAGTACAGGGGTGGGGCCTTGGTGTGTGCCACACCTTTTGGGGAAAAGACATGATTGTAAGAGGGTCTTTACTCAACAAATGCGATCAGTGTAACCCGGTTTATTGTACCCACAATGAATCCCCAACAATAAATTAAAAAACCTTATATCTGCTTGTTCTGCTCATTTGTTTCACTGTCTTGGTTGTAATAGCCACTCTTTGACAGTTGGAACAAAAAAATGCAACACATACCTCACATCTGGTCCACTAATTTCTGACATTTTGGCGCCACTATCTGGGTGGAAAATATACATCTCCAGTAAGATAAGCTAAGGGAACAATAGACATTCTGAATTCCCTCTTCCTGCTGCATATTACTTACTACTCCTACATCTCTCTGGCTGTCTTCACTTCCAGGTAATGTAGCTTCTTATCTGCTCCTGCTTCATCTGCTTTTTTCTACTTCATCTTGACTTCATCTCCCAGTTAGTGCTGATATTCAAAAGCTTAAAAAGAGGTCTCAGGCCCCACAAGCACATCTGAATGTTAAACCAAGATTTTTACAGTCTTTATAACCAGAATAGGGATGAGGAGACAGAGAAAGCCAGGCCATCAGCAGATCTTAAGAGCAGAAGGAAGCTTTTGAAATGGTTGCCATCACTAGGGAAGAAGGTTGTCAGGCACTGAGTTCCCCTGGAGGCTCAGGCAAGAAGACACCAGGCCTGAACCCTTCTGTACTATGTCTGGATTCCTGGAGTAAGAAAAGTCTCAGAAAGGGGCCTCTGCTGCAACTATGCCCTCACTATTAGAGAGATGCAGTGGAAGGGATGCAGGACAAAGCTTTGGCCTGTCTTGGAAAGATGTAATGCTACTACTAAACAAACTTTAACTTTAGATGAGAAAAGTGAAGGCCTGGATGAGGCTAGAAAGTGGGGTGATTTGTGGTTTATGTCCAATAGTGATAGTAGTATTTCCTCTGTGGAAAAAAACAGATACCCCACACGAAGACATTTCCCTTTAAGGATATTGAATAGGACCTGATAAACAAAGTGACTGGTGGTATAAACATTTTCTATCATGTATCCTGGAAGGTTGACATTAATTCAAAGAAAGTCTATGAATTATTTGAAGTTGTCTACCATTTACCAGGAACAAAAAGAAAGTCCTTCAGCCTTTCTCAAATGGCTTAAGGAGGCGGTGAGCAAACACATCCAATTTATTGCCTGACTCCTTAGAGGGCCAGATTATTTTAAAACAACTATACAGGGGACTGGGCACTTGTTTGCTTAGTGGTTAGGGTGCTGGCCACGTGCACTGGGTCTGGTGGGTTCGAACCCAGCCTAGGCCTCCTAAAAAATAAATACAAAATAGCCAGGCTCTGTGGCAGGGACCTGTAGTCCCAACTACTGAGAAGGCTGAGACAAAAGAATCATTTCAGCCCAAGAGTTTGAGGTTGCTGTGAGCTGTGACTCCACATCACTCTACTGAGGGCGATAGTGTGAGACTCTGTCTCAAAAAATAATGATAATAAAAATAAAAAGTAAGATGGTGCCTGTGGCTCAAAAGAGTAGGGCACCGGCCCCATATACCAGAGGTGGTGGGTTCAAACACGGCCCCGGCCAAAAACTGCAAAAAAATAATAATAATAATAAATAAATAGATAAATAAAAAGTACTATACAGAGGATGTTTTGAAAGACGGTTACCAAATTCTCTCAGCCTTTAATCTGCAACTGGGGCAACTGGCTGTTCTCTCCTGCCTTTCTAATCATGCCTGAAAGTCCTGTTCCCCTTCTGGAGAGGGACATACTAATACCAGAACAGCCATTTATATGACAATAAGACAAGTACTTCTGTGCCTTCCCTTATTAGAGACAGAAATTAACCTAGAAGTATGGGCTACTGAGGGATAGATGGGAACAGCAATAAGCTCAATTGGTCCAAGTTACCTCAGGGATTTACTTGTTTGGACAAGACTTGTGTCATTCTCATATCCCATAGTGACTCTTGTTCAGTATCTAAATAACATTCTTTTGGGAGCACCAGATGTAGAGGAATGCCACAAAGCTACCCAAGCTCTATTAAATTTTCTAGTGGATTGTGGGTCCAAGGTTTCCAATTAAATGTTCCTGAAGTACACTATTTGGGCTTCCAACTTTCACACAATAAGAGATCCTTGATCAAAGAAGGAATAGAACCAATTTTGGCTAAACCCAAACCTCAAACTCTACAGGGTTCTGAGGAATTGCAGGCTTTTGCAGACTTTGTATTCCTGGATATAGTGAAACAGCTAGACCACTCTATTCTTTAATTAAAAATGCTCAAAGTGTGCCTGGTCACTCTAGAATGGGAACTGTAGGCAGGTAAAGCATTCCAACAGCTAAAAAATGCTCTTTTACAGGCCCTTGCTTTAAGACTTCCTACAAAACAGCAATTTAATCTGTATGTTACATATTATCCAAGGAGTTTTTTTTTTCTTTCTTTGTTTGTTTTTTAAGACAGAGTCTCAAACTATCGCCCTGGGTAGAGTACCCTGGCATCACAGCTCACAGAAACCTCAAACTCTTGGGCTTAAGCAAATCTCTTGCCTCAGTCTCCCAAGTAGTTTGGACTACAGACACCCACTATAATGCCCAGCTATTTTTCAGTTGCTGTAAACACTGTTGCTTAGCAGGCCCAGGCCGGATTCGAACCCGCCACCCACTACATGTATGTAGCCAGCGCCCTGCCAACTGAGCTTCGGGAGCCTCCTATCCTGGGAGTCTTGACCCAACACTGGGGTCCAGTTTTACAACCTGTAGCTTGTCTTAGTAAAGAAATTAATACCATGGTGGTGGTGCCTGTGGCTCAACGGCGTAGGGCACCAGCCTCATATGCCAGAGGTGGCAGGTTCAAACCCAGCACCTGCCAAAAACTGAAAAAAAAAAGAAGAAAGAAATTAACACCATGGTTAAAGTATACCCACACTATCTATAGGTGGTAGCAGCCATTGCCCTCTTAACCCCAGAGGCAATTAAGCCAACTTTGGAAAGAGACCTAATTGTTTACACTTTTCATAAACTTTCTGCACTTTCAAATTCAAAAGGCAAACTTTAGTCAGATGATGTGCTAATGAGATTCATGTCTTCCAGAGATGAGATCATCAAGTCATAAAGAGTAAAAGTAGTTCCAGCCCAAGACGTGATCCTTAGATCACCCTTCATCTCAAAACACTATTGATACAGGGTTCCCCCATTGAAGCCTGAACAATGAACCCCAGTTTCCTAGGCCTGGGCAATTTCATGAAGAGCATACCCTGACATTTTGTCCCAAGCTAAAGGGATCAACCTATATTTCTGTAACTCAGTGGGTGGGGCACAGGCCACGAACACCGAGGGTGCAGAGTTTAAACCCACCTGGGCCAGCTAAAAAAAAAAAAAAAATGACAACTGCAACAACAAATAAAATAGCCAGGTGTTGTGGCTGGTACCTGTAGTCTCAGCTACTTGGGAGGCTGATTGAAGAGAATCACTTTTTTTTTTTTTTTGTAGAGACAGAGTCTCACTTTATGGCCCTCAGTAGAGTGCCGTGGCGTCACACGGCTCACAGCAACCTCCAACTCCTGGGCTTAGGCGATTCTCCTGCTTCAGCCTCCGAGCAGCTGGGACTACAGGCACCTGCCACAACGCCCGGCTATTTTTTTTAGTTGCAGTTTGGCTGGGGCCGGGTTTGAACCCGCCACCCTGAAGAGAATCACTTTAAGCCCAAGATGTTGAGTTGCTGTGAGCTGTGATGCAACAACACTCTACCCAGGGTGATAGCTTGAGACTGCCTCAAAAAAAAAAAAAAAGAAAGAAAAATATTTATATATATAAATATATATATAAAAAATATATATATATTTATGAACTTTCCCTCTCATTCTGCTTTATGTCTCTGAGCTTGATTCTGGGACTGAGTGGAAATTCTCTCATTCTCTGGCATCTGACCGGCAGGCAGGCGGGGCTATTTTGTTGGAAACTCATCAGGTGGGCAATCTAGAATGAGTGGGAATCCAAGACACATGAGATTCTCAGCAGCACCCTGTGTGTACCAAACATGTCAAGCTCTAAGCACTGAGTCTTTTTTGTCATTGTCTACTCCATCATAAATCTATTTCTCAGAGTGAATTTTAGGAATCATGTGAAGTGTCTCCTCTAAGGCCTCTCCAAGAATACCTCTGGCGTCTATGGTAAAAAATTCATGTAAACCTGGAAAACTGCCACCTGGGCTTTCTAAAAAAGAGACTTATTGGATTGAGTCACTTTTGAAATAAATATACCATAAGAAATTCTGACTATGACTGGCCAGAAGATAGATCCTTTGAGCTAGAAAAACTCCTTTATTTAAAGAAAATTTTAGAGAGCTCTCCTAAGCAATTGCCTTATTTGTATTTATGAGAAAATCAAATTGAAAGAAAAATATCAATGTTGTGGCTTGCTTTCAAAACTCACTTAAGAAACCTGAAGAGCAGAAATCTAAATTAGAACAAAAATTAAAATTTGCTTGCACCTTAAGAGAGGAATTTATATTCCTCTCTATCCTCAATTACCTGTCCCTGATCCCTCAAAAGCACTTTTGGATCACTGGGTTCCTAGTCACAACCAACTTCAAAATTCAACTTTAACCCCTCAATAATCATACTTAGGAGCTATTAAAATTATGTCAACTCCAGCTTTTTCAGAAAACCTTTTTAATATCTATCTCTCCAAAATGTACAGAAAGCACTCAGGCCTGATTTAAAAATCTCAAAATATACTGGTTGATTGAATAAAAGCTGAGAAGCAAGAAGCAGGCCTGTTACAGAGCCAAAGCAAAGCTGAGTTTTCTGCCCTCTACAATGCCTCCTATTCCCCAGGATTGTGTAATTGAACTCCATCAGCCCCAGACCTCCCTATATAGTGCCCTTTAAGAATCCATCCAGGGGCTGCTGTGGAGTGAGGAATTGTACTACTACAAGCACTATTTATCAACAAAGAATGGAGCAGGTTTATCAAAATCTAAAGGAAGCCAAATTGGATTTGACAGCACACAGTGGGTTGAGGAAGTACCTCATTTTTGGTTTGCTCAATGTTTTTAATTGTGAACAGCATGCAGTTAAGAAATTTATTATGCTAACATCCAGCCTAAATGTGCCAGTGTTCCTTATTGATCCTTTGATTTTGGAATTGATTAATAAAAACTTTGAACAGGTCAAAAATACTTCTCGGGGCTCTACTTCAGAATGCAAGTTTTTCTGTGTTGCAAGAGACTTTACTGTTTCTGCACTACAGTATCACCTGTGGAAGAATGAGGAAGGCTGGTTTCAGATAGCTGAGAATATGGGATTTCAGTCTGTAAAGATTGAGAGCCAAGATCTCCAGCATGATGGGATACTCACTCTCTGGAACCAAAATTCCTGTGCACTATATCTGCAGATGGGCAACTCATGCCATCCACTTGGTGGTCTTTCATGAGAGGAGTGGTAACTACCTCTGGCATGGCCACCTACGACTCAAAAGACACATTGACAGGAAATTTGTTCCTTTTAGAAAGCTACAGTTTGGTCATTATCCTGGAGCTTTTGACAGGCCAGAGTTACAGCGAGTTACTGTTGATGGACTAGAAGTTCTCATTCCAAAAGATCCAATGCACTTTCTAGAAGAAATACCACATTGTAGGTTTATTGAGTGTAGGTATAAACAAGCCTGGGCATTCTTCCAGCAATTCCTTGATGGTAACACTGTAGAAGCAATGGCCTTTCAGAAGAATGCAAAAGAATTATTGCAACTAGCAGCCAAAACATTAAACAAATTGGAAGTACAATTCTGGCTGAGCAGTGGAACTTGTCTAGGTCATTGATAGTGTCACTCATTGGATACCACTGTTCACCTGAGATGGAAATATAGACTTTTCTACGGTTCTTAGGATGGTATCAGCAATGCAACATTATTCCTTATAGCAAAGATGTCAACCTAGGAATTTTTATGCAAGATTACAAACCTGGTATTATTTTAGCATTTCAGGATGCAGAACTTCCACTCAAACACAAATTTGGGAAGGTAGAAGACAGCTTGGAACTATCCTACCAGGGAAAAGATGATGTAAAACTTGATATTTTTTTCTTCTGTGAAGACACTGACAACATGTGGAATGGAAGAACACAGGCTAAAACAGGAAATTTTTTTTTTTTTTATTGTTGGGGGTTCATTGCAGGTACAATAAGCCAGGTTACACTGATTGCTTAGTTAGATAAAGTCCCTCTTGCAATCATGTCTTGCTCCCAGAAGGTGTGGCACACACCAAGGCCCCAACCCCTCCCTCCTTCCCTCTCTCTGCTTTTCCTCCCCCCATGACCTTACTTGTCATTAATTGTCCTCATATCAAAATTGAGTACATAGGATTCATGCTTCTCGATTCTTGTGATGCTTTACTAAGAATAATGTCTTCCACTTCCATCCAGGTTAATACGAAGGATGTAAAGTCACCATTTTTTTTTTAATAGCTGAATAGTATTCCATGGTATACATATAACACAGCTTGTTAATCCATTCCTGGGTTGCTGGGCGTTTAGGCTGTTTCCACATTTTGGCAATTGTAAATTGAGGTGCAATAAACAGTCTAGTACAAGTGTCCTTACAATAAAAGGATTTTTTTCCTTCTGGGTAGATGCCCAGTAATGGGATTGCAGGATCAAATGGGAGGTCTAGCTTGAGTGCTTTGAGGTTTCTCCATACTTCCTTCCAGAAAGGTTGTACTAGTTTGCAGTCCCACCAGCAGTGTAAAAGTGTTCCCTTTTCTCCACATCCACGCCAGCATCTGCAGTTTTGAGATTTTGTGTTGTGGGCCATTCTCACTGGGGTTAGATGGTATCTCAGGGTGGTTTTGACTTGCATTTCTGTAATATATAGGGATGATGAACATTTTTTCATGTGTTTGTTAGCCATTCGTCTGTCTTCTTTAGAGAAGGTTCTATTCATGTCTCTTGCCCATTGATACATGGGACTGTTGGCTTTTTTCATGTGGATTAATTGGAGTTCTTTATAGATCCTAGTTATCAAGCTTTTGTCTGATTCAAAATATGCACATACCCTTTCCCATTGTGTAGGTTGTCTCTTTGCTTTGGTTGTTGTCTCCTTAGCTGTACAGAAGCTTTTCAGTTTAATGAAGTCCCATTTGCTTATTTTTGTTGTTGTTGCAATTGCCATGGCAGTCTTCTTCATGAAGTCTTTCCCCAGGCCAATATCTTTCAGTGTAAAACAGGAAAAAAATTTAAATACCTGTTTCCCAGATTTACACTGTGTTGGATGGAATTTGTGGACATGAAGGTCCATGTGCCCTGTGAAACCCTTGAATACATTGAAGTCAATTATGGTAAGACCTAGAAGATTCCTGTGAAGACATGGGACTGGAAGCACTCTCCCCTCAATGTGCAGCCCAGTGGAGTCTGGCCTATTTCTGAGGGGGATGAGGTTATCCAATTATACTGAGCTACTCTATGGAAGTGGGAGAATTCGCCTCCTGAAAAAGAGATGGATAACTGTTTTTAAAAATACTTGTTTTTGTCGAACTAAGTGGGAGCCAAAGGGGGAAAAAAGACAAACTGGAAAAACAAGTTAGCACCCTAACTCCTGAGCCATGTGATTTAATTTTCTCATTCAGTATTTTTTGAGGAATTTCCATGTGTCAAGTATAATGGTAGGTTAGAGTGGAGAAGCAGAGATGAATGAAAAGAATGTCTGCCTCTTTTCCCTCCTCCCTTTGGTAAACACTTCAGTTTCCCTTTGAGGGATACTCCCCCACCTTTTAGAGCTTATGTAGAACATGATACATTCTGTACAAGTTTTTTTTTTTTTTAAGTGTTAATGCAATGTTTGAACCAGAAGATGAGTTCCCTAAGGAAGGATATACTAGTTAAAAAGAATAACCTGTACCTGTTCTTTGCATTTAAGCTGTTATGTTACTGCTACATGTAAGTTTGTAGAGTCTGAGTTAATATTCAAATGATCAGAATTTAGGTGGTGTCAAGAATATATAATAGCAATTTCATTTTGCTAGCAAACTGATGTGGAATTGATTTAGATTAGAGGGCATGATTCTACAAGGGAAGGTGAGAACTTATTTCCAGCCTTGTCAAGATAAGTAAATTTCCTTACGCTTACTAATTTCCTATTTGAAGTGAAAAGAAAGCTTATGCTTGTGTGATGCTTGAAGTTCCAGCCATCCTGAGAGTATTTTCACAGACCCTTGATGGCAGGTGTTGACAGATCATTCAAATTGAAACCATTTATGGTTTTGATTTCACAAAACTGATTTTTCTTATTTTATTCTCAGTCACTGTTAGGCAAAAACATGAGCTATTCTTGGACATTTTATATTTTCTGAATTTATAATCTTTGTACTTTTTTGGGGGGACAGAGTTTCACTTTGTCGCCCTCAGTAGAGTGCTATGGCGTGGCAGCTCACAGCAACCTTCAACTGCTGAGCTTGGAGTGGCTGGGACTATGGGCCCCTGCCACAATACCGGCTATTTTTTGATGTTGTTATTGTTGTTGCAGTTTGGCAGGGGCTGGGTTCATACCTGCCACCCTTGGTATATGGGGACAGTGCCCTACCCACTGAGCCACAGGCACCACCCTAATCTCTATACTCTTAATAGTAACACCAAAGTGTTAATAGAGATACTTCTAATTTTTTAAATGTACTCTTTATCATATGCATTCATCAGTTACTATTCTGTATCTTTGATTTATGGCCTATGTACCAATTTAAATAGCATGTAAGTTTGCCTGTTGTCCTTGTCTTCTAATAGTATGTCAGGTCTCCAAAATGGAAGCTAAATGTTGAATTTGGCAACTATTCCCCACCCCAGATTACAGAGTTTGTAAAGTTTGAAAAAAAAAAAAAAGAATCCATCCAGGGTTTCCACCCACCCCCCAGAGAATTCATGTCCCTTGGACTGCAGCAGATCTTCTGAATTACAAAACCCCTTTGCCCATGCTTTCAGAAGATCCCACCAAATCTAGAGATGAATTAGAAAGGCTTGTTTTCATTCATAATCTCACTCACACCGATCTTGACTGGTTGCTAATGGGTGTTATTCCCACACATGATTATGCTACAGTCATTAGATAAGCCACAAGGCTTCTAGGAGAAAATCCTATCCATAGAGGAAACAGATGGCCAGATCCTTTTCCTGGATCCCCTACAAATGACCAAGAAATTGCTCAGCTAAATTCTGACATTCAGAGTCTATTAGAAGCAACATTAGAGGCTATCCCTCCTAAAGTAAATTGGTCTAAAGTTGATTTATGTTCTCAGAATGAGGGAAAACATCCTAAAGCCTTCATTAAAAGATTTATGAAATTTTTCCAGAGACATACATCATTTACTCCTGAAGCACCAGACCATAGAAATCTTTAAATATCTGCCCTGCTTGGAAATTTACTTCCAGAAATTAAGAAAAAAAAAAAAAAAAACAAATTCCAAACACTGGAGTTGCTCTTTCTAGACCTGACCAAGCAGATGTCACGATGATATGACTTGATTCACCACAACAAGCACCAAAAGGTTCATTACAAAGAGCCCAAAAGCTAGGTCATTTGCCTAAGGCTGCTGGTCAAGCTGTACAGGTTTCTGGCCAGACACAACTGTACTTTCCAGCAGGTGGTCCTGAAGATGTTGTTTATGAGTCACACCAATTGGCCACCACTATGTCTTTTGTGGATGATCTGGAGCATGAAATTTCCTGGCCAGGAAAACAAAACATCTGTATTTGTGGAAACCAAAACTGATGTTGTGTGGATTCAGGAAGTGACCATCCTGAGAGTATGTGCTTTGCACATGAACAGCTGGGCCCACACCAGCATCCTCAAGACTGGGAACAAGATCCTCACGTTCAGCCAGATGGCCCAGCACTCTCACAAGGGCAGTGGCAGCATCCTTCTTTCGGGACCTCACAAGGGCCAGGAGATGTACTGGCATTTTGACAAGGACACATGAAACCCACACAGGCACACCAAACCCTATGTCCACTGGAAGGGCTGGAAATTCAAGTGTGCCAGAGGCTTATGGGCCAGCAGAAGCTACAAAAACTAACCCTGGAAACTACTGTCTTATTAAAAAGGTTTTGGATGCAAACAAACAAACAGAAAACAACAGTGTAGTTGGCTAGATTGCTCAACCTCTAAGTGTTATCATAGAAACAGCTGCACAGTTTGTTTTTTTTTTTGACAATAACTTACAAGAGAAAAAGAAAAACAAAGACTTAAAATACTCAGTCCCTGGTTTACATATTGAATCATAGCAAAAGCAAAAACAGTTCTCTGAAAATGAATTAAGGTCATCTTGTTTTATTCCTGGGGATATATGCAGATACTGCACAAAATCTGGGCATTGGAAAGTTAACTGTCCGGTCATTTAAAAAAGAGGGGGAGGAAGAATCGGAGCAAGATGTCGGCCAAGTAACAGCTTCCATGCATCTGGACACCATGAGTCTGAAGAGATAAGAGTCCAGGCATCACTGGATGGTGGTCATCCCTTTGAGGATACAGGGAGTCAGTGAGAGACTTATGGACCCCAAGAGGAGAACAAAAAAAGTGGAAAACTGGCAAGTGGTCGCATGTGATTGATCGGTCTAATCCCGCCAACAGCTTCCACAGGCATGGGAACTTAAAGAGCAAGAGCAAGTGAAAGGAAAATTAGGGCAAGGAAACAGATAAAAGAAATCACTCATGAGGAAGAATCAGCAGAAAACTCCAGGCAACATGAATAACCACTCCAGAACAACCACTCCAAGGGACCATGAGGTAGCTACTGCAGAGGATTCCACCTATAAAGAAATGTTAGGAATGACAGAAAGGGAATTTAGAATACACATGATGAAAACAATGAAAGAAATGATGAAAACAATGAAGGAAACTGCTAATAAAGTGGAAAAAAACCAAAAGGAAATCCAAAAACAGAATCAAACAAGAGATGAACGATATGAAGAATATAGAAAGGATATAGCAGAGCTGAAGGAACTGAAGCAGTCAATTAGGTTACTTAAAGATGCAATGGAAAGTATCAGCAACAGGTTAGACCATGCAGAAGAAAGAATTTCAGAGGTAGAAGACAAACTTCTTCATAACTCACATAGTAAAAGAGGCAGAAAAGAAGAGAGAGAAAGCAGAACGTTCACTGTCAGAATTATGGGACTTTATGAAGTGTTCCAACATACAAGTTATAGGAATCCCAAAAGGGGAAGAAGAATGCCCCAGAGGAATGGAAGCCATACTAGAGAATACTATAAATGAAAATTTCCCAATATCACCAAAGATTCTGACACACTGCTTTCAGAGGGCTATCGGACCCCAGGTCGCCTCAACTCTAACCGAGCTTCTCCAAGACACATTGTGATGAACCTGTCCAAAGTCAAAACAAAAGAAAAGATTCTGCAAGCTGCCAGGAGTAAGCACCAGTTGACCTACAGGGGCAAATCCATCAGAGTGACCGCAGACTTCTCTAATGAAATTTCCAACCAAGAACACAATGGTCATCTACCTTTAATCAACTTAAACAGAACAATTTCCAGCCCAGAATTCTGTACCCTGCTAAGCTAAGCTTTAAAATTGACAGAGAAATCAAACCATTTATGCATATACAAACATTGAGAAAATTTGCCACAACAAGACCAGCTCTACAGGAAATACTTCAACTTGTTCTACACACTGACCATCACAATGGATCAGCAGCAAAGTAAGAACTCAGAAATTAAAGGACAGAACCTAATATCCACACTGATGCAAAAGATAAAACTAAGCAATGGGCTCTCACAAATTAAGACGAATAGAATACTACCACACTTATGAATTATCTCAATAAATGTTAATGGCTTGAATTCCCCACTGAAGAGACATAGATTGACTGACTGGATTAAAAAACACAAGCCATCCATTAGCTGTCTGCAAGAAACACACCTGACTTCAAAAGACAAATTAAAGCTCTGAGTCAAGGGTTGGAAGACAATTTTTCAGGCAAATGGAATTCAGAAGAAAGGAGGAGTTGCAATCTTATTTTCAGATACATGTGGATTTAAAGCAACTAAAGTCAAAAAAGACAAAGATGGTCACTTTATATTGGTCAAGGGAAAAATACAACAAGAAGACGTTTCAATTCTAAATATTTATGCACCCAATTTAAATGCTCCCAGATTCTTGAAACAGACCTTACTCAGTCTGAGTAATACGATATCCTATAATACCATAATAACAGGGGACTTTAACACTGTTCTTACAGAGCTGGACAAATCCTCTAAACAGAAATTAAACAAAGATATAAGAGATTTAAATGAGATCCTAGAACAACTTTGCTTGATAGACACATATAGAACACTCCATCCCAAAGATAAAGAATATACATTCTTCTCATCACCCCATGGAACATTCTCCAAAATTGATCATATCCTGGGACACAAAACAAATATCAACAGAATCAAAAGAATTGAAATTTCACCTTGTATCTTCGCAGACCATAAGGCACTAAAAGTGAAACTCAACTCTAACAAAAACATCTGGCCTCACACAAAGTCATGGACATTAACAATCTTCTGTTGAATAACAGATGGGTGCAGGAAGAAATAAAATAGGAAATCATTAACTTCCTTGAGCATAACAACAATGAAGACACAAGCTACCAAAACCTGTGGGATACTGCAAAAGCAGTTTTGAGAGGAAAATTTATTGTTTTAGATGCCTACATTCGAAAAACAGAAAGAGAGAGCATCAACAAACTCAGAATAGATTTATGGAATTGGAAAAAGAAGAATAATCTAAGCCTAAACCCAGTAGAAGAAAAGAAATATCCAAAATCAAATCAGAGATCAATGAAATTGAAAACAAAAGAATCATTCAGAAAATTAATGAAACAAGGAGTTGGTTTTTTGAAAAAATAAATAAAATAGATAAACCATTGGCCAGACTAATGAGAAATAGAAAAGTAAAATCTGTAGTAACCTCAATCAGAAATGATACAGGGGAAATAACAACTGATCCCACAGAGATACAGGAGATCATCTCTGAATACTACCAGAAACTGTATGCCCAGAAATTTGACTATGTGAAGGAAATGGATCAATATTTGCTATCACACCCTGTCCTTAGACTTACCCAGGAAGAAATAGAGCTCCTGAACAGACCAATTTCAAGCACTGAGATTAAAGAAACGATAAAAAATCTTTCAACCAAAAAATGCCCTGGTCCATATGGCTTCACACCAGAATTCTATCAAACCTTCCAGGAAGAGCTTATTCCTGTACTGCAGAAATTATTCCAAAATATTGAGGAAGAAGGAATCTTGCCCAACACATTCTATGAAGCAAACATCAGCCTGATACCAAAACCAGGAAAAGACCCAACCAAAAACGAGAATTTCAGACCAATCTCACTCATGAATATAGTGAGTATATATATATATATATATATATATATATATATATAACAAAAATTCTCAACAAAATCCGAGCTAATAGATTACAGCCTATCATCAAAAAAGTTATACATAATGATCAAGTAGGTTTCATCCCAGGGATGCAAGGCTCATTTAACATACGCTAGTGAATAAACATTATCCATGATATTAACAGAGGCAAAAATAAAGATCATATGATCCTCTCAATAGATGCAGAAAAAGAATTTGATAAAATCCACCATCCTTTTCTAATTAGAACACTGAAGAGTGTTGGCATAGGTAGCACATTTCTAAAATTGATTGAAGCTATCTATGACAAACCCACAGCTAATATTTTACTGAATGGAGTAAAACTGAAAGGTTTTCCTCTTAGAACTGGAACCAGACAAGGTTGTCCTCTGTCACCTTTACTATTCAACATAGTGCTGGAAGTTCTAGCCAATACAATTAGGCTAGACAAGGAAATAAAGGGAATCCAAATGGGAGCAGAGGAGGTCAAACTCTCCCTCTTTGTTGATGACATGATCTAATGCTTAGAGAATCCCAAAGACTCAACCACAAGATTCCTAGAAGTCATCAGAAAATACAGTAATGTTTCAGGATATAAAATCAATGTCCACAAGTCAGTACCCTTTATATACGCCCATAACAGTCAAGATGAGAAGCTAATTAAGGACACAACTTCCTTCACCATAGTTTCAAAGAAAATGAAATACCTAGGAATATACCTAATGAAGGAGGTGACGGACCTCTATAAAGAAAATTATGAAATCCTCAGAAAGGAAATAGCAGAGGATATTAACAAATGGAAGAACACACCATGCTCATGGATGGAAGAATCAACATTGTTAAAATGTCTATACTTCCCAAAGCAATCTACGTATTCAATGCCATTCCTATCAAAATAACAAACATTGTACTTTCAAGATTTGGAAAAAATGATTCTTCATTTTGTATAGAACCAGAAAAAAACCTGGATAGCTAAGGCAGTTCTTAGTAATAAAAATAAAGCTGGGGGCATCAGCATACCAGATTTTAGTATGTACTACAAAGCCATAGTGGTCAAGACACCATGGTACTGGCACAAAAATAGAGACATAGACACTTGGAATCGAATTGAAAACCAAGAAATGAAACTAACCTCTTACAACCACCTAATCTTTGATAAACCAAACAAGAACATACCTTGGGGGAAATACTGCCTATTCAACAAATGGTTCTGGGAGAACTGGATATCCACATGTAAAAGACTGAAACTGGACCCAGACCTTTCCCCACTTAGAAAAATAGATTCAAGATGGATAAAGGACCTAAATTTAAGGCATCAAACAATAAAAATTCTCAAAGAAAGCATACGAAAAACACTGGAAGATATTCGCCTGGGGAAAGACTACATGAAGAAGACTGCCATGGCAATTGCAACAACAACAAAAATAAACAAATGGGACTTCATTAAACTGAAAAGCTTCTGTATAGCTAAGGAGACAACAACCAAAGCAAAGAGACATACTACACAATGGGAAAGGATACTTGCATATTTTGAATCAGACAAAAGCTTGATAACTAGGATCTATAAAGAACTCCAATTAATCCACATGAAAAAAGCCAACAATCCCATGTATCAATGGGCAAGAGACATGAATAGAAACTTCTCTAAAGAAGACAGACAAATGGCTAACAAACACATGAAAAAATGTTCATCATCCCTATATATTACAGAAATGCAAGTCAAAACAACCCTGAGATACCATCTAACCCCAGTGAGAATGGCCCACAACACAAAATCTCAAAACTGCAGATGCTGGCGTGGATGTGGAGAAAAGGGAACACTTTTACACTGCTGGTGGGACTGCAAACTAGTACAACCTTTCTGGAAGGAAGTATGGAGAAACCTCAAAGCACTCAAGCTAGACCTCCCATTTGATCCTGCAATCCCATTACTGGGCATCTACCCAGAAGGAAAAAAATCCTTTTATTGTAAGGACACTTGTACTAGACTGTTTATTGCACCTCAATTTACAATTGCCAAAATGTGGAAACAGCCTAAATGCCCACCCACCCAGGAATGGATTAACAAGCTGTGTTATATGTATACCATGGAATACTATTCAGCTATTAAAAAAAATGGAGACTTTACATCCTTGGTATTAACCTGGATGGAAGTGGAAGACATTATTCTTAGTAAAGCATCACAAGAATGGAGAAGTATGAATCCTATGTACTCAATTTTGATATGAGGACAATTAATGACAAGTAAGGTCATGGGGGGGGAGGAAAAGCAGAGAGAGGGAAGGAGGGAGTGGGGCGGGGTCTTGGTGTGTGCCACACCTTCTGGGAGCAAGACATGATTGCAAGAGGGACTTTACCTAACAAATGCAGTGTAACCTCAATGAATCCCCAACAATAAAAAAAAATAAAACAAAAGGGTGGAGGAAGGGGCAGTGCCTATGGCTCAGTGGGTAGGGCACCAGCCCCATGTACCAAGGTTTGCAGGTTCAAACCCAGCCCCAGCAAACTGCAAGAAAAAATGGCCAGGTGTTGTGGCGAGTGCCTGTAGTCCCAGCTACTCAGAAAGCTGAGGGAAGAGAATTGCCTAAGCCCAGGAATTGGAGGTTGCTATGAGCTGTGATGCCACAGCACTCTACTGAGGACAAACTCAGAGAAAAGCTGCCCCAAGTCTCAAAAAGGTAATATTTTTGGCTCGGCGTCCATAGCACAGTGGTGAAAGCACCAGGCACGTACATTGAGGCTGGCGAGTTCGAACCTGGCCTGAGCCAAAAGGTAATATTTTGGCTCGGCGTCCATAGCACTGTGGTTACAGCACCAGGCACATACATTGAGGCTGGCGAGTTCGAACCTGGCCTGAGCCAAAAGGTAATATTTTGGCTCGTCGTCCATAGCACAGTGGTTACAGCACCAGGCACATACATTGAGGCTGGCGAGTTCGAACCTGGCCTGAGCCAGCTAAAACAGCAATGACAACTCCAACAAAAAATAGTTGGGCATTGTGGCAGGTGCCTGTAGTCCCAGCTACTTGGGAGGCTAAGGCAGGAAAATCCCTTGGGTCCATGAGTTGGAGGTTGCTGTCAGCTGTGATACCATAGTCCTCTATGCAGGACAACACAGTGAGACTCTCTCTCTCAAAAAAAAAAAAAATATATGTAATTACATATATACATATATATATGTAATTTTTCTCCTGTAGGACAGTGTTGGGTCCTTAGGGAAACTTTACCTTTTCTCTTAGGTTGGTTCATTGAAAAGATCAACTCACACTTATGATAGGTTAATAAGAGAAAGATTTGTTTCCAAATACTATTCTCAATTTCTTGAGAATCAAAAATTATTTCTCAAAGTCCCAGGGATAATCCATGGCCTTTAAAGATGCATTTTGGAAGGGAGGGGGGAGAAAAACTGGAAAGTATAGGTGTGGTAAGTGCCTGCTGGGGGGAATGGGTAGATAGAGGGGCAGCAGAAAGACAGGTATTGTTCTACAAATAACCTTATCACAGGTCTATTAGCATGCGATAAGGAGTCTAGCAGCCCTTTAAGAAAGAGGAAAGTCTTCGTTTAAATTTCCCTGATTATGAATAGCCTTTAATTCAAAATAATCTTTGTACCAAGGATTCATATTTTCGGGTGAAATTTCTTAGCTCCTTCATTCCTCTCATCTGAAATTTCCCTAGAAGTTTCACACATTATGAGCTGAGGTAGTAACACTGGAGAGAGAGATCAGGTTAGTAATTTACTAATAAGATGTTCTAAAAGAGATATAAGAACATAAATTACGGGGTGGCACCTGTGGCTCAAAGGAGTAGGGCATCAGCCCCATATGCCGGAGGTGGTGAGTTCAAACTCAGCCCCGGCCAAAAACTACAAAAAAAAAAAAAAAAAGAAGAACATAAATTAAAATGAGAATAAATAAGCAGAAAAGAACAGATGTGAGCACATTTCCCCACACCCTATTAAACCAGTCTCCCATTTCTGGGAAGAGTTCAGTCCGAGACATGGTTTGCTTCATTAATTTGCTGAAGAATGTTTTAAGAGATGTACATCAGCCTCTATTTGCCCTGATTGATTTGCATAAAAACAACATTTTTTCCCAGTAACATCACAAATTCCTCGCTGTTGAGCTGTAAAGGTGTCCAGGATGCGTCAGTTTTGAATTACAAAAGATGGTAGGCTGTTAACCTTTGGTTGGAGTGTTCTCAATGCCTGTATGGTGATGTTGAGCTCTTCTATTACTATGGAGAGATTCATGACCGATCAATTTCATAAATTCTGAATGCTGGGTAAAGGATCCTGAGCATTGAAAAGAACTTTTGAGTTATGATGTACAAGGGGATATATTATAATGTTATGTTTCATGTGCTTACAAGGTACAACCTTATGAGCAAAAGAACCCAAGTTGGTAATTTGACTAGTATTCATAGTGGAGTACTTGGTAACAACAGGGTGTCAAATAAATAAGTTCACAGGATCCTGACCATTTGGGTGGGAACCATTTGTGTACCTTGTTACCACAGAAGATAAAAAGACCAGTGTTATTTATGGATAGAGTCAGGTTAGAACCTGTGACTTTCCAGCCTGGAGTTTGCTGTGTTTTCTTCTTCTCACTGGCACGTTCACATATCTGGTTGTTAGGTGTTCCTGTTAATTTGTAGGAACAGAACAGGTTGAGGAATATTTGATGTAAAAGGCCTTTTGTCTGCGTCTGCCTTTGACAGTTATATGGTTTGCTGCTGTTGCCTAACTAAGACAGTCCAGACTTTTGGTCTATCCAGATGTAATTGTCAGTGCCTGGCAGTTTAACAAAGGGAGAGAGTGAACTATTCCTAGTCTCACAGGCCTGGCCTGTGAATGACAGATGGTGACATCTGTTAATGACAGATGGTGATTTGACATGTATTGTCAATATGTAGGCTAGTGTCGGCATCATCTATGATCTTTGTGAGAGGTGCAAGAATGCCATTTGTGCAATTAAAATGTAGAGTTTGATCAGAATAGTGTTCCAGGATATCACCTACAAAAGATTCAGCATCATCCTGATTTTCAATGCAAAGGGGAAATTTGTTTGCCAGTGATTTTACCTGCAAAAAAGACAGTTCCACAGTTTTTATGTGTCCATTTATCTCCCCAGCAGGTGAAGTCAGAAGTTGCTGCTTCTCTGGTCGTAGATGCCACATCTTATCATTCGTCCATTTTCCACATTGGTTCCACAGGCACTCACATCAGTAGAGATAAAAATGAATTCAGGTCCCTTTGAACGATCTGGATGTTGACATAACCAGCAATCAGATTGATTAGTTAGTGTGGCCAGGGTTTGAAAGACTGGTGCAAAGGGTGCTGGGTCTGAGCTTGACCTGCTGGAGAAATAATAAGGGTTAGTAACAGTAAGGTATAGGTTGAAAGAAAAGCCATAGGGGAAGATTAAAAGAAGAGAGAATGGAATAGATTGAGGCAACCTTCACTCAGCTTTCAATGTGTTAACTTCTGAGAGTGGAGGGGGATGCTTAAAGGTAAAAGTGTTCAAGAGTGACTATTGGAGACGTTCCTATCAGCTCAGGACTGCGGATGTGCCAGCCAGCGCCCAGGTGTGGGGACCGATTCTGCAACCCCTTGGAGCAGTGCTGTGATGATGACACTGTCCTACCCTTGAACTGGATCCGTCTCTGTGGACCTGACTGCACCTTCTGGCCCTGCTTTGAGCTCTGCTGCCCGGAGTCCTTTGGCCCCCAAAGGCAGTTTGTTGTGAAGTTTCAGGTTCTGGGTGTGAAGTCCTAGTGCTCCTCTGCCCCCATCTCTCACACCTGTCAGCTAAAGGAACGAAGGAGGGATGAGCAACACTGCAAGACTTCCTGGGAAAACAGCAAGAGAAAGAGCTACAGCCTCAACAATATCTCCAAGCCAGAATCACATCTTCTGAGATAATCCCATCTTCAAGGAAAGGCAGGGATGGGTGGGAACAAGGAGCCAGCTCTTGGACTTTGACATCCTAGCACGGGTTTTTGTTATCTACTTGCTATGTAGGGATGGAAGGAGGTTAAAGGGGCTACAGGGAGATGGGAGAGAATTATGGTCTTATCCACCATAAGAAAGGGCCCTAAAGTGAAACAAGGAATTTTGAGTGGGTGTGACCTAGTCAACCAAGTATGTGCTGTTCCTGTGAAAGGTAACTTCTAGCCTGTGACCCAGGACCTCTAGCCTGTGAATGATCCCACCATAGAACAAAGATAAGGATCCCTGTCCCAGAACAATGTGCGCCATGGTTGCCATGAACATCGGGAGACTAACAGACCCCATACCATAAAGTAACAGTTAATAATTATTCATATGGAGCAATGAAAATTGGTTTTATGTGACAGTTGACATAATCTATAACCAATGAAACCAGACGTGAAGGCCTGAGGGGAACCAGTAGGAATCCCTATATATGAATGTAGGAGGAATTGGGGTGAAAGTACTTATACTTGGCATCTCCTCTCACCAGGGAGAACCTTTTCTACTCTATGGAAAAAAGCCTATGCTTATCTCTGCTTTCCTTTAAATATAATATACTCTTTATCTTCAGTTTAAATAAAAATTTTACTTCTGTTCTGCCAAAAAAAAAAAAAAAGTGAGTATTGGGGGGTTTAAAAGCAAGGAAAATAGAATTTAAATGAGGTTTCTTGATCTGCAATCTTGGCAACAGCTGTCTACTTCATGGAGTCATCTGTTTCAGGGGCCTGGGGGATTTGCTCTGGAAATCCTTACTTTCAGGTCACCTGTAAGTGTAATCTGGCGTAGCTCATGTGAATCCAGAAGGGTTTTTCTTTTACTTTTATGGCGGTATAGGTGTCTTAGCAGTACTTCAGAAGGGCCTTCCCAGCGGGGTGACAGTGCATCTTGTCTTCTAAAACCTTTGATATATACAAGAACTGGCTGAAAGGCATGGCAAGGCTTGTCAGTTGGCAGAGGCCATGCTCTTTTCACCTGTTGATGATATGCTCCAAGTACATTAGTTAGTGTATATAGCTGGTCATGGTACCAAATTGTTCACTCAGATCCCTATACTTCCAGTCAGCCCAAGAGGTTTAGAGGTACCAATAGACATAGGGTGACCAAACACTATTTCAAAGGTTGTTAATCCATGTCTTCTATTTGGGGTATTATGGATTTTTATAAGCATCAGAGGTAATGCTTCTGGCCATTTAATTCCAATGTTTTGACATGTTTTGCCAAAGTTCTCTTTATGACTAGGTTTTTATGTTCTACCTGTCCTGAGGGTTGAGGGTGATCTGGGGTATGAAATTTTAATGAGTACCCCAGATCCTTTGCAAGTAGATGATTTATTTCTGCTGTGAAATGCATTCCTTGATCTGATTCAATCCATAAAATTATACTAAATCGAGGAATAATTTCAGTTACCAATTTCTTTACTACTGTTGTAGTATCTGCACGTCTGGTTGGGTAACATTCAGTCCACCCACTAAACATACAGACAAAAACTAAGCAGTGAGAAAAGCCTAAAGCTGGAGGTGAATCTATAAAATCAATTTGGTGGGCTACAAAAGCCATGCGGTTCTTTAGGCGCTCCCTAAAGAAGATTTGTCTCCTCCAGAGATTTGTTGAGATTTACAAATAGTACACTGGGAAATTTGTTCAGAGATTTTATAGATTCCAGGGTAGTACCAACTATTTTTTAGTTCTTTAATTATCCCCCGTTTGCACATCTGTTCCATTTGGTGGGACATAAGTGCAAGTTAAAAAGTTAAAAGACAGGGAGATATGGGAAGTCCATTTGGTACAATATATAATCCATTTGATAACTGTTTAGCAACATTATGTATCTATCTTTTTTAGGTTGTGAAGTATTAATCTGATGATTAATGATGTTAGACAAAGATAAGGGGAGGGTAATAAGTTGAATGGAAAAAGGACAGGGGTCCCTTTTTGGTGGTATGTTTTAGAGCTCTGTCTGCTCTATCATTTCCTAAAGATACAGGTTTTGTTTCTTTAGTGTGGGTTGGGTAATGAACAATAGTAACCTCGTGTAAATCGTGGCAATTTTTCTTTTCACCAACGTGCAGGCTCTACTGAGAGCTATAAGTACAGCAGCTTGTGCTGATTTTATAGTAGGTAGGGAGTATGCTTCCAGGGTTTCATATGGGGAATGTACAACCAGCTACTACCTTTGAAATCACATTTGCGAGAGTTGTCACAAAAGAGAATTCAGTCTGGGTTGTCTAAAGGAATGTCTGAGAGATCTTCTTATGGTTTTGAAACCACATCAACAGTTGCAAGGTAATCATGTGAGATGGAGTGGGGGTCTCCATCATCAGGAAGGTGTAAGAGTGTAGCTGGATTTAAGGTGTTACAATGGTGAAAGATAATTGAAGGGTTGGTTAGTAGGGCTTGTTCATAGGTTTGTTGTCTACTGGAGAGATGCTATGTTTTGTGGACTTGTAGGAGATCAGACACAGCATGGGAAACATACAGATGGCAAGAAAACCTAATGTGAGGGTGCCGGCTTTGTCAATTAGGGTGGCAGCTGCTGCTACTGCACGTAGGCAAGGGGTATGCCAGCGGCCACAGGATCTAATTGACATGAAAAATACACTACAGGACAGATTTCAGAAGACAAAGGCCGTAATAAAATACCAGTAGCAATTCCATAGTTTTCATGGCAATATAGATGAAAAGGTTTATTAAAATTGGAAAAACCTAGGAGGAGAGCAAGATGACGGCCGAGTAACAGCTTCCTTGCACCTGGGCACCCTGAGTCTGCGTAGATAGGACTCCAGGCATCTCTGGCTGGTGGGATCTGCCTATTATCACCCACGTGAGGATACAGGGAGTCAGCAAGAGTCTTCTGGACCCCAAGAGGAGGACTAAAACAGTGGAAAACCAGCAAGTGGTTGCGTGTGTTCAATCGGTCTAAACCCACCTGCAACTGTAAGTTCAGTAGCAGTGAGATGGCAAACTGGAAAGGCCTTACCTGTAAACTGTTTTGGTGTCTTTTGACTTGGCACTCAGTTGAACTGCCTTGGGGAGAGCCTGAGCGGGAGTATGGAGAACTTTGGCTGTTGTCTACGGCTCCAGTCTGAGCCGCTGAGCCAGATGGAGCTAATAGTGTTTGGCTGTGGGCCACAGGGAGCCATTGTAAGTGATCTGCCCCAGCAAGCTCCGCCCTCAGGGTCACAGAGCTAGAATCGGGTGGGAACTGGTAACCTAGTGACTAAGTAGCCTAAGGGTGGGATCTGACCTGCCTTGCTGCCCTAACCCTCAGGAGCAGTGTGAGACCAGTTTTGGCACACTGGGTAAGTGGATAGCCACTCCAGCAGTGATTCCAGTGACAAGCACTTTCCTGGGAAAGCTTCTGCTCAACAAGTTTACAAGTTCAAAGTGCCTTTTATGTGGGCTGAAGAGAGATTTAGGGTGTCTACCTGGTGGGGTCTGAGAAATCAGCAGCCTCCAGTCGTATCAGAACTGCGATTAACATCTCATATCCCAGAAGACCACCTGTTGCCCAGACAAAATTCAACAACATATACATACTGCTTTGTGTTTGGTTGTGTTTTGTTTTTTTTTTGTTGTTGTTGTTTGGTTGTTTTTTGTTTATTTTGATGCTGTTGATGTTGTTTTGTTTTTTAATTTCAACCTTTTCCATACAGATCTTTTTTCTTTCTCAATTTTTCTAGTTTAATTATAATTTCCCATTTCTGCCTTTTTCAAGAACTAGAACTGCACTTTTGCTAGTGTTTCTACTGCTATTATTTGGTTTTTCACAAATTTTATCCCGTAAAGTTTTCTGTGTGCTTGTTTTGGTTTGATTTATAGCATTTTTGTCTTTCCTCTCTACTTGGTGGAGGTGGGGTACTGTGTCTGATCAGGTTAGCAAAGAGCTGCTGACCTCAAGGGAACCAGCCAACTGGGCATCCCCAGAAGGTGGGTTTCTTTTTAAGGTTGTGTCAAGTACCCTACTGTACACCTATATTGCTCTGTCTCCCTCTTTCTGTGCCTCTCTTCTTTTTGTCAATATTCCTTTTACCCACCCCCTCTCCTTTCTCTATTTTTTTTTTCTTTTTCACTCGGTCCTCCTTTCTTTCATCCCTTTCTTGCTCTTAAACCTTCTCACCCTTCTGGTCCTGTACCAAAAGGACTCATCAAACCCTTAGTCCACAAGCACGAGAACTTAAAGAGCAAGAGGAAGTGAAAGGAAAATTAGGGCAAGGAAACAGATAAAAGAAATCACTCATGAGGAAGAATCAGCAGAAAACTCCAGGCAACATGAAAAACCAGTCCAGAACAACCCCGCCAAGGGACCATAAGGTAGCTACTGCAGAGGATTCCACCTATAAAGAAATGTTAGGAATGACAGAAAGGGAATTTAGAATACACATGATGAAAGCAAATCAAAGAAATGATGGAAACAATGAAGGAAACTGCTAATAAAGTGGAAAATAACCAAAAGGAAATCCTAAAACAGAATCAAATAAGAGATGAACGATATGAAGAATATAAAAAGGATATAGCAGAGCTGAAGGAACTGAAACAGTCAATTAGGGAACTTAAAGATGCAATGGAAAGTATCAGCAACAGGTTAGACCATGCAGAAGAAAGAATTTCAGAGGTAGAAGACAAAGTTCTTGAGATAACTCAGATAGTAAAAGAGGCAGAAAAGAAGAGAGAGAAAGCAGAACATTCACTGTCAGAATTATGGGACTTTATGAAGCATCCCAACATACGAGATATAGGAATCCCACAAGTGAAAGAAGAATGCCCCAGAGGAATGGAAGACATCCTAGAGAATATTATGAAAGAAAATTTCTCAAATATGAACAAAGATTCTGACACACTGCTTTCAGAGGGATATCGGACCCCAGGTCACCTCAACTCTAACCGAGCTTCTCCAAGACACATTGTGATGAACTGTCCAAAGTCAAGACAAAAGAAAAGATTCTACAAGCTGCCAGGAGTAAGCGCCAGTTGACCTACAGGGGCAAATCCGTCAGAGTGACTGCAGACTTCTCTAATGAAACTTTCCAAGCGATGATGGTGGACAGGACAGACATGTAGCCAACCTCTCCCAGGCCATCAGGTGAGAGGAAAGGTGGTCTGGACCTTCCCTGTGTGTAGATTATTGGAGTGGACAGACAGCTGGAGACGCCCAGCAAAATGGCGGATTGCTATACATGAGGGGTAATTTAAAATCACAGACTCTGTTGTAGAGATTCTTCCCTGCTCGGCGTGCCAGCCAGCAGACTCCTCCCCTATGGAGGTCAGCAGTTTGTAAATGCTGACAAAACCCAATTGACAAATAATTATTCCTGAACTGAGGGAGGCATCTGAAAGGAGAGCCACTCAAAACCATGCGGAGCTAGGCAAACTGTTGGACAATTGAATGGAAGGAATCCTGCCCGGGAAACAGACATTTTGAACTACCCAAAAGGGCGGGCACCTTTCCCCCAGGTATTGGAGGAGGCTGGCGGTTTAGGCTGCGGGGTGAACTGGTGGGCGCCAATCCATAAGAGAAACTCTGAACCATAAAACCCAGAATAAGTCCCCCAAACGCTCCAACCCTGGGACCCGGCTTGAAGCCGTGGACCTGGCTTTGGCTGCTAAATCCAGGAAGCTACTGAAGCCGTGGACCCAGCTTTAGCTGCTGAGGCCGCGAACTTGGATTCAGCCCTGGGAGCCAGCTACAACAGATAAAACCGCAAGCCCGCCAACGACCACGCGAACTCAACACCACTCCCCCTACAGCCGATTGCAGTTGCCAGTTTGTGGGAGAACCTGGGAACAGAGTGGAAAGACTTGAGAAACGTGGACACCTGCACTGAGTCGGAAGGTCAGTCGCAAGTGCTATCTGGAAAAGAACAGCCGAGGTTACACAATTCTTAGGTGACAAACTTTTGCAGAAATTCCAAAATGGGGATCGGCCATGGAACGTGGTTACCATGGTAACAGTATAAACTGTAAATCAGGTATAAGCCTCGGAACCACTCACAGCACCACCTGGTGTCCAGAAAGTATATTGCAGTATGAATATATTCCTACGAACGTTGATCCCTACAGCAGACATATAGATAAATATAGGTATATTTCTACACGCAAGCATATTTTTGTAGTTGGTGGCTTTTTCTTTTATTTTTTGGTTTTCGTGATTTTTTTTGTTTGTTTGTTCTGGTTTTGTCTGTTTTTTCCTCACCATTTTCTTAGAGGAGATTTCGATAATTTTTCATTACTACTTTTTATATAGATTTTTTTTATTTCTTTTATTTCTTCTAATTTTAATTTCTTCTTTCTTCTCATTTAACATTCCTAATAACACCACTTTTTTCTCTATATTTTTTTCCTTTCTTTCAATTATTTTACAATTATCACTATTTTTATTGCAGTTCTTATATTGCTGTTGTCATGGCTGTTACCTGTATGTCTATGTGTTTCCGTCTGTCTCTATATCTATGGGTCCCTGTGCTGGTAACCTTTGTATCTGTTTATTTGTTCAATTGGTCTCAATGAGCTTGGTGTTATGACCTGCAACTCTGAGCTCCTAACACTCCCCTCCACTCTCACTCCGTGATCTGGAGAACTGCTCCCCCCAGGAGTCCAGATTATTGGGTGAACTCTCGAGAGGTGCAGACAGGACCTGGACTGCAGCTGGCCAGTGCTGACTCTGTAGCAAAGGAGCAAGAAGACGATGGTCGGCTAAGAGGGAATTACACTGGGGAGGTGGTGCCCTGCGGTACAGAGCAACAGCTGTCTTCAGCAATAACAAGGCCCACCCCCAGATATCCCATAGCCTCTCCTCCTATCTTCCCAGATGAGGCCGAGCATCTTCTCAGATGACAACCACCATGGAACAGAACTGGGACTGAAACACAGGCCCCGTGAGTAAAGGGTTTGCCTGAGGCGGCACTAAAATGGGTGGAACACGGGGACTGGAAAACACACCCACAGAGCTTTGAAACTCTTAAGGTGGGGCTGATCCAGAGGACTGCTTGACTGAGCCCAAGATGCACCTGGCCCTCAGGTGATCACCAGCCTATAGACAAAGGAGGCCAAGAGGCTGCACCCGACAACTGATCATGCTGCGAATATAAACATGCAGGACTAAAGACAGAGCCTGAGGCACAGGTTCTGGAAACTCAAATCAGCCTCTCCTCTGCAGAAGAATCTAGCAGGGTCAGAAACAAACTCCCACAGGGTTGTTCCGTTCACCCAGTAACATAAACTAAGGGTGGGGCTGGAACTGAGTGAACACCTCCAGCCTCCATCAAGTGCCTGAGGTTGACAGAATAGATCAACCCCCCCAAGGAAAGATATGGCAGAAGTAATTGAAGATCCCATTCACAAACAACGGGCTGAGATGACAGAAATCGAATTCAGAATTTGGATGGCAAACAAGATTAACAAAATGGATCTAGGAATTCATGGAAAAATTCAAAAGCTGTCTCAAGAATTTAACGAATTTAAAGACAAAACCACCAAAGACTTAGACACAATGAAGTAAGAATTTGCAGCCCTCAAAGATATGAAAAATACAGTAGAATCCCTTACCTACAGAATGGACCAAGCAGAAGAAAGGATCTCCGACATCGAAGATAAAGCCTTTGAACGCTCCCAAACTCTCAAAGGGGAAGAGAAAGGGAGAGCAAAAATGGATCACTCTCTCAAAGAGCTCTGGGATAACTCAAAGAAGGCAAATATCCGACTCATAGGAATTCCTGAAACAGATGAAGTGGTCTCACTGGGCGCAGAGGCCCTTCTGCATGAAATTATGAAAGAGAATTTTCCAGACATACCTAGAGAACCTGAAATTCAGATAGCAGATAGCTTCAGAACCCCAGCAGGACTCAACCCCAATAAGACATCCCCCAGGCATATTATAATTAACTTCACTAAAGTTAATATGAAGGAGAAAATTCTCAAAGCGGCCAGGCCAAAGAAAACTATTACCTTCAAAGGGAAGAACATTAGAATGACTGCAGATCTCTCTACTGAAACTTTTCAAGGTCATCAACGTTTCATCTCCTCCAGCAAAATAACTTTCAACCCCAGATCTTGTACCCAGCTAAACTGAGTTTCATTTATCTTGGAGAAATTAAATATTTTAATGACATTCATATGCTACAGAAATTTGCCATAACCAAACCAGCTCTTCAGGATATTCTCAGACCTATCCTCCATAATAACCAACCTAATCCTCTACTACAAAAGTAAACTCACTCAGAAACTTCTGATCAAACTCCAATTTCCACAATGGCAAAAAGATTACAAATGCCCACTGGACTTTCGAAAAACTCAATACCCAAAATTTCACCAAACTTATCAATACTCTCCATTAATATGAATGGCTTAAACTGCCCTCTAAAGAGAGATAGGTTAGCTGACTGGATACAAAAACTCAGGCCAGACATTTGTTGCATACAAGAGTCACATCATAAATTAAAAGGCAAATACAGACTCAGAGGGAAAGGATGGTCATCGATATTTTAGGCAAATGGTAACCAGAAAAAAGCAGGTGTTGCAATTTTATTTGCGGATACAATAGGCTTTAAACCAACAAAAGTAAGGAAGGACAAGAATGGTCACTTCATATTTGTTAAGGTAAGACTCAATATGATGAGATTTCAATTAATAACATCTATGCACCCAACCAGAATGCACCTCAATTTATAAGAGAAACTCTAACAGACATGAGCAACTTGATTTCCTCCAACTCTGTAATGGTCAGAGATTTTAACACTCCTTTGGCAGTGATGGATCGATCCTCCAACAAAAAGCTGAGTAAAGAAATTCTAGATTTAAATCTAACCATCCAGCATTTAGATTTAGCAGACATCTACAGAACATTTCATCCCAACAAAACTGAATACACATACTTCTCTTCAGCGCACGGAACTTACTCCAATATCGATCACATCTCAGGTCACAAGTCTAACCTCAGTAAATTTAAAGGAATATAAATTATTCCATGCATCTTCTTGGACCATCATAGAATAAAACTTGAGATCAGTAACAACAGGAATCTGCATACTCATACAAAAACATGGAAGATAAATAACCTTATGCTGAATGATGGCTGGGTCAGAGATGAGATCAAGAAGGAAATTGCCAAATTTCTGGAACAAAACGACAATGAAGACACGAACTATCAGAACCTCTGGGACACCGCAAAGGCAGTTCTAAGAGGGAAATTTATACCACTGCAAGCCTTCCTCAGGAGAACGGAAAGAGTGGAAGTAAGCAACTTAATGGGACATCTCAAGAGACTGGAAATGGAAGAACACTCAAACCCCAAATCCAGTAGAAGAAAAGAAATAACTAAAATCAGAGCAGAACTAAATGAAATTGAAAATAAAACAATAATACAACAGATCAATAAATCAAAAAGCTGCTTTTTGAAAAGGTCAACAAAATAAATAAACCTTTGGCCAAACTAATCAGAAAAAAGAGTAAAATCTTTAATCTCATCAATCAGAAATAACAAAGACGAAATAACAACACACTCCTCAGAAATCAAAAAAATCCTTAATGAATATTATAAGAAACTTCACTCTCAGAAATACGAAAATCTGAAGGAAATTGACCATTACTTGGAAGCACATCACCTTCCAAGACTTACCCAGAATCAAGTGGAAATGTTGAACAGGCCCATATCAAGTTCAGAAATGACATCAACCAAACAAAATCTCCCCCAAAATAAAAGCCCGGGACCAGATGGTTTTACGTCTGAATTCTACCAAACCTTTAAAGAGGAATTAGAACCTATATTACACAACCTGTTCCGAAAGGTAGAAAAAGAAGGAAGACTACCCAACACGTTCTATGAAGCAAACATCACCTTGATCCCCAAACCAGGAAAAGACCCAAAAAGAAAAGAAAATTATAGACCAATATCACTAATGAATATAGATGCAAAAATATTCAACAAGATTCAAACAAACAGAATCCAGCAACATATAAAACAAATCATACATTATGACCAAGTGGGTTTTATCCCAGGGTCTCAAGGCTGGTTCAATATACGTAAATCTATAAATGTAATTCAGCACATAAACAAATTAAAAAACAAAGACCATATGTTTCTCTCAATGAATGCAGAAAAAGCTTTTGATAACATCCAACATCGCTTCATGATCACAACTCTTAAGAAAATTGGTATAGAAGGGACATTTCTTAAACTGATAGAGGCCATCTACAGCAAACCCACAGCCAATATCATATTGAATGGAGTTAAATTGGAATCATTTCCACTCAGATCAGGAACCAGACAAGGATGCCCATTGTCTCCATTGCTCTTTAACATTGTAATGGAAGTTTTAGCCACTGCAATTGGGAAAGAAAAGGCAATCAACTGTATCCATATATGGTCAGAACAAATCAAACATTCGCTCTTCGCAGATGATATGATTATATATCTGGAAAATACTAGGGACTCTACTACAAAACTCTTAGAAGTGATCAAGGAATACAGCAGTGTCTCAGGTTACAAAATCAACATTCATAAATCGGTAGCCTTTATATATACCAACAGTAGTCAAGTTGAAAAAACAGTTAAGGACTCTATCCCATTCACAGTAGTGCCAAAGAAGATGAAATACTTGGGAGTTTATCTAACAAACGACGTGAAAGATCTATATAAAGAGAACTATGAAACTCTAAGAAAAGAGATAATTGAGAATGTTAACAAATGGAAAAATATACCATGCTCATGTTTGGGAAGAATCAACATTGTTAAAATGTCCATACTATGCAAAGCAATATATAATTTCAACACAATCCCCATCAAAGCTCCACTGTCATACTTTGAAGTTCTTGAAAAAACAATACTTCATTTTATATGGAATCAGAAAAAAACTCATATAGCCAAGACATTACTCAAAAATAAAAACAAAGCAGGAGGAATCACGCTACCAGACCTCAGACTATACTACAAATCGATAGTGATCAAAACAGCATGGTACTGGCACAAAAACAGAGAAGTAGATGTCTGGAACAGAATAGAGAACCAAGAGATGAATCCAGCTACTTACCGGTATTTAATCTTTGACAAGCCAATTAAAAACATTCAGTGGGGAAAAGATTCCCTATTTAACAAATGGTGCTGGGTGAACTGGCTGGCAACCTGTAGAAGACTGAAACTGGACCCACACCTCTCACCATTAACCAAGATAGACTCTCACTGGATTAAAGATTTAAACCTAAGACATGAAACTATAAAAATACTAGAAGAAAGTGCAGTGAAAACCCTTGAAAAATTGGGTTGGGCGAGTTTTTCATGAGAAGGACCCCCCAGGCAATGGAAGCTGCTTCAAAAATACACTATTGAGACTTGATCAAACTAAAAAGCTTTTGCACAGCCAAGAACACAGTAAGTAAAGCAAGCAAACAGCCCTCAGAATGGGAAAAGATATTTGCAGGTTATGTCTCCGACAAAGGTTTAATAACCAGAATCCACAGAGAACTCAAACGCATTAGCAAGAAAAGAACAAAGGATCCCATTGCAGGCTGGGCAAAGGACTTGAAGAGAAACTCCTCTGAAGAAGACAGGCACATGGCCTCCAGACATATGAAAAAATGCTCATCATTTTTAATCATCAGAGAAATGCAAATCAAAACTACTTTGAGATATCATCTAACTCCAGTGAGACTAGCCTATATCACAAAATCCCAAGACCAGAGATGTTGGCATGGATGTGGAGAAAAGGGAACACTTTTTCACTGCTGGTGAAAATGCAAATTAATACATTCCTTTTGGAAAGAGATATGGAGAACACTTAGAGATCTAAAAATAGATCTGCCATTCAATCCTGTAATCCCTCTACTGGGCATATACCCAGAAGACCAAAAATCACATCATAACAAAAATATTTGTATTAGAATATCTATTGCAGCCCTATTCATAATTGCTAAGTTATGCAAAAAGCCCAAGTGCCCATCGATCCACAAATGGATTAATAAATTGTGGTATATGTACACCATGGAGTATTATGCAGCCTTAAAAAAAGATGGAGACTTTACCTCTTTCATGTTTACATGGATGGAGCTGGAACATATTCTTCCTAGTAAAGTGTCTCAAGAATGGAAGAAAAAGTACCGAATATACTCACCCTTATTATGAAACTAATGTAGGACCTTCACATGAATGGTATAAGCCAGTTACAAGCTAAGAATAGGGAGAAGGGGGAAAGGGAAGGGAGGGAGGGGGATTAATAGGATTACACCTGCGGTGCATCTTACAAGGGAATATGTGAATCCTAGTAAAAGTGGAATGTAAACGTCTTAGCAAAATAACTAAGAAAATGCCACAAAAGCTATGTTAACTAGTGTGATGAAAATGTGTCAAACGGTCTATAAAACCAAGTGTATGGTGCCCCATGATCATACTAATGTACACAGCTATGATTTAATTTAAAAATTAATAAATTAATTCAAAAAAAGAAACTTTCCAAGCAAGAAGACAATGGTCATCTACCTTTAATCCACTTCAACAGAACAATTTCCAGCCCAGAATTCTGTACCCTGCTAAGCTAAGCTTAAAAATTGACGGAGAAATCAAATCATTTACAGATATACAAACATTGAGGAAATTCGCCACAACAAGACCAGCTCTACACAAAATACTTCAACCTGTTCAGCACACTGACCACCACAATGGATCAGCATCAAAGTAAGAACCTAACCTACACACTGATGCAAAAGATAAAACTAAGCAATGGACTCTCACAAAATAAGATGAATAGAATACTACCACACTTATCAATTATCTGAATAAATGTTAATGGCTTGAATTCCCCACTGAAGAGACATAGATTGACTGACTGGATTAAAAAACACAAGCCATCCATTTGCTGTCTGCAAGAAACGCACCTGGCTTCAAAAGACAAATTAAAGCTCCGAGTCAAGGGTTGAAAGACAATTTTTCAGGCAAATGGAATTCAGAAGAAAAGAGGAGTTACAATCTTATTTTCAGATTCATGTCGATTTAAAGCAACTAAAGTCAATAAAAACAAAGATGGTCACTTTATATTGGTCAAGGGAAAAATACAACAAGAAGATGTTTCAATTCTAAATATTTATGCACCCAATTTAAATGCTCTCAGATTCTTGAAACAGACCTTACTCAGTCTGAGCAATATGATATCTGATAATACCATAATAACAGGGAACTTTAACACTCCTCTTACAGAGCTGGACAGATCCTCTAAACAGAAAATAAACAAAGATGTAAGAGATTTAAATGAGACCCTAGAAAAACTGTGCTTGATAGATGCATATAGAACACTCCATCCCAAAGATAAAGAATATACATTCTTGTCATCATCCCATGGAACATTCTCCAAAATTGATCATATCCTGGGACACAAAACAAATATCAACAGAATCAAAAGAATTGAAATTTTACCTTGTATCTTCTCAGACCATAAGGCACTAAAGGTGGAACTCAACTCTAACAAAAACGCTCGACCCCACACAAAGTCATGGATATTAAACAATCTCCTGTTGAATAACAGATGGGTGCAGGAATAAATAAAACAGGAAATCATTAACTTCTTTGAGCATAACAACAATGAAGACACAAGCTACCAAAACCTGTGGGATACTGCAAAAGCAGTTTTGAGAGGAAAATTTATTGCTTTAGATGCCTACATTCGAAAAACAGAAAGAGAGCGCATCAACAATCTCACAAGCCATCTTATGGACTTGGAAAAAGAAGAACAATCTAAGCCTAAACTCAGTAGAAAAAAACAAATCTTCAAAATCAAATCAGAGATCAAAGAAATTGATAACAAAAGAATCATTCAGAAAATTAATGAAACAAGGAGTTGGTTTTTTGAAAAAATAAATAAAATAGATAAACCATTGGCCAGACTAACGAGGAATAGAAAAGTAAAATCTCTAGTAACCTCAATCAGAAATGATAAAGGGGAAATAACAACTGATTCCACAGAGATACAACAGATCATCTCTGAATACTACCAGAAACTCTATGCCCAGAAATGTGACAATGTGTAGGAAATGGATCAATATTTGGAATCACACCCTCTCCCTAGACTTAGCCAGAAAGAAATTGAGCTCCTGAACAGACCAATTTCAAGCACTGAGATCAAAGAAACAATGAAAAATCTTCCAACCAAAAAATGCCCTGGTCCAGATGGCTTCACACCAGAATTCTATCAAACCTTCAAGAAGAGCTTATCCCTGTACTGCAGAAATTATTCCAAAAAATTGAGGAAGAAGGAACCTTCCCCAACACATTCTATGAAGCAAACATCAGCCTCATACCAAAACCAGGAAAAGACCCAACCAAAAAGGAGAATTTCAGACCAATCTCACTCATGAATGTAGATGCAAAAATTCTCAACAAAATCCTAGCCAATAGATTACAGCTTATCATCAAAAAAGTCATTCATCATGATCAAGTAGGCTTCATCCCAGGGATGCAAGGCTGGTTTAACATATGCAAGTCCATAACCGTTATCCACCATATTAACAGAAGCACAACTAAAGATCACATGATCCTCTCAATAGATGCAGAAAAATCATTTGATAGAATCCACCATCCTTTTCTAATAAGAACACTGAAGAGTATAGGCATAGTTGGCACATTTCTGAAACCGATTGAAGCTATCTATGACAAACTCACAGCTAATATTTTACTGAATGGAGTAAAACTGAAAGCTTTTTGTCTTAGAACTGGAACCAGACAAGATTGTCCTCTGTCACCTTTACTATTCAACATAGTGCTGGATGTCTAGCCAATACAATTAGGCAAGACAAGGAAATAAAGGGAATCCAAATGGGAGCAGAGGAGGTCAAACTCTCCCTTTTTGCTGATGATATGATCTTATACTTATAGAACCCCTAAGACTCAACCACAAGACTCCTAGAAGTCATCAAAAATACAGTAATGTTTCAGGATATAGAATCAATGTCCACAAGTCAGTCACCTTTGTGTACACCAATAACAGTCAAGATGAGAAGCTAATTAAGGACACAACTCTCTTCACCATGATTTCAAAGAAAATGAAATACCTAGGAATATACCTAACGATGGAGGTGAAGGACTTCTATAAAGAAAGTTATGAAATCCTCAGAAAGGAAATAGCAGCGGATATGAACAAATGGAAGAACACACCGTGCTCATGAATGGGAAGAATCAACATTGTTAAAATGTCTATACTTCCCAAAGCAATCTACCTATTCAATGCCATTCCTATCAAAATACCAACATCGTACTTTCAAGATTTGGAGAAAATGATTCTGCCTTTTGTATGGAACTGGAAAAAACTCCGTATAGTTAAGGCAGTTCTTAGTAATAAAAATAAAGCTGGGGGCATGAGCATACCAGATTTTTGCCTGTACTACAATGCCATAGTGGTCAAGACAGCATGGTACTGGCACAAAAACAGAGACAAGACCCTTGGAATCAAATTGAAAACCAAGAAATGAAACTAACATCTTACAACCACCTAATCTTCGATAAACCAAACAAGAACATATCTTGGGGGAAAGACTCCCTAGTCAATAAATGGTGTTGGGAGAACTGGATGTCTACATGTAAAAGACTGAAACTGGACCCACACCTTTCCCCACTCACAAAAATTGATTCAAGATGGATAAAGGACTTAAATTTAAGGCATGAAACAATAAAAATCCTCCAAGAAAGCATAGGAAAAACACTGGAAGATATTGGCCTGGGGAAAGGCTTCATGAAGAAGACTGCCATGGCAATTGCAACAACAACAAAAATAAACAAATGGGACTTCATTAAACTGAAAAGCTTCTGTACAGCTAAGGAGACAATAACCAAATCAAAGAGACAACCTACACAATGGGAAAAGGATATTTGCATATTTTCAATCAGACAAAATCTTGATAACTAGGATGTATAGAGAACTCAAATTAATCCACATGAAAAAAGCCAACAATCCCATGTATCAATGGGCAAGAGACATGAATAGATCCTTCTCTAAAGATGACAGACGAATGGCTAACAAACATATGAAAAAATGTTCATCATCTCTATATATTAGAGAAATGCAAACCAAACCCACCGTGAGATATCATCTAACCCCAGTGAGAATGGCCCACATCACAAAATCTCCAAACTTAAGATGCTGGCGTGGATGTGGAGAGAAGGGAACACTTTTACACTGCTGGTGGGACTGCAAACTAGTACAACCTTTCTGGAAGGTAGTATGGAGAAACCCCAAAGCCCTCAAGCTAGACCTCCCATTTGATCCTGCAATCCCATTACTGGGCATCTACCCAGAAGGAAAAATATTCTTTTATCATAAGGACACTTGTACTAGACTGTTTATTGCAGCTCAATTTACAATCGCCAAAATGTGGAAACAGCCTAAATGCCCACCCACTCAGGAATGGATTAACAAGCTGTGGTATATGTATACCATGGAATACTATTCAGATATTTAAAAAAATGGAGACTTTACATTCTTCGTATTAACCTGGATGGAAGTGGAAGACATTATTCTTAGTAAAATATCAGAAGAATGGAGAAGCATGAATCCTATGTACTCATTTTTGTTATGAGGACAATTAAGGTTATGGGGGGGAGGAAAAGCAGAAAGAGGGATGGAGGGAGGGGGTGGGGCCTTGGTGTGTGTCATACTTTATGGGCGCAAGACATGGTTGCAAGAGGGGCTTTACCTAACAATTGCAATCACTATAACCTGGCTTATTGTACCCTCAATGAATCCTCAACAATAAAAAAAAAGGGCTAAAATTGGGTAAACCTAGATCAGGAGATATGCATAATGCTAATTTATGAGTTTTATTTATTTATTCGTTCATTTTTTGATACAGAGTCTCACTTTGTCTCCCTCAGTTAGTGCCATGTCATCACAGCTCACAGAAACCTCCAGCTCTTTGGCTTAGGCAATTCTCTTGTCTCAGCCTCCCAAGTAGATGGGACTACAGGTGTCCACCACAGCGCACAGCTGTTTTTTGTTGCAGTTTGTCCAGGGCCGGGTTTGAACCTACCACCCTTGGGTCAGGTTCCCTATATGGGGTTTCCACCCTACTCACTGAGCCACAGGTGACATCCTAATTTAAGAGTTTTAAAAGAATCTAGTGCGGGCACCACATGTGACTTAAGGAGTAGGGCGCTGGCATACCAGAGGTGATGGGTTCAAACCCGGCCCCAGCCAAAACCTGCAAAATAAAGAAATATATAAAATAAAAGAATCTAATACCTCTGGAGACCAGAGGATACACTCTTGGATACTGTCAGAAAGGAGGTAATATACTGATATAGCGAGAGCAGTAAAATTAAGAATCTATTAGCGGCAGTAGCCAGCTGCTCTTAGACATTTTTGTAGTTGTTTTTTAGTTTGGGGAAAGGGGAATAAACAAAATTGACTCAAGGCATTTGGGGTGAGTTTTTGAGTGCCTTGAGATATTTCATGTCCTAAGTAAGTAACAGCGGTCTGTACCCACTGCAGTTTGAACTGAGAGGCTTTATGGCCTTTCTTAGCTAGAGCTTTTAAAAGAATGAGAGAGTCTAAGAGAGCACCTTATTTTGTTTGATTACAGAGTAGAAGGTCATCAATGTGTTGAGCTAAAGTGGACCGAGGCCTCAAGGTTATAGAGTCTAGATCAGCCTTGAGAATTTGAAAATCTCGATGGAGATTCACAGTATCCTTGGGGTATTCAGGTCCAAGTTAATTGTCTCCCTCTGAAGGTAAAAGTAAAGAGAAATTGTTAGGGTGTAAAGGAATTGAAAAGAAAGCTGAGCAGAGATCAATTACTGTAAACCAGGGTATATTAGCAGGAGTGGAGGTAAGTATTGTAGCTGGATTAGGAAGAACAGAGTGTGGAGGGATCACAAAGGAATTTTTGGCTCTCAGATCTTGTACAAACCAGTAGATCTGGTTTCCATCTAAATCAAATTTTCCTTCCCTTTTTACTCCCTGCTGTAGAAGGGAGTCTATTATAGGTTCAATTCCCCATTCTGTATATATTGAGAGGGGGTACTGAACTACAGAAGGAAAAGTTTTGTTTGTTTGTTTGTTTGTTTCCAAGAGATACTTACAGGCTCTGCGCTTAGTAGTAATCTAACTTCATTTACATGTTTTGCCCAAAGGCTGTCTGGGACATCTTCTAGGATTGTGTCATTATGGGAATTTAAATAGAATGTGTTTCTATTAAGGAGACTAAGAAGTCTGGAGTTTGATCTGAGGGTAGAGAAATAAAGATAGCATTTTCATTACATTGTAAGGTAGCATTAAATTTACATAACAGATCTCTACCACAAAGGTTTGCTGGTGAAGAATCAGATATTAGAAAGGCATGGTGAGTATTTAGAGGACCTACAGAGACAAGAGTAGTCTGAGAGATAGGTAATGCAATAGGCTGTCCAGAAATTCCAATAGCTTGGATAGAATGAGAGGTGAGAGGTAGAGACAATTCTGATCGAATGGTAGAAAATGTTGCACCAACGTCAATTAAAATGTCCAGTTCCCGATCCTCTACTTTAAGTTTAATGGTGGTGTTTGGGGTGCGACTGAGTATCGACTGTCCCCATTAATCAACTGGATTTAGTCCTATAGGAAAAAAAATTAAGTTTCTGAGATTTGGGGAGGTTTATCTTTGGGTTTTCCTTTTTCTTAAGGGCCAGTTAGATTTTCAATGTCCAGGTTTTCTGCAGTATCTGCAGACATCTGGAGAAACTACATAAGATTATCTTAATTTATTTTTAGAGAACTATTTTTGTTTTTGCAATGATTCAATTTGTAAATCAAGGACTGCGGATTTTAGATTTTTCTTTTTCCTGTTTTCTTGTAAGTTATTTTCAAAAAACTATGTAGCTGTTTCTATTATAACATTTAGAGGTTAACCAGTCCATCTAACTATACTATTTTTTTTTTAATGTCTGGAAGTAAATTTCAAACTATGGCAGAAATTAAAAGATTTCTGTGCTCTGGTACTTCAGGATCTAATGCTGTATGTTTTTGGAACACTTGGATGAATCTTTCAATAAAGAGTTTAGGATATTCTCCCTCCTTCTGAGTAAATAATTTAACCTTAGACCATTTTACTTTAGGAGGGAAAGCTTCTAATATTGCCCTTTATGGACCCTGAAGGTCAGCAGTTAGTAATTTCTTGGTCATTTTTAGGGGTCCAGGAGGAGGCTCTGGCCACTGTTACCTCCATGGATAGGTTTTCTCTTAGAGGCCTTCTGGCTTGTCTAATAATTCCAGTATAATCATGTGTGGGGAGAACACCCCTCAGCAGCCAGTCAAGATCTCAGTGAGTGGGATTATGAATGGCTATAAACCTCTCTAATTCATCTCTGAATTTGGTGGGATTTTCTGAAAATATACGCAAAAGGGTTTTGTAATTCAGAAGATCTGTTGCAGTCCAGGGCATGTGAATTCTCTGTGGCGGAAAGCCTGGACACATTCTTAAAGGACACTGTATAGAGAGGTCTGGGGCTGATGGGGTTAGATTACACAATCCTGGGAAATAAGAGGCATTATATGCCACGGAAAATCGAGCTTTACTTTGTCTCTGTACCAGGTCTACTTCTTGCTTATCAGCTTTTGTGCAATCAAACTGTACTCAGGAGGCTAAAGCAAGAGGATTGCTTGAACACAAGAGTTAGAGATTGCTATGAGATATGACACCACAGCGGTCTACTGGCACTCTGCTGACGGGGACAAACTGAAACTATCTCAAAACAAAAACAAACAAATAAAACCCTGCTGGACCTACATTTGGAAGTGAGTGTTAAAATAATTAAATAGGGGGCAATTAGACTGAGGTGGATGTTCTACCAAAGGAAACCTAATTCTAACATTACAGTTCACTTCCTGTAAATTACAACTTAGATTTAAAAAGTAAGGCAAATGGGTGGTGCCTCTGCTCAGTGTGTAGGGCACTGGCCACATAACCCAAGCAGGCGGATTTGAACCTGAGGCCAGCTAAACAGCAATGACAACTACAACAAAAATATAGCCAGGTTGGCTCGGCGCCCATAGCACAGTGGTTACAGCACCAGTCACATACAAGGAGGCTGGCAGGTTCAAACGCAGCCTGGCCAGCTAAAAAACAATGACAACTGCAACATCAAATACCCTGGTGTTGTGGCAGACGCCTGTGGTCCCAGCTACTTGGGAAGCGAAGGCAGGAGAATCACTTGAGCCCAGGAGTTGGAGGTTGCTGTGAGCTGTGAATGCCATGGCACTCTACCCACGGCTACAAGCTTGAGGCTCTGCCTCAAAAAAAAAAAAAAAAAAAAAAGAAAAGAAACTCTGCAGCTCATTCTTTCTACCTTCCCTTCCCACTGGCCAGGTGCAGAAAAAAGATCATAAATGCAGATTTTCTCTATTACTTGTTAATGTGGTGGATTAATACACTGAAATGGTAAATTCACTTGTAACAAACCTCATTTGGTCAAGATGTATTATTCTCTTTATATATTGCTGGATATTATTAGAAAACATTTACTTAAAAAATACTGCATATATATTCAAGGATAGTGATCTTTAGTTTTCTTATAATAGTTCCCCTGACTTTGATATTAATGGAACTGTAGCCTAATGAAATGAATTGGGAGCTATTCTTTCCAGTGTTTTTCTTTTTTCTTTTCACATAGAGTCTGATTTTGTCACCCTCATTAGAGTGCTGTGGCATCACAACTCACAGCAACCTCAAACACTTGGGCTTAAGGGATTCTCTTGCCTCAGCCTCCCAAATAGCTGAGACTACAGGCGCCTGCCACAACACCCGGCTATTTTTTTGTTGCAGTTGTCATTGTTGTTTAGCTGGCCCCGGGGATAGCTTCAAACCCACCAGCCTCAGTGCATGTGGCCGGTGCCCTAACCACTATGCTATGGCCACCAAGCCTAAATCTTATTTTCCTTAATAATGGCTTCAAAACACCAGAAAACACTACAAAAAAAAAAAAAAACCTAGAATATATAGGCTTTGGTACTACCTCTGCTTCCAGGAATTCACTGGGAGTCTCAAAATATATCTCTCTCACTGGTCAGGCATGGTGGCTAATGCCTATAATCCCAGCACTCCAGGAGGCTGAGGTGGGTGGATCACTTGAACTCAGGAGTTCAAGACCATAGTGATAAGGATTAAGACTTCATCTTTACTACAAAGTAAGTGGGCATTGAGGTGGGTGCTTACAGTCCTAACTACTCAGGAGCCTCAGGCAAGAAAATCACTTCAGCTCAACAGTTTGAGGTTGCTGTGAGCATGAGATGCCACAGTCCTCTACCCAGGGAAGCAGAGTGAGATTCTGTCTCACTGTGGCTCAGTGAGTAGGGCGCCGGCCCCATATGCTGAGGGTGGCGGGTTCGGACCCAGTCCCGGCCAAACTGCAACAGAAAAATAGCCGGATGTTGTGGCGTGCGCCTGTAGTCCCAGCTGCTCGGGAGGCTGAGGCAAGAGAATCGCATAAGCCCAAGAGTTAGAGGTTGCTGTGAGCCATGTGATGCCATGGCTCTCTACCCGAGGGCGGTACATGAGACTCTGTCTCTACAAAAAAAAAAAAAAGAAAGAAAAAAAAGTAACCTATATTTGAGAATGAAATATGCTCACTGATACTGAGTTTCACTGCTTCTGGGACCCTGGGCAATAAATGAATACATAGATAGATATATACACAACTGCTGAGGGTGCTCAGCAGTTAATGAATAAATAAATACATAAATAAATATACACAGAAGGTGCCTAAAAATGTATACATAATTTTTTTTTTGAGGGTCTCTGAGGCAATTCTCTTGCCTCAGCCTTCCAAGTAGCTAGGACTGCAGGGGCCCACCACAATGTCTGGCTATTTTTAGAGACAGAATCTTGCTCTGGCTCAGTGTGGTCTTGAACTTGTGAGCTCAGGTGATCCACCCACCTCAGCTGCCCATAGTGCTAGGATTACAAGCATGAGCCACTGCCCCGAGCTCCTATACACATTTTAACTAAGGAAAAAACTTTAATAAATTATACTACTCAAGTCACATTTGATTTTTGCAATTAAAAGAGAAAAAAGATAAAAGATAAAAAATGTTATCAGGGTTTGGCACCTGTGGCTCAAGCGGCTAAGGCGCCAGCCACATACACCTGAGCTGGTGGATTCGAATCCAGATCGGGCCCACCAAACAGTGACGGCTGCAACCAAAAAAATAGCCGGGTGTTGTGGCAGCCGCCTGTAGTCCCAGCTATGTGGGAGGCAGAGGGAGGAGAATCAGTTGAGCCCAGGAGTTGAAGGTTGCTGTGAGCTGTGATGCCAAGGCACTATACCCAGGACAACAGCTTGAGGCTCTGTCTCAAGAAAAAAGAAAAAAAGTTATCAGTATATAATGATTCTTACAACTTTAATACAGTTTTTTCCCTTTCTTAAAATATGTATACTGGCTGGGTATGGTTGCTCATGCCAGTAATCCTAGCATTTTGGGAGGCCAAGGAGGGTATATTGCTTAAGCTGCAGAATTAGAGACTCACCTGACCAAGAGTGAGATGCCATCTCTACTAAAAATGAAAGAACTAGGCTCAGCACCCGAACCTTGGTGGTTAGGGCGCCAGCTACATATACTGTGGCATGTGGGTTTGAACATGGCCCAGGCCTGCTAAACAACAATGACAACTGTAACAACAACAAAAAAAGATAGCCAGGCCTTGTAGTGGACAGCTGTAGTCCCAGCTACTCAGGAGGCAGAAGCAAGAGAATCACTTAAGCCCCAAAATTTGAGGTTGCTATGAACTGTGATGCCACAGCACTCTACCAAGGGTGACATAGTGAAACTCTGACTCAAAAAAGTAAAGTAAAATGGATGGGTGGAGCAAGGTGGTGGCCGAGTAACAGCTTCCCTCCAACTGGGCATGGTGAGACTGAGGATATAAGATCCAGGCATCTCTGGCTGGTGGGATCTGCCTATAATCATCCCTTTGAGAATACAGGGAGTCAGCAAGGGACTTCTGGACCCCAAGAGGAGGACAAAAGCAGTGGAAAACTGTCAAGTAATTGCTTGTGTTCTATCAACTTAATCCCGCTGGCAGCCATAAGTACAAGCAGCAGTGAGACTGCAGACCGGAAATGCCTTACCTGTGAACTGTTTTGGTGTTTTTGGACTTGGCACTCAGTTGAACTGCCTTGGGGAGAGCTTGAGCAGGAGTGCAGAGAACTTTGGGCATTGTCTAGGGCCCCAGGCTGAGCCACTAAGCCGAACGGAGCTAACAGTGTTGGGCTGTGGGCCGCAGGAAGCCATTGTGAGAGAACTGCCCCAGCGAGCTCCAACCTCAGAGTCGCAGAACAAGGATTGGGTGTGAACTAGGAACCTAGTGACTCAGCAGCCTAAATGCGGTGACTGAGCTGCCTTACAGCCTTAACCCTCAGGGCCAGAGTGAGACTGGTTTTGGCACACTGGAACCTCAGCCTGATGCCCTAGGTAGAGTGCCATGGCGTCACAGCTCATAGCAACCTCAAACTCCTGGGCTTGGTGCCTCCCTGACCTCCATAAGAGCTGTGGCACAACCCTCAACCTGTGACCCATGCCCACCCAGCCTCCACATGTGACCAAGAACTGTGGGGGCCGTGCAACCCCGGGTCCTCCCTCCTATATGCTCCCTGCCTCCACACTGGCCGGCTCAAATGGTCAAGGACTCTGGTAGCTGTGTGCCCTCCGGAGCCCTCCCTGCCTCTGCACAGAACCCTTCTCCCGGCCATAGACTGCTGGGGCCTTGGGCTCTCTGTGCAAAAGTCACTGGGCACCAGACACTCCCAGAACCATGCGCACCACCTCCTGCACTGTTGCTGGATCCAAGTGTGTCACACTGTGGAGCTGCTTCCATAAACAGAACTCCCTGGCTAGGACAGCCTCAGAGGAACTACACAGGGTCAGTGCCTACAAAGATCCAGCAACTTTAGAGTGATCCCACTGGGGTCTAATCTTGGAGAGACACCTCCCCAACTCTGAGGACGGCCAGAAGCAATGGTGAAAAATAATCATGAGGTGAAATCAACAGAAAAAAATCTGGCAATATGAATAATCAGAGAAGATCAATTCCCCCAAGAATCAATGGAGCAGACACAGCACAAGATCCCATGCACAAATAGCTGAGATGTCAGAAATCGAATTCAGAATCTGGATAGCAAATAAGATCAAATTGGAATTCCAAGCAGTAACCCAAAAGATATCTCAAGAATTCAACAAATTCAAAGACAAAATGACCAAAGATTTTGACACATTGAGACAAGAAGTTGCAGCCCTCAAAGATCTGAGAAACACAGTAGAATCCCTCAGTAACAGAATGGAGCAAGCAGAAGAAAGGATTTCTGACATTGAAGACAAAGCTTTCGAACGCTCCCAAACTCTCAAAGAGGAAGCAAAATGGAGGGCAAAAAGAGATCACTCCATCAGAGAGCTCTGGGATAATTAGAACAAAACCAATATTTGTCTTATAGGGATCCCCGAAAGCGACAAAGTGGCTTCACAAGGCAGAGTCTCTTCTCCATGAGATTATGAAGGAGAACTTTCCAGACATGTCAAAAGATTCTGAAATTCAGATAGCAGACAGTTTCAGAACTTCAGCACGACTCAACGCAAATAAGACATCCCCCAGACACATCATAATCAATTTCACTAAAGTTAATAAGAAGGAGAAAATTCTGAAAGCAGCCAGAAAAAAGAAAACCATCACCTACAAAGGCAAGAATATTAGAATAACTGCAGATCTCTCTGCTGAAACCTTTCAAGCTAGAAGAGGATGGTTATCGATTTTCAATCTCCTAAAACAAAATAACTTTCAACCCAGGATCCTGTACCCAGTTAAACTGAGTTTCATTTATGATGGAGAAATTAAAAACTTCAATGACATTCACATGTTGAAGAAATTTGCCATAACTAAACCAGCTCTCCAGGATATTCTCAGACCTATCCTCCATAAAGACCAGCATAATCCTCCACCACAAAAGTAAACCCACCCAGAAAATTTTGATCAAATTCCAACTTCCACAGTCACAAAAGGATTAAAAATGTCCACCGGACTCTCGAAAGGCTTATCAATAGTCTCAGTTAATGTGAATGTTTAAATTGTCCTCTAAAGAGGCACAGGTTGCCTGACTGGATACAAAAACTCAAGCCAGATATCCTCTGCATACAAGAATCTCATCTCACATTAAAAGACAGATATAGACTCAAGGTGAAGTTATGGTCATCTATACTCCAGGCAAATGGAAAGCCGAAAAAAGCAGGCATTGCAATCCTATTCACAGGCACAATAGGCTTTAAACCAACCGAAATAAGGAAGGATAAGGATGGACACTTCATATTTGTTAAAGGTAATACTCAATATGATGAGACCTCAATTATTAATATTTATGCACCCAACCAGAACGCATCTCAATTTATAAGAGAAACTCTAACAGACATGAGCAACTTGATTTCCTCCAGTTCCATAGTAGTTGGAGATTTTAACACCCCTTTAACAGTGCTGGATAGATCCTCCAAAGAGAAGCTAAGCAAAGAAATTTTAGATTTAAACTTAACCACTCAACATCTGGACTTAACAGACATCTACAGAACATTTCATCCAAACAAAACTGAATACACATTCTTCTCATCAGCCCACGAAACATACTCCAAAATCGACCACATCCTAGCCCACAAATATAACCTCAGAAAATTTTTAAAAAATAGAAATTATTCCTTGCATCTTTTCAGACCATCGTGGAATAAAAGTTGAACTAAATAACAGCAGGAACCTGCATATCCATACAAAAACATGGAAGCTAAACAACCTTATGCTGAAGGATAGATGGGTTATCGATGAGATTAAGAAGGATATCACCAAATTTTTGGAACAAAACAACAATGAAGACATGAATTACCAGAACCTGTGGGATATTGCAAAGGCAGTCCTAAGAGGGAAATTTATAGCACTGCAAGCCTTCCTCAAGAAAACGGAAAGAGAGGAAGTTAATAACTTAATGGGACATCTCAAGCAACTGGATAAGGAAGAACATTCCAACCCCAAACCCAGCAGAAGAAAAGAAATAACCAAAAACAGAGCAGAATTAAATGAAATTGAAAACAAAAGAATTATACAACAGATCAATAAATCTAAAAGTTGGTTTATTGAAAAGATCAATAAAATAGATAAACCTTTGCCCAACCTAACCAGGAAAAAAAGAGTAAAATCTCTAATTTCATCAATCAGAAATGGTAACGATAAAATAACAACAGACCTCTCAGAAATTCAAAAAATCCTTAGCAAATACTACAAGAAACTCTACTCTCACAAATATGAAAATCTGAAAGAAATCAACCAATACCTGGAAGTACGCCACCTACCAAGACTTAGCCAGAATGAAGTGGAAATGTTGAACAGGCCTATATCAAGTTCTGAAATAGCATCAACTATACAAAATCTCCCTAAAAAGAAAAGCCCAGGACCAGATGGCTTTACGTCAGAATTCTACCAAACCTTTAAAGAAGAACTAGTTCCTATGTTACTAAACCTCTTCCAAAATATAGAAAAAGAAGGAATATTACCCAACACATTCTATGAAGCAAACATCACCTTGATCCCCAAGCCAGGGAAAGACCCAACAAGAAAAGAAAATTATAGATCAATATTACTAATGAATATTGATACTAAAATACTCAATAAGATCCTAACAAACAGAATCCACATCAAAAAAATTATAAATCACGACCAAGTGGGATTTATCCTACCCTTGAGGGTCTCAAGGCTACTTCAATATATGTAAATCTATAAATGTAATTCAGCACATAAACAAACTAAAAAATAAGGACCATATGATTCTTTCAATTGATGCAGAAAAAGCTTTTGATAATATACAATATCCCTTCATGATCAGAACAATTAAGAAAATTGGTATAGAAGGGATATTTCTTAAATAGAGGCAGTCTGCAGCAAACCCACAGCCAATATCATATTGAATGGAGTTAAATTGAAATCATTTCCACTTAGATCAGGAATCAGACAAGGTTGCCCATTGTCTCCATTGCTCTTTAACATTGTAATGGAAGTTTTAGCCATTGCACTTATGGAAGAAAAGGCCATCAAGAGTATCCACATAGGGTCAGAAGAGATCAAACTTTCACTCTTCACAGAGGATATGATTGTATATCTGGAAAACACTAGGGACTCTACTACAAAACTTTTAGAAGTGATCAAGGAATACAGCAATGTCTCAGGCTACAAAATCAACACCCATAAATCTGTAGCTTTTATATATACCAACAATAACCAAGCTGAAAAAACAGTCAAGGACTCTATTCCTTTCACGGTAGTGCCAAAGAAGATGAAATATTTGGGAGTATACCTAACAAAGAACTTGAAAGATCTCTCCAAAGAAAACTATAAACCTTTAAGAAAAGAAATAGTTGAAGATGTTAACAAATGGAAAAGCATACCATGCTCATGGCTGGGAAGAATCAACATTGTTAAAATGTCTATACTACCCAAAGCAATATATAATTTTAATGCAATTCCTATTAAAGCTCCATTGTCATATGTTAAAGATCTTGAAATAATAATACTTCCTTTTATATGGAATCAGAAAAAACCTCGAATAGCCAAAACATTACCCAGCAATAAAAACACAGCAAGAGGAATCAAGCTACCAGACCTGAGACTGTACTATAAATGGATAGTGAACAAAACAGCATGGTATTGGCACAAAAACAGAGAAGTAGATGTCTGGAACAGAATAGAGAACCAAGAGATGAATCCACCTACTTGCTGTTATTTGATCTTTGACAAGCCAATTAAAAACATTCAGTGGAGAAAAGATTCCCTATTTAACAAATGGTGCTGGGTAAACTGGCTGGCAACCTGTAGAAGATTGAAACTGGACCCACACCTTTCACCATTAACTAAGATAGACTCTCACTGGATAAAAGATTTAAACTTAAGACATGAAACTATAAAAATACTTGAAGAAAGTGCAGGGAAAACTCTTGAAGGAATTGGTCTGGGTGAATATTTTATTAGGAGGAGTACACAGGCAATTGAAGCAGTATCAAAAATACACTACTGGGACCTGATCAAACTAAAAAGCTTCTGCACAGCCAAGAACATAGTAAGTAAAGCAAGCAGACAGCCCTCAGAATGGTAGAAAATGTTTGCAGGTTATACCTCTGATAAAGGTCTAATAACCAGAATCCACAGAAAACTCAAACATATTAGCAAGAAAAGAACACGTGACCCCATTTCAGGGTGGGCAAGGGACTTAAAGAGAAACTTCTCTAAAGAAGACCGATGCAAAATCTACAAACACATGAAAAAAAGCTCATCATCCTTAATCATCAGAGAAATGCAAATCAAAACTACTCTGAGATATTACCAAACCCGAGTATGAGTAGCCCACATCACAAAATCCCCAAACCAGAGATGCTGGCATGGATGTGGAGAAAAGGGTATACTTCTACACTGCTCATGGGAATGCACACTAATACGTTCCTTCTGGAAGGATGTTTGGTGAATACTTAGAGACCTAAAAATAGACCTGCCACTCGATCCTATAATTCCTTTACTAGGTTTATACCCAGAAGACCAAAATCACAATATAACAAAGACATCTGTACCAGAATGTTTATTGCAGCCCAATTCATAATTGCTAAGTCATGGAAGAAGCCCAGTGCCCATCGACCCACAAATGGACTAGCAAATTGTGGTACATGTATACCATGGAATATTATGCAGCCTTAAAGAAAGATGGAGACTTTACCTCTTTCATGTTTACATGGATGGAGCTGGAACATATTCTTCTTAGCGTAGTATCCCAGAAATGGAACAAAATGTATCCAATGTACTCAGCCCTACTATGAAGGTAAATTATAGCTTTCACATGAAGACTATAACCCAACTATAGCACAAGACTATGAGGAAAGGGCCAAGAAAAGGGAAGGGAGTCGGGAGGTTAGGGTGGGGCCACACCTTAGAATGGGTACAGGCGAAACTTACTAAAGGCAGAATACAAATGTCTACATACAATAACTAAGAAAATGCCATGAAGGCTACGTTGAACAGTTTGATGAGAATTTTTCAGATTGTATACAAAACCAGCACATTGTACCTCTTGATTGAACTAATGTACACAGCTATGATTTAACAAGAAAGGGAAGGAAGGAAGGAAGGAAGGGAGGGAAGGAGGGAAGGAGGGAAGGAGGGAAGGAGGGAAGGAGGGAAGGAAGGAAGGAAGGAAGGAAGGAAGGAAGGAAGGAAGGAAGGAAGGAAGGAAGGAAGGAAGGGAGGGAGGAAGGAAGGAAGGAAGGGAGGAAGGGAGGAAGGGAGGGAGGGAGGGAGGGAGGGAGGGAGGGAGGGAGGAAGGGAGGAAGGAAGGAAGGAAGGAAGGAAGGAAGGAAGGAAGGAAGGAAGGAAGGAAGGAAGGAAGGGAGGGAAGGAGGGAAGGAAGGAAGGAAGGAAGGAAGGAAGGAAGGAAGGAAGGAAGGAAGGAAGGAAGGGAGGGAAGGAGGGAGGGAAGGAGGGAGGGAAGGAAGGAAGGAAGGAAGGAAGGAAGGAAGGAAGGAAGGAAGGAAGGGAGGAAGGGAGGAAGGAGGGAAGGAGGGAAGGAAGGAAGGAAGGAAGGAAGGAAGGAGGGAAGGGAGGAAGGGAGGAAGGGAGGAAGGAAGGAAGGAAGGAAGGAAGGAAGGAAGGAAGGAAGGAAGGAAGGAAGGAAGGAAGGAAGGGAGGGAAGGAGGGAAGGAGGGAAGGGAGGAAGGGAGGAAGGAAGGAAGGAGGGAAGGGAGGAAGGGAGGAAGGGAGGAAGGAAGGAAGGAAGGAAGGAAGGAAGGAAGGAAGGAAGGAAGGAAGGAAGGAAGGAGGGAAGGAGGGAGGGAAGGAAGGAAGGAAGGAAGGAAGGAAGGAAGGAAGGAAGGAAGGAAGGAAGGAAGGAAGGAAGGGAGGGAAGGAGGGAAGGAAGGGAGGAAGGGAGGAAGGGAGGAAGGGAGGAAGGGAGGAAGGGAGGAAGGGAGGAAGGGAGGAAGGGAGGAAGGGAGGAAGGGAGTAAAGTAAAAGAAAAGAAAAGAGAAAAGAAAAGGAAAGCTAGCCAGGTATGTGGCAGGTGCCTGTAGTCCCAGCTACTCTGGAGGCTGAGTCAAGAGGATTGCTAAAGCCCAGCTGTTTGAAGTTGCTGTGAAGTATGATGCCACAGCACTCTACCCAGGGCACAGAGTAGAACTTTATTTGGAACAAAAAGGCGGGGGGAACTTTTTTGGTAAAACTCAGATGTGTGCACTTCTGTATTTCCATTTACCTATCTAGATATAAACACAAAAATCAATATAGATTCATAAGATGTTTTCTAACTCTACTTTAGGACCACAAAATTTACTCTAACATTCTCTTTTTTAAACTCTAGTCAAGTAAAATGAGACTGTCTGTACTTATTTATAATATGTATACTAACTATAAAATAATTTTGGAATGCCTAATTCATACCCTTGTGTGAAACAAAATTACCAAGTAGGACACAGTTTCTGTATACTCTTCTCTCCAAAGTGACTTACGGAGTTGCACAATTAAATTTGTGAACTCATGCCAGAAAAAAATGCTGCACACCTCATTGTTGAATATCGGTAAGTAATCAGGTAGCCTTTGAAGGTGACCATACTGATATTCGGCAATGAAATATGTAGTAGTTTTTCTAGGACAAGTTCATGTATTTTAATTGTTAGACCTCATGGGTTAGGTGCTTTTCATATCCACCCTATTCTAGAGCATTACTGCATCCATTGATATTCCCCGATGTCCTTGCTAATTTTTTAAATTTGCACAATGAAATAAATCACCCTTTGTGTTGGACACTGTATTGAGTTTGTTGTTTTGAGACAGAGCCTCACTTTGTCACCCATGGTAGAGTGGTATGGTGTCACAGCTCACAGCAACCTCAAACTCTTAGGGCTTTAGCGATTGTTTTGCCTGTCTCAGTCTCCCAAGTAGCTGGGACCACAGACACCCGCCACAAGGCCCAGCTATTTTTCTTTTTGTTGTAGTTGACATTGTTGTTTGTCAGGCCCAGGCTGGATCTGAACTCACCAGCTCCAGTATATGTGGTTGGCATGCTAGCCACTGAGCTACAGGCACCAGGCTGAGTTTGGCAATTGTCTATAGCATGTATCCACCTCTACAGTACCACCCAGAACTGTTTTGTCATTGCAGCTGCCCCCTAAACTTTTTCACACTGGCCCTCTGCAGTTGGCTACTTTTCATTATTCTATTAATTAGCAATCACTGATCATCTTCCATCCTTATAATTATGCTTTTTATGTGTCACATAAATGGAATCATGATACATGACCTTATAGATCTAACACCCTGCACTTAGACAAATGCAATTAACATTTATTTGTATTCAACATTTTGGTCCTGTAGGATAATATTTAGAAATAAACATATCCTACATCAAGCACACAAAGAGAGCTCAGTGTGAGTTTAAAACGGTTTGCTATTCTTACAGAGGCTTAAAGGACCTGAGCCCCCCGGGACACACACAGTGTTAGCTTGCCTGGAGTTAAAATTGCACAAGCTAATTCTCTGAAGTTGTGTACCCCATTAAGCCTGAGGCCAAACGGCATGCCACCCTTCCTCAGAGATACAGGCCAGAGGGTTGACATATGTTAAAAACATATTGTCAGAGATCTATAGTACTCTGTCCTGAGGAGAGACACAGTCTCTTCATGCTGAGTAAACTGAGTGAACGCTTGAAGGTACTCTTCCATTAACTCTGTTCCCCTGTGGCTGCTTTCTTCTTTGTGATCTTTATTTAGATACCTGCCCAAGAGATTAGTCAGTGTCTAGAAGAGGATATTTACTGCAGAAGTGATTGTGTTGATGTGGTAACAGGATATTTCCTTACAAGTTAATTTCAGATAGGTAAAATGAGGTAATGGTGAAACTAACAGATGATAGATTAAGTGTGTACGTGATTAGAAATGTATAAAATCATATCCCCGAATAAAGAACTTCACTACACGCCATCCCATTTGATGTAGTCTGTTTCTTGCTCTTATTTCTTAAAATTACAGGAGTGAGCTTATCCCTGAAGGCTGCAGGGCTGTCCTTCTGCAGCACTGGTATTCATTCACACAACAGTTCCCTTTTGTTGACAACTAGGATTCTATTCTATAAAGGTACCAGTCTGTTTATCCATTTGCCTGAAGAAGGACATGTGGTTTATTCCTAACTTCTTGCAAGTACAGTGACTGTACAAATCCACAAAAACATTTGTGTTTAAACATTAGTTTTCAGGCTCAGTGCCCGCAGCACAGTGGATACGGTGCTAGCCACATACACTGAGGATGGCAGGTTCAAACCCGACCTGGGCCAGCTAAACAACTGCAACAAAAAAACAGCTGGGCGTTGTGGCGGGCACCCATAGTCCCATTTACTTGGGAGAATGAGGCAAGAGAATTGGTTAAGCCCAAGAGTTTGAGGTTGCTGTGAGCTGTGATGCCACAGAACTCTAACGAGGGCAACATAGTGACACTCTGTCTCAAGAAAAAAAACACTGAAATGCCTAAGTCTTGAGCACAGGAGTTCTAGAGCAGCCTGAGCAAGATTGAGACCCCATCTCTATTAAAAATAGAAAACCTAGCCAAGTGTGGTGGTGCGTAACGGTAGTCCCAGCTACTTGGGAGGCTGAGGCAAGAGAACTACTCAAGCCCAAGAGTTGGAGGTTCCTGTGACCTGTGATGCCATGGCACTCTACTGAGGGTAACATAGTGAGACTCTGTCTGAAAAATATATATATATATATTATATATATTATTGTAAGATTTTCTTTGTAGGTATTACTGAGAAATGATATTCTTTTTTTTTTTTTTTGAGTCTCAAGCTGTCACCCTGAGTAGAGTGCTATGGTGTCATAGCTCACAGCAACTTCCAACTCGGGCTCAAGCAATCCTCTTGCCTCATTTTTCTATTTTTAGTAGAGATGTGGTCTAGATTTTGCTCAGGCTGGTCTTGAACTTGTGAGCTCAATCAATCCACCTGCCTCAGGCTCCCAGAGAGCTAGGATTACAGACATAAGCCACCACTCCTGGCCTAGAAATGTCATTCTTTATAAATGCCACCATTACATTTTTCTAAGGATCTGTGAGTTAAGAGTTGTAGGTCTTCTATAAGACAAAGTGGAAGGGCTCCTGATCCGAAATCATGTTCTCCACACCCCTGAGAACATCAGGTTGCTCCTGAGTGATGTGACAAATCCCATTTCCAGGTGCTGAAGGAATGCTTATAGTGTTGACAGGCCCTTAAAAGCTACTGCTCATGGGTTCCCAAGTCCAGTTCTGGGCTCTCTGCTGAGAGAGAGAGTTCTGAGTTCTCATGAGTTCTGGCACTTGTTTCCCAGTCCAGTTCAGAGCTCTCTCCTGCTTTGTGCAGGCCACGGGAGGAGACACAGCTGGTATTTTGCCCACCAGTGCCCTTGTTAGAGGCAGGAGGCCTTGATGTTGGTTTGTATGTGTGGGCCACTAATCCCTCGATGCCCTGCCTGCACTTATCAGCCTCTCAGAAGGCTAGAATTCACATCTAATCTGCACAGTCACAGGAATCACATGTTTTAATTGTATATCAAATATGGCATTTCTGGTTTGTAGTATATTTGCAGAGTTATGTAGCCATAATCTTAGAGTCTTATTTTTGGTTCAGTGAGTAATTTCTGGAAGAGGGATGGGCTCCCATCAGGCATCACGTGCAAAGCGTGGTCTGGAGACCCACCAGCTGGACACATCCTCCTCCCAGCCCTCTGCTCTCTCTTGGGGCATCATTTCTCCCAGCCCTGGGCCTTCAGAGCACACTTGAATGAATCAGCCACTGGCCCTGTGGGGCTACTGAGTACCTGAAATATGGCTGGTCTGAAGTGGATGAGCTACTCGCTTAAAACATAGAATGAGTTTCAAAGGGACAATACCAAAAAAAAAATCATAATTTTATGTTGATCAAATATAAAAACATAATTTTTTCTTTTTGAGGCAGAGTCTCAAGCTGTCACCCTAGGTAGTGGGCCATCCATGGCATCACAGCTCACAGCAACTTCCAACTTGGAGTCAAGCAATCCTCTTGCCTCAGTTTTCCTATGTTTAGTAGTGTCGGGGTCTTGCTTTTTGTGAAGGTTGGTCTGGATTTCGTGAGCTCAAGCAATCCACCCACCTTGGCCTCCCCAAGTGTTGGGATTACAGGCGAGAGCCACTGCGCTTGGCCTGCATTTTCAAAGCTCAGGCTGCCTGTTCAAAAGACCAGAGGTCAGAAAGATTACAAAATCTTTTTTTTGGCAGTTTTTGGCCAGGGCTGGGGGCTGGGGGCTGGGGGCTGGGTTTGAACCCACCACCTCCAGCATATGGGACTGGCGCCCTACACCGTTGAGCCACAGGCACCACCAGATTACAAAATCTTAAACGTTAAAATCTTTGTCACGTTATTTTTATGTGAATAAGATACTCACTGTATGTGTGTGCGCGTGTGTATATGTACACACATATAAAATTCACAAAATATGTAATTTATATTGAAGGTTAAATATAAATGTTTTTCAGGCACGCTAGATCTCCAAGCAGAAGCAAATCCCTGTCTAAAAAGAGCTACAAGGTCTAGATAAGCCTGAGCAAGAGCAAGACCCCCGTCTCTAAAAATAGCTGGGCGTTGTGGCGGGCGGCTGTAGTCCCAGCTACTCTGGAGGCTGAGGCAAGAGAATCGCGTTAGCCCAAGAGCTGGAGGTTGCTGTGAGCTGTGACGCCACGCACCCTACAGAGGGCAACAAAGTGAGACTGTCTCTAAAAAAAAAAAAGAAATCACTTTAACCCAAGTGATTGAGGTTGCTCTGTGCTAGGATGCCACGGCTCTCTAGCAAGGGCGGTAAAGAGAGACTCTGCCTCAAAAATAAACACATAAATAAATAAATAAATAAATAAAGCTACCGACAGAAAAATCCCAGTTATTTGGTCTCAGTCCCGTCTGATCACGCGTCTCCTGTCAGTTATAGCCAGAAGGGGTGGGGTCTAGAGCCTTATCCAATCACGGGCAAGGAGATCAGGACTGTCCAATCAGGTTCACAACCGGAAGGAAGGAGGCGGCTTCCGAGATCTGGCGCTGCAGCCTTTCTTTTTGCGGGTGCGGAGCTTCTCTGTCGGCTTCGCTGCTGGTCACTGGGAGCGTTCGTTTGTCTCTACCACCTGCTCTGTCAACCTATGACCTGCAGGTACCGGGAGATTTATAGGGAGGACGCCCGGATACTTTGGCATCTGGGAAATGGTGAGCTCCCCGAGCGGGGGAGGGGTTGGTTGAACTCAAGGAAGCGGCTTGGGCGGGTCCAGGGCCTGCAGCCTCAGCTCCGGGGTCTTGATACTCAGTTTCACCGGTGGCGCCTCTCGGCCCTCGGTCTCCTGTGGTCACAGGGTAAGGCTGGGCAGGCAGCTGGGACAGTGGGCGCCTCGCTGAGTCTCTGCACGTGGACTGCTGCCTCATCCGGAACCTTGTCTGTGTAACTCTGAGCCCACAGCCCCTTGTCTCCCCGCATTGTGATGTGACAAGGGAAGGGTCGCTAGGAGGATCCTGACTCAATTGCTGGGTTCGTGCACGGATATAATTGGGTGGGCTCCTTGAAGTCACCATGATACCGGAATTTCGTTTTTAGTAGGTTCTTGGTCTAGGTGATTCAAAGAATGAATCCATGGATCACAGATCAGTGGTAAGACAGGATTTATTTACAGAAAAGAACATAAAAACAGCAAAGCTTCTGGCAGTTAGAGAAAAGCACTCTGTCTTTCCTGGGACACTTTGTCTTGGAGTTTATATAGTCGCATGGTGTCCTCTGTAGTTGCATGTAGTGATTCTGTGACAGCGTGTCTGGGTACAATCCCTTTCATTCCCAGGCTTAGGCAATTTGCATGAAATTGACCAGGCCTAGAAACCAGGGTTCCCTGTTGAGCCCCAAGTGCAAGGGGAGGGAAACCTAAGGTGCTAGTGTCCCCCCAGCAGGCCCCTCCAGCTACTGGATCCTCCTGCGGGCCATACCCCCTGCCTACCCACCAACCCGCTGGTTCCTCTGCTTGCTGCTACCGCACTAACACCGCCAAGGCTGAGGCAGCCAGTCCTGCTTTTTCCTGAGTTGGGGGATGATAGGAAGGGGCAGTTAGGGTTTCTCTGGAGGGAGAGCAATCCAGGGTGTCTGCGGTAGAATCAGGTCTTGGACTGGAACCATCTTTACTGTGTGTGGCTTGATATTTCTGGAAGACACAAATCTGATTAGCACATGAAAAGGCAAGGGTAGAACAGTGACAGGAGGGGGTTAATTATAGTGTCAGGTTAGAAGAAGAACATCAGTGATGTTGAAAAGAAAACTATATTAACGCTTTTCTTACTGTCTACTAAATAGTAACTTTACACTCTGCGCCTGTAGCTCAGTGAGTAGGGCACCAGCCACATACACCAAAGGTGGCCGGCTCGAGGCCAGCCCGGGCCTGCTAAAACAACGAATGACAAATACCACCAAAAAAGTGGCCGGGCATTGTGGCAGGCACCTGTGGTCCCAGCTACTTGGGAGGCTTGAGGCAAGAGAATTGCTTGAGACCAAGAGTTGGAGATTGCTGTGAGCTGTGACGCCACCGCACTCTACCAACGATGATGCAATGAGACTCTGTTTCAAAATAAAAATAAATAGTAACTTTAAATTTTCTTTAGGCCCACAAGTGTAGGTGGACTGTGGTTGATTCTCTTCATGGTCTGCTTCTGTGGAAGGTGGTGGGTTCCAGGATTTTACTCGTGAATGATGTATCCAGGAAGCTATTCCCATAACTTTTACAGCTGTAGAAGACGACAAGATAACAGAAAAGGTATCTTCCCAAGTTGGGGTTAGGGAAGGTGAATTGGAGGGAAGAGTTGTGATCATGACTAGATCTCCACGACAGAAAAGCTCCTTCAGTGTTGAATGTGAAAATATAGTTGGGAGGTTTCTAAGGCTTTGTTGAAATTTAGCTGAAGAAGTAATATGTTATACTAATTCTGTAGTTTCTTGATCTAATAATAAATTGTTAGTTAAAAAAGGGTCTTCCATAGAATAATTCAAATGGGCTACAACTGAGTTTCTGAGGTAAGTTTCTTATTCTAAGGAGAACAATGGAAAGCAGTTTAGCCCAAGGGAGATGATTTTCTTGAGTTAGCTTTCAGTAACTGTCCTTTGATTTTATCATTCATCTTTTCTACCTTCTCAGAGGATTGGGGCCTCCTAGAGCAGTGTAGATGATATTTTATACCTAGGGCTTTATATATTCCCTGTGTCACAGCTGCCTTGAACACTGGCCCATTATCACTTTGCAAACTCTGAGGGAGTCCATAACTGGGGATAATCTCATGTACTAAAGCCTTTACAACCTCCTCGGCCTTTTCTGTTCTACAAGGGAATGCTTCAACCCAATTAGTAAAAGTATCCACAAATACCAGCAAATATTGTCTACCATGTACTTTAGGGAGGTGAGTGAAATACATTTGCCAATCTTCAGCTGGATATTTATACCTTGTTTCTGTATACATGGGGGAGCTAGATGGTGATTTGAAGGATTGTTTCTCTGACATACCTCACAAGTTCGTGTTATCTGTTTTATGGTTTTAAATAACTTGTTTCCATAAAGAGAGCTTTAGCCATTTGATAGGCACCAAAATGAAAAGACTGATATGAAGTTTTAAGTATTTTCCATCGACTTGTGGCAGGTAATAGCAAAAGTCGACTTCTTTTTCGTGTACAGCCTGATGGAAGTAGTGAATAGTTTCTGGCTGAAGTCCATTCCTTTTCTTTTTTGGGTATATTGAGGTGCATGATTCTTAAGTGATCCCTCCCAAATAAGGGGTGCTACAAGGGGAATTATTCCTTTGTGTGCTGCTATTTTAGCTTCTTTATCAGCAAGTTGCTTATCTTCAGAAATCTCATTTAAGGTCTTTTGGTGTCCCTTACAATGAATAACTGCCACTTCTTGTGGAGCATGAAGGGCTTGTAACAACCTGTCAATTTCATGATGATATTTTATGGACGAGCCATTGGAGGTGAGATATTGTCTTTCTTTCCATATAGCAGCATGGGCATGTAAAATGAGGAAGGCATATTTTGAGTCAGTGTTTCTCCCAATATCTCTTTCCATATAGCAGCATGGGCATGTAAAATGAGGAAGGCATATTTTGAGTCAGTGTTTCTCCCAGTATGTCCTTCCATATAGCAGGATGGGCATGTAAAATGAGGAAGGCATATTTTGAGTCAGTGTTTCTCCCAATATCTCCTTCTATATAGCAGCATGGGTATGTAAAATGATGAAGGCATGTTTGGACTCATTTGTTTCTCCCAATTTGTAAAGCACGGGTTAAGGCTATTAGCTCAACTATTTGCGCACTGGTTCCTGAGGGGAGAGACCCACCCTCAATTACAGCATACTGAGTAACTACAGCATAGCATGCTTTTCAGGTTCCATGTTCTGTGAAAGAACTTCCATGTGTATATAAAACCATGTCAGGATTAGGTGGGAGGTTTTCTTGTAGGTCTTCTCTAGGTCCCTAGGTCTGTGCTATAATTTGTTGGCAATCATGTCCGATTTCCTCAGGAGATTCAGGGAGGAAAGTGGCAGGATTCAAAGCAGCATAGGTGGGTAATTGTAGCCTGGTACTTCTAGTAATAAGGCTTGATATTTAAGAAGGTGGTTATCTGACAGCCAAAGATTGCTTTTTGTATTTAAGGGTCCAGTAAGGTCATGAGAATTGTAAATAATTACATGTCTTCCTAAAGTTAGCTTGGTTGCTTCTGGGGTTAAGATTGCTACAGCTGCTACAACCCGTAGACAGTGTGGCCATCCCTTGGCCATGGTGTCAGTTACTTTATTAAGATATGCTACGGGCTGTAAAACTGGACTGTGATGTTGGGTCAAAACTCCCAGGGCAATTCCAGTTCGTTCTGTAATATACAGATTAAACTGTTGTGCAGTGGGAAAACTCAAAGCAGGGACCTGTGAAAGAGAAGTTTTCAGCTGTTGGAATGCCTTATTTGCTTCCAGTTCCCATTCTAGAGTGACTAGGCCCTCTTTTTGAGCATTTTTAATTAAAGAATAGAGTGGTTTAGCTATTTCATGAAACGTAGGAATTCAGAGTCTGCAAAAGTCTGTAATTCCTAAGAAGCCTGGAAGTTGTCTGAGAGTTCGAGGTTCAGGGTGAGCCAACATCAGTTCTATTCTTTCTTTGCCCAAGGCTCTCTTCCCCTGTGGAAGCTGGAGACCCAAATAGTGAACTTCAGGCACACATAATTGGGCTTTAGCCTTGGAAATTTTGTACCCACAGAGAGCTAGAAAGTTAAATAGAGTTTATGTAGCTTTGTGGCATTCCTCTGCATCTGGTGCTCCCGAAAGAATGTCATCTACATACTGAATAAGAGTCACGTAGGGTATGAAAAATGACTCCAGTCTTTGGCTAAGCTTTGTCCAAACAAGTGAGGGCTGTTCCTAAATCCCTGGGGTAACACAGTCCATGTGAGCTGGGTGTTGAAGTCAGAGGGGTCTTCAAAAGCAAAAAGGTATTGGGAATTTTCATGAAGTCGAATGCAAAAGAAGGCATCTTTTAAGTCTAGGACTGAAATAGGCAGCCTTTTCAGGGATATGAGACAATAAAGTGTACAGATTGGGAACTACAGGATGGAGAGGAATGACCGCTTCATTTATAATGCGGAGGTCTCGGACTAGTCTCCAAGTTCCATTTGGCTTTGGCACTCCTAGAATAGGAGTGGACTATTGCAAGGTATAAATAATTTCTGTCACTTTAGATTCTGTATTATGGGTATTAGTCCATTCTTAGCCTCTGCTTTTAGAGGATGCTGTTTTTGATTGGGATAGATGGTGGGATTCTTTAACTTAATTTGGACTGGTTGAGCATATCTTGCTCTTCCCCCCTGTCCCTCAGTAGCCCACACTTCTGGGTTAATTTCTGTCTCTGATAACGGAAGGCATAATATGCGTTCCTGTCCCAACATATAAATGGTTGTTCCTGCTTTAGTTAGTATGTTCCTCCCCAAGAGGGGAGCAGGACTTTCAGCCATGATTAGGAAGGGGTGAGGGAACAGCCAGTCATCCCAATTGCAACTTAAAGGCTGAGACAAAAATTTGGTAACCAGCTTTCCAGACATCCCCTGTATAGTTACAGATTTGGGGGATAAAAGACCAGGGTTAGAGGGAAGTGCAGAAAGGGTTGCTCCAGTGTTCCGAAGAAATTTTATCTCCTGGCCCTCCACTATGAGGCAAACGTGGGACGCTTGAGGGGTGATGACGCAAGCTGGAGGCATGAGAATCTGCCCCGGGCACCCTTGGTCCAGTTTGGCGGCTGATGGGGTCACTAACCCCGGAGGCCTTTGCCTCGTGGGACAGACCACCCTCCAGTGGTCACCCTTGCATTCTGGACAGGGGCCAGGTTGCTTGCCCAGCCGGTGGTGTAGCTAGGGGCAGTCCTTCCTGAAGTGGCCAGCCTGACCACCTTGGCAGCACTTGTTCTTAGCTCCTCTGGCTTCCCTCTGCCCCTGAAAGTTGCTTGTTGGTTGGAGTGACATTACTAGAGCTGTCATTGTTTTCTTATCCCTTCTCTCTTTTTCCTCCTCTTTCTCCTAAGTTTCTTGTCCTTTCTCACATACCCAAATGCTTACTACATGTACCACTCTCTAACTCATGACATTGTTTTTTCAACTTATCACATTATCAAATATTTGTCTTTTACTTCTTTCTAGACCAGACAGTATTTTAATTTGATTTTTTTCTTTCTTTTTTTTTTTTTTTTTTTTTTTAACAAAGCTGTGAGAAGCCTTTGAAAAAGAATTTCAGGGCTCGCTCGGCACCTGTAACTAAAGCGGCAAGGGCCCAGCCACATACACTGGAGCTGGCAGTTTGGAATCCAGCCTGGGCCTGCCAAACAACAATGGCAACTATAACTTAAAAATAGCCGGGCATTGTGGCAGGCGCCTGTAGTCCCAGGTACTTGGGAGGCTGAGACGAGAGAATCGCTTAAGCCCAAGAGTTTGAGGTTGCTGTGAGCTGTCACGGCACGGCACAGCACTCTACCCCGGGTGACAGCTTGAGACTCTGTTTTGAAAAAAAAAAAAAATTCAGGTTAGTGTAAGGGTACATACATTTAGGTTATGTTGTTTGCATTTGTTAGGTCAAGTCCAAGTTGCAGTTTAGTCCTTCACCCAGGAGGTTTGCTCTATGCCCCTACCTTGTTTGTAAGAGGCTCTTTTAAAAATATTTGTTTTCTTTCCTTCTTTCCTTTTCTTTCTTTTTTAGACAGAGTCTCATTTTATCACCCTGGGTAGAGTGCCGTGTTGTCACAGCTCATGACAGCCTCCAATTCCTGGGCTCAGGTGATTCTTCTGCCTCAGCCTCCCAAGTAACTGGGACTACAGGCGCCCGCCACAATGCCTGGCTATTTTTTGTTACAGTTTGTCTGGGGCCAAATTTGAACCTGCCACCCTCGGTACATGGGGCTGGCGCCCTACTCACTGAGCCACAGGTGCCGCCCATCTTTTTCTTTTTTTTAGACCCTGGGTAGAGTGCCATGGCATTATCATAGGTCACAGCAACTGCAAACTTTGCTTCAGCCTCCTAAGTAACTGGGACTACAGGCATGTTCCACCAGGTTGGTTAGTTTTTTCTATTTTTAGTAGACAGGGGGCCTTGCTCTGGCTCAGGCTGGTCTCCAACTCCTCAGCTAAAGACTGATAGAATTACAGGTGTGAGCCACAGCAGCCAGCCTGGTTTTGTTTCTGCACCTTTCACAGGATAGGAAAGTAGAGAGTAATCACCTGGTACTCCTTTATCAAAACAAAACAAAATAAATGTATTTCTCCACGTTTATATTCCTAGGCATACAAATGTTGCCAGATAGTCTTTAGGTTGATGATGTTACACTTTGGAAACTTAATATCTGGGGATGACCCTGGACGCCCACAACAGCCATGCCTGTTGAAGTCTCTAGTGAACATCAGCCCTGGCTCATCTCTCAGAGGAGTCCTCCTGAGGTGTGAAATTGGAGCCAACGGGGAACCCCTGGATTTCTTGTGGCTGAGATGGGTCTCCAGTTATACCCCTTCATCGAAAAGTCTAACTTCATGGGTCATTGACGTTTATTCTCCCCAACTTGAGTGTATTTGCTGGAGACACATTGGTCCTCTTCCAGTTGGATCCTGGTGTTTAGAGGAAAAGGCAGAAGTGATTCCTATCATTTGATTTTTTTTTTTTTTCCAGAGTTGGGAGGGAGAAAAAAGTATCTTAAAAAACAAGGCGGCTCCCTGAACCCCTGCAGTGCAATAAGCTGCAAAAGCAATTTGCACTTCAGGCACACAGCCTGCACAGTGCAGTGTCTCCTGAATGGTGGTCACTCAGTCTGTCAATGACTGCGAATGTCTGTGTTGCCATCAGCATTTCCTGGATTTATCACCAGTAAAACTGTAAAATACAGTTTATCATTAGAGCTTGGAAGATGAAAAATCCTTTGTCCAGTGTGGCAAGTAAGCTGGCTTCCTGGGGGGTGGGAGGTGGGGAATCTAGTCTTCTGTTCCATTTGTTAGAAATTTCTTTTTCTTTTCTTTTTTTTTGAGACAGAGTCTCACTTTCTTGCCCCTATTAGGGTGCCTTGGTGTCATAGCTCACAGCAACCTCAAACTCCTGGGTTCAACCAATCCTATTGCTTCACCTTTCCGAGTAGCTGGGACTACAGGCCCCTGCCACAAGGCCTGGCTATGTTTTTGGTTGCCCTTGTCATTGTTTTTTTTTTTTTTTTTTTGCAGTTTTTGGCCAGGGCTCCAGCATATGGGGCCCGCACCCTACTCCTTTGGGCCACAGGCTCCGTGCACGCTGTTTTTGTTTTTTTTAATTTATTTATATTTTGCAGTTTATGGCTAGGGCCGGGTTTGAACCCACCACCTCCAGTATATGGAGCCAGTGCCCTACTCCTTTGAGCCACAGGTGCCGCTCTGCCCTTGTCATTGTTTAGCAGGCCCCAGCTTGGGTGTATGTCCCTGGAGCCCTACTCACTGAGCTATGGCTGCTGCCCTTTTATAAAATCTTGCTGCTTTCTAATTCCAATTTGCTCAAGCCTGTAACAATTTTATTCCATGATTTGAGTGTAATAGTTTTGCTTACTTGATAATCTGAGATCGAGTGATGCAAAGAGAATTCTTGATGTAAATTGTTTTATGCTGAAATTAAATAATAAGAATATAACCTTCCCTGGACTCTTCATCCAGGTGAATCAAGAGCCTTGGGTGGTTCTGGTCTACCTTCTGCACCATGAGGTGACTGCAGCACTGAGGCCTGTTATCCTTTGTAGCCTGTCTATATAAAGGAGAATATATATATATATATATATATATATATATATATATATATGAGAATTAAACTTAATTTTGCCTCGTTTGCATTCTCAGTTACTTATGTTAGCTTTAGTATTTAGCTAATATTATGCAGAAACTTTTTTTAATCCTTTCTTTGCCTCAGCCTATTACACACATGGTAATGTTTGCCTGAGTCACCCAGTTTACTCACCCTTTCCACTGCTACTAGGCTTGAGGTGTTTCCAGTTTATTTTTTGATGTTATTGACAATGTCTTTCTTGCTTTTCTCTGCTGTGCTTACACCTTATACATTCATTGACTTAGTGGAAGAAGCTGAGCCACCGGAATATAATTTCAAAGATTTTCCTTTACTCAAGGTGAGATGAGTTGCCTGAAAGACTCATATCAAAGTAATCTTGTATGTAAGCTCTGTTCAGTCTTTATTATAGGTAGATTTTACAAGGCAAAAAGGAGATTATGAAGTGGACCAATACAAAGAAATTTTCAACAGTTTACAAAAATAACATAGATTAGTGATTGGCTACACACCGTCCAACTGTAGTGTGTGAGTTGTGGTGTTCACACATGACACTCTTAGGTTCATTTATAGCTACTTGTGCCCACAGTCAGTGTACTGTCCACATAGCAGACAGACTGGAGATGGTTACTTAGCGCAGTGTCAAGGGGCAGAGTGGGACATGAGTGCTGCCTCATTCCATCGCCTCTCTGGGCCTGATAATTTAGAAGCTTTCGTTCCTCAAATAAAAGTTTCTTTTTTTATTTCCCCTTTGGATCCAAATCTTTCTTTTTACAAGCTTTGATGATCAAAGTCTGACTGTCAGTGTTTCTGGTGCTGGGAAGGCTCATTCCTGTCTGATGCTGGAGAAAGGAAAAGAGGAGACATGTCAGTGAGGAATTTTAAGAGCACCCCAAAGCCAAATGGGGATGGCATCACAGAGTGGCAAAAGAGACTCGAGTCAAGTCATTTTTTTTACATAACTAATATGAAGTTTGTTTGTTTGTTTTTAAGACAGAGTCTCAGTTTGTTGACCTCGGTAGAGTGGCATGGCGTCACAGCTCACAGCAACCTCCAGCTCTTGGGCTTAGGTGATTCTTTTGCTTCAGCCTCCCGAGTAGCTGGAACTACAGGTGCCCGCCACACGCCCAGCTATTTTTTTTGTTGCAGTTTGGCAGGGGCTGGGTTCAAACCCTCCACCTTCTGTATATGGGGCCGGTGCCCTACTCACTGAGCCACAGGCGCCGCCTGATTTTCCTACTTTTGGAAATACCATGATTTTAATTTTCTTGAAGGAAGTAAAACAACTGGTTTGGTGCTCGTAGCTCAGTGAGTAGGGCACCTGCCACATACACAGAAGCTGGCGGGTTTAAGCCCCAGCCTGGTCCAGTTAAACAATAATGATAACTGCAACCAAAAAAATAGCCGGGCATTTTGCTGGGCACCTGTAGTCCCAGCTACTTGGGAGGCTGAGGCAGGAGGATCACTTAAGCCCAAGAGTTGGAGGTTGCTGTGAGCTATGACACTATGGCACTCTACCAAGGGCGACAAAGTGAGGCTCTGTCTCAAATGTTTAGTGACACGTTTTGAAAGGCCTTGATAGTGAAGAATATTACCTGTAAAGAGAGCTGATTGTAGGGTACTTTATTCATGTGTCTGGGCATTTTTCGTATTGTTCTAAAGGGAGAAAGCTAATATTTTCTAATGGCCAGGCACAGTGGCTCATGCCTAAAATCCTAGCACTCTGGGAGGCTGAGGCAGGTGGATCACCTGAGCTCAGGAGTTGGAGACCAGCCTGAGCAAGAGTGAGACCCTTTCTCTACAGGAATAGCCGTGTGTTATGGCTGGGCACCTATAATTTCAGCTACTTGGGAGGCTGAGGCAATAGGATCGCTTAAGGCAGTGGTTCTCAACCTTCCTAATGCTGCGATGTATTTTTATTCTTAACAAGGGGTCATGACCCACAGGTTGAGAACCCCAGGCTTAAGGCCAAGCGTTTGAGATTGCTGTGAGCTATGATGCCATGGCCCTCCACTGAGGATGACAGACTGAAACTCTTTCTGAAAAAAAGAATAACAAAAAACCCCATAAAGTATACCAGCAAAAGAGCCCTAGGTTATGAAAGGTCAAGAGTTTTAATAAAGTTTGCCAGTTGATTTTTTTTTTGAGACAGAGCCTCAAGCTGTCACCCTGGTTAGAGTGCTGTGGTATTACAGCTCGTAGCTACCTCCAACTGCTGGGCTCAAGTGATTCTCCTGCCTCCGCCTCCCAAGTAGCTGGGACTACAGGCGCCCGCCACAACGCCCGGCTATTTTTTATTGCAGCCATCGGTTGTCTGGTGGGCCCAGGCTAGATTCGAACCCACCAGCTCAGATGTATGTGGCTGGCGCCTTAGCCGCTTGAACCACAGGCATGGAGCCTGCCAGTTAATTTTTATTATCTCTTTAGTACATTTCACCATTCAAGAAGACTGAAGGTGATATGCACAATGGACCCTACTGAAAAACTGGATGTATGTTAAAAATGGACAAATGAATTTACCAGTCATGAGGTCTCTCACTCAGTCTTTGTGATAAAAAAGAAAATGTCCAGGAAGGCATCGGATAAGACTTAAAATGGTCATAGTTAAAGGCACAATTGCTGAAGAAATTCGGTTCTTTTAGTTTGCTGAAAAGGTGAACCAAAGTGTTTTATTCTCTCTCTCTTTTTTTTCTTTGAGACCGAGTCTCACTATGTGGCCCTCGGTAGAGAACTGTGGTGTGACAGCTGACAGCCATCTCAAACTCTTGGGCTTAAGAGATTCTCTTGGGTGGTGCCTGTGGTTCAGTGAGTAGGGCGCCGGCCCCATATACCAAGGGTGGTGGGTTCAAACTCCGCGCCAGCCAAACTGCAACAACAACAACAACAAATAGCCAGGCGTTGTGGTGGGCGCCTGTGGTCCCTGCTACTGGGGAGGCTGAGGCAAGAGAATTGCTTAAACCCAAGAGTTTGAGGTTGCTGTGAGCTGTGATGCTACGGCACTCTACTGAGGGTGACAAAGTGAGACTCTGTCTCAAAAAAACAAACAAAATAAGAGATTCTCTTGCAAAACAAAAAAGAAAGAAAAAAAAGAAAAGAGAGAGATTCTCTTGCGTCAAGCTCCCAAGTAGCTGGGACTGCTGGCACCGGCTATGGCACCAGCTATAACACCGGCTATTTTTTTGTTGCAGTTGTCATCATTGTTTAGCAGGCCAGGGCTGGGTTCCAACCCACCAGCCTCAGTGTATGTGGCTGGTGCCCTACTCACTGAGCCATGGGCGCCACCTGGCCTTTATAATTTCAAATTGTTGTGAGGAAAATGGCGATAAAGCAGTCATCGTCCTTTGTCCAGAAACGTTCAGTACAGAGGAAATGGATAAATGTTTGAATCCAGCATGATTAGTCAGTTCAAGGAAAGGAAGATGCGCAGGACACTTTGGCGTTAGGTCACATCCCTATCTGTTAAACAGGCGTTGTAGCAGGTGCCTGTAGTCCCAGCTACTTGGTAGGCTGAAGCAAGAGAATCACCTAAGCCCAAGAGCAGGAGGTTGCTGTGAGCTGTGACGCGACAGCACTCTACTGAGGGTGATAAAGTAAGACTCTGTCTCTAAAAAAAAAAAAAGCAAAATCCCTAGGCTGTTGTGAGTTCTGGTGTCAACCATCAATGGAAAGAAAAACTGTTGCCTTTTCCATTGTTTTTACCATGTTCAGGATAAGTATTTCATACCTAGTTTAATTGTCCTAGAAAATGCTGATGCTGTATGTTAAATTGCTTGTTCTGTTATAAAGTAGATAAGAAAGTGCCTTAAAATGACTAAAAGCACACAGACTCTGGAATTAGAATTTCTGCTTGGCAAGCTTAGAAAAGATTGAAAAGTAAACCAGTAGCACACAGATCAGAGCCTAGGGCCTGCTTCCTGCTTGAGCCCTGCCCAGATCACCCTCTTCTGAGCCTTGTCCTTGTCTAGCCAAGGACTGTATATGTTGGAGCCATAATTTCTCTTCTTTATTGAAACCTGTGCTTCTAGAGACATTCCACCGAGCAACCTTTTTAAATTTCTTTGAATCAGTCAGATGCTCTGCAAGTTATAAGAAAGTAAATATATGCTGGGCTGGGGGCTCACGCCTGTAAACCCAGCACTTGGGAGGCCGAGGTGGGTGGATTACCTAAGCTCACAAGCCTAAGCCAGAGTGAGACCTTGTCTCTAAAAAATAGCTGGGTGTTGTGGCGGGCGCCTGTAGTCCCGGCTACTCGGGGGGCTCACTGAGGCAACAGAATCCCTTGAGCCCAAGAGTTTGAAGTTCCTGTGAGCTATGGTGCCATAGCACTCAACCTGGGGCGACAAAGTGAGACTCTGTCTCAAAAAATAGGAAAAAAGTAAGTAAATACAAACACAACAACGAAAAATCTACTCCTTCACCCTTTCCATGTCTCTCCCATCCTTGAGTATGTTTTATTCTGTACAGTTTTTATTTCATCAGTGACAGAAAGAGGAAAAAAATTGAAAATCTGGACCCAACATGGAAATCCTGCTGGAAATTATGGTATACTTAGACCCTTCCTTACTCTCAGCCTGTTACGAGGATTAACAGAGACAATGTGAGGTTCTCAGCATGGCGCAATGCGGCATCCTTGTAAGCACATAGTGCGTGCTCAGTGAGTACTGTGTTAATGCACACGTACATGTTGTTACCCAAACACAGACTTCCCCAGACATTGCAGCCTTCTCTAGCCTCTTGAAACTTTAAACAGTCAGTAGAGCGTGGTATTTTAGGATGTGAATGCTGGTCTTCACTTGGACCGAAAGTATAGATAGAAGTATTAGATAAAAGGGGCTCTGTGCTGTGGTGCCTTCTGTCTCTAATTAGATCCCTTTTTATGTTTTTTTTTGATAATAGAGTTTCACTCCGTCACGCAGACTGGAGTGCCATGGCATCAGTCTAGCTCACAGCAACCTCATACTCTGGGGTTCAAATTATCCTCTTCCCTCAGCCTCCCAAGTACCTAGGGCTAGAGGTGCCCTCCACAATGCCTAGCAATTTTTTTTTTCTATTTTTAGTTGAGGTGGGGTTTCGCTCTTGTTCAGGCTGGTCTTGAACTCCTGAGCTCAACTGATGCTCCTGCCTTGGTCTTCCAGAGTGGTAGGATTACAGGCATGTACCACCCCACTTGGCCTCCAGATGAGTCTTGTTGATGATGGGTCTGGGGCAGCAATATAAGCGTTACCAAGGGATATGTTAATAAAGCCAATCTATAATCCTCTTTCAACCCTGCAGAAGGACAGACATCATTTAGTGTCTGCCCTGTATTACAAAGTGATTTATATACTCGCTAAAGTTTGAGAGGCAGTGGTCAGCCAAGTGGCTCTCAACCCAGACTTCCAATTAGGATCACATGACCAGTTTGAAAAAAGACCATCACCTATGTTCTCACAAAATCTTTTGTTCTGGGCGGGATCCTCTGAGTGGTTTTAATTAGGTGTCCCACACGATTGTAAGGTGAGGCTCAGGGTCAAACATTGAGGCTTCCAGATCTCTTCATGAGTTGAGTTTAGGCTTTTTTCCGAAGGGAGGTTACAGGGCTTGCTCTGCTTGGGTGTGGTTGTGGCAGGTCAACGTGTCCCATATTTTCCTCGTACTAGTAGAAAACCCTGATGTCTGTGGCAGGGGAGAGCATCTGAAGACAAGAAGAGAAACTCACATTTTGGTCTCTTTTTTCTTTTTCTTTTTTTTTTAATGAGACAGAATTTCACTTTGTCACCCTCTGTAGAGAACTCTGGTGTCGTAGCTCACAGCAACCTCAAACACTTGGACTCACGTGATTCTCTTGCCTCAGCTTCCCTCCCTAGTAGCTGGGACTCCAGGCGCCTGCCACAGTGCCCGGCTATTTTTGTTGTTGTTGTTGTTCCTTGTTTGAACCCACCTGCCCTGGTTTATGTTGCCAGCACCCTAACCACTGAGCTACAGATACCAAGTCCACATTTTGGTCGTTATGTGGGAGCTCAGTGTTCCTGAATTTCTTGTGACAAAGAAAAGGTAAATGTGGCTTTTTCTGCACTTCCAGGTCCCTCTGCCTATGAGTGTGGTGGCAGCAGTTGAAGGGGTGTTCCCGGATTCTTTGAAGTGCATGTTTTCAAGATGAATTTGTGATGTGTCTAGATTATCTATCCTGAGAATTTTAAAGAAGCAGGAAGAAGAAATGGCTGGTTCTGAGGTAAGTGTCTTCCAGGTTCCGTGTTCTGTCCACTTTTACTCCTAGAATGTCCTGTATTTAGGCCTTTCACACCATTACTTCCCCTCTTCTGATGTTCTTTCTTAAAAAAATTGTCTCAGCTACTTTTTTCTCCTTTCTTATGATTTGTAAGGAGCTCTTTTAAAAATCCTTCTCATTATATGTCAGATTCTTCTCTGCATTATTTCTATTTGGGCTTTTTAAATACTGTGAACAATTTTTACCCTGAAGTTATGACTGGCAATCCTGAAAATAATTGCCTTTTGATAGGTCATCATGGGAAGGTCTGGATATTCAAGATTCCTCTTTGGCATAAGTTAGATTCTCAGACATAAGTGAAGAAGGGGAATATGCACCGTGGAGTTTCCCTCAAAATGTCTCGTTATCTCTCTGACAGCCAAACGTTAAAAGTGCACATTTAAAGATGATGGTGTTAGTTGCCCAAGATAAATCAGAAAGTTCTGAGAAACATAAAGTAGAAGAGACGTACAGACGTACTCTGTGGGATGCTAAAGAAGACTATTGAAGTAAACTGTTAGACATTACAGAAAATAGAAATACATGAGCTTTATGTAAACCGATGTTCATGATTAGATTCAGATCATAATTTACATTTTTTTGGCTAATAACCTCATTGCGGTGATGCATTCTGTAGACATCAGGTTCTTATACCAGTTTGTTTTCCTTTTTTGGGGGACAGAGTCTCATTATGTCACCCTCGCTAGAGTGCCGTGGCATCACAACTCATAGAAACCTCCAACTCAGGGGCTTAAGCGATTCTCTTGCCTCAGACTCCCAAGTAGCTGGAACTATAGGCGCCCACCACAATGCCTGGCTATTTTGTTGTTGTTGTTGCAGTTATTGTTGTTCAGCTGGCCTGGGCTGGGTTCAAACCTGCCAGCCTCGGTGCATGTGGCTGGCGCCATAACCGCTGTGCTACGGGCGCCGAGTCCCAATTTGTTAAATTTAATGTTTATTCACTTGGTTAAGGAGCTTTGTGACAGATTGCTCCGCTACAAAGTTTTGTTTTCATTATGTAAAGTATATTGAGGAGATTTATTGACTGATGTACATACACCATCCTATTCAATGTGGTAATTTCTCTTTCTTTATAGTTTTTCTTTGCTTATAGTGTCCTTTGGAAAATTAAGCCTCTCATCTCTCCTTGCTATTCACATGAAGTAGGATGAAACCCAGACTGTCATTATTGTATGTTTGACAGAATATTCTTCTGGGCCACAAGAGTTGGCATTACTGGCGAGTTTATTAGAAGTGCAGAAAATAGGCTCGGTGCCTGTAGTTCAAGCGGCTAGGGTGCCAGCCACATACACCAGAGCTGGCAGGTTCGAACCCAGCCCCAGCCTGCCAAACAATGATAACTACAACCAAAAAATAGCCAGGCATTGTGGCAGGCGCCTGTAATCCCAGCGACTTGGGAGGCTGAGGCAAGAGAATCACTTAAGCCCAAGAGTTTGAGGTTGCTGTGAGCTGTGACTCCATAGCACTCTATCCAGGGCAACAGCTACAGCCCTGGATATGAAAAAAGAAAAGTATAGTACCTATACCTGTGTTGCGGGTCTATTTGTTATCCTCTGTCCTCTAAATTAGAGACTACATTAGTGAATATTACTATGTTAATTACTAGATAATTCTTGTCACTCATGTAAGTCACAGGCAATTCTCCTCACTCCGTCATCTATCTTTAGTGAAATTAGGAATGTTGACCATGGCTGCTTGTTGAATATGTATTTTTTTTTCCCCAGGAAATGCTGATGTTCAGGGATGTGACCATAGAATTTTCTCTGGAGGAGTGGGCGTGCCTGAGTTCTGCTCAACAGAATTTGTATAGGGATGTGACATTAGAGAACTACAGAAACCTCGTCTCCCTGGGTGAGGATAACTTCTCTTTTGGATTTCTAGCATACCATAGGGCTGCAGTCCTCAACTCCTGGGCTGTGGACTGTTAGGAATGGGGCCACCCAGGCTAGGGAAGCTTTATGTGTATTTACAGCCACTCCCCATTGCTCACATTGCCACGTAAGCTCTGCCTCCTGTCAGATCAGAGGTGCATTAGAGTCTGATAGGAATATTTTGAGACTCTTGCATGTTACAAACCCTGCTGTAAATTGCATGTGAGGGATCTCAGTTGTGTGCTTCTTATGAGAATCTGATGCCTGATGATTGGAGGGGGAGCTGAGGTAACGATGCTAGCACTGGGGAGAACTTGCAAAACATTATCATTAGCAAATAGGTTTGACTGTACAAGAAATGCAATGCGCTTGAATCATCCAAAGAAAATACCACCTTGCTTGTGGTCCGTGGAAAAGTTATTTCCATCAGTTTTGGTGCCAGAAGTGGTGACCATTGTCTGAAGGGTTCATTTCCTTTCTTTGTCGAACGTGTTTTGGAATTTCTGTAATGCATGAATGAGTTTCAGATGCCTGAAAACTCGGTGATATGTTCGTGTAGAAAACATCTTCAAGAAGTTTTATCTTGATGTGAACATTCTCCTTTTGAATTGTTCTATGTATTTCCTTCTAGATTGACGATAAGTCAATCAAGCTACGGGTGCCGCCTGTGTTTACTTTTTAAGAACCTACTATAATGTTGTCTCTTCTGTTCTGAACACAGTACTAGGTTGGGAATTGGAAGATCTTAAGAAAAGTCATGTTGGGCGGCGCCTGTGGCTCAGAGGGGTAGGGCACCGACCCCATATGCTGGAGGTGGTGGGTTCAAACCCAGCTCCAGCCAAAAAAACTGGAAAAAAGAAAAAAAAAACAGAAAAAGTCATGTTACTTCTGTTTAATAAAATAGGTCTTGCTGCCTCTAAACCAGACCTGATCACCTATCTGGAGCAGAGGAAAAAGTCATGGAATGTGAAAAGACATGAGACAGTTGCCAAACACCCAGGTAGGTGGGAGTGAATGAAGCAGAGATCCCTAGGTCTAGGAGAAAGACAGACCTTAATGTTGTTCAGCAAGCTCTGCTGCAAAAGAAATGTTTTTCTGAGATATCTGGATTTCTTTTCTTTTCTTTTTTTTTTTTTTGAGACAAAGACTTACTCTGTCACCTTGGATAGAGTGCTATGGCTTCATAGCTCACAGCAACCTCAAACTCTTGGGTTGAAGTGATTGTCTTGCTTCAGCCTCTTGAGGAGCTGGGACTATAGGCACCTGCTACAATGCCTGACTGTTTTTTAGAGATGGGGTCTCGCTCTTGCCGAGGCTGGTCTCTAACTCTTGAGTTCCGGCAATCCACTCACTTTGGCCTCCTAGAGTGCTAGGATTACAGCCGTGAGCTACCATGCTAGGCCTTCCTGGATTTCTTTAACTTGTTTTCACATTGGGGCATCTTTTAAGTCATATGCTCTAAAATTCTACCTCCCTTTAGTGATGATCTTTCTTTGAGGTTGTAGTTAAAGTCCTCTTCGTGGCTTATGAGGAACTGGATCATCTGAATGCCCATTCATTACAGTTGGGGACTAGAAAATATCTATGTATATTTTTGAGGAACACTATTTTAAACATTTTTATGTTCCCTTTTTACATCATTCTAAAACATACGAGTAGTGGTATTGGTGATATTTGCTTTAGAAATCGGAGGAACACCAGGGAAAAATGTATATTTTCTGCTTTATGATTCTTATCATATGATGGTTTCCATTGTTAGTTTGCAGAAATTCATACTCAGTTAATTTATCAGAATGCCAGGAATCTCTGTAAATAGTTAAAAATTTAATATTATTTTACATGGAAATTTTAATTTTTTAGTATGAACTAAGATTAAAAATTTAAATCACTGTTTTCATATTTTTCAAGTATAATATAGTTTAATGTAACATCTCCCTAAATTTCTCATATATATTATATCATTAGAGATAATTGAACATTTCTGAGGCTATAATAAACTCATACTTGTTATATTTTCTTTCTTTTTTCTTTTCTTTTTTTATTTGAGACAGTCTCACTACTGTTGCCCTCAGTAGAGTGCTGTGTCGTCATAGCTCACAGCAACCTCAAACTTTTGGGCTTCTCTTGTCTCAGCCTCCCAAGTAGCTGGGATTACAGGTGCCCGCTCCAATACCTGGCTATTTCTTTTTGTTGTTGCAGTTGTTACTCTTTGGCTGGTCTGGGTTGGGTTCCAACCCGCCAGCCTGGGTGTATGTGGCTGGCGCCCTACCCACTAAGCAGGTGCCACCCAGAATTTCATTTTTTTCAGGCCTGAATGATTTCCTATTGTGTATGTATGTATACGACATTTTGTTTAATCAGTGTTTAAGTTGGTTTCATGTTTTGACAATGGTGAATTAATACTGCAATACTATGGGGGTGCAGGTATTCAGTTTTAATTCTGATTTTATTTCCTCTGATTATTTACAGAGAAATGGGATTACTGGATTGTTGTCAGTGTTTATTTTTAATGATTTTTTTTTTTTTTTCAGACAGAGTCTCAGTTTGTCACCCTCAGTAGAGTGCTCTTGCGTCACAGCTCACAGCAACATCAAACTTTTGGTCTTAAGCGATTCTTTTGCCTCAGCCTCCCAGGTGGCTACTTTTTTTTTGTTTAGCAGGTCTGGTCCAGTACGAACCCACCAGCCCCTGTGTATGTGGCCGGCGCCCTAACCACTGAGCTTCGGGCGCCGCCCTAACCTTTGTAGGCTGTCCATTTTTAGAAATATATTTCCTCTAACTTACCTAGTTTGCTTTTATATGATTGAGAATAGTCTTCTGTTCTTCTTCAGGATGAAAGTTGTTTACTTTAGATCTTTCATTTTTTAAAGTAGGAATTTGTCAGTAGAAACTTCTGTCTTCACGCTGCTTTTTTGAATCCCGTAAGATCTGGTTTATCGTGTTCACAATTTCATGTCTCATGATACGTTTTGTTTTCCTTCTGGCGTCTTCTTTGACCAATTCTTCTTTTAGGAGCTTGTGGTTTAGTATCTACATTTATGATGCAGGAACAGGGCCTTGATGTTTACTTCACTTTTGCATGTTTTTTCTTTCAATTGGCTATTTTAAAATGACCTGTCTTTGAATTTGCTAAATTTTTTCAGTATGATTTAATTTTTCTTAAACTTTGAATTTCATTTTTCATTTCTACAGTGGTTTACTTCATCCAATTTCTGGGGTTGTTTTTATGGTTTTCATTTCTGTGTTAAAACCTGTTTATGTTCATTATTACATAAAACATTTTTGTTACTTCTCTGTGTTTTTGCTTATCTGAGCAAAACTGAGCGCAATGCTCCTGCCTGACCTGAAATCCTATCACTCTAGAAGGCCCAAGAACCAGGATCACTGGAGCTCAAGAGTTTGAGACGAGGCTGAGCAAGAGCAAGACCCTGTCTGTATAAAAAATAACAAAAATTCGCCAGGTCTCATGGCACATGCATGTAGTTCCAGCTACTTGAGAGGCTGAGGCAGGGGGATCAATTTAGTCCAGGAGTTTGAGGTCACAGTAAATTTAAAGATTTTGTAAAGATAATAATTTTAAATTGTTAGTCCTTCCTTCCTTCCTTCCTTCCTTCCTTCCTTCCTTCCTTCCTTCCTTCCTTCCTTCCTTCCTTCCTTCCTTCCTTCCTTCCTTCCTTCCTCCCTTCCTACCTCCCTCCCTCCCTCCCTCCCTTCCTCCCTTGCTCCCTCCTTCCCTCCCTTCCTTTCTTTTTTTGAGACAGAGTCTCACTCTGTCATCCTGAGTAGAGTGCTGTGGCATCGTAGCTCACACCATAGCAACATCAGTCTCTTGGGCTGAAGGAATCCTCTTGCCTCAGCCTCCTGAGTAGCTGGTACCACAGGCACCCATCACAACGCCCAGCTAGTTTTTCTCTTTGTAGTGGAGACAGAGTCTCACTCTTGGTCAGACTGGTCTTGTATTCATCTGCTTTGGCCTCCCAGAGTGCTAGGATTTATGTTTTTTTTAGAGACAGAGTCTCACTGTATGGCCCTTGGAAGAGTGCTATGGCATCCCAGCTCACAGCAACCTCCAACCCCTGGGTTTAGGCGATTCTCTTGCCTCAGCCTCCTGAGTAGGGGGACTACAGGCGCCCACCACAACGCCCTGCTATTTTTTTTGTTGCAGTTTGGCCGAGGCTGGGTTTGAACCCACCACCCTCCGTATATGGGCCGGCGCCCTCCTCACTGAGCCACAGGCACCGCCCCAGAGTACTAGGATTTAAAAGCATGAGCTGCTCATCTGATTCATTTCTTTTTCTTTACAGATGTTTATTGGAACTTTATTAGTTTCTTTTGGTGGTGATTGGGTTTGACCAGTCCATTGTGATTTGTGTATTCTTGTGTTTATGTCCCTGAATCTCAAGTGAGCAACACCCCTTCCATTTATTATAGAGTAGTTTAAAGAGTTAAAGTATCTTTTCCTGATTGTCCTTGGGCTAATTAGATTGGCACTGAGATTTCAGTCACTTAGAGTTAGAGCCAGTTTCCCTGCCTATTTTGTGTCTGCAGTGGATTCCATGATTGGCAGATCAGTTATCAGGCGTAGGCATGGATCCTGTCTATTCTCAGGAAGAGTCAACTTTCGTCAAGATCTTGGTCAGCAGGACTGTTGCTTATACAGGGAAGTGTAGTTTGTTTTATTTATTTATTTATTTATTGTAGTTTTTGGTCAGGACTGGGTTTGAACCTGTCACCTCTGTCATACGGGGCTGGTGCCCTACTCCTTTTTGCCACAGGTGCTGCCCCCATTTATTTATTTTTTTTTTGTCTTTTTATTAAAAGCAAAACCACCATTATAACCTCACTTTAATTAAGAAGCTATGTTTATAATCTTTATAGTATTTCCCCTTATAATACGAATTGTTCATTGGTGTAGAACAGTGACTACCACACCATAGGCACACAATCCAGTTGATGAATTAACCCCTTAGAAACCGACAAAGACTATCAAGAAGAAAAAATTGTCATTATTTCATAGAACCAGCATAAATCATTAAGGAAGTTAAGAGTAAAATTAACACCACTGACAGTGCTCTATGGGAAATCTACACATTGCTGTAATAGAAATGTAATAGAGGGCTTCTAAAGAACCAGTTGCATTACTCTTTAACTTGTGGATATAAGTGAGTCTAAGTGTTGTGTAGGTCAGTCTGAAGCCATGTCACTAACCTGGTGACTGCTTGTGCCATGAGGGCCAGAGCCAGCAAATAAGGTTAGTAGTTATTTTGGTGGGCTTTGGCACACTAAGGCAGTAACCAGTACCCGAGCGTGACTCTAGCCTTGATGGAACTGTAGTTTCTTCTGCAGATGTGTTGGATCTACAGTGGATGGGGACAAGTTTGGCTCCTGACGGGCCTGTGGAAGTGCTTCCTTCAATCTGCATGGGCAGGACTGAGCCCTGATCACAGCTGAAGGTGGCTGAAACTGATTTGTAGGGCTATTGCCTTTGAGACAGAAGTCTTCAGGTCTGTCTATTGGTCCATGACTTGTCTCCCGGGTTTTCGGGTAGTCAGGGCTGCTCCCAGGCTTTGGCTGTCAGATAGTGGAGATACGTTATAGAGCTACTTATGATTCACACTGAGAAGTGTGAAGTTAGAAGGCCTACCTTCATGTCCCCAGATATATGTGCCTCCAAACAGCTTGCAGGTTAGCCAGTCTGCTCCTGGAACAGCTGGAGCCAGCAAGGTTACAATGCTGCTTCCAAATCCACATTCAGAGCAAAGTTGGTGTTCCTACATCTGGGGTCACAGATAGATGTTTCTGTCTAAAACTCCGTGTGGGCAGGACTTTTTCCAGACCATGGGTGAGAGGTGAAGAAGGTGGGTTTGGGCATGATTCAGGGGCCCAGATAAGACCATGGGCATCAGCTCACTCACCCGAGACACAAGTGGGTCTGAAACCTATTGGGTATCCTGTCAGATGGTGCTGATGGCAAGAGCACACCAGATTGGCTACTGCAAGGATTATAGTGTGGTGTGGCCACTTTTTGTTCTGTAGCTGGGACCATATCAATTAAGTGTGTCACACGGGTGAGACTGTCCTACTTGGTCTTGGGCTCTACCACAGGACATCAGAAACTCAGGCCTGGTTTCTAAAGTTGCCATAAAGGCAGGCTTGTTTGGGCACGACTGCCGCGTTGTACTGTGCAGGATGCAAGTGGAGAAGCTGCTGGTCTTTCATCCTTCTTATTCTATGTGTTTCGCCTTTAAAATGCTGTCTAAAAGTTGTCTGTGATTTTTTAGATTTAGCAGTTCTGAAAGGAAATGCTCACATTTGCATGTTATGTAAGAATTCGGTTAGATTAGTAGTGATCACCACATTACTAAATAAAATGTTTGAATTTTAAGGTTTTAAATGTTGAAATTTAAGGGTTTTTTTTTGGAGACAGAGTCCCATTATGTCGCCCTTGGTAGAGTGTTCTGGTGTCACAGCTCACAGCAACCTCAAACTTCTGAGCTTAAGCGATTCTGTTGCCTCAACCTCCCAAGTAGTGGGACTACAGGTGGTGCCCGCCACAACGCCTGAGTAGTTTTTGGTTGCAGGGTCAGGTTCGAACCCACCACCCTCAGTATATGGGGCCAGTATCCTACACACTGAGCTACAGGCGCCACCCAAAAAAGAATTTCTTAAAGTCTAAAGATCACCCTGATTACGAGCAAGACCCCATCTCTACTACAAGTAGAAAATAATGGCTGGGCATGGTAGCACACACCTGTAGTTGCAACTACTCCAGATGCAGAAGTATGGCTTCAGCCCAGCAAGTGGAGGTTGCATTGAGCTGTGGTCACGCCACTGCACTCTAGTTTGGGTAACAGCTTGAGATTCTGTCTCAGAAACAAAGGCTGAATAGTATTCCATCGTGGGTATATGCCCTGTTTTCTTTCTTTCTTTCTTTCTTTTTTTTTTTTTTTGTACAGACAGAGTCTCACTTTATTGCCCTCGGTAGCGTGCCATGCCGTCACACAGCTCACAACAACCTCCAACTCCTGGAGGAGATTAGGCGATTCTCTTGCCTCAGTCTCCTGAATAGCTGGGACCACAGACATCTCTTCAAACCATGTCCTGGTTTGAAGATGGCATATTTTGTGTAAGGGATGTAATACCAGACGTGTGCTATTACTTTCATTGTCTAATCATTTGGTGGCCTATCCAGAAAATCATTGCCTATACTGATTGTAATAGAATCTGCTTTTTCTATATGCTTCCAGTATTTTTACAGGTATAAGTCTTACCTTTACTTCTTACTCCATTTTCTAAATTGACACATTGTAATTATACATATTTACAGGATACAGTTTGGTGTTATTTATATATGTGTTTGTGTGTATATATGTAATAATCAAATCAGCATATTCATTGTATAAATCACCACATGCATTTTTTTTAATGTGGTATTATTCAAAAGCCTCTTTTGTAGCCATTTTGAAATACACATGTACAGTGCCTTACTGTTAATCATCATCATCTACCGTACAGTAGAATAAGAACAGTTATTCCTCCTTTTTTTTTTTTAAGAGTTTCAAAAATTTAATCAAAATCTACTGCACATTTTCTCCATACAAGAAGGGTACTAATAAATTACATTTTGAGCTCGGCGCCTGTAGCTCAAGTGGCTAACCTGAGCTGGCGGGTTCGAGACCAGCCCGGGCCCGCGAAATAACAATGACAACTACAACCAAAAGGTAGCCGGGTGTTCTGGTGGGTGCCTGTAGTCCCAGCTACTTGGGAGGCTGAGGCAAGAGAATCGCTTAAGCCCAGGAGTTGGAGGTTGCTGTGAGCTGTGATGCCACCATATTCTACCCAGGGCAACAGCTTGAGCCTCTGTCTCAAAAGAAAAAAAAAAAAATTACATTTTGGTGTCCTACTCATATATATATGTATTTTAAAAAATCAGATACTTCTCATTTAAGAGAAAGGAGCATCAGTAAAGGATGAGCTATGTAGCCAACTCAAATTACATTAAAAGCCAACTGCAAATGGAAGTGAAATTTTCCTAAAAGGAAATAAATATTCACTATCCCTCTCCTGAAGTAGGTAAAATACAATGAGGAAAAAACCTATCTGGACTGAGACACTTTCTCACTTTGATATAGTAAATAAAAGTAAATTCTATGTTGTCTAAATTTTTAGGGGTACGTAGTTAGAAATATATATTCTACTTTTATAGGCAGGTCAGCTAGAGGAAGTAAGTTAGTACAATCATCTGAATTGGTTGTCTACATACTGGGCAGGGCTTGTTCCTTTTCTTTAGCTCCTTTGCACATGTGAAGCATGCCATAAGGTGTCCTTTTTGTTGTTGTTGTTTTGTTTTGTTTTTCTTTCTTTATTTATTTTATTTATTTATTATTTATTTTAGAGACAGAGTCTCACTTTAACGCCTAGAGGGATGTGGCATCACAGCTCACAGCAACCTCCAACTCCTGGGCCTGGGCGAGTCTCTTGCCTCAGCCTCCTGAGCAGCTGAGACGACAGGCACCCGTCACAATACCCGGCTATTTTTTTGTTTTTGTTGTTGCGGTTTGGCCGGGGCTGGGTTTGAACCCGCCACCCTGGGTATATGGGGCCTGCGCTCTAGCCACTGAGCCACGGGCACCACCCAAGGTGTCCTGTTTTTCCATGGACAATGCAACCATTTTTAGGTCAACCTTGGCAAATCACACAAGGTTCAGTGGCATTCAGGGGAAAGCTGGATTCCATACTTTCTTCTTTGTCTTGTGTTTCTTCCCTCTCAAACTCCTTGACATCGTCTTGGCTGCTGTAAATAATGCTATTAGAAGTTGATGGCTGAGAACAGTCCTCACAGTCACTGTCTTGTGACTGTGAGGCCTGCGTGATTTTGTCATCTTTTTCCTCCACAGATGACTCTTTATAATCACTCCCTGTAGTTTTTTTACAATCCAGAACATCAAAGCCCTCTTCTGCTTGTGTTGAGTTTTCTAGTTTGGCTTTCTCAGAGATAGTCCTTCTATCTTTTCCTTTACCTTCAGGAAGCCAGTTCTCACGAAGGTCGCAATACCTGCAATGTGATGGAAGGGGAGGATTCATTTCATTGCATGAAGTACATTTCCAATAGTCACTAAAGAAATTTCAAGATCTTATTCAAATGAATCTGTATTACTCTCCTCTGCTTGATACACAGTAACTCCATACACCTCATCATCTTCATCTGAGAGTTCTTGTCCTTCTTCACTAAGACTGTAATCTTCCGAATCGAGAGATTCAACTTCAAATTCTACGCTAAAGCGATCTGAAACTGAATCCTGATCCAACCAGTCACCTGAATGTTCACTTACACCAGCATCAAGATCCGGGTGTGACAGTGTCCCTGGAGACTCGCTCGGGCTGCTTCTTTCACAGCAGATTTCCCTGATCACACACAGAGCCAGGCTTTCATGAAAGGAAAGGGAAATACTATCAGATCTGTGACGTTTTCTCTGTCCTTCTCCAGACAATTCGTCTGAATTTTCTTCTGTCTCACTGATGGCTCTCCTTCTAGAATGAGGTAGATGGTCTAGAAACCAAATTTGAAGAGGAAGGTTTCTCTTCCTGTAGCTCTGGCACAAGATCCTTTTGATCACTCCCATCTTCAAGGTGACATTTGATCTCACTCACAGATATACCTGAGTCTGATAATTCCTGCTGATTGACTACTACCAAGTTTTTGTAGATCGTTGTGTATATTTTCCTGTGCTCTTTCACAGAGAAGCTTGGCACTCCAAACAAATCTCCTAGAGGATCATTTGAACAATATACAATGTGTTGTTGCTTTTCATCACATAATCGTTTCGTCATAATATACTGGCCAAGATGAAATATAACCCTTTCTTTATATAAGTGTCTTTTTATGCACCAACAGACTTTAACAACTTCAAAAGCAATGGTTTTGGTCTAACCAGGGTCTCCTGTTCCGAAGCTGGAATCTGTGAGGTGTTTACATCAGTAGATACAGACATGCTGGTATTGCACATTTGCCTTACAGAGGTTTTCACACCCGGAGTTATCGTGGGGGAGGGTCCCTCGAGGCTTCCCAGTTCCCTTCACCCGCGAGGCCCTGGGCCTAGGCAACCATTCCACTCTTGGGCCCCAGCCCGCAGGGAAGCCGGCACACACTAGTCCTGGGAGGAAGGGGGCTTCCGGCTGCAGGACCTGGGTAAGTAGGGTCAGGGCGGCCCCTCCGTTTCGGCATCTGGCTCCATCTTCCTTCCAGTCACACAGGCTCGCGCCGACCCCACACGAGCTCGCCCAGGCTCCGCAGCGCGCGCCCCCTGCCGTCCAGAGGGATCTGGCTGATCCGGGCCTTTTTGCTCACGCTCTTTTTTTTTTTTAAGACAGTATCACACTGTTTCCCAGGCTAGAGTGTCAGCCACAGCTATCTCAAACTTCTGGGTTCAAGCAATCCTCCTTCCTCATCTTGCTAAGTAGCTGAGACCACAGGCACTCATGACAACACCAGCGTATTTATTTATTTATTCATTTATTTTTCTGAGACAGAGTCTCACTATGTAGAGAGAGGTGCCTGGGTAGACTGCCATGGCATCATGTTGTTGCTCACAACAACCTCAAACTCTTGGGATTAAGCGATTGTCTTGCCTCAGCCTCCCAAGTAGCTGAGACCACAGTCGCCCGCCACATCGCCCAGCTATTTTTTTGTTACAGTTGTTGTTGTTTAGCAGGCCTGGGCTGGGTTGGAACCCAGTAGCCTTGGTGTATGTGGCCGGCGCTGTAAGCGCTACAGGTGCCTAGCCAACACCGGTTTTTTTTTATATTTTTAGTACAGGTGAGCTCTGTACAGTTGCTCAGGCTGATCTCCAACTCCTGAGGTCAAGGGATCCTCCTGCCTCAGTCTACCATAGGTTGGGAGTATAGGCGTGGGCCACCGTGGTCAAGCTGGTCCTCTTTTCTAATTGTAACTGTACTTGTTAACCAACCTCTTCTGTTCCCATCTCCTCCATCAGTTTCTGGTGACCATTCTGTTTTCAGCTTTTATTATATCAACTGTCTTTGAAAATATTTCTAGATTCCACGTATGAATAAGATTTTGCCATGGTTATTTTTCTGTTCTGTCTTATTTTACTTGACATACTATCCTCTATGTCCATTCATGCCTTGTAAATGATTGGAGTATTTTTTTTTTATGGCTGAATAGCGTTTCATTCTCTATATAACACATGATCCAGAACCATTTATCTTTTGTTGTGCACTTGGATGGATTTCATATCTTTGATATTGTAAATGTTACCATGGTAAACATGGGAATTTAGATTTTTTCTTTTTTTTTAAATAGAGTTTCACTTTGTCACCCTCAGTCCAGTGCTGTGATGTCATAGCTCACAGCAACCTCAAACTCTTGGGCTCAGGTGATTGTCTTGTTTCAGCCTCCTGAGTCACTGGGACCACAGGGCACCCGTCACAACACCCAGCTATTTTTTAGAGATGGGATCTTGCACTTGCTCAGACTGGTCTCAAACCTGTGAGCTCAGGCAATCCACCTGCCTTGGCCTCCAAGAGTGCTAGGATTGCAGGCGTGAGCCATTGTGCCCATCTTACCTATTTTTCTGACATACTGATTTTCTTTCCTTTGTGTATATACCTACTAGCGAATTTGCTACATTTAAAGTAGTTATATGTTTAATTTGGGGTGGAAACTCTATACTGCAGTAATTTATAGCCCCACTAACAGAGCATAACTATTTCCTATTCTTCACTTTCTCATCAACTTGATTTTTTTGTTCTTTTGATTATGGCCATTTTAACTGATACGCATTGTCATTTGGACTTAACATTTCCTTGAGGATTAGTAATATGGAGGAACTTTTCACATACCTGTTTGTAATCTCTATGTCTTATTTTGGGAAATGCCTGTTGAGCTTTTTCATGCTTTTTAAAAATATTTCAAAATATATACTAAAGGGGTACAAATAATTTTGGTTACATGGATCATGTTTATAATGCTTGAATCGTGGTTACAAGTGTGCCTGTCATCCATATGGTGTTCACTGTACTTGTTAGGTAGGTTCTTGCCTATCTTCTCCTGCCCGTCCCCCAGATTGATTTCCTTTGGGTTTGACTCCCCTCTATGCACATGGATTCTCATTGGAGAGTTTTGATTTGATAGTGAGTACAATGTGGTGTTTGTTTTTCCATTCTCTACATCACTTAGGATAATGATCTCCACTTCCATGGAATTAATTTACTTAATTAATTCACTTAGGATAATGGTCTCCACTTCCATGGAATTGTTGCCGAAGGCATTAAGTCATCATTCTTCCTGGCGGAGGAGTATTCCATGGCATACAATGTGCCACATTTGGTTAATTCACTGATGAATTGACGAACATTTGGGTTATTCCACATCTTTGTAATTGTAAATTGTGCACAGTAAAACATTACAGTGCTGTTGTCTATTTGATAAAATGACTTTTTTAGCTTAGATAGATACCCAGTTGTGGAATTGCTAAATTAAGTGGTACGTCTGCCTTTTTCATACTTTTTTGAGTTCTTTGTACCATTTTCCAGAAGGGCTGTACTAATTTGCAGTGGCACGAACAGGATTTAATAAGCATTCCTCTCTCTCTGCATTTGTACCAGCGTCTATTGTTTTTGGACCGTTTAATAAAAGCCATTCTAACAGGAGTAGGTGGTATCTCATTGTGGTTTTAACTTACATTTCCTGATAGATAGTGATAGTGAGCATTTTATATGTTTATATGTTCCTTTGAGAAGCTATTATTCATGTCTTTTGTTTACTTTTTGGTGAGATTTTTTTGTTTGTTTGCTTCAGATTCTCGTTGTTAGCTTTTTACCCGGTGTATATATGGCTTGTGAATATTCTCTCCCATTCTGTAGGTTGTTTATTTACTCTATTGATCACTTCTTTGTGCAGAAGCCCTTTAATTTAATCAAATCATGATTGTTTTGTTGTTGCTGTGATTGCATTGAGGAGGGTTCATAAATTCCTTGCTTAGGCTGACATGTAACATTTTTCCATGATTTTCCAACATTTTCTATGATTCCAACATTTTTCCAACAGTTTTTCCAACATTGTCCATGATTCTGTGGTTTCATGCCTTATGTTTAAGTCTTTTATGCATTTTGAGTTAATTTTTGTGAGTGGTGTAATGTACAGATCTTGGTTTACTTTTCTGCATGGGGCTGTTCAATTTTCCCAGCACCATGTACTCAATAGGAATTCTTCCCCCAGTGTATACTGTGTCTACTTTGTTAGAGATCATTTGGCCGTATGTGGATGGTCTTACAACTCAAGTTTGTGTTCTGTTCCATTGAGCTTAAGTGTTTCTGTGCTGTTTTGGTTACTGTTGAGTTGTAGTATAAAGTTTGGTAGTGTGATGCCTCCAGTTTTGTTCTTCGTGGATAAAATTATTTTGTCTGTTCACACTCTTTTCTGGTTTCAAATGAAGTGTAGAATTAGTTTTTCTAGATCTGTGAAAAACGACTGTGGTTCTTTGATGAGGATAGCATTCCATGTTTAAATCATGTTGGATAGTATGGATTATAACAGTGTTGATTCTGCCATTCCATGAACATGATATGTTTTTCTATTTTTTGCATCCGTGATTTCTTTTTCCATAGTTTTGTAGTTCTCTTTTTAGAGATGTTTTACCTCTTTGGTTAAGTATATTTCTAGGTATTTTGTTTTCTTTGTAGCAATTATGTATGGTATTGAGTCTTTGATTTGATTCCCAGCTTGACTGTTGCTGGTGTATTGGAATGCTAGTGATTTGTATTCATTGATTTTGTAACGTGAGACTTTGCTGAATTTATTTGTCAATTTCTGGAATCTATTGGCAGAATCCTTAGAGTTTCTAGTTATAAGATCATATTGTCAAAAAGTGATAATTTGATGACCTCTTTTTTGATTTGTAAAGCTTTTTTTCCCCTCTTTTCCTTTCTTTCCTTTTGGGTTTTTGTTTTTGTTTGTTTGTTTTTTGAGACAGAGTCTCACATTGCCGCCCTTAGTAGAGTGTGGTGGCGTCACAGCTGACCGCAAACTCAAAGTCTTGGACTCAAGTGATTCTCTTGCCTCAGCCTCCCAGGTAGCTGGAAAGCAGGCGCCTGCCATAACACCCAGCTAGTTTTTCTATTTTTGGTAAATGGATGTTTGCTTTTTTTATTTAGGCTGGTCTTGAATGCCTGATTACCTGCTTCAGCCTCCCAGAATGGAGAATTACAGGCACGAGCTACAGCTACCTGCCTACCTTCACTTTTTTCTCTTGTTTGTATGCTGTGGCTAAGACTTCTAGCAGTATGTTAAGTGTGAGTGATGTCAGTGGGTATCCTTGTCTTGTTGCAGTTTTTAGTGGACGTGCTTTCAACTTTCCTCATTCAGTACGATTTTGACTGTGTGTTTGTCATAGATGGCTTTCATACTTTTTCAAATTTTGAGACAGTGTCTCTGTCACGCTAGGCAGAGTGCTCTGGTGTCATAGCTCACAGCAGTCTCAAACTCTTGGGCTCAAGAGTTTCTCTTGCCTCAGCCTTCCAAATAGCTGGGATTATAAATTCCCACCACAATGCATATTTTTTTTTCTCTTTCCTATTTTTTTTTTTTTTTTTTTGTAGATACAGAGTCTCATCCCATCGCCGTTGGTAGAGTGCAGTGGCATCACAGCTCATAGCAACCTCCAACTCCTGTGCTTTGGTGATTCTCTTGCCTCAGCCTCCCGAGTAGCTGGGACTACAGGCACCTGCCACAACGCCCAGCATTTTTTGTTTTTGTTATTGCAGTTTGGCCAGGGCCAAGTTTGAACCCCCACTTTCAGTATATGGGGCCGGCACCATACCCACTGAACCACAGGAGCCGCCCGTCTTTTTCCTATTTTAAAGAGACAAGGTCTCCCTCTTGCTCAGGCTGATCTTGAACTCCTGAACTCCTGATCCACCTGCCTTCACATCCCACAGTGCTGGGATTCTAGGGGTGAGCCACTGGGCCCAGCCTGATTGCCTCCTTTTTTATTTCTGATTGCATTTATTTGGGTCCTTTTCCTTCTGTTCCTGGTTAATGTAGCAATAGATCTGTCAATTTTGTTTATCTTCTCAAATAACCGTGTTTTGGTTTTTTGATCCGTGTCAATTGGTTTTCAATTCCATGTGGTTCTGCTTTGACCGTGTTATTTCTTTTCTTCTGCAGGCTTTGGGTCTGGTCTGCTCTTCCTTCTCTAGTTCCTTAAGATGTGTCATTAGATTTTTGTTATGATCCTCCTGTCTTTTTGATGTACACGTTGAAGAGTATATATTTTCCTCTGGAGGCTGCTTTTGCTATATCCTATAAATTTTGATAGCTTATGGGGCGTCTTGATAGCTAAAGAGAGGTTCAAGTAATCTTTTACATTTTCATCTTAATTTCATCATTGATCCAATAATCATTCAGCAGCAGGTTGTTTAATTTCTTTGACTTTGTGTAGAATTGTGTGTTTCTGGGTCATCCAGGTGGCTCATGCCTGTAATCATAGCATTCTGGGAGGCCGAGGCAGGTGGATTGCCTGAGATCACAGGCTGGAGACCAGCCTGAGCCAGAGTGAGACCCCACCTCTAAAAATAGCCGGGCGTTTTGGCAGGTGCCTGTAATCCTAGCTACTTGGGCAGCTGAGGCAAGAGCATCGCCTGGGCCCAAGATTTTGAGGCTTTATGAGTTAATGACACCATGACACCCTACCAAGGGTGACAAAGTAAGACTCTGTCTCAAAAAAACAAATTGTGGGTTCCCATTGGAGTGGATTTCTACTTTAATTCCTTTTTTTTTAAATTGTGGGTGTCTGTTGAGCTTTTTGTTCCTGGATGTCTAAATCTCTGGCTAAACCGGGGACGTTTTCCTCAATTACTGCCTCATTTTTATTGCCCGGCCCTGGAGCATGTTCTTCACCCACAGTGATGTCTGTGATTCTTACCTTTAGCCGTGTTACATAAGCCCATATTTCTCACAGTCTTTATTAGCCCTCTTATTCCTCTGTTCTTTGTCTTTTCTTTTTAAACAGAGTCTCACTCTATTGCCCTGGATGGAGTGCCATGTCATCAAAGCTCAGAGCAACCTCAAACTCTTGGCTTGAGCAGTCTTCTTGCCTCAGCTTCCCAAGTGGCTACAGGCACCTGCCACATTGCCCAGCTAGTTTTTCTATTAGAGACGGGTCTTGTTCTTACTTCGGCTGTTCTCAAACTCCTAAGCTTAAGTAATCCCCCTACCTCGGTCTCCCAAAGTCCTAGGATTACACCCGGCCCCTGTTTATTATTTTTGATTGTGTTAATTTGTAAGGGTTGTCAAGTTCCGAGATTCTTCTGTCTGTGGTAGTCTATTGTATAAACTTTTCATTGTTTTTGTTAAATGTTTTTCCTTCCAGAATTGTATTTGTATTTTTTTAATATGTCGACATCTGTCGACAATTCATTTCCTGAATTGTTTTCTGGTTTGTTTGAGTTGGTTTTCCATTTTTTCTTGGATTTTGTTTAGCTTCCTTACAGCTCATACTTGGACCTTTTTGTCATTTCAGTGTTTTCATTTGGTTGATATCTATTGCCAGAAAGATGGTGTTCCATCTTTGGGGAATGTTCTGTCGTTCTTATTTTCCTATTTCTGGAGTTCTTTGACTAATTTCTTGTCATCTGGGCCAGCTGTTGCTTACATTTTCTTTTGTTTAGATAAGACTTTTTATTTGATTTACAAGTACAGGTGTGTCTGTAGCATATGTTGAGTCAGAACCTCTGGCTTTACTTGGGTCCTTTGCTGGTGGTCTAGGTTCCGTACAGTGCCTCATTTCTAGAGGTCCTTGGTGTGGTGCTTTTCTCAGTTGCCAGTTGTGTGTAGCCTGTAACACTGGTGATCTATGCATGTGAGCACGTTCCCTGTATTTCTTTTAAGGAGATGAAGGAGTCCTTTGAAATCCTTTCTTCTGGGCGTTGCCTGTGGCTCAAGGAGTAGGGCGCTGGCTCCATATACCTGGGGTGGCGGGTTCGAACCTGGCCCTGGCCAAAACTACAAAAAAAACTCCTTTCTTCTTTCCACGCCCTGTCTTTCATGCATTTTTAAATTAGTTATATGTTTTTTGATCTTTGGAATTCAATTTTTGAGTCCTTTTGTATATGTTATGGACATTAACTTTTTAAATTATTTTTGAGACAGAGTGTCACTATGTCCCCCATGGTATAGTACCATGACCTTACAGCTTACAGAAACCTCAAACTCTTAGGCTTAAGCAATTCTCTTGCCTCAGCCTCCCAAATAGCTGGGACTACAGGGGTCTGCCACAACACCCGGCTATTTTTTTTGTTTTTTGGTTGTAGCTGTCATTGTTGTTAGGCATTCCCAGGCTGTGTTCGAACCTGCCAGCTCTGGTGTATGTGGCTGGGTGCCCTAGCCACTGAGCTACAGGCACTGAACCTGGACATTATCTTTTTTATCACATGTATAAGACAAGAGTATTTCATATATTTGGAAGTTCTGATGTTACATGTATATATGTTGCTACTTGTGAAAACATCTTGGCCAGTGGACCACATTAATTAGATAATCCTCTTTTTGTAATTTGATACACTATGTTTGACTGAGTCTCAGTCTGTCACTCAGTCTGGTGTGCAGTATCAGGATCACAGCTTTTGTCAGCCTCTAATTGCCAGTTTCAAGCAATTCTTTCACATTCTTTTAAGAGGCTGAGACTATACGCATGTTCCACCAGGCCTAGCAAATATTTTTTTTTTTAGTTTGTTTAGAAATAGTGTTTTTCAGCTCAGTGCCTGTAGCTCAGTGAGTAGGGCACCAGCCACATACACCGAGGTGGGTGTGTTTAAGCCTGGCCTGGGCCTGCTCAGCAACAATGACAGTTCCAACCAAAAAATAGCTGGGTGTTGTGGTAGTTACCTGTAGTCCCAGCTACTTGGGAGTCTGAGGCAAGATAATCGCTTAAGCTCAAGAGTTTGAGGTTGCTGTGAGCTGTGACACCACCGCATTCTACTATAGGCGACACACTGTGACTCTGTCTGAAAAAAAAATAAATGGTTTCTTACTAGGTTTCTCAGGCTTTTGGCCTCAAGTTTTCTTCCCATCTCAGCCTTCCTAGTCACTGAGATCATAGGCATGAGCCACCGTGGGTGGTGAAAAAATACATGTTACATCAACAGTGGTCACAAGTGTCACTTATAATACATGTTCATATAACTATAAGCATGAGCTACCATGTCTACCCATTTTTTTAATCTTCAGTTGTGATAGGATGTTGTCGTTATTTAGGCTCCTCTCCAACTCCTGGCTTCAAGCTACCTCCCTCTCTGGCCTGACAGAGTGCTAAGATTTCAGGAATTAGCCACCGTACCAAGCCACTTTGGGTATTATTTTGATTGTGATTACAATCCCTATTGCATAAATTTAAAAATATATATAACAATCTATTCTAAGTTGATAGCTTTCTAAGTGTCACTTGTGACCATTGTTGATGTAACATGTATTTTGTCTGTGATGGTATTTGACTTTTCATTCAGTAGCTTTAACCCATTCTTTCCTTTACAGCCCATGTGTCCTTAGACATAAGAGTGTGTTTTTGTAGAATATGCAAGTGGATCTTATTTTGAGGGTTTTTTTTTTTTTTTTTTTTTGTAGAGACAGAGTCTCACTTTATGGCCCTCGGTAGAGTGCCGTGGCCTTACACAGCTCACAGCAACCTCCAACTCCTGGGCTTAAGCGATTCTCTTGCCTCAGCCTCCCGAGTAGCTGGGACTACAGGCACCCGCCACAACGCCCGGCTATTTTTTGGTTGCAGTTTGGCCGGGGCCGGGTTTGAACCCGTCACCCTCTATATATGGGGCCGGCGTCTTACTGACTGAGCCACAGGCGCTGCCCTTTGAGGGTTTTTTTTAAGGTAATTTATATCTTTTAATTGATTTTGTATTTATATATAAAGTGATCACTGCAATGGAACACGTTTATTTTTTATTGTTCCTTTTTTTTTTTTTTTTTTTTTTTGAGACAGAGTCTCACTTTATTGCCCTTAGCACGGTGCTGTGGTGTCACACACCTCACAGGAACCTCCAACTCCGGGGCTTAGACGATTCTCTTGCCTCAGCCTCCCGAGTAGCTGGGACTACAGGCACCTACCTGCCAGAACAACCGGCTGTTTTTTTTGTTGCAGTTTGACCAGGGCTGAGTTTGAGCCAGCCACCCTCAGTATATGTATGGGGCGGACACCCTACTCACTGAGCTGCAGGTGCCACCCATTTTTTATTGTTCTTTTAACAATTTTGTTTCTGTTTTGCTGTCTTCCTTTTTGTATTGTTGTTGTTTGTATTGATATGTTTAGATTTAATTATAATTTCCTTTTGTAATCTATTTGCTATAGGTATTTTTTTGAGACAGATTATCACTCTGTTGCCTTAGCCAGAGTGCAGTGGAATGATCATAGTCACAACTTTTAATTCCTGGACTCTAGTGATCCTTCTGCTTGAGCCTTCCTAGTAGCTGGGAATACAGTGCACATCAGCATGCTTATCTAATTATTTTTATCTTAAGAAAATAAAGCAAACAATTTTGTTTGAGACTGAGTCTCACTCTGTTGCCCTGGGTAGAGTGCTATGGCGTCATTGTAGCTTATAGCAATGGCAAAATCTTAGGCTCAAAGAATCATCCTGTCTCAGACTCCTGAGTAGCTGTGATAACAGGCTTGTGCCACCATGCCCTACTAGTTTTTTTTTTCAATTTTTTATTTTTATTTATTTATTTCATTGAGACAGGGTTCCTACTTTGCTGCCCCTGGGTAGAGTACCATGGCATCTTTTTTTTTTTTTCCTAGAGATATAATCTCAAGGTGTCGCCCTGGGTAGAGTGCCGTGGCCTCACAGCTCACAGCAACCTCAAACTCTTGGACTTTCGCGATTCTCTTGCCTCAGCCTCCCAAGTAGCTGGGACTACAGGCGCCCACCACAATGCTTGGCTATTTTTAATTGTTGTTGTTGCAGTTGTCTTTGTTTTAGCTGGCCCGAGCCAGGTTCGAACCCAGCAGCCTCAGTGTTTGTGGCTGTCGCCCTACCCACTGGTCTTTGGATGCCGCCCAGTGCCATGCCATCTTAGTTAACAGCAACCTCAACCTCCTGGTTTTGAGTGATCCTCTTACCTCAATCTCCCAAGTAGCTTGAGAATATAGGTGCCCACCACAACACTGGGCTAGTTTTGTTGTTTTTTTCTTTTAATAGAGAGGCGGTCTTGCTCTTGCTCAGGCTGATCTTGAACTCCTGAGATTAGGCAGTCCACCTGCTTCAGCTGCGGAGAGTATTAAGATTATCCTGTGCACCTGGCCTCCAGTTAAGTTTTTTCAATTTTTAGTAGTGATGGGGGGTTTCACTTGTGTTCAGGCTGGTGTCAAACTCCTAAGCTCAAGCAGTCCATCCACCTTGGCCTTCCAGAGTGCTAGGATTATAAGCATGAGACACACTGTTCACTCATTTTTTAAATCTTCAGTTGTGATAGGATCTTATTGTTACTCCGGCTCCTCTCGAACTCCTGACTTCAAGCCACCTTCCGCTCTGGCCTGACCGAGTGCTAGGGTTTCAGGCATTAGCCACCATACCAAGCCACTATAGGTATTTTTATTGGGATTACAATACATACTTCATAAAGTTGAAAATACATATATGAATTCTAAATTGATAGCTTTTATTGCATACAAAAACTCTGCCTCCGTATATGCCCCATTGTATTTTGCTAATGTCTGAAAATATGTCATCCTGCACATGTATCATATCTCTATTAAGATTTATAGTTTTGAGCATTTGTCTTTTAAAATTTTATATTAGAACTAAGAGCATTCTTTGTGCCATCATTATTATACTAACACATATTATTTGTGTGTAAAACTTTTCTTACCAGAGACTTTGATATTTTTACATGATTTTTGGTGCTATCTACCATCCTAATGCGTTTCAGTATGAGGAACTGACTCCCTTTAGCATTTCTTGTAGGGATAATGGACATGAATTCAGTAAATGTTTGTTGATCTGAGAAATTCTTTTCTTTTCTTTTCTCTCTTTGTGTCTCTCTTTCAACAGATGCCCTGTGCAAATATTCTTCATTTCTAGTTCATTGTAAAGGACAGGGCATTTTTGGCAGAGTAGTTATCTTGGGTGACAACTATTATTTTCTCAGCACGTTGAATGTATCATCCTATACCTTTATAGCCTGCACGATTTTTTGCTGAAATATCAGTTGATCTTAGAGAAGCATGTGTATACATGCAAGTCACTTTTTTTATTTTTATTTTTCTTTGCACATTACTACTCTATTGTACTGATCTGGAACAAAAATTAGTACAGTTATGCTTCAAATGAGTACTGAGCCCACATGGTGAGACCATGATTCAGAAATCAGAAAGTGAAAGACACATCAGAACATGATTAAGAGGCATTTTACTGTCATAAAACTAGGCCCCGGAAGGATTCTAAGATATGCAAGATGTACTCCTGTTCCATAGAAATCAAGGAATTTGTCCTGTATTAGAGTGACATCAGAAGGACTTATCTTCTGATGACCATATGTGGGACTATTTCAACTGCCATTAGAAACAACAGTGTTTATTTTGTATCATTTTTATATTTCTTACTTTTTTGTTTATAAAAGTAAATGCAGGACAAACTTAATTCAAGATTGATTCTGGCTAAGCGCCTATGGCTCAAGCAGCTAAGGCACCAGCCACATACACCTGAGCAAAAGATTGATCCAAATCTTCAGGAGCCAGCTCCTATGGTATCAGGGAATAAACAACTGTTTTTGTACATCACCTTGTAGGTTACATCTTCCCCTGGAATGGCTACAGTCACCCAGGCAGTGGCCTGATGCGGATGAGTACAGTGCTGGCTCCCGGAGCACAGAGCCTCCCTTGCTTCTTGTCACTGGTCAGGCCAAGGCTAAGCAGGTCCCTAGTAAACACAGCACTGGCAAAAACCCAAGTCACTGCTTCTCAACTCTTGGATAAGAGGAGTCTTCCCTGGCTTGGACTGAGAACCCATGCCCCAGAGTTGCTATCCTGACCAGAATGTATGAAGGGAGTGAGTTCAGGAGAAAAGGTGACCAAGATAAAAATCGGAGCCACTCTTCCCCATCTGCAGCTACCAGATGTGGTCAGGTGTAACATGTATGGAGACAGTGCAGAGGAATGGGAAGGTGCCAGGATGTTCCTTGGCCTGTGTTCTTTACCGTGCCCTGGGCAGCCACACCTTCCATGGCTTTACCATCTCTTTCTCCCGTAGGAACTGCAAGAGCTTGATGAGCTTCAACTTGTTGTCTAATTCATAGCTACCTGATATCCTCTTCAAGCAGATCCTTCAGATGTTTGACAGTTGCCTAAAGGCTGTTGCCATGGGCTGCAATCAGTACCTGTTTCCCCTCTTTTATCTGGGGAACTATTTCTTCATTCCAAAAGGGCAGACTTCTTGCAATAGTGTCTTTTAGACTCTGATAGGAAGATAGCTGGTGTTCAAGGAGACCTGCGTAACTATGATCCTTACTGATGTTACTGGGCCTGATCATGCTTGGCCACAGTTACTGCCTTACTGAGGCCCAGGTCAAGATCTGTTTTTGTACATCACCTTGTAGGTTTCACCTTCCACTGGATGGCTAGAGTCACCTAGGCAGCAGGCTGATATGGATGAGCCCCCTTAGTTCTGCTCATTGAAACACCCAAGTCCTCATTACAGGAAGCCACATCTGCCAGTGGCATCCAGCACTGTCCAGAGGATCCACATCGATCTCTTCTGCACTGAGGCAAAGCAGGTGTCAAACTCAGGCACCAATCTTACCGTGCCTGCTCTACTGTACTTTGAGAGCTCATGGCCTACCATGCTCAGGCTGGCATCATACCAGATGGTAAAGTAGTTCTCCAGGTTCTAGGTGCTCTTGCCAGGGTAGATCAGCATGAGCTTGTAGGCAGCCATGACAGTGGGCTGAGGATAAAATGCAACCAATTTACCTTTTCATTTATGATTTGAAGATTCTCTAATTTTTCGTTTTCTGATTAAAATGTATTTTACTGTGATTGTCTCTGTGTTAGAGTTGGCTAAGCTTCATGATACTTTGTGCAATTTTCTCCCTAAAATACTAAAATACTGAGCCATTATTCATATACTCCCCCCCCCCCTTTTTCCTCTTCTCATTCTGTATATCAGTATAATGGACTATGTGATTGTGTCCCTACACTCTCTTCATTTTATCTGTTTATTTTCCTATTTGGTCTCCTGAGTCTATAATATTAAATTATGTATTATCAGTATTGCTGTCCTTTTTAGTACATCAAGTCTGTTGTCAGCCTCCGCTCGTGTGTCTTTGTTCAGTTACTTTTCATCACATCCTTTGTTTTTATAGTTTTGATCCCTTTTTAGTAATCACATTTTGTTGATGCGTTCCTTCTGTCCTTTTGTGTGGTTATTGTTACTCATGTAGCTTTTTGGCCATCTTTAAGATAGATATTTTTAATATTGTAAAATGAACTCATACATGCCCACTGTTTTTTGTTGTTGTTTTTTTTTTTTTTCTGAGGCAGAGTCTTACTAAGCTGCTTTCAGTAAAGTGCTATCATGTCACAGCTCATGGCAACCTCAAACTTTTGGTCTTAAGCGATTCTTTTGATTCAGCCTTCCTAGAAGCTGGGACTACAGGCACTTGCCAGAACACCTGACCTTTTTTGTTGTTGTTATTGTTGTTTAGTGGACCTGTGCGGGTTCTAACCCCCTAGCCCTGGCGTATGTGGCTGGCGCCCTGGCCACTGAGCTATGGGTGCAGAGCCAAACAGAATGATGAGGATGTGCACTTCTTTAGTGTTACCTGTGTATTTACTTTCAACTTTAGGTTGGGCAATGTTTCTTTGATATATTGCAGGGTTTTTTTGTTCGTATGTTTTTTTTGTAGAGACAGAGTCTCACTTTATTGCCCTCGGTAGAGTGCCGTAGCGTCACACAGTTCACAGCAACCTCCAACTTCTGTGGTTAGGCAATTCTCTTGCCTCAGCCTCCCGAGTTGCTGGGACTACAGGCACCTGCCACAATACCAGGCTATTTCGGGCCAGTATTGAACCCGCCACCCTCGGTATATGGGGCCAGCACCCTTCTCACGGAGCCACAGGTGCCGCCTGATATATTTTACTTTTTATACAGATTTGGTCTTTGAAAAAAGTGGTATCTAGGCTTGTCATCCGCTGCAAAGTAGTTACAGTGCCAGCCACATACAGTGAGGCTGGCGGGTTCAAAACTGGCCCACACCAGCTAAACAGCAATGACAACTACAACCAAAAATTAGCTGGGCATTGTGGCAGGCACCTGTAGTCCCACCTACTTGGGAGGCTGAGGCAAGAGAATTATGTAAGCTCAGGAGTTTGTGGTTGCTGTGAGCTCAGGGTCTATGTCTACTGAGGGTGACATAGTGAGACTTTCTCAAAAAAAAAGAAAAAGTTCTACCTAGATTGGGTGTGTAGGTTCACTCCTGTAATCATATTACTCTGGAAGGCTAAGGCCAAAGGGTTGCTTGAATTCTGGAGTTTGAGACCAGCCTGAACAAGAGTGCAACCTCATCTCTACTAAAAATAAAAAAATTAGACCAGTATTGTGGCAAGTGCCTATAATCCCAGCTAGTTGGGAGGTTGAGGCAGGAGTATCATTTGAACCTAAAAGTTTCAGGTTACTATAAGGTGGGCCAGTGCCATGGCACTCTGGCCTGGGCCAACAGAGTCACACTCAGATTCAAAAAAACTTTTATTTATTTATTTTTTTTTTTTGTAGAGACAGAGTCTCACTGTACGGCCCTTGGTAGAGTGCCGTGGCGTCACACGGCTCACAGCAACCTCTAACTCCTGGGCTTATGCGATTCTCTTGCCTCAGCCTCCCGAGCAGCTGGGACTACAGGCGCCTGCCACAACGCCCGGCTATTTTATTTTTGTTGCAGTTTGGCCGGGGCTGGGTTTGAACCCGCCACCCTCGGCATATGGGGCCGGCGCCCTACTCACTGAGCCACAGGCGCCGCCCTCAAAAAAACTTTTAAAAGGGACCCACCTGTCCCATTCTTTATGAAATCACGTTGTATAGAAAAAATATGGCGGCCGGACGCAGTGGCTCATACCTATAATCCTAGCACTCTGGGAGGCTGAGGCAGGTAGATAGCTTGAGCTCATGAGTTTGAGACCAGCCTGAGCAAAAGTGAGATCCCGTCTCTACTAAAAATATAAAAAACACTGAGGCCAGAAGTTTGATTGAACCCAATAGTTGGAGGTTGCTGTGAGCTATGATGACATGGACTCTACCCAGGGCAACAGCTTGCGACCCTGTCTCAAAAAAAAAAAAAATTTAAATTTAAAAAAGAAATAAAAAGAAAAAATCTGTTAGCATTCAGCCACACTAGACATTCTGTGAGTTTCTCCAATGTGCTAGCAATCTGTGTTCATCTGCATTTTTTAGTTAAAAAGGATTCCTATGTTTTTTTTTTTAAGTATTTAATCTTTTCCTTGGCAGATGTCTTTGTTAATGTCATCTCTGTGTTGCTGAAACAAGCATTCATCTTTTTTCAGTGTACCCATTCTGTCCATTCTGTCATTTCAACTATTTCTCTATTCCCTTCAGCACTCTATGTTAAGGGAAACAATAAGCTATCTATATATAGCTCAAGAAAAACATAGACTATTGAACATATGTCCCATGCTTTTATCTCCTGAGGTACAAACATGAAATTTAAAGATATTTTTCTCATTTTATTCTTCTATGCTGCAGAAAGGTAACAAACTTAACGTAGCTATTAATGTGACTCTTTTTGGCTTAGTGCTTGTGGGAGGTATTGCAAACCGAATTGGTTTTCTTTTAGCATATACTTTTTTTTAAGTTCATATATCACTGCAGAAGCAAAGGCCTTAAGTGTTGATTTAGTCATCATAGTGATGTGCACAGGTTGGTATAATTGTGTATAAGTATTTAGTTGTTAAGTATTTTCACCAAAATGTAGTAATTGAAGTTTTCAAATAATTTAATATCTTTCAGATATGCTTCCCTGTTACGCCCGAGGCCTGTGGACAAAGCAGTGCATAGAAGCTCCGTTCCCCAAAGTGGTAGTGGACATATTTGAGAGTTGTGGTCTTGAAAATTTACACTTAAGGAAAGACTGGAAAAGTGTGACTGAGTATGAAGGGCAGAGTGCATGTTATGATGGGCATAAAAAATGGAGGAAAACAAATAGTTACAAACATATTACTCATATCAGAGGTCAAAAACATAAAACATCTTGGAGAAAAATTTCATATATGTTAGTCACTTTTTCTAAACCACATGTTTCTCAAAGTAAATATCAGTGTCAACTTTTGGAGCATAACTTGTTTTTGAATAGAAATTTGCAAAGTCTAAATAGTGACCTATTCCATGTTGCAAATTACGATTTGGTGGAGCAACGAAAATATAGAATTAGATTAAATGCTCAGTCAAATATTTCTGAAGATCTTAGATTTAAAAATGTAAATATTTCTAAATTTGATCAATTTTATGGGTCCTTTTTTAAATACTTATTATCCTTCCACCACAATATATTACCTTCTTATCCCGAAACCTATTGATCAGTATGAAAATACCCTTACCACTTCATTGTTGCTTACTAAATATCAGGGAATAAATATTTGGGGAAAACATCACACTTATAATAAAAGTTTGATATTCTTTAGCCAGGGTCCTAGTTTAAATAATTTCCAAGATGTTTATATTGAACACATAGCTAATCAGTGCCATAATCTTGAGAGAACCTTTTATCAAGTCTCTAGTCCTAGGAAACATCAGAAACCTCATTTACCATTCAAGACATTCAAATGTAAAAAATGTAAGAAAATCTTTCTTCAATATTCAAAACTTATTCTCCACCAGAAGATCCATATTCAATGTAAGTATTACAAATGTATTAAGTATTTAGAACCTATTACCCAGTCTTCAAAGCATACTATGTATGAAGGAATCCATTCTGGAGAAAAGTCATACAGATGCAATAAATCTGAGAAAGACTTTAATCAGTCATTAAATCTAAGAAAACGTAACATAAACCACAGTGAGGAGAAACTCTACAAATGTAGAGAATGTGGAAAAGACTTCAACAGTAGTTCACATCTTACTCAACATCAGAGTACTCATACTGGTGAGAACCCCTACAAAAGTAAAGAATGTGGCAAAGCCCTTAACTGTAGTTCACATCTTACTCAACATGAGAACATTTATACTGGAGAGAAGCCCTACAAATGTAAAAAATGTGGCAAAGCCTTTAACACTAGTGCATACCTTTCTCGTCACGAGGTAATACATACTGGAGAAAAGGCTTATAAATGTAAAAAATGTGGCAAAGCATTTAACACTAGAACATACCTTACTCATCATGAGATAATTCATACTGAAAAGAAGCCTTACAAATGTAAAGTATGTGGCAAAGCATTTCACACTAGTTCATACCTTACTCGTCACAAGATAATTCACACTGGAGAGAAGCCTTACAAATGTAAAGAATGTGGCAAAGCATTTAACAATAGTTCATACCTTACTCGTCACGAGATAATTAATACTGGAAAGAAGCCTTACATATATAAAGAATGTGGCAAAGCCTTTAGGACTACTGCACACCTTACTCGGCACCAGAGAATACATACAGGAGAAAAGCCTTATAAATATAAGCATTGTAGCAAAGCATTTTGAACTAGTTCACACCTTACTAAGCACCAGAGAATTCATACTGGAGAAAAACTATATAAATGTGAAATGTGCAGTAAATCATTTACTCAAACTTCATATCTTCTTCGTCATATTAAAATTCATAGTGGCGAGAAACCCTACAAATGTCAAGAATGTGGCAAAGCATTTAACCAAAGTTCATATCTTACTCAACATCAGAACATTCATACTGGAGAGAAGACTTTCAAGTGTAAAGAATGTGGTAAGGAATTTAACTGTAGTTCAAATCTTACAAAACATCAGAAAATTCATAGTGGAACGAAACCCTACAAATGTAACAATTGTGGCAAAGCCTTTAGCACTCGCTCAAAGCTTAATCTGCACCAGAGAATTCATACTGGAGAGAAGACTTCCAAGTGTAAAGAATGTGGCAAAGAATTTAACTGTAGTTCAAATCTTACAAAACATCAGAAAATTCATATTGGAAGAAAACCCTACAAATGTAACAATTGTGGCAAAGCCTTTAGCATTTGCTCAAAGCTTAATCTGCACCAGAGAATTCATACTGGAGAGAAACCCTACACATGTAAGGAATGTGGCAAAGCTTTTTGCCATAGTTCATACCTTACTCTGCACGAGAAAATTCATACTGGAGAGAAGCCCTACAAATGTAAAACATGGGGCAAAGGATTTTACTATACTTCACATCTTAGTCAACATCAGATAATTCATACTGGAGAGAAGCCCTACAAATGTAAAACGTGGCAAAGGATTTAGCAGGAGTTCATACCTTCCACAGCACCAGAGAATACATACTGGAGAAAAACTGTACAAATGTAATATATGCAGGAAGTCATTGTCTCATCCTTCAAGTGTTATTCAGCATATGAGAACTCATACTGCAGAGAAACCCTGTAAATGTAACGATTGTGGCAAAGCATTTAGCGCAAGGTCCAACCTTACTCTGCACCAGAGAATTCAAAGTGAAAAGAAACCCTACACATGTAAGGAATGTGGTAAAGCTTTTCGCCATAGTTCATACCTTACTCTGCACCAAAGAATTCATACTGGAGAGAAGCCCTACAAATGTGAAACATGTGGCAAAGCATTTAACAGGAGTTCATACCTTACACAGCACCAGTGAATACATACTGGAGAAAAACTCTACAAATGTAATGTATGCAGTAAGTCATTTACTCATCTTTCAAGTGTTATTCAGCATATGAGAATTCATACCAGAGAGAAACCCTACAAATGTAAAGAATGTGGCAAAACGTTTAACTATTGTTCACATCTTACTCAACATCAGGTAATTCATACTGGAGAGAAGCCCTTCAAGTGTAAGGAATGTAGTAAAGCATTTCAGTGTAGTTCAAATCTTATAAAACATGAGAGAATTCATACTGGAGTGATGCCCTACAAATGTAACGAATGTGGCAAAGCCTTCACCCGTAATTCACATCTTACTCAACAAGAAATAATTCATACTGGAGTGATGCCCTACAAATGTAACGAATGTGGCAAAGCCTTCACCCGTAATTCACATCTTACTCAACAAGAAATAATTCAAACTGAAGAGAAGCCCTACAAATGTAAAGGCTGTAGCTAAGCCTTTAACAGTAGTTCATATCTTAATACTGGAGAATTTCATCATAGACAAAAAGTTTACAAGTGTAAAACATGTAGTAAACCATTTACTCCTTCAAGTCCTGTGATGTATCTTTTTATACTTCAGAGAAACTGTACAAATGTAAAGAATATGCCGTTTTTTACACGTCTCTATGTTAGATAATTCATAGTAGAAAATCTCTAGACGTGAAGAGTAAGGAAACAGAAGTCTAATATATATGATTTAGAAATTACCAGAAAGGGGCGGTGCCTATTGGCTCAGTGAGTAGGGTACAGGCCCCATATACTGAGGGTGGCGGGTTTGAACATGGCCCTGGCCAAACTGCAACAAAAAATAGCTGGGCCTTGTGGCACATGTAGTACCTGCTACTCGTGAGGCTGAGGCAAGAGAATCGCTTAAGCCCAAAAGCTGGAGATTCCTGTGAGCTGTGACGCTGCAGCACTCTTCCAGGGTGACAAAGTCAGGCTCTATCTCTCTTAAAAAAAAAAAAAAAAAAGAAAAGAAACTACCAGAAAGATTATACGGAGAGATAGTTGCAGAGGAAATAAATATAAGAAAAATTAAAACTCAAGGTTAATTGTATCATGTATTCACAGAAAAAAGTTGTAACACACATTCAAAAATTACTCTAAGCCAGATTTCTAAAACAGAAAATAACCCAGAGTCACAGCAATTATATGACTTGTTCGCATGCTTTATTTAATTTTATTTATTTATTTTGAGGCAGAGTTTCGCTTTGTCATCCTCAGTGGAGTGCCATGGCGTCAGCTAACAGCAGCTTTGGGCTCACGTGATTCTCTTGCGCCAGCCGTCTGATTAGCTAGGACTCCAGGCACCCTCCACAGCACCAAATTTTTAGAGACAGAGTCTCACCCTGGCTCAAGGTGGACTTGAAATCCTGAGCTCCAGCAGTTCACCTACCTAGGCCTCCTAGAGTAGTAGGATGACAAGCCACTGTGCTCAGCTGTGTTTACCTGCTGTACTGGAGCAAGAATGTTGATGTGTGGACAGGTGTCATCTATCAGGATTTTATTTGTATTCACAGTATTTCGGGTGTTGGAAAGCAGGTATAATGGATGTATTTCAACTCTCAAATCAGTTCATTCTGTGCCTTAATCTGTAGTGTCTATTATGTTTATTTTTTCCACATTAGGACTGTTCGATGCTATTTCATATTAGGTAGACAACATTAATATCAATTTTTCCATGGATGAAGAAGATCTAAAGGAAGATGCTATTTATGTTTGACTTATAAAACTGTGGCATGTAAGCATATGATATGTGTTCATGGTATTTTACTTTCAGTAAAAGTAAGAGGTCTAGCACTTTGGTAGGCTGAGACAGGTGTATTGCTTGGTCTCAGGAGTTGGGAGACCAGCCTGACCGAGAATGAGACTAAGAGGAAAAGTCTGAATTTTGTCAATAGATCATTTTTCCAATTGCTCCTCTAACAGAAGGAAGTGACTAGCTAAAATACTGTCATGTCTTTGTAACAGAATGATGTAGAAGTTTTGAGTATTATTTGATGAAATAGAACACGTTGTACAGGGGTTGTATATTATTCAATACATAGAGATGAATATATTTTCAAAGGCATTAGAGAAAAGTGAAGATTACTCCCATGTGGAATGTTGCAAATGTGTTGCATATCAACATTCACTGTCCTCCCTTTTTAAAGATTGTGAAATCCTAACTTAAAGATTTTAATGTGAGTGTAGTTACTTTGGATGTTCTTTTACTGTGTTTTGTACAGGAAGCCTATAGTGGATTTTCAGATTCTGTTGAAAGAATATGTGTGAATATAATTGTTCTTATTAATAAAATTATATAATTTTTCATATTTAACATTGATATGAAATGGTACTAGGCATCAGTTTTAAACTATCCCATTATATCCAAGACTGGGGTTATATATGGAAATAAGGCTGGGTGAAGTGGCTTATGCCTATAATCCCAGCACTCTGGGAGTCCATGGTGGGAGGATTGCATGAGCTCAGGAGTTCAAGTTCTGCCTGAGCAAGAGTGAGACCTTGTCTCCACTAAAAATAGAAAAACTATTGGGGCATCATGATGAGTGCCTATAGTCCCAGCTACTTGGGAAGCTAAGGCTGGAGGATTGCTTGTGGTGAGCTGTGATGTCATAGCCCTCTGGCTTGGAAAAACAAAAACATATGGAAATGATACTTTATTGAGTGGCACAGTTGTGTGATTTCTCTAGTAATCCTTCATTCCCGAGGACTTCAGATTTCTATAATTTGGAGACTTCTCATAGTTACTATTTTTTATTATTTTATGCTTTTGATAGCTATTGGAATGTTATGGTTACAATAAATATAATGTGGGATTATAATTAGAAAACATACTTTTTAGGTGTAAAATCACTGTCAATTTCACCTCATTTTTTTTTTCACATATCCCCTTTAGGTCAAATAAATGCACAAATTTTTTTTTTTTTTTTGTAGAGACAGAGTTTCACTTTATTGCCCTCAGTAGAGTGCTGTGGTGTCACACAGCTCACAGCAACCTCCAACTCCTGGGCTTAGGCGATTCTCCTGCCTCAGCCTCCTGAGTAGCTGAGACTACAGGCGCCCGCTACAATGCCCGACTAAAAAAAAATTTTTTTTTTAATTTTCATTGGATGCAATATATAAATCTGATAGTTTGTATAATCCAATCATGGTTAGAAACTATTTCAAAGATACAAGGAATTCTAGTGTCTTCAGTGTTTATTTACATTTTTTAAGTTGTTTATTTATTTGAGACATAGTCTCACTATGTCGCCCTCAGTAGAGCCTCACAGCCGTTCTTCTTTGCCTCGGTAGAGTGCTGTAGCATCTCAGCTGACAGCAACCTCAAACTCTTGGGCTTAAGCAATTCTCTTGCCTCAGCCTCCCAAGGAGCTGGGACTACAGGCGCTTGCCACAAGGCCCAGCTATTTTTTTGTTTCAGTTTTCATTGTTTTTGTTTTTTTTCTTTTTGGTAGAGATAGAGTCTCACTGTACCATCCTCGGTAGAGTGCCATGACTTCACACGGCTCACAGCAACTTCTAACTCTTGGGCTTACGCGATTCTCTTGCCTCAGCCTCCCAAGCAGCTGGGACTACAGGCGTCCACCACAACACCCGGCTATTTTCTTGTGCAGTTTGGCCGGGGCTGGGTTTGAACCCGCCATCTTCGGCATATGAGGCCGGTGCCCTACTCACTGAGCCACAGGCTTTGTTTAGCTGGCCCGGGCCAGGTTTGAACCTGCTAGCCTTGGTGTATGTCACTGGTGCCGAGCCTATTTACATTTTTTTAAAGCTAACACATTTTAGATTTTCCATTTTGGAGGATGAAACTATGTGAAACATTTTTGTTATTGTTTCTTTCTATTAAATGACATTATCAAATGTACTGATTTTACTAGGCTTTTTCAGATGGGAATTGGGAGGGGTTCATAATTCCTACGCTTGTTTTCACTTTTATATAAAAGGAATAAACACAAATAATAGTGTTGTGTATGAAATAAATGTTTCATAGTTAACAGGAAAAATATTCCCAGTGGAGTGAGTTTATAGATATTTGTAAGAAACTAAAATGTCCAGAGTGTGTGGCAGTGCCTGTGGCTCAGTGAGTAGGACGCTGGCCCCATATACCGAGGGTGGCGGGTTCGAGGCCCCAGCTAAACCGCAACAACAACAACAAAATAATAAAAATAAAATAAAATGTCCGGAGTGGAAAAGTAACATCAATTGTATACATGAAGATAGAACAGCTATTCTCAGGCTACACAGATGACTCTCTGTGAATTTAGGGGAGGGAATTCTTCTTTTACTTTCTAATTATCTCCAGCTTTTCTCTTCCTCTTCCTTTCACCACCTGCTACATAAGCCTCACAGCCTTTCTTTGCCTGTGTTAGACCACATTGTTATCACTGCCACATTGTTGTCACCATGTCACATTATGTCCGACGGGATGTTTTCAGTTCTGAGGAGTGAGTTGAGATTTTGGTAATGTAATACTAAGGTGTTTTTAACTGTAGATTTTGAAGATAAATTTTAAACACAAACTTCTGTCCACTTAATTGAAATGAGAGGAAAGTGGGGCAGCGCCTGTGGCTCAGTGAGTAGGGCATCGCCCTATATACTGAGGGTGGCGCATTCAAACCCCAGCCCCAGCCAAACTGCAACAAAAAACAGCCAGGCATTGTGGCGGATGCCTGTAGTCCCAGCTACTCGGAGACTGAAGCAAGAGAATCACCCAAGCCCAGGAGTTGGAGGTTGTCGTGAGCTATGATACCTCAGCACTCTACTGAGGGTGACAAAGTGAGACTCTGACTCTTAAAAAAAAAAAAAACAAAGAAATGCGGGGAAAGTAATGGCAGTAGCCCAGAGTATGAAGTTAGACAGTCAGCACTGTGGTAGATGTGGAAATGGACACAACTTGCCTGTAATAGACTTCTCATAGAGGTAAGCAAGATTTACTGCAAAGAAAATCTGGGAAACACTTTTGAAATAAGGGGAGTTGGTTGGAAATAAGCTTACGTTAGTCACATTGAGTCTTCGGATCAATGAGTCCAACTTTTTGGCTTTAGCTCTAAAATGTCATGTTGCCAGCATAAATGTCTGAGATGAAGGTGCCTGTGGCAGACATTAGGCAGAGTAAGCACACTGTGCTTCAGTCACACCCACAACCCTAGTTTCCCAAGGGCAACTCAGGTTATATCCACTGCAGGAGGTTGGCCTTCCAGGATAACTGACAGACAGGTGGCATAACTGACAAATGTTTTTGTACACACATGATAGCTTAGAAGAAACATTTCAAGAGTTTATGTAACATCTGTATAGATAGAGATGATTGTAAAAATATTTATGAAATTTACCATTTTAACTATGTACCATTCATGTTTTATAAATACACGTACATAGTCCGGGTAGGTGGCTCACGCCTGTAATCCCAGCACTGTGGGAGGCTGAGGCGGGTAGATTGCCTGAGCTCACAGGTTCACGACCAGCCTCTGAAAATAACTGGGCATTGTGGTGGGCTCCTCTAGGCCCAGCTACTTTGGAGGCTGAAGTAAAGAATCGCTTGAGCCCAAGAGCTTGAGGTTGCTGTGAGCAATGATGCCAAGGCACTCTACCCAGGACAACTGAGTGAGATTAAGTCTCAAATAAATAAATAAACAAAAATAAATCAAGTGAACAAAATACAGTAACCCTCAATGAATTCCAAACACAAAATAAGGATCCCTGGAAATACTAAAAAATAAACGAATAAATAAATTAGAAACAATACAGTTATAATTATTGTAAATGTAAAATTGCATAATCTTTGTGACCTCTGGTCTTTTGTTGAGGCAGCCTACACTCTGAAAATGGAGGCCTCTCAGGCCTCAATATCCAATGGAAATAAAATGTGAGTCATGTCTCATTTTAAATTTTCTAGTAACCACATAAAATGAAATGGATGAGATTAAGTGTAATTTCTCCTTTAACCCAAAATGTTTAAATATGTGGTCAATATATCATTAAGGTTTTTGGACGTGTTAAATCTTTCACAATCACTTTGTATTTTCAGATTTTAGCACATGGCACTTCAGGCCAGCCATATTTCAGGAGCTTAGCTGTCCCTTATGACTGGCTGCCACACTGAAGTACAGCTTTGAGAGCTCTGACACCTCTTACTCAGAGAAATGGTCTGTGACCTCATGAAAAAATACCCACCTGCCAGCCAGTACTTCTCAGGTGCAAGTACAGAAGAGACAGTACCTGGAAAAAGAGCAGTGCTTGCAAAGGTAGGGAGTGTTGATAGGTAGAATGCTGCCACCCACCTGTTGCTTGGCAGGGACAAATGTCACTTCCAGTCAGTCAACAAAAGATGTGAGGCTCCAGGAGGAGGGAAACCCATGTCTTCGGATCTGTCTACAGTCTTGTTCTCAAGGGCTTAGATGGTAGGGAGGAATAAATAGAAGGCAAACTTAGGGGTTTGACAGTAAGGGTCAGGTTGTGGTAGTCTGTTTCCTACTGTGGTGTGGGGCACTGTGTCAGTTTAAGCATAAATCACATGCACACACGTCTACATGCATTTCTGTAAAACTCAACACCAAATAAAAAGAGATTCAGCTTTGAGCAGAAAAGGGGTGAGGCATGGCGGTTCACTCCTGTAAACTTAACAGTTTGGGAGGCTGAGGCAGGTGGATTGTTGGAGCTCAGAAATGTATAATAATTATTATCATTATAATTACTGGTAGCAATTTTTTTGCTGCTGCTGTTTTAGAAATGGTGATAGAAACACCCAGTAAAGCTTTGCTGCCTCCTGGTGCTGCTGGCTTACTAGTTTGGCATAGACTTCAGACCTCTTTTGTGAAGCTACAGGCCCTACCATGGATGAAGAAGAGCCTCAGTCAAAATAGAGACCAATCATACTGTGAACTTGAAGTTGGAGGGTGGGACGTTTCTTGGGACACATAATAGATGAGAGTCACAAAGCTCTTAGTGCAGGAAAACCTGTGATGAATCATAGGGTTTGTCCATGAGGCAGATCAGATTCCAGCCACTGAGTGAAATACACTCTCATCTGCAGATCTGGGAAAATGCACAATTGATGTGTTCCAGCAGCAGATAAGACTGTCTACTAAGAAGGAACCTGCCACTTTACCCCACATCTCTGTTTCTACAGACCAAACAGACATTCTCAGGAGGAAAACCTCAACGTGGTTCCACCACATCATGATAGTACAATATCATTTTCTCTGTATTTTTTCACTTTCCCCTTCTCCATTCCATTACTGTATATGGAGTATCTGGTGTAGGTGCACCAGCATAGACTACTTTTGTTTCTTTGTACTAAGTGACCAAGACAACAAGAGTGACACTCTGTCCCCCACTCCCGTCAAAAGGAAAGAAACATCGTATAACAAGTCCTAATTTGGGTATGGATGTCACATCTGTGATTTCAAGCAATGATTGTATGGAAATTGCTACCAATAAAATACTCCAATTATCTTTTCTTTTTTTGGAGGCAGAGTCTCAGTGTTGCTCCGTGCTAGAGTGCCATGGTGTCAGCCTAGCTCACAGTAACCTAAAACTCCCAGGCTCTAGTGTTCCCTCTGCCTCATCCTCTCAAGTAGCTGGGATTTCGGGCACCTGCCTTCCCCTCCCAGGAAAAATATAGATTTTTGATAGAAACTCAGCTAGTCACTGACCCTAACTCATGCTTAATTCACTTCCTTATAGTTAACTTACAGCTACTCTTTAGCCCCGGTCATTATAGTTGCTTTCTGTCTCCAGTCAAGCAGATCTTGTTACAAGGCACTAACTTCTCTTACTAGTTTCTATATGGTAACTGGTTTTTTTTTTTTTGGAAACAGAGTCTCACTATGTCACCCTAGGGTAGAGAGCTGTGGCATCACAGCTCACAGCAACCTCAAACTCTTGGGTGTAAGCCATTCTCTTGCCTCATCCTCCCAAGTAGCTGGGACTACAGGCACTTGCCACAATGCTCAGCTATGTCTTTTGTTGTTGTAGTTGTCCTTGTTTAGCAGGCCCAGGCTGGGTTTGAACCCACCAGCCCTGGTGTATGTGGCCGGCACCTTAACCCACTGAGTTATGGGCGCCAAGCCAAGATAACATCTTTAATGTTAAGAAATCTGAAGTTTCTGTTTGAGGTGTTTTTTTAGATCCTGGATTCCTCTGGGTCTGCTGACACCAACAGCCAGTGTGAAGATCCCCTCTGAGGAACTAACTCAGGGCAAGAATGCAGTTTTCAGTGGCGCCCGTTGCTCAGTGGGTAAGGTGCTGGCCACATACACCAAGGCTAGCAGGTCTGAACCCAGCCCAGGCCAGCTAAAACAACAATGGCAACTGCAACAAAAAAATAGCCAGGGGTGAAGACAGCCCCTGTAGCTCAGTGGGTAGGGCACCAGCCCCATATACCAAGGTTGGAGGTCTCGAGCCTGGCCCTGGCCAAACTGCAACAAAAAAATAGCTGGGCATTATGGCCGGTGCCTGTAGTCCCAGCTACTAGGGAGACTGAGGCAAAAGAATCGCTTAAGCCCAAGAGTTTGAGGTAGCTGGTGAGCTGTGACACCACGGCACTCTATCTAGGGCAACTTAGACTCTGTCTCAAAAGAAAAAAAAAAGTAAAATTAAACTCCCACACTCCAGGCCTCTTTACCCACCAAAATCCCCTCAAAAACTCCAGTGTAAGACCCCTCGGAGGGAGAGTTGAGGTTCCCTCCCACCTCCTCATTTGATACACATTCACTTATTAAACTCTGGTTTTGGTGTATTGGTTTGTTGCAGAAAGGACAAGAACCTGGTAGGTGTATAACAATGACATCACGCACTCTTCCTGTGCCCATCTTATTTCACTTGGTATAATATGTTACAGTTCCATCCATGTTGTCCTAAATAACAGAATTTCCTTCATTTTGAAGGCTTAATAGGATTCTATTGTGTACATAAATGATATTTTTGGTACCATTTATCTGTTGATGGGCACTTTGCTTTGCGTCCATATCCTCACTATTGTGGATAATGCTGAGATAAACTTGGAAATGCAGGTATCTCTTCAACATAATGATTTACATTTCTTTAGATACAGAAGCACTGTCCCAAAAGTAGAAAGCCTTTCTTTCTTCTTCTTTTTTTTTTTTTTTAAAGACAAAAGTTTCACTCTGTCACCTTGGGTAGAGTGCCATGGTGTCTCGGGCCATCCCCTTGCCTCAGCCTCCTTACTAGCTGGGACTACAGGCACCTGCCACAACACCAGGCTAGTTTTTTCTATTTTTAGTAGAGACTGGTTCTCGCTCTTCCTCTTGCTCAGGCTAGTCTCAAACTCCTGAGCTCAAGTAATCCTCCCACCTCAGCCTCCCAGAGTGCTGGGATTACAGGCGTGAGTCACCATGCCCAGCCTCATGCTGGAACTTTAGAACAGTGGGTTCTTGGGTGGTCAGACAAAGAATTGAAAGACACACCACTGGCCGGCGCCTCTTGATCAAAGGAGTAGGGTGCTGGCACCATATACCGGAGGTGGTGGGTTCAAACCCATCCCCGGCCAAAAACTGCACAGAAAAAAAAAAAAAAAAGAAAAGAAATTCAACACAAGAAAGACACACCACTAAGGAACACAGAGCCACAAAAACAGACTGGGATGGGCAAATGTCCCTTGTGAAAAGAGCCAGAAAAAGGAAAACCTGTTTGCCACCTTCATGGGCAGTCTGTCCGGGATGAACTTCAAACCACACCAGGGTGTACCCTGGCCAGAGACTTTAAGTTGATACACCCTTTCTGAGTGGAGAGGCAACCAGGATGACATAAAGAGTACATGCCACGTTAGAGTATTCAGAGTTTATTGATAGACATAAAAAATCTCTACAAAGGTTTAGGCTTAACAGTAAGAGGGGTGGGTGACATTGCTCACCAATCTTTACTCAAATTTCCTTTTTAATTTTTATTTATTATTTTTTTAGACATGGAGTCTCACTTTGATGCCCTCCGTAGAGTGCGGTGGCGTCATGGCTCACAGCAACCTGTAGCTTTTGGGCTTAGGCGATTCTCTTGCCTCAGCCTCCAGAGTAGCTGGGACTACAGGCACTCGCCACAACACCCAGCTAATTTTTTGTTGTTGTTGCAGTTTGGCCAGGGCCAGATTCAAACCTGCCACCCTCGGTATATGGGACCATTGCCCTACTCACTGAGCCACAGGCACTGCCCTTATGTTTTATTGTTGTTTGTTGTATGTTGTTGTTGTTGAGACAAGAGTCTCAAGCTGTCGCCTGGAGTAGAGTGCTGTAAAGTCATAGCTGACAGCAGCCTCCAACTCTTGGGCTCAAATGATCTTCTTGCCTCAGTTTTTCTCTTTTTTTTGTTTTTTGTTTTTTGTTTTTGAGACAGAGTCTCACTATGTCGCCCCTCAGTAGAGTGCCGTGGCATTTTAGCTCACAGCAACCTCCAACTCTTGGGCTTAAACTATTCTCTTGCCTCAGCCTCCCAAGGGGCTGGGACTACGGGCGCCCACCACAATGCCCAGCTATTTTCTTGTTGCAGTTGTCGTTGTTTAGCTAGCCTGGGCTGGGTGAACCCGCCAGCCTTGGTGCATACGGCTGGCGCCATAAGCACTGTGCTATGGTGCCCAGTCTTGCCTCAGTTTTTCTATTTCTAGTAGACACAGGTCTCGCGTTTTGCTCAGGCTGGTCTCAAATCTGTGAGCTCAAGCAATCCACCTGAGAGAGGATACCCAAGAAGGGTGAGGTCTAGGAGAAGCGGTCTTCTCAAGGAGACCACAAGGATACACATGCAGGGTCCTCTCTACGGTGACTCAGCTCTTGCAAATTTGTAAACTTAACTTCCTGAAACTTGGAAATTTCCAAGTTCTGTGAAATCCTGTAGTTCTGTAGGGACGGGAATAGCAACTCCCGCTTGATTCAAACTGGCCAATGGTACCTGTGGGATGGAACTCCCCTTTCCCCTTCCTCTTGGGCTATAATTGGGTTATAGCTTTCATAAGAAAGCTATAAATCAGTTTCATAGTAGGGCTGAATACATTGGATACTTTTTCTTCCATTCTTGAGATACTTTGCTAAGAAGAATATGTTCCATCTCCATCCATGTAAACATATAAGAGGTAAAGTCTCCATCTTTCTTTAAGGCTGCATAATATTCCATGGTGTACATATACCACAATTTATTAATCCATTCATGGGTCAATGGGCACTTGGGCTTCTTCCATGACTTAGCAATTATGAATTAGGCTGCAATAAACATTCTGGTACAAATATCTTTGTTATAATGTGATTTTTGGTCTTCTGGATATATACCTAGTAGAGGAATTGTAGGATAGAATGGCAGGTCTATTTTTAGATCTTTAAGTATTCTCCAAACATCTTTCCAAAAGTACTGTATTAGTTTGCATTCCCACCAGCTGTGTAGAAGTGTTCCCTTTTCTCCACATCCATGCCAACATCTCTGGTTTGGGGATTTTATGATGTGGGCTAATCTTACTGGAGTTAGATGATATCTCAAAGTAGTTATAATTTGCATTTCTCTGATGATTAAGGATGATGAGCATTTTTTCATATGTCTGTAGGCCATGCACCTGTCTTCTTCAGAGAAGTTTCTTTTCAAGTCCCTTGCCCAGCCTGAGATGGGATCATTTGTTCTTTTCTTGGTAATGCATTTGAGTTCTCTGTGGATTCTGGTTATTAAACCTTTGTCGGAGAAATAACCTGCAAATACCTTCTCCCATTCTGAGGGCTGTCTGCTTAGCTTACTTACTGTGTTCTTGGCTGTGCAGAAGCTTTTTAGTTTGATCAGGTCCCAGTAGTGTATTTTTGATGCTGCTTCAATTGCCTCAGGGGGTCCTCCTCATAAAATATTCACCCAGGCCAATTTCTTTGAGAGTTTTCCCTGCACTTTCTTCTAGTGTTTTTATAGTTTCATGTCTTAAATTTAAATCTTTAATCCAGTGAGTCTGTCTTAGTTAATGGTGAAAGGTGTGGGTCCAGTTCCAGTCTTCTACAGGTCGCCAGCCAGTTCACTCAGCACCATTTGTTAAATAGGGAATCTTTTCTCCACTGAATGTTTTTAATTAGCTTGTCAAACATCAAATAATGCTAAGTTCATCTCTTGGTTCTCTATTCTGTTCCGTACATTAACCTCTCTGTTTTTGTACCAGTACCATGCTGTTTTGATCACTATCGATTTATAGTATAGTCTGAGGTCTGGTAGCATGATTCCTCCTGCTTTGTTTTTATTTCTGAGTAATGTCTCGACTATTCGAGGTTTTTTCTGATTCTATATAAAACGAAGTATTATTTTTCAAGATCTTTAAAGTATGACAGTGGAGTTTTATTAGGGATTTCATTAAAATTGTATCTTGCTTTGGGTAGTATGGACATTTTAACAATGTTGATTCTTCCCAGGTATGAGCATGGTATGTTTTACCATCTGTTAACATCTTCGGCTATTTCTTTTGAGTTTCATAGTTCTCTTTATAGAGATCTTTCATATCTTTTGTTGGGTAAACTCCCAAATATTTCATCTTCTTTGGCACTACTGTGAACAGAATAGAGTCCTTGACTATTTTTTCAGCTTGACTATTGTTGGTATCTATAAAGGCTACATATTTATGAGTGTTGATTTTGTAACCTGAGATGCTGCTGTATTCCTTAATCACTTCTAAGAGTTTCATAGTAGAATCCCTAGTGTTTTCCAGATATATAATGATATCATGTGTGAAGAGTGAAAGTTTGATTTTTTCTGAGCCTATATAGATATCCTTGATCACCTTTTCTTCCCTAATTGTGATGGCGAAGACTTCCATTATAATGTTAAAAAGCAGTGGAGACAATGGGCAACCTTGCCTGGTTCCTGATGTGAGTGGAAATGATTTCAATTTAACTCCATTCAATGCGATATTGGCTATGGGTTTGCTATAGATGGCCTCTATCAGTTTAAGAAATGTCCCTTCTGTACCCATTTTCTTAAGTGTTCTGATCATGGAAGGATGCTGGATATTATCAAAAGCTTTTTTTTGATCAATTGAGAGAATCATATGGTCTTTGTTTTTTAATTTGTTTATGTGATGAATTGCATTTATAGATTTACGTATATTGAACCCGCCTTGAGACCCAGGGATAAAACACACTTTGTCATGGTGTATAATTTCTTTGATGTGTTGCTAGATTCTGTTTGTTAAGATCTTGTTGAATATTTTTGCATCTATATTCATTAGTGATATTGGTCTATAATTTTCTTTTCTCGTTGGGTCTTTTCCTGGTTTGGGTATCAAGGTGTTGTTTGCTTCATAGAATGTGTTAGGTAGTATTCCTTCTTTTTCTCTATTTTGGAAAAAGTTGAGTAATATAGGTACTAGTTCCTCTTTAAAGGTTTGGTAGAATTCTGATGTGAAGCCATCTGGTCCTGGGGTTTTCTTTTTAGGGAGATTTTGTATAGTTGATGCTATTTCAGAACTTGATATAGGCCTGTTCAACATTTCCACTTCATTCTGGGTAAGTCTTGGAAGGTGATGTGCTTCCAAGTATTGGTCAATTTCCTTCAGATTTTTATATTTCTGAGAATAATGTTTCTTATAATATTCATTAAGGATTTTTTGAATTTCTGAGGAGTCTGTTGTTATTTAGTCTTTACCATTTCTGATTGATGAAATTAGAGATTTTACTCTTTTTTTCCAGGTTAGGTTAGCCAAAGGTTTATCTATTTTATTGACCTTTTCACAAACCCAACTTTTTGATTTATTGATCTGTTGTATAATCCTTTTGTTTTCAATTTCATTTAATTTTGCTCTGATTTTGGTTATTTCTTTCCTTCTGCTGGGTTTGGGATTGGAATGTTCTTCTTTTCCAGTTGCTTGAGATGTCCCATTAAGTTGTTAACTTTCTCTCTTTTCATTCCCTTTAGCAAGGCTTGCAGTGCTATGAATTTCTCTCTTAGGACTGCCTTTGCAGTGTCCCAGAGTTTCTCATAATTCATGTCATCATTATCATTTTGTTCCAAAAATTTGGTAATTTCCTTCTTAATCTCATCTATGACCCAGTGATCATTCAGCATGAGGTTATTTAGTTTCCTTGTTTTTGTATGAGTATGCAGATTCGTGTTGTTACTGAGTTCAACTTTTATTCCATCATGGTCCGAGAAGATGCAAGGAATAATGTCTTATTTTATTTTTTCTTTTATTTTTTTGATTTTTTAAAATTAAGTCTTTGTACATAGATCATAAATACATTTATGCCCATTTCAGTGTATTGATTATTTGTACAGATTGGAGTACTTAAATCATACTAATCATCATAGCTTTCATCTCATTTACTTATTTATAGCATTAGGACATTTGTGTCCTACACATGATAGAACTAACTTGTACTTGTAATGTGCTCCATAGTTGTGGTCCCCCTACCATCCCCTACTATCCCTCTCACCTCCTCTCCAGCCCTCCCCCTCCCCTTCCCCATAGCTTAAAGTTGTGTTTCATTTTTCATATGCAAGTGTGAGTTATTATAAATTGGTTTCACACTAGTGCTGAATACATTGGATACTTTTTTCCATTCCTGAGATACTTTGCTAAGAATAATATTTTCCAGCTCCATCCATGTAAACATAAAGGAGTTACGTAAAGTCTCCATTTTTTTTTTTTACTGCTAATAATTTCTATTCTTTTAAATTTGCTGAGGTTAGACTTATGACCCAAGATGTGATCAATTTTGGAATATTTTCCATTGGCTAATGAGAAGAATGTGTATTCCGTTTTGTTAGGATGAAATGTTCTGTACATGTCTGTTAAATCCAAATGTTGAATGGTTAAGTTTAAGTCCAAAATTTCTTTGCTTAGCTTTTTATTGGAGGATCTATCCAACACTGCCAAAGGAGAATTAATATCTCTGACTATTATGGATCCAGACGAAGTCAAGTTGTTCGTGTCTGCTAGAGTCTTTCTTATAAATTGAGGCGCATTCTGGTTGGGTGCATAAATGTTAATAGTTGAAATCACATCATGTTGATTCTTATTCTTAACACATATGAAGTGACTATTTTTATCTTTCGTTACCTTTGTTGGTTTAAAACCTATTGTATCTGCAAATAAATTGCAACACCTGCTTTTTTCTGATTTCCATGTGCCTGAAATATAGATGACCATCCCTTCACCGTGAGTCTATATTTATCTTTTAAAGTAAGATGAGATTCTGGTATGCAGCAGATATCTGGCCTGAGTTTTTGTATCCAGTCAGCCAACTTGTGCCTCTTTAGAGGACAATTTAAGCCATTCACAGTAATTGAGAATATTAATAACGCTGGTAGAATTTGGGGTATTGAGTTTTTAAAAAGTCCAGTAGACATATTTAATCCTTTTGTCACTGTGGAAGTTGGAATTTGATCAAAAGTTTCTGAGTACTTTTGTGGTGGAGGATTGCGCTAGTCATTATGGAGGATAGGTCTGAAAATATCCTGGAGAGCTGGTTTAGTTACGACAAATTTCTTAAACATGTGAATGTCATTAAAGTATTTAATTTCTCCATCATAAATGAAACTCAGTTTAGCTGGATACAGGATCCTGGGTTGAAAGTTATTTTGTTTTAGGAGATTAAAAGTCGATGACCACCGTCTTCTGGCTTGAAAGGTTTCAGCAGAGAGATCTGCAGTCATTCTAATATTCTTCCCTTTGTAGGTAATGGATTTCTTATGTCTGGCTGCTTTCAGAATTTTCTCCTTCATATTAACCTTAGTGAAGTTAATTATGATGTGCCTGGGGGATGTCTTATTTGGGTTGAGTCATGCTGGGTTCTGAAACTGTCTGCTATCTCAATTTCAGAATCTCTTGGCATGTCTGAAAAATTCTCTTTCATAATTTCATGGAGAAGAGCCTCTGTGCTTTGCAAAGCCACTTCATCTCTTTCAGGGATTCCAATGAGGCGGATATTAGCCTTCATTGAATTATCCCAGAGCTTTTTAAGAGAATGGTCCGTTTTTGCTCTCCATTTCTCTTCCTCTTTAAGAATTTCAAAAGTTTTGTCTTCAATGTCAGAAATCCTTTCTTTTACTTGCTCTACTCTGTTACTGAGGGATTCTTCTATATTTCTCAGATCTTTGAGCGCTGCAAATTCTTGCTTCAATGTGTCAGAATCTTTGTTGGTTTTGTCTTTAAATTCGTTGAATTCTTGAGACAACTTTTGAATTTCTCCTCGTATTTCTAATTCCAACTTTTGAATTGCTCCTCGAACTTCTAATTCCAACTTTTCCTCCATTGTATTAATCTTGTTGCAATCCAAATTCTGAATTCGATTTCTGACATCTCGGCCATCTGTTTATGAATGGGATCTTCAGCTGTGTCCACCATATCTTTCCTTGAGGGAGTTGATCTACTCTGTTATTCATGTTACTAGAGTTTTTCTGCTGATTTAGCTCCATGATTATTTTACACCATTTGACTAGATGAGCAGTTAAGATGAAGTTGGGTTGGGGTGCTCTTGGAGTATTCATTAACCAGCCCTTTGCCCAAGAGATGGGACTGGTGTCTGTAACTTTTCCCCTAGAGCTTTGCAAAGGACTGTTACAGTGCTATGGCCTGAGACACAGGGGAATTACTTGGTGTGGTGGGGCTAAGTGGCTCTGTCTTGTTTTCAGCTGTTCTCTGTCCTACCCTAGTGAATTAGTTATTCTGGATTGAAGTCTCAGCTGTGGAGTAATACCAGCAGTTAAGTCACCCTGCCCCCCATGGGCAACAACTGGAAAAGAAAAATCAAACCTTCCCACAACCACAAACCCAGGGTACCACTTTGGATAGTCCTCAGGTGATTTGTCCAGTCTGAGAGATCCAAATCAATTGTCCCAGTCAGCACCCAGTCTCAAGTTGGAGAGTTCAAAAGGTCTCCGACAACTAGATAGCAGAGGTCTGCTGGCAGCTTGAGTATGACTCGTTCTGGTGCTCCGTGGAATCAGAAGGACCCTCCCCAGCAAATGAATTAGTCTGGGAAGATCAAAGCCTCCTTTCCCACCTTGCACCTGTGTCACACCAGTCACTGGTAACCCCACAGGGCTGTGACCCAGTTCCCTCCAATGAGCAGATCCTCCTCCAAGGGTTTGTGCCTGCCTGAGTCACAGGGAGATCCAGGCCCTCAGCCAGGCCTCCACACTCTGCCACCATCCGGCGGGGGGAGCTGAGGCCTGACAACCTCAGGTGGTTAATGGAATGTGGGGTGATTCACTCAGTTCCAGCCCCACTCCTGATTGATGTTGCTGACACTTATATTTTCGCAGAATTTGTGATTCTCTCCTGGCTATATTCCCCTGCGGATTGGGCTCTATTTAAGTTCACAGAAACTGCGACTCAGCCCCGGTCTGTGCCACTGCCTCAAGCTGGCATGTCTCAGCTGCAGTTTGCGTTGGAGCGGGTGTGGTTAGAGCTCACACTGAGCTCTCAGTTCCAGCCTCTCTCCACCTGCTTTTGTCTCAGCTATGATCCCGTGGGCTGGGTGTATCTTAGGCTCACTAAAGCAGTCCTCTGACTCAGCCCTGCCCTGGCAGTATGCTGTCTCTGTGCAGGCATCTTCTATTCTCCCTCCCTGCAGCACTCCTTCCAGGCAGGTACCACCTCAGGCATACCCTTTACTCATGGGGTCTGCATTACTGTCCCAGATCTGTTCTGCCAGTGTCTGCCACTGGAGAATATGCCTGTTTTTCTCTGGTTGCCCAGAAAGACAGGTGTGTCTCTCCAAAACATCCCCAAGGTGTAAGCCCTATTGTTCCTGCTGATGCCACTGTTGCTCTGTGCCGCTGGGCACTGCCTCTCCCTCTCCTGTTTGGTTCCTTCAATCCACCATATCTTCCTTACCCCTATGCCACAGAATCAGCATAGACCTGAAACAGCCCATGCCCTGTCCACACCCTTCGAGAAAATGCCCAAGAATCTGGAGTCCATGAGGAACAGCTTCCAGACCTTGGGATGAGAGAGGATGGGAGTGCTGGGAGTTCAGAATTGCAGGTAGAGAATATGTACGGTTTTATGTAGTGTTATGCCTGACAGGAGAGTGCCCTGGCACCCTAGTAGAGGAGGTTCCATTTTTAGAGGGTCTCTCCCATGGGATAAAATGGGAGGATGTTTGAACTCTGCTCACTTATTTGTAGAAAGTATACTGCAAGCCATTCTCTTGGGGGAGGGGACTCCCATCTGCTTGGCGATGGATTTTGTACCTGTTGTTTGTATCCCTGGGGTCACAGCTTGCCTCAGTAGGGTTGATGGGCATTCTTCAACCTTCTCTCTTGGCTCAGCTCCAAACCATCAGCTTACTTGCTAATCTTCTGTCCTTTAACTCTCCTTCTGTATGGAGGCTCTGTGGAAAGCTGGCTCCACTCGGCCATCTTGCCTCCACCCAGAAGGTTAGTTTCTCTCTCTTTTCTTTAGACAGAGTCTTATTTTGTTGCCCTCAGTAGAGTGCCATGGGGTCACAGGTCACAGCAACCTCAAACCCTTGGGCTTAAGTGATTCTCTTGCCTCAACCTTCCAAGTAGCTGGGACTGCAGGTGCCTGCCATAACACCCAGCTATTTTTTTAGACATGAGGTCTTGCTCTGGCTCAGGCTGGTCTTGAACTCAGCTTAAATAGTCCACCCGCCTCAGCCTCCCAGAGTGCTAAGATGAAAGTTTCTTTTTTTGTTTTCTCTTTTGATCATAATCTTTTTACAAGTGTTGATGGTCAAAATACTCTGTCAGGGCATTCCCTGTTGCCAAGAAGGTTCATTTCTGTTTGACATTAATAACTTGAATAGTAAAAACATAATGCTTGTAACAATGAAAAAGAATTGGTATGCAATTCTTTTTCAATAACAAAATATCTTTTGTATTAGAAAACCTACTAAAAATATGATGAAGAAAATTATATGTAAGTTCTTACTTAGATATTTCTTTTTTTTGTTTGTTTCAGGGAAGGAACTAATTATACTGAGTACTGACTGAGTGCTTTAGTACTAATCTTACCATCACCTTTCCAGGAAGGCATTATAAGTGTCTCTAATACACATATAAAGACTTAGAGTCTCAGAGAGGCTGACTGCTTCTTTCAACACATAGAAAGTGATAGAGCTAGGATTTGAACCCAGGTCCACATACCCCAAACTGAAGGCTGCTTCTCAGGCATGTCTATGTGTGTTTGTATCCAGAATGGTGTCCATCAAAAAAGATGGAACTTTCTGCCGAGATGGGTTTTAAAGGAAAAGGTGGACATGGCTTTGTGGTAAGGAAAACATCAGACTACTTAGAGGGATAGACAGTTCATATATTCAAATGCTTTTTCTAAATTTTCCAGGTGAGTTTCTGTTTCTTATGCATACACAACAAAAAGAGGTATATGTGAATAAATATACTACATACTACACACTACCTCCTTGCTTAGCTCAGCTAATATCTCATCTAATGCCATGTGATTGTCTGGTATAACCTCAGCCACTGAATCAGTAGATTTATCTTGAGCTGTGATGTAGGCAGCAGTTTTATCAGCAATCTTCCCTAAAGATATACAAAGAATTCTGACCATGTATTCATGGTAAGTGACAGCTTACCATTGCAAAAGTATTCTTTCGGTGAAATGCTATCTTCCTTTTTTTCTTTTTTTTTGACAGAGTGTCACTCTGTTGCACCAGGCTAGAGTGCCATGGCCTCCTCCTCACACACAGCAACCTGAAACTTTGGGTTCAAGCAATCCTCTTGCCTCAGCCTCCTCAGTCACTGGTACTACAAACACTTGGCATAATTCATGGCTTGCTTTTCTATTTTTAGTAAAGACAGGGTCTTCCTCTTGCTCAGTCTGCTCTCAAACTTTGAACTCTGAAGCTCAAGGGATCATCCTGCTTTGGCTTCCCAGAGTGCTAAGATGGAGTTATCATTTTTTTTTTTTGTAGGACAGAGTCTCATTGTGTCACCCTGGGTGGAGTGCTGTGGCATCACAGCTCACAGCAACCTCAAAGTCACTTGGGCTTGAGTAATCCTCTTGCCTCAGCCTCCCCAGTAATTGGGACTATGGGTACCCACCACTGACACCTGGCTAATTTTTTTTCTATATTTAATAGAAGACAGGGTTTTGCTCATGTTCGGTCTGGTCTCAAACATCTGAGCTCAAGCAATCCACCTGGCTCCCAGAGTGCTAGGATTATAGGTGTAAGCCAACCTGTCTGGCTGGAACTATCTTTTTGAAGGAAGATAATTAGCATCCCCCCCCCAGTAGAATGTCCATCTAAAATAGATTTGTCATTATGCCTAGCGATAATCTGAGGAGAAGTAGTATAGCATTGGCTTTCTTAAGATCTATATATAGATAGAAGGCTGATCAAGTATATTAAAAGACACTGCCCTATAATTTGGCAGCACAGAGACTGTTCAACAATACCTGATATGATTACTTCCAATAGTGTTGGAAGGAGTCTTTTATTTAATGGTTTTCAGATTAGAGGTCATGATGTTTGATGTTTACATCTCTGGGAGCTCACTGTTAAGAATCTTTAATTGTCAGGCAGCGCCATATACCAAGGGTGAAGGGTTCTAACCTGGCCCTGACCAAACTGCAACAACAACAACAAAAATAGCTGGGCTTCATGGTGGGCTCCTGTAGTCACAGCTACTTGGGAGGCTGAGGCAAGAGAATCACCTAAGCCCTGGAGTTGAAGATTGCTGTGAGCTGTGACGCTGTGGCACTCTACCAAGGGGGACAAAGAAAAAGAATATCTTTAATTGGCTCTGTGCCCATAGCTCAATGGGTAGGGCGCCAGCCACATACACCAGGACTGGGGGCTGGTGGGTTTGAACCTGGCCCAGGCCTGCTAAACAACAATGATAACATCAAAAAAAATCTGGGTGTTGTGGCAAGTGCCTGTAGTCCCCGCTACTCAGGAGACTGAGGCAAGCGAATCGCTTAAGCCCAAGAGTTTGAGGTTGCTGTGAGCTGTGACACCACAGCACTCTACTGAGGGCAACATAGTGAGACTCTGTCTCAAAAAAAGAAAAAACTTTAATGGATTTAAAATGTTTGGTGAGAAGTTTTGTAAGGCCTTGATAGTGAAGAAAGTGAAGAATATCATCCTTAAAGAGAACTGATCATAGGCTATTTCATTCATGTGTCTGGGCATTTTTGTATTTTATAAAGGAAGAAAGCTAATATTTTCCAAACAGGGGAAAACAAACTATTCCAACAAAACAGCCTAGGCTATGGAAGGTTAAAAATTTTAATAAAGTTTACCAGTTTTTTTTTTTTTTTTATTACCCCATTTGTACGTTCTACCACTCAAGGAGACTGAGGGTGGTATATATGTACAATGGACATGCTGAAAAACTGGACATATGTTAAAATAGACAAATTAATTTGCCAGTGCAAAGGAGTTCTCATTCTCTGTGAAGGTGAAAAGAAAATGTACAAGAAGAAATAGGAAAAGACTTAAAATGGTCAAGCTGGGCAAGGTGGCTCATGCCTGTAATCCTAGCACTCTGGGAGGCCGAGACGGGTGGATTGCCTGAGCTGATGGGTTTGGGACCAGCCCAAGCAGGTGTCTGTAGTTCCAGCTACTCTGGAGGCTGAGGCAAGAGAATTGCTTAAGCCTAAGAATTGTAGGTTGCTGTGTGACACCATGGCACTCTACCGAGGGCGGTAAAGTGAGACTCTGTCTCTACAAAAAAAAAAAAAAATCCTCTATACATCATATCCTTTCCATTATTTCCATTCAGATTTTTTACATAGTGTGAACAATTTTCACCATGAAATTTTAAGACCTGAATACTGAAAGTGTTTCCTTTCGATAGATCACCATGCATAGATTCTTCTTTGGCATAAACTGGGCCCTCAGATACCAGTGAAGAAGGGGAATATGCACTGTTGATGTTCCACCTAAAAGTCCTGTTAGCTCCATGAGAAAGAGGTTTAAAAATGCATATTTAAAGGTGATGGCATTAATTCTCAAAGAAATATCAGAAACTTCTGAAACAGATATGAACTAGAAGAGATGTACTCTCTAGCATGCTAAAGAAAAGTATTTAAATAGACCTATTAGAAATTATAGAACATGAGCAATATATGTAGTTTGAACTTTGTATAAAAAATTATCTTCCTGGCTTGGTGTCCATAGCTCAGTGAGTAAGGGCACTGGCCACATACACTAAGGGTGGCAGGTTCCAGCCTGGCCCAGGCCTGCTAAAAAACAATGACAACTTCAACCAAAAATAGCCGGGCATTGTGGTGAGCACCTGTGATCCCAGCTACTTGGGAGGCTGAAGCAAGAGAATCGCTTAAGCCCAAGAGTTTGAGGTTGCTGTGAGCTGTGATACCACAGTATTCTACTGAGGGCGACATAGTGACACTCTGTCTCAAAAACAAACAAACAAAGAAGCAAACAAACAAAAAAAAGTGATCTTCCTGACCAGGTGTGGTGGCTTATACCTGTAATCCCAGCACTCTGGACGCGAGGTGGATGGACTACTTGAGCTCAGGAGTTCAAGACAAGCCTGCGCAAGAGGAGACCCCATCTCTACTAAAAATAGAAAAACTAGCTGGGCATCATGGTAGGTGCCTGTAGTTCCAGCTACTCAAGAGGCTAAGGCAAGATGATTGCTTGAGCTCAAGAGTTTGATGTTGCTGTGAGATTATGATGCCATGGCACTCTACCGAGGGTCACACAGACTATCTCAAAAAGAAACAAAAAAACCCTCAAAACTTGTATGCCTATATTTATGACCTTAACACGTTATACTTCATCATCAAGAAAAGTACAATATGCTTGATCTGTGGGTCTATTTGCCATCTTCTTCCCTGTGAATTAGAGAATACATTAGTGAATATTACTGTGTTAATTATCCTCAACTACTGGGCTGTGAACTGGTACTCGCTGTGGCATGTTAGGAACAGGACACATAGCAGGAGGTAAGTGGCAGGCTAGGGAGCAAGCTAGGGAAGCTTTATGTGTATTTACAGCCACTCCCCATTGCTCACATCACCACATGAGTTCTGTCAGGTCAATGGTGGCATTAGATTCTCACAGGAGTGCAAACCTACTGTCAACTGTGCATGTGAGGGATGTCAGTTGTGTTCTCCTTATGAGAATCTGACGCCTGATGATCAGAGGGGGAGCTGAGGTGATGATGCTGGCCTAGGGAGAAATTGCAAATAAACATTATCATTAGCAAAGATGTTTGACTGCACAAGAAATGTAATGCACTTGAATCATTCTGAAGAAGTACCACCTGTGGTCTATGAAAAATTATCTTCCGTAAAGCTTGTTTCTGGTGTGAAAAAGGTTAGGACCTCTGCTTTCAGGGTTTCATTTTTCTTTCTTTGTGGAATGTTTTTTGGGAATTCCTGCTATGTAGGAATGTGTTTGAGATTTCTGCCTTCATGGAAAACTTGGGGATATGTTGGACTAGAAAAAGTCTTCAAGCTGTTTCATCTTGACATGAACATTCTCCTTTCTTCTTTTTCTTTCTTTTATCTTTTTTTTTTTGAGACAGTCTCACTTTATTGCCCTTGGTAGAGTGCCATGGCATCACACAGCTCACAGCAACCTCCAACTCCTGGGCTTAGGCGATTCTCTTGCCTCAGCCTCCCGAGTAGCTGGGACTACAGGCACCCACCACAACATCCAGCTATTTTTTGTTGCAGTTTGGCCGGGGCTGGATTCGAACCCTTCACCCTCAGTATATTGTGCCTGTGCCCTACCCACTGAGCCACAGACACCGCCCATGCCTGGGTTTCTTTATCTTGCTTTCTCATTGGTATATCTTCTGTCCCATGCTCTAAAATTCTCTACAGGATATCCCTCCCTTCAGTGATTTTCCTTTGATGTTACAATGAGTGCGAGGGTCCTCTTCATGGCTTATAAGGGACTGGATGATCTGAGTGCTCATGTATTATGTTTGGGGACAAGAAAATATCTATGCATATTTTTGAGGAACTCTATTTTAAACATTTTTGTTTTTAATTTTTTCTTTTTGCATCATGTCTGAAATGTGTGAGTAGTGATGTTACTGATACTTGCTTCAGAAATCCCAGGATCACCGGGTACAGACGTACATTTTCTGTTTTATAATATCCGGTCATATGAAAGTTTCCATTATTACCTTGCAGAAATTCATACTCAGTAATTTTATCGGAACATCAAGGATCTTCCTAAATATAGAATCATCTAATGTTATCTTACTTAGACATTTTAATTTTTAATACTTGGAGATTAAATAATTGATTAATTATATATAGAATTAATACTCAGTATTAATACTGAGATTAATAATTTAAACATATTTTCATATTTCTCAACCATAATGTAACTTAATGTATCTGTTCCCTAAATTTCTTTTTTTGAAACAGAGTCTGACTTTGTTGCCCTTGGTAGAGTGCCATGGCATCATCATAGCTCACAGCAACCTCAAACTATTGGGCTCAAGCAATGCTTTTGCCTCAGCTTCCTGAGTAGCTAGGACTACAGGCACCTGCCACCATGCCTGGCTAGTTTTTCTGTTTTTAGTAGAGATTGAGTCTCACTCTTGCTCAGCCTGGTCTCGAACTCCTGAGCTCAAGGGATCCAGCCTTGGCCTCCCAGGGTGCTAGTATTACAGGCATGAGCCACCATTTTGGGCCTAAATTTCTTAAATATACTATGTAATTAGATAATCATATATTAAACTCCCACTTGTGTCCTTGTATTTTTTTTTTTTTTGAGACAGAGTCTCAGTATGTCACCTTCGGTAGAGTGCTGTAGTGTCACAGCTCACAGCAACCTCAAACTCTTGGGCGTAAGTGATTCTCTTGCCTCAGCCTCCCAAGTAGTTGGGACTACAGGCACCTACCATAATGCCTAGCTGGGTTTTTTTTGTTGCAGTTGTTGTTGTCTAGCTGGCCTGGGCTGGGTTTGAACCCGCCAGCTTGGGTGTATGTGGCCGGCTCCATACCCACTGAGCTATGGGCACCGCCAAACAGTTTCTTTATTTTTTATTTTAATTCATTTTTTTGAGACAGAGTCTCAAGTTGTCACCCTTGGTAGAGGGCCATAGCGTCACAGCTCACAGCAACCTCAAACTCAGGCGTAAGCAATTCTCTTGCCTCAGCCTCCCAAGTAGCTGGACTATAGGCACCCACCACAACACACATCTATATTCTTTTTTTTTTTTCTTTTGAGACAGAGCCTCAAGCTCTCACCCTGGGTAGAATGCCATGGCATCACAGCTCATAGCAACCTCCAACTCCTGGGCTCAAGCGAGTCTCCTGCCTCCGCCTCCCAAGTAGCTGCGACTACAGGCGCCCGCCACAACGCCCGGCTATTTTTTGGTTGCAGCCGTCATTGTGTTTGGCAGGCCTGGGCTGGATTCGAACCTGCCAACTCAGGTGTATGTGGCTGGTGCCCTAGCCGCTTGAGTCACAGGCACCAAGCCACACATCTATATTCTTTGTTGCAGTTGGTTTTAGCGGGCCAGGGCCGGGTTTGAAACCTCCAGCCTCAGTGTATGTAGCCAGCATCCTACCTACGGAGCTACAGGTGCTGCCCTTGTCCTTATATTTTTTCTAACTATCCTTTTATAAGTTTCCTTGTTTTATATGAAACTTACATACATTGTAAGTTTGTATTGTATGAGATAAAGATACATGAGTTTATATATGTTTGTGTGTAACATGTAGATGTGTATAACTATATGTTTGTGTATAATGATTTATTTATAAATTGTAAATTAAATATCACAAGTCAATGACCATGCCTTCCACCTCACATAGTTTTTGTAGTGAGAGCACTTAAAATTTACTATCCTATCAAATTTTAGGGTACAAATTATTATTATTTACAATAGTTAAAGTGCTACACATTAGGTCCCCAAGTTATTTATCTTTTGGCTGGGCACAGTGGCTCATGCCTGTAATTGTAGCAGTCTGGAAAGCCGAGGCTGGTGGATCACCCGAGCTCAGGAGTTCTAGACCAAACTGAGCAAAGCAAGACCCCATCTCCACTCTAAATAGAAAAACTAGCTGGGGGTAGTGGCAGCTAGAAAAACTAGCTACTCAGCATGCTGAGCCCATGAGTTTGAGATTGCTGTGACCTATGATGCTGGGGCACTCAACCCAGGGTTACAGAGTAGGACTAAAATTATTCAGCTTTGAACTGAAAGTTTATAGCCTTTGGACAGCATCTCTCAGTTTTTCCCCCTCCAGGCTCTGGCAACCACCTTTGTATTCTCTCCTTCTATGATTTCAACCTTTTTAGAGTCCCTGTATAAGTGAGGACATGAAACATTGGTCTGGGTCTGGCCTATTTCCCCTAATGCAGTGGTTCTCGACCTGTGGTTCGCGACCCCTTTGGTGGTCGAACGACCCTTTCACAGGGGTCACCTAAGACCATCCTGAATATCAGATATTTACGTTATGATTCATAACAGTAGCAAAATTACAGTTATGAAGTAGCAACAAAAATAATTTTATGGTTGGGGGTCACCATAAAATGAGGAACTGTATTAAAGGGTCACAGCATTAGGAAGGTTGAGAACCACTGCCCTAGGGTAATAATCTCCAGTTTGGTCAATTTGTTGAAATGGCAGGATTTAGGCTGATGTGGCTCACACCTGTAATCCTAGCACTGTGGGAGACCAAGCCAGGTGGATTGCCTGAGCTCACGGGTTCCAGATCAGCCTGAGCAAGAGGGAGACTTCATCTCTAAAAATAGTCCAGCATTGTGGTGGGAACCTGTAGTCCCAGCTACTCGGGAGACTGAGGCAAGAGGATCAGTTGGGCCCAAGAGTTTGAGGTTGCTGTGAGTTGTGATGCCATGGCATTCTACCGAGGGTGACAAAGTGAGACTCTGTCTCAAAAAAAAAAAAAAAGTAATGGCAGGATTTTATTATATTTATGGTTTTATAATTTTGTATTGTATTTGTATTTGTATATATATTTATACACACATACTATATTTGCATTATCTAATCAGTGTCCATAAACATTTATATATATATTTGTGTATATATGTATTGTATTTGTATATATATATTTATACACACATACTATATTTGCATTATCTAATCAGTGTCCATAAACATTTAGGTTGTTTTCATATATTGGCAATTGGGAATTATACTGCAGTGCCATGAGGATGCAGGTATTCTTTTGAAATTCTGATTTTGAGGCTGGGGGGCCTGTTGCTCAGTGGTTAGAGCGCCAGCTCTGTGCACCAGGGCTGGTGAGTTCGAACCTGGCCTCGGACGGCTTAACAAAAAAAAAAAAAAAAGAAAAAGAAATTTTGATTTTGGGCAGTGCCTGTGGCTCAGTGAATAGGGCACCGGCCCCATATACCGAGGGTGGTGGGTTTGAACCCAGCCCTGATCAAACTGCAACAAAAAAATAGCCAGACATTGTGGCGGGCGCATGTAGTCCCAGCTACTTGGGAGGCTGAGAATTGCCTAAGCTATGGCACTCTACTGAGGACGACAAAGTGAGACTGTGTCTCTAAAAAAAAAGAAAAAGAAAAATTTTGATTTTGTTTATTTTTTGGTTATATACAGAGAAAGCAGGATTGCTGGATTGTATGCTAGTTATTATTTTTTCTTCCTTTTTAAAGAACCTCCTTACTGGTTTTATTTTTATTGTATTTTATTTTTTGAGACAGTCTCACTTTGTCACCCTCGAGTAGAGTGCTATGGTGCATAGCTCATACCAACCTGAAACTTTTGGGCTCAAGCACTGCTCTTGCCTCAGCCTCCCGAGTAGCTGGGACTACTGGCACCCGCCACAACACCCTGCTATTTTTAGAGATGAGGTTTTGCTCTGGTGCAGGCTGGTCTGGAACTTATGAGCTCAGGCAATCCACCTGCCTTAGCCTCCCAAAGTGCTGGGATTATAGGCCTAAGCCACCATACTGCGCCTCCTTACTGGTTTTGATAATGATTCTAGCAATTTACAACTCAACAACAGTGCACTGTAGAGTTTTTTTCCTTCATGCCTTTGGAAACACTTGTTATCTTTGTTCTTTTTTTTTTTTTTTTCAGAGACAGAGTCTCATTTTATTGCCCTCTGTAGAGTGCCATGGGGTCACACCTCTCACAGCAACCTCTAACTCCTGGGCTTAGACGATTCTCTTGCTTCAGCCTCCCGAGTAGCTGGGACTATATCTTTGTTCTTTTTGATTTTACCTTTCCAAAAAGATGTGAGATAATATCTCATCAATGTTTTAATTTGTGTTTGCCTAGTAATTGGTGATGTCAGACAACTTTTTATATTCCTGGCTAGTGAATGTATTTTTTTGGAAAAACTTCTATTTAATCTTTCCTCTATTTTTCCATTGGGTTATCATTATCATTATTATTTTTGCCTTTTATTTTTATGAGTTTCTTATCTGTTTGAGATATTAAGCTCTTATTAGGTATATAGTTTGCACATAATGTATTCCATCCTGTGTGGTTTCTTTGTTCTGTGAAATCTTTTTAGTTTGGTACTAACTTGTTTATATTTGCTTTTGTTGTTGTACTTATTCTGTCATATCCAAAAATTCATTGCTTAGACCAATATCAGGAAGATATTCCATATGTTTTCTTTTAGATCTTATAAGGATTTGTATCTTTCATTTATGCTTTTTTTTAGTTTGAGTTACTTATTTTTTGAGATAAGTTTCATTGTTTTACCCTGGGTAGAGTGTCATGGTGTTGTCGTAACCATAGCAACCTCAAAGTTTTGGGCTCAAGTGATCCTCTTGCTTCGGCTTTCCGAGTAACAGGGACTACAGGCCTGCACCACAATGTTCCATTAGTTTTTCCTATTTTTAGTAGAGATGAGGTCTCACTCTTGCTCAGGCTGGGCTCATATCCCTGAGCTAAAGCAGTCCTCCTGCTTAGGTCTCCCAGAGTGCTAGGATTATTGGTGTGAGCCACTCTGGCTGGCCTCTATTTGAGTTATTTTTTAGGTAAGGTTTAAGAAACATGGTCTAATATCTTTTTTCCCCACGTGTTCTCTAATCTTATTGTATATATTGCCCCATCACCTTTTTTCCATACTGAGTGTCTCAGGTTGCTCCTCTGTGATTTCACAATGTTGCTTCAGAGATGAGGGATCCATACATGGACAGCTGTTTACATTTTTTCACTTCTTTTTTTGGGAGTGGGATGCTGGCAGGCTACTGGTCAGCTGCCAGTTTTCATTTTTATTGATTTTAGTATGTTAAAATATCCTTGGATTCTAGCAATAAATCCCACTTGATCATTTTGTGTTATACTTTCAATGTGTTGTTGAATTTGATTTCTAGTATTTTGTAGAGAAATTTGTCTTGTATTGCAATAAAAAATGTTGGCTTATAGTTTTTATTTCTGTTTTCTTGTACGGTCCTTATCTGGCCGTAGTATGAGAGTCATCCTGGCCTCCTGCAATGAATTTGGAAGCATTTTCTCCCTTTAATTATTGGGAAGTATTTGAGAAGGATTGACATCAATTCTTCTTTATTTTTTTATTTTTATTGGAGATAGTCTCACTTTGTCACCCTTGGAAGAGTGCCATGGTGTCATGGATCACAGCAACCTCTAACTCTTGGGCTCAAGTGATTCTCTTGCCTCAGCCTCCCAAGTAGTAGGGACTATAGGCGCCCACCACAACACCGTGGTACTTTTAGAGATGGGGTGTCAGTCTCGGTCTGGCTCAGGCTGGTCTTGAATATGTGAGCTCAAGCAATCCACCCACCTCAGCCTCCCAAGTGCTAGAATTACAGGTGTCAGCCACCGGGCCCAGCCAATTCTTCTTTAAATGCTTACAGAAAGAATATACTACTGAAGTCCCAGCCTTGAAATTTCTGTTTTAGAGATTTTGATTTATTGCGTCAATTTCCTTTCTCATTGTTTTGTTCCGTGTGTCTGTTTCTCTACTATTTAATCTCAGTAGGCTGTTCATTTCTAGAAAGGTATTTGTTTCTTTAAAATTGTTGATAGCAGTCTTTTAATGTCTTTGTTATTTCTGTGGTAGCATTTGTAAAGTCTTCTCTTTCCTTTATAGTCTTTTGAGGCCCATTGTTATTTCCTGTTGTCCATCTTGCCAGAAGTTTTTCAGTCTTGTTTTAAACACTCAACAATTAGTTATTTTGATCATTTTCATTTCTTTTTAGTCTCTATTTAACTTATTTTCTCCTAATCTTTCTTCTCTTCATTATGCCACCATTGAATTATCTTGTTCTTCTTATTCATGCTCCCTCAGGATTACAATTGTCTATTTTATTTTGTTTCATTTTGTTTTATTTTTATTGTTTGGGATTCATTGATGGCACAAAGAATTAGGTTACAGCCAGGGGCAGGGACTCACGTGTGTAATCCTAGCACTTTGGGAGGCTGAGGTGGGTGGATTGCCTGAGCTCACAGGTTCAAGACCAGCTGAGAAAGAGCAAGACCCCATCTCTAAAAATAGCCGAGTGCTGTGGCAGGTGCCTATAGTCACAGCTACTTGGGAGGCTGAGGCAAGAGAATCACTTGAGCCCAAGAGTTTGAGGTTGCTGTGAGTTATGACACCATGGCATACTACACAGGGCGGAAGTGAGAATCTGTGTCAAAAAAATAAAAAGAATTAGGTTACACTGATTGCATTTGTTAAAGTCCCACTTATAATTATGTCCTGCCTCCAAGAGATGTGCCATACACTGACCCTACGCCCCCTTCCCCCTTCCCCTCTCTCTCATTCCTCTACCCTGCTTCCTTATATTAGCTCATCTACTGCTTTCACATTAGAATCAAGTACATTGGAAGAATATGTTCCACCTCCATCCAGGTTAATACAAAAGATGTAAAGTCTCCATTTTTTTTTTTTTTTTGAGACAGAACCTCACTAGAGGGACATTTCTAGGTCCCGGCCTAGAAATGCCATTCTTTATAAATGCCACCATTACATTTTTCTAACGATCTGTGAGTTAAGAGTTGTAGGTCTTCTATAAGACAAAGTGAAAGGGCTCCTGAACTGAAATCATGTTCTCCACACCCCTGAGAACATCAGGTTGCTCCTGAGTGATGTAACAAATTCCATTTCCAGGTGCTGAAGGAATGCTTAAGCACATGAAAGAGTGCAGACAGGCTCTTAAAAGCTACTGCTCATGGGTTCCCCAGTCCAGTTCTGGGCTCTCTGCTGAGAGAGAGAGTTCTGAGTTCTCCTGAGTTCTGGCACTTGTTCCCCAATCTAGTTCTGAGCTCTCTCCTGCTTTGTGCAGGCCACAGGAGGAGACGCAGCTGGTGTTTTGCCCACCAGTGCCCTTGTTAGAGGCAGGAGGCCTGGATGTTGGTTTGTATGTGTGGGCCACTAATCCCTCGATGCCCTGCCTGCAATTATCAGCCTCTCAGAAGGCTAGAATTCACATCTAATTTGCATAGTCACGGGAATCACGTTTTAATTGTATATCAAATATGGCATTACATGGTTTGTAGTATAGTTGCAGAGTTATGTAGCCATAATCTTAGAGTCTTATTTTTGGTTCAGTGAGTAATTTCTGCAAGAGGGATGGACTCCCATCAGGCATCACGTGCAAAGCGTGGTCTGGAGACCCACCAGCTGGACACATCCTCCTTCTAGCCCTCTGCTCTCTCTTAGAGCATCATTTCTCCCACCCCTGGGCCTTCAGAGCCACACTTGAATGAGTCAGCCACTGGCCCTGTGGGGCTACTAAGCACCTGATATATGGCTGGTCTGAAGTGGATGAGCTACACGCTTAAAACATAGAATGAGTTTCAAAGGTACAATACAAAAAAATAATTTTATGTTGATCAAATATAAAAGCATAAGTTTTTCTTTTTGAGGTAGAGTCTCAAGCTGCCACCCTAGGTAGAATGTAATGGCATCGTAGCTCACAGCAACCTCCAACTTGGGGTCAAGTGATCCTCTTGCCTCAGTTTTTCTATTTTTAGTAGAGTCGGGGTCTTTCTTTTTGCTCAGGCTGGTCTGGAACTTGTGAGCTCAAGCAAACCACCTGCCTTGGCCTCCCAGAGTGCTGGGATTACAGGCGTGAGCCACTGGGCCTGGCCTGCATTTTCAAAGCTCAGTCTACCTCCTCAAAAGACCAGAGGTCAGAAAGATTACAAAATCTTTTTTTTTTTTTTTTTTTTGAGAGAGAGAGTCTCACTTTGTCAGCCTCAGTAGAGTGCCAGTGCCATGGCATCACAGCTCACAGCAACTTCCAGCTCTTGGGCTTAAGCGATTTTCTTGCCTCAGCCTCCCGAGTAGCTGGGACTACAGGTGCCTGGCAAAACACTGGGCTATTTTTTTGTTGCAATTCTCATTGCTGTTTTAGCTGGCTGGGGCCAGGTCCACCCTTGGTATATGGGGCCAGCACCCTACCCACTGAGCCACAAGTGCTGCCCAACAAAATCTTGATCCTTAAAATTTTTGTCACATCATTTTTATATGTGAATAACTATGATACTGTATGTGTGCGTATATATATATATTTCACAAACATATGTAATTTATATTGAAGGTGAAATATAAATGTTTCTCAGGCACCGCTAGGTCTACAAGCAAAGGCAAATCCCTGTTTCAAAAGAGCTATAAGTTCCAGATAAGTCCGAGCAAGAGCAAGACCCTCTTCTCTAAAAATAGCTGGGCGTTGTGGTGGGCGCCTGTTGTCCCAGCTACTCTGGAGGCTGAGGCAAGAGAATAGTGTTAGCCCAAGATATTGAGGTTGCTGTAAGCTGTGATGTCACAGCACTCTAGTAAAGAGTGAGACTCTGCCTCAATAAAAATACATACATAAATAAAATAAATAAATAGAGCTACAGACGAAAAAACCTATTACTGTGATCTCAGTCTCTTGTCTGACCACGCGTCTCCTGTCAGTTATAGCAAGAGGGGGTGGGGTCTAGAGCCTTATCCAATCACGGGGCAAGGAGATCAGGACTGTCCAATCAGGCTTACAACCGTTAGGAAGGAGGCAGCTTCTGGGATCTGGTGCTGCGGTTTTTCTTTTTAGCCGGTAGGCGCGGCCATGTCCGCTTGCTGCTTGTCTCCGGGAGCGCTCAGTTGTCTCTACTACCTCCTCTGTCACCCTGAGACCTGCAGGTACCGGAGGATTCATAGAGAGGACGCCCGGATACTTTGGCATCTAGGAAATGGTGAGCGTGCGGGGCTGGGCTCCCTGAAGGAGGCGGGATTGGTTGAACAAAATGGAAGAAGCTTTGGCGGGATCCGGGCCTCCAGCCTCAGCTCCGGGGTCTTGAACTCATTTTTACCGGTGGTGCCTCTTGGCCCTGGGTCTCCTGTGGTCACAGGGTAAGGCTGGGCAGGCAGCTGGGACCGTGGGCGTCCCGCCGCGTCTCTGCACTTCGCCTCTGGACTTCGGCCTCATCCCAGAAACCTGTGGTTGTAACTCTGAGCCCACAGCCCCTTGTGTCCCCACATTGTGATGTGACAAGGGAAGGGTCTCAAAGAGAAGATTGCTGACTCAATTGCTGGGTTTGTGCATGGATATAGTTAGGTTGGCTCCATGAGGTCACTGTGATACCAGAATTTCGTTTTCAGTAGGTTCTTGGTCTCTGTGATTCAAAGAATGAATCCCTGGACCACAGATAGTAGTAAGGCAGGACTTATTTACAGAAAAGAATACAAAAACACCAAAGCTTCTGGCAGGGAGAGAAAAGCTCTCTGTCTCTGTCTTTCCTGGGGCTCTTTGTCTTGGGGGATATATAGTCACATGGGGCCCTCTGTAGTTGCATTTAGTGATTCTGTGACATCTGGGTACAATCCCTTTCATTCCCAGGTGTAGGAAATTTGCATGAAATTGACCAGACCTAGGAAATGGGGGTTCCCTGTTCAGCCTCAAGTGCAAGGGGAGGGAAACCCAAGGCTGGTGGTCTCCTTAGCAGTTGTCTGGCCCCTCTGGCTACTGGATCTTCTTGTGGGTCCCCTCCCCGCTTACCCTCCAGCCTGCTGGCTCCCCTACTTGCTGCCACAGCACCTACACTGCCAAGGCAGAGGCAGCCGGGTTAGTGCCCCGCTCCCCTCCAGCTCCACCAAGCTGGCTGAGGTGCCACCTGTGGTGTATCAACTCTCTCTCTGAGTAGAAACTAACTCCTGTTAGGGAAAAAGGGGGAAGACTCACTCTAACTGCTTCCTCCTGAGTCCGGTGATAATAGGAAGCGGCAGTTAGGGTTTCTCTGGAGGGAGAGTAATCCAGGGGTCCATGATAAGATCAGGTCTTGGACTGGAACTATCTTTACTGTGTGTGGCTTGATATTTCTGGAAGACACAAATCTGATTATCACATGAAAAGGCAAGGGTAGAACAGTGAGAGGAGAGGGTTAATTATAGTGTCAAGTTAGAAGAAGAAAGTCAGGGATGTTAAAAAGAAAACTATATTAACACTTTTCTTGCTGTCTTCTAAATAGTAACTAAATTTTCAATAGGCTCGCAAGTGTAGGTGGACTATGGTTGATTCTCTCTGTGATCTACTTCTGTGGAAGGTGGTGGGTTCCAGGATTTTACTCCTGAATAATGTATCCAGGAAGCTATTCCCATAATTTTTACAGCTGTAAAAGAAGGCAAAATAGGGGCAGCGCCTGTGGCTCAAATGAGTGGGGCGCCGGCCCCATATGCGGAGGTGGTGGGTTCAAGCCCATCCCCGGCCAAAAACTGCAAAAAAAAAGACAAAATAACAGAAAAGGGACCTTCCCAAGTTGGAATTAGGGAAGGTGAGTTTTGATCATGACTAGATCTGCAGGACAGAAAAGCTCCTTTAGTGTTGAATGTGAAAATGTAGTTGGGAGGTTTTTAAGGCTTTGTTGAAATTTAGCTAAAAAAGTAGTATGTTTTACTAATTCTGTAGTTTCTTGATTTAATAATAAATTGTTACTTAAAAAGGGTCTTCCATAAATAATTCAAATGGGCTGCCACTGAGTTTCTGAGGTAAATTTCTTATTCTAAGGAGAATAATGGAAAGCAATTTAGTCCAAGGGAGATGATTTTCTTGAGTTAGCTTTGGTAATTGTCCTGTGATTTTATCATTCATTTTTTCTACCTTCCCAGAGGATTGGAGCCTCAGAGAGCAGTGTAGATAATATTTTATGCCTAGAGTATTCCCTGTGTGACAGCTGCCTTTAAGGCTGGCCCATTATCACTTTGCAAACTCTGGGGAGTCCAAACGTGGGGATAATCTCATGTATTAAAGCCTTTACAACTTCTTGGGCATTTTCTGTCCTACAAGAGAATGCTTCAACCCAACTAGTAAAAGTATCCACAAATACCAGCAAATATTATATACCATGTACCTTAGGGAGGTGAGTGAAATCCATTTGCCAACCTTCAGCTGGATATTTACCTTGTTTCTGTATACCTGGGGGAGCTAGACGGTGATTCGAAGGATTATATTTCTGACATACCTCAAAAGTTCTTATTATCTGTTTTATGGTTTTAAATAAGTTTTTTTCATTAAAGAGAGCTTTAGCCATTTGATACGTACTTTCAGAGCCAAAATGAAAAGACTGTCTTGCGGCAAGTAATAGCAAAAGTTGACTTCTATTTTGTGGCCAGCCTGATGGAAGTAGTGAACAGTCTCTGAATAAAGCCCATTCCTTTTCCTTTTGGGTATATTGAGGTGCATGATTCTTAAGTGATCCCTCCCAAATAAGGGGCACCGTAAGGGGAATTATTCCTTTCTGTGCTGCTATTTTAGCCTCTTTATCAGCAAGTTGCTTACCTTCAGATCTCATCTAAGGTCTTTTGGTGTCCTTTACAATGAATAACTGCTACCTCTTGTGGAGCATGAACAGCTTGTAACACATGTGTGTTTCCTGATGATATTTTATGGGGGAGCCATTGGAAGTTAGATATTGTCTTTCCTTCCAAATAGCAGCATGGGCATGTAAAAGGCATATTTTGAGTCAGTGTATATATTGACTCGTTTATTTCTCCCAATTTCTAAAGCATGGGTTAAGGCTATTCGCTGAGCTAATTGAGCACTGGTTCCTGAAGGGAGAGACCCACTCTCAATTACAGCATATTTATTCAATAGAGTAAATTTAGCATAGCCTGCTTTTTGAGTTCCATGTTCTATGAAATAACTTCCATCTGTGTCTAAAACCATGTCAGGATTAGATAGGAGGTTTCTTATAAATCTTCTCTAGCTGCATAGGTCTGTCCTATAATTTGTTGGCAATCATGTCTGATTTCCTTATTGGATTCAGGGAGGACAGTGGCAAGATTAATGCAGCACAGGTGTGTAATTGTTGCACTGGTGCTACTAGTAATAAGGTGTGATATTCAACAAGGTGATTATCTGACAGCCAAAGATTGCTTTTTGAATTTAACAGTCCAGTAAGGTCATGAGAAGTGTAAATAATTAGATCTCTCCCTAAAGTTAGCTTGGTTGCTTCTGGGGTTAAGAGGGCTACAGCTGCTACAACTCATACACAGTGTGGCCATTTCTTGGCCATGATGTCAGTTTCTTTACTAAGATGTGCTACAGATTGTAAAACTGGACCCTGGTGTTGGGTCAAAATTACAGTTCATTCTGTAATATACAGATTAAACTGTTGTCCAGTGGGAAGACTTAAAGCAGGGGCCTGCAAAAGAGCATTTTCAACTGTTGGAATGCCTTATTTGATTCTGGTTTCCATTCTAGAGTGACTAGGCCCTCTTTTTGAGCATTTTTATATTAAAGACTAGAGTGGTCTAGCTATTTCACGACATGCAGGAATCCAGAGTCTGCAAAAGCCTGTAATTTCTAAGAAGGCTCGAAGTTGTCTGAGGGTTCAAGGTTTAGGGTGAGCCAAAATTGGTTCTAATATTTCTTTGCTCATGGCTCTCTTCCCCTGTGAAAGCTGGAGATCCAAATAATGAACCCTAATAGGCACACATAATTGGGCTTTAGCCTTGGAAATTTTGTACCCACAGACAGCTAGAAAGTTAAATAGAGTTTGTGTAGCTTTGTGGCATTTCTCTGCATCTGGTGCTCCCAAAAGAATGTCATCTACATACTGAATAAGAGTCACTGTAGGATATGAAAAATGACTCAAATCTTTGGTTAAGGCTTGTCCAAGTAAGTGAGGTCTGTCCCTAAATCCCTGGGGTAACACAGTCCATGTGAGCTGGGTGTTGAAGTCAGAGGGGTCTTCAAAAGCAAAAAGGTAGGGAATTCTGGGTAGATGGCTGACTGGTAGCAACCCTCGTCAGAGGCTTCTGAGCAGAGGAAGAAAAACTGGATGGAATCAGACTCTATGAAGCCAAAGACGGGGAGCTGAGCCAAGAAAGTTCAGCAAGCTGCAAATCCCAAGGAAGAGCATTCAAGAAAACAAATTACAGGTCAAAGCCTATTGATTAGAGGATGGGAGACCCCCTCTCCAAAAGCAGGAGGCCTGCCATAGGTTATTTGCAAATGAGTAGGGAACAAAAGACCTCTCATTTTACCTTGCTGGAGAGAGCTGCTAAACTCCAGGTCTCTTTGTCCAGGGAGGTCCCACTTATGAACCTAGACACCACTCTGCCAGGCATAAAATTGAACAGATATTTTTCCCCACAAGTCCAAACTCCCAGTCCACTCTTTCTCCCTTGCATGGCAGTCTGAAGTTCTTTCCCCCTGCAGAGCATAGAGTGTTTGGTCTTGTCCTGAGAGACCTGGGCATCATGTAGACTGCCAACCATCAGGACAGAATCTGTGACATACAGGGAAGAAAGGCACAGTTGATGGGAGGAGGAGCAGTCCCCTGGTTATGACTATGTCCAGCCAGTGGTGGTGTTGACCCTCGGTTCAGGCTATGTCTGGTGGAATGGGATGCAGAACCCCCGGCTCTGATGGCACCCACAGCAGGAGAGTGGTTGCCCCATGTGGACTGAGTTTGACAGACAGCTGGTCCCTGCTGGGCCTGCAAGCAGAGGTTTGATAGGCATGGACTATGATCCGAGAGCAAGGGCGTGGTCTCCTGATTCAAACAGAACCCTTGAGCAGTAACTTACTGGGTATGAACCAAGACCTGAGAACTAGGGTGTGCTCCACTGCCTCTAGCAGCACTGGTGAGCAGAGGCTTGCCAGGTGAGGACTGAGACCCGCAGGTAGAGTGTGGTGCCCTGACTCTAACAGAGCCTGTGAACAGGAGCTTTCCAGGCAGTGGACTGAGACTGGCAGGCAGTGCGTGGTCCTCTGACTCCAACTGGTCTAGCAAGCAAAGGCTAGCTGTGTGTGGACTGAGACCAGAGGGCAAGCCTGGTGCCCTGACTCCAACAGAGCCTGCATACAGAGACTTGCCAGGCAGTGGACCAAGACTGGCAAGAGGAGTGTGGTCCCCCAACTCCAACTGGCCTGGCAAGCAGAGGCTAGCTGTGTGTGGATTGAGACCAGTGGGTGGGGGTGTTGCCCCTGGCTTCAGCTGGGCCTGTGAGCAGAGAAGCAGACAATAGTGTGGACTGAGCCAGGAGGGTGGGAGTGTGGATCCTTGGCTCCATTTGTGCTTTGAACACCTTTGCTTTGAATTGTCCTTGAATCCCTCTCATTAGACAGGGTTTGCACTGCCAGAGACAATTTTGTTGGAACCTGTGTCTGGGGCTGTCCACTCATGGACATTCTGAGGTTAACCTTCAAAGTTCTATAGTGGAAAATAACTGAAGGTTGGGGGCTGGGGGCTGCAGCTGTTTGTATCTCTTCACAGTTGAGATTTAAATCTAATAGTGTGGTTTCTTAGGATAGGGTAGAGGTTGGCTGATATCAAAACAGAGGTAGCCTGCACTATTTCACCAAGTAGGTCCTCAGAGTTTCTGGCCAAAACTCTGAAAGGGGCCTTTGTAAGGTTGCAGGAGATAAGCCACAATTACAAAGACTAGAGCTTTGGTAAGGGACTATCTCTACTACCTTGGAACCCCAATTCAATCTCACCCTATCAGTTCTGATAACCAAACAGTGGAAAACAAACATGGTGCGGACCCAACAGAAGAACTCTGGCAACATGAATAACCAGAGTAGATCAATCCCCCCCGCCCCCAAGAAATGACGAAGAAGATACAACTGAAGATGCCATGCATAGACAAATGGCAGCAATGTCAGAAACTGAATTCAGAATATGGATTGCAAATAAGATAAATAGAATGGAAGTAAAGACAGAAATTGAATTCCAAAGAGTAGTTCTAAAGTTGTCTCAAGAAATTAATGAATTCAAAGTCCAAGTTACCAAAGATATGGACATAATGCGAAAAGAGATAGCAGAGCTCAAGAAAACGAAAAATTTAGTTGAGGAGCTCCAAAATACAGTAGAATCCCTCAGTAATAGAGTTAACCAGGCAGAAGAAAGGATCTCTGAAACTGAGGACAAAGCTTTTGAATGTTCCCAAACAACCAAAGAGGCAGACAAATGGATAGCTAAAACCGATCATTCCCTGAGAGAGTTGTGGAATCGCACCAAAAGATCAAACATTCATCTTATAGGAATTCCCGAAGGAGAAGAGGATGGTCCTAAAGGACAGATGCTCTACTCCAAGAGATTGCGGAGGAGAATTTCCCAAACATGGCAAGAGATACAGAACTTCAGATAGCAGACAGTTTGAGAACCCCAGCAAGACTCAATCCAAGTAAAGCATCTCCTAGACATATCGTGATTATCTTTGCCAAAGTTAAGATGAAGGAGAAAATTCTGCAAGCAGCCTGATGTAAGAAAAGCATCCCCTATGAAAGGAGAAATATCAGAATAACTGCAGATCTCTCAGCCGAAACGTTTCAAGCCAGAAAAAGATGGTCATCAACCTTCAATCTCCTAAAACAAAATAACTTCCATCCCAGGATCCTCGATCCAGCTAAACTGAGTTTCATTTGCAATGGAGAAATCAAATACTTTAATGACATAGACATGTTGAAGAAATTTGCCATACCTAAACCAGCTCTCCAGGATATTCTCAGACCCATCCCTCACAATGACCAATGTAATGCTCAACCTCAAAAGTCAACTCACCCAGAAATTTTTTGAACAAAACCCAACTTCCACAGTGGTGAAATGTTTAAAATTGTCCACTGGACATCCAAAAATCATGACACCCCAAACACAACCAGGCTTATCAATTCTCTCAATTAAAGTGAATGATTTGAATTGTCCTCTAAAGAGGCACAGGCTGGCTGACTGGATACATAAACTCAGACCAGGTATCTGTTGTATACAAGAATCTCACCTTACCTTACCTTATGAAAATAGACTCAGGGTGAAAGGATGGACTTGTATAATACAGGCAAATGGAAAGCAGAAAAAAGCAGGGGTTGCAATTTTAGTAGCAGATACAATTGGCTTTAAACCAACAAAGATAAAGATAAGGAAGGTCACTACATATTTGTCAAGGAAAACACTGAACATGAAGAGATTTCAATAATTAACATTTATGCACCCTACCAGAATGCTCCTCAATTCATAAAGCAGACCCTAATGGATATGAACAACTTGATATCTTCCTGCATTATAATAGTTGGAGATTTTAACACAGTTTTGGATAGATCCTCCAAGAAGAAACTAAACAAAGAAATAGTAGACTTAAACCTGACCCTAGAACAAATGGACTTTACAGACCTCTACAGAACATTTCACCCTAATAAAACTGAATATACGTTCTTCCCATCAGCCCACGGGTCATCCTCCAAAATAGATCATATCCTAGGACACAAGTCTAACCTCAGCAAATTTAAAAGTGTAGAAATTATTCCTTGTATCTTCTTGGACCACCATGGAATAAACATTGAACTCAACAGTGATGGGAATCTCCATAGTCAAACAAAGTCATGGAAGCTACATAATCTTAGGCTGACTGATAGTTGGGTCAAAGATGAGATTAAGAAGGAAATCACCAAATTTTTGCAACTAAATGATAATGAAGACACAAATTATCAAAACCTGTGGGATATTGCAAAGGCAGTCCTAAGAGGGAAATTTATATATAGCACTGGAAGCTTTCATCAGGAAAACAGAAAGAGAGGAAGCCAACAACTTAATCATCTCAAGCAACTGGAAAAGGAAGAGCATTCCAACCTCAAACCCAGCAGAAGAAAAGAAATAACCAAAATTAGGGGAGAATTAAATGAAATTGAAAACAAAAGAATCATTCAGAAGATCAACAAAACAAAAAGTTGGTTTTTTGAAAAGATTAATAAAATTGATAAACCTTTGGCCAACCTAACCAGAAATAGAAAAGTAAAATCTCTAATATCATCTATCAGAAATGATAATGGAGAAATAACAACTGACACTTCAGAAATTCAAAAAATCCAGAGTTCTTAAGAAAATAGGCATAGAAGGGACATTTCCTAAACTGATAGAGGCCATTTACAGCAAACCCACAGCCAATATCATACTGAATGGTGTAAAATTGAAGACATTTCCACTCGGATCAGGAACAAGGCAAGGATGCCTACTGTTTCCACTGCTATTTAACATAGTAATGGAAGTCTTAGCTATCACAATCAGGCAAGAGATGGCGATCAAGGGTATCCAAATAGGGTCAGAGGAGATCAAACAGACTTTTTGCTTATGACATGATCCTATACCTGGAAAATCCCAGGGACTCAACTTCAAAACTCTTAGAAGTGATCAAGGAATACAGCAGTGTCTCAGGATACAAAATCAACTTACAAGTTAGTAGCTTTTATATACACCAACAATAGTCAAGCTGAAAAAACAATCAAGGACTCAATTTCTTTTACAATAGTGCCAAAGAAGATGAAATATCTGGGAATTTACCTAACAAAGGACGTGAAAGATCTCTATAAAGAGAACTATGAAACTCTGAGAAAAGAAATAGCTGAAGATGTTAACAAATGGAAAAACATACTATGGTCTGGCTGGGTAGAATCAACAGTGTTAAAATGTCCATATTACCCAAAGCAATCTATAGATTTAATGCAATCCCTATTAAAGCACCATTGTCATACTTTTAAAGAATTTGAAAAAAATAATCCTTCATTTTATATGGAATCAGAAAAAACCTTGAATAACAAATACATTACTCAGAAATAAGAACAAACCAGGAAGTATCACATTGCCAGACTTCAGGCTGTAATATAAATCTGTAGTGATCAAAACAGCATGGTACTGGCACAAAAACAGAGCAGTGGATTTATGGAATAGAGAACCAAGAGATGATCCTGGCTGCTTATCGTCATTTTGTCTTCAACAAGCCTATCAAAAATATTCAGTGGGGGAAAGATTCCCTATTTAACAAATGGTGCTTGGTGAACTAGATGGCAACCTATAGAAGACTGAAACTGGACCCCCACCTTTGACCATTAACAAAAATTGATTCTCCCTGGATAAAAGATTTAAACTTAAGACATGAAACTATAAAAACACTAGAAGAGGGAGGCACCTGTGGCTCAGCCGGTAAGGCGCCGGCCCCATATACCGAGGGTGGCGGGTTCAAACCCAGCCCCGGCCAAACTGCAACCAAAAAAAATAAAAATAGCTGGGCATTGTGGCGGGCGCCTGTAGTCCCAGCTACTCGGGAGGCTGAGGCAAGAGAATCGCCTAAGCCCAGGAGTTGGAGGTTGCTGTGAGCTGCGTGAGGCCACGGCACTCTACCGAGGGCCATAAAGTGAGACTCTGTCTCTACCAAAAAAAAAAAAAAAAAAACACTAGAAGAGATTGCAGGGAAAACACTTGAAGAAATCAGCCTTGGAGAATATTTTATGAGGAGGATCCCCTTGGTAGTCACTAAAAATACATTACTGGGATCTGATCAAACTAAAAAGCTTTTGCACAGCCAAAAGCACAGTAAGTAAAGCAAACAGACAACCTTCAGAATGGGAGAAGATTTTTGCAGGTTATGCTTCTGACAAAGGTCTGATAACTAGAATCTACAGAAAACTCAAACTAATCAATAAGAAAAGAATAAATAACCCCATTTCTATGTGGGCAAGAGTCTTGACCAGAAACTTCTCTGATGAAGACAGGCACATGGCCTACAAACACATGAAAAATGCTCATCATCCTTAATCATCAGAGAAATGCAAATCAAAACCATTTTGAGATATCATTTAACTCCAGTAAGATTAGCCCACATCACAAAGTCCCCAAACTATAGATATTGATGTGGATGTGGAGAGAAGGGAATGCTTCTACACTGCTGGTGGGAATGCAAACTAATACATTTTTGGAAAGAAGTTTGGAGAACACTCAAGGAACTAAAAGAACACCTACTGTTCGATCCTACAGTTCCTCTACTAGGTATATACCCAGATGATCAAAAATTATTTTACAACGAAGACATTTGTACCAGAATGTTTATTGCAGCCCAAATCATAATAGCCAAGACATGGAAACAGCCCAAGTGCTCATCGACCCATGAATGGATTAACAAATTGTGGTATATGTACACCATGGAATATTATGCAGCCATAAAAGGATGGAGACTACACATCCTTTATGTTTATCTGGATGGAGCTGAAATATTCTTTTTAGTAAAGTACCTCAAGAATGGAGAAAAAGTATCCAATATACTCAATACTACTATGAAATCAATGTATAACCACCTACACACTCATACAAATGGCAAAACATAACTATAGGCCAGAAAGTAGAAGGGAAGAGGAGAGAGAGGGGAAGGGTGGGAGGATATGGGAGGAGAGGGGTATTTGGGGGACCTCACCTAATGTGCATGATGCAATGGTACATTTCAAAACTATTAAGAAATGAGTATAATTGTGATGGATGTGTTACTTAGTTCAATGTAAACATTTCACATTGTATATCAAAGCATTACCCTGAACCCCATAAATGCATCAATGTACAAAGTTATGATTCAATAAAATAAATAAATAAAAGCAAAAAGGTATTGGGAATTTTCATGAAGTAGAATGCAAAAGAGGGCATTTTTTAAGTCTAGGACTGTGAAATAGGCAGCCTTTTCAGGGATATGAGACAATGGAGTATATTGATTGAGAACTACAGGATGGAGAGGAATGACCATTTCATTTATAATGCAGATGTTTTGGACTGGTCTCCAAGTTCCATTTGGCTTTGGCACTCCTAGAATAGGAGTGTTACATGGACTATTGCAAGGTATTAATAATTTCTGTCACTTTAGATTCTGTATTATGGGTATTAGTTCATTCTTAGCATCTGCTTTTAGAGGATATTGTTTTTGATTGGGATAGATGGTGGGATTCTTTAACTTAATTTGGAATGGTTGAGCATATCTTGCTCTTCTCCCCTGTCGTTCAGTAGCCCACACTTCTGGGTTAATTTCTGTCTCTGACAAGGGAAGGCACAATATAGGTTCCTGTCCCTTATTCATATAAATCGTTGTTCTTGCTTTAGTTAGTATGTTCCTCCTCAAAAGGGGAGCAGGACTTTCAGGCATGATTAGGAAGGTGTGAGAAAACAGCCAGTCATCCCAATTGCAGACTGAGAGAAAAATTTGATAACCAGCTTTCCAGACATCCCCTGTATAGTTACAGATTTGGGGGATAAAAGACCAGGATTAGAGAGAAGTAGAGAAAAGGTTACTCTAGTGTCCAGAAGAAATTCTGTCTCCTGGCCTTCCACTATAAGGCAAATGTGGGGCTCTTGAGGGGTGATGACATAAGCTGGAGGCATGAGAATCTGCCCCCGTGACCCTCAATCCAGTTTTGGCACTGATGGGGTCACTGTCCCAGGAGGCCTTTGCCTCTGAGGACAGACCATACTCCGGTGGTCACCCTTCCATTCTGGACAGGGGCCAGGTGGCTTGCCTGGTGGTGCAGCTGGGGGCAGTCCTTCCTGGTGGGGGCAGTCCTTCCTGAAGTGGCCAGCCTGACCACATTGGCAGCACTTGTTCTTAGCTCCTCTGGCTTCCCTCTGCCCCTGAAAGGTGCTTGTTTGTTGGAGTGCCATTACTAGAACTGTCATTGTTTTCTTATCCCTTCTCTCTTTTTTCTCCTCTTTCTCCTGATCTTGTTTATAAAAGACCACAGTGGCCATTTTAAGAAGATTCTCCAGGTTATGATCTGGGACTAGAGCAAATTTCTGGAGTTTTCTTTGAATGTCTGGGGCTGCTTGAGTAATAAATTTGTCTTTTAAAATAATTTGGCCCTCTCAGGAGTTGGGTTAACATTAACCGAGAATGTTTTCTCATTGCTTCCGTAAGCCGCTCAAGAAAGGCTAAGGAACTCTCATTTTACTCCTGGCAAATAGTAGACAACTTGGAATAATTCATAGGCTATTTCTTGGAGCAATGTAAACCTTCCAAGATACATGTTAGAAAATGTTTACGCCACCAGTCACCTTGTTTCTCAAGGTCCAATTCAGGATCCTCAAAGGGAACTGCCTGTCTTCCCATGGGGTATCTGTCCCTTTCCTCAGGAGACATACTGCCATCAGTATTGGACATGAACCACAAATCACCCCACTTTCTAGCCTCATTTAACGCTTCACTTCTTTCATTAAAAGTTAACGTTTGATCTGGTACTAACATTACATCTCTTCAAGAGAGGTTAAAGCTTTGTCCTAACCCTTGGAGAACATCTGTGTACTTACTGGGGTCATCAGAAAATTTTCCTAAATCAACCTTAATTTGCTTTGAATCTGCCAGAGAATACGGAGTGTATACTCATGCATTTCCTCTTTTACCACCTGCAGTCTCAACCAAGTGACACAAAGAAAGATATGGTTGCCTTCAGGGGGGTGGGGGTGGGTTCCCAGTAGGACCAGAAAAACTCTTGGGATAGCCTCCCTCCTGGGGTTTTCTGAATGTATGGAGGACGAAGGTGTGGGAGAAGTAGATGGTGGGTTTGAACTAGATTGTGACAGCGTCTCTCTTGGGAATCCCTGACCATTTGCCGCAGTTACTACAACCAGGACAGCTTTATCCATCTGACAGGTTTTTTTGTTTTTGTTTTTCTTCTGAGACAGAACCTCACTTTGTCACCCTTGGTAGAGTGCCAGTGGTGTCATATCTCACAGCAACCTCAGACTCTTGGGCTCAAGTGAATCTCTTGCCTCAGCCTCCAGAGTAGCTGGGACTATCAGCACCCACCACAATGCCTAGCTATTTCTTTTTTTGACAGATAAATAGTTTTGTTTTGTTTTGTGACAGAACCTCAAGCTATCGCCCTGGGTAGAGTGCTGTGGCATCACAGCTCAAACCAACCTCCAACTCCTGGGTTTAAGTGATTCTCTTGCCTCAGTCTCCCAAGTAGCTGGGACTACAGGCGCCCGCCACAACGCCCAGCTGTTTTTTTGTTGTAGTTGTCATTGTTATTTGGCAGGCCTGGGCTGGATTCAAACCCACCAGCTGTGGTGTATGTGGCTGGCACCTTAGCCACTTGAGCTACAGACGCTGAGCCTATCTGACAGGTTTTACACAGTTGGTGGTTGTCCCTGAGGAAAAAGAAAGCTTGCACATAGGGCACTTCAGACCACTTTTCTTCTTGTTTACACAATGTATCTAACTGAAAAATGGTGTCATAATTTAGAGTATCCTCTGGGTGCCATTGTTCACCAGTCGAGAGTTGATACTGAGGCCAGGTCTGGGTGCAGAAAAAATCATGTTCTTTTTTCAGCATCTGGGGATCAAACATGTCCCAAGGCTTCAGAATACAGCCCAGTGCGGTGTCTGCTTGGCGAGAGAATATTATTACCCATCTGTGGGAAAGAACAGATGCCCAGTATCTTAATCAATCCCACCCTGTATTCCTGGGTTGTCAAAGTGTCCTCTGACCAACCCAAGAAGCCTTCCCATGAAACCAAAGGAAGCGTCCTTCCAATGCTTGGGGAAGAATCCCACAGGAGAGTGGCCTCCTCTGCCCCTGTTTTTGTCTGGAATTAGCCACTCTTTTTTTTTTTTTTTTTTGCATTTTTTTGGCCATGGCTGGGTTTGAACACCACCTCTGGTATATGGGGCCAGTGCCCTACTCCTTTGAGCCACAGGCACCTCCCGGAATTAGTTTAACCAGTGTAATGCTTAGTACGCCCTGGCTCTTCCATGCTTATAACTTGCCAGCAGCACAGCCCGAGAAATCAGGTATCAGGGATCCTGGTCCCACCTGATGCAAGTTATGCCCCTTTTTGCCCATTGCCCCCACCCAGCTCCAGAGTATGAATCAAAGTGGGGATGAGCCCCGCCCTGGAGAAAATGGCTGTGCATTGCTTGCACATTTACCTCTATATAATCTTTACATGCTTCTTTCAAATTCCCAGTAACAAAGGAAAATAGCAGATCTTACATGCTATGTTTTCCAACCTCCCTTTCATTCCTCAAAATTAGCCAGGCAACAATAATTAAACTCAGTGACAAATCAAAAAAGAGAGACACTGTGAAACTTTTATATTACAATAAGTTACAATTAAAGTCTTAATGAAACCTGGAAGTATTTTAAACTTTCCCATTTATACCAGTAAACCAGAAGAAATCAAATACCAGGGTCATTTTCATTGCCTTTCTTCATTTCAAGAGACTGAACTGTAGCCGATGGTTTAGGACCATTCTTGCCTTGGGGAGTTGCCCAGGGCTTCCCTTCACAGGCCTCCAGTTACCCCCAGAAGCTGTGTAGGGCAGTGTTTTTCCCCTTTGTTTGGAGCTGACTTGTAGTTAACTTGGTTTAACCTTTATGAAAACACCAATTGAATTTAATTTTGCAATGAACGGCAATAAAAAGGACCTTACAACACACCTACAACATTTGAAGCACCCTTAAAACATCTGAAAAATACCAGAATGAGCCCATACAAACTTAACTAGTATATAAGGTAATCCTTTATCAACATTCTAACAAAGCATGCAAACTACAAGGAGAGAGAGAGGCAGAAGAGGTCTATAGAGATAAATAGGAAAAGTTTGAGACCATGGAAGAGAAGAGAAGATAGTAAAAGCTGGTTGAGCATGATTTTCCAAAAGCTCTCCCCTGCACAGGCTGGGCAAGGGATTTGAAGAGAAACTTCTCTGAAGAAGACAGGCGTGCGGCCTTCAGACATATGAAAACATGCTCATCATCTTTAATCATCAGAGAAATGCAAATCAAAACTACTTTGAGATACCATCTAACTCCAGTGAGACTAGCCTATATCACAAAATCCCAAGACCAGAGATGTTAGCATGGATGTGAAGAAAAGGGAACGCTTTTGCACTGCTGGTGGGAATGCAAATTAATACATTCCTTTTGGAAAGATGTTTGGAGAACACTTAGAGATCTAAAAATAGATCTGCCATTCAATCCTGTAATTCCTCTTATGGGCATATACCCAGAAGACCAAAAATCACATCATAACAAAGATATTTGTACCAGAATGTTTATTGCAGCCCTATTCATAATTGCTAAGTCATGGAAGAAGCCCAGGTGCCCATCGATCCACGAATGGATTAATAAATTGTGGTATATGTACACCATGGAATATTATGCAGCCTTAAAGAAAGATGGAGACTTTACCTCTTTCATGTTTACATGGATGGAACTGGAACATATTCTTCTTAGTAAAGTATCTCAAGAATGGAAGAGAAAGTACCCAATGTACTCAGCCCTACTATGAGACTAATTTAGGGTTTTCACATGAAAGCTATAACCCAGTTACAACCTAAGAATGGGGGGAAGGTGGAAAGGGAGGGGAGTGAGGGGGGAGGTGGGTAGAGGGAAGGGGATTGGTGGGATTACACCAGCAGTACATCTTACAAGGTATATGTGAAACTTGGTAAACGGTCTGTGAAGCTAGTGAATGATGCCCCATGATCATATCAGTGTACACAGCTATGATTTAATAAAAAAAAAAAAAAGCTCTCCCCTGTCCTGAGGTTAGAACCATTGCTGGGGACCCCAGGGCCTCTGGGTGCTACCTCTTTGCTTAGCTCTCAACCAGAGAAAAGAAGTAAATACAGAACAGTTTCAAAGTCTTCTAACATTCCTTTCAACTCCTTTCTGGAGCCAAGGGAAGTTAGAAATTTTGTTCCTGGGATTGAATTAAAGATGGCAACCGAGTAACAGCTTCCCTGCAACTGGGTACAGCGAGTCTGGGGAGACAAGACTCCAGGCATCTCTGGCTGGTGGGATCTGCCTATAATCATCCCTTTGAGGATACAGGGAGCCAGCAAGGGACTTCTGGACCCCAAGAGGAGGACAGAAACAGTGGAAAACAGGTGAGTGGTTGCGTGTGTTTGATCAACCTAATCACGCAGGCAACCGTAAGTAGAAGCAGCAGTCAGACTGCAAACCGGAAAGGCCTTACCTGTGAACTGTTTCAGTGTTCTTGGACTTGGCACTCAGTTGAACTGCCTCGGGGAGAGCTTGAGCAGGAGTGTGGAGAACTTTGGGCATTGTCTGGGGCCCCAGACTGAGCCACTGAGCTGGGCGCAGGAAGCCATTGTGAAAGAACTGCCCCGGCAAACTCTGCCCTCAGGGTCTCAGAGCAAGGATTGGGTGGGTCAAAGTAACCTACTGACTGAGCAGCCTCAAGACGGGACTGAGCTGCCTTACAGCCTTAATCCTTAGGGGCAGAGTGAGACAGTTTTGGCACACTGGAGCCTTGGGCTGTTGCCCTGGGTAGAGTGCCATGACGTCACAGCTCATAGCAACCTCAAACTCCTGGGCTTGGCGCCACCCAGACCTCCATAAGAGCTGTGCAGTGACCCCCGACCGGTGACCCGCACCCACTGGGCCTCCGCATTCCCTGACCAGGACCTGTGAGAGCCACGCAACCCTGTGTCCTGCCTCCTGTGTCCTCCCAGCTTCCACACAAGCCCGTTCATCTGGACAGGGACTCTGGTAGCTGCATGTCCTTTGGAGCCCTCGCTGCCTCTGTGTAGAGCTCTTCTCCTGGCCAGAGACTGCTGGAGCCTTGGGCTCTCTGTGCCAAAGTCACTGGGTGCCTGGCACTCCCAGAACCGTGCGCACCACCCCCAGCCCTGTTGCTGGATCCGGGTATGTCACAAACCGGAGCTGCTTCCACAACCAGAACTCCCTAGCTAGAGAAGCCCCAGAGGAACTACACAGGGTCACTCCCTACAAAGATCCAACAACAATAGAGTGATCCCACTGGGGTCTATTCTTGCAGAGACACCTCCCCAACTCTGAGGACAGCCAGAGGCAATGGTGATAAACAATCATGAGGCGAAATCAACAGAAAAGCTCTGGCAATATGAAAAATCAGAGTAGATCAACTCCCCCAAGGATCAATGGGGCAGAAACAGCACAAGACCCCATGCACAAACAAATAGCTGAGATGTCAGAAATTGAATTCAGGATCTGGATAGCAAATAAGATCGAATTAGAATTCCAAAAGTTATCTCAAGAATTCAACAGATTCAAAGACCAAATGACCAAAGATTTCGACACATTGAGACAAGAAGTTGCATCCCTCAAAGATCTGAGAAACACAGTAGAATCCCTCAGCAACAGAATGGAGCAAGCAGAAGAAAGGATTTCTGACATTGAAGACAAAGCTTTCAAATGCTCCCAAACCCTCAAAGAAGAAGAGAAATGGAGAGCAAAAACAAACCACTCTCTCAGAGAGCTCTTGGATAATTTGAATAAAACCAATATTCGTCTTATAAGGATCCCTGAAAGTGGCGAAGTGGCTTCACAAGGCACAGAGTCTCTTCTCCATGAGATGATGAAGGAGAACTTTCCAGACACGCCAAGAGATTCCAAAATTCAGATAGCAGACAGTTTCAGAACTCCAGCACAACTCAACCCAAATAAGACATCCCCCAGACACATCATAATCAATTTCACTAAAGTTAATATGAAGGAGAAAATTCTGAAAGCAGCCAGACGAAAGAAAACCATTACCTACAAGGGGAAGAATATCAGAATAACTGCAGATCTCTCTGCTGAAACCTTTCAAGCTAGAAGAGAATGGTCATTGACTTTTAATCTCCCAAAACAAAATAACTTTCAACCCAGGATCCTGTACCCAGCAAAACTGAGCTTCTTTTATGATGGAGAAATTAAATACATTGACATTCACATGTTGAAGAAATTTGCCACAACTAAAGCAGCTCTCCAGGACATTCTTAGACCTATCCTCCATAAAGACCAGCGTAATTTCCACCACAAAAGTAAACGCACCCAAAAAATTTTTGATCAAATTCCAACTTCCACAGTGGCAAAAGGATTAAAAATATCCATCGGTCTCTCAAAAGGCTTATCAATACTCTCAATTAATGTGAATGGTTTAAATTGTCCTCTAAAGAGGCATAGGTTGGCGGACTGGATACAAAAACTCAAGCCAGATATCTGCTGCATCCAAGAATCGCATCTTACATTAAAAGACAGATATAGACTCAAGGTGAAGGGATGGTCATCTATATTCCAGGCAAATGGAAAGCCGAAAAAAGCAGGCATTGCAATCCTGTTTGCAGATGCAACAGGCTTTAAACCAACCAAAATAACTAAGGATAAGGCTGGACACTTCACATTTGTTAAAGGTAATACTCAATATGATGAGATCTCAATTATTAATATTTATGCACCCAAACACAATGCACCTCAATTTATAAGAGAAACTCTAACAGACATGAGCAACTCGATTTCCTCTACTTCCATAGTAGTTGGAGATTTTAACACCCCTTTAGCAGTCCTGGATAGATCCTCCAAAAAGAAGCTAAGCAAAGAAATTTTAGATTTAAACTCAACCATTCAACATCTGGACTTAACAGACATCTACAGAACATTTCATCCCAAAAAACTGAATACATATTCTTCTCATCAGCCCCCAGAACATACTCCAAAATCAACCACATCCTAGGCCACAAATTTAAAAAAATAGAAATTATTCCTTGCATCTTCTCAGACCATGATGGAATAAAAGTTGAACTAAATAACAACAGGAACCTGCATACCCATACAAAAACATGGAAGCTAAACAACCTTATGCTAAAGGAAACACGGGTTATACATGAGATTAAGAAGGAAATCACCATATTTTTGGAACAAAACAACAAGACACAAATTACCAGAACCTCTGGGATCCTGCAAAGGCAGTCCTAAGAGGGAAATTTATACCACTGCAAGCCTTCCTCAAGAAAACGGAAAGAGAGGAAGTCAATAACTTAATAGAACATCTCAAACAACTTCAACCCCAAACGCAGCAGAAGAAAAGAAATAATCAAAATCAGAGCAGAATTAACTGAAATTGAAAACAAAAGAATTATACAGCAGATCAATGAATCCAAAACCTGGTTTTTTGAAAAGATCAATAAAATAGATAAACCTTTGGTCAACGTAACCAGGACAAAAAGAGTAAAATCTCTAATTTCATCAATCAGAAATGGTAATGATGAAATAACAACAGACCCCTCAGAAATTCAAAAAGTCCTTAATTAATACTACAAGAAACTTTACTGTCACAAATATGAAAGAAATCGACCAATACCTAGAAGCACTCCACCTACCAAGACTTAGCCAGAACGAAGTGGAAATGTTGAACAGGCCTATATCAAGTTCTGAAATAGCATCAACTATACAAAATCTCCCTAAAAAGAAAAGCCCAGGACCAGATGGCTTTACGTCAGAATTCTACCAAACATTTAAAGAAGAACTAGTACCTATACTACTAAACTTCTTCCAAAATATAGGAAAAGAAGGAATATTACCCAGCACATTCTACGAAGCAAACATCACCTTGATCCCCAAGCCAGGGAAAGACCCAACAAGAAAAGAAAATTATAGACCAATATCACTAAAGAATATAGATGTTAAAATACTCAACAAGATCCTAACAAACAGAATCCAACAACACATCAAAAAAATTATACACCATGACCAAGTGGGATTTATCCCAGGGTCTCAAGGCTGGTTCAATATGTGTAAATCTATAAATGTAATTCAACACATAAACAAACTTAAAAATAAAGACCATATGATTCTTTCAATTGATGCAGAAAAAGCTTTTGATAATATCCAGCATCCCTTCATGATCAGAGCACTTAAGAAAATTGGTATAGAAGGGACATTTCTTAAACTAATAGAGGCCATCTACAGCAAACCCACAGCCAATATCGTATTGAATGGAGTTAAATTGAAATCATTTCCACTTAGATCAGGAACCAGGCCAGGTTGCCCATTGTCTCCATTGCTCTTTAACATTGTAATGGAAGTTTTAGCCATTGCAATTAGGGAAGAAAAGGCGATCAAGGTTATCCACATAGGGTCAGAAGAGATCAAACTTTCACTCTTTGCAGATGATATTGTATATCTGGAAAACACTAGGGATTCTACTACAAAACTTTTAGAAGTGATCAAGGAATATAGCAATGTCTCAGGCTACAAAATCAACACCCATAAATCTGTAGCCTTTATATATACCAATAATAACCAAGCCGAACAAACAGTCAAGGACTCTATTCCTTTCACAGTAGTGCCAAAGAAGATGAAATATTTGGGAGTATACCTAACAAAGGACGTGAAAGATCTCTACAAAGAGAACTATGAAACTCTAAGAAAAGAAATAGCCAAAGATGTTAACAGATGGAAAAACATACCATGCTCATGGCTGGGAAGAATCAATTTAACATTGTTAAAATGTTCATACTGCCCAAAGCAATATATAATTTTAAGGCAATTCCTATTAAAGCTCCATTGTCATACCTTAAAGATCTTGAAAAAATAATACTTCATTTTATATGGAATCAGAAAAAACCTCGAATAGCCAAAACATTACTGAGCAATAAAAACAAAGCAGGAGGAATCACACTACCAGACCTGAGACTGTACTATAAATCCATAGTGATCAAAACAGCATGGTACTGGCACAAAAGCAAAGAAGTAGATGTCTGGAACAGAATAGAGAACCAAGAGATGGATCCAGCTACTTACCATTATTTGATCTTTGACAAGCCAATTAAAAACATTCAGTGGGGAAAAGATTCCCTATTTAACAAATGGTGCTGAGTAAACTGGCTGGCAACCTGTAGAAGATTGAAACTGGACCCACACCTTTCACCATTAACTAAGATAGACTCTCACTGGATAAAAGATTTAAACTTAAGACATGAAACTATAAAAATACTTGAAGAAAGTGCAGGGAAAACTCTTGAAGGAATCGGCCTGGGTGAATATTTTATGAGGAGGATTCCCCAGGCAATTGAAGCAGTATCAAAAATACACTACTGGGACCTGATCAAACTAAAAAGCTTCTGCACAGCCAAGAACATAGTGAGTAAAGCAAGCAGACAGCCCTCAGAATGGGAGAAAATATTTGCAGGTTATACCTCCGATAAAAGTCTAATAACCAGAATCCACAGAGAACTCAAATCTATTAGCAAGAAAAGAACATGTGACCCCATTTCAGGGTGGGCAAGGGACTTAAAGAGAAACTTCTCTAAAGAAGACTGACGCAAAATCTACAAACACTGAAAAAAAAACTCATCATCCTTAATCATCAGAGAAATGCAAATCAAAACTACTCTGAGATATCACCTAACCCCAGTAAGAGTAGCCCACATAACAAAATCCCAAAACCAGAAATGTTGGCGTGGATGTGGAGGAAAGGGCACACTTCTACACTGCTGGTGGAAATGCCCACTAATATGTTCTTTCTGGAAGGATGTTTGGAGAATACTTAGAGACCTAAAAATAGACCTGCCATTCGATCCTATAATTCCTTTAGTAGGTTTATACCCAGAAGGCCAAAAGTCACAATATAACAAAGACATCTGTACCAGAATGTTTATTGCAGCCCAATTCATAATTGCTAAGTCATGGAAGAAGCCTATGTGCCCATCGACCCACGAATGGACTAGCAAATTGTGGTACATGTATACCATGGAATACTATGCGGCCTTAAAGAAAGATGGAGACTTTACCTCTTTCATGTTTACATGGATGGAGTTGGGACATATTCTTCTTAGCAAAGTATCTCAGTAATGGAAGAAAAAGTATCCAATGTACTCAGCCCTACTATGAAGCTAAATTATAGCTTTCACATGAAGACTATAACCCAACTATAGCACAAGACTATGAGGAAAGGGCCAAGGAAGGGGAAGGGAGGGGAGTGGTTTTGGTGGAGGGAGGGTAATGGGTGGGGCCACGTCTATGGTGCATCTTAGAATGGGTACAGGCGATTGCACTAATGTACACAGCTATGATTTAACAATAAAAAAGGGGGGGGAGAAATTTTGTTCCCCAACAGCCTCTCGCCTGTGACCTGGAGGTCAGCGTCCACACTATGTGCATTTACCAGCTGATGGGCATCAAAATTATTAGTTTCCATTACTATAACTATAGAGAAAAGCAGGATAGAGGTAAGTGGTCCCATTGCTCACCACAGATCTTCAATCCCGGACAACAGCCCCCAAATATGATACCATAATTTCATCTTCAGTAGGTTCTTGGTCTCGGTGATTCGAAGAATGAATCTGCGGATCACAGATCAGTGGTAAGACAGGATTTATTTACAGAAAAGAATACAAAAACACCAAAGCTACCAGTGGGGAGAGAAAATCCAAGTCAGGAGAGAAAAGCTCTCTCTGTCTCTGTCCCCAGGCTCTTTGTCTAGGGGTATATATAGTCACATGGGGCCCCATGTAGTTACATTTAGCAGGGCTCGGTGTAGTTACATTTAGCATGTCTGGGACATGTCTGGGTTGTATCTGGGTACAATTCCTTTCATTCCCAGGCTTAGGAAATTTGCATGAAAGTGACCAGGGCTAGGAAATGAGGGTTCCTTGTTCAGCCACAAGAGCAAGGGGAGGGAAACCTAAGATGCTGGTGTCTCCCCAGCAGTTGTCTGGCCCCTCTGGCTACTGGAGCCTTCTACAAGGGGTCCCCCTGCCTACTCTCCAGCCCACTGGTTCCTCTGCTTGCTGCCAGAGCACCAACACCGCCAAGGTGGAGGCAGCAGGTCCACTGAGCTGGCTGGGACCTTTATCAACTAGGCCTTCCTTTCTCCTATTAAAAATTAAACTAAGGGCTTGGCTCCTGTAGCTCAGTGGCCATGGTGCCAACCAGATACACCTGAGCTGGTGATCGAATCCAGCCCGGGCCTGCCAAACAACTACAACCAAAAAAAAAAAAATAGCCAGGCATGGCGGTGCCTGTAATCCCAGCTACTTGGGAGGCTGAGGCAAGAGAATCACTTAAGTCCAAGAGTTTGAGGTTGCTGTGAGCTGTGATGCCACAGCACTCTACCCAGGACAGCTTGTGACTCTGTCTCAAAAAAAAAAAAAAAAAATTTAAGGCTGGGCATGGTGGCTCATGCCTGTAATCCTAGCATTGTGGGAGGCCAATGCAGGTGGATTGCCTGAGCTCAGGAGTTCAAGACCAGCCTGAGCCAGAGCAAGACCCCATCTCTAAAAATCGCCAGGTGTTGTGGCGGGCACCTGTAATCCCAGCTACTTTGTAGGCTGAGGCAAGAGAATTGCTTAAGCGCAAGATTTTGAGGTTGCTGTGAGCTATCATGCCCCGCCACTCTACCAAGGGCTACAAAGTGAGATTCTGTCTCAAAGAAAAAAGAGTTAGTGCTATTATTTAAAAAAAAAAAAATTAAACTGAGGAAGTGTGTAAGCTAAAAGTTTATTTGAGCAATTGGGATTTGTGACCCTTTCTGTCCCCCAACAGTGTTTTGTGATCTTTGGGACACTGGAGGACTGGAAGGAAAAGCTCTTATAAAATGCCTGAGGAAGCAAACCAGATCAATTAATTAATTGGATACAGATGTTTAGTCGCTTTATTAGGACTCTCCAGGCAGCTATTTTCTGATTATGTACTCAGTGCTTCATTGGCAGTTTGTCATTTGTTGCCTAAGTATTTTTTCTCTAAGTTGTAATTTACAGACATGCAGTTGATTCTTATAATTAGGTTTTCTTAAGTAAGAACAGCCATTTCAGTCCATTTCCCCTATTTAACACTCATTTCCAAATGTATGGTCAGTAGGGCCTTAAATCCAAGACCCTCCAGTTTGCCCAGTGGAACTGTTATAGGCACTGTTAGAAATTTCCTTTCTCACATACCCAAATGCCTACTACATGTACCACTCTCCAACTCATCACATTATTAACTATTTGTCTTCTACTTATTTCTCAAGCAGACAGTATTTTAATTTGATTTTGTTTGTTTGTTTTTTTTTAACAAATCTGTGAGAAGCTTTTTTAAAAAAAATTCAGGTTAGGGATGGCACCTGTGGCTCGAAGGAGTAGGGCACCAGCCCTGTATGCTGGAGGTGGCGAATTCAAACCCAGCCCGGGCCAAAAACAGCAAAAAAAAAAAAAAAAAAATTTAGGTTAGTGTAAGGGTACATACTTTTAGGTTATATTGTTTGCATTTGTTAGGTCAAGTCCAAGTTGAAGTTGAGCCCTTCACCCATGAGTTGTGCTCCATACCCCTACCTTGTTTATAAGAGGCTCTTTTTAAAATATTTGTTTTCTGTTTCTTTTTTTCTTTTTCTTTTTCTTTTTTTAGACCCTGGAAGAGTGCCATGGCATCGTCATAGCTCACAGCAACTGCAAACTCTTTGCTTCAGCCTCCTAAGTAACTGGGACTATAGGCATGTTCCACCAGGTCTGGTTAGTTTTTTCTATTTAAGCAAGACTCAGGCTGGTCTCCAACTCATGAGCTAAAGAAATCCATCTGCTTTGGCCTCCCAGAGTGATAGGATTACAGGTGTGAGCCACAGCAGCCAGCCTGGTTTAGTTTCTGCACCTTTCACAGGATAGGAAAGTAGAGAGTTATCACCTGGTACTCCTTTGTCAAAACAAAACAAAATAAATGTATTTCTCCACTTTTATATTCCTAGACATACAAATCTTGCCAGATGGTCTTTAGGTTGATGAGGTTACACTTTGGAAACTTAATATCTGGGGATGACCCTAGATGCCCACAACAGCCATGTCTCTTGGAGTCTCTAGTGAACATCAGCCCTGGCTCATCTCTCAGAAGAGTCCTCCTGAGGTGTGAAATTGGAGCCAATGGGGGAACCCCTGGATTTCTTGTGGCTGAGATGGGTCTCCAATTATACCCCTTCATCGAAAAGTCTAACTTCATGGGTCATTGACGTTTATTCTCCCCAACTTGGGTCTCTATTTGCTGGAGACACATTGGTCCTCTTCCAGTTGGATCCTGGTGTTTAGAGGAAAAGGCAGAAGTGATTCCTATCATTTGATTTTTTTTTTTTTTTCCGGAGTTGGGAGAGAGAAAAAAGTATCTTAAAAGACAAGGCAGCTCCCTGAACCCCTGCAGTGCAATAAGCTGCAAAAGCAATTTGCACTTCAGGCACACAGTCTGCACAGTGTAGTGTCTCCTGAATGGTGGTCACTCAGTCTGTCAATGACTGCGAATGTCTGTGTTGCCATCAGCATTTCCTGGATTTATCACCAGTAAAACTGTAAAATACAGTTTATCATTAGAGCTCAGAAGATGAAAAAAACCTTTGTCCAGTGTGGCAAGAAAGGTGGCTTCCTGGGGGGTGAGGGGTGGGGAATCTAGTCTTCTGTTCCATAAAATTGTTTTCTTTTCTTTTTTTTGAGACAGAGTTTCACTTTCTTGCCCCCATTAGAGTGCTCTGGGGTCATAGCTCACAGCAACCTCAAACTCCTGGGTTCAAGCAATCCTATTGCCTCAGCTTTTTGAGTAGCTGGGACTATAGGGAACCACCACAACGCCTGGCTATTTTTTTGTTGTTGCCATTGTCATTGTTCTTTAGCAGGCCCCTGCTGGGTGTATGTGCCTGGTGCCCTACCCACTGAGCTATGGCTGTTGCCCTTTTATAAAATCTTGTTGCGTCTAATTCCAATTTGCTTAAGTCTGTAACAGTTTTATTCCATGATTTCAGAGTAATAGTTTTGCTTACTTGAAAATCTGAGATCAAGTGATGCAAAGAGAATTCTTGAGGTAAATTGTTTTATGCTGAAATTAAATAATAAGAATATAACCTTCTGGGCGGCGCCTGTGGCTCAGTGAGTAGGGCACCGGCCCCATATGCTGAAGGTGGCGGGTTCAAACCCAGCCCCGGCCAAACTGCAACAACAACAACAAAAAATAGCCAGATGTTGTGGCGGGCGCCTGTAGTCCCAGCTCCTCAGGAGGCTGAGGCAAGAGAATCGTGTAAGCCCAAGAGTTAGAGGTTGCTGTGAGCCGTGTGATGCCACGGCACTCTACCCAAGGGCGGTACAGTGAGACTCTGTCTCTACAAAAAAAAAAAAAGAATATAACCTTCCATGGACTCTTCCTCCAGATGAATCAAGAGCCTTGGGTGGTTCTGGTGTTTTCCTCCTGATCTCATCTACCTTCTGCACCATGAGGTGACTGCAGCACTAAGGCCTGTTATTCTTTGTAGGCTGTCTAAATATCACAAAGGAGAATGAAACTTAATTTTGCCTCATTTGTATTTTCGGTCACTTATGTTAGCTTTCATATTTCACTAATAATATGCAGAAACTTTTTTTAATCCTTTCTTTGCCTCAACCTATTACACACACAGTGATGTTTACCTGAGTTACCCAGTTTACTCACCCTTTCCACTGCTACTAGGCTTGAGGTGTTTCCAGTTTATTTTTTGATGTTATTGACAATGTCTTTCTTGCTTTTCTCTGCTGTGCTAACACCTTATACATTCAGTGACCTAATGGAAGAAGCTGAGCCACCGGAATATAATTTCAAAGGTTTTCCTTTACTCAAGGTGAGATGAGTTGCCTGAAAGACTCATATCAAAGTAATCTTATATGTAAGCTCTGTTTAGTCTTTATTATAGGTAGATTTTATTTTTATTTATTTATTTATTTTTTTAGAGACAGAGTCTCACTTTGTTGTCCTTGGTAGAGTGCTATGGCATCACATCTCACAGCAACCTCCAACTCCTGGGGTTAATCGATTCTCTTGCTTCAGCTTCCCAAGTAGCTGAGACTATAGGCACTCACTACAATGCCCACCTATTTTTTTTGTCATTGCAATTTGGCCGGGGCTGGGTTCGAACCCACCACTCTCAGTATATGGGGCTGGTGCCCTACTCACTGAGCCACAGGCATTGCCCTGTTATAGGTAGATTTTAAAAAGCAAAAAGGAGAATATGAAGTGGACCAATACAAAGTGTTTAGTCAGAAATTTTCAACAGTTTACAGAAATAACAGATTAGTGATTGGCTACACACCATCCAACTGTAGTGTGTGAGTTGTGGTGTTCACACATGACACTCTTAGGTTCATTTCTAGCTATTTGTGCCCACAGTGAGTGTACTGTCCACATAGCAGACAGACTGGAGATGGTTACTTAGCGCAGTGTCAAGGGGCAGAGTGGGACATGAGTGCTACCTCATTCCATTGCCTCTCTGGGCCTGATAATTTAGAAGCTTTTATTCCTCAAATAAAAGTTTCTGTTTTTATTTCCCCTTTGGATCCAAGTCTTTCTTTTTACAAGCATTGATGATCAAAGTCTGACTGTCAGTGTTTCTGGTGCTGGGAAGGCTCATTCCTGTCTGACACTGGAGAAAGGAAAAGAGGAGACATGTCAGTGAGGAATTTTAAGAGCACCCCAAAGCCAAATTGGGATGGCGTCACAGAGTGGCAAAAGAGACTCGAGTCAACTCATTTCTTTTACATAACTACTATCGAGTTTGTTTGTTTTAAGGCAGAGTCTCACTTTGTCGCCCTCAGTAGAGTGCTGTGGTGTCAAAGCTCACAGCAACCTCAAACTCCTAGGCTTAAGCAATTCTCTTACCTCAGCCTCCCAAGTAGCTGGGACTATAAAGTGCCCACCACAATGCCCAGGTATTTTTTTTTTTTTTTATTGTTGGGGATTCATTGAGGCTACAATAAGCCAGGTTACGCTGATTGCATTTGTTAGGTAAAGTCCCTCTTGCAATCATGTCTTGCCCCCAGAAGGTGTGGCACACACCAAGGCCCCATCACTCTCCCTCCCTCCCTCTCTCTGCTTTTCCTTCCCCCCCCCATGACCTTAATTGTCCTTAATTGTCCTCATATCAAAATTGAGTACATAGAATTCATGCTTCTCCATTCTTGCAATGTTTTACTAAGAATAATGTCTTCCACTTCCATCCAGGTTAATAAGAAGGATGTGAAGTCTCCATTTTTTTTTAATATCTGAATAGTATTCCATGGTATACATATACCACAGCTTGTTAATCCATTCCTGGGTTGGTGGGCATTTAGGCTGTTTCCACATTTTGGCGATTGTAAATTGAGCTGCAATAAACAGTCTAGTACAAGTGTCCTTATGATAAAAGGATTTTTTTCCTTCTGGGTAGATGCCCAGTAATGGGATTGCAGGATCAAATGGGAGGTCTAGCTTGAGTGCTTTGAGGTTTCTCCATATTTCCTTCCAGAAAGGTTGTATTAGCTTGCAGTCCCACCAGCAGTGTAAAAGTGTTCCCGTCTCTCCACATCCACACCAGCATCTGCAGTTTTGAGATTTTGAGATGTGGGCCATTCTCACTGGGGTTAGATGATATCTCAGGGTTGTTTTGACTTGCATTTCTCTAATATATAGGGATGATGAACATTTTTTCATGTGTTTGTTAGCCATTTGTCTGTCTTCTTTAGAGAAGGTTCTATTCATGTCTCTTGCCCATTGATATATGGGATAGTTGGCTTTTTTCATATGGATTGATTTGAGTTCTCTATAGATCCTAGTTATCAAGCTTTTGTTTGATTCAAAATATGCAAATATCCTTTCCCTTGTATAGGTTGTCTCTTTGCTTTGGTTGTTGTCTCCTTGGATGTACAGAAGCTTTTCAGTTTAATGAAGTCCCATTTGTTCATTTTTTTTGTTGTCGCAATTGCTATGGCAGTCTTCTTCATGAAGTCTTTCCCCAGGCCAATATCTTCCAGTGTTTTTCCTGTGCTTTCTTTGAGGATTTTTATTGTTTTATGCCTTAAATTTAAGTCCTTTATCCATCTTGAATCAATTTTTGTGAGTGGGGGAAGGTGTGGGTCCAGTTTCAGTCTTTTACATGTGGATATCCAGTTCTCCCAACACAATTTATTGAATAGGGAGTCTTTCCCCCAAGGTATGTTCTTGTTTGGTTTATCGAAGATTAGGAGGTTGTAAGATGTTAGTTTCATTTCTTGGTTTTCTATTCAATTCCTATGTCTATGTCTATGTCTCTGTTTTTGTGCCAGTACCATGCTGTGTTGACCACTATGGCTTTGTAGTACAGTCTAAAATCTAGTATGCTGATGCCCCCAGCTATATTTTTATTATTAAGAACTGCCTTAGCTATACAGGGTTTTTTTCTGGTTCCATACAAAACGCAGAATCATTTTCTCCAAATCTTGAAAGTACGATGTTGGTATTTTGATAGGAATGGCATTGAATAGGTAGATTGCTTTGGGAAGTATAGACATTTTAACAATGTTGATTCTGCCCATCCATGAGCATGGTGTGTTCTTCCATTTGTTAAAATCCTCTGCTATTTCCTTTCTGAGGATTTCATAATTTTTTTTATAGAGGTCCTTCACCTCCTTCATTAGGTATATTCCTAGGTATTTCATTTTCTTTGAAACTATGGTGAAGGGAATTGTGTCCTTAATTAGCTTCTCATCTTGACACTTATTGGTGTATACAAAGGCTACTGACTTGTGGACATTGATTTTGTATCCTGAAACATTACTGTATTTTTTGATGACTTCTAGGAGTCTCGTGGTTGAGTCTTTGGGATTCTCTAAGTATAAGATCATGTCATCAGCAAAGAGGGAGAGTTTGACCTCCTCTGCTCCCATTTGGATTCCCTTTATTTCCTTGTCTTGCCTAATTGTATTGGCTAGAACTTCCAGCACTATGTTGAAAAGTAGGGCGGCACCTGTGGCTCAAGGAGTAGGGCACCAGTCCCATATGCCAGAGGTGGCGGGTTCAAACCCAGCCCCGGCCAAAAAAACCAAAAAAAAAAAAAAAAAAAAAAAGAAAAGTAAAGGTGACAGAGGACAACCTTGTCTGGTTCCAGTTGTAAGAGGAAAAGCTTTCAGTTTTACTCCATTTAGTAAAATATTAGCTGTGGGTTTGTCTTAGATAGATTCAATCAGTTTTAGAAATGTGCCACCTATGCCTATACTCTTCTGTGTTCTAATTAGAAAAGGTTGCTGGATTTTATCGAATGCTTTTTCTTTATCTATTGAGAGGATCAAATGATCTTTATTTTTGCCTCTGTTAATATGGTGGATAACGTTTATGGACTCGCATATGTTAAACCAGCCTTGCATCCCTGGGATGAAACCTACTTGACTTTTTTGATGGTAAGCTATAATCTATTGGCTAGTATTTTGTTGAGAATTTTTGCATCTATATTTATGAGTGAGATTGGTCTGAAATTCTCCTTTTTGGTTGGGTCTTTTCCCAACCCAAAGGTATCAGGGTTTTGGTATCAGGGTGATGTTTGCTTCTTAGAATGTGTTGGGGAAGATTCCTTCTTCCTCGATTTTTTTTTTTGGAATAATTTCTGCAATACAGGAATAAGCTCTTCCTTGAAGGTTTGATAGAATTCTGGTGTGAAACCATCTGGACCAGGGCATTTTTTGGTTGGAAGCTTTTTTATTGTTTGTTTAATCTCAGTGCTTGAAATTGGTCTGTTCAAGAGCTCTATTTCTTCCTGGCTTAGTCTAAGGAGAGGGTGTGATTCCAAATATTGATCCATTTCCTTCACATTGTCAAATTTCTGGGCATAGAGTTTCTGGTAGTATTCAGAGACAATCTCTTGTATCTCTGTGGCATCAGCTGTAATTTCCCCTTTATCATTTCTGATTGAAGATTCTAGAGATTTTACTTTTCTATTTCTAGTTAGTCTGGCCAAAGATGGTTTGAACCTACCACCTCTTGCATATGGGGCTGGCGCCCTACTCCTTTGAGCCACAGGCACCACTCCTGGCTATTTCTTTTAGTGACAAGGTCTCATTCTAGCACTACCTGGTCTTGAACCTGTGAGCTCAGATAATTTACCCACCTCGGCCTCTCAGAGTGGTAGGGCTAATATCATTTTTAAAGATTTTCCTCCTTTTTTGAAATACCATGATTTTAATTTTCTTGAAGGAAGTTAAAACAACCGGTTTGGTGTCTGTAGCTCAGTGAGTAGTGCACTGGCCACATACACAGAAGCTGGCGGGTTTGAGCCCATTAAACAATAATGACAACTGCAACCAAAAAAATAGCTGTACATTGTGGTGGGCACCTGTAGTCCCAGCTGTTTGGGAGGCAGAGGCAAGAGAACCGCTTAAGCCCAACATTTTGAGGTTGCTGTGAGCTGTGACTCCACAGCATTCTACTGAGGGCAACAAAGTGAGACTCTACCTCAAAAAAAAAAGGATTCGGTGCCTGTGGCTCAAGGCGCCAGTCACATACACCTGGAGCTAGCAGGTTCAAATCCAGCCCAGGCCTGCTGCAACTAAAAAATAGATGGGCATTGTGGCGGGCACCTGTAGTCCCAGCTATTTGGGAGGTGAAGGCAGGAGAATCGCTTGAGCCCAGGAGTTGGAAGTTGCTCTGAGCTGTGATGCCACAGCACTCTACCCAGGGTGACAGCTTGAGGCTCTGTCTCAAAAAAAAAAAAAAAAATGTTTAGTGGCATGTTTTGTAAGGCCTTGATAGTGAAGAATATTACTTGTAAAGAGAGCTGATTCTAGGCCATTTCGTTCAAGTGTTTGGGCATTTTTTGTATTTTTATAGAGGGACACAGCTAATATTTTCCAATGGCCAGGCACAGTGGCTCATGCCTATAATCCTAGCATTCTGGGAGGCTGAGGCCAGTAGATCACCTGAGCTCAGGAGTCAGAGACCAGCCTGAGCAAAAGTGAGACCCTTTCTCTAAAGGAATAGCTGGGTGTTATGGCTGGGCACCTATAATTTCAGCTACCTGGGAGGCTGAGGCAACAGAATTGCTTAAGGCAGTGGTTCTCAACCTTCCTAATGCCATTTTCATTGTTAGAAAGGAGTCGCAACCTACAGGTTGAGAACCACTGGCTTAAGGCCAAGAGTTTCAGATTGCCGTGAGCTATGATGCCGTGACCCTCCACTGAGGGTGACAGACTGAAACTCTGTCTGAAAAAAAGAAAAACAAAAATATCCATAAATAATACCAGCAAAAGAGCCCTAGGATAGGAAAGGTTAAGAGTTTTAATAAAGTTCTCCAGTTGACGGCGGCGCCTGTGGCTCAGTTGGTAGGGCGCCGGCCCCATATACCGAGGGTGGTGGGTTCAAGCCCGGCCCCGGCCAAACTGCAACCAAAAAATATCCGGGCGTTGTGGCGGGCGCCTGTAGTCCCAGCTACTCGGGAGGCTGAGGCAAGAGAATCGCTTAAGCCCAGGAGTTGGAGGTTGCTGTGACCTGTGTGAGATCATGGCACTCTACCGAGGGCTATAAAGTGAGACTCTGTCTCTACAGAAAAAAAAGAAAAAAAAAGTTCTCCAGTTGATTTTTTATCTCCTTAGTACATTCCACCACTCAAGAAGACTGAGGGTGGTATGCCCAATGGACATGCTGAAACACTGGATATATGTTAAAAATGGACAAATGAATTTACCAGTGATGGGATCTGTCAGTCTTTGTGATCAGAAAGAAAATGTCCAAGAAGGCATAGGATAAGACTTAAAACGGTCCTAGTTAAAGACGTAATTGCTGAAGAAATTTGGTTCTTTTAGTTTGTTGAAAAGGTGAACTAAAGGTTTTATTATCTCTATCTTTTTTTTTCTTTTGACACAGTCTCATTTTGTCACCCTAGAATGCTGTGATGTCACAATTCACAGCAACCTCCAGCTCTTGGCCTTCAGTGATTCTCTTGCCTCAGCCTCCCCATTAGCTGGTACTAGAGGTGCCCACCACAACACCCGACCATTTTTTTTTTGTTACAGTTTGTCTGGGGCTGGGTTTGAACCCACCACCCTCGCTATGGGGGTAGGGGGCCTACTCACTGAGCCACAGATGCCTCCCTTTTTTTTTTAATTAAATCATAGCTGTGTACATTATGCAATCGTGGGGTACAATATACTGGTTTTATGTACCATTTGAAATATTTTCATCAAACTGGTTAACATAGCCTTCATCGCATTTTCTTATTTATTGTGTTCAGACATTTATATTCTACACTTAATAAATTTAACATGTACCCTCGTAAAATGTACCATAGGTATGGTCCCACCAATTACCCACCCTCCTCCTAGCCTTCCCCCTTTCCTCTCCCCCCCCTCCTCTTTCCCCTTCTTCTTGGGCTATAGTCTTGGTTTCATATTGGGTTGAGTACATTGGATACTTTTTCTTCTATTCTTGAGATACTTTGCTAAGAAGAATATGTTCCAGCTCCATCCATGTAAACATGAAAGAGGTAAAGTCTCCATCTTTTTTAAGACTGCATAATATTCCATGGTGTACATATACCACAATTTATTGATCCATTCATGGGTTGATGGGCACTTGGGCTTCTTCCATGACTTAGTAATTATAAATTGGGATTTTTTAATGAGACAGAATTTTACTTTGTCACTCTCTGTAGAGTGCTCTGCTGTCATAGCTCACAGCAACCTCAAACTTTTGGACTCATGCAATTCTCTTGCCTCAGCTTCCCTCCCTAGTAGCTGGGACTACAGGTGCTCACCACAGTGCCCAGCTATTTTTGTTGTTGTTGTTGTTGCTTGTTTAACAGGCCCAGGCTGGGATTGAACCCAGCAGCCCTGGTATACGTGGCCAGTGCCCTAACCACCGAGCTATAGATGTTGAGCCCACATTTTGGTCTTTATGTGGGAGCTGAGTGTTCCTGAATTTCTTGTGACAAAGAAAAGGTAAATGTGGCTTTTTTTTTAAGATAGAAAGTTTTCATCTTTTTTTTTTTTTTAATTTTATTTTAATTTTATTTTTGTTGTTGTTGTTGTTGCAGTTTGGCCAGGCCAAGGCTTGAACCTGCCACCCTCAGCATATGAGACCGGCACCCTACTCCCTGAGCCACAGGCGCCGCCCATAAATGTGGCTTTTTCTGCACTTCCAGGTCCCTCTCATGGTGGCAGCATTTGAAGAGGTATTCCTGGATTCTTTGAAGTGTATGTTTTCAAGATGAATTTATGATGTGTCTAGATTATCTAACCTGAGAATTTTAAAGAAGCAGGAAGAAGAAATGGCCGGTTCTGAGGTAAGTGTCTTCCAGGTCCGGGTTCTGTCCACTTTTACTCCTAGAAATGTCCTGTATTTAGGCCTTTCACACCATTACTTCCCCTCTTCTGATGTTCTTTCTTAACAAAATTGTCTCAGCTACTTTTTTCTCCTTTCTTATGATTTGTAAGGAACTCTTTTAAAATCCTTCTCATTATATATCAGATTCTTCTCTGCATTATTTCTATTTGGGCTTTTTACATACTGTGAACAATTTTTACCCTGAAGTTATGACTGGCAATCCTGAAAATAATTGCCTTTTGATAGGTCAACATGGGAAGGTGTGCATATTCAAGATTCCTCTTTGGCATAAGTTAGATACTCAGACATCAGGGAAGACGGGGAATATGCACCGTGGAGTTTCCCTCAAAATGTCTCGTTATCTCTCTGACAGCCAAAAGTTAAAAGTGCACATTTAAAGATGATGGTATTAGTTGCCCAAGATAAATCAGAAAGTTCTGAAACATGTAAAGTAGAGGAGACGTATAGACGTACTCTGTGGGATGCTAAAGAAGACTATTGAAGTAAACTGTTAGACATTACAGAAAATAGAAATACATGTGGTTTGAGCTTTATGTAAAACCGATGTTCATGATTAGATTCAGATTATAATTTACTTTTTTTGGCTAATAACCTCAATGCAGTGATGCATTCTGTAGACATCAGGTCCTTATACCAGTTTGTTTGTTTGTTTGTTTTTGAAACAGAGTCTCGTTATGTCACCCTTGCTAGATTGCTGTGGCATCACAGCTCATAGAAACCTCCAACTCTGGGGCTTAAGCGATTCTCTTGCCTCAACCTCCCAAGTAGCTGGGAGTACAGGCACCCACCACAGTGCCTGGCTATTTTTGTTGTTGTTGTTGTTGTTGCAGTTATCATTGTTGTTTAGCTGGCCTGGGCTAGGTTCAAACCCACCAGACTCGGTGCTTGTGGTCGGCGCCATAACCACTGTGCTACGGGCGCCGAGTCCCAATTTGTTTTCTTTTTTTTTTTTTTTTTTTTTTTTTTGTAGAGACAGAGTCTCACTGTACTGCCCTCGGATAGAGTGCCGTGGCGTCACACGGCTCACAGCAACCTCTAACTCTTGGGCTTACGCGATTCTCTTGCCTCAGCCTCCCGAGCAGCTGGGACTACAGGCGCCCGCCACAACGCCCGGCTATTTTTTTTTTTGTTGCAGTTTGGCCGGGGCTGGGTTTGAACCAGCATATGGGGCCGGCGCCCTACTCACTGAGCCACAGGCGCCGCCCAAATTTGTTTTCTTAAAGTTAATGTTCATTCACTTGGTTAAGGAGCTTTCTGACAGATTCCTCCACTATAAAGGTTTGTTTTCATTATAAATAAGTATATTGAGGCGATTTATTGACTGATGTACATACACCATTCCATTCAATCTGGTAGTTTCTCTTTCTTTTCCGTTTTTCTTTGCTTATAGGGTCCTTTGGAAAATTAAGCCTCTCATCTCAGCTTGCTATTCACATGAAGTAGAATTCTGGGAAGATGACTGACTGGTAGCAACCCTCAGCCGAGGCTCCTGAGCAGAGGGAGACAAAACTGGATGGAATTGGACTCTTAAGAAGGCAAAGGTGGGGACCTAAGCCAAGAAGGAAGTTCATCAAACCCTAACTCCAAGGAAGAGCATTCAAGAAAGCAAATTTCAGGTACAAAGCCTACTGACTAGAGAATGGGAGACTCCTCCCCAAGCAGGATACCCGCTGCAGGCTATCTGCGAGTGAGCAGAGAACAAAAGACTGCTCATTTTACCTCGCTGGAGAGAGCCACTAAACTCCAGGTCTCTTTCTCCAGGGAGGTCCTACTTAGGAACCTAGACACCAACCCGCCAGCCATAAAGTTGAACAGGTATTTTCCCCCACAAGTCCAAACTCCCAGTCCATCCTTCCCCACTCACATGTCCGTCTGATCTGCCCCCTGCAGAGCACAGAGTGTTTGGTCTTTCTGAATGATCTGGGCATAGTGTGGACCACCAACTATCAGGACAGAATCTGTAACAGGGAAGAAAGAGGGTGTGGGAAGAAAGAGACGCTTGGTGGGAGGAGGAGCAGTCCCCTGGTTGTGACTATGCCCGGCCAGTGGTGGTGTTGACCCTCAGTTCAGGCTGTGTCTTGCGGGATGGGGTGCAGAACCCCCGGCTCTGACAGCACCAATGGCAGGAAAGTGGTTGCCCTGTGTGGGCTGAGTTCCGCAGATAGGACTGGTCCCCAGCCCTTTCGGGGCCTGCGAGCAGAGACTTGCCAGGCTTAGACTGAGACCTGAAAGCAAGGGCGTGGTCTCCTGACTCCAACAGAACCCTCGAGCAGAGGCTTGCTGGGTGTGAACCAAGACCTAAGGCTAGGGCGTGGTTCCCTCTCTCCAGCGGGGTGGGTGAGGTCTGAGACCTGCTGGGGGGGCCCGGTGCCCTGACTCCAACAGAGCCTGTGAACTGAGGCTTGCCAGGCAGTGAACTGAGACTAGCAGGTGGGGGTGTTATCCCCTTACTCCAACTGATTTGGCAAGCAGAGGCAAGCTGGATATGGACTGAGACCAGTAGGTAGGGGCAGCTGGCTCCAGCTGAGCCTGTGAGCAGAGAAGCGGATAACAGTGTGGACTGGGTCTGGTGAGTGGGAGTGGGGATACCTGGCTCTATTGTGCTGTTGGAGACCCTTAAGTCCCTCTCTGTTGAGCAGGGACATAATTTAACTTGACATAATTTAACTAGAACCCGGGTCTGGGGCTGTTCAGTGGAGGACATTCTGAGGTTGACCTTCGAAGTTCTATAGCGGAAAAGAACTGAAGGGTGGGGCTGGGCCCACAGCTGTTTGTATCTCTTCACAGTTGAGATTTAAACCTAATACTGTGGCTTCTTAGGATAGGGTAGAGGTTGGCTGATGTCAAACAGAGATAGCTTGCGCTATCTCACCAAGTACGTCCTTAGAGTCTCCAGCCAAACTCCGAAAGGGGCCTTTGTAAGGTTGTAGGAGATAAGCCACAATTACAAAGCCTAGCCCCAATTCAATCTCACCCTACCAGTTCTATTCACATGAAGTGGGATGAATTATTATTATTATATGTCATTATTATATGTTTGACAGAATATTCTTCTTGGGCCACAAGAGTTGGCATTACTGGCGAGTTTATTAGAAATGCAGAAAATGAGGCTTCTCTTTAGATTTTGTGAATTAAAATCTGTATTTGTACAAGATCTTCAGTTTACTATAGTAGGGATTACAATTTCAGTAGTACCCTTTTACCTCTCCATGACTTTAATTGTGTACAATGTATGTATCCATTCAAAACGTATACCCTGTATTGATGCCCGTAACTTTATACTTCATCATCAAGAAAAGTACAGTATCACTCAGTGAGTAGGGTGCCAGCCACATACACCTAGGCTCATGGGTTTGAACCCGACCCGTGCTAGCTAAACAACGACAACTGCAAAAAGAAAATAGCCGGGTGTTGTGGCAGGTGCCTGTAGTCTCAGCTACTTGGTGAGGCAAGAGAATGACTTAAGCCCAAGAGTTTGAGATAAGCCCAAGAGTCTTAGATTGCTGTGAGCTGTGACGTCACAGCACTCTAAGCAGGGCAACAGCTTGAAACTCTGTCTCAAAAAAAAAAAAAAAAAGGCAGAGCCTGTGGCTCAGTGAGTAGGGCTCTGGCCCCATATACCAAGGGTGGTGGGTTCAAACCCGGCCCCAGCCAAACTGCAACAAAAAAAATAGCCCAGTGTTGTGGTGGGCGCCTGTAGTCCCAGGTACTCGGGAGGCTGAGGCAAGAGAACCGCCTAAGCCCAAGAGCTGGAGGTTGCTATGAGCTGTGACGTCACGGCACTCTACTGAGGGTGACAAAGTAAGACTCTGTCTCTAAAAAAAAAAAAAAGAGAGAAAGAAAAGTACAGTATCTACACTTGTTTTGTGGGTCTATTTGCCATCCTCTAGTTTCTAAATTACAGAATACATTAGTGAATATTTCTGTGTTAATTACTGGATAATTCCAATCACTCACATAAGTCACAGGCTATCCTTCTCACACTGTCATCTGTCTTTAGTCAAATTAGGAATGTTGACCATGGCTGCTTGTTGAATATGATTTTTTTCCCAGGAAATGCTGACATTCAGGGATATGACCATAGAATTATCTCTGGAGGAGTGGGTGTGCCTGAATCCTGCTCAACAGAATTTGTATAGGGATGTGACATTAGAGAACTACAGAAACCTCGTCTCCCTGGGTGAGGATAACTTCTCTTTTGGATTTCTAGCATACCATAGGGCTGCAGTCCTCAACTCCTGGGCTGTGGACTGTTAGGAATGGGGCCACCCAGGCTAGGGAAGCTTTATGTGTATTTACAGCCACTCCCCATTGCTCACATTGCCACGTAAGCTCTGCCTCCTGTCAGATCAGAGGTGCATTAGAGTCTGATAGGAATATTATGAGACTCTTGCATGTTACAAACCCTGCTGTAAATTGCATGTGAGGGATCTCAGTTGTGTGCTTCTTATGAGAATCTGATGCCTGATGATTGGAGGGGGAGCTGAAACAATGCTAGCACTGGGGAGAACTTGCAAAACATTATCATTAGCAAATAGGTTTGACTGCACAATAAATGAACGCACTTGAATCATCCAAAGAAAATACCACCTTGCTGTGGTCCATAAAAAAATTCTACCAGTTTCTGGTGCTAGAAATGGTGACCATTGTCTTAAAGGTTCATTTCCTTTTTTTTTTTTTTTTAAAGACAGAGTCTTACTTTGTCACCCTCAGTAGAATGCCAGGACATCACAGCTCACAGCAACCTCCAGCTTTTGGGCTTAGGTGATTCTCTTACCTCAGCCTCTGGAGTAGCTGGGACTACAGGCACCCACCACAACGCCTGGCTATTTTTTTTTGTTGCAGTTCGGTCAGGGCCAGGTTTGAACCCGCCACCCTTGGTATGTGGAGCCGACACCCTACTCACGGAGCCACAGGCACCACCCAAGGATTCATTTCCTTTCTTTGTCGAACGTGTTTTGGAATTTCTGTAATGCATGAATGAGTTTAAGATGCCTGAAAACTCGGTGATATGTTCGTGTAGAAAACATCTTCAAGAAGTTTCATATTAATGTGAACATTCTCCTTTTTGAATTGTTCTATGTATTTCCTTCTAGATTGACGATAAGTCAATCAAGCTACGGGTGCCGCCTGTGTTTACTTTTAAGAACCTACTATAATGTTGTCTCTTCTGTTCTGAGCACAGTACTAGGTTGGGAATTGGAAGATCTTAGAAAAAGTCATGTTACTTCTGTTTAATAAAATAGGTCTTGCTGCCTCTAAACCAGACCTGATCACCTATCTGGAGCAGAGGAAAAAGTCGTGGAATGTGAAAAGACATGAGACAGTTGCCAAACACCCAGGTAGGTGGGAGTGAATGAAGCAGAGATCCCTAGGTCTAGGAGAAAGACAGACCATGTTGTTCAGCAAGCTCTGCTGCAATAGAAATGTTTTTCTGAGATATCTGGATTTCTTTTCTTTTCTTTTTTTTTTTTTGAGACAAAGACTTACTCTGTCACCTTGGATAGAGTGCTATGGCTTCATAGCTCACAGCAACCTCAAACTCTTGGGTTGAAGTGATTCTCTTGCCTCAGCCTCTTGAGGAGCTGGGACTATAGGCACCTGCTACAATGCCTGACTGTTTTATAGAGACAGGCTCTCGCTCTTGCCGAGGCTGGTCTCTAACTCTTGAGTTCAGGCAGTCCACTCACTTTGGCCTCCCAGAGTGCGAGGATTACAGGTGTGAGCCACCATGCTAGGCCTTCCTGGATTTCTTTAACTTGTTTTCACATTGGGGCATCTTATGTCATATGCTCTAATGATCTGATCTTTCTTTGAGGTTGTAGTTAAAGTCCTCTTCATGGCTTATAAGGGACTGGATCATCTGAATGCCCATTCATTACAGTTGGGGACTAGAAAATATCTATGTATATTTTTGAGGAACACTATTTTAAACAATTTTATGTTCCCATTTTGCATCATTCTAAAACATGTGAGTAGTGGTATTAGTGATATTTGCTTCAGAAATCGGAGGACACCAGGAACAAATGTATATTTTCTGCTTTATGATTCCTATCATATGATGGTTTCCATTGTTAGTTTGCAGAAATTCATACTCAGTTAATTCATCAGAATGCCAGGAATCTCTGTAAATACTTAAAAATTCAATATTATTTTACATGGAAATTTTAATTTTTTAGTATGAACTGAGATTAAAAATTTAAATCACTGTTTTCATATTTTTCAAGTATAATGTAGTTTAATGTAACATCTCCCTAAATTTCTCATATATAATGTCATTAGAGATAATTGAACATTTCTGAGGCTATAATAAACTCATACTTGTTATATTTTCTTTCTTTTTTCTTTTTTTTTATTTGAGACAGTCTCACTAATGTCGCCCTCAGTAGAGTGCTGTTGCGTCAACAGCTCACAGCAACCTCAAACTCTTGGGCTTAAGCAATTCTCTTGCCTCAGCTTCCCTAGTAGCTGGAACTTCAGGCACTTGCCACAACGTCTGACTAATTTTTATGACAGTTGTCATTGTTGTTTACCTGACCCAGGGCAGACTCGAACCTGCCAGTCTCTGTGTATGTGACTCGTGTTGTAACCACTGTGCTACAGGCGCCGAGCCTACTTGTTATGTTTTCAATAACTACCACAAGTTTCTTTTGTTTCATATAAAACTTACAATAACTATTATTTATATACATGCCTGAGTTTATATATGTTTTTGTGTATATAATATGAAGATTTTATGTATATAGTGTACAGTGTAATGATTTGAGGTTTATAAATTGTAAATTGAATACCGCAATGAGGTTTTTTTGTGTTTTGTTTGTTTGTTTGTTTTTTAGAGACAGAATCTCACTTTGTTGCCCTCAGTAGAGTGTTGTGGCATCACAGCTGACAGCAACCTCCAGCTCTTGGGCTTAGCCAATTGTCTTGCCTAAGCCTCCAGAGTAGCGGGGACTATAGGCACCCATCACAATGGCTACTTTTTTGTTGTTGTTTAGCAGGCCTGGGTCCAGTACAAACCCACCAGCCCCTGTGAATGTGGCCGGCGTCCTCACCACTGAGCTTCAGGTGCCACATTAACCTTGGTAGGCTGTCCATTTTTAGACATATATTTCCTCTAAGTTATTCAATTTGCTTTCGTATAATTCAGAGTAGTCTTTTTCTTCTTCAGGATGAAAGTTGTTTACTTTAGATCTTTCATTTTTTAAGTAGGAATTTGTCATTAGAAACTTCTGTCTTCACACTGCTTTTTTGAATCCTGTAAGATCTGGTTTTATTGTATTCACAATTTCATGTCTCATGATATGTTTTGTTTTCCTTCTAGCATCTTCTTTAACCAATTAGTTTTTTAGGAGCTTGTGGTTGTTTTTTTGTTTGTTTGTTTTTTGTTTTTGTTGTAGTTTGGCGCGGCCCAAGTTTGAACCCACAACCCTTGGTATATGGGGCCAGCGCCATATATATTGAGCCACAGATGCTGCCCAGAGCTTATGGTTTAATATTTACATTTATGATGCACTAACAGGGCCTAGATGTTTACTTCACTTTTGCATGTTTTTTTCCTTTTAATTGGCTATTTTAAAATGACCTATCTTTGAATTTGCTAAATTTTTTTCAGCATGATTTAATTTTTCTTAAACTTTCAATTACATTTTTCATTTCTACAGTGGTTTACTTCATCCGAATTTCTGGGGTTGTTTTTATGGTTTTTTCATCTCTGTATTAAAACTCATTTATGGGTGGCACCTATGGCTCAAAGGGGTAGGGCGCCAGCCCCAAATGCCAGATGTGGCAGGTTCAAACCCAGCCCTGGCCAGAAACTGCAAAAAAAAAAAAAAAAAACTCATTTATGTTCATTATTACATAAAACATTTTTGTTACTTCTCTGTGTTTTTGCTTACCTGAGCAAAACTGAGCATAATGCTCCTGCCTAAACCCCTACCACTCTGGAAGGCCCAAGAACCAGAATCACTGGAGCTCAAGAGTTTGAGACAAGGCTGTGCAAAAGCAAGACCCTGTCTGTATAAGAAATAACAAAAATTAGCCAGGCGGATCAATTTAGTCCAGGAGTTTGAGGTTGCAGTGAGCTATTATGATGCCACTTCATTCTACCTAAGATGACTGAGTGAGACTGTTTCTTTAAAAATAGGTTAAAATTTTTTTTTTAAGATTTTATAAAGATAATTATTTCAAATTATTTGTTAGCCCTCTCACTCCCTTCCTTCCTTTTTTGGGGAGGTGGGGGGACATAGAGTCTCACTCTGTCATCCTGGGTAGAGTGCTGTGGCATCATAGTTTACAGCAACCTCAGTCTTTTGGGCTCAAGGAATCCTCTTGCCTCAGCCTCCTGAGTAGCAGGCACCACAGGCGCCCATCACAACGCCCAGCTAGTTTTTCTCTTTGTAGTGGAGACAGTCTTACTCTTGGTCAGGCTGGTCTTGTATTCGTCTGCTTCGGCCTCCCAGAGTGCTAGGATTTAAAAGCATGAGCTGCTCATCTGCCTAGTTTCTTTTTCTTTACAGATGTTTATTGGAACTTTATTAGTTTCCTTTGGTGGTGATTGGGTTTGCCCAGTCCTTTGTGATTTGTGTATTCTTGTGTTTATGTCCCTGAATCTCAAGTGAGCAACACCCCTTCCATTTATTATAGAGTAGTTCAAAGAATTAAGTATCTTTTCCTGTTTGTCCTTAGGTTAATGAGATTGGCACTGAGATTTCAGTCACTTAGAGTTAGAGCCAGTTTCCCTGCCTATTTCGTGTCTGCAGTGGATTCCATGATTGGCAGATCAGTTATCAGGCGTAGGCACGGATCCTGTCTATTCTCAGGAAGAGTCAACATTCAGCAAGATCTTGGTCAGCAGGACTGGTGCTTATACAAGGAACTATAGTTTCTTTTCTTTTCTTTTCTTTTTTATCTTTATTAAAAGGAAAACTACCCTTATAACCTCATTCTAATTAAGAAGCTATGCTTATAATCTTTATAGTTATTTCCTGCTACAGTACAAATTGTTCATTGGTGTAGAACAGTGATTACCACACCATAGGCACACAATCCAGTTGATGAATTAATCCCTTAGAAACTGACAAAGACTATCAAGAAGAAAAAATTGGCATTATTTCATAGAACCAGCATAAATCATTAAGGAAGTAATGATTAAAGTAAAATTAAAGCCATTTGATAGCGCTCTGAGAAAACTACACATCCCTGTAATAGAGGGTATTCTACAGAACCAGGTGCATTATTCTTTAGCTTGTGGATATAAGTGAGTCTAACTGTTGTATAGGTCAGTCTGAAGCCATGTCGCTAACCTGGTGACTGCCTATGCCGTGAGGGCCAGAGCCAGCAACTAAGGTCAGCAGTTACTCTTGGCGGGCTCTAGCACACTAAGGCAGTAACCAGTACCCGAGCATGACTCTAGCCTTGATGGAACTGTAGTTTCTTCTGCAGATGTGTTGGATCTACAGTGGATGGGGACAAGTTTGGTTCCTGATGGGCCTGTGGAAGTGCTTCCTTCAGTCTGCATGGGCAGGACTGAGCCCTGATCACAGCTGAGAGTGGCTGGAACTGATTCGTAGGGCTATTGTCTTTGAGACAGAAGTCTTCAGGTCTGTCTGTTGGTCCATGACTTGTCTCCCGGGTTTTCGGGTAATCAGGGCTGCTCCCAGGCTTTTTCTGTCAGATGATGGAGATACGTTATAGAGCTACTTAGGGTTCACACTGAGAAGTGTGAAGTTAGAAGGTCTGCCTTCTAACAGCTATATGTTTGCCTCCAAACAGCTTCCAGGTTAGCCAGTCTGCTCCTGGAACAGCTGGAGCCAGCAAGGTTACAATGCTGCTTCCAAATCCACATTCAGAGCAAAGTTGGTGTTCCTACATTTGGGATCACAGATAGATGTTTCTCTCTAAAACTCCATGTGGGCAGGACTTTTTCCAGACCATGGGTGAGAGGTGAAGAAGGTGGGTTTGGGCATCATTCAGGGGCCCAGATAAGACCATGGTCATCAGCTCACTCACCCGAGACACAAGTGGGTCTGAAACCTATTGGGTATCCTGTCAGATGGTGCTGATGGCAAGAGCAGACCAGATTGGCTACTGCAAGGTTTGTAGTGTGGTGTGGCCACTTTTTGTTCTGTAGCTGGGACCATGTGAAGTAAGTGTGTCACACGGACGAGACTGTCCTACCTGGTCTTGGGCTCAGGCTACACCACGGGGCATCAGAAACTCAGGCCTGGTTTCTTTGTTTCTTTTTTTTTTTTTCAGGCCTGGTTTCTAAAGTTGCCATAAAGGCAGTCTCGTTTGGGCACGACCGTCATGTTGTACTGTGCAGGATGCGAATGGAGAAGCTGCTGGTCTTTCATCCTTTTTTGTTCTTCTACAAGTTTTGCCTTTAAAATGCTGTGTAAAAGTTGTCTGTTATTTTTATTTCAGCAGTTCTGAAAGGAAATGCCCAAATTTGCATCTTACATAAGAATTCAGTTAGATTATTAGTGGCCACCACATTTACTAAATAAAATGTTTGGATGGAAATTTAAGTTTACTGGAAATAATTAGGAATAATTGAAATGTATATCTATTTTTTTCAGGCTATACCTAAAATGTTGATATAGTTTAATCGAAAATATTTATTTCATCATGACATTTTATAGCTATAAAATGTATGTGTATGTATGTTTTTCCTTTATTTGGAAACACTAAATTTAGCTTCTAAAGATGGTTTTATAGCCATTATGTGTTGTGAAAGATAGCACCAATACATTGATAACATATAGATGTTTTATTCATTGAAATTTTACTTTGATTTATTGTAATGATGCAAAATGCCTATTCTTCACGAATGCACACTATTGACAATGTAAGTACAGGCAGTCCCCAAACGACAAACATCTGATTGTGTACAACTCACACTTATCAATGGAGACTATTATAGTAATTGTGTGAGTTGTAAACATGCAATTGATGTATGACTCTCACTTATTACAGGTGATAGGTAAATGTACCTGTTCCAGCTTACATACAAATTCAATTTAGAACCAACAGAATATATCTTGTTCATAATTCCAGGACTGCCTATATATAAACAGTTAGTTTTCAATATTATATGTAAGTTGTATTCAGTATTTTCATACATTGAATTTTTTTTGTAAGTTCATATTACTGTATTTCTTTTATTTGCAGGTATGTTTTTTTAGACCAGTTAATCATGTTTATGCCATTTAACCTTAATATGATTGGGATGGAAATTTTTGACTCTACACTTTAAGACAAAGTGGTATTAAATTTTATATCAATTAGGCATTTGTGAATTATAAAAGCGTATTTTCTTGCCTATATACATATTACCCCTATGTATAAGGGTTTTTCATAATTTCTTACCTATAGTCTTAATTTCATTATCTGCTTATTGTTTGAATCTATATCATTATGTGAGATAATTTATTTGAGAGTAATTTTTTTTGTTTGTTTGTTTGTTTTTGAGACAGAGCCTAAAGCTATTGCCCTGGGTAGAGTGCTATGGCATCATAGCTCACAGCAACCTCAAACTCCTGGGCTCAAGCGAGTCTCCTGTCTCTGCCTCCCAAGTAGCTGGGACTACAGGTGCCCGCCACAACGCCCAGCTATTTTTTGGTTCCAGCTGTCATTGTTGTTTGGTGGACCCGGGCTGGATTCGAACCCGCCAGCTCAGGTGTATGTGGCTGGCGCCACTTGAGCCACAGGCGCCAAGCCGTATTTGAGAGTAATTTTAAAAATATCTCTTTTAGGAAAAATATATATATATCTCTTTTAGGTAGTCTTAAAATTTTTAAATGTGGTGTAAAATATAAAATTGACATCTCAGACATTTTTAAGTATAGTTTAGTAGTGTTAAGTATATTCATTTTGTTTTGGAACAAATTTCTAGGTCATTTTTTATGCTAACAAAAGTAAAAATGAATGCTTATCCATTAAACAACAAATTGTCTTTTTCATATCTCTCTCTCCTGAAGAATACTACTTTACTTTTTTGTTTCTCTTAGGTTGATTTCTTTAGATATTTTATGTAAATGTAATCATACAATGTCTTCCTTTGTTAGTCTTTTATTTTTTTAATATTACGTCCTCAGTTTTGTGTTGCCTTACTGTAATATGTGTCAAGAATTTCTTTATTTAGGCCTCTCTGTCTACTTCCCATAGCTGTAGAGGTCCATTCGTTGTCTCTGGCAGACATATCTTGCTCTGTATGTCTGTATCTCACTCTGTAAACCTATCTCTCTCTTCCTCGATAAACTTTGTTTCACACTTGCCTTTCAAAAAAAAAAAAAAAGAATTTCCGGGCGGCGCCTGTGGCTCAGTGAGTAGGGTGCTGGCCCCATATGCCGAGGGTGGCAGGTTCAAACTCAGCCCCCGCCAAACTGCAATAAAAAAATAGCCGGGCATTGTGGCGGGCGCCTGTAGTCCCAGCTGCTGGGGAGGCTGAGGCAAGAGAATCGCGTAAGCCCAAGAGTAGAGGTTGCTGTGAGCCGTGTGACGCCACAGCACTCTACCCGAGGGCAGTACAGTGAGACTCTGTCTCTACAAAAAAAAAAAAAAGAATTTCTTTAAGGCTGAAGATCACCCTGAGTAAGAGCAAGATCCCATCTACAAGTAGAAAATAATAGCTGGGCATGGTAGCACACACCTGCAGTTGCAGCTACTTCAGAGGCTGATGCAGAAGGATGGCTTCAGCCCAGCAGGTGGAGGTTGCATTGAGCTGTGGTCACACCACTGCACTCTAGTCTGGGTTAATAGCTTGAGATTCTGTCTCAGAAACAAGGGCTGAATAATATTCCAACATAGGTATATCCCCTATTTTCATCATCATCTCGTGCACACACAAAGGGACACTTGGTTGTCTCCAGGTGTTACGTTTTGTGAGTAATGCTGCAGTGTTCCTGGTTGTGCAGACATCTCTTTCACATCCTGGTTTGAAGATGGCATATTTTGTGTCAAGGATGTAATACCAGACGTGTGCTCTTGCTTCCATTGCCTATTCATTTGGTGGCATATCCAGAAAATCATTTCCCAGACCAATTGTAATAGAATCTGCTTTTTTTATATGCTTCCAGGATTTTTTTTTTTTTTTTTTTTTTTTTTTTTTTTTTTTTTTTTTTTGTAGAGACAGAGTTTCACTTTATTGCCCTCGGTAGAGTGCCGTGGCCTCACACAGCTCACAGCAACCTCCAACTCCTGGGCTTAGGCGATTCTCCTGCCTCAGCCTCCCGAGCAGCTGGGACTACAGGCGCCCACCACAACGCCCGGCTATTTTTTTGTTGCAGTTCGGCCAGGGCTGGGTTTGAACCCGCCACCCTCGGTATATGGGGCCGGCGCCCTGCTCACTGAACCACAGGGGCCGCCCCCCAGGATTTTTACAGGTATAAGTTTTACGTTTAATTCTTCTCCATTTTCTAAATTGACACATTGTAATTATACATATTTATAGGATACAATTTGGTGTTATTTATGTGTTTGTGTGTATATATGTAATAATCAAATCAGCATATTCACTGTATAAATCACCACATGCATTTATTTTCTTTTTGTGGTATTATTCAAAAGCCTCTTTTGTAGCCATTTTGAAATACACATGTACAGTGCCTTACTGTTAATCATCATCATCTATCATATAGTAGAACAAGATCAGTTGTTCCACCTTTTTTTTTTTCTAAGACAGTATCATACTGTTTCCCAGGCTAGAGTTGTCAGCCTAGCTCACAGCAATCTCAAACTTCTGGGTTCAAGCAATCCTCCTTCCTCATCTTCCTAAGTACCTGAGACCACAGGCACCCATGACAGCACCAGCTTATTTATTTATTTATTTATTTATTATTTTGGGGGGGACAGAGTCTTACTATGTCACCCTGGATAGAGTGCCATGGTGTCACAGCTCACAGCAACCTCAAACTCTTAGGCTTAAGCAATTCTCTTACTCCACCCTTCCAAGTACCTGGGACTACAGCTATTTTTTTGTTACAGTTGTCATTGTTGTTTAGCAAGCCCCGGCCAGGTTCGAACCCGCCCCCCCTTAGTGTATGTGGCTGGTGCTGTAACCACTGCACTACAGGCACCGAGCCAACACCAGGTTATTTTTGTATTTTTAGTAGAGGCAGGTTCTTGCTCTTGCTCAGGCTGATCTCCAACTCCTGAGGTCAAGGGATCCTCCTGCCTCAGTCTACCATAGGTTGGGAGTATAGGCGTGGGCCACCGTGGTCAAGCTGGTCCTCTTTTCTAATTGTAACTGTACTTGTTAACCAACCTCTTCTGTTCCCATCTCCTCCATCAGTTTCTGGTGACCATTCTGTTTTCAGCTTTTATTATATCAACTGTCTTTTAACATATTACCAGATTCCGCATATAGATAAGATTTTGCCATGTTTATTTTTCTGTTCTATCTTATTTTACTTAACATACTATCCTCTATGTGCATTCATGCTGTTGTAAATGAGAGGAGTTGTTTTTTTTTTTTAATGGCTGAATAGCGTTTCATTCTCTATATAACACATAATCTGGAACCATTTATCTTTTGTGGTACACTTGGGTGGATTTCATACCTTAGATTTTATAAATATCACCATGATAAACATAGGAATTTAGATATTTTTCTTTTATTTATTTATTTATTTATTTTTGAGACATGGTTTCACTTTGTTACCCTCAGTAGAGTGCGGTTATGTCATAGCTCACAGCAACTTCAAAATCTTGGGCTCAGGTGATTGTCTTGTCTCAGCCTTCTGAGTAGCTGGGACTACAGGGCACCCATCACAACACCCAGCTATTTTTTAGAGATGGGATCTTGCACCTGCTCAGGCTGGTCTCAAACCTGTAAGCTCAGGCAATCCACCTGCCTTGGCCTCCAAAAGTGCTAGGATTACAGGCATGAGCCATTGTGCCCATCTTACCTATTTTTCTGACATACTGAATTTTTTTCTTTTGTGTATATACCTACTAGTGAATTTGCTGCAATTAAAGTAGTTGTATGTTTAATTTTGGGTGGAACCTCTATAGTGTAGTGGCTGTACTAATTTATAGCCCCACTAACAGAGCATAACTATCCCCTCTTCTTCACTTTCTCATCAACTTGATTTTTTGTTCTTTGATTATGGCCATTTTAACTGATACGCATTGTCATTTGGACTTAACATTTCCTTGAGGATTAGTAATATGGAGGAACTTTTCACATACCCATTTGTAATCTTTATGTCCTATTTTGGGAAATGCCTGTTGAGCTTTTTCATGCTTTTTAAAAATATTTCAAAATATATACTAAAGGGGTACAAATAATTTTGGTTACATGGATCACATTTATAATGCTTGAATCGTGGTTGCAACTGTGCCTGTCATCCATATGGTGTTCACTGTACTTGTTAGGTAGGTTCTTGCCTATCTTCTCCTGCCCATCCCCCAGATTGACTTCCTTTGGGTTTGACTCCCCTCTATGCACATGGATTCTCATTGGAGAGTTTTGATTTGATAGTGAGTACATGTGGTGTTTGTTTTTCCATTCTCTACGTCACTTAGGATAATGATCTCCACTTCCATGGAATTAATTTTCTTAATTAATTCACTTAGGATAATGGTCTCCACTTCCATTTTGAGTTAATTTTTGTGAGTGGTGTAATGTACAGATCTTGGTTTACTTTTCTGCATGGGGTTGTTCAATTTTCCCAGCACCATGTATTCAATAGGAATTCTTCCCCAGTGTATATTGTGTCTACTTTATTAGAGATCAGTTGGCCGTATGTGGATGGTCTTACAACTCAAGTTTATGTTGTGTTCCCTTGAGCTTAAGTATTTCTGTGCCGAGACCATGCTGTTTTGGTTACTGTTGAGTTGTAATATAAAGTTTGGTAGTGTGATGCCTCCAGTTTTGTTCTTTTGTGTGTGTGTGTGGTTTTTGGCCAAGGCTAGGTTTGAACCCACCACCTCCGCCATATGAGACCAGGGCCCTACTCCTTGAGCCACAGGCGCCGCCCTCCAGTTTTGTTCTTTGTGGATAAGATTATTTTGTCTGTTCACACTCTTTTCTGGTTTCAAATGAAGTGTAGAATTAGTTTTTCTAGATCTGTGAAAAACGACTTTGGTACTTTGATGAGGATAGCATTCCATGTTTAAATCACTTTAGATAGTATGGACATTATAACAGTGTTGATTCTGCCATTCCATGAACATGATTGTTTTTCTATTTTTTGCATCTGTGATTTCTTTTTCCATAGTTTTGTAGTTCTCTTTTTAGAGATGTTTTACCTCTTTGGTTAAGTATATTTCTAGGTATTTTGTTTTCTTTGTAGCAATTATGTATGGTATTGAGTCTTTGATTTGATTCCCAGCTGGACTGTTGCTGGTGTATTGGAATGCTAGTGATTTGTATTCATTGATTTTGTAACATGAGACTTTGCTGAATTTATTTGTCAATTTCAGGAATCTACTGGTGGAATCCTTAGAGTTTCTAGTTATAAGATCATATTGTCAAAAAGTGATAATTTGATGACCTCTTTTTTGATTTGAATAGCTTTTTTTCCCTCTTTTTCTTTCTTTCCTTTCGGTTTTTTGTTTGTTGAGACGGAATCTCACTTTGCCGCCCTTAGTACAGTGTGGTGTCGTCACAGCTCACAGCAACCTCAACCTCTTAGATTCAAGTGATCCTCTTGCCTCAGCCTCCCAAGTAGCTGGAAAGCAGGTGCCTGCCATAACACCCAGCTAGTTTTTCTATTTTTGGTAAATGAAGTTTCGCTTTTTTTATTTAGGCTGATCTTAAATGCCTGATTACTTGCTTCAGCATCCCAGAATGGAGAATTACAGGCACGAGCTACAGCTACCTGCCTACCTTCATTTTTTTCTCTTGTTTATATGCTGTGGCTAAGACTTCTAGCAGTATGTTAAGTGTGAGTGATGACAGTAGGCATCCTTGTCTTGTTCCAGTTTTTAGTGGACGTGCTTTCAACTTTCCTCATTCAGTATGATGTTGACTGTGTGTTTGTCATAGATGGCTTTCGTACTTTTTCAAAATTTTGAGACAATGTCTCTGTCACGGGAGGCAGAGTGCTCTGGTGTCATGGCTCACAGCAACCTCAAATTCTTGGGCTCAAGAGTTTCTCTTGCCTCAGCCTTCCAAATAGCTGGGATTATAAATTCCCACCACAATGCACATATTTTTTTCTCTTTCCTATTTTTTTTTTGTAGAGACAGAGTCTCACTCCATCACCGTTGGTAGAGTGCCATGGCATCACAGCTTACAGCAACCTCCCACTCCCGTGCTTATGTGATTCTCTTGCCTCAGCCTCCCGAGTAGCTGGTACTACAGACAGCTGCCACAATGCCCAGCTATTTTTGTTGTTGTTGTTGCAGTTTGGCCAGGGCCAGGTTTGAACCCGCCACCCTCATTATGGGGCCAGCACCATACCCACTGAGCCACAGGCACCGCCCGTCTTTTTCCTATTTTTAAATAGAGACAAGGTCTCCCTCTTGCTCAGGCTGATGTTGAACTCCTGAGCTCAGGTGATCCCCCTGCCTTCATCTCCCACAGTACTAGGATTCTAGACGTGACCCACTGGGCCTAGCCTGATTGCCTCCTTTTTTATTTCTGATTGCATTTATTTGGGTCCTTTTTCTTCTGTCCTGGTTAATGTAGCAATAGATCTATCAATTTTGTTTATCTTCTCAAATAACTGTGTTTTGGTTTTTTGATCCGTGTTAGTTTTCAATTCCATGTGGTTCTGCTTTGACCTTGTTATTTCTTTTCTTCTGCAGGCTTCAGGTCTGGTCTGCTCTTCCTTCTCTAGGTCCTTAAGATGTGTCATTAGATTTTCATTATGATCCTCCTGTCTTTTTGATGTACACGTTGAAGGGTGTGTATTTTCCCCTAGAGACTGCTTTTGCTGTATCCTATAAATTTTGATAGCTTATGGGATATCTTGATAGCTAAAGAGAGTCATTCGGTTCAAGTAATCTTTTTCATTTTCATTTTTATTTATTTATTTTTTGTTTGTTTGTTTGTTTGTTTTTGGCCAGGGCTGGGTTTGAACCCGCCACCTCTGGCATATGGGACCGGCGCCCTACTCCTTGAGCCACAGGCGCCGCCCTTTCATTTTCATTTTAATTTCATCATTGATCCAATAATCATTCAGCAGCAGGTTGTTTAATTTCTTTGACTTTGTGTAGAATTGTGTGTTTCTGGGTCATCCAGGTGGCTCATGCCTGTAATCATAGCACTCTGGGAGGCCGAGGCGGGTGGATTGCCTGAGCTCACAGGCTGGAGACCAGCCTGAGCCAGAGTGAGACCCCACCTCTAAAAATAGCCAGGCGTTTTGGCAGGTGCCTGTAATCCTAGCTACTGAGGCAAGAGCATCGCTTGGGCCCAAGATTTTGAGGTTTTATGAGTTATGACACCACTGCACCCTACCAAGGGAGACAAAGTAAGTCTCTGTCTCAAAAAAAAAAAAAAAAAAATTGCGTGTTTCCATTGGAGTTGATTTTTACTTTCATTCCTTTTTTTTTTTTTTTTTATTGTGGGTGTTTGTTGAGATTTTTTTCCTGGATGTCTAAATCTCTGGCTAGACCAGGGACGTTTTCCTCAATTATTGCCTCATTTTTATTGTCCGGCCCTGGAGCATGTTCTTCACCCACAGTGATGTCTATGATTCTTACCTTTAGCTGGTGGTCTAGGTTCCGGACAGTGCCTTGTTTCTAGAGGTCCTTGGTGTGGTGCTTTTCTCAGTTGCTAGTTGTGTGTAGCCTGTAGCACTGGTTAGCTATGCATATGAGCACGTTCCCTGTATTTCTTTTAAAGAGATGATGGAGTCCTTTGAAATCCTTTCTTCTTTCCAAGCCCCATCTTTCATGCATTTTTAAATTAGTTATATTTGTTTTGATTTTGTGGAATTTAACTTTTGAGTCCTTTTGTATATATTATGGACATTAACTTTTTATCACATGTATAATAAAAGATAGGGCAGCACTGGCTCAGTGGGTAGGGCTCCGGCTCCATACTGAGGGTGGTGGGTTCAAACCCGGCCCCAGCTGAATTGCAACAAAAAAATGACCAGGTGTTGTAGCAGGCGCCTGTCGTCCCAGCTACTTGGGAGGCTGAGGCAAGAGAATCACCTAAGCCCAGGAGTTGGAGGTTGCTGTCAGCTATGACATCACCGCACTCTACCGAGGGTGATAAAGTGAGACTCTTTCTCTTAAAATAAAAAACATCATTTCATACATTTGGAAGCACTGATATTATGTACACGTATGCTAATTTTTGTGAAAACTGACCAGTGGACCACATCAATTATAATAACACCCTTTTTGTAATTTGTCACAATATTTTTGACTGAGTCTCTGTCACTCCCTCTGGTGTGCAGTGGCAGGATCAAGTTCATTGCAGCCTCCCAACTGCTAGTTTCAGGTCATTCTTCTTCCACAGTCTACTAGGCAGCTGGGACTACAGACATGCTCCACCATTCCCTGCTTGGTTTTTCAGTTTGTTAAGAGATGGTGTCTCTCTGGCTTGGCACCTGTGGCTCAAGTGCTAAGGCACCAGCCACATACATCTGAGCTGGCGGGTTCGAATCCAGCCTGGGGCCGCCAAACAACAATGACGGCTGCAACCAAAAACTAGCCAGGCATTGTGGCAGGTGCCTGTAGTCCCAGCTACTTGGGAGGCGGAGGCAGGAGAATCGCTTGAGCCCAGGAGTTGGAGGTTGCTGTGAGCTGTGATGTCACAGCACTGTACCCAAGGTGACAGCTTGAGGCTCTGTCTCAAAAAAAAAAGAGAGATGGTGTCTCACATGTTGGGCAGGCTGGTCTCATACTTTTAGCCTCAAGTATTTTTCCAATCTCTGCCTCTGTAATCACTGAGATCATAGGCATGAACCACTATGGGTGATGACAATTGTTGATGTCACTTGTGACAATTATTGTAATATGTATTTTGTCTGTGATGGTATTTGACTTTTCATTCAATATTTTTAACCCATTTTTTCCCTTAACGGCCCACATGTCCATAGATATAAAAAGGTGTTTTTGTAGAATAACAGAATTGAATCTTGTTTTTTGGGTTTACTCAGCTAAAGCTGTATCTTTTGATTTAATTTCTTTATTATAAAATGGTTACTGCAAGGAAATGATTTGTGAATACATGTTTATTTTTTTGTAGGTCTTCTAGCAATTTTGTTTCTGTTTTCCTCTCTTACTCTCTTTTTGTTTTATTGATTTTTGTATTGACCTCTTTGAATTTAGTTGTAGTTTCATTTGTTTGCCTATTTGCTATGGGTATTTTCTTCCTTTCTTGAGTCAGAGTCTCCCTCTTTTGCCCCAGGAAGAGTGCAGTGGCGTGATCCTAGCTCACTGCATATTTAACTCCTGGGCTTAAGTGATCCTCTTGCTTCCTGCATAGCTGGGACTGCCAGTACACACTGCCATGACTGGGTATTTTTATAATTTTTTTCTTATGTTTGATTGTGATAGAGGCTTGTTCTTACTAAGGTTAACCTTGAACTCTTGACTTTAAATGATCTGCCACCTCTGACCTCACAGAGTACTAGGATTGCAGGCATGAGCCACCACACCAAGCCACTATAGGTATTTTCCTCGTGGTTACAATACATACTACACATGGTCTTTAAAAGGTATAACAATTTATTCTATGTTGGTAACTTCTATTGCATACAAAAACTCAGCCTTTTCCCCTGTATTAATGTTTCAAAATATACCTTTTTTGTGCATTCATTGTGCCTCTTTTAAGATTTACAGTTATTTCTAAGGGTTTGTCTTTTAAAAAGTCTGTATCGGGGGCGGCGCCTGTAGCTCAGTGGGTAGGGTGCCGGCCACATACAATGAGGCTGGCGGGTTCAAACTTGGCCCAGGCCAGCTAAAACAACAAGGACAACTGCAACAACAACAATAACAACAAAAAATAGCCCAGTGTCATGGCAAGCGCCTGTAGTCCCAGCTACTTGGGAGGCTGAGGCAAGAGAATTGCTTAAGCCCTAGAGTTTGAGGTTGCTGTGAGCTGTGTGTGATACCATGGCCCTCTACCAAGGGCGACATAGTGAGACTCTGTCTTAAAAAAAAAAAAAAAAGTCGATATCAGAGCTAAAAACATTCTGTATGTCATCATTTTGATAATACTGCATACTATTTGTGTGTAAACATCTTTGATCAGAAACATTTAGGTTGTTACATAATTTTTGGTGCTATCTACCATCATTTTATGTTTCATTTCTTTTTTTTTTTTTTTTCTGAGACAAAAGTCTCACTTTATCGCCCTTGGTAGAGTGCTGTGGTGTCACAGCAACCTCCAACTCCTGGGCTTAGGCTATTCTCTTGCCTCAGCCTCCTGAGTAGCTGGGACTACAGGTGCCCACCACAACACCTGGCTATTTTTTGTTGCAGTTTGGCCGGGGCTGGATTCAAATCCGCCACCCTCAGTATATGGGGCCCGGCATCCTACCCACTGAGCCACAGGGGCCGCCCAAGATCAGTCTTGTGTAGAGCATTGTAAATGTATTACATACCACCATTCACTAATTAGCTTTTTTTTTTTAAAGTAAACTCATAAATTTCAGAACTCATTGTGAGAAGAAAATACTTGCCAAGTTCTTTTTACTGTTATTTTTTAATTTTAATTTAATTTTTTTGTGACAGAGCCCTCTGTAGAGGAGTGCTGTGACTTCATAGCTCACAGTAACGTCAAACTCCTAGGCTCAAGTGATCCTCTTGCCTTACCTTTCTGGTCCCTGGGACCACAAACACCTGGCTATTTTTATAGATGGCATGTTGCTCTTGCTGGTCTTGAAGTCTTGAGCTCAAGCATCCACCTGCCTCTGCCTTCCAGAGTGCTGGGATTACAGATGTAAGCAACCTTGTCCGGCCCCTTTTTACTGTGTTTTGATCAGAGAGCAGATACTAGATTTTCAGATTCTGTTGAAAGAGTACATAATGAATAATTAGGACATAACTGTTCTTATTAATAAAATTATATAATTTTTAATATTTCAACACTGATGCATAATAAATAAAATGTTATTCAGGCATTAATCTTAAACTATTCCATTTATCCAAGACTGGGGTTAACATATGGATATAATATTTTACTGGGTGACGCATGGTATGATTTCTTTAGTAATCATTTTTTCCTCAGGACTTCCAATTTCTATAATTTGGAGACTGGGTGGCGGGTTCAAACCAGCCCCGGCCAAACTGCAACAAAAAAATAGCCGGGCGTTGTGGCGGGCGCCTGTAGTCCCAGCTGCTCGGGAGGCTGAGGCAAGAGAATCGCGTAAGCCCAAGAGTTAGAGGTTGCTGTGAGCCGTGTGACGCCATGGCACTCTACCCGAGGGCGGTACAGTGAGACTCTGTCTCTACCAAAAAAAAAAAAGAGACTGTTCTCAAAGTTGCTATCTTGTATTCTTTTTGACTTTTGGTAATAATTGGATTGTTATGATGGTTATAATAAAGATTATGCAGGAGTATAATTTGAAAACATTCTTTTTAGATTTTTTTCTCTTTAGTTTTTGTTGTTGTTGTTGCAGTTTGGCCGGGGCTGTGTTTGAACCCGTCACCCTTGGTATATGGGGCTGGCACCCTACTCACTGAGCCACAAGTGCCTCCCTTCCTCTTTAGATTTTAAATCTCTATAAAATTTTTCCCTCTGTTTTTGCATATGTGCTCTTTGAATCAAGTAGATGCAGGAGATTATCTTTTTATTTTCATTGACTGTAGCATACAATATAAATCTCACAGTTTATGTAATCCAATCATAATTAGAAATTAATTTAAAGATATAAGCAATTCTGTGCTGATATATTCATTTGTATTTTATTTAACTAGTCCAGCATTTCATTTCTTCCTTTTTTTTTTTTTTGAGACAGAGTCTCAGTTTGTTTTCCTCGATAGAGTGCAGTGGCATCACAGCTCACAGCAACCTCAAACTCTTGGGCTTAAGCAAGTCTCTTGTCTCAGCCACCTGAGTAGCTGGGACTACAGGTGCCCTCCACAACACCCGGCTGATTTTTGGTTATAGTTGTCATTTGTCCTTTAGCAGGCCCGGGCCAGGCTCGAACCCGCCATAGCTGTGCGTGTGGCCGGCGCCCATAGCTCAGTGAGTAGGGGCGCCAAGCCCATTTCTTCCATTTTCAATTGTAAAATGAAGCTACTTATGTGAAACATATTTTTGTTATTGTTTCTTTCTATTTTTTTTTTTTTTTTTGTAGAGACAGAGTCTCACTTTATGGCCCTCGGTAGAGTGCCGTGGGCTCACACAGCTCACAGCAACCTCCAATTCCTGGGCTTAAGCGATTCTCTTGCCTCAGCCTCCCGAGTAGCTGGGACTACAGGCGTCCGTCACAACACCCGGCTATTTTTTTTTTTTGGTTGCAGTTTGGCGGGGGCGGGTTTGAACCCGCCACCCACGGTATATGGGGCCGGCGCCTACCGACTGAACCACAGGCGCCGCCCTGTTTCTTTCTATTTTTTTAACTGACATGTTATGTACTGATTTTACCGGGCTGACTTTTTCAGGTGGAAATTGGGAGAGTTCATAACTCATGCAATAGTTTTCACATTTATATGAAAGGAATGAACACAAAGGATAGTGCTATGTATGAAATAGGTCCTTCAGACTTAAAATATTTCCATGGGAGTGAGATTAGATATGTAGGTAAGAGACTGAAATGTCCATTGTGGAAAAGTAACATTAATTCTACACGTAGTGATAGAACAGTTTTTCTCAGGCTGTACAGCTAAGTCTGAAAATAGGGAAAGGAATTCTGTTTGTTTTTTTTCTTTTCTTTTCTTTTTTTTTTTTGAGACAGAGCCTCAATCTGTCGTCCTGGGTAGAGTGCTATGGCATCACAGCTCACAGCAACCTCCAACTCCGGGGCTCAAGTGATTCTCCTGCCTCCACCTCCCAAGTAGCTGGGACTACAGGCGCCCACCACAACGCCCAGCTACGTTTTGGTTGCAGCCATCATTGTTGTTTGGTGGGCCCAGGCTGGATTTGAACTCACCAGCTCAGATGTATGTGGCTGGCACCTTAGCCACTTGAGCCACAGGCACCGAGCCAAGCTTGTTTTATTTTCTAATTATCTCCAGCTACATAAGCCTCACAGCCCTCCTTTGCCTGTGTTAGACCATATCATTGTCACTGCTACCCCCATGTCATGTTATCACATAGGACTTTGTTCTGAGGATTGGTTTGAAAATTTTGTAATGTAATGATGCTTTGTTTTTGTTTCTTGTTTTTTTTATTTGTTTTTTTTTTTGATGCTTTGTTTTTAACTGCAGATTATGAAAACTTCTTTTTTTGTTTGTTTGTTTAAAATACAAAATTGAGACCAGTTACTTGAGATGAGAGAAAAATAGTGCCAATAGCCCAGAGGATGAAAGGCAGTCAGTATTGTGGTAGATGAGGAGACAGATGAAACTTGATCATGATAAACTTCTCAGAAAGATAACTGAGACTGGGTGGTGCCTGTGGCTCAAAGGAGTAGGGCCCTGGCCCCATATACCAGAAGTGGTGGGTTCAAACCTGGCCCTGGCTAAAAACTGCAATAAATAAATAAATTAATTAATTAATTAAATAACTGAGACTAAGAAAATATGGGAAACACTTTTGAAATATGTGGAGAGGATCATAAATAATCTGACTTTAGTCACTTTGTGTCTTAGGGAGGGTGGATGAGTTAAACTTTGTAGGTATAGCTTTAAAATGTCATGTTGCAAGACCAGATGTCTGAGATGAAGGTGCTGTGGGAGACTCTTAGGGGGAGTAAGTGCACTGTACTTCAGTCACACAAATCCTAGTTTCCCAAGGGCAAAACATAAATCATAACCCCAACTTAGGTTATATCCACTGTAGGAGGTTGGCCTTCCAGGAAAACTGTCAAACCAGTCTCAGGTGCAAGAGCAGTTGGCCAGTCAGATGCAATAAGCATTTTAACCTGAAACTCCTCCTAGCTTTTAAGATTTTAAGATAGAGGTTCCCATGTTATTTTACAGGCAACATGTTTACTTTACTCAGCCTGTCTATAGGGAAAAGGGGATTATTAATTGTGGAAGTAGGTACAACAATATCCACTTTGGGATTATGTGACATTGGCAAAAATGAAATAATACAACAGGTAGTACAAAGTCAAGTTATGTAAGGTTGGCACAATTATAATCATGCACCATCTTCTGTAGGTATTTGGTGCAGCTACTATCAGTATTGTATAGTATCACAACGTGTGTGTGTGTGTGTGTGTGTGTGTGTCTTATATGTATGATGAGTAGGTAGCAGTTTAGGACTGCTACAATAGCTTAATGACCCTACTGGGTACTGTTTTGTTTTTATTAACTCTGTTTCTGTCTGCACTTTTGTGTGGTCATGCTCAAGTTGGCTCTTCCATCTGTAGTTATCAAATCATATTGTAAACAGCAAAAAAGAGTTGTATGTATCAGTATCAGAGAATGTAAGGGGTTTATTGGAAAGCACTATTTTTAGATTCAGAGAAGGCCATTTTTCTTGGCATCTATCTGTCTCATTGACTAAACCTATCCTGTCCACTTCATGTAGAAATATGTCTCTGATGCACAATTAGGTGATATGCCATGGTGGGTGCCTGTAGTCCTAGCTACTTGGGAGGCTGAGGCAAGAGAATTGCTTAAGCCTAAGAGTTTGAGGTTGCTGTGATGCCACCCCACTTTACCAAGGGTGACATAGTGAGACTCTGTCTAAAAAAAAAATTCTCATGCTTTATTTTGGTGTTTTTTAATTTTTTTTTTATTTTTTTTTTATTTTGGTGTTTTTTAAATGTCATTTGTCATTGAATAACTTATTCGTTTTTATTGATATATTTTAAGTCAAGTCTTAGAACTTAATTTGATTTTTATAAAATCATGAATTCACTTCCTAGTTTTTAGCCTGTACTGTTTTCCTATGATATTGTTATATGTAAGACTGACAACATTTCTTTTTAAGTCTGTTGTGAAATACACATATTTTAAAATTTATCAATTTAAGTATACAGTTCAGTGGCATTTAGTATATTTATGTCTTTGATGAACTTTCAATACCATCTATTCTAGAATGTCTTCTATATTAAAAATATAAAACTTTATACCCATTAAAGAATACTTTGCATTTTCCTTTTCCTCCACACGTGGCAGTCACTATTCTACTTTGTGTTTGCATTTGATGACTCTAAATACTTCCTAAAAGTGGAATTGCACACAATTTATTCTCTTTTTTGTTTATTCTACTTGACGTAATGTCAGTAAGATTCATCTATGTCAGTGACTTTCTCCTGGTGTGCTGGGAAAATTTTTAAAGATCGTTAGTTAAATTATTTTCAAAAAATTTAAAGCACAAAAGCTATATTCTTTATTGCTACTCTTCTTTCAGATCAACATAATGTAATTGTGCCACAGAAGTTTAACTATAGCTTAAAGGTTGCTGTGAGATAAAAATAATTGAAAAACACTGTTTTGTGTTGTCGCATATGTAACCTTTTTAATGTGTTTTAAGAGTTAATCACATTCTATGTGCATATTTTATTTATCCATTTATTCATTACAGAACATTTGGGTTACACCCCCCTCTTGGCTTAATGTAAATATTGCTGTTATCAGCATGAATATATAGTATTTTTTCAAGAGGTACACGCCCTGAAGTGACATTGGTAGATCATAACAAAGTTCACTTTGAAGTTAGTCTTCCACCCGCGGAGGGCAAGGTTCTTAGTATCTCCACATTCTTACCAACATTTATTATTTTCTTTCCTTATGTTACTTTCATTAAGGCATAATTGATAAATATTTTTGTAAACATCTGAAAATTAAAAGAGAAGATTTCATAAATTTATTTTTTTGCATTCCTTATATTTTATTTTTAATTTCAGATTAATGTGAAGGTACAAATAACTAGGTTACAATGTTTACATTTGGTAGGTAGAGTCCCCCTTGTAGTTGGGTACCGCAGCCAAGAGGTGTGCTATATACCCTTACATTGTGCCCATTAAGTGGGAGCACATCAATCCTCCTCCCATATTTCATAAATTTAAATTATATGACATTCTGTATAAAGATACGACAGTTTTACAAATATATATAAAATTTATGGTTTTAATTATTTTTATGTGTCCCATTTAGTGGTATTAAATACATTCACATTGTTGTGAAGTTATCATCTCTCTTTCTTTCTTTCTTTTTTTTTTTTTTTTTTTGAGACTTTGTCGCCCTTTGTAGAGTGCCCTGGTGTCAGAGTTTACAGCAATCTCAACCTCTTGGGCTTAAGCGATCCTCTTGCCCCAGCCTCCCAAGTAGATGGGACTACAGACACCCCCCACAACGCCTGGCTATTTTTAGAGGTGGGGTCTTACTCTGGCTCAGGCTGCTCTCGAACCTGTGAGTTCAGGCAGTCCACCCACCTTTCCTCCCAGAGTGCTGGGATTATAGGCATGAGGCACTGCACCTGGCCTGGACTTATCATATCTATCCATATATAATGTTCTAAACCTTAAAATTGTATAACTATACTTAATACCATAGAAGTTTTTGTGCTTAATCAAATGTACTTAATACCATCTGAGAAATATTATTAAAATCAGTCTCTGCGCTTGTGGCTCAAGTGGCTAAGGCGTCAGCCACATACACCTGAGCTGGTGGTTAGACTCCAGCCTGGGCCCGCCAAACACCAACAATGGCTGCAACGAAAAAATAGCTGGACGCTGTGGTGGGTATGTATAGTCCCAGCTACTTGGGAGGCAGAGGCAGGAGAATGGCTTAAGCCCAGGAGTTGGAGGTTGCTGTGAGCTGTGATGCCACAGCACTCTACCCAGGGCGACAGCTTGAGACTCTGTCTCAAAAAAAAAAAAAAAAAGATTATTAAAATCATAAATTTTAAAATATATTTTACCATAACAGAAGAAATCAGGCAATCAAAATATATGTACATACAGTGGTATGGAAAAATATCAGAATAATGTACAGAAGATATTAGGGGTGACAGTATACATATCATATAAATCAATTTATGTAAAATCTAAAATCCAAATCAAACTAAGGTTTTGACAACTAGTTACAGATCGAGCAATCATCTCCAAACAATGATAAAATTTGAATAAAATATTCAGTGATACGGAAACAATTTTTTATGTGGTAAATACTAGTGTTTTATTTGAGCTGTGTTTACTACAGAGAAAATAACATTTGAAAATTAAGTTCAGGGTGGTGCCTGTGGCTCAGTGAGTAGGGCTCTGGCCCCATATGCCAAGGGTGGTGGGTTCAAACCTGGCCCCAGCCAAACTACAACAAAAAAATAGCCAGGTGTTGTAGTAGGTGCCTGTAGTGCCAGCTACTCGGGAGGCTGAGGCAAGAGACTTACCTAAGCCCAAGAGCTGGAGGTCGCTGTGAGCTGTGATGCCATGGTACTCTACTGAGGACGACAAAGTGAGACTCTGTCTCTAAAGAAAAAAAAAAGAAATTTAGGTTCAGCGCTCTTTCCTAGAGAAACAATACTATTCAAAGAAATACAGCAAAAACTGGTGTCCATAATGCTCATTTATAGTTTTGTTGAATAACTTCATAAGATGTGTGATAAAAAGGAAAATAAAATTCTACACAAGATAAAAATAAGGCAATGGTGGGTGGCGCCTGTGGCTCAGTCGGTAAGGCGCCGGCCCCATATACCGAGGGTGGCGGGTTCAAACCCGGCCCCGGCCAAACTGCAACCAAAAAATAGCCGGGCATTGTGGCGGGCGCCTGTAGTCCCAGCTACTCGGGAGGTTGAGGCAAGAGAATCGCTTGGGCCCAGGAGTTGGACACAGGAGTTAGAGTGCTGTGTGAGGCCACGGCACTCTACCGAGGGCCATAAAGTGAGACTCTGTCTCTACAAAAAAATAAAAATAAAAATAAGGCAATGGAAGGTGTTCCCAAGATGTCCAAAAGGTTTCAATTACCAGGAAAGAATTGAAAGCTTTTATATGATAAATATGTTCATCAGAATAAGTCAGAAAAAATATTCTTTTCATTTTTTTATTTTTGAGACATGGTTTCATTTTGTCACCCTCTGTAGAGTGCTATGGTGGCACAGCTCACAGCAACCTCAAACTCTTGGGCTCAAGTGATCCTCCTGCCTCAGCCTCCCTACAGGTGTTCACCACAAGACAACACTCAGCTAGTTTATTTCTTTTTGTAGTAGAGACAGAGTCTTGTTCTTGCTCAGGCTGGTCTTGAATGCCTGAGCTCAGATAATATACTCTCCTTGGCCTCCCAAAATGTTAGGATTACAGGCGTGAGCCACCATGCCTGGCTTCAGAAAAATAGGTCTCATTTTGTGCTTGGGTTGAGTGCTGTGGGGTCATACCTCACAGCAACCTCAGACCCTTCGGCTCAAGCTATCTCCTTGCCTCAGCCTCCCAAGTAACTGGGACTCCGCCATAGTGCCCAGTTAGTTTTCCTATTTTTAATAGAGACAGGTCTCGCTTCTGCTCAGGCTGGTCTCAAACTGGTCTCAAACTCCTGAGCTCAGTCATCCACCCACCTTGGCCTTCCAGTGTGGTAGGTCAATTTCACACCTGTGGCAAGATTTTAATCTGTTGCCCAAAGGGATCCCTGAAAGCCACCCCTGTGAGGTAAGATGCAGTGGGGCAGAGTTTCTGGGGCCTCACTCACACACTGAGTGCTGCTCCATCAGGGACCCTGGCCTGACCGCTTACCCCCCTGGGTCCCCACGCAGTCCTGACACCTGATAGAACCAAGGTTGGAGAAGGAACAAAACTGGAGGAGGGGAATGGAATCCATGGCTTTGTTCTGTAGATATGGAGGGTGGGATAGACAGAGCCTCACACCCCTTTCACCTGGTCCATCCTTCCTCAACCCCGCCCCTGCCCTAGGGTTGATGGGCACAAGTTTCCGGGCAGTAGAAGGCATGGGCAAAATGAGAACTGGGCAGGCTTCAAGGGGGACAAGGGGGCTGGGAGACGCAGGTGGACCAAAGCAACAGCCAGAGCCAGGGAAGAATGTGGAAGCAAGGTTGGCCCCCCACCATATGGAGTAAGAAAAGACCATATGGTCAAATTAAGTGTCCCAGTGGAGTCTTTATTAGCCCCCACGACTGTCTCTACAATCTCAGAAAAATAGTGAGAGAACAGTCCGAAACAACCTGGCTTCAAGATTTTTATAGGTTCAAAAGCAAGCAAACTGGCAAGCAGCAGACCAACCCTCCTTTACAGAAGTAGATCTAGTAATTAGCAGAAAGATAAACAATTCTCACAGCATTAATTTATTATCTTCTCTGTCCTGGTCTGGGGGTGGTGATGGTGGCTGGCCCCATCTCAGAGTTAGCCCCTTCAAAGGCTGACTCTTAGTACATAAGCAGACAAATTCGGTTAAGTATTTTAATTCTCTTTTCTCCATTCCTTCCTACTGCCCCCAGGTCCACTACCTCCGCTCTTTGCTAAAGAAAAAAATACTAGCCACAGTCCAACATAGCAGATAGGGGAGGAGGGAGGATTGGAGAAATGGAATGAAAGTGGGCAAAGTTATTTGCTCCTCTACTGACTTCAAAATACAAAGTCTGCCTCTTTGGCGCCCTCCCAACAACTTTATTTATAACCTTCTTTGGCGCCCTCCCAACAACTTTATTTATAACCTTATAGCTGCCTAATTGCTAACCGCAGTATGTTTCAGATCTCCTCAAGACATTTTGTCTCTGGGAAGGGGCTCCTACTGTCTTTGTGTCAGTCACGCTACCTGGTCAGCAGAAAACAATTTTAACAAGCAAACGTTGTAACAAGCATGGAATCAGACCAGGGGAGGGAGGTTTCATGAATCCTTTCTCTCCCTCTCACCACCACCTAAGCTCTCCCCAGCCACTGGGCCTCCATTCCCAGTTACAGAGAGAGATGCCCTCCTAGGAGCTGAGCCCAGAGGCTTCATGTTACTGCTTGGTAGTCCCCTGCTGCCCATCTGTAGCAGGATGGTGGCAGAGCCCCAGACTCCCCATCTTTTGCCTCAGAGACGTCTATAGGGACCCCCAGAGGGGAGAATGGGATAGCTGAGATTGCAAAGACCAGCCTTCCAGCCCATCAATCACAACTTGCAGCAGTCCTCACTGCCAAGTGCAGTGCCAAGCTGGACTGGGCCAAGGGTGAAAGATGGCACAACCGGGGGTCCCAACACCTGGAGAGCAGGAAGCCACCCCTTCAAGAATGGTCCACTGAAGAAACGGAGGCTTCACACATGTGCAAGACGCATTTGGTCCAGATCAACACAGCATTTGTCTTTTCCATAAAAAACAAAAACAGACATAATTGTTTTCTGTAGAATGAAAAACAAAACTGAGAACACTTCTCTCTCTCTGTAGGATCAAGAAAGGGATGAAATACTGGTTTATACAATCAACTACTGCATGTAGCCTGAAAATAACACTTCTTTGCAAACAGAAGAAACATCAAGAAGATCTAGAACACACTTTGTGCTCCAGGGAGTTTAGATTTACCTGCCAAAGGTAAAAAGTCAAGTCCATGAATATGTCTTTCAAAAGTAGCCAAATTGGCAGGGCCATCAGCAGAAAGGAGTATCCTAGGAAAGAATGAGGCCATATTGGACTCCCAAAGCCACACGTCTGAGAGCTAAGGCCTCTGCAGCAGAGGGAGGCCCTGCCTGTGGCCCTGCTCCCACGGATAGTAAGTACACTCACTCATTGGTTAGCCTGGGCCTCTGGGCACAGGTGACATCTGTGGATTCCTTTGGCCTGAGGCAGCAGGCTTGGGCCCTCCCACGTGGCCCTGTGGAGGGCTGAGCGAGGGTGTGGTGCCATGACCAGAAGGTGCCAGGCCTCACATGGACTGAAGCGTATTGAGTGGGAACAGGTTGTGGTTGGTGGGTGTGGAGAAGCGGAGCTGCTCACTGGGCAGCATGGTTATGGCAGGGGCTGCTTGGCCCCAGCATCCACTCAAAGTCCAGCAGCTGCCCCATGAAGTTGAAGTTGGGGGAGATGTTGGACTTTTTCCTCTTGACGATGTCATAGGCGTCATTGGGTGACGGTTCATCTTCTGCGTCAGCCAGGCCACAGTGACTGTCACTGAGTGGCTGATGCCTGCCAGGCAGTGCACGAGGACACCACACTTCCTGGAACAGGCCTCCTCAATGAAGTTGATGGCCTCAGGGAAGAACTGGGAGAGGCTCTGGCTCCAGTGGTCAGAGATGGGGATATGCTTATAGGTGAACTGGCCACTCTGCTCCAATGCATTGGGTAAGTTGGGTGTGACATCGAGGAAATACTTGATGCCCTACTTACCAAGCACGTCCAGGTTGGTGGAGTCCTTGGAGCAGCCGAGGTAGAGGTAGGGCAGGATCTGGACAGGGAAGGCTGGTTGGCTAGATGGCATCGGGCTGCCATCTCACTCAGTGGCACTGCTAGGCAGCTCTGCAGTCCGAGCTGATGCCTAGGCCCCCCAGGCCCAGCACAGAAGTGGGGGCAAGCTACTGGGTGAGGAGGAGCTATCCACCTTGGTCTTGCAGGGCTCTAAGTACTATGGAACTTGTTGAAACCAAGTTGTAGGTAGTATCACTGGCAGCTGTCATCACACAGCAGCTGAGCACCGAGGCTGGAGCACTGGGTTCAGGCAGCCACTGGGCCATGGCCCACTGGGCCGTGGGCCAAGTAGCACAGTGGCCACCTTGCAGAGTGTGGGGAAGCACTCATTGTCGGGTGGTTGGGGAGGATGGAGCAGATGGGCAGGTTGCCCTAGCGCAGAGGGTGCAGCCTGAGGCCCCAGAATGGCTACATTGATGGCAGTTTCAGTGTGCGATGACTCGATGAGCCCGTGCGGTCAGCAGTCGAGCAGGGTGGATTCTTCCTGGCCTTGCCACTTTAGGGCTTGAGCTGTAGCCTGGCCAGTTTATGGGCTCTGTCCCGTGCAGCTTGGTAGGAAATCTGAGATGTTGCTGATGGTGTTTGATGGGGTGGGCCCAAGCCAGAAACACCTGTGGAAGCGGGTTGTTGTGGTCGACCAGCAGGTTAGGGAGACAGCTGGTCTGAGGACATGCCCCTCCATAGCCCCCTCCCAGCCCTGGGCTCCTGCCCACCTGCAGTTGCCTTGGGCCCCTGTTGTGGTGGCACTTCAACAGAATTGCCCCAGAGTCAGAGGCCAGGCAACCCCACCCACCGGCCAGGTAACCCTACCCACCTGCATCCTGCCCATTTCACATCACCCAGTGATGCTAGCCTGCAGTCCCTCTGCCAAGGAGAAAGAATACCTCAGAGGAGGAGGCACGAGTTCATGGGGAAGGTGACATGGGCTAGGGACAGGCCTCTTGTCTCAGCAGCATCAGAGGCCACAGAAACCCATGATGTTGGGTCCCAGGGAAAAAGACTCGTTTTGCTGAGGGGTATCTTTCGTTTCCACCAAGAAAAAGGCACGCCGCAGAGCAAAGTCCTTGCCTGTGCTTTCAGTCCATGGCTGGTCCATCTCAAGCAATGACTGGTGGCCCCACATTCTGTTCTTGGATTTGCAATGCAACCGGGCTACCACCACCAATGCAGCCTGCGAAGTGGGTAGGATGTAGGTGGGGAGGGTTGCCTGGCCGGTGGTTCTGGGGCAATTCTCTTCAAACACCACCAGAAAAGGAGCCTGAGACAATTGCAGGTGGGCAGGAACTCAGCGCTGGGAGGGGGCTGTAGAGGGGCACAGCCAGGCAAGAACAAGGGGCTGGGAGGGGGCTGTGGAGGGGGGCTAACAGGCAGGGACAGGGGTCTGGGGAGGGGCCGTGTGACAGTGAGGTTGGGCAGGGACTGGGGGCATGGAAGGGGACATAAACTGGCAGGGGTGGTCAGAGACCATGGATGAGAAGGGGTGGATGACCAGAGGGGAGGAGGTGGCATCAGGACAGGAGAAACATTGGTTTGCTGAAACAAAGGAGATAAAAAACCAGATGAAATGTTACATCTACACAAGCCATCACAGAGAGATCAAGGAACATTCAATATATATGGATGAGAGAAATGTTACTCTAAAACAGCTCCATTAGATGTCATTCCAACTATGTGACATTATGGAAAACACAAAACTACAAAAACAGTGAAAATCTCCATAGTTGCCAGGGTCTGTGGACCAACAACAGATAAAGTGGTAAGATAAGGGGACTTTGACAGCAAGGAGAGCGCATCATGTGAGGACTCAATGGGCAATAGGGCTTTGAGCGTGTCACACTTGACAGAAGTGCCCAATGGCGGAAAGGGTGAACACGAATGGAAATGATTCTTCTAATCAGGTATCAAGGTTTGGATTAATTGTAACAAATGTAATCCAGTAAGTGAAGATGTTGTTGACAGTTGCAAATAGGACATGGGGGAGAGAGGAAAGAATGATAAGGGAACTCAGATCCATTTTGATGTCAATCCCAAACTCTTCTGGATGAGATGATGCCTTTATTAAAAATCATCATTTAGCACCATTGCTTCAAGCAGATATTTTCAGGGATGGGGGGAGGACAGGGTCTCACTCTGCCTTCGTGACTAGAAAGCTAGAGTGTGGGTGGTGTCATCATAGCCCACTGCAACCTCAAAGTCCTGGGCTCCAGTGATCCTCCTGCCTCAGCCTCCCAAAGGGCAAGGATGACAGGCATCACCCACCAAGCATGGCCCAGCGAGGTATTTTGATACCAATGGTCAATAATCAGGTAGTATCTATACATGAGTTTGAATTATTGGCTGCCAACGAATGTGAATCAATCTTGACTTTCAAATGTACATTGAATTGTGTGGTGGCAGCAACACTTATGATGAGGAAAATTAAAATATTGCTCCATGAAAAAACACAGCTTACACTCTTCATAGGTTTGTCTTACATATGAGACACCAAGTAATCCCCAATCACTATTTTTAATAACCTTCATGGCCACAATAAGTTTTTCAAGTGACCAAAATTTATGCAGTACAATGCTCTGCTCTGGGGGAGGAGGGGGTCCTGTCAGCAAAGAACATGGTTAGTACCTTCACAAAAGGGAAACCTGCAAGCATCTTCCTGACAGAAGTCCAGAGAGAACTAGTAAAAATCTATCCTGAGTTTGAACGTCTGATCCCATTATTTACTGACTTCCAAGCAGAGCCTTCTGACAAAAGCTGGGTTTCAGGGAGATCGTGGGTTCAGGGAGCCTGTGTGGGCCATGCCTTCATGGAGATGAGACCACATAGAAAGGCAGCAGAGCAGAGAGACTGGGAGCAGGGTGCTGGTAGTGCAGAGTGAGGGACGGGGTCCAAGCCCATTGACAGGCACCTACACCTGAGAAGGTCATGAGATTCCTTGCAGATTCTCTGCACTGTCATATGACAATGGTAATAGGCCTATTTACTGTTATCGCATTAGGAGGCTAAAATGACTCAATCCAGGTGAATCATGAGGAAGAGGACTGGTCCCTTAGTCAGTCATCCTCCGTGTTTCCTAAATGGCAGGGGAACAAACCAGACACCAGGTAGGGTACTTGCATCACTCCAGGGCAGTGGGGGATGGAGGGTGATTTCTCATCCCTTCTGTGGGTATGATGCTCTGCAGCTGTCAGGGAACGTCTGGCATTATGACCTGTGATCCCCGCATCAGCCCGTGCATGGGCAGAGGAGGTGCTGTACCTCTTGTTTTCTACTGAGTGGTTGTGACATTTAGGGAAGCTGAGTGGCTTTTAGCATCACATCATGAATGAGTGATGGATCTGGCATGGGAAGTGTACATGAGTCCATGGGAGGCACAGACCTCTGAAGACTGGGACCTGTCCATCATATCCTGGACTCCTGGTGCAAGAGCTCCCCTGACTCTCTTTCTCCAATATTCCTACCCATTGTTCAAGGGGAATCCAAGTTGATGCCCTGGAGGACATGGCTGGATAAGGAAGTTTCCCTGATCATGACACATCCTCTCTCCTCTACTTTACACATCTGCCATCCCTAATTTGGCCCTGTTCCCTCTAAAGGAAATGCTCTGAGAGTCTTGGCATCACATCTATGGCTTTCCTCCCCCAGGACTGTCATGCTGCGAACTGCCCCTCAGGTGACCACACTGAATGACCAGTCTCTGCTTGTCCCCCAAGTGTACCAGAGTTTACCACATTGTGAAAACTGCCTCATGATGTTTTCACAAACAATAACCTTTCCTACCATTCATTAAACCTGAGAAAAGCAGCTAGGGAGAATTCATTGGAAGAGTGGTCATCTGGACTGGTGCTCGGTAGCTTATTGAAAGAAACCCATAACCCCCTCTGCCTCCTTGATTACTTATCTGACCACCCTCAACAGAATTGAAGTCAATGTGTGTTTTGTTTCATACAGTGACACCAGGGAACACATATTGAGACTTTTGGTTTTTTAAATTGATGTATGAAGAGAAATAACATACCAAAAGTTACTGGACTCAGCACACATTTCAGGAAAAAGAGAGAAGATGTGTAAAAAATAGACTTTAACATATGCAAACCCACAAAGTCATCTCCTGCCTTCTGGATTTGCCCAAAATGTTTAAGATGAATGGTTTTAGCAGGTACTTAATTATGTTAAAATGACATTGAAATAGATCTTCTTATATTTTCCAATTTAGGCGACATCTGATTGAGGGATGCTTGAGTATCACAGGATATAAGAAAAAAGAATCGGGCGGCGCCTGTGGCTCAGTGAGTAGGGTGCCACCCCATATGCCGAGGGTGGCGGGTTCAAACCCAGCCCCGGCCAAACTGCAACAAAAAAATAGCCGGGCGTTGTGGCGGGCGCCTGTAGTCCCAGCTGCTCGGGAGGCTGAGGCAAGAGAATCGCTTAAGCCCAAGAGTTAGACGTTGCTGTGAGCCATGTGACACCATGGCACTCTACCCGAGGGCGGTACAGTGAGACTCTGTCTCTACAAAAAAAAAAAAAAATTCACTCAGAGGAAGACAGTAAAAAGCAAGAAAAAACTCTGAGAGGCTATGAGCCTACTGACCCTACTGACCCTGTGCCTTCTCCTCCACCTGTTAATAAGAAACTAGGAGGGCAGTGCCTGTGGCTCAGTGAGTAGGTCCCCGGCCCCATATACCAAGGGTGGCAGGTTCAAACCCAGCCCCAGCCAAACTGCAACAAAAATAGCCGGGCGTTGTGGTGGGCACCTGTAGTCCTAGCTACTTGGGAGTCTGAGGCAAAAGAATTGCCTAAGCCAAAGAGCTGGAGGTTGTTGTGAGCTGTGACTCCATGGCACTCTACTGAGAGTGACAAACTGAGACTCTGTCTCTAAAAAAGAAGAAACTAGGAAATGAGGGGAATGTAACTTCAAAGAATAAAGATCAGAGATCTAATGAAAACTCTTCTGATTCCTCCTTTTTATATTATAGTTAATATATTAAATATATATAATATTTTATATTAAATAGCTATAATATGAAAAAGAAGGAAACACCTCTGTTGCCATTATGGCCACTCAAACAGAAAGTCGATTAAATGACTTAACAACAAAAAACATTACTCCTTCAGCGCCTCCATATCCAGACAAGCCTTCAAACCCGGATAATTTCTCTACAACCTCTGTCATGAAGGTTTTACTAGAAAGCAGGAAAACTGGAGATTTTACTTTTAAGGACACTTTAGGACTCTTTCCTGTTGTTGTGACTCATATTCCACCCAGTTCACAATACCCTCAAAGGGGGCAATGATATGACCATCATATGATTGCTTTTAAAATTTTAAAGGACTTAAAACAGGCTGTAACACAATATGGCATGCAATCCCCTTTTTCTAGAGGCATATTACAAGGACTAGCACAAGAACAGAATCTTATTCCATACCATTGGGGTATGATAGCGAGAACAATTTTAGAATCAGAACAATATTTACAATTTAAAACATGATGGAAAGAAGAGGCTGATTTAATGAGTAGACAGAACCAGCAAAGAAATGTTCCTATCACATCGGAACAACTCACCGGGTCTGGACAATGGATGGGAATACCATGACAATTACAATATGATGATATAGCCATAGTACAAACCAGGTTATGCTGCCTTAGAGCATGGGAGAAAGTCCAGGCTCCCAGAGATATCGGAGAATGAGCCTCAACGCTGATTTCTTGGCACAATCGAAACCTTCAGTCGATAAGGCTATGCAGCCAACCTGAACTTAGGGATATGCTTTTTCAAACCTTAGCTTTTGAAAATGCCAATTCAGAATGCCAAAAAGTTTTATGCCCTTTAAGGGCGCAAAATGCCCATAAGGGCATGTTCAGATGTTGGGACTGAACCGTACAAAGCTAATCTCCTTGCTGCTGCCCCTTGAAGGACGGATTCAAATCAAATTTTATCAAGTTTCGCAATTGTGGAAAATTAAGCCATCTATGGAAGGAGTATTGGACAGAAAAGAGCCATAACAACAATAATAGGAATTTTACTACTAATAACCAACAAAGACAGGGTGGATGCAAGCCTCCAGACATTTGTCCTAGGGGTAAAAAAGGATTTCATTGGGCAAATGAATGCTGCTCTCAATTTGATAAGGATGGGACATCCCTCCAGCAGGGACATTATCAGTCGGGCCCAAACCGGGGCCACAGAAAAACTATACCAGTATGGGGATGTACCCACGCACCAGCAACTTAAACCTGTCCAATCCCTTTTACACACCACTGCAGGAAGTGCCGCTTTAGATCTTCCAGCCTGTGATAATGTTTTACTACTTCCTAACATGGGAGTGAAACAGCTAAAAACAGGTATTTGTGGCCCTATACCTCCTGATTCAGTTGGTTTATTATTAGGCAGAAGTAGTTTAACATCTCATGGTGTGCATGTACATACTGGTGTAACTGATAATGATTTTGTGGGAGATATACAAATTATGATTTCAGATAAACCAACACAAATTTTAGCTGGACAAAGAATTACTCAGTTATCACTTTTGCCTTATATCAAATTACAAACCACAGATAAAACAGATTCCTGGGAGCTGGCTGTTCCCAGGGGTCATGATCCCAGCAGCTGCCTGCCAGGCCACTCCGCCTAGCCCGGCGGTCTGGAGCCTGGCAGCTGGTGTGCTGCGCGGGCGGCATCTGCAGCCTTCGCTGGGTTTTGCTGGAGCCAGTGACTGCAGCACCTTGGGAACCGCGGCGCGCATGCAAAGTGGTGCGGCTGCCCGTCCCTGCGGCCCCTTCCAGACCCTCCAGGTCCCACTGGACTTAGTCCCACATGTCTGGGACATCTACCCTCCCCTGCAGTGTGGTGTTGCACACTGATTTCCAGGGACTGACTCCTTAGCCACCAGGTCGTGAAAGTGGGGTGGGGGTGGGGGCAATGGTGGCACCAGAGGGTGTCACCTCATCTTGCCTCACATTTGGGTGGTGGATCAGAAGCTTCCGGTACCCCAGATATTGCTGTACGTACTCTGGCCTCGATCTTTGGGGAGGAGGAACAGCAAGAATATTGTCGCCCGCTCCGTGGTGTCACACCTGGCGACCCCTCCCTACCCTGACTCTAATACTCCCTCGGCCCCCGCACCGGGTCCTGTCTCCTCTGTCCCTCTCCGCAGCACCTGCTGCTTGGTGCTCAGGAGCTGCGAGGGGGTGCCCACAACCTCAGTCGGCCAGAGCGCAAGGGCGCATGCTCCGGTGCCTGCAGGAGGAGGGCGCAGCTCTGTAGGCCGCGGGTGGAGCAGGGAAGCTGTCCCCTGGGCTGCAGGAGCGCGCAGGAGCGAGCGGCTGTGGCCGGTCTCTGCTCCCCTACTGGTCCGATTTCCCACCATCCCCGCTGGGCCGTGGCTGGAAACTCTGCAGTGGGAAGCCCGTGCCCGGCCCCTCAGTTTGCCTGCCCCGCCCTGGCTGCCGCCTCGTCCCTCGGGATGCGGACCCGCGGTGTTGCCCGAGTGGCCGGCGACGCGGGAGGCCTTGCCTGGTGCTCCCTGGCAGCGAGCTCTATCTCGGGGGTTGGGGGGCTCGCCCTTCTTGGTGGGCGGTTGGGGACAAGGGTATGTGTATTTTGTGGGAGAACAATTTGTCAAAAGTGGCTCTTTGCTTCCCTAAGGAGTGAGACGGGCTTTGTAATTCCATTTTTTTCTTATTTAGTAGTTTTCTACATGTATTTTACTAAATCTGTTAACTACAGAAAACAACAGAAAAAAATGTATTTTGTCTGCTGTTAATATCAAACTTATCTGTATCCATTAGCTTAAAAAGTGTATTATTTATGTGAACACATCTTTCAAAGGGTCACTTGGATAACTGGCTGTTTAAACAATAAAAAATAATAATTAAAAAAATACACCGTTGCTGTTTAAGATATAGCTTCTAAAGTCTGGAATTCTTATGTACAGATTCCACCTCACCCGCCTGATCTGCCACCGGCAGCACAGAGAATCACAACCAAGAATGTGGGCAATGAGCAGCACCTGTGGCTCAAAGGAGTAAGGCGCTGGCCGCATAAACCGGAGGTGGTGGGTTCAAACCCAGCCCGGGCCAGAAACTGCAAAAAAAAAAAAAAAAAAAAAAAAGAATGTGGGCAATATCAGAGCAGTCAAAGTTAGTATATGTATTTTTTGAAGGCTTAAACTAAATTGTCTGAAGCTTTCAGTACAGAGAAAAGAGATTGAGATTGAATCAGCTTTTATTTCAGGAAAAACACCACATGTATTAATGTAAGAAAGATAGATGAAGTAATTTACGTGAAGCAATAGCACTGGAATACTGTTATGTTTGTTCTTATATTTTTGCATAAAAATAAGCAGTTAAAACCTAGGTTGAATTTTATATTAAAACAAGTTACAGCTTTTTAATTGAGTTCTATGGTAATTAATATGTGATTTGTCAGGGGAGGTACTATGGGGTGATGGTGCTAAAATTTCTGTTTCACTGTTAGTGCAGCTGGACCTAAAATACATGTTTTAAAGCTTTTCAGGAACTCATATATATGCTATATATAATGTATACATGTGTAACAATTATAATGATCATAAGTTCACAGGTGAGGAGACTGAGGGTCCATGGGGGTGTCCTGAGCCTGGGTGGGCAGCTACAGCCAGGAGCCCAGGAGGTCCGGGTAGACCTCCACAACCCCCACTAGAGGTGGCTCTACTCTGGGCTCATTCCAGGGTAAATCTCTCAGGCTAGTTCCCCCAGACCTCCCCTGTCCCTGTGCTCATCTGGCCTTGACCACCCTGAACCCTGTGGTGCCTGTAGCCCCCTCTCCTAGGCTGGGAGCTGGCTGTCTCCAGGGAAAAATTCCAGGCAGCAGCCCTCCAGGCCACCACTCTCTGCCCCTCAGCCTTGGAGCCTGATAGCTCTGGGCGTATATGGAGCATGCGTCCATTTTGACTGGGGGCCAAAAATGGAAGCCATGAGAGCAGCACCACGGGTACTGCGGGATGAGATTGGCAGATTCTCTCCTTTCCCTACCCACACGGACTTTCCTAGACCCTCCAAGTTCCCCCCCAGAGGTTGACTGCCAACGGCCCTTCATCCCTGGGACATCTGGCCTCTCACCTCATCCTGGTGTTACATACACACCCCCAGAGGCAGACCCCTGAGCCCACCAGGTTATGAGAGCTGGGTGGGGGGTAACAGTGGCTCGAGAGGGTGTCACTTTGTGTCTAGGGGCAAGGGTGGCTTCAGCTGATGCACTCGCATCCACCCTCCAAAGTCCACCTCTGGCTTTGGTCTAAGCTGGCCAAGAACAAAGCTACTATTTCCAGGGTGTCTGGGTGGTGGCCCTCTGTGGGCAGGGGACACGGGCCAGGGGCTGCAGACACCATTTCCAGGGTGGGTGGTGGCCCTCTGGCTCCAGGTCACTTCACTGGCTCTGGTCTCGATCTTCAAGTGAGAACAGTAGGAACTCAGGTCATATAGGTCCTTTGGTGCTCATACCAGGCAACCCTGAAGGGAGTCTCTGAAAAAGGAGAAGCAGCCCCCATCTATTATTCAGAGGAACTCAGTGAAGTGGAGAGTAACTGTGAGGGAAATGAAGATCAACAAAACAAAGCATGGAGGCAGAGAAGATGAACACAGGAATGAACTCATCTAAAGGCAGAGGGAAAAGATGGCTGACTGAAGCCAGCTTTCCACAGATGCTCCCATCCAGAAGGACAGTTAAAGGACAAAACTTTAGCAAGCAACCTGGTGGATTAGAGCTGCGCTGAGAGAAAAGGTTGAAGAATGCATATCAACCCTGCTGAGGTGAGCTGTGACCCCAAGGATACAAACAAAAGGTATCCATCACCAAGTGGACAGGAGTCCCCTCTCCCATGAGAATGGCTTGGAGTACCCCATAAACAAATGAGCAAAGTTCAAAAGTCCTCCCATTATACTCTATAGGAGAGACCCTCCAAAAACTGGACCTACTTCCCCTACTAGGGTGCCATGGTGCTCTCCTGCCAGGCATAAAACTGTGTAAAACTGTATATATTCTCTACCTGCAATTCTGAGCTCCCAGCACTCCCCTCCACTCTTACTCTGAGGTCTGGAGGCCTGTCCCCCGGGAGTCCAGATTCTTGGGTGATTTCTCATGGGGTGTGGACAGAGCCTGGACTGCAGCTGGTCAGTGCTGATTCTGTGGCACAGGAGTGAGGAGAGGTCAGCTGAGAGGGAACCACACCGGAGCAGCAGTGCCCCGAGGCACAGAGCAGCAGCCATTTTTGGCAACAATAGGGCTCATCCCCAGATATTTTGGAGCCACACCCCCATCTCTCTGGGCATCTTCTCAGGTGGCAACCACCATGGAACAGATCTGGGATGGAAATGCAGACCCCATGAGTAAAGGGTTTTCCTGAGATGGTACTGGCCTGGGTGGAGGGCTGGGACTAGAAAATGCACGTGTAGAGCCAGGAGATTCCCAAGGCGGGGCTGACCAAGAGGACTGCTTTACTGACCCTAAGACACACCCGGCCCCCAAGGGATCATCAGCGTAAACAAAGGAGGGGCAGGCAGAGCCTGGAACTGACAGGTAACTGTGCTGTGAATACAAACTACAGCGGCACAGACAGGACCTGAAGCACAGGTTCTGGGACTCAAAACAGCTTCTCGTCTGCAGGGGAATTTAGCAGGGACAGAAACAAATTCCTACAAAGTTATTCTGTTCTGTCAGTAACATCAATCAGGGGCAGGGCTCAAACTGAGCGAACAGCCCCAGCCTCCTGTGGTTGTCAGGACTCACCTCCCTCTGCTGGATAGAGGCAGAGAGCAGCAGCCTGGCTGAGGAGACATAGATTTCCTTGTGATTCAGGCAGGTGCAAACCCATGTAGTATCTGCTCATTGGAGGCAACTGGGTCACAGCCCTGTGGGGTTATCAGTGACTGGGTGTGACAGAAGTGCAAGGTGGGGTGTGACAGAAGTGCATAAACTTTCCCAGACTAATCTATTTCCTGAGTGGATCCTGACCCCACAGAGCACCGGAGCAAGTCATATTTGAGTTGTCAGCAGACCCCTGCGATCTAGTTGCCAGAGACCTTTTAAACTCTTCTACCTGAGAAGGTAGAATGAGGTGCTGAATGAGACAATTGATTTGGACCTTTTGAACTGAGCCAATCGCCCAAGGACTATCCAAGTGGTGCCCTCGGTGTGTGGTTGTAGGAAGGTTTGATTTTCCTTTTCCAATTGTTGCCTGTGTGGGACAGGGTGAATTAACTGCTGGTATTTCTCCACAGATGAGACTTCAACACAGAGTAACTGTTTCACTAGGGTTGGAAAGAGACCAGCTGAAAACAAGACAGAGCCACTTAGCCCCATGACACCAAACAGGTCCCCAGTTTCTCAGGCCATAGCACTGTACAGGTCCTCAGCAAAGCTCCAGGGGAAAAGTCAAATGGTGTAAAATAATTCTGGGGCATAATCAGAAAAACTCTGGTAACATGAATAACCAGAGTAGAACAAACCCCTCAAGGAAAGATATAGCAGATATAACTGAAGATCCCATTCATAAATAGCTGGCTGAGATGTCAGAAATCGAATTCAGAATTTGGATTGCAAACAAGATTAATAGAATGGAGGAAAATTTGGAATTAGAAATTGGAGGAGCAATTCAAAAGTTGGAATTAGAAATTGGACAAGAAATTCAAAAGTTGTCTCAAGAATTCAACAAATTTAAAGACAAAACTACCAAGGATTTTGACACACTGAAGCAAGAATTTGCAGTCCTCAAAGATCTGAAAAATACAGTAGAGTCCCTCAGTTAACAGAGTGGAGCAAGCAGAAGAAAGGATTTCTGACATCAAAGACAAAGCTTTTGAATGTTCCCAAATACTCAAAGAGGAAGAGAAATGGAGAGCAAAAATGGATCATTCTCTCAGAGAGCTCTGGGATAATTCGAAGAAGGCTAATACCTGCCTCATTGGAATCCCTCAAAGCGATGAAGTGGCTTCACAAGGCACAGAGGCCCTTCTCCATGAAATTATGAAAGAGAATTTTCCAGACATGCCAAGAGATTCTAAAATTTAGATAGAAGACAGTTTCAGACCCCCAGCATGACTCAACCTGAATAAGACATCCCCTCGGCACATCATAGTTAACTTCACTAAAGTTTATATGAAGGGGAAAATTCTGAAAGCAGCCAGACATAAGAAAACCATTACCTACAAAGGGAAGAATATTAGAATGACTGCAGATCTCTCTGCTAAAACTTTTCAAGCCAGAAGAGGGTGGTCATCGACTTTTAATCTCCTAAAACAAAATAACTTTCAACCACAGATCCTAGATCCAGCTAGAACCGAGTTTCATTTATGATGGAGAAATTAAATACTTTAATGACATTCACATGTTGAAGAAATTTGCCATAACCAAACCAGCTCTTCAGGATATTCTCAGGCCTGTCCTGCATAATGACCAGCCCAATCCTCTACCACAAAAGTAAACTTACTCAGAAGCTTTTCATCAAACTCCAACATCCACAGTGGTGAAAGGATTAAAAATGTCCACTGGTCTTTCAAAAAACTCGATACCCAAAATTTTACCAGACTTATCGATATTTTCCATTAATGTGAATTGCTTAAATTGTCCTCGAAAGAGGCACAAGTTGGCTGACTGGATACAAAAACTCAGGCCAGATATCAGCTGCACACAAGAATCACATCTTACCTAAAAAGATAAATATAGACTGAGGGTGAAAGGATGGTTGTCCATATTTCAGGCAAATGGAAATCAGAAAAAAGCAGGTGTCACAATTCTATTTGTAGATACACTAGGCTTTAAACCAACAAAAGTAAGGAAGGATAAGAATGGTCACTTCATATTTGTTAAGGGTAATACACAACATGATGAGATTTCAATTATTAATATTTATTCACCCAACCAGAATGCACCTCAATTTATAAGAGAAAATCTAACAGACATGAGCAACTTGATTTTCTCAAGCTCCATAATAGTCAGAGATTTCAACACTCCTTTGGCAGTGTTGGATAGATCCCCCAATAAGAAGCTGAGCAAAGAAATTTTAGATTTAAACCTAACCATCCAACATTTGGATTTAGCAGACATCTACAGAACATTTCATCCCTACAAAACTGACTACACATACTTCTCATCAGCCCACGAAACATACTCCAAAATCAATCACATCTTAGGTCACAAGTCTAACCTCATCAAATTTAAAGGAATAGAAATTATTCCTTGCATCTTCTCGGAACACCATGGAATAAAAGTTGAACTTCATAAAAACAGGAATCTGCATACTCATACAAAAACATGGAAGTTAAATAACCTTATGCTGAATGATAGCTGAGTCATAGATGAGATTAAGAAGGAAATTACCAAATATTTGGAACAAAATGACAATAAAGACATGAATTATCATAACCTCTGGGATGCCACAAAGGCAGTCCTAAGAGAAAAATTTATAGCACTGCAAGCCTTCCTCAAGAGAATGGAAAGAGAAGAAGTTAACAACTTAATGGGACATCTCAAGCAACTGGAAAAGGAAGAACATTCCAACCCCAAACCCAGTAGAAGAAAAGAAATAACCAAAATTAGAGCAGAATTAAATGAAATCGAAAACAAAAGGATTATACAACAGATCAATAAATCAAAAAGTTGGTTTTTTGAAAAGGTCAATAACATAGATAAACCTTTGGCTAACCTAACCAGGAAAAAAAGAGTAAAATCTCTAATTTCATCAATCATAAAAGACAAAGACGAAGTAACAACAGACTTCTCAGAAATTCAAAAAATTCTTAATGAATATTACAAGAAACTTTATTCTCAGAAATATGAAAATCTGAAGGAAATTGACCGAAACTTGGAAGCACACCACCTTCCAAGACTTAGCCATAATCAAGTGAAAATGTTGAACAGGCCTATATCAAGTTCTGAAATAGCTTCAACCATACAACAATCTCCTAAAAAGCAAAGCCCAGGACCAGATGGCTTCATGTCATAATTCTACCAAACCTTTAAAGAGGAACTAGTACTTATATTACTCAACCTGTTCCAAAATATAGAAAAAGAAAAAAGACTACCCAACATGTTCTATGAAGCAAACAAATCCCTGATACCCAAACCAGGAAAAGACCCAACAAGAAAAGAAAATTATAGACCAATATCACTAATGAATATAGATGCAAAAATATACAACAAGATCCTAACAAACAGAATCCAGCAACACATCAAACAAATTATACATCATGACCAAGTCAGTTTTATCCCAGGGTCTCAAGGCTGGTTCAATATACGAAATCTATCAATGTAATCCAACACAGAAACAAATTAAAAAACAAAGACCATATGATTCTCTCAATTGATGCAGAAAAAGCTTTTGATAATATCCAGCATCCATTCATGATCAGAACACTTAAGAAAATTGGTATAGAAGGGACATTTCTTAAACTGATAGAGGCCATCTACAGCAAACCCACAGCCAATATTGTATTGAATGGAGTTAAATTGAAATCCTTTCAACTCAGATCAGGAACCAGGCAAGGTTGCCCATTGTCTCCACTGCTCTTTAACATTGTAATGGAAGTTTTAGCCATCGCAATTAGGGAAGAAAAGGCAATCTAGGGTATCCATACAGGGTCAGAAAAGATCAAATTTTCACTCTTCACAGATGATATGATTGTATATCTGGAAAACACCAGAGATTCTACCAAAAAACTCTTAGAAGTGATCAAGGAATACAGCAGGTCACAAAATCAACATTCATAAATCGGTAGCCTTTATATATAACAACAATTGTCAAGCTAAAAAAAAAAACAGTCTATTCTCTTCACAGTAGTGCAAAGAACATGAAATAGTGGGGAGTTTATCTAACAAAGGTGAAAGATCTCTATAAAGAGAACTATGATACTCTAAGAAAAGAAATAGCTGAAAAAAAAAGAAAAGAAATAGCTAAAAATGTTAACAAATGGAAAAACAAACTATGCTCATGGCTGGGAAGAATCAACATGGTTAAAATTTCCATACTACCCATAGCAATATACAATTTTAATGCAATTCCTATTAAAGCTCGACTGTCATACTTTAAAGATATTGAAAAAGAATACTTCGTTTTATATGGAATCAGAAAAAAACTCAAATAGCCAAGATATTACTCAGAAATAAAAACAAAGCAGGAGAAATGCTGCCAGACCTCAGACTATACTATAAATCAATAGTGATCAAAACAGCATGGTACTGCACAAAAACAGAGAGGTAGAAGTATGGAACAGAATAGAGGACCAAGAGATGAACTCAGCTACTTACAGTTATTTGATCTTTGACAAGCCAATTAAAAACATTCAGTGGGTACTCAGATGTATACGGATGGTGCCAAAAATGTATACTATTTTAAGAAATTAGAAAACTGTATTAAAATTGTAATATTCAATATCTACAGATAGTAAAAGATGAATACAAGTCAAAAAAAAATTCAGTGGGAAAAACATTCCCTATTTAACAAATAGTGCTGGGTGAACTGGCTGGCGACCTGTAGAGTACTGAAACTGGACCCACACCTTTCACCACCAAGATAGACTCTCACTGGATTAAAGATTTAAACTTAAGACATGAAACTATAAAAATACTAGAAGTGAGTGCAGGGAAAACTCTTGAAGAAATCAGTCTGAGTGAGTATTTTATGAGGAGGACTCCCTGGGCAATTGAAGCAGCTTCAAAAATACACTACTGGGACCTGATCAAACTAAAAAGCTGCACAGCCAAGAATACAGTAAGTAAAGCAAGCAGACAGCCTCAGAATGGGAGAAGATATTTGCAGGTTATGTGTCCAACAAAGGTTTAATAACCAGAATCCACAGAGAACTCAAACGTATAAGCAAGAAAAGAATATGTGTTCCCATCTCAGGCTGGGCAAGGGATTTGAAGAGAAACTTCTCTGAAGAAGACAGGCGTGCGGCCTTCAGACCTATGAAAAAATTCTCATCATTTTAATCATCAGAGAAATGCAAATCAAAACTACTTTGAGATATCATCTAACTCCAGTAAGATTAGCCCATATCACAAAATCCCAAGACCAGAGATGTTGGCGTGGATGTGGAGAAAAGGGAACACTTGTACACTGCTGATGGGAATGCAAATTAATACATTCCTTATGGAAAGATGTTTGGAGAACACTTAGAGATCTAAAAATAGATCTGCCATTCAATCCTATCATTCCTCTACTAGGCATATACCCAGAAAACCAAAAATCACATTATAACAAGGATATTTGTACCAGAATGTTTATTGCAGCCCAATTCATAATTGCTAAGTCATAGAAAAAGCCCAAGTGCCCATCGATCCATGAATGGATTAATAAATTGTGGTATATGTACACCATGGAATTATGCAGCCTTAAAGAAAAAGGGAGACTTTACCTCTTTCATGTTTACATGGATGGAGCTGGAACATTCTTCTTAGTAAAGTATCTCAAGAATGGAAGAAAAAGTATCCAATGTACTCAGCCCTACTATGAAACTAATTTATGGCTTTCATATGAAAGCTATAACCCAGTTATAACCTAAGAATATGGGAAAGGGGGAGAGGGAGGGGAGAGAGGAGGGAGGATGGGCGGAAGGAGGGTGATTGGTGGGAACACCTACGATGCACCTTACAAGGGTACATGTGAAATTTAGTAAATGTAAAGTATCAATGTCTTAACACATTTAACAAGAAAATGCCAGGAAGGCTATGTTAACCAGTGTGATGAAAATATGTCAAACGGTCTATTAAACCAGTGTATGGTGCCCCATGATCACATTTATGTACACAGCTATGATTTAATAAATAAATAAATAAAGGCAGAGGGAACCAGAGGAACCTGAGGGTGCTAGTGCTGGAGGAGACACAGAGAGGTGGTCAAGAGAGGGTGGGGAAGTCATCTTTTCTGCAGAATGAATGATGCTGTGTCTGAGACTGATTTTAGAATCCACAATGGTGTTGATCCTGCACCAGGGTCTTGTCTCAGTGCCAGCCTGAGACAAGTCTCCCAGACCAGGCTGGGAGACTCAGAAGCCAGGAACACAACACTGGCTTTGAAGGATTTACAGGAGGGTGGAGAAGAGGTTTCTGGGACTATGCAAATTAAGAAAAACTACCAAACTTAAAACAAGGTAACTTTAGGTATGTAAGTAAAGGTCTGAGTAGAAGGTGGTGAGGCATTTCTGCCACCCCTCTGCTGTTAAGCTTTATCTCACCTTTTGTAGAGCTTTTTCTACCACCCCAAAACCACAGCTCACTCACTAATGCGCTGGGGTTCTGGACACACCCTTCCTGGCAGGCGGTTGGGGCAGGGATAAGAGTATTATGTGGGGAACAATTTGTCAAAATTCCTTAAGGGATCCTTAAGTCCTTTGGTCCCAGAAGTCCTTTGGGTTCTTAAGGGGTGAGGCTGGCTTTGTAATTCATTTTTATTTACTTAACACTGATAGAGTTTTATTGTATGTTGTACTCACAATTATGTCAGTAAATTTGAAGATATTTTTATTTAGGTTTTTTGGTATAACTAGTCCTTTTGTTTCTATTTTAAAAACAAATTTTAAATTCTATCTGAAATCATTAAGATACCTGCAGAAAAATTTTAGTGAGAGGAGGTGAATTTTTCCCCAGGGAAGAAATTATAACTCTGGCTAAATATCTGTCTTGTTAAAGATTGTAAATCAGTTATTTTATTAAAATTTAGTTGCAGGGTGAAAAAAACCTATTAAAAATTTCCCACAGTTGGCTCGGCACCCGTAGCACAGTGGTTGTGGCATGGAGGCTGGCGGGTTGGAACCCGGCCAGGGCCTGCTAAACAACAATGACAGCGGCAACAAATAATAGCCAGGTATTGTGGCAGGCACCTGTAGTCCCAGTCACTTGGGAGGCTGAGGCAAAAGACTCGCCTAAGCCCAGGAGTTTGAGGTTGCTGTGAGATGTGACGCCACTGCCCTCTACTGAGGGTGACATAGTGAGACTCTGTCTCAAAAAAATTCCCATGGTCATTGGAATGTTTTAAGAAATTCTGTTGCAGTGGTAAAATACCAATCTTTAGAATTCTTTAATAATCTAGCATTTCAAAATGAAGTCATAAAAAAAAGAAAGAAAAATTCATGTCATACCCGTGTCTTATTTTCTTTCTTTCTTTTTTTTTTTTTTTTTTTGAGACAGAGCCTTAAGCTGTTGCCCTGTGGCATCACAGCTCACAGCAACCTCCAAACCTCCAACTCCTGGGCTAAAGTGATTCTCTTGCCTCAGCCTCCCAAGTAGCTGGGATTACAGGCGCCCACCACAACTTGGCCTTTTTTTTTTTGGTTGTAGTCGTCATTGTTGTTTGGCAGGCCCGGGCTGGATTCAAATGAGGTCTTTGACATTTCGCATCACTCCATTTTTTCTCTGGAAATTTAGCAATGTTAACAGGACCTTTCATGTGCATTTCATCTGGGGAATTTACTGCACCTCCATTCCAGTGCACAGGACAGAAGGCAGAAGCAGCGGCTACCAGTGACCAGGACGTGCCAGGAGGAGTTGGTGATGGGAGAAAGCTGCACGTAGCTGTTCTGTTTCTTGCTATTTTTTGGTTGTTTGTGTCTTCGTGCTGACTTTGTCCAGAAGTCTTTGGCACAATTATTCATTCTAAGTAAAACCAGTCTCCTAAGTATTGTGTATTTAAAATGATAGAGCCTTTACTACTACATTTGGGGAAAGTCTCAGTCTTTTATCGTACACATTTTCAAACCAAAATCACAGATTTCTTCATAGCATGTTTGATATTGCAGGTGTAGTCACCAGCTCTAGGCATTGTCCGACGAGCTGTCTTCTTGTTTACTTTGGATTTTTCCCCAATCAAGGTGAGGGCAACTGTGCCAGAGAAGGGGGAGTTGTGTGTTAAACCAAGGGTCTAATTAAGCACCCTGCAATTAGGCCCTGCAAACGTTTAGGTCGTTTTTGATTTACATTAGGAAACCATCCTGACATTTTAGAACTGAATCCAATACTAAGGCTGACTTGTCTTCTACACAAATTGAAATCAAGAAGAAAGAAAGCAGGTGAGATAATGAGAAGTGGAGAGCCCCGGCACAGCCTCAGGCCAGGCCCCCTAAGGAAAAAACACTTTTTCAGAGGACTTAGGACAGAGCAGCCATGCAAATAGAAAAAGGCCTTCAGCCTTATTTTGAGGTTTTTTTTTTTTTTTCTAGAGTCAGGAGTCTCACTTTATCATCCTTGAAATACTGCTGTGGTGTCACACAGCTCACAGCAAACTACAACTCCTGGGCTTAGGCGATCCTCTTGCCTAAGCCTCACGAGTAGCTGGGACTAGAGGCACCTGCCCACAATGCCCGGTTATTTTTTTTGTTGCAGTTTGGCTGGGGCCGGGATTGAAGCCACCACCCTCGGTATATGGGGCCAGTGCCCTACCCACTGAGCCACAGGCACCACCCTATTTTTAGTTTTTAATATCATCATAACATTATTTTTCTTTTTTTCTTTATTGTTGGGGATTCATTGAGGGTACAATAAGCCAGGTTACACTGATTGCAATTGTTAGGTAAAGTCCCTCTTGCAATCATGTCTTGCCCCCATAAAGTGTGACACACACTAAGGCCCCACCCCCCCGTCCCTATTTCTGCTTCCCCCCCATAACCTTACTTGTCATTAATTGCCCTCATATCAAAATTGAGTACATAGGATTCATGCTTCTCCATTCTTGTGATGCTTTACTAAGAATAATGTCTTCCACTTCCATCCAGGTTAATACGAAGGATGTAAAGTCTCCATTTTTTTTAATGGCTGAATAGTATTCCATGGTATACATATACCACAGCTTGTTAATCCATTCCTGGGTTGGTGGGCATTTAGGCTGTTTCCACATTTTGGCGATTGTAAATTTAGCTGCAATAAACAGTCTAGTACAAGTGTCCTTATGATAAAAGGATTTCTTTCCTTCTGGGTAGATGCCCAGTAATGGGATTGCAGGATCAAATGGGAGGTCTAGCTTGAGTGCTTTGAGGTTTCTCAATATTTCCTTCCAAAAAGGTTGTATTGGTTTGCAGTCCCACCAGCAGTGTAAAAGTGTTCCCTTCTCTCCACATCCACGCCAGCATCTGCAGTTTTGAGATTTTGTGATGTGGGCCATTCTCACTGGGGTTAGATGATATCTCAGAGTTCTTTTGATTTGCATTTCTCTAATATATAGAGATGATGAACATTTTTTCATGTGTTTGTTAGCCATTCATCTGTCGTCTTTAGAGAAAGTTCTATTCATGTCTCTTGCCCATTGATATATGGGATTGTTGGCTTTTTTCATGTGGATTAATTTGAGTTCTCTATAGATCCTAGTTATCAAGCTTTTGTCTGATTGAAAATATGCAAATATCCTTTCCCATTGTGTAGGTTGTCTCTTTGCTTTGGTTATTGTCTCCTTAGCTGTACAGAAGCTTTCCCGGTTTAATGAAGTCCCATTTGTTTATTTTTGTTGTTGTTGCAATTGTCATGGCAGTCTTCTTCATGAAGTCTTTCCCCAGGCCAATATCTTCCAGTGTTTTTCCTATGCTTTCTTGGAGGATTTTTATTGTTTCATGCCTTAAATTTAAGTCCTTTTTCCATCTTGAATCAATTTTTGTGAGTGGGGAAAGGTGTGGGTCCAGTTTCAGTCTTTTACATGTAGACATCCAGTTCTCCCAACACCATTTATTGAATAGGGAGTCTTTCCCCCAAGGTAAGTTCTTGTTTGGTTTATCGAAGATTAGGTGGTTGTAAGATGTTAGTTTCATTTCTTGGTTTTCAATTCTATCCCAAGTGTCTATGTCTCTGTTTTTGTGCCAGTACCATGCTGTCTTGAGCACTATGGCTTTGTAGTACAGACTAAAATCTGGTATGCTGATGCCCCCACCTTTATTTTTGTTACTAAGAACTGCCTTAGCTATACGGGGTTTTTTCCAGTTCCATACAAAATGCAGAATCATTTTTTCCAAATCTTGAAAGTACGATGTTGGTATTTTGATAGGAATGGCATTGAATAGGTAGATTGCTTTGGGAAGTATAGACATTTTAACAATGTTGATTCTTCCCCTCCATGAGCATGGTATGTTCTTCCATTTGTTAATATCCTCTGCTATTTCCTTTCTGAGGAGTTCATAGTTTTCTTTATAGAGGTCCTTCACCTCCTTCATTAGGTATAGTCCTAGGTATTTCATTTTCTTTGAGACTATGGTGAAGGGAGTTGTTTCCTTAATTAGCTTCTCATCTTGACTGTTATTGGTGTACGCAAAGGCTACTGACTTATGGACATTGATTTTATATCCTGAAACATTACTGTATTTTTTGATGACTTCTAGGAGTCTTGTGGTTGAGTCTTTGGGGTTCTCTAAGTATAAGATCATGTCGTCAGCAAAGAGGGAGAGTTTGACCTCCTCTGCTCCCATATGAATTCCCTTTATTTCCTTGTCTTTCCTAATACTATTGGCTAGAACTTCGAGCACTACGTTGAATAGTAAAGGTGACAGAGGACAACCTTGTCTGGTTCCAGTTCTAAGAGGAAAAGCTTTGAGTTTTACTCCATTCAGTAAAATATTGGCTGTGGGTTTGTCATAGATAGCTTCAATCAGTTTTAGAAATGTGCCACCTATGCCTATACTCTTCAGTGTTCTAAATAGAAAAGAATGCTGGATTTTATCAAATGCTTTTTCTGCATCTATTGAGAGGATCATGTGATCTTTATTTTTGCCTCTGTTAATATGGTGGATAACTTTTACGGACTTGCGTATGTTAAACCAGCCTTGCATCCCTGGGATGAAGCCTACTTGATCATGATGAATGACTTTTCTGATTATAAGCTGTAATCTGTTGGCTAGGATTTTGTTGAGAATTTTTGCATCTATATTCATGAGTGAGATTGGTCTGAAGTTCTCCTTTTTGTTTGGGTCTTTTCCTGGTTTTGGTATCAGGGTGATGTTTGCTTCATAGAATGTGTTGGGGAAGATTCCTTCTTCCTCAATTTTTTGGAATAATTTCTGCAGTACAGGAATAAGCTCTTCCTTGAAGGTTTAATAGAATTCTGGAGTGAAGCCATCTGGACCAGGGCATTTTTTGGTTGGAAGATTTTTATTGTTTCTTTGATCTCGGTGCTTGAAATTGGTCTGTTCAGGAGCTCTATTTCTTCCTGGCTGAGTCTAGGGAGAGGGTGTGATTCCAAATATTGATCCATTTCCTTCACATTGTCAAATTTCTGGGCATAGAGTTTCTGGTAGTATTCAGAGATGATCTCTTGTATCTCTGTGGGATCAGTTGTTATTTCCCCTTTATCATTTCTGATTGAGGTTACTAGAGATTTTACTTTTCTATTCCTCGTTAGTCTGGCCAATGGTTTATCTATTTTATTTATTTTTTCAAAAAACCAACTCCTTGTTTCATTAATTTTCTGAATGATTCTTTTGTTTTCAATTTCATTGATCTCTGATTTGATTTTGGATATTTCTTTTCTTCTACTGAGTTTAGGCTTAGATTGTTCTTCTTTGTCCAATTCCATAAGATCTCTTGTGAGATTGTTGATGCTCTCTCTTTCTGTTTTTCGAATGTAGGCATCTAAAGCAATGAATTTTCCTCTCAAAACTACTTTTGCAGTGTCCCACAGGTTTTGGTAGCTTGTGTCTTCATTGTTGTTATGCTCAAGGAAGTTAATGATTTCCTGTTTTATTTCTTCCTGCACCCATCTGTTATTCAACAGAAGATTGTTTAATTTCCATGTCTTTGGGTGGGGTCGAGCATTTTTGTTAGAGTTGAGTTCCACCTTTAGTGCCTTATGGTCTGAGAAGATACAAGGTAAAATTTCAATTCTTTTGTTTCTGTTCATATTTGTTTTGTGTCCCAGGATATGATCAATTTTGGAGAATGTTCCATGGGGTGATGAGAAGAATGTATATTCTTTATCTTTGGGGTGGAGTGTTCTAAATGCGTCTGTCATGCACAGTTGTTCTAGGGTCTCATTTAAATCTCTTATGTGTTTGTTTAATTTCTGTTTGGAGGATCTGTCCAGCTCTGTAAGAGGAGTGTTAAAGTCCCCTGTTATGATAGTATTATCACATATCATATTGCTCAGACTGAGTAAGGTCTGTTTCAAGAATCTGGGAGCATTTAAATTGGGTGCATAAATATTTAGAATTGAAACATCTTCTTGTTGTGTTTTTCCCTTGACCAATATAAAGTGACCATCTTTGTCTTTTTTGACTTTAGTTGCTTTAAATCCACATGTATCTGAAAATAAGATTGCAACTCCTCTTTTCTTCTGAATTCCATTTGCCTGAAAAATTGTCTTCCAACCCTTGACTCAGAGCTTTAATTTGTCTTTTGAAGCCAGGTGTGTTTCTTGCAGACAGCAAATAGATGGCTTGTGTTTTTTAATCCAGTCAGCCAATCTATGTCTCTTCAGTGGGGAATTCAAGCTATTAACATTTATTGAGATAATTGATAAGTGTGGTAGTATTCTATTCGTCTTATTTGGTGAGAGTCCATTGCTTAGTATTATCTTTTGCATCAGTGTGGAGGTTAGGTTCTGTCCTTTAATTTCTGAGTTCTTACTTTGATGCTGATCCATTGTGGTGGTCAGTGTGCAGAACAGGTTGAAGTATTTCCTGTAGAGCTGGTCTTGTTGTGGCAAATTTCCTCAATGTTTGTATATCCATAAATGATTTGATTTCTCTGTCAATTTTTAAGCTTAGCTTAGCAGTGTACAGAATTCTGGGCTGGAAATTGTTCTGTTTAAGTAGATTAAAGGTAGATGGATGACCATTGTCTTCTTGCTTGGAAATTTTCATTAGAGAAGTCTGCGGTCACTCTGATGGATTTCCCCCTGTAGGTCAACTGGCGCTTACTCCTGGCAGCTTGCAGAATCTTTTCTTTTGTCTTGACTTTGGACAGGTTCATCACAATGTGTCTTGGAGAAGCTAGGTTAGAGTTGAGGCGACCTGGGGTCCGATATCCCTCTGAAAGCAGTGTGTCAGAATCTTTGGTGATATTTGGGAAAGTTTCTTTTATAATATTCTCTAGCATGGCTTCCATTCCTCTGGGGCATTCTTCTTCCCCTTCTGGAATTCCTATAACTCGTATGTTGGAACGCTTCATAAAGTCCCATAATTCTGACAGTGAACGTTCTGCTTTCTCTCTCTTCTTTTCTGCCTCTTTTACTATCTGAGTTATCTCAAGAACTTTGTCTTCTACCTCTGAAATTCTTTCTTCTGCATGGTCTAACCTGTTGCTTATACTTTCCATTGCATCTTTAAGTTCCCTGATTGACTGTTTCATTTCCTTCAGCTCTGCTATATCCTTTTTATATTCTTCATATCGTTCATCTCTTATTTGATTCTGTTTTTGGATTTCCTTTTGGTTATTTTCCACTTTATTAGCAGTTTCCTTCATTGTTTCCATCATTTCTTTCATTGTTTTCAACATGTGTATTCTAAATTCCCTTTCTGTCATGCCTAGCATTTCTTCATAGGTGGAATCATCTGCAGTAGCTACCTCATGGTCCCTTGGCGGGGTTGTTCTGGACTGGTTCTTCATGTTGCCTGGAGTTTTCTGCTGATTCTTCCTCATGAGTGGTTTCTTTTATCTGTTTCCTTGCCCTAATTTTCCTTTAACTTCCTCTTGCTCTTTAAGTTCTCATGCCTGTGGACTAAGGGTTACAGGACCAGAGGGGTGAGAAGGTTGAAGAGCAGAAAAGGGATGAAAGAAAGGACCACCAAGTTATAAGAAAAAAAAAGAAAAATAGAGAAAGGAGAGGGGGTGGGTAAAAGGAATATTGACAAAAAGAAGAGAGGCACAGAAAGAGGGAGACAGAACAATACAGGTGCACAGTAGGGTACTTTGACACAACCTTTAAAAAAACCCACCTTCTGGGGGTGCCCAGTTGGGTGGTTCCCTTGAGGGCTGCAGCTCTTTGATAACCTGATCAGACACAGTACCCCACCTCCACCCAGTAGAGAGGAAAGACAAAAATGCTATAAATGAAACCAAAACAAGCAAACAGAAAACTTTACGGGATAAAATTGGGTGAAAAACCAAATAATAGCAGTAGAAACACTAGCAAAAATGAAGTTCTAATTATTGAAAAAGACAGCAATGGAAAATTATAATTAAACTAGAAAAATTGAGAAAGAAAACACATCTGTATGGAAAAGGTTGAACTTATAAAACAAAACATCAACAACATCAAAATAAACAAAAAAAAAAAAACAACCAAACCAAAAAAAAAAGAAAAAAACACAACCAAAAACAAAGCAGTATGTATATGTTATTGAATATTGTCTGGGCAACACGTGGTCTTCTGGGGTATGAGATGTTAATCACAGTTCTGGTACGTCTGGAGGGTGCTGATTTCTCAAACCCCAGCAGGTAGACACCCTAAATCTCTCTTCAGCCCACTTAAAAGGCACTTTTAACATGTTCACTTGCTGAGCAGAAGCTTTCCCGGGAAAGTGCTTTGTCGCTGGAATCACTGCTGAAGTGGCTATCCACTTACCCAGTGTGCGAAAACTGGTCTCACTCTGCCCCTGGGGGTTAGGGCTGCAAGGCGGTTCAGACCCGGCCCTTAGGCTACTTGGTCGCTGGGTTACCAGCTCCCACCCAATTCTAGCTCTGTGACCCTGAGGGTGGAGCTTGCCCGGGCAGATCACTCACAATGGCTCCCTGTGACCCAATGCCAAACACCATTAGCTCCGTCTGGCTCAGCGGCTCAGACTGGGGCCCTAGACAACGGCCAAAGTTCTCCGCACTCCCGCTCAGGCTCTCCCCAAGGCAGTTCAACTGAGTGCCAAGTCCAAAGACACCAAAACAGTTCACAGGTAAGGCCTTTCTGGTTTGCAGTCTCGCTGCTACTGAACTTACAGTTGCGGCAGGGTTTAGACGGATTGAACACACGTGACCACTTGCCGGTTTTCCACTGTTTTAGTCCTCCTCTTGGGGTCCAGAAGTCTCTCGTGTCTCCCTGTATCTGCACAGGGGTGATGATAGGCAGATCCCACCAGCCAGAGATGCCTGGAGTTCTATCTCCCCAGACTCACAGTGCCCAGATGCAAGAAAGCTGTTACTCGGCTGCCATCTTGCTCCGCCTCCCATAACATTATTTTTCAAAAGTATTTGAGTATTTAACTTTTTCTGAGACAGAATCTCACTCTGTCGCCCTTAGTAGAGTGCTGTGGCATCACAACTCACAGCAACCTCAAACTCTTGGGCTCAAGAGAGTCTCTTGCCTCAGCCTCCTAAGTAGCTGGGACTACAGGTGCCTGCCACAACACCGGCTATTTTTAGAGATGGGGTCTTGCTCTGGCTCAGGCTGGTCTCAAACCTGTGAGCTCAGGCAATCCACCTACCTCAGCCTCCCAGAGTGCTAGGATTGCAGGCATGAGCCATTGTGCCCAGCCTTCTCTGGAGAGAATTCTATGACCACATTTATGAATGCAAACAGTTCCCAAAATACAAATAAATAAATAACACTTTGACCCTGTGGCCATGGGCAGAGTCTTTAGGAACCAGGCATTCCCATTCATCCAGAGAGAATTTTATAGTCACATAACTAAATGGCAACAGTCCCGGAAAAAGAAAAAAAACTATTTATTTTGAGACAAAGTCTCACTATGTCGCCCTGAGTAGTGTGCTGGGGCACCATAGCTCACTGTAACCTCAAACTCTTGGGCTTAAGCTATCCTCTTGCCTCAGCCTCCCAAGTAGCTTGGACTATGATAGCATCAAACTCTGCCCAAATAGGGTAAGTCCACCTAAAAGAATCAACTCACTACCCTCTCCCACCAATGCCCCACCTGGGAAAGGTACATGGGCCTTACATCACCCTTACAGCAGATGTCTAACCCAGGAAAGGGAATGTTCCGACTCCCACCTTCCAGACTTTAAAACCCCCATTTGTCATTGTCCATGTATGAATTTCTTCCCTGCTGGGTTGTAAATCTTACCCCACCTGCACCCAGGTGGAATTAAGCCATTTTTAATTGCACAAACCGGGCCTCCGTTTTCCTTTCATCTCTCGCCTTGGAATAATCTTTCATCTTTGGCTTCCTAACCTTTCAGAATACAGGTGCCCCCCACAACACCCAGCTACTTTTTCTATTTTTAGTATAGTCAGGGTCTCGCTCTTACCCAGGCTGGTCTCCAACCCCTGAGCTCAGAGGATCCACCTGCCTTAGCCTTCCAGAGACCTAAGATTACAGGCGTGAGCTACCATTCAGGGCCTCAAGTGTATTTTCTTAATGGTCTTCTATCTTGTTGCTCTATCCATTTTGGAAACTAGGATACTGACGTTTGTAAACATTATTGTTGAATTATCTGGGCCTTCATTTCTGAAATTTTATACTTTACATATCTGTGGATATTGCTAAATGTCTGTATGTTACAGTTGTATATATTCCTGATGCATTGGTACTTTTATCCTTGTAAAATATGTTTGTCTGTAGTTTTATTTTGTTTTGATGTATTTTATTGGATTTTAGTGTAGTCACTCCAGTTTTCACATGGTTGCATGTTTAAATTCTTTTACTTTCATTCTATTCATGTATTTGGATCAAAAGTGAATGGTGTGCTAAGAACATATATTTGAATCTTGAATCTCTTAACATGAGAATCTCTGACTTGTTGAACTGTTCAGTGGTTTTATTATTAAATGAATTGGATTTGTACTTAACAGTTTGCTTTTGGTTTTCTATATATCTCATGCATTTCTGGATATTTTATTCTTCTTTTACTGCTTCTTTTTGCATTAAGACAGTTTTGCAGTTTTTTGGCCAGGGCGGGGTTTGAACCCGCCACCTCCAGTATATGGGGCTGACGCCCTAAATCTTAAGCCACAGAAGCCGCCCCATTAAGACCGTTTTTCAACATAACATTTTAATTTGTTGATTTTTCCTACATTTCTTATTGTTCTCTTTTTTAAATGTATTTTTTGAGTTATTTCCTTCTCATTTGCTCTATTGCATATTTTTACATTTAACTCTTCAGAATTTGCTTCAAATTTATATTAATATAATTCAATGAGTTGTACATATAAATGCTAGTGCTATTAGTTCTATTTCTTCTCTGCCCTTTTCATAGTATTAATGTTACAGTTATTCCAGTTATGTATGTTGTAAACTCAAAGATACATTGATCTGGTTGTCTCTTTTTTTCTCTCTGTTATCCTGGGTAGAGTGCTGTGGCATCATACCTCACAACAACCTCAAACTCTGTCTCTAAAAAAAAAAAAATGAAAGGAAAATACTCGTGTCGTGTGCACCGTCACATCTAATGACATGAACAAGCAGACAAGTGAGTGTGATGGTCACTCAGTGACTGAAGTGGAGATATAACATAGCTCACAAGAGTGGCATCTAAATTCAGTTGTCTGACACGAAGCTCCCGAGTTTTGCCAGGAATCTGCAAGCGTCAGCGGGAAAAACTAAAGGGTTTGGAAAAGGAGGTAGAAAAGAAAGTCTCGAGTGGGCAGGAGCTGTGCCCTGAGCGCTGTGGAGTCAGACAGCAGGCCCTCCCTTGCACAGGTGTGACCGTTGCACCCCAGCACGAATCCAACTTTGATGTCAGTGTATCCTAATGGCACAAGGGTAGTTAACACACGTGCCTTGTGAATCTGGGAACCTCACAGAAAGAGGACAAGCCGAACATCGTTTCAGGGAGAAGTCTGCCCGAGTCAGTCTTACAAATCTATGCAGATAGTATCCTTAAGTCTGTTAATGCTTTTGGATTCTCCAGAGCTTCTAGGATAATTGCTGCTTAACATACAGAAATGTTAAGCCTGTGGCACCCAGAGAACCTCAGGTGGAGATGATCTGGGGAAGATTTGAGGCTGGGAAGTTCAGTTTGCCAGCGTCTGACCCACAGAAGAAAAATAGATCGCACTCCAGATAGAACCGAGTGAATGTGAGGAGAGAACTCAGTGAAAAATATCAGTCTTTGTGTAGAGTAGTGACCTGGGAGCCAAGTGAACCAAGCCTATTCTCCCATCCCACTCAGATGTTGCTGATGGCTAAGTGAAGGGAATGAGGGAGCCTGAGAATTCTCAGTCCTGAATTCCATGCTCCTCAGAGCCCTTCCACCAGAAAATCCACGTGGAGATGAGAGAAACTCGAAAGGGAGTGAACAGCTGGGGTACCAGGCAGTCTGATCAGGGGCCGAGCTCTGGGCGGGAATGTCAGTTCTGGGGGGCACAGTGACTTCTCTGCCTTCCACTCCTGCCCACCTAAACCCCCTCTCTGCTCTGCCTTGCGGGAGGGGAACACAGGGCAGGGACCCAGGGACTTGGACTTGGAGACAGGAGGCCACAGAGCCCAGGGAGGGCAGGTTTGGGGTGGCAGGAGACTGGGGCCCAGGCCAGAGCCAGGAGCTGTCTGTTGAGAGGGGCCAGGACCGGCTGGGGAGACTTTGGTGAGGAAACTAAGGGGCACAGTGGGGATAGCTCTGCATATCTCAGGCGTGGCACAGACTGTAGCCATGGTCCTGGGAGTGGAGTGGGGAAGGGGGGAGGTCTTTGAGGTGGGTTGGGAGCGGCTACCCTGGCACTTGTACCTTTTTCTTGGCTCTGGCCAGATTTTGCTGTTGGATTTTTTTCAACATCCCAGATGGTGGCGGGGGAAAGCGGAATCTACGGCAACGAGAATGGGAAGTCATTTCTGAGATCCAAGTAACTACAGGCATGTCCAGACAGCCTCCACTCCCTACCTGGGCAGAAAGGCAACTGACCCAGGACAGGTGGGGCCTGGAGCTACCTGGGAAACAGACACGGTGGGCGTGGTCTCAATGCTCCCCGCCCATTGGTCGATGAGGAAGAGGCAAGCGAAAGGGGGCGCGGCGGGGCAGCCCAGCTGAGTAGAGTCACAATGGAAACTGCCCACGGGCGCAGCCCACTCCAGGAAGAGTGGGGCCCAGCAGGACCCTTCATGGCCTCCTTCAAAGAATTCTATTACCTGCTGCACCTGAGAGGCCACTCTCCTGGCTTCACCCTGAACCTGCTCGAGCCTCCGAACCAACCCTCCCACCCCCTCCTGACGCGGGAGTCTCTGATCACAGGTCTTAGGACAGCCCCACGCAGACTTCCTGATCCCAGAAATCAGCTCCAGGGACCCCTAACTGGTCGTCAGAGGCCCCCTCCCTCAAGGGTCCCTTCTCTGATCCTGGATGCGTCTCTGTTCCCCTGGAAGCTACTTCCCCAGCTGTTCCTCCTCCTGGACCCTGAGGTCAGTCCCCTTACCTCTGAAAGCAAGGTCTGGGTCCAGAGGTTACCTTGGCGAGGGTCCTTCGCAACCCCTGCATACCTGGACCTCTGCCCTACCCCCAGCAAGTCAATCACTGCTGCCGCCAGCCCTCCACTCCCTCCCAACCGCAGGCCTGCCCTGCTCAGAACCTCCAGGCCATTTCTCCTCCGCTGTCCTCTCGCTCTCCAATCTTCTAAGATTTCCTGTATAATCCTGGCCAGGGACTACCATGAGGACGATGACTCCTCCTCCTCCTCATTCTCCTTCCCCAACATGGCTCTGGAGCCTGGCTCGCTTAGCGTCTGTGCAGTCACTAGCTGATTCTAAATCTAAATAAACCTCTTTTTATATCGGGAACAAAAATAAACAAGTCCCTTCACTATATATATATGGACAGAGAGAGAGAGTGTCTTACTTCCTCGCCTTCGGTAGAGTGTCGTGGCATCACACAGCTCACAGCAACCTCTAACTTCTGGGCTTAGGAGATTGCTCTTGCCTCAGCCTCCCGAGTAGCTGGAACTACAGGCACCTGCCACAATGCCCTGCTATTTTTTTGTTGCAGTTTGGCTGGGGCCGGGTTTGAACCCGCTACATCTCGGTATATGGGGCCGGCGCCCTACACACTGAACCACAAGTGCCTTCCCACTCTTAACATTTTGGAAGGAGAGGGCTCCCCACGCCCTTACTCTTTTGAGTAGCTGAGGAGTTTTCTAGTGACAGAGTGTCATCACCGCCCTCTGGTGGCTATTGGCTTACTCCCAATTTTTCTGTAGGCCACCCTATGCTACACTGGACCTTCAGGTACAGGGAGATCATGATCACTTGAACGTTTCATCTGTGGAATATGTGCATTTAGATGTAGCCAGATGTGGCCACAGTTCCCTCCTAAGTGCCACACTGCCTGTGCAGGAGAGCCAGTGTCCTATACTTGGGCCAAACTGGTCATGATGAATGATTATTATTAATCTCATAGGTCTACAAAGGATCTATTTTAAATTAGCATATATTGATGAAGGCGAGCCTTTCTTACGTGTCCTTATTGGTTGTGTGCCTAGCCTGTGCCAGCCCTGGACAGGAGTCAGGTCCTGCCCTCACCACATGGAGACCTGGCCGGCAGGCAGGGCCCAGTTCGGGCCCCCAAAAGTCCCAAGCAGGGTGGGTGAGAGGGAGGAGGAGGCCCCTGGTGCAAGAGATCTCCTCCTGGGGTTGGGAGGCTGGTGGTGGTCCAGGGAGGACAAAGGCTGCTGGTCAGGGCAGGGAACGGGTGGCGAGGTGTGTGTCAGAGCTCAGGATGCAGAGTGGACTCAATTGCAAAGATGGGGACATGACATTGAGGGACTCCTCACCTGAGCCAGATGGGAAAGAAAGAGATGGTGGGATTTCCGGCTCTCATGTTCACTGGCAAAGGCCTCTATGCCCCCCACCCTCAGTTCAGCTGCTGGTTGGCTGTGCATCTTGGGATCTCAGCGAGGCTTTGGGGGGACTGAAAGAGGGGTATGGAGGGCTCTAGAGGGCCAGCCTGGCCCCAGAGGGCTTTGCTCCAGACCCCAGGCCTCACTGGGTGTTCTCTGGATGCTCTGAGGAGGGGCCAGGGAGGAGGGTCCCAGAAGGGAGCAGAGGCAGAGCCCCCATTCTCTCAGTCATGCCCATCACCAGGGCTTGGCCAGTGACCCTGGTTTGGGAACAGAATCCACAGTCCCTGCCGCTGTGGCCACAGCTCAGGACCGTATGGGGAAGCTGTTGCTTCCTGCCATGGAGAGGGACCTCTCGTTGCTGGTCAGCTGCCACCAGCAGGAAGGGGCCTGGGCATGAGTGGCTCAGTCTTTTCTCCTGTTCCGTGAGCCCAGGGCTAGAGGCTCTTAGAACTGTACTTGTAGGCAGGGTTCATTTCTCCAGGCCACGCATATTCATGAGACACTTAGTGCATGCAATGCCCTCTGCCAGGAGCTGGGCCATAGGATGTCCAAGAGAGGTCATCATTTACCAGAGGAGGCTGGGTCAACAGACAAAGACTCACACACCCACAAATGAATCCTTTAAACTCTGTTGTCATTATTATGGAGAAGAAAACCTTAAGGGAAGGGACTGGGTGGGAATAGTGATAGACACTGCCCCTCCCCACCCTCAGGGGCACCCCCAAAGCCTCTGCCACATCCCTGCCCTGTTGCCGGATAGCAGAGGTGACCTGAGGAAAGAATGGGGAGGGTAGGGGGGGAGGTGACCTTTTGGTAAAGAACTCCAGCTGCACAAGGAGGAGGAGGAAGGAGCCACTCCTAGCAGGTGAGGATGTCCAGAATTGTCTTTGCAGCAGCCCAGTAGAAGGGGAGGCAGGTGGCTGCGTCCCAGCCAGGCTGCTCCTGGGGCTTCTGAACTTCATACAGCAGCCCATGACCTGCTGTGCAGGGGACCTCTGGGGTGGAGACCCTTCCCTGGCCTCTCCCTGTGCAGGCTTCACATGGTTAGGGAAAACCTTTGAGGAGAAAGGGGCAGAGCTCTGAGAACCCTGCGGCCCTCCCCTGCTCATGCCCACCCTGCCCGTGGATTCTACTCACCACCCTGCTACTAGGGTGCACTGGGCGCTGAGTCTCCTTGGCAGGACTCTGGCTGGCCCCAGGGAATCCTCCCGGCTGCTGGCTCCTCAGCTGCACCACTGGGCCCTGTGGCTGCAGCAGCCTGGCCTGGAGGGACAGGTGCTCTGGAGCCAATGCTGCCTCAAGCAGCTGCTGAGTTGGGGTCACCTGTTAAGCCCGATGCTGCAACATTTGCTCCTGCAGCTGCCCAGGCAGCTGGGCCCACTCTTTCTCATCCTTGTCAAGAGCCATGTTAAACGTTGCCGCCTACAGGGAAGAAGTGGGTATTCTTGTGGAGGGTACATGGCATGTAGGGACACAGGGGAGCAGAGAAGAGCCCTCCCCACCTGGGCCATCTCAGGGGTGTACCTGTGGTTCACTGGTGGCACAGTGTCCAGCCACTGGCTCCCAGGGAAGGGGTGGGTGTCAGGAGAGACCAGAGGGCAGGGAAGCCAGGAGCACAAGGGTCTCCGGCAGAGACACAGAGGGGGTCAGGAATGGTGGACAGAGAAGGGGCAGGAAGAGTGAGGCTTACCTTGGCTTGTGGGCTGTCTAGGTCCCCTGGGATGCTCAGCTTGGGCCTAGCAACCTCCTCACCCACTGTCTCCTCATTCTCTAGGGCTGCCACCTGCTCCACTCCCTCCACTCCTCCATTGTCGGGTATGTGGATTTTCGCTGGTCCCTCCTCCTCTTCCTTTCCCTCCTCCGTTTTTACTCTCTCTGGGGGGTGGCCAGAAGGACACTCAGAAAACCCCATGTAGGGAGACAGAGTGAGCCCACCTCCCTCACTGCATGACCCGGGCGAGTCCCTCTCCACGGAATGGCCAGCCATCCTGGAGGTCCCCCAGCCCTCCCAGGGTCCCTCCTAAGGGGCCAGGAAAGTGCATGAGAAGGCACAGAGGCCGCCAGGCCCTCCCACTTGGGGGCCAGCCCTCAGCAACTCCGTCACCTTGGTCTTGTGCAGCTCCTGGCTCGCAACTGGGCCACCAGGATGGCCTGAGCTTTCTCCTCCAGGAGCTTCTCCACAGTCTGCCTTCTCAGCAGGAGCTCTCTACACAGGCACTCATTTTCCTTGGTCAGTTGTTGATAGGCCACCGCGTATTGATGTGAGTCGAGCAGGGATGGGTCCCTTTCTTGTGGCAGACTCTGTGCGGGAAGACCCTGGGCGTGAGGGTAGGTGGCAGCCCGCGGCCAGATGCTGAGTCCATGAGCAGGGGAGTGCAGCGCTGTGGAGCTCTGCTGTCTGCGCTCTCCAGGCTCAGGCCTGACTCTTAGTCTGAGCCTGTGGCTCCAGACATCTTCTAATGTCCAACAGGCTCGATGGCAGAGGATGGTAAGGATGGCTAAACCGCTGGAGCTTGGTGAGGGCAGAGTGCTGGGGAGGCCGCGCCTGGTCAGGGGAGCCATGCCTAGAGAGGAAGTGGTGCCCCTCTCTCCAGTGAAAGGACTGCCTGCCCTCCGGACCCTTCAGCCTAGGTCTCTGAAAACCCAAATCGACTTCCCTCCTTACAGCGAGTGCTGCAGAGCTTGGGGACCCTGGGGATGAGACTTTTGCTCTGCAGCTCTGCAACAAAAGCTTCATTTCAGCTTCTCTAAGGGTAAATGAAACAGTGCTGCCTCTACTTGACCGTGTGAAAAGAGAGACCCCACCTGATTTGCCCTACATCCTCTCCTTGGCATGGGGAGGGGTTGGAGTCAAAGTTAGTCTAAGGTGTTGTGATCTGTTCATCTTTGTTGATTTGTTCTCAGAGTTCTTTTACTTTGCCTGTTATTATCCTGACTGGTTGACAAAGAGAGAACACTCTTTTCCCCTCAAAATGCACATGGTGTCCTTTTTGGCTGTAAGTAAATCTAAGGCTCAGTTATTTTGGAGGACTACTGTAGCTAAAGAATTAATTTGAGATTGCAGGGTGACTAGAGTTGGCTACATTTCCAAATCTTCATTGAGTGCTAGCTAGAATTGGTGGTAAAAGTGGGTTCATGTACTAATGCCTGCAATTCCCATGCCACGTCCAGCCGCTATGCCTGTTCCGAGGAGTACAGGGAGGAAGGCAGCTCTTTTTTTGTCTGGAAGTAGGGGATGCATAAGGGCTTGAGTTAGGGAGGAATCATTCACAAAAAGTCTTGGGGGTGAGGAAAACTCATGTGCAAAGATCGGAGTGGCTAGTGTCCTGGCATCGATAGATGGAGCGGGCACAGAAGAAAAATATTCCCGGAGGGGCACAGGAGGAGTTAGACAAGGGAAAGGTTGAGTTGAGGGAATAGAGATCAGGTCTTATAAAGCCTCCTTTACTGGTGAGAGTAAAGCAGGTTAAATTGGGGGAAGAAGCTAAGGTTGGAAAGCCCATAGATATGGAGCCAAACAGAGCTGTGTTATTTTCTGCCAGAATGGAAGAGTTATATGTGTTGGGAATGTGCATGGGATTGAAAAGATGTTTGTAGAGGGTGGCTCAGAAGAGTAGGGCGCTAGCCCCATATGCCGGAGGTGTTGGGTTCAAACCCCGTCCCGGCCAAAAACTGCAAAAAAAAAAGAAGACATTTGTAGAAAGGAAGGCACATCCAGCATCCTGAGGCGAGAGGAAAGAGGAAGAGTTCAGGGCAGCTGAGAAGGAGGTGTTTAAAAGCCAGGGAATAAGGGAGTGTGGTTGTAGGTCTTACAGAGCTACAAAGAAGGTCCAATCCTTTATAGGGTGGAGAGGTTGTAGTAGAAGAGAGGAGTTTGTTATAAGTTGTCCTGTTTCTTGCTGATGTGCTATGTCCTGGGTTCCTCCTCTAGCTGATAATCCTACATGCATAAGGTATGTCCAGCAGACAGTAGTCCCGACTTCACCTCCGGGACATCCAGTGCCCGTTATTTTGCTGGCCCAGTATTTCTTTCCTCCCTGAGAACATTCAGGGGCTTTGGTAACATCATAATAGTATGCTAGCATGTTAGTGTGGCTAGTGAAAGAGGGGGTCTGAGGTAAGAATTGGGTGTAGTTAACATGGGAATGGGAGTTGATAAGGTATTCATAGAGATATGAAGCTTGGGTAGTAGGACAACCTGTGTATTCAGTTGGGGTCTATGGGGAGGGTAGAAGGGCCAGGATTGACAGGAGGAGTAGCCAGAAGAAAAAGGAGTAGGAAGAGGAAAAGTTGGGCTTCCTCAGGGGGAAAGTCCGGGAAGGTACCTTGTAGCCACAGATCTTTAAAGGCTTCAAGGAGGTCATCCCAGCTTTGAACCTGTGAGAGTAGCCAGGCATCTTGAGAAAACTTACGGAGAAAAGGAAAGAATTGGGGAGGAATGTTACACATTTATGGAGAAGTGGACTCTTCAGGGATCCAGCTTAGTTTTAAGGTGGGGGAGAGAAGAGTACTTGTGATTACCAGTGGAGGTCTTCCAGTGTTGGAAGTTTTTCTGTAGGACACAGCTTTATTTGGATTGATGGAGCCAGATTGGGGGGTCTTAGAGGTGAATGGCCATGGGAGTGCTGTAGATAATGTTGTGAGGGCCTGTCCAGTTAGGGGATAGCGTCCTGCAGGGCTAGGGAGATTTGAGGAAAACTTATTGTCCTGCCCATTGGTCTCTGACTTTCTCTGCTGAAAGTTGGGGTAAGAGCTGGTTTAATATTTTTCTAAGTTTATACCAGGTTTCTTGGAGGATGGGAAAATAGTTTCCTATAATAGAGTCTGGAGGGGGTCCAGGGCCCAGAATAATAGTTCCAGCATACATTATTTAAAAAGGGATGTAAAAGAGGGGTTTGTGAGGGGTAAAGTGAAGGGAAGGAGCTTAATCCAATTTTGTTTGTGTTGCAGTACTAATTTGGTGAGATGTTGCTTAAGGATGTTGTTCATTTGTTCTGCTTTTCCTGATGATTGAAGACTGTAAGGCACATGTAAAGGCCACTGGACTTCTAGGTCTTCTGTGGTTTGGGAGGTGATCTGGCTAATGAGAGCTGGGCCATTGTCACTCTGAATGGAGTGGCAAGCCAAATTTAGGAATAATGTGGTGGAGAAGGGTGGAGAAAAGTTCATGGGTTTTCTCACCTGTTGTGGAGAAGGCCTTGACTCACCCTGAGAAGACATTGACCCAAACTAGAAGAAGTTTATATTTTCTTTTCTTTTTCTTTTAGAGATGGAGTCTCACTCTGTTGCTCTCCATAGAGTGCCATAGCATCACAGCTCACAGCAACCTCCAGCTCTTGGGCTTAGGTGACTCTTGCCTCAGCCTCCTGAGTAGCTGGGACTACAGGCGCCCACCACAACGCCTGGCTATTTTTTGTTTGCAGTTTGTCTGGGGCAGGTTCGAACCTACCACCCTTGGACTATGGGGCCAGCACCTTACTCACTGAGCCACAGGAACCCCCAGAAATGTATATTTTCATACAGGAGGTACGTGGGTGAAGTCAATCTGCCAATCTTGTTCAGGGTTTGGCCCTGGGCCTAATGTATGGTGTTTTTATGGCTCCCTGGCATGAGACGGGTGCAGATTGTGTAAGACTGGATTATCTGTTTTATTTATTTATTTTTATTTTATTTATTTTGAGACAGAGTCTGACTATGTCACCCTTGGTAGAGTGCCATGGCATCACAGCTCACAGCAACCTCAAACTCTTGGGCTTAAGCAATTCTCTTGGCCTCAGTCTCCTGAGTAGCTTGGACTACAAGTGCCTGCCACAATGCTGGGCTATTTTTTTTTTTTTTTTTTTTGCGGTAGTTGTCATTGTTGTTTAGCAGGACTGGGCTGGATTTGAACCCACCAGCCCCGGTGTATGTGGCCGGTGCTTCAACCACTGAGCTACAGGCTGTTTTAAAAGATAAGATAGTCATGGATGAGAAAGGAGCAGAGAAAGAAGGGTGTAAAGAGGCCTTAAGCCAACAAAAAGGCTATTGTGGAGGGAAGAGAAGATATTTTATCCTTGGGAGGAAGGAAGAATAAATTTTCCCTGTTGAAGGAACCATCCTCTCCATGTATGAAGGTGCTGGTAATTCTACTGTTCCTCAGATGTATATCTGTGAAAGAATTTATCAAAGGATAAGTATTGGCCTTCTGGGATGGGGGTGGGAGATGTAGGGGCATTGAGCTGCCTGTTTCGCTACTATAGTGACTTTTTGGTTGCCTTTGGAAATTGGATATGTTTGATTCTGGTGGTCTTTACAATGGATGATGGCTACTTCCTTGGGAGACTGGTTGCTTTCAGGAGGTTTTTAATGAGTCTGGCATTCACAATAGAGGAGACTTAATGGTAACAGATCCTCTTTCTTGCCATGTCTCCTTATTATCATCATTTTTTAAAAGAGATTATGTGTGTGCTTTTGTATGTGTGTGTGTCAGTTTGTGTACGTATGTTGATTTTGGGGTTTTTTTGCTGCTTCCTTGGACAAAAAAACATCACATTGCTTAAATACACAATTCTTTGATGACCCTGGAGATTAAGCATTTATTCACTTGATGCCCGCACAGGGTATATTTCTAAAAATTGATTCTTTGAATTCTTGGCCCATTTATTTCTTGATGGCTGTCTATTATTTTAATCAACTTGCATGGGTTCTTTATGAAGATATCAACTTTTAACTTATTTCATTATTTATATCTGTATTTATTTATTTTTGAGACAGGCACTCTATTGCCCCAGTCTAGAGTGCCAAGGCATCATATCCTCCAGCAACCTCAAACTCCTGGCTCCAGCAATCCTGTTGCCTCAGCATCCTAAGTAGCTGGGTCTACAGGTGTGCTCCACCGTGCCCAGCTAATTTTTTGTCTATTTTTAGTAGAAACAAGATCTCCATCTTGCTCAGGCTGATCTCAAACTCCTGAGCTCAATCAATTCACCCACCTTGGCCTCCCAGAGGGCTAGAATTATAGGTATGAGCCATGACACCCAACCAAGTTATCAATTTTCATACGTTTTATTTTTCCCAAATTCACATCAGTAAGTACTGACTTCATGCCTTCATTCTCTCTCTCTTTCTTTCTTTCTCTCTCTCTCTTTCTTTCTTTTTCTCTCTCTTTCTTTCCTTCTTTTTCTCTTTCTCTCTCTCTCTCTCACTCTCTCTCTCTCTCTCTCTCTCTCCCTCCCTCCCTCCTTCCCTCCCTCTCTTTCTTTCTTTCTTTCCCCTTGGTAGAGTGCTGTGGCGTTACAGCTCACAGCAATCTCCAACACTTGGACTTAGGTGATTCTCTTGCCTCAGCCTCCCGAGTAGCTAGGACTACAGGCGCCTGCTACAATGCCTGGCAATTTTTTTGTTGCAGTTTGGCCAGGGCTGTGTTCAAACCTGCCACCCTTGGTGTATGGGGCCGGGGACCTACTCGCTGAGTGACAGGCACTGCCCCATTCTGTTCCTTATTTAACAGTTTCATAGTTTAATGAGTCCAATCAATTAACTTTCCCTTTGGGACATCTGACAGTGCTCTTAAGCACTAACTATGCCATTCCAAAGAAGTATAGTCATGGGCGGCGCCTGTGGCTCAGTCGGTAGGGCGCTGGCCCCATATACGGAGGGTGGCAGGTTCAAACCCAGCCCTGGCTGAACTGTAACCAAAAAATAGCCTGGCATTATGGTGGGCGCCTGTAGTCCCAGCTACTTGGGAGGCTGAGGCAAGAGAATCGCTGAAGCCCAGGAGTTGGAGGTTGCTGTGAGCTGTATGATGCCATGGCACCCTACCAAGGGCCATAAAGTGAAACTCTGTCTCTACAAAAAAAAAAAAAAAAAGAAGTGTAGTTATTTTTGCTTTCTTTTAGCATTTTTTGGCAGGATTTCTGGAATTTTTTTAAGACTTCAAATCTCCTCAGTGCAAACACTGTTCAAATGAAAAAGAATACAAATCAGAAAATTAGCCACACATGTCATTTAAAATATTTTGGTGGCTACATTTTTTTAAAGTGAGAAAGATTGGCACAGCATGGCACATTGTGGTGGCAGTGAAACCATTCTGAATAATGGCACAGTGGTGGATACGGGTCATTCTATTATTGCCAAAAGCTATAGAACATACAACACCAAACCAGCACCCTCATGTCAGCACCCTGAACTTTGGGTGATAATAGAGTGTCCTTATAGGTTCACTGTCACAAAGGTGCCACTCTAGTTCATCCATGTGTAGGGACATTTGGGAAGGGAGTACTTGCTGCTTAGTTTCACTAGGAGCCTAAAACTCTAAAAAAGTAAAGTTGATCCACTTTAAAAAGTTCAAAATTATCTCTAAAAAGTCAAAGAAACAGGTAAAATGAACTTTAATCATATTTTTATTCATCCCAATAGATTAAAAACACCATTTCATGTGTCACCACTTCAATAAAGTCCACATAATTTTCTCCATGTTTGAGTACTAAGTCATCCAAATGTGGTTTCTATTTTCTAACTTACAGGACATCTGTACTCTTGTTCATGACATTTTCAGTGCTGGACATTTCCAGGTGGCTCATGGCCACTGCACTGGTCATCTCAGCTCTAGAACTGGGTTGGACCCCATGGGAGAAACAGGGGCCTATTTTGCTGCTCCCTTCAACTTCACCTCCCACCTTCTCCTCTCTTGCCAAGGCACAGCCAGCCAACTTGTGTTTTCTCACCTTTCCCAGCATGAGCTCCCCTTGGCTCTCATTTGTCAGCCACTGACACACCTTGGCTTCCCAAGCCCTCTGTCCCTCCATCCCAGCCACCTCCCACATGGCCTTCGCACTGTGGAATCTACTCAGGAGCTCACCACCTGGGCCATCCCCTGCAGCTCCTGGCTCTGGAACAGCCTCAAGCTATGAAGCGAGCGTATGATGCCCCATGATCATATCAATGTATACAGTTATGATTTAATAAAAAAAAAAAGAATCATGAAAGTGTGAAACTCTACACCTAACTGCCAACACTTGCTGAGCACATAAGTCAGCCTAGTCCTAAGCATATGCATAAGATAAGGGTGCATTCTTATCTAGGCCTTCTGACCATGCGAGGGCTGGAATCATTTTTCACATAAGGGCTGACCCTCATGAATACAAGCCGTGAGCACTGACAGGGCCAGCATGCATTCAAGGTTGTGGTTGGAGCTTTGAGATTCCTTAGGCAAAAGGCCTAGGGATGTGAGGGTTGAGCCAGGTTTAGAAGGAGTTCCTCCATTTTACTCATAAGGGATCCTGATGTGTTTCCTGAAATATCCCCACATGTCGCTCATGCACCACCTCACCTCACCACCTCCCAACCTCTGGGAACTAGTCATTGCATTTGCAGGGAGGAGGCACAGGTGGGGGCCACCTACTGCTGCACCTTGAGACCAACAACATCTGGCCTGCCCTGCAAAAGCATCCAGAGACTGCTGGAAGGCAGTGTCATCCCACAATCTTGCAAATCTTGCATCCTACTCCCCTGTGAGCCTGCGTGCACAATGACCATCTGAGTTGGGGAACTGAGCCTTGAGCAGCAGGAGGTGCTGGCCTGGGTGAGGGACATCTTGGGCTGGGAGGGCTGGGGAGGTCCACCCCCACCAGTAGTCTGGCTTCCCAATGCAGCTAGGATGCCCTGTTCACCCACAGGCGCTCCAAGCTGAGAGAGTGCTTCTGTCCTGCCTGAGGAACCCCTCTCTGGGTGACCCTGGCATGAATCCCAGCCTTCTACCCCTGTTCCTTTCCTGCTGACCAGCCCTGGCCCTTGTTCCCCTCCTGTGGGGAGGGAGGGGATGGCTCTGCCACCAGACTACAAGGGCAGCCTTGGACACACAGACCATCAGAGTTCATGCCCAGATTACAACACCTGTTTGTTTAGTTTCTCTTTGTGTTGAAAGGACCAAGCTAACTCCATTTTGTTAAAACTAACTCCATTTTGTCTCACAGCCTTCACTGACCCCACTTTGCCCCACAGCCTTCAATTTGCAGCTGCATACCAAAGGTGATAGGCAACCTGATTCCTCCCCCACCCCCGGCTCTAGTATGTCTGCCCCGAGTGATAACAGCACCCACCCTCAGCCCTAGTAGTAGTAAATCTTTTCCCTAAGCAATCAGCCCAACTCAAACATTGTCCAGGTCCCTAAGCCCCTATCCCCCCTCCCTTTTTCCTTTCTGTATCCTTAAAACTGCTCTTTCCTCTGTGGTTGGAGCTTCTCTGCTCTCCTACTGTGTCAGGAATGGAGAAGCCCAAGCCCCAGCTTGTGAATAAACTGCCTCTTGCTTTTGCATCGGACTTGGTCTTCGGGTGATTTATGAGGGGTACCCTGTGACCTGGGCACAACAGTGTCTCTCGGAATCCTCAGGGTCCAGGCCTCCCTACCTTAATTTTGTGACTAAATGGAAATGGAGGGAAGTTTTGGTGATTTTTGAGACAGTCTTGCAGCCTTGACCGGGAGCCTCCAGGCTATGGGGAAAGGACAGAATTTCCAGGACTTAGGTCTCCCAGAGCAATGTGATTGTGAATGGCCAGGGATGTGAAACTGTGACAAGTTGTTGGTGGTCTGCATGTGGCCTGAGGAGAGGGGACTGAAGGGGGGATGTCCACAGCTTGGGCTCACACTTCCAGCCTGTGGAGGAATGGGGAACCTGGAGGGAGGACGAGGTCCCAGAAGAAGGAGACCCGTCCCCACATGAAGAAGAGGCCCTCAGGGGAAAGAGAGGGTTCCAAAGGGGAAGGAAAGATCACCAGTAAAGGAGAGAGGCCCCAGAAGATTGAAAAGTGTCATTGGTGAAGGAGAAAGGGTCCCTTGGTGAGCCCTCTCCCTCTGCACCATTGGTGACCTCAGAAAAGCCCTAGGCACTGTGCTCACAGGAGGAAGTTGCTACCTGCTCATTGGAGGGCAATGATAACAGAAATGCTCTGAACCAAAGAGCTTCAAAGAATGGAAAGACTTTATTCTTATCTGCCCCATTATTTACAAATAATGAGTGCTTATTTTGTTTTTAATTTGGGGGAAAGAAAAAAGTAGCAAGAAGAGAAAGAGGTGAGTCAGGTCTAGAAAACTCTGCCTAGGATGATTTCCTTCTATATTCTTCCTGAGCTTAGTTTTGAGGACTACTGGCCAGAAAGCAGATTCTGTTTTCTGTATATAGCACCATTCTTTTTTTTTTTGTTGTTTGTTTGTTTGTTTGAGACAGAGCCTCAAGCTGTCGACCTGGGTAGAGTGCTGTGGCATCACAGCTAACAGCAACCTCCAACTCCTGGGCTCAAGCAAGTCTCCTGCCTCTGCCTCCCAAGTAGCTGGGACTACAGGCGCCCATCACAATGCCCAGCTATTTTTTGGTTGCAGCCGTCATTGTTTGGTGGGTTCGGGCTGGATTCGAACCCACCATCTCAGGTGTATGTGGCTGGTGCCTTAGTCACTTGAGTCACAGGTGCCGAGTCAATGGCGCCATCCTAAAATGAGTTTTCACCAAGTCATTGGCTTTCCCTTGAAATCCAAGGGTGTAATAGCCCCCAAGGATGGATTCTTCCTGGCCTTGCCACTATCTGGCTCTGTCTCCCAGCTGGAGGTGTGGCCTGACAAGTATGTGGCCTGTGTCCTGGAGCTAAGCAGGAAGTTTGAGGTGTAGCTGATGGTGTTTGATGGGGAGGGCCTGAGCTGGAAACACCTGTGGAAGCGGGCTGTGGTGGTCCACCAGCAGGTTAGGGAGGCAGCTGGTCTGAGGATGAGCCCCTCCACCGCCCCTTCCCAGCCTCAGGCCCCTGCGCACCTGTAATTGCCTTGGGCTCCTGTTCTGATGGTGTTGCAACATAATTGCCCCAGAGCCAGAGGCCAGGCAACCCTCCCCACTGGCCAGGTAACCCTCCTCACCTGCATCTGATACAAGTTTGTCCCATTACAGATGATGGTAAATTCATTTACTTAGTTAAGGAGCTCTCTGCAGTACTCCTCCACTATAAATATTATTATTTTTCTCTTTGTCATTATGCTACATTGTTGCAGGAAGACGAGGCCCAACTGAGAGAAAGAGCACCCAAACACTACATTTATAAGAGGAAGGCTTTATTCACCAGCTGGGAACTTATAGCATAGAAGAATTCCAAATGGCTGCACTCCCCAACTGGCTTGGTCTTTCCCTTTTTATCCACAGTCAAAAAGTTCCACCCCACAGCTACTCTTCTCATCAGCCAGTTTGAATCAAGCAGGAGATGCTGTTCCAGCCCCTATGGAACTACAGGATTTCACAGAACGTGGAAATTTTCAAGTTCCAGGAAGTTAAGTTTACAAATTCCCAAGAGCTGAGTCATCATGGAGAGGACCCTGCAAGTGTATCCTTGTGGTCTCCTTGAGAAGACCTGTTCTCCTAGACTTCACCCTTCTCAGGGATCCTCTCTCACAAGTACAACCAAAAAAAGGCTGGGTGTTGTGGTGGATGCCTGTAGTCCCAGCTACTTGGGAGGCTGAGGCAAGAGAATCACTTGAGCCAAGAGTTGGAGGTTGCTGTAAGCTATGATGCTATTGCACTCTACCCAGGTCAACAGCTTGAGACTCTGTCTCAAAATAAAATAAAATAAAATAATAAAAAAATAGCCTGGTGTTGTGGTGGGTGCCTGTAGTCCCAGCCACTTGGGAGGTTGAGTCAAGAGAATATTAGCAGTACAGTTTGAGGTTGCTATGAGCTGTGATGACATAGCACTCTACTGAGGTTGACAAAGTAAGACCGTTTAAAAAAAAAAAAAATAGGGCGGCGCCTGTGGGTCAATGGAGTAGGGCGCCGGCCCTATATGCTGGAGATGGCAGGTTCAAACCCAGCCCTGGCCACAAAAAAAGAAAAAAAAGAAGAAGAAGGCCAGCACGGTGGCTCATGCCTGTTATCCCAGCACTTGTGAGGCGGAGGTAGGTGGGTTGTCCTGAGCTCAAGGGTTGGAGACCAGCTTGAATAGGAGTGAGACATCGCCTAAAAAAATAGCTGGGCATTGTGGCAGGGGCCTATAGTCCCAGCTCCTCAGGAGACTGAGGCAAGGGACTAGCTTGAGCCCAAGAATTGCAGGTTGCTATGAGCTATGACAAAACAGCACTCTACTTAGGGCAACCAAGTGACACTCTGTTTCAAAAAAAATTAAGTACATTTATTTGATAAAATATTTCATAATACAGGTGTAATAATGCCCCCAAAATGAATAAAATGTACCAATATGTAACACAGCCAGGTGCAGCGGTGGCTCATGCCTGTAATCCTAGCACTGTGGTAGGCCCAGGTGGGTGGTATTGCCTGTACTCACAGGTTTGAAACCAGCTTGAGCATAGCAAGATCTCATCTCTAAAAAACTAGCCAGGTGTTGTGGCCGCCCCTGTAGTCCTGTTGCAGGAAGATGAGGCCCAATGGAGAGAAAGTGCACCCAAACACCGTATTTAAGAGGAAAATGTCTTTTATTCAGCTGGCAGAGGGATTGGCATAGAAGAATTCAAAATGTCTTTGCTCCCCATCTGGCTTGGTCTTCCCCTGGTCATCCCCAGTCAAAATGTTACAACCCACTGGTACTTTTCTCATTGGTCAGTTTTAATCAAGCTGGAGAAGCTGTTCCAGCCCCCAGAGAACTACAGGAATTCACAGAAGCAGAAATTTCCAGGTCCCAGGAAGTTAAGTCTACGAATTCCTAAGAGCTGAGTCACCATGGAGAGGACCCTGCTGGGCTATCCTTGGAGTCTCCTTGAGAATGAGGGAGGATATTTGAGAAGAGTGAGGTCCAGAACAGGTGTTCTCAAGTTTTTTATAGTATTCAGTGATGATCTTTTGTATCTCTAGCTTATCTGTTGTTAATTCTTCATTTTAATTTTTTTTTTTTTTAGAGAGTCTCACTATGTCACCCTCCATCGAGTGCCGTGTCATCACAGCTCACAGCAACCTCCAACTCCTGGGCTCAAGCTATTATCCTGCCTCCACCTCCCAAGTAGCTGGGACTACAGGTGCCCGCCACAATGCCCAGCTATTTTTTGGTTGCAGCCGTTATTGTTGTTTGGTGGGCCCGGGCTGCATTTGAACCTGCCAGCTCAGGTGTATGTGGCTGGCACTTTAGTTGTTTGAGCCACAGTTGCCAAGCCTGATTTCCTTCTTTAATCTCCTCCTGGACACAGGTGTTGTTCAGCAAAAGGTTGCTTAGTTTCCATGACTTTGGGTGGGGTGAAGGTTTCTGTTGGAGTTGAATTCTACTTTTATTCCATTATGGTCCAAAAAAACACAAGGTATAACTTCTTTAAATTTGTTGAACTTTGATTTATGTCAGTTTTGGAGGGTGATGCACAGACTGATGAACATACACTCAGTGTTGTTGGGATGGAATGTTCTATATGTGTCTGTAGGCCCATTTGTTCTGGAGTAATGGTAAAGTCTGTCATTTCTTGGTTTAGTTTCTGCTTGAAGGATCTGTCCAGTTCTGTCAGTGGGGTTTTGAAGTCCCTATCTCCTCCATCAGGAATCAGGTTTTATCACGGGGCCTCAGGGGGTGGTGTTGGGCTCCCTGTAGCCCAGAATGCAGTGTGATTCCCACGTGCAGTCTCTGCTTCCATGCCTCTCACCTCCCCTTCCCTGATCCCCTTGTTGACTAACCTTCTTGTTTCTCCTCTCTGCTCCTGGGCCACTGATCAGTCACTCCATGTTCTCACACCACTGTCTGTGGACAGGGTGGTCCGAGGGTGGTGCCTGCGTTTCTCCCCTCTCTTGTCAGGAAGGGCTGCAAGGAACCTGAAACTGTGCTGCCATCTTAGCCCCTCCTTCTCACTTTTTTCTGTTTTTAGAGATGGGATCTCACCCTGCATCAGCAGCTGAGAAGTTGAAGGGCCCAAGTATTGCTTTCTATTTTTCAGATTATTAATTTTCATACTCCAAGTAAATAGATTTTTTTTTTTTTTTTAAGACAGAGCCTCAAGCTGTCGCCCGGGGTAGAGTGCTGTGGCATCACAGCTCACAGCAACCTCCAACTCCTGGGCTCAAGCGATTCTTCTGCCTCTGCCTCCCAAGTAGCTGGGACTAGAGGCACCTGCCACAATACCTGGCTATGTTTTGGTTGCAGCCGTCATTGTTGTTTGGCAGCCCGGACTGGATTCGAACCCTCCAGCTCAGGTGTATATGGCTGGCGCCTTAGCCACTTGAGCCACAGGAGCTGAGTGGTAAATAGAGTATTTATCTAGTACCATTTTCTTAATCCCAGTATGGCCTCTGCAAAGTCTCAACAGAAAACAGAACTTGAAAAGAAACGTGCAGGGCGGTGCCTGTGCTCAATGAGTAGGGCGCCAGCCCCATATACTGAGGGTGGTGGGTTCAAACCCGGCCACGGCCAAACTGCAACAAAAAATAGCTGGGTGTTGTGGTGGGCACCTGTAGTACCAGCTACTGGGAGGCTGAGGCAAGAGAATCACCTAAGCGGTTGGAGGTTGCTATAAGCTGTGTGACGCCAGGGCACTTTAGCTAGGGTGATAAAGTGAGACTCTGTCTCAAAAAAAAAAAAAGTAGTAAGGTCTTCTACTTAATTTGCAGAGAATTTGTGCAAGTTTTCAAAGAGTATAAGTAGTAAAGGATTATATGCAAAGACATGCTGCCACATTTGATTCATATGAAGGATTGAGTTATAAGAACAAACTATTGGCCAGGCATGGTGCTAGAGGTGGTTGTGAGCTGTGACATCACAGCACTCTACCAAAGGTGACAAAGTGAGACTCTGTCTCTAAAAAATGATTTTATGATTTCTCCCATCCAAGTACTAACCAGGCCTGACCCTGCTTAGCTTCCGAGATCAGACGAGATCGGGTGCGTTCAGGGTGGTATGGCCGTAGACGATTTTATGATTTCTGATATGTTTTCAAGTCATTCATGGCATCCAAAACCAAATTTGTGCCAGAACTTGATAATGAAATCTATTTACATATTTAGCATTTTTAGTGGATTTAACCACTTCTTACAATGAGTTAAACATGTGTCTTCAATGTGAAAACCAACTTACCAATACAATGTTTCAAACCAGAATAACATTCCAAATGAAACTAAAATTATGGCAAGCTCAATTTAAGGCAAACTATTTTATGCATTTTGGTAGGTTGGCTAAACAGAGTTCTATCAACACTGAAAACTATGCATCCTTGCTTTACAATATGATACAAGAATTTGAAAACATATTTCAAAATTTCAGGGAAAATAATCAATATTTTGGTCTAATTGCCCCTTCATTTTCAGTTGGAGACCAGCCTGAGCAAGAGTGAGGCCCCGTCTCTAAAAATATCCAGACATTCTGGCAGGAACCTGTATTCCCAGTTACTTGGGAGGCTGAGGCAAAAGAATTCCTTGAGCCCATGAATTTGAGATTGCTGTGAACTATGACACCACACACTCTACAAAGGGTAAGAAAGTGAGACTCTTATTTGAAAAAATAAAAAGAAAATTACCAAGAGTAACAAAATATAAAAAGGAAACAATTATATTAATAAGAAATACAGTATGCCAGCATGGTGGCTCATGCCTGTAATCCTAGCACTCTGTGAGGCCAAAGCAGGTGGATTGCTTGAGCTCAGGAGTTCCACACCAGCCTGAGCAAAAGTGAAACCCTGTCTCTACTAAAAATAGAAGAACTGAGGGAAGAGGGTCTCTAGAGCCCAAGAGTTGGAGATTGCTGTGAGGTATGACACCAGGGCACTCTACCCAGACTCTGCCTCCAAAAAATAAAATAAAATAAAATAAAAATTAATAATAAAAAAATACCAAATATAGTAAAAGAAGCAATGTGTCTTCAGTGGGCTTATCTATAGCTTCAGTAAAGTGAAGGAAAGAATCAGTGAATCCCAACATCGGTTGATAATAATACCCTGTTTCCCCAAAAATAAGACAGTGTCTTATTTTAAGGTGTGCTCCCAAAGATGTGCTAGGTCTTATTTTCAGGGGACATCTTATCTTTCCTGTAAGTAGGTCTTATTTTCGGAGGATGTCTTATTTTCGGGGAAATAGGGTAGAAAAACTAAAATAAGAATATCTATATAGACATAACATACATATATTTTATATACAGGGAGAAAGAAAAAGACTGAGAGAAAGCGACTACAAATAAATAAATATGAAATGAAATAAAATAAAAATAAGTACTTACTTTAGAGACTGCAATACATATTATGATTCTAGCTCCCCTGCAGCCTCCAGCCCTAGGCTCCTTCTAAGCAGCCTCCTGAGCAGCTGAGAGTACAGGCATGCAGCACCACGCCTGGCTCATTTGTTTTAATATTTTTTATTTTATTTTTTTTTTTTATTAAATCATAACTGTATACAATGATATGATTATGGGGCATCATTCACTCACTTCATAAACCATTTGACACATTTTTATCACAGTGGTTAACATAGCCTTTCCGGCATTATCTCAGTTACTGTGCCAAAACATTTACATTCTACATTTACCAAGTTTCGCAAATACCCCTCCTCTCTGTGTTGCCCAGGCTGGTCGCAAAGGTTTCCTGGCCTCACCTTGATCTTTCTTTGGCCTTGAAAAATAGTGGAATTCATGGAGGAGCCACCATTTTATTGGCGCAAATCTAAAATTTTAAAGAATTTATCATTGTAGTTTTCAATTTTGAAAAAAAAAATTTTTTTGAGACAGAGTCTGACTTTGTTGCCCTCAGTAGAGTATAGTGACATCACAGCTCACAGCAACCTCAAACTTCTGGGGTTAAGCCATTCTCTCGCCTCAGCCTCCCAATTAGCTAGACTACAGGCGCCCTTCACAACGCCCAGCTATTTTTTTCTTGGAGTTATCATTGTTGTCTACCTGGCTCCAGCCTTGTTCAAACCCGCCAGCTCTGGTGTATGCAGCCAGCGTCCTAACCGCTGAGCAACAGGCGCCAAGCCCAATTTTGAATATTACAGATATCATTTTAATGGATATAACATTATTTAGAAGATAAAACGCAAATGTTCTCCAGGAAGCTCCAGGCCCCTGAAAGGAGAGGAAACCCTGATTGCCCCTTTAAGTCAGAATCTGTCCCTCAGGGCATTAGGGGCAGGGCTTGGGGCCTTACCCAATCAGGAGCACTCATGTGGGATCTGTCCAATCAGGCGCTCAGAGGGACTGGAAGGGGCGATTTCTACAATCTATTCTGGCGTTTGTCCCCTGCATCAGCCCGCCAAGGTCAAACCGAGTTCATTGCTCCTTCCTGTTCACTGTGGAGAGTCCAGGTGTGTGTGCCACGTGCTCAGTAGCCTGTGACCTGCAAGTACTGAAAGGAAGATGCTGGGACAACAAGGAAGCCGGGAAATGGTGAGTGTGTGGGGCCGGTTGTCCTAGGGCAAGCGTCCTCAAACTGCGGCCAGCGGGCCACATGAAGCGGTGTGAATTGTATTTGTTTCCATTTTGTTTTTTACTTCAAAATAAGATATGTGCAGTGTGCATAGGAATTTGTTCATATTTTTTTTTAAACTATAGTCCCAGCCCTGGAACCGTCTGAGAGACGGTGAATTTGCCCCCTGTTTAAAAAGTTTGAGGACGCCTCTAGGGAATAGGAATCCGCTGGAATTAGCTGTGGTTGGAGACCTGCCAGGTCATCTGCAGAGTCTATAGACCCAAGTCCCTGCTGGTAGGTGCCGCTCAGGCCTCAGACAGTCCTGAGTACAGGGTGGCGGCTACAATTGGCAGCAAGGACCCTGGGCGTGACTTGACAGAGAAGAAAGCCATTTGTCAGCAGCTCTGTCCCTGCAGCCCCACGTCTCCCCCGACTGGGCAGGAAGGAGGCTTCATCCGGGGAGGATCCCACTCAGCTGCATGATCAGTGCAGTGCCTAATCGGTCTTTTTTTCCTGTTGAAAATTAAACTAAGCGCTGGCTGTGGTGGCTCATGCCTGTAATTTTACCACTTTGGGAGGGCGAGGTGGGTGGTCCCGCGTGAGCTCAGGAGTTCAACACCAGCCTGAGCAACATCGAAGCCCCATCTCTACTAAAAAATGGAGAAACTAGCCAGGCATTTGGCAGGCACTTATAGTCCAAGCTACTTGGAAGGCTGAGGTTAGAGGATCGCTTAAGGCGAAGTGTTTGAGGTTGCTGTGGGCTATGACTTTATGGAATGCTATCCATGGGGACAGCATGAGAGTTTGTCTCAAAAAAGAAAAAAAAAATTGAACTAAGACTGCTAAAAGTTCAAAGAGTTTATTAGAGCAAAGAACACTGCATGGGTCAGAAAGCCCACAGCCATGATTTCCTCTTTTTTTTTTAATTGAGACAGAGTCTCACTTTGTCGCCCACAGCAAGAGTGCGGTGATGTCACAGCTCACAGCAACCTCCAACTCTTGGGCTTAAGTGATTCTCTTGCCTCAGCCTCCCAAGTAACTGGGACTGCAGGCATCTGCCACAGCGCCTGGCTATTTTTTGGTTGTAGTTGTCATTGTTGTTTGGCAGGCCCAAGCTGGGTTTGAACCAGCGCTCATGTATGTGGCTGGTGCCTTAGCCGCTGAGGTACGGGCACCAAGCCTATTGTTGTTGGTTTTTTTTTTTCAGCAGGCCTGGGCCAGAGGCCTAACCATTGAGCAGCGGGAGCCCGGCCTCTAGCCCCTAGCCATGATTTCTGTTTGGTTGTCCTCAAGCAGGTCTGAAGCCTTTTAGAAAGGACAGGAAGTAACAAACCAAATCCAAAAATTGCTTGGTTACGGTAATTTGGATTACTCATTTGGATTGTCCAGGTGACTTATCTTCAGGTTATGTTTTCACAGGTTAATTGGCCATTTGTATTTGCTTAAGCCTAAATTTTTGTTTCTCTTTAAATTAGTAATTTACAAATAAAGCATTTGAGTTAGATTTCAGTATCCCTACCTAGGAACTTAGCAAAGTATTAGGTAAATGAACTACTAGTTATTTTAACAGGCTACAGAAGGGCTTGTTTCTCCCAGCATTTTCCCAAGGTATGGCAAGCAGAATCCCAAATCAACCACCCTGTTTTCCAACATAACTCTCCTAGGGCTTGTAGGAAAATCTTCAATTTCTGCTTTATCCCCCACATTCTCAAATGTCCATTTCTTTTTTTTCCAAATGTCAATTTCCACTCCACAATCATTATCCACTATTTGTCCTTTGCTATATTTTACAAAGAGATATCCTTTACTGTAAAGTATGTCCTTTACTATACTTTATCATTTTTCACAGAGCAGTGGGTAGCTATTTATTTTTTCTTAATTTATTTTATTTTTTTGAGAACTAGTCTCACTTTGTTGCCCTCCATAGAGTGCCCGGGTGTCATAGCTCACAGCAGCCTCAAATTCTTGGGCCCAAGCAGTTCTCTTGCCTCAGCCTCCCCAGTAGCTACAACTATAGGCATCTGTCATAATGCCCGGCTATTTTAGAGATGAGGTCTCACTGTGGCTCAGGCTGGTTCCGAATTTCTGAGCTCATGCAATCCACCTGCCTCGACCTCCCAAGTGTTGGGATCGAAGGTGTTTTTTATGAACATGTTATTTGTTGTTTTATTTATTATATGTGTCCTGTTATATTTTAAAAAATTCAGATTCTTAAATGTATTACTTATATGTTAATACTTATTTCTATTTCTATTCCCTGAACATGCAGAAAAGTAATAATGAAATGTATGTCTGAGACATGAGGAGAGAATTAAATGAAAACCAACAAGACAGAGGGTTTTTAGTTTGACCAACTTCAGAAGTACTGTCTCCTGGGCAGCACCTGTGTCTCAGTCCGTAGGGCGCCAGCCCCATATACCGAGGGTGGCGGGTTCAAACCTGACCCCGGCCAAACTGCAACCAAAAAATAGCCGGGCATTGTGGTGGGCACCTGTAGTCCCAGCTACTCGGGAGGCTGAGGCAAGAGAATCACTTAAGCCCAGGAGTTGGAGGTTTCTGTGAGCTAGGTGAGGCCACGGCACTCTACTGAGGGCCATAAAGTGAGACTCGGTCTCCACAAAAAAAAAAAAAAAAAGTACTGTCTCCCATCAAAAAATATGAGTTCTTTTATATTCCAAAGCAAGCTATGACACAATGGAAATTGAAAAGAAAGGCAAGTTTTTGCATTAAATGTGATGGCTTATAACACAGCACTTACCAAATTCTTCTCAGATATTAATCACATTAATAAGCAAGAGAAAAATAATAAAGTTGATAGCGAAGGAATCTAGCAGAGCCCCTTAACCAGGTGAATGAAGTTCCCATCAGGAGTGATGGGACAGATTGGTATCAGGTGTCAGTGACCACAGAAGAAGCATAATCGCCACTGTGATGTGAGTAGGGACATTTAATAATATAACCTGAATCTAATCATGTGACACCAACTGGACTGAGAACCACTTGATTCAAGGAATCGCTTGAACTCAAGAGTTTGAGTTTGCTGTGACCTATGACACTAGGGCACTCCACAGAGGGCAACAAAGTGAGACTTTGTTTAAAAAAAAATAGCTTAGATGTCAGTTGATGTCTTTGTGGTGGTCTCCATAGTATATTTAAAACCATCAACAGAGATTTATTGTTTCTTTACAATTACATATATATATATTTTTTTTTTTAGAGAAAGTCTCATGTTGGCACCCTCTGTAGAGTGCTATGGCGTCACAGCTCACAGCAACCTCCAGCTCAACCTCCAGCTTAGGTGAGTCTCTTGCCTGAGCCTCCTGAGTAGCTGGGAACACAGGCGCCCACCACAACACCCAGCAGTTAGGCCAGGGCCAGGTTCGAACCTGCCACCCTCGGTATATGGGGCCGATGCCCTACTCACTGAGCCACAGAGGCTGCCCAGTTACATATATTTATTAAGAAAAGTGTTCTAGGGAGGTGGAGCAAGATGGCGGCCGAGTAACAGCTTCCTTGCATCTGGGCACCGTGAGTCTGGGGAGATAGGACTCCAGGCATCTCTGGCTGGTGGGATCTGCCTATCATCACTCCTATGAGGATACAGGGAGTCAGCGAGAGACTTCTGGACCCCAAGAGGAGGACTAAAACAGTGGAAAACCGGCAAGTGGTCGCGTGTGTTCAACCCGTCTAAACCCGCCCACAACTGTAAGTTCAGTAGCAGCGAGACTGCAAACCAGAAAGGCCTTACCTGTGAACTTGGACTTGGCACTGAGTTGAACTGCTTTGGGGAGGGCCTGAGCGGGAGTGCGGAGAACTTTGGCCATTGTCTAGGGCCCCAGTCTGAGCCGCTGAGCCAGACGGAGCTGATAGTGTTTGGCGGTGGGTCACACGGAACCATTGTCAGTGATCTGCCCCGGCAAGCTCTGCCCTCAGGGTCGTAGAGCTAGAAACGGGTGGGAGCTGGTAACCCAGCAACCAAGTAGCCTAAGGGTGGGGTCTGAGCCACCTTGCAGCCCTAACCCTCAGGGGCAGAGTGAGACCGGTTTTGGCACACTGGGTAAGTGGATAGCCACTTCAGCAGTGCTTCCAGCGAGAAAGCTGGGAAAGCTTCTGCTCAGCAACTTTACAAGTTCAAAGTGCCTTTTAAGTGGGCTGAAGAGAGATTTAGGGTGTCTACCTGCTGGGGTTTGAGAAATCAGCAGCCTCCAGTCGTATAAGAACTGTGATTAACATCTCATACCCCAGAAGACCACATGTTGCCCAGACAATATTCAATAACATATACAAACTGCTTTGTTTTGGGTTGTGTATTTTTTTCTTTTTTTTTTTTTGTTTGTTTGGGGTTTTTTTGTTTATTTTGACATTGTTGATGTTCTTTTGTTTTTTAATTTCAATCTTTTCCATACAGATCCCTTTTTCTTTCTCAATTTTTCTAGTTTAATTATAAATTCCCATTGCTGCCTTTTTTAAAAACTAGAACTTCATTTTTGCTAGTGTTTCTACTGCTATCATTTGGTTTTTCACCCAATTTTATCCCCATAAAGTTTTCTCTTTGCTTGTTTTGGTTTTATTTATAGCATTTTTGTCTTTCCTCTCTATTTGGTGGAGGTGGGGTACTGTGTCTGATCAGGTTAGCAAAGAGCTGCTGACCTCAAGGGAACCACCCAACTGGGCACCACCAGAAGGTGGGGTTTTTTAAGGTTGTGTCAAAGTACCCTACTGTACACCTATATTGCCCTGTCTCCCTCTTTCTGTGCCTCTCTTCTTTTTGTCAATATTCCTTATACCCACCCCCTCTCCTTTCTCTATCTTTCTTTTTTTTCTTATCACTCGGTCCTCCTTTCTTTCATCCCTTTTTTGCTCTTCAACCTTCTCACCCTTCTGGTCCTGTCACCCTTAGTCCACAGGCACAAGAACTTAAAGAGCAAGAGGAAGTGAAAGGAAAATTAGAGCAAGGAAACAGATAAAAGAAATCCCTCATGAGGAAGAATCAGCAGAAAACTCCAGGAAACATGAAGAACCAGTCTAGAACAACGCCACCAAGGGACCATGAGGTAGCTACTGCAGATGATTCCACCTGTAAAGAAATGTTAGGAATGACAGAAAAGGAATTTAGAATACACATGTTGAAAACAATGAAAGAAATGATGGAAACAATGAAGGAAATTGCTAATAAAGTGGAAAATAACCAAAAGGAAATCCAAAAACAGAATCAAATAAGAGATGAACGATATGAAGAATATAAAAAGGATATAGCAGAGCTGAAGGAACTGAAACAGTCAATTAGGAAACTTAAAGATGCAATGGAAAGTATCAGCAACAGGTTAGACCATGCAGAAGAAAGAATTTCAGAGGGAGAAGACAAAGTTCTTGAGATAACTCAGACAGTAAAAGAGGCAGAAAAGAAGACAGAGAAAGCAGAACGTTCACTGTCAGAATTATGGGACATTATGAAGCGTTCCAACATACAAGTTATAGGAATTCCAGAAGGGAAAGAAGAATGCCCCAGAGGAATGGAAGCCATACTAGAGAATATTATAAAAGAAAATTTCCCAAACATCACCAAAGATTCTGACACACTGCTTTCAGAGGGCTATCGGACCCCAGGTCGCCTCAACTCTAACCGAGCTTCTCCAAGACACATTGTGATGAACCTGTCCAAAGTCAAGACAAAAGAAAAGATTCTGCAAGCTGCCAGGAGTAAGCGCCAGTTGACCTACAGAGGCAAATCCATCAGAGTGACCGCAGACTTCTCTAATGAAACTTTCCAAGCAAGAAGACAATGGTCATCTACCTTTAATCTACTTAAACAGAACAATTTTCAGCCCAGAATTCTGTACCCCGCTAAGCTAAGCTTAAAAATTGACGGAGAAATCAAATCATTTACGGATATACAAACATTGAGGAAATTCACCACAACAAGACCAACTCTACAGGAAATACTTCAACCTGTTCTGCACACTGACCATCACAATGGATCAGCAAAGTAAGAACTCAGAAATCAAAGGACAGAACCTAACCTCCACACTGATGCAAAAGATAAAACTAAGCAATGGACTCTCACCAAATAAGATGAATAGAATACTACCACACTTATCAATTATCTCAATAAATGTTAATGGCTTGAATTCCCCACTGAAGAGACATAGATTGGCTGACTGGATTAAAAAACACAAGCCATCCATTTGCTGTCTGCAAGAAACACACCTGGCTTCAAAAGACAAATTAAAGCTCCAAGTCAAGGGTTGGAAGACAATTTTTCAAGCAAATGGAATTCAGAAGAAAAGAGGTGTTGCAATCTTATTTTCAGATACATGTGGATTTAAAGCAACTAAAGTCAAAAAAGACAAAGATGGTCACTTTATATTGGTCAAGGGAAAACTACAACAAGAAGACATTTCAATTCTAAATATTTATGCACCCAATTTAAATGCTCCCAGATTCTTGAAGCAGACCTTACTCAGTCTGAGTAATATGATATCTGATAATACCATCATAACAGGGGACTTTAACACTCCTCTTACAGAGCTGGACGGATCCTCTAAACAGAAATTAAACAGAGATATAAGAGATTTAAATGAGACCCTAGAACAACTGTGCTTGATAGACGCATATAGAACACTCCACCCCAAAGATAAAGAATATACATTCTTCTCATCACCCCATGGAACATTCTCCAAAATTGATCATATCCTGGGACACAAAACAAATATCAACAGAATCAAAAGAATTCAAATTTTACCTTGTAGCTTCTCAGACCATAAGGCACTAAAGGTGGAACTCAACTCTAACAAAAATGCTCGACCCCACCCAAAGGCATGGAAATTAAACAATCTTCTGTTGAATAACAGATGGGTGCAGGAAGAAATAAAACAGGAAATCATTAACTTCCTTGAGCATACCAACAATGAAGACACAAGCTACCAAAACCTGTGGGATACTGCAAAAGCAGTTTTGAGAGGAAAATTCATCGCTTTAGATGCCTACATTCAAAAAACAGAAAGAGAGCACATCAACAATCTCACAAGAGATCTTATGGAATTGGAAAAAGAAGAACAATCTAAGCCTAAACTCAGTAGAAGAAAAGAAATATCCAAAATCAAATCAGAGATCAATGAAATTGAAAACAAAAGAATCATTCAGAAAATTAATGAAACAAGGAGTTGGTTTTTTGAAAAAATAAATAAAATAGATAAACCATTGGCCAGACTAACTAGAAATAGAAAAGCAAAATCTCTAGTAACCTCAATCAGAAACGATAAAGGGGAAAAAACAACTCATCCCACAGAGATACAAGAGATCATCTCTGAATACTACCAGAAACTCTATGCCCAGACATTTGACAATGTGAAGGAAATGGATCAATGTTTGGAATCACACCCTCTCCCTAGACTTAGCCAGGAAGAAATAGACCTCCTGAGCAGACCAATTTCAAGCACTGAGATCAAAGAAACAATAAAAAAGCTTCCAACTAAAAAATGCCCTGGTCCAGATGGCTTCACCTCCAGAATTCTATCAAACCTTCAAGGAAGAGCTTATTCCTGTACTGCAGAAATTATTCCAAAAAACTGAGGAAGAAGGAATCTTCCCCAACACATTCTATGAAGCAAACATCACCCTGATACCAAAACCAGGAAAAGACCCAAACAAAAAGGAGAATTTCAGACCAATCTCACTCATGAATATAGATGGAAAAATTCTCAACAAAACCCTAGCCAATAGATTACAGCTTATCATCAAAAAAGTCATTCATCATGATCAAGTAGGCTTCATCCCAGGGATGCAAGGCTGGTTTAACATACGCAAGTCCATAAACGTTATCCACCATATTAACAGAGGCAAAAATAAAGATCACATGATCCTCTCAATAGATGCAGAAAAAGCATTTGATAAAATCCAGCATCCTTTTCTAATTAGAACTCTGAAGAATATAGGCATAGGTGGCACATTTCTAAAACTGATTGAAGCTATCTATGACAAACCCACAGCCAATATTTTACTGAATGGAGTAAAACTCAAAGCTTTTCCTCTTAGAACTGGAACCAGACAAGGTTGTCCTCTGTCACCTTTACTATTCAACATAGTGCTGGAAGTTCTAGCCAATACAATTTGGCAAGACAAGGAAATAAAGGGAATCCAAATGGGAGCAGAGGAGGTCAAACTCTCCCTCTTTGCTGATGACATGATCTTATACTTAGAGAACCCCAAAGACTCAACCACAAGACTCCTAGAAGTCATCAAAAAATACAGTAATGTTTCAGGATATAAAATCAATGTCCACAAGTCAGTAGCCTTTGCATACACCAATAGCAGTCAAGATGAGAAGCTAATTAAGGACACAACTCCCTTCACCATAGTTTCAAAGAAAATGAAATACCTAGGAATATACCTAACGAAGGAGGTGAAGGACCTCTATAAAGAAAACTATGAAATCCTCAGAAAGGAAATAGCAGAGGATATTAACAAATGGAAGAACATACCATGCTCATGGATGGGAAGAATCAACATTGTTAAAATGTCTATACTTCCCAAAGCAATCTACCTATTCAATGCCATTCCTATCAAAGTACCTACATCGTACTTTCAAGATTTGGAAAAAATGATTCTGCGTTTTGTATGGAACTGGAAAAGACCCCGTATAGCTAAGGCAGTTCTTAGTAATAAAAATAAAGCTGGGGGCATCAGCATACCAGGTTTTAGTCTGTACTACAAAGCCATAGTGGTCAAGACAGCATGGTACTGGCAGAAAAACAGAGACATAGATACTTGGAATCGAATTGAAAACCAAGAAATGAAACTAACATCTTACAACCACCTAATCTTCGATAAACCAAACAAGAACTTACCTTGGGGGAAAGACTCCCTATTCAATAAATGGTATTGGGAGAACTGGATGTCTACATGTAAAAGACTGAAACTGGACCCATACCTTTCCCCACTCACAAAAATTGATTCAAGGTGGATAAAGGACTTAAATTTAAGGCATGAAACAATAAAAATCCTCAAAGAAAGCATAGGAAAAACACTGGAAGATATTGGCCTGGGGGAAGACTTCATGAAGAAGACTGCCATGGCAATTGCAACAACAAAAAAAATAAACAAATGGGACTTCATTAAACTGAAAAGCTTCTGTACAGCTAAGGAGACAATAACCAAAGCAAAGAGACAACCTACACAATGGGAAAGGATATTTGCGTATTTTCAATCAGACAAAAGCTTGATAACTAGGATCTATAGAGAACTCAAATTAATCCACATGAAAAAAGCCAACAATCCCATATATCAATGGGCAAGAGACATGAATAGAACTTTCTCTAAAGATGACAGATGAATGGCTAACAAACACATGAAAAAATGTTCATCATCTCTATATATTAGAGAAATGCAAATCAAAAGAACCCTGAGATATCATCTAACCCCAGTGAGAATGGCCCACATCACAAAATCTCAAAACTGCAGATGCTGGCGTGGATGTGGAGAGAAGGGAACACTTTTACACTGCTGGTGGGACTGCAAACTAGTACAACCTTTCTGGAAAGAAGTATGGAGAAACCTCAAAGCACTCAAGCGAGACCTCCCATTTGATCCTGCAATCCCATTACTGGGCATCTACCCAGAAGAAAAAAAATCCTTTTATCATAAGGACACTTGTAGTAGACTGTTTATTGCAGCTCAATTTACAATCGCCAAAATGTGGAAACAGCCTAAATGCCCACCAACCCAGGAATGGATTAACAAGCTGTGGTATATGTATACCATGGAATACTATTCAGCCATTAAAAAAAATGGAGACTTTACATCCTTCGTGTTAACCTGGATGGACGTGGAAGACATTATTCTTAGTAAAGCATCACAAGAATGGAGAAGCATGAATCCTATGTACTCAATCTTGATATGAGGACAATTAATGACAATTAAGGTTATGGGGGGGGAAGCAGAAAGGGAGATGGAGGGAGGGGGGTGGGGCCTTAGTGTGTGTCACACTTTATGGGGGCAAGACATGATTGCAAGAGGGACTTTACCTAACAATTGCAATCAGTGTAACTGGCTTATTGTACCCTCAATGAATTCCCAACAATAAAAAAAAAAAAGAAAAGTGTTCTACTCTGTCACTTTTGATGTGCGTATGGCTACAATTGCTATGCATTTGTATGCATAAAATATTAGCTTTATTTGATCTGTTTTGTGTTGCTGCCTTCTTAGCTTTTTTTCACTACTCTTCTCTGTTACAAAATCCTCTCTGAACATTTGTTTGGGGTTGGCTCTGTATCGTGACCTGTATGACCCTTGTGATCAATTCTACTTCAACATTATTCTAATGCAGTAAAACTCAGGCTCTTTTTTTTTTTTTGGAGACAGTCTCAAGCTGTTGCCCTGGGTACAGTGCCATGGCATCACACCTCACAGCAACCTCAAACTCTAGGGCTTAAGTGATTCTCTTGCCTCAGCCTCCCAAGTAGCTGGGACACTAAAAAAAATCTGCCCATGATCACACATTGAATGTGTTATTTCTTTATTTTTTATTTCCGGAGCTGGTGACATTCAGAGATATTATCATAGAATTTACTTCAGAGGAGTGGAAATACCTGAACCCTGCTCAGCGGAATTTGTATAGAGATGTGATGTTAGAGAACCTCAGAAACCTGGTCTCTGGGTGAGAATACCTCACCTCCAGAATCTCTAACTTATCTCAAGGGTTTTACTTCTTTGCTTTGCTGAATGTGCCTTTGAAGCTTGTGCTTTGCATGAATAAGTCTCAGATTCCTGACTTTAGGAAAAAAGATGATGTTCATTAACATACAAAAAAAATCCTTTTGTTGACTTCATTATTTACCTTCTTTCTTTTTTCTTTTTTTTTTTTTTAAGACCGAGTCTCAAGCTGTTGCTCTCTGTAGAGTGTTTGACATCACAGCTCACAGCAACCTGAAACTCTTGGGCTCAAGTGATTATCATGCCTCAGCCTCCCAAGTAGCTGGGACCACAGGTGCCCACCACAACTCCCAGCTATTTTTTGGTTGCAGTTGTCATTGTTTAGCAGACCCAGGCTAGGCTCCAACCCGCCAGCCTCAGTATATGTGGCCACCACCCTACGCACTGAGCTATGAGCGCCACCTACCTTCTTTCTTCAGTTGACTTTGAGTTTCACTCTACTGGTGATTCTAAAAATTCAGTGATGTAAAATATTCATTTCTACACCTTAAAATTCAATTTCTCCTATTTTTTAATTCTTTTTATCTCAGATTAGTATGAGGATGAGCATGCTAAGGTTACATGCTTTGTTAGGTGAAGTCCCTATAGTAGTTGTGTCACTCACCTGGGATTGTGGATGTTCACTTAATTGGTGCCCATTAGGTGAGAGCTCACCAATCCCCCTACCTCTTCCTCCCCTATCCCCCCTCCACCTTGCCCTGCACTTGAATTCATTTGAGTTATTCTTGTTAAGGCCTGCATTTGTTCATTTACAGGCCTCATATTAATATTAAGTATAGTACATACTTGGTTTTCCATTCTTTCTTTTTTCCTTTATGACCACTCAGCCAACCTCTCTGAATCTCCAAAGTGTATTTTGAAGCTGCCTGCTTTTGCCATTTTTGCTCTGCCATCTCATTTCAAGTGGCTATCTTGTCTTCCCTGATATAATGGGCATCTTTTTGTTTTATTTGGTATCTTCCTTGTTTTGAGATGCACTTTCCTTCTTTGATAAACCTGTTCTTGCTCATACCAGTCACGTGCGGGCGGATGACAGAGTCTCACTTTGTCACCCTTGGTAGAGTGCTGTGACATCACAGCTTACAGCAACCTCAAACTCTTGGGCTAAAGTGATTCTTTTGTCTCAGCTTACCGAGTGGCTGGGGCAAGAGGCGCCTACTACGACACCTGGCTATTTTTTGTTGGAGTTGTTTTTGTTGTTTAGCAGGCTCACTGCAGGAGCCAAGCTGGTTTCCATTCTTTTGATACCTCATTATAAAGAATGTTGTCCAACTCCATCCAGATGAACATAAAGGATGGAAAGTCTCCTTCATTTTTGTGGCTGAATAATATTCCATGGTATAAATTTACCACAGTTAATTTATCCATTCATGGGTTGATGGACACTTGGATTGATTCCACATCTTGGCATTTGTAAATTGAGCTGTGATAAATATTCTAGTGCAAATGCACTTATGATAAAATGATTTTTTTTTCTTCTTGGTAGATACCTAGTAATGAGATTGGGAGAGTAAGTAGAAGGTTTACTTTGACATATTTGTGGATTCTCCATACTTCTTTCCAAAGAGGCTGTATTAGTTTGAAGTCTCACCAACAATATAAATGTGTTTTCTTCTTTTTGCAACTGCAGGAGCATCTGGAGCTTTGGGACTTTGTGATGTGGGCTGTTCTCACCGGGGTTAGGTGATATCTAAATGTGATTTTGATTTGCCTTTCCCTGATGATTAGGGATGATGAGCACTTTTCATGTGTTTGTTAGACATTCTCCTGTCTTCTGAAGTTTTATTTTTAACTCTTGCCCAGTGATTGATGAGATTGTTTGTTCTTATTTTGTTGATTAATGTGAGTTCACTGTAGATTTTAGTTATCAACCCTTTGTCAGATTTATGACATGCAAATATCTTTTCCCATTGTGAACGTTGTCTGTTTGCTTTTATGTTGTGTCCTTAGCTGTGTAGAAACTTTTTAGCTCATTTAAATCTCATTTATTTGGTTCTGTTGTTATGATTGCCAATTGAGTCTTTTTCCTATATTCTTTCCTCAGGCTGATAGCATCAAGAGTTTTTCCTACACTTACTTCTAGGATTTTTATCAATTTGTGTCTCATATTTCAATTTTTTATTCATTGTGGGTTAATTTGTGTAAGAAGTGAGAGATGTGACCCCAGTTACTGTGATGTGATAACCTGTGGTTATCTAGTTCTTCCAACACCATTTTTTGAATAGTAATCCTTTTCCCCAGTGTATGCTTTTGTTTGGATTACAGATGATTAGATGATGATTAGAGACTTGTTTCATCTCTAGGTGTTCTGTTCTATTCCATAGATCTATGTCTCTAATTTTGTGCCAAGACCATTTGTTTTGATCACTGAATTTGTAGTATAACCTGAAGTCTAGTTTGGTGATGCCTTCAGTTCTTTCTAAGAATTGTGTTGGCTATGCAGGTTTTTTTTTTTCTGGTTCCATACGAAATGATGAATTATTGTTTTGTGTCTTCCTGTTTATTTATTTATTTATTTTGAGACAGAGTGTCACTATGTTCCCCTTAGTAGAGTGTTGTGGCATCACAGCTCACAGCAACCTCTAACTCTTGAGCTTGAGTGACTCTCTTGTCTCAGCCTCCCAAGTTGCTGGGACTACAGGAGCCCACCACAGCACCTGCTTATTTTTGTTGCACTTGTCATCATTGCTGTTTAGTTGCCCCGTGCCGGGTTTGAAACTGCCAGCCTCAGTGTATGTGGGTGTCACCGTAACCACTGTGCTACAGGTGGGGAACCCCTCCTGTTTATTTATTTATTTTTTTTTGTAGAGACAGAGTCTCACTTTATGGCCCTTGGTAGAGTGCCATGGCATCACACAGCTCACAGCAACCTCCAACTCCTGGGCTTAAGCGATTCTCTTGCCTCAGCCTCCCGAGAAGCTGGGACTACAGGCGCCCGTCACAACGCCCAGCTATTTTTTGGTTGCAGTTCAGCCGGGGCCGGGTTTGAACCCGCCACCCTCGCTATGTGGGGCCGGCGCCTTACCAACTGAGCCACAGGTGCCGCCCCTTCCTCCTGTTTATTTATTTATTTTTTTTTTTTTTTTTTCGGCCAGGGCTAGGTTTGAACCTGCCACCTCCGGCATATGAGACCGGCGCCCTGCTCCTTGAGCCACAGGCGCCGCCCCCTCCTGTTTATTTTTAATACAGTCATATTTGAATGTGAAGCACAGGAGCCACAAATTTAAAATCCTTCTTATTAAACATTTTTCAAAGGGTGTCCAAAAATAGTAATTGGAGAATAATGTCCTAGCATGTTCTATATTATTATCTTTTCCTGGCTAAATACCATACTAAATACTTAAATACTTAAGAATACATTGTAAATATTCTACCAGAACTGTCTGTTGAAAATAAATTTTTAGAATCTTCTGTAATTTTTCCTCTACTGAGTACAATACAAAACTGAAAATTGAAGAACCCCAATCAAAATTCACGTGACTTTTTCTAATATAATAGAACCTGCTGTCTGTAAGCCAGACCTGGTTTTCCATTTTTATTTATTTATTTATTTATTGTTGTTGTTGTTTTTTTGTAGAGACAGAGTTTCACTTTATGGCCCTAGGTAGAGTGCCATGGCATCACACAGCTGACAGCAACCTCCAACTCCTGGGCTTAAGCGATTCTCTTGCCTCAGCCTCCCAAGTAGCTGGGACTATAGGCGCCCGCCACAACACCCGGCTATTTTTTTGTTGCAGTTTGGCCGGGGCCGGTTTGAACCCGCCACCCTCAGTATATGGGGCCGGCACCTTACCGACTGAGCCACAGGTGCCGCCCTGGTTTTCCATTTTGAAACAAATGTAAAGAGAGAGGAATCCCAGTAGGAAGAAGTGAATGAAGCAGATGACACAGGTGATAGGTCCAAAGTTCAAGAAAGAAGCCAGACCTTAAAGTGTGGGTTTAGAAATTCTGGCACAATGAAAGTCATTGTTGAGAAGCCTAGGTTTCTTTCTCTTGTTATCTCAGAAGAACATCTTTCTTATGCTCTTAAGTACCTAAGAATTGATTCTCCTTAAGATTGTGAAAAATATTATCTGATGATTCCCCTTCCGTGATCTTCCATCAAATTCAAATGGGAGCCAAGTTCTCCCCTTGGCCTGTGAGGGTTATGGTCTACTCCTCCTCTGTTGGTCCTGGAAAAAACTTTGCATATTTCTAGCTGCTTTTTTTTTCTTCTTCTTTTTTTTTGAGACAGTGTCTTACTTGCTCACCCTCGGTAGAGTGCCATGGTGTCTTAGCTCTCAGCAACCTCAAACTCTTGGGCTCAAGTGATCCCCTTGCCTCAGCCTCCCAAGTAGTGGGGACTACAGGCATCTACTACAAACCCTTGCTATTTTTAGAGATGGGGTTTTGCTCTGCTTCAGGCTGGTCTTGAACCTGTGAGCTAAGGCAATCCATCCGCCTCAGGCTCCGAAATGCTGGGATTACAGATGTGAGCACCTGGCTCTCTACTTTCATGCTAAGGTATTTTTAAGTTCTGTTTTTGCCCCATGTCAAAAGTATGTAAACATGGAGGTCACATTGAATGGGTCACATTCAGTAGTCCCAGGAATACTATAGACATGTGTAAGGTATTTTCCATGTTATTAAGTTTCAGTCTTACTGAAGGAGGTTTCAGAGTTGATTCTATAGAAATTGAGACTCTGTAATTTCATCAAAGTACAAAGGTTCTCTCTCAAATATAAAATGACCACGTGGGATGGCTAAGGCAGGTGGTTTGCTGAGTTTACAAGTTCGAGACTAGCCTCAAAGAGCAAACTCCCATCTCTAAAATTCACCAGGTATTGTGGTAGGCACCTATAGTTCCCAGCTATTCAGGAGGCTGAGGCAAGAAAATTGCTTTAGCCCAAGACCTGGAGGTCTCTGTGATCTATATTGCCATGGCACACTACAGAGAATGACAAAGTGAGACTCTGTCCCCCCTCAATATATATATAATGACATTTTACATATTTGATTTGCTATTTAATTTTTAATATTTATTTAAAAACTCTGACCATATACTTTTACATTAACTGTCCTTTTCCTAGCCTGAGATAATAGTAGATGTTTGAACCTTATATGCACAATTTCCATGTATACAATAGTTGAATGCTGCACTCCTTTCCATATACAGTTCTTAACTTGCGTAAGGCAGCTGGTCACAGTGGCAAGTGGTAGTCCCAGCAGTCTGGGAGGCCAAGGCGGATGGGTTGCTTGAGTTCACAAGTTGGAGACCAGCCTGAGCAAAAAATGAGACCCTGTTTCTACTAAAATATAAGATAACAGTTGAAATGTTATGATGTGCTGGACAAAAAAAACTGAGGCAAGAGGATTGCTTGAGCCCCAGTTGGAGGTTGCTGTGAACTATAACACCATAGCATTCTACCCAGGGTGACAAATTGAGACTCAGTCTCAAAAAAATAAAGTAAAATAAAATATAGTAAGGGGAGCTTAGAACATTGTCCAGCATATGGTAACATTTTGACTGTTACCTTATTTACAAGTATAAATTTCATGTTTTTTAGTTGTACAGTTTGTTGTTTGATTTTTTTCTTTTTTTGAGACAGAGCCTCAAGCTGTCGCCCTGGGTAGATTGCTGTGGCATCACAGCTCACAGCAACCTCCAACTCCTGGGCTCAAGTGATTCTCCTGCCTCCATCTCCCAAGTAGCTGGGACTACAGGCGCCCACCACAACGCCTGGCTAGTTTTTGGTTATAGTCGTCATTGTTGTTTGGCGGGCCCGGGCTGGATTCAATCCTGCCTGCTCAAGTGTATGTGGCTGGCGCCTCAGCTGCTTGAGCCACAGGAGTTGGAGGCTGAGCCACAGGCGCTGAGCCTTAGGTGTACAGTTTGATGATTTGATATATGTATACTTTGTGTAATAATTAACACAATGAACTTAACACATCCATCATCTCACATAGTTGCCAGATTTTAGAGGGCGAGAACACTTAAGGTGTATGCACCTTTCTTTCTTTCTTTTTTTTTTTTTTTTTTTTTGCAGTTTTTGGCCAGGGCTAGGTTTGAACCTGCCACCTCCGGCATATGGGGCTGGTGCCCTACTCCTTTGAGCCACAGGCACCGCTGGTCTTTTTTTTTTTTTTTTTTTGTTGGGGATTCATTGAGGGTACAACAAGCCAGGTTACACTGATTGCATTTGTTAGGTGAAGTCCCTCTTGCAATCATGTCTTGCCCCCCCCCAAAAGGTGTGGCACGCACCAAGGCCCCGCCCTTTTTTTTTTTTTTTGAGACATAGTCTTATTATGTTGCCCTCGGCAGAGTGCTGTGTCATCACAGCTCACAGCAACCTCCAATTCTTGGGCTTAAGAGATTGTCTTGCCTGAGCCTTCCAAGTAGCTAGGACTACAGGTGCCCACCACAAGGCCCGGCTATTTTTTTTGTTGCAGTTGCTCTTGTTGTTTAGCTGGTCCAGGCTGGGTTAGAACTCACCAGCTTCAGTGTATGTGGCCAATGCGTAACCACTGTGCTCCGGGCACCGCGCCAAGGTCTATTCTCTTAATCGAGTTGGGAGTATGACTTCATCTCAAGTGTTCCATATGGTACTGCTAACTACATTCACAGGGGTGTACATATATCCATTATGTAAACGAAAGTTCATACTCTTTGAAAAACATCTCGCTATTTTTATCACCTCCCTCTGTTGGTAAACATTATTCTACTCTGTAGTTCTATAATCTCTACATTTTTACATTCCACAAATAGCTCATGTTATTCCATAGTTGTATGTCTATTTTGGATATCAATTACCATAATTTCCACCTGGTTCATCTATCCATGTTGTCATAAACTGCAGAATTGCCCTTTTTGTTATTCATAATATGAATAACCCGGTATAACTATATGAGTAGATATCTCTTTGTGTTACTGATTTCATTTCCTTTGAATATATACCCAGAAGTGAGATGAGAAATTGAATGGAACTTCTGGGTTTTGTTGTTGTTGTTCAATATTGGTGCTTCTTTTTTTTAATATCTGACAGGCACCATTCTGTTCTCCATAACGGCTGCATCAATTTACATTCTCACTGCCTTTGTACCAGAGTTTCCTTTTCTCCTCCTCTTTGCCAACATATTATTAGCTCTTGACTTTTTATAGAAGCCATTGTAACTGTGAGGTGATAGTTCATTGCATTTTCCTGATGAATAATGAATGCTGAGTAGCTTTTGATAAACCTATTGGCCACTCTTAAGTCTTTGGAGAAACTGAGGTCCTTTGCACATTTTAAGTCAGATGAAACTTTTTGTTCGTGTTGCTGGAGGTCCTCATATATTATAAATATTACATTCATCAGATATGTATTTTCCCAATCCTTTTGTTGTTCTTTTATGCATTTTTTCCCTTTTTTTCTGTATAGATAATTTTTAGTTTGATATGGTCTTGTTTTAGTTTGTTGATTGTAATTGTTGGTGTGATATATATAAATAATGTCAAAGACATTCTGTGTGCTTTATTGTAGAACTTCTATAGTTTCTGGTATTCCATTAAATGTTTGTGTATTTGGAGCTTATTTCTGTATACAGTATGAAAGTTCAATTTTATTTTTGTGCACAGACATACCCACTTTTTATTATTATTTATTGGTGAGTTTATACTTTCTCCCTCACATGTCTTTGTGTCCTTGTCAATAACTCGTTGACTACATAAGCGAGTTTATTTCTGTTTTCTCTATTCTTTTCCATGGCTCTAATTTCCTTTTTTAAGGTCTCTACCATACTCATTAGTATTACTTTGTAGTAGTTTAAAATCAAGAAGTGTAAGTGAAAGGCAAATGTCAGTGGATTCTTGATGATATCACACAAAGAACTGGACAATATGTCATGCAAAGCAAAGAGTTCAGTGACAGACAAGAAAAAACTCCAACAACAAGGAGGTGCAGTGGAAACCGCTTGCCACTGTAAAACAAATGTTTTGGCAAGTAAATGTTTTACTTGCCAATGTAAAACAAATCTATTCCTGTATTTACGCATCCTTCTGCCCACTAAATCAGGATCGTCCTTACCCAGTCCCAATTTACCTCAAGGTGGTCTCTTGTTTAACTCTCCATTCTTACTTGGTCAGGCACCTCAGACCACAATATGCTACCTCAAGTTAACTAGGCACCGCATTCCCTGAGACTTATGGAACTGACTCTTATGGAGCAGTAGGTACAGAGATGCTAATCATCTTGCATAGAATTGCAGGCAAAACCAATGTCTAGAAAAACAACATTTAAACCTCACTTATAAAAAAAATAAAAATAAAAATAAGCCTCACTTATACTCCCAAGTTGTAAGACCTGAGTAAAGATTGTCAACTCCCATGAGAAGACTCTAACTTTGTTCTTTCTCAAGATGTTGTCTATTGGAGGTCATTTGTGATTTTATAGAAATTTGTGAATTCTTTACTCATTTTCTGAAAAATGCCATTAGAATTTTAACAGGAATTAAATGGAAATTCAAGATTGCTTTCTAGGGCGGTGCCTGTGGCTCAGTGAGCAGGGCGCCAGCCCCATATACCGAGGGTGGCGGGTTCAAACCCGGCCCCGGCCAAACTGCAACAAAAAAATAGCCAGGCGTTGTGGCGGGCACCTGTAGTCCCAGCTACTCTGGAGGCTGAGGCAGGAGAATCGCCTAGGCCCAGGAGTTGGAGGTTGCTGTGAGCTGTGTGACGCCACAGCACTCTACCGAGGGCGATAAAGTAAAACTGTCTCTACACACACACACAAAAAAAAGATTGCTTTCTAGAGTGTGGTCATTTCATATTATTGAAATGTATGAACAATGGATTTTTTTCCATTTATTTGAATTTTCCTTCATTACATTGATTATCAGATTATACTGAACAGATCTTACATTTCCTTTATTAAATTGATTCTCAAAAATCTTTAATTTCAAATTAATATGGAGTTACACACTATCAGCTTACATAGGTTTTTTGGGGGGGGGTTGTTTGGGTTTTTTTGGAGACAGAGTCTCATTATGTCACCCTTGGTAGAGTGCTGTGGCATCACAGCTCACAGCAACCTCCAACTCTTGGGCTTAAGCGATTCTCTTACCTCAGCCTCCCAAGTAGATGGGACTCCAGGCGCCCACCACAACGCTCCTTATTTTTGTTATTGTTGCAGTTGTTGTTGTTTAGCAGGCCTGGGCCAGTTTCAACCCACCTGCCTCCGTGTATGCGGCCAGCACCATAATCACTGAGCTACAGGCGCCGAGGCCATAGTTTGTTTTGTAGGGTTAATATCTGGGTTGGGGGTGTGTCCTTCACCTATGAAGTGTGCAATATATCCTTATATCCACTTACTGTTATTCGTCTTAGTCATTCTCTATGCACTCACATGTATACAATTATAACTTATTTTTTAACTAGGGCATCCTCGATTTTTCACTTGAGTTGTTACTTAGCTGTAGGAGGCAAATGGACACTTTCAGATTCTGTGAAGGGAGGTCTAACTCTACCTTCAGAGTTTTGTCAGTCACATCACACTTACACACTTTTACACACTCTTATCTTATTAAATCATAGCTGTGTACATGAATGCAATCATGGGGCACCATACACTTGTTTTATAGACCATTTGACATATTTTCATCACACTGGTTAACATAGCCTTCCTGGCATTTTCTTAGTTATTGTGTTAAGACATTTATATTCTACATTTAGTAAGTTTCACAGGTACCCTTGTAAGATACACCATAGGTGTGACCCCATCAATCCCCCTCCCTTCGCTTATCCTCCCCCTTCCCCTCCCCTCCCTCTCTCCTTTCCCCATATTCTTAGGTTATAACTGGGTTATAGTTTTCATATGAAAGCCATACATTAGTTTCATAGTAGGGCTGAGTACATTGGATACCTTTTCTTCCATTCTTGAGATACTTACTAAGAAGAATATGTTCCTTGGGTGGCGCCTGTGGCTCAGTCGGTAAGGTGCCGGCCCCATATACCGAGGGTGGCGGGTTCAAATCCGGCCCCGGCCAAACTGCAACCAAAAAATAGCCGGGCGTTGTGGCGGGCGCCTGTAGTCCCAGCTACTCGGGAGGCTGAGGCAAGAGAATCGCTTAAGCCCAGGAGTTGGAGGTTGCTGTGAGCTGTGTGAGGCCACGGCACTCTACCGAGGGCCATAAAGTGAGACTCTGTCTCTACAAAAAAAAAAAAAAAAAGAAGAATATGTTCCAGCTCCATCCACGTAAACATGAAAAAGGTAAAGTTTCCCTCTTTCTTTAAGGCTGCATAATATTCCATAGTGTACATTTACCACAATTTATTAATCCTTTCATGGATCGATGGGCACTTGGGCTTTTTCCATGACTTAGCAATTATGAATTGGGCTGCAATAAACATTCTGGTACAAATATCTTTGTTATAATATGATTTTTGGTCTTATGAGTATATACCTAGTAGAGGAATTATAGGATTGAACCTTAGGTCTATTTTTAGAACTCTAAGTGTTCTCCAAACATCTTTCCAAAAGGAATGTATTAATTTGCATTCCCACCAGCAGTGTACAAGTATTTCCTTTTCTCCACATCCACACCAACATCTCTGGTCTTGGGATTTTGTGATATGGGCTAATCTTACTGGAGTTAGATGATACCTCAAAGTAATTTTGATTTGAATTTCTCTGATGATTAGGGATGATGAGCGTTTTCTCATATGTCTATAGGCCATATGTCTTCTCTTCTTCAGAGAAGTTTCTCTTCAAGTCCCTTGCCCACCCTGAGATGGAATCATTTGTTCTTTACTTGCTAATACATTTGAGTTCTCTGTGGATTCTGGTTATTAAACCTTTTATATTCGAGACATAACCTGCAAATATCTTCCCCCATTCTGAGGGCTGTCTGCTTGCTTTACTTACTGTGCTCTTGGCTGTGCAGAAGCATTTTAGTTTGATCAGGTCCCAGTAGTGTATTCTTGAAGCTGCTTCAATTGCCCAGGGGGTCCTCCTCATAAACTATTCACCCAGAACGATTTCCTCAAGAGTTTGCCCTGCACTCTCTTCTAGTATTTTTATAGTTTCATGTCTTAACTTTAAATCTTTAATCCAGTGAGAGTCTATCTTAGTTAATGGTGAAAGGTGTGGGTCAAGTTTCAGTCCTCTACAGGTTGCCAGCCAGTTCACCCAGCACCATTTGTTAAATAGGGAATCTTTTCCCCGCTGAATGTTTTTAATTGGCTTGTCAAAGATCAAATAACGGTAAGTAGCTGGGTTAATCTCTTGGTTCTCCATTCTGTTCCATACATCTACTTCTCTGTTTTTGTGCCAGTACCATGCATGCAGTTTTGATCACTATCGATTTATAGTATAGTCTGAGGTCTAGTAGTGTGATTCCTCCTGCTTTGTTTTTATTTCTGAGTAATGTCTTGGATATTTGAGTTTTTTCTAATTCCATATAAAACGAAGTATTATTTTTTCAAGATCTTTAAAGTATGACAGTGGAACTTTAATAGGAATTGCATTAAAATTGTATATTGCTTTCGATAGTATGGACATATTAACAATGTTGATTCTTCCCAGCCATGAGCATAGTATGTTTTTCCATTTCTTAACATTTTCAGCTATTTCTTTTCTTAGAGTTTCATAGTTCTCTTTGTAGAGATCTTTCACGTCCTTTGTTAGATAAACTCCCCAATATTTCATCTTCTTTGGCAGTACTGTGAACGGAATAGAGTCCTTGACTGTTTTTTTTGCTTGACTATTGTTGGTATATATAAAGGCTACCAGTTTATGAATGTTGATTTTGTAACCTGAGACGCTGCTGTATTCCTGATCACTTCTAAGAGTTCTGTAGTAGAATCCCTGGTGTGTTCCAGATATACAATCAAATCTTCTGTGGAGAGTGAAAGTTTGATCTCTTCTGACCCTACGTGGATACCCTTGATGGCCTTTTCTTCCCTAATTGCGATAGCTAAAACTTTCATTACAGTCTTTAAAGAGCAGTGGAGACAATGGGCAACCTTGCCTGGTTCGTGATGTGAGTGGAAATGATTTCAATTTAACTCCATTCAATACCATATTGGCTGTGGGTTTGCTGTAGATGGCCTCTATCAGTTTAAGAAATGTCCCTTCTATACCAATTTTCTTAAGTGTGGGATGCTGGATATTATCAAAAGCTTTTTCTGCATCAATTGAGAGATTCATATGGTCTTTGATTTTTAATTTGTTTATGTGCTGAATTATATTTATAGATTTATGTATATTGAACCAGCCTTGAGACCCTGGGATAAAACCAACTTGGTCATGATGTATAATTTGTTTGATATGTTGCTGGATTCCGTTTGCTAGGATCTTGTTGAATATTTTTGCATTAATATTCATTAGTGATATTGGTCTATAATTTTCTTTTCTTGTTGGGTCTTTTCCTGGGTTGGGGATCAGGGTGATGTTTGCTTCATAGAACATGTTAGGTCATATTTTTTCTTTTTCCATATTTTGGAAGATGTTTAGTAATAGGGGTACTAGTTCCTCTTTAAAGGTTTGGTAGAATTCTGACGTGAAGCCTTCTGGTCCTGGGCTTTTCTTTCTAGGGAGATTTTCTATGGTTGACGCCATTTCAGAACTTGATATAGGCCTGTTCAACATTTCCACTTCATTCTGGCTAAGTCTTGGAAGGTGACGTGCTTCCAAGTATTAGTCAATTTCCTTCAGATTTTCATATTTCTGAGAATAAAGTTTCTTGTAATATTAAGGATTTTTTGAATATCTGAGGAGTCTGTTGTTACTTCGTCTTTATCATTTCTGATTGATGAAATTAGAGATTTTACTCTTTTTTTCTTGGTTAGTTTAGCCAAAGGTGTATCTATTTTATTGACCTTTTCAAAAACCCAACTTTTTGATTTACTGATCTGTTGTATAATTCTTTTGTTTTAAATTTCATTTAATTCTGCTCTAATTTTGGTTATTTCTTTTCTTCTACTGGGTTTGGGGTGGAGTATTCTTCCTTTTCCAGTTGCTTGAGATGTCCCATTAAGTTGTTAACTTCTTCTCTTTCCATTCTCTTGAGGAAGGCTTGCAGTGGTATAAGTTTCCCTCTAAAGGCTGCCTTTGCAGTATCCCAGGGGTTCTGATAATTCATGTCTTCATTGTCATTTTGTTCCAAAAATTTGGTGATTTCCTTCTTTTTTTTCTTTTGAGACAGAGCCTCAACCTGTCACCCTGGGTAGAGTGCCCTGGCATCACAGCTCACAGCAACCTCCATCTCCTGGGCTCAAGTGATTCTCCTGCCTCAGCCTCCCAAGTAGCTGAGACTATAGGCACCCACCACAACACCGGCTATTTTTTGGTTGTAGCCATCCTTGATATTTGGTGGGCCCGGGCTGGATTCAAACCTGCCGGCTTAGCTGTCTGTGGCTGATGCTGTAGTGGTTTGACCCACAGGCTCTAAGCCAATAATTTCCTTGTTCATCTCATCCATGACCCAGTTGTCATTCAGCATAAGGTTATTTATCTTCCAATTTTTTGTATGAGTATGCAGATTCCTGTTGTTACTGCATTCAACTTTTTTTCCTTGGTGGTCCAAAAAGATGCTAGGAATAATTTCTATTCCTATAAATTTGCTGAGGTTAGACTCGTGACCTAAGATGTGATCAAATTTGGAGTATGTTCCGTGGGCTGATGAGCAGTAGTGTATTCAGTTTTGTTGGGATGAAATGTTCTATAAATGTCTGTTAAATCCAAAGGCGGGATGGTTAGGTTTAAATCTAAAATTTCTTTGTTGAGCTTCTTATTGAAGGATCTGTTCAATACTGCCAAAGGAGTGTTAATATCTCCGAGTATTATGGAACTGGAGGAAATCAAGTTGCTTATGTCTGTTACAGTTTCTCTTATAAATTGAGGTGCATTTTGGTTGGGTGCATAGATATTAATAATTGAAATCTCATCATATTGAGTATTACCCTTAACAAATATGAAGTGACCATTCTTATCCTTCCTTACTTTTGTTGGTTTAAAGCCTATTGTATCTGCAAATAGAATTTCAACACCTGTTTTTTTTCTAATTTCCATTTGCCTGATGACCATCCTTTCACCCTGAATCTATATTTATCTTTTAAGGTAAGATGAGATTCCTGTATGCTGCTGATATCTAGCCTGAGTTTTTGTATCCAGTCAGCCAACCTGTGCCTCTAAAGAGGACAGTTTAAGCCATTCACATTAATGGAGAATATTGATTAGCCTGGTAAAATTTTGGGTATCAAATTTTTCACAAATCCAGTGGACATTTTTAATCCTTTTGCCACTGTGGAAGGTGGAGTTTGATCGAAAGTTTCTGAGTGAGTTTACTTTTGTGGTAGAGGATTGGGCTGGTCATTATGGGGGATAGGTCTGAGAATATCCTGAAGAGCTAGTTTAGTTATGGCAAATTTCTTCAACATGTGAAGTATTTAATTTCTCCATCATGAATGAAAGAGAGTTTAGCTGGATACAGGGTCCGTGGTTGAAAGTTATTTTGTTTTAGGAGATTAAAAGTCGATGACCACCCTCTTCTGGCTTGAAAGGTTTCAGCAGAGAGATCAGCAGTCATTCTAATATTCTTCCCTTTGTAGGTTATGGTTTTCTTATGTCCGTCTGCTTTCAGAATTTTCTCCTTCATATTAACTTTAGTGACATTAATTATGATGTGCCTGGGGGATGTCTTATTCGGATTGAGTTGTGCTGGGGTTCTGAAACTGTTTGCTATCTGAATTTCAGAATCTCTTGGCATGTCTAGAAAATTCTCTTTCATAATTTCATGGAGAAGATCCTCTGTGCCTTGCAAGCCACGTCATCGCTTTCAGGGATTTCTATGAGGCGGATATTAGCCTTATTCAAATTATCCCAGGGCTCTCTGAGAGAATGATCCATTTTTGCTCTCCATTTCTCTTCCTCTTTGAGAGTTTGGGAGCATTCAAAAGCTTTGTCTTTGATGTCAGAAGTCCTTTCTTCTGTTTGCTTCACTTTGGTACTGAGGGATTCTACTGTATTTTTCAGATCTTTGTGGGCTGCAAATTCTTGCTTCAATGTGTCAAAATCTTTGGTGATTTTGTCTTTAAATTTGTTGAATTCTTGAGACAACTTTTGAATTCCTCCTTGAATTTCTAATTCCCACTTTTCCTCCATTCTATTAATCTTGCTTGCAATCCAAATTCTGAATTTGATTTCTGACATCTCGGCCATCTGTTTATGAATGGGATCTTCAGTCACGTCTGCCATATCTTTCTTTGCGGGTATTGATCTACTCTGATTATTCATGTTACCAGAATTTTTATACTGATTCCGCGCCATGATTATTTTGCACTGACTAGATGAATGGATAAAGAAAAGTTGGGTTCGGGGCTCCAACAGTAGTGATTAACCAGCCCTTTGCCCAAAAGCTGGGATTGGTGTCTGTACCTTTTTCCCTGGAACTTTGCCACGGACCCGTACAGTGCTACAGCCTGAGAAACTGGGGACCTGCTTGGTGTGGTGGGGCTAAGTGGCTCTGTCTTGTTTTCAGCTGGTCTCTGTCCAACCCTAGTGAATCAGTTACTATGTGTTGAAGTCTCAGCTGTGGAGAAATACCAGCAATTAAGTCACCCCTCCCCCCAACAGGCAACAATTGGAAAAGAAAAATCTTTCTACAACCACACACCCAGGGTATCACTTGGGTAGTCCTCAGGTGCTTTGCTCAGTTCAAGAGGTCCAAATCAATTGTCTCAGTCAGCAGCTGTCTCAGATGGGAGCATTTAAAAGGTCTCTGGCAACTAGATTGCCAGGGTCAGCTGACAACTCAAATATGACTTGCTCCAGTGCTCTGTGAGGTCAGGAGGACCCACCCAGCAAATAGATTAGTCTGGGAAGGTTGATGCCTTCTTCCCCACCTTGCACCCTTCTCACACCCAGTCACTGATAACCCCGCAGGGCTGTGACCCAGTTGCCTCCAATGAGCAGATACTCCAGGGGTTTGCACCTGCCTGAATCACAGGGAGATCTATGTCTCCTCAGCCAGGCCACTGCTCTCTGGCATTATCTGGCAGGCGGAGGTGAGGCCTGACAACCTCGTGTGCTTAATGGAGGCTGGGCTGTTCACTCAGTTCCAGCCCTGCCTCTGAGTGATGTTACTGACAGAACAGAACGACTTCACAGAATTTGTTTCTGTCCCAGTTATCTTCCCCTGCAGAAGAGAGGCTGTTTTGAGTTCACAGAAACTGTACCTCAGTCCCTGTCTGTGTTGCTGCCTGGTCTCACTGCTGTTTGTGTTCCAGCGGCACATGGTTAGCTGTCAGTTCCAGCCTCTGCCTGCCCTCCTTTGTCTGGGGTAATGTTTCCCTGAGGGCTGGGTACATCCCAAGCTCAGTAAAGCGGTCCTCCAGGTCAGCCCTGTCCTGGGAATGTGCCGACTCTGCACATGCATTTTCTAGTTCCTGCGCTCCACCCAGGCAGGTACCGCCTTCGGCAAACCCTTTTCTCACGGGGCCTGCGTTTCCATCCCAGATCTGTTCTGCCAGTGGCTGCCACCAGAGAAAATGCCCAGCCACCTCTGATTGCCCAGGGAGACAGGGAGTGTGACTCCGGAATATCCAGGGGTGACCCCTATTTTTGCCAAAAATTGCTGCTGCACTGTTCCTCGGGGCACTGCTGCTCCTGTGTGGTTCCCTCTCAGATGACTATCCTCTCCTCCCATGCCACAGAATCAGCACTGACCCGCAACAGTCCATGCCCTGTCCACACCTCTCAGCAAAATACCTGTGAATTTGGACTCCTGGGGGACAGGCTTCCAGACCTCAGAGTGAGAGTGGAGGGGAGTGCTGGGAGCTCAGAATTGCCGGTAGAGAATATATACAGTTTTATGCCTGCAGGAGAGCACCATGGCACCCTAGTAGAGGAAGTAGGTCCAGTTTTTAGAGGGTCTCTCCCATGGGATATAATGGGAGGACTTTTGAACTCTGCTTGTTTTTTTATGGGGTACTCCGAGACATTCTCATGGAGGAGGGGACTCCCATCCACTTGGCGTTGGATTTTGTACCTTTTGTTTGTATCCGTGGGGTTGCAGCTCACCTCATCAATGTTGATGTGCATTCTTCAACCTTCTCTCTTGGCACAGCTCTAATCCGCCAGGTTACTTGCTAAATTTTTGTCCTTTAACTCTCCTTCTGAATGGGAGCCACTGTGGAAAGCTGACTTCAGTCATCTTGCCTGTGCCCCCCTTCAGCCATCTTGCCTGTGCCCCCCTTTTATACACTTTTTTGTTTTTGTAGAGACAGAGGCTCACTTTATGGCCCTCGGTAGAGTGCCGTGGCCTCACACAGCTCATAGCCACCTCCAACTCCTGGGCTTAAGCGATTCTCTTGCCTCAGCCTCCCAAGTAGCTGGGACTACAGGCGCCCACCACAACGCCCAGCTATTTTTTGGTTGCAGTTTGGCTGGGGCCGGGTTTGAACCCGCCACCCTCGGTATATGGGGCTGGCGCCTTACCGACTGAGCCACAGGTGCCACCCCCTTTTATACACTTTTTAACAGACTTGTGATCTAATGTCTAAGGAGTTGATCATACCTTGTTTTAATTTAGGGTTTTAGTATTAGTTTGTTTTTGCAGGTGCTGATATTTTAACACTGAGGTCTTAGGTGCTATGACTCTTCTTGGGTTCTCTACTTAGCACTTAATGGTACCGTGGTGGTGGGTTAATATACATGAGTCTTTACTTTTCCTTGTGGCATTCCCCCCTTTTCCTAAAGTCCAAAAGTCCAATTAAGATAAGTCTCTCGAGTTTCCTTAGGCTTCAGCTGTGTGTTGACCAGCCAGCTGTGTGGCCGGAGCAGGGCATGTTGACTGTCTCTAGAAGTCGTAAAAGACAGTTTATGTCTCGGGCTGGAGGTCATGAGCCAGCACTTTTTCTCCTACTAGAAAGCAAACAGACTCTGGCTCTCTGGAGTCAGCTTTATACTGAGAAAGGTATCTTTTAAATCTGGGCATGTGGGCCACTTGGCTTCTGTCAGCAGCAGACTCAGCAGAGTATACAGATTAGGCACAGTAGTATGCAGTGTTACAGTTAAATTTTGACATTACAGACTTGGGATTTAATACAGGTGGGTCACAGTCTCTTTTTTTCCTTTGAACTATCTCTCTCTCTCTAATTTTCTCTTTCCAAAATAAACTGTACTTTTAGTATACTGGGTCTGATTATTTGCATAGAGTGCAGTAAGAATAATTATTGGCCATCTATGCACTTTTTTCCTTTAAAATTGACTTTGCTGGAACTTTTTATAAGGAATCTCAGGCTGGACTTTCTTGAAAGCCTTTCATGAGCCAAAGTTTCCTCTATGCCATTAGATACCTGTATGCTTTGGGTGAATTCCTCTTCTATTGGAGTCTCCAAGCATATTTTGATTCCTGGACCCGTCAGCAAGCAACCTTCATTACACAGATCAAGAAATGTTACTGATGGGTATCTGGCTAGTTTTCCAAAGGGCTTTTCATTGGCTTTATAAAGTCAACCTTAATTCCTTAGTGCAGTCTGGACACTTCTGGAAATGTTCTTCCATAGAAAGCCTTGGTAACTAGTGTCTTTATTATTTTATAGAACGAAACAGATTTTTATTGAACTTATCCAAATAACTGTATTGTCAGGATTTATAAATGGCTTTTAAATTTTAGAGAAATTAAGGAGAGAAAAAATACATATTTCAGATTTTGCTCATAAGTACATACTTGAAAAGGTATAAATAGCTTAAAAGATAGAAAATGGTTTTCTTGATTTCTAGAAAACAAAACACAAAGACTCAGTAATATTTTAAAGTATAACATTAGCTTCATTCTATGTAGCTGATTTCTATTCTGTTTGGAGTTAGGTTAGCAATACTCATAGACATGTTATTTTTCCAAAGAAAGTTAAAGGAAATACATAGTTAACTGGATTACATGTAAACTTCTTTATAAGTTTTATTTAACTTGTACAGACATTTTACAAATACTTTAGACCTTTTTAATCTTTGTCTTGCCTTTCACTTTTTTGTACAACTATTTTGTTTCAGGACAAATTTATGACATAAGATTTTTCCACGAAATTATTCTTTTTCTTTTTTCTTACTAAAACTATATCTTTATACTTATGTCTTTTTGCACATTTCTTTTTCTCTTATTTACTGGTTCTTTTTAGTTTTAATTCCAAACTAAGAAAAGGAAAATTGTATACAAAGTTTCAGTAAAGTTTCTCTAAAAGTCTGTGATGTTAAAGGAGTTAGGTGTTTAACTTAACTTTAAGATTCTCTATGAACAGTGGGGGAGGGTAGTTAAACTTCATTTTCTAGAGGCGAGTAAGTTGTGGAATACACAGGGGGTTGTATTTTACCTTTTACTTTAGAAATGGAGTTAACAAAAGTAGGTTCATTGTCATTGCCTGCTCTTCCCCTGTATGTTCATTTCTCTATTGGTGGGCTGCTATCACAGAGGACCACCATGGGACCTTCCTGTCACTTTGCTGGGGCCCTCCTCTCCATGTAATTAGTACAGGAGGGCTCTTAGGGAATGGCATCTGTCAGGGTGCTGGGGAGCACTCGCATCAGGGAACGAGAATGTTGCAGCAAAACAGTGGATTAAAACAGACAAATAATTATACTAACAATATAGAGGAAGAAACCTTTAATTGCTGGCAAGAACTAGAACTCAGGTGTCTCAAGTCATAAAATGCTGAGTTCTAGGGAACCTTTTAAAACTCTTTTATACTTTTTTTTCTTCTCTTGAGTTTAATATAAGATTGTTTCAGGCTGAGACTAATCTTTTAATAAACACTGAACAAATGACATAAAATGACACGGCAGACATGGCCCTGACATGAACAATGTTGAAAAGTTCACATTTACTCTCACACTCTCATGTTCTCAAAACTAGAACTACAACACTTTCTCATATAGCTTTTAACAGGCCTGTGGGTGATCTAACACCCCAGAGGGTTGATTGGACGCCCGATTTCATTTTAATGGTGTTTCTGGTGACAGGTGCAGACATACATTTCTGGTAGCCCCCTACTGACCAGTAGGGTTGAGGCTTCTTATGTTTCTAAAAACTTCTGACAAGCTAATAGCCCTGGCAACCTGAGGTCCCGGTCTCTTTGGCCTTCCCTCAGAGGCTCTATACAAATTACAACAATTGAAGTTAACAAACAGTTACATATTTTTCTAACAATTTATAACAAGCACAACAAAAATACCATGAATGTCTGCAGACACTAGTCAAAATTAGATGTTAATGTGGCTTACCTCAGGAGGTGGACTTACAGGTGAATTTAGGAGAGATTGTCAGCTGGTCTCCTGAGGGCTCCAGGTTCTCCAGAGACTGTGGGATATTTTCCAGGGGTGCCTCCCCTCAGAGGGGCCACAGCCTGTCCCTCTCCTGGAGGCCACCCAAGGATCAGCAGAATGCATGCCAACTGGAGTAATGCCAAGCAGCTGTTGTTTTTTTTTTAAGTACAAAGGACTGTTTTTTTTTCTTTACTTCTAAATGAGTAATTGACTTTGAATCTTTTGCTGAATGCCAGCACCTTATCTCAAGACTATTTGTAACATAGCAACTACAGTTTTTTTCTTACACCTAAAAGGAGGAATAGTTTTAACAAACTGTAGTAACTCTTTAATTGCCAGAAAGAGAGGGTCTTAACTGCAAGTGGGTTATTTACACTACAATGTGGAAGTACAAAAGGGCTATGTAAAATCTAAGTCCTACCTGGAAAGGGATGTGAAGGGCAGTGGGAGACATAGGGGATATAAGAGAGAAAGTAAAAAGGCTAGTTGGCAGGGTGAAGCAGAAGGACAGAGTTGGTCTTTCACCAGGGGTTGAGAAATTCTCAGCAGCCGCCCCCTGGGTGAAAATTGGCTCTTGTGCCCTAGCCACAACCAGTGGCCATAGCTGGTTGAATTTGTTAAAACAAATTACACATTGACATGTTGACAGACAATAAGAAAACAGATGTTGACACCCAAACTTGGAATTGACCAATCTTCGAAAGGAATTTTGACAAACCATTGGAAACAGCAAACAAATTTGAAGCAACTCACACACACCAGCTAAACAAAATGAAGACCCACTCTCTGTGAGTCCTAGGAAGAGAAGAGACCAACAGACCCACATTCTGTGAGTCTAGAGAAGACAAACCAACAGACCCACACTCTGTGAGTTCAGAGAAGAGAGACCAACAGACCCACACTCTGTGACTCTAGAGAAGAGAAACTAACAGACCAGGCATGAAAAGACTAACAAATTTTACACACATTCATTTATTCACTCAGAGACCTGGAGCTCACCACCCTGTGAGCCCCCCAAGACCTGGGACCTAAGTCCCACCAGAGACCTGGGGCTCAACACCCTGTGATGCCCCCAAGACCTGGGACCTAGTCCCACTAGAGATCTGGTGCTCACCACCCTGTGAGCCCCCCAAAACCTGGGACCTAAATCCCACCAGAGATGGGGAAACGTCTTCCCCTGCTTGGGGAACCCTCCTTATGTCTGTGTCCAGTTGGCCCGGTTTCTCCCTCCAAACCCTCTAGAGACCAGATTGACTCACCCCGGTGTTGTTGCTTTATCACCAATTTCAGACGTTTTTGGAAACCTATGCCCTGACTCCACCCGTCCAAGGACTCCAGGGTGCAGAAATGTCTTCTCTGAGGCCTTACCCTAGAGCCCTCAGGCGGCAGCGGGCTTACGTAGGGGTCTGGGGTGGGAATCTCACTGGGGCCTCCAGAAATGTTGTACCCATTGCCACCTGTAAGAAAAACTTGGAGCCCACTTCAGGTATAAATCAAATGGTGATTTATTACACCTGCTCAGGGGGCCCCTGCTCTAAAGGGCAGGCGGCCTCAAAATGAGGAGCAGGCTGATTTTTATACCATTTTTGTGCTGTGTTGGCAGGCAAGCAAGTGAGCACAGAAGCAGAATGTGGTGGTTAGCTCAGGGCAGGGTTAAAGTCATGGGGCCACAGTGTGGCGGTTGGCACTGGGAACGCTGTTGGGAAACTCAGTAGCTTGGGAAACAGCTTGAGTAAGCATTCACCATTGTTTTACCTGTGGCTAGGAATCTTTGGGAACTCAGGGAACTTCCTTATTCTATTCTGAAACCTGTTCCTGGATTTTGCCCCCCAGGGAGGGTGGACTCAGGCTGAGAGTTAGGGGCCTTTAGGGGTCTTTTTGCTGAGTTGGTTATTACAGTAGTTGTTGTTGTTTGGCAGGCCTGGGCTGGGTTTGAACCCGCCTGCCTTGGTGCATGTGGCTGGTGCCCTAACCACTGTGCATAGCTGCTGATCCTGTCTTTCCATTTTTATGAATTTTTACTCTGAAAAAGTGAGTGTCTTATGAAAGCCATTACATTTTTAGTTTTTCCATTGTGTACTTCAGCTGTAAAATTTGTTTTGTTATTTATTTTTTCTATCTGTATTAAAATTCTCATTTTATTCGTGCATTGTTTTATGATTTTTTAACTTATCTATTTGTGTTCTTTTGTATCTCACTGAGATAAATTCACGTTCAGCCTCTTTTTACATCTTTGTAGCTTTGGAAGAGGTCTATATATGTATCTTTTATTAGTGATCATACGTGCACCATGCTTTATGTTGTGGATACTCTGCATTTCTGTCTCTGAATCTGAAGGAGCAAACATCACATCCAGTCATTATAAATACACTTTGGGAGTTAAACACTTTCTTCTATTAGGCGCCTGGGATGATGAGATCTTTTGTCTGAGATTTCACTTGAGTAAGGCTAAAGCCAAGTCATGTGACTGTTAGTGGTTATGCAGGGAGATTCATGATCACCAGACTTATTATCAGAGATTAGACAGTTGTGGATCTTGGCTTTTCCCTGGGACACTGAATATTTTTAAGATGTTGATCAGTCTAACCGGTGCTAAGATTAAGAACTGCAGTTGTTTCTGGAAGTACCTCACTCATACAATGAATGTAGGTAAGTGTGGCCCCTGCTGGATCTCTGTGAGTGCTTTCCCTCACTGGACAGGTCCTTGGATGGTCAGAACTGACCCCTGATTACAGCTGAGAGAGTCTGAAACTGATGTTTAGGGCTGCTGCTGTCAGATACACAACTGTGAGAAATGACTTAGTTTGTTTTTTTTTTCCTGAGACAGTCTCCATCTGTTGCCCAGGCTAGAGTGCCACGGCATCAGCCTACCTCACAGTAACCGCAAACTCCTGCATTCAAGAGATCCTCCTGCCTTGACTTCCTGAGGAGCTGGGATGACAAGTGCCCACCACAATGCTTGGCTTATTTTTCTATCTTTAGTACAAATGGAGTCTTGCTCTTGCTAAGCCTGGTCTCACATTCCTGAGCTCAAGCAGTCTTTCCAACTTGGTCTCCCAGAGTGTTAGAATTATAGGTGTGAGCCAGCACACTCAGCCTGTGTAAAATGTCTTTAGGTCTTTCTCTGGGTCTGGGTAATATCTCTCTCCAAGCTTTTGGGTGAGCAAAAGCTCACTGCCTCTGGACCTGCCTGACAGAAACTGGAAGTTGCTAACAAGGCAGTTTTAAGATTCTGAGTAAGATTGTTGTTGTTATCCGGCCTACCTCCATGGGCACAGATGTGAGTGCTTCCAGACATATCTCAAATTGAGCAAAGTGGGTCCTGAACTGTGGCTGACACAGGTTACAGTGCCACTTCAAGATCCACTTTCAGATAAATATTGGTGGTTCTGCATTCAGGAGCACAGATGGATGTTTCTCCCTGAGGTTCCCTCTGTGAGCAGGCTTTTTCTCATAACTATGAGTGAGAGGTGAAAACAGTGGGTTTTAGGTTGATTCACTGTCCACAGATAGAATCAAGGTCTGAAGGCCTGTTTACCTGACACACATATGGATGTGAATCCTCCTTTGTACCTTAGCAAAAGGTGATTGTGGCAAGACCAAGGTCACATAAGCAATAGATAGCTAAGTCTGCAGTGGAATGTGGTCATTATTTATTCTGTTTTCAGGACTATCACTGGAAAGTTTGCTACTGGGTCATCATCCAGCTCTCTCAAAATCATAGTCTTCAATCTTGGTCTCCCCAGTATTTCAGAAACACTCACCTAAATCCCACAACTCCTGTAAAGGCTTCTTTGTTTGGGCTTGACTGTCACAATATGCTGTGGGGTTATGAGTGACAGAGCTCCTATTTTGTCATCTTCATTAGGTTTCTTTTCTATGTGTTCACTTCTGAAATGTGTATCAAATTGTACACGGTTCTTAGATTGAAAAGTTCTGAAATACAATGCTCCAATTACATGTTCTGTAAAAAGTAAATTACATTACTGGTGAGTACCTCATTAAAATGTTTATAATTTCGAGTTTATTGCAGGCAAAAAGAAGTAACTTAAATTTATATCAGTTTTTCTCAGGCTATATTCAATGATGGTCACATTTCATCCCCGATGTTTACTTTGTATTTCAGTCATTCGCATCATGTTTTACAACATTAATATTATTCCTTCATTTGGAAAGTCAAGTTTTCTTTTTTTTTTTGAGACAAGAGTCTCAGTATGTCACCCTTGGTAGAATGCTGTGGCATCACAGCTTATAGCAACGTCAAACTCTTGGGCTTAAGCGATTTTCGTGCCTCAGCCTCTTGAATGACTGGAACTACAGGTGCCTGCCACATCACCTGGCTCATTTTTGCTGCATTTGTCATTGTTAGGTTCAAACCCACCAACCTCAGTGTACGTGTCTGGCGCCATTATCACGGTGCTTCGGGTGCCAAGTCATGTTTTTCTATTCTAATATTATATATTTTGGTTTTTTGAGTTTTCATGAGGATTTTATAATATTTTAACACTTATGCAAATTTTCCATTGGTGTTTTCATGCAGATTTTATAAAATCTGTAGATGCCTTTACATAACATGGACATATTAACAATATTACTTGTTTACTTCTTGAACAAGATTGTTTTCAAAAAAATTTTGTGTAATTTTCACATAGTTTTTGGTGTATCATTTTTCATGTTTTTTTGGTCTTGTTTTTGTTTTCCTCACCTGACTCTCCTTCATTTTAGTTTGTTTTTTACCACAGTTTAACTGAACAAAATAAGAAGGAACCATAAAAATCATTTTGTTTTTATTTCTAGTTTTATCCTATTCTAGTTTAAAATAATATCATGGTTTTTTGTTTTGTTTTGTTTTGTTTTGTTTTACTTCTTGTTATTTTATTATTTATTTTACTTTATTTTATTTTATTTTTGGAGACAGAACCTCAAGCTGTCATCCTGGGTAGAGTGGCATGGCATCACAGCTCACATCAACCTCCAACTCTTGGCCTTAAGTGATTCTGCTGCCTCTGCCTCCCAAGTAGCTGGGACTACAGACATCTGCCACAACGTCCGGCTATTTTTTGGTTGCAGCTGTGCTTGTTGTTTGGCGGGCCTGGGCTGGATTCGAACCCGCCAGCTCAGGTGTATGTGGCTGGTGCCTTAGCTGCTTGAGCCACAGGTGCTGAGTCTACTTTGTGTTATTTATTTATTTTTCTTTTTAATCTAGCATTTCCTTTTTATCTTTTTTTTTTTTTTTTTTTTTTTTTGTAGAGACAGAGTCTCACTGTACCGCCCTCGGGTAGAGTGCCATGGCGTCACATAACTCACAGCAACCTCTAACTCTTGGGCTTACGCAATTCTCTTGCCTCAGCCTCCTGAGCAGCTGGGACTACAGGCACCCGCCACAACGCCCGGCTATTTTTTTGGTGCAGTTTGGCCGGGGCTGGGTTTGAACCCGCCAACCCTCAGCATATGGGGCCAGCACCCTACTCACTGAGCCACAGGTGCCGCCCTTACTTTGTGTTATTTTTATGTGGTTAAATTTTTGAGACTTGTTTTGTGGCTTAACGGGTTGTCCATCTGTGCTTAGGAGTAGTATGTGTTCTGTTGTAGAGTGCAGAGTTCGGTAAGAGGCTTTTACCTGTAATTCATGTATAAAATTGTTCAAGTCTTTGGTTTCCTTTTTTCATCCTTTGACTATTTATTTTCATTATGAAAGAATGGTTTCAAATTTTCCTACTGTTGTTGTACTGTTTGATTCTTACTACAGTTCTATAAAATCTTGCTTCATATATTTGGGACCTGTTCTGGTAACTATATATATATTTGATTTTTATAGTAACTGCAGATCACTGGATTCTTTCATCATTACATAATGTTCTTTGTTGTCCCTGTTGGCAAATTTTCTTTTCTTATTTTTTTTTTTTTTGAGACAGAGTCTCACCAAGCCCAGCTCGTAGTGATACTTTTGGTGAAACATATATTTTCCCATGTGAAAGTATTTTGAACACTGCATTCAATAACTTTTTTCAATTCTTTTTACATTCAGTCCATGTGTGTCCTTACATCTAAAGTCCTTTGGTAGAAAGCAAAGTTGGATATTATTTTTTTAATTTATTCAGACAAAATATATCTTTTGTTGATTTAGTTTATTTATCTAGAAAGTAAATACTGAAATGAAGTGACTGTTACTTCTATTATATTTTATTTGTCTTTGTATGGTTTACTGCTGTTTTCTTTTACTTTTTCCTTTGTGCTTTGTCAATCTTTCTTCCAGTGATATATTTTGATTTCTTTCTCGTTTCCTTTTCTATATCTACTATACTTTTAAGATCATTTTTCTTTTTAATTTTATTTATTTTTTATTTTTTTGAGACAGTCTTACTATGACACCCTGGGTAGAGTACTATGGTGTCACAGCTCACAGCAACCTCAAACTCTTGGGCTTAAGCAATTCTCTTGCCTCGGCTTCTGAAGTAGCTGGGACTACAGGTGCCCACCACAATGTCTGGCTGTTTTTTGTTCCAGTTGTCATTGTTAGTTAGCTGGCCTGGGCTGGGTTCAAACCTGCCACCCTTGGTGTGTTATGGGGTGAGAAAAGACCACACTTTAAGTGTCTGAATGGAGTCTTTATTAGCCGGCAGGCAACTGTGTCTACAATCTCAGAAAAAGACTGAGCGAATGGCCCTTAACAGCCTGGAATCAGAGTTTTTAGAGGCTGAAAAAGTAAGCAAGCAAGTAGTTGGTTACAGAAGCAGATTCAGCAATTAGCAGAAAGATAAACAATTTTCACATATTGAAACTAATAGATAATAGATTAGGTGTGTACGTGACTGGAAGAGTATAAAACTAAAACTTGGAATAAAGAATTTTGCTATATGCCATCCCACGGTGTATAGTCTGTTTCTTGACTTAATAATTACAGGAGCGAGTTTACACCTACAGCAAAGCTGCTGCTCTTTCGCATCTCCGGTCACGCAACACCTCTGGATGGCATCATTGCTCCACAAATGTTCATCTGCCTGCCCCCAGGCCACTCCCTCTGCTTTGCTAAGAAAAAAAAAACACCAGCCTGTGTCCAACATAGTGGATAGGGGAGGAGGGAGGAATGGAGAAATGGGATGAAAGTGGGTAAAGTTATTTGCTCATCTGACTTCAAAATACAAAAGTCTGCCTCTATGGAGACCTCCTGATAACTTTATTTATAACCTTGCAGCTGCCTAATTGCTAACTGCCATATATTCTAGATCTCCTCAAGACATCTTGTCTCTGGAAGGGGCTCCTTCAGTCTTTATGTCAGTCACAGCTACTTGATCAACAAAAAGCAATTTTAACAAGCAAACATTTTAAGAAGCATGGAGTCAGATGCTCTGTTACGGGACCAGTATTCAGGAGAATGGTGTTTATGCTTCCTTTCTTTCTGTTTCACTCCCTACTCCTGCTGTTGGAGAAATCAAATCTTTGATTCATCTTCATTATCTTCATTCTGACATATGTATTGATAATGTGTTCTTAGAACCATGAGTTTTACTGCCCGTACCTATTTCTGGATGTAGGAAGTAAGGGTATTGATGATACATGGTCCTATTGCGAATCCCAGGAGGAGAAGGATGAGGGGCCCAGCAAGGATAGATAGGAGAGTAGTTAGCCATGGAGACCAATTATATACACTCTCAGCCAATATTCTGACCAGCTCCATGCATCTTCTCACTCCTGAAGTCTTTTCCTTACCAGAGCCATACCATTTCTGATTACACTAGAGTTGTAAGTGTAGAAGCAACATGCTTTTCCTAAAGCTACACATAACCCACCTTGTTTTAGGAATAGAAGATCCAGCCCTCTATGGTTCTGAAGGACCACTTCTGTTAATGAATCCAGAGAAGTTTCTAATCGAGTTACTAAACTTTCTAGTTCTTAATTTGTCTAGTTAGGAATTGAAATTCTTTTATCCCTTTACAAGGGTCACTTCCAACCACTGGTGATCTGGCTGTACCTACTCCCACAAGTATTGGAATGAGGATGGGGGCCCTTTTTACTCTCAAGGGTAGACCTGTGAAGTTAGGCCCAAGTGTTCACGGCCTCCCTCTCCTGAGTCGTAATATACTTGGGGATTGATATGAACTAGGACACATAAATCTGGGGTCTTTGTTAACCTAATTGGATTTAGACATGGGGTTATTCCAGTGATACAAGTAAACCAAGTCCCCTCTGGGGCCTACTTACCCTCTAAATTAGAGAGGGTGACTGTTGAGAGGCAAGAATCACCATAAGGGGAATTTTGTAAATTGAATTTTGGGGATTGGATATAAGCACCACTTCCCTGTAAGTCTCTGAGGGTAAGTTTGGGTTCCTGTTCCCATTCACATAGGGCATGTTGCCCAATAGTAATGTTCTGGATCTGAGGAGGGCTTTTTCCAGTGGTGTCGTTACTGGCTATCCCTATACAGCATGCGGGTGCTGGTTTTAAGCACAACCAGCAATCTTTGTGGCATTGGGGTTGGTGCTGTTTACATACTGAAACACAGCATCCAGCATGTCCAGAAGAGTTTTTTTGTTTGTTTGCTTGCTTGTTTGTTTTGTTTTTGGCAGTTTGGCCAGGGTTGGGTTAGAACCCACCACCCTCGGTATATAGGGCGCACACTTTACCTACTGAGCCACAGGCACCAAGCCCCCAGGAGGGGTTCTTGAGGGGCTTCCAGAGATTCTTTCCCAGCCCGGGTGGCTGCAAAGCCAGTAGAGGAGAGTCTTGGGGGCTGCGGGTGCCTCAGGAGCATTGGGGGTTGTACAGGGGCGAATGCAGGGTTTAAGACCCAGTTAGGCCCAATTGGGTTGAGTTCTTGCTTAGGTGTGAACTGCTGTATAGTAAATGATGTTTCTGGGTTTTGTTCTATACACTGAAATCTAAGGCCCCACATACGTCCTACATCCCATCCCTGGCCTTCCTGATGTCGCTTGAAACCTTTTATAATAAAAAGGTTGCATGTCCCTGGTAGTTCCTGGTTGTATTCATACACACATTCTTTGTCCCCTTAACTAGGGAGAGGTGGGGGTCATTATTTTTTCAGTAGCTGTAGTTTCACAACCACATTCAGCACAATAGTATTGGTTTCTTTCCCTATCCCTGTCACATTCGTCTTTTCCCATACTGGGACAAGCATAGTGCTGTAGATGCCTAAACCCTTTTCAGCAGGAACAGTCCCACACCCCAAACCTTTCATACACAGATCGGTCGCTGGGATGTTCCGTATTAGGGGGAATAAGTCACATAAATCAAAAGTGAATATGGGTTGAGTGATACTGTGAACTCTCCTTACTAGTTTCCCATCTATCACTCAGGTCAGTTCCCAAGTATAGTTTATAGGTATGTGAGGATTGAACATACTTTGTCCCCCCCACATTAGAATCAGTCTCCAATGAGTCTTAGCTTTCGTGGTTCTTGAAAGAGTCTGCCATCTCTCCCCTGGGCCTGGGTGCGCTTTATTGATCTGGGACCGGTGGATCCAATAGCATCATCCCGTGACTTTCACAGCATTGAGAGTTATGAGGATTATGGATAATGGTCCATCCCACCAGGCGTCCAGAGTCCCAGGTTGATGTTTCTTTATCCAGACTATGTCCCTAGGCTGCAGATAGCTCGGCTCTGAAGTGGGGGAGTCTCCTTACTGACCTGATGGACTACTTTCACTATTTCTCACACCCGTGGGGGAGAGATCTGCAATGTCTGTAAAGACTTGAGGAGAGAATGCGTGTTAAGTTCTGCTAACCGCTCATTTCCCAAACATGGGATTAGTGGGGTTAGGGGGGGGTCTCCCGAACATTTTATATGGTGTAAGTTCCTTAACATAGGGGGTATATCCCACACGAAGGAGGGCAAAGGGAAGAAGGCTAGTTTTCGCCAGTTTCTAGTTGTAACTTACTCAGTTTCTTTCAAAGTCCTATTCATTCTTTCTATCTGTCCTGAACTTTGAGGTCTGTATGCATAGTGTAACTTCCAGTTTATACCCAGGGTCTTTGCAAATACCTGGATAATTTGAGCATCTGTCCTGAACTTTGAGGTCTGTATGCACAGTGTAACTTCCAGTTTATACCCAGGGTCTTTGCAAATACCTGGGTAATTTGAGTGATGAACGCTGGGCCATTGTCAGATTCCATTTTTAGAGGCAGGCCAAATCGGGGGATAATTTCAGCCATCAGTTTCTTTACTATTACCTGTTCTGTTTCTGTGCTAGTGGGGTAGGCCTTGGTCCATCCAGAGAAAGTATTAATAAACACTAAAATATATTTATACTCATATTGAGATCGATTTATTTCAGTGAGGTTCACTTCCCACCGCTCCCCAGGAAACTCCCACATTTGGGTTTCAACTGGCATCCTGGGGCCTGTGGTATCATTTACCCGGGCACATACCTCACAACAGGCAGCAATTTGTTTTGCCATTTCCTGCAGGTGAGGGATGTAATAATCCTTCTAAAAGAGTTCAGTTAGCTTTGTGCAACCAAGATGTGATGTGCAATGAACTTGCTGTAGGACCTCACTTCCTAGTTGAGCAGGAACTAGGACATGATGATCAGGCAGAATCTGCCACCCTTGGGGATTTTTACTTGTTTGGAGTCCTTTGCCAAGCTCTTCTTCCTCTGACGTGTAAATCAGAGATGCAGGTAGAGTCCGGCAGGGCAGACCAGGAAGAATCTGGAGGGGCTTCACTGTTTTTTGAGCAACTTCTCATGCCACGCAGTTGGCATAGGTGTTTCCCCTCATGGTGGGAGAATCCTTGGTCTGGTGTCAGTACCAGTGGATGACTGCCACTTTAGCTGGCAGCCAGATGGCCTCAAGGAGGGCTAATATTTCCTCCTGGTTCTTGATGGTCTTTCCCCTTGAAGTAGGGAAGCTCCGTTCCCTATAGAGGGCCCCATGAGCGTGCACAGTAGCAAAGGCATACCTACTGTCAGTGTAGATACTAATAGTCTTTTCCTTCCCCTACCACAAGGCCTGGGTTACTGCAGTTAATTCAGCCTTCTGAGCTGAAGTCCCATGTCCCAAGGCCTGGGCCCAGCTAACTTGGTCCTGAGTCACTACAGCTGCCCCAGCATACTTCACTTCCTGTAGGATGTAGTTGCTTCCATTGCTGTAGAAGTTGGTTACCTGTGGGTCTGACCATGGCTCATCACAGAGGTCAGCCCTGAGGCTCTGTAGGGCTTCCAAGATATTGGGGCAATGATGCAGGTGCTCCTCTGGTTATCATCTAGGAGGAGAATAGCTGGGTTGAGGGTAGACAGCTTTAGGAACTGCACTGGGTTGGGGGGTGGGTTAAGAGAGCTTAGTATTGAGTTATTCTGGTGTTCGACAGCCATCTGTCAGGGGGGCTTCTGAGCAGAGCCTCCATTGAGTGGGGAGCAACTATCTGAAGTCCTTGTCTCAGTGTCAATTTTGAGGCTTCCTTTACTAGGAGGGCTATGGCAGCCACTGCTCTCAAGCAGTCCGGCCACCCAGCTGCTACAGGGTCTAGTCTTTTGGAAAGATAGGCCACAGGCCGCTTCCAGGGGCCTAATGCCTGAGTCAAAACTCTTGTTGCAACTCCCCGAGTCTCAGCCACATGTAATTGGAAAGGTTTTTGGAGGATTGGAGAGTTAGGGCTGGGGCGCTCACCAGGGCATGCTTCAAAATCTCTAAAGCTTTTGTTTCAGTTTCTGTCCAGTTTAACTCGTCCCCTTTGCCCCTGGTGACTGCATACAGGGCCTTGGCAATGTCTGCACACCCAGAGATTCATAAATTGCAGTATCCTACTGTTCCCCAAACCTCCCAGACATCCCGCTTTGCTTTTGGTTGAGGAATCTGAAGTACTGCCCTGACACGGGCTTGAGACAGGGCCTGCTTCCCTTCTCTCAGTTCATAACCCAAATAAATGGCAGCTTGAGTGCACAATTGTGCCTTCTTGGCAGAAACCCGATAGCCCAGTGTTTGTAAAGTCAGCAGTAAATTGCGGTTGGTGGCCTCACAGGTATGTAAGTCTCTTGCTGCCAGAAGAAGGTCATATACATATTGGAGGGGTACAACCTCAGGGTGCTGGCTTCAGTAGGCATGGAGGTTCTGGCCTATGGTCTCATCAAGCAGGATGGGAAAATTGTTAAAACCCTGTGAGAGTCTGGTGACTCTCAGTCATTAACTGCCTGGTGAAATTCTCCTCTGGATCATTCCATTGAAAAGTAAAAATGGATTCATAATTGCTAAGTCATGGAAAAAGCCCAAGTGCCCATCGATCCACGAATGGATCAATAAATTGTGGTATATGTACACCATGGAATATTATGCAGCCTTAAAGAAAGATGGAGACTTTACCTCTTTCATGTTTACATGGATGGAGCTGGAACATACTCTTCTTAGTAAAGTGTCTCAAGAATGGAAGAAAAAGTACCCAATGTACTCACCCTTATTATGAAACTAATGTAGGACCTTCACATGAAAGCTATATCCCAGTTATAACCTAAGAATAGGGAGAAAGGGAGGGGAGGGAGGGGGAAGGGAGGCGGAAGAAGGGGGACTAATGGGATTACACCTGCGGTGCATCTTACAAGGGTATATGTGAATCCTAGTAAATGTGGAATGTAAAGGTCTTAGCAAAATAACTAAGAAAATGCTACAAAAGCTATGTTAACTAATGTGATGAAAATGTGTCAAATGATATATGAACCAAGTGTATGGTGCCCCATGATCATACTAATGTACACAGCTATGGTTTAATAAAAAAAAATAATAATAATAAAAAAAAAAGAAAAGTAAAAATGGGTTGATTCACTACAGTCAATGGGAAGGAAAAGAAGGTGTCCTTCAGGTCCAGCACCATATAATATTGGTGGCTCAGGGGAGAGCCACAAACTCAGAAGTGTATATGGGTTAGGCACAGTGGGGTAGATAGTCTCCACACATTTGTTCGCCTTTCATAGGTCCTGGATGGGCCAAAAGTCATTAGTCCCTGGCTTCTGGACGGGCAGAGAGGGGGTTTCCAAGAAGATTGACACAAAAGTAGGATCCCAGCTTCCTGAAGCCGTTTGATGTGGATGGCTGGCTATGCACTGTCTGCCCTTCAAAGGAGTTGGCTATTGTTTGACCCATACTGGCTCAGCCAAGCCCTGGAGTTGCACTATAGTAGGGAGGTGGTGGGCAGCAAAACCCAGAGTGTTGTTTTCGATCTATACTCCCGGAATGTCTCTCTGTAGTCATTTCAGGTAGACGGTGCTGCCCCCTACCTGCCTCTGGTCATCCATGAGGTTGTGGTCTTCTGACAAGGGGCAAATTAGAAGGATTGTGGAGGGGCATTTCTGCAGAGAGGGATTAATGGCAAGTTCTGCTACTTCTTCCCCGAAGGAGATAGTAGCCTGCTCTTTTGGAGCAAGTCTCGTCCCAACAACAGATAGGGGCATTCTGGCATTACCAAGAAGGAATGGGTAATGGTCCCCTTTCTCAAATTTATTATTCTGGTCATAGTCCAGGGGTAGGATTTAGTTTCTCCTGTTGCCACTTGTATTGGTGTACGGTAGCTTGGGAGGGGGCCCTCTCCCTGTTTTAGCACTGAAAATGTTGCCCCTGTGTCCAAAGTGGCCCCTTACTTTCAGTCTGACTGTGGCTCCTGGGAGGCAAAGGGGATGGAGTCCCAGCCCCACCAGTCCAGCTCCAATAAGACTGGGGCAGGAGTCTCCTCCTTTTTTCTAGGGCATTTGCTTTTCCAGTGTCCCATCTCCTTACAATAGGCACACTGACAAGCTTTAGGGAAGGCCGGGTCCACCCTTGCTGGTCCCTATTATATCCCTTCCTGATCCGTTGATTTCGTTCCTGCTCTGGTCTCCTCCCTCATTCCGGCCTCCCATTTATCTCTTGTTCCTGCATTGCAGACACTAGAACTCGCTCGACTTGGGCAAGTCTGTTTTGACTGAGGCATCAGGATTTTCCCAGTTATTATAAACCCATTGCACTACCTCCACCAATTTGGACAGTACTTTTTTCTCAAATCCCTCCATTTTTCTGCAACTTCTTCTAATGTCAGGGGTTGACTGGGAAACAAAGGCAATATAATTGCTCTCCTATTCTCTGGGGTTTCCGGGTCTATGGAAATACAGAACCGGTATGCCTCCAGGAGATGCTCTAAAATCATGGCCAGAGACTCATCTGCCTTCTGTATAACTTCACTCACTTAGAGAGATTTGTGGGCTTCTAGGCTACTGCTCAGATTCTCCTGAGAAGAGTCTGGTGAAACTGTTTGAAAGCTCTCTTACCTTCACTGGTATTGGGGTCCTATTCTGGTCTGGAGAATGGGAAGGTTCCCCTCACTTTGTCCAGGTCTGTGGTGGGTTGGCCATCAGGACACAGCACGAGCTTTTAGGCTTCCCTTAAAATTCTTTTCCATTCTTCCAATGTGAAGAGGGTCTGCAGTAACTGGTAATAGTCATCCCAAGTAGACTGATGGGTAAAGAAGGTAGGGTTTGAGTGTGAGATTAACCTTTGAGATTGGTCAGAGAAGGGAGGGTTCTGCTGTTTACAATTGTAGAGATCACTAATGGAAAATAGAACATAGACCATAAAGGGTCTTATGTCGTCCCTGAAGGTGGGCTGGGCAATCTGGTGTAAAGGGAGCAAGGGAGCCAGAGATGGAGCATTAGATTCAGGGAGTTCCAGTCCCTGGGGTTGGTGAGGGGAGGGTTTTAATAGGGATTCCTGCTACGAGTATGTGGTGGGCTAAGTAATTGGCTCGAATCAGGAGAAGGAGCTGAGGGGTATGGAGATGGGAGACAACCTATGACAAGGTTAGGGGTCTCCACATCTTCTGAGTTTCCTTATAACACAGGCAGAAGTTTTCCCCCACCCACCTTCCCTCTTTTGTCTCCTACCTGAGTCTGGCATCTAGGGGTTTGGGTGAGGAGGATAGTTTTTCCTTTCCTACTTTTCAGACAAGCCTTAGATAAGAGGGTTTCTCAGTAAAAATGTCACTCTAGATCTGAATATATGGAATTTGATTTGGGTGGCTGGGAGTCCCAAAAATAACTTGCTGAACTTGGTAATGAGTTGGACATCTGTGCTTCCCTCTGCTGGCCAGCCTAAACCGAAAGTGGGCCACTCTGTTCACAGGACTTTTGGAGATCAAAGGCATTTACTGATGACGTAGTCCCAAAAATTTGCCAGAAAGCAGGAGAGAGGAGTGTTGGGGAAGAGGATGACCCTTGCCCCATTTTCCTAAATCAGTTGGTTCCACCCCAGATGGCAGCCAACACACCATTTTTTTTCCTCAGGTGTCTGGAAAGGTAGAAGGCTAAGGCTTCTGCCAAGGGCTGCAGCAGGGCCACAATAGCTAGGTCTTGAAGGTAAGCAACTTCCAAACTCTAAAACTGACGTCAGGGTGTGAGGCAAGCGGGGTACCAGTGGAAGAGGGGGTAACCTGTGGGGATGGATCCCAAGAGTCCCAGGGTAGATAAAGATGTTAATGGGTCAGATAGGCCCAAAACTTAAGAGCACCAGCCATGAATTCCTTGGTAGACCCCAAGAAGGGTAAGAATTCCCTCCCTGTATCTCCTGGTTTTACTGATTGGAGGCTCCAGAAGTCCCACCGGATGTGGAACCTACTGAGGATATTCACAGAGAAGGTGACAGGATGGCAAAAAAGATGTACTAGGAGATCAGTTGGATGAGAATTCCCACCACAGAATAATTAAGTAGCAGAAATCATGTCAACTGTTCTCTTGGGGTTGGTGACAACCCCAAGCGTCATGTTTGGGGAGATGCCAGGAGTAAGGACCTCAATCAGTGCAACAGCTCACAGAACAAAACACCTGAGGGCATTGCCTGTGCTGTTCTGGGAAGCAACAGAAACAGCACTTTATAGTTGGCTGACAAAAGACAAGACTCTGGGGTATGGAGGTGGCTTAAAAGGGCCCGTAATTTAGGGTGTAGGGTCTCTCCCAGATGACGAAAAAGAGAGGGCTCCAAATGGAGGGAGGGCATTTATATCATGATGTTGTGGTGGAAAATACGGAAGTACAAGAGGGTCATGTAAGAAAGATAGAAGCTTGGAAGTGCAACACACTGCCACGTAGACCAAGAGTCTGGAGTGGTGCTGTACAGTCCAATAGCCAAGACAGCAGGCAAAAAGTCCAATTTCCACCCAAAAGGTGATGTTGAAGGTGGTGGGAGACAGTAGACTACACAGGAAGAAGGTGAAAAGACTAGTTTCTTCAGAATAAAATTCCCGGAGGGTTCCTTGATAAAAGAGATAAGTAATCCATAGAACAATGTAATTAAAGTCACAGTAAAGGGGGGTGGGTATTGTCCTCAAGAGGGCAGTGCAGGAAATATGCAAACCAACAGAACAGAAAGGTACTCAACATGTAGATTCAGACAACCAGGAATGTACTCAATCTTCCATGTATTCAGACACAGAACCCAAACAGTCCCTTGGGCAGGGAACTGCAGAGTCAGAGCAATCTGCTCTGACTGAAGAATCACAGCAGAAGTCTCTAGAGAGACTGCAGCCCCAAACCTGAGGTCCCTCAACTGACTTCTGAGGGGACCGGCCACCTGAGTTGCACTTGGGTCCAGCCCCTGAGGCTGGCTCCAGAACAGAACAAACTTACCGGTAAAAACCAGAACAGACAACTTCACTAATGCACCCCAAATTTTATTAATTTGGTAGGTTGGGGCAGGGAATGGGAGCAGTCGTTTGCCCAGGGCTGAGGAACATCTCTTAGGGGCTGCCCGCTGGGGATAGTGATGGTGCCTGGTACCATCTCAGAGGCAGTCCTTACAAAGGCTGACCCTGCAGTGCATTAGCAGATAAGCAAACACATTCAGTAAGTTCTTTATCTTATTCTCTTTTCTCCATTCTTCCTCGTGCTCCTGCTCGGTTCCCTGGTCTTGAGGGGGTGTTGTGAGGAGCGGCAGCTGGCAGCCATCTCATTCAGCAGTTAGGTGATGAGCAAAATAAACATATGCACCCCAGGCCACTCTTCCCCAGGAGAAACAAGTTCCTCTGGATGGCAGCATTGCTCCACAAATGTTCATCTGCCTGCCCCCAGGCCACTCCCTCCGCGTTTTGCTAAGGAAAAAAACACCAGCCTATGTCCAACATAGCGGATAGGGGAGGGGGGAAGAATGGAGAAATGGGATGAAAGTGGGTAAAGTTATTTGCTCATCTGACTTCAAAATACAAAGTCTGTCCCTATAGTGACTTCCTGATACCTTTATTTGTGCCTTGCAGCTACCTAATTGCTAACTGCCATATGTTCCAGGACAAGATATCCTGTGTCTGGGAAGGGGCTCCTTCCGTCTTGTGTCAGTCACAGCTACTTGGTCAGCAGAAAACAGTTTTAACAAGCAAACATTTTAAGAAGCATGGAATTAAATGTCCCTTTACGGGAACACTGTTCAGGAGAGGGGAAGGAGGTTTCATGCTTCCTTTTTCTCCATTTCAGGTGTATGTGGCTGGCGCCCTAGGCACTGAGCTGCAAGCGCTGAGCCGTTTTCTTTTCAATTTTAAACCCCTAAAACATTGAGATTCGTATCCATGCAGACATTTTCCTTGTCATTGCCATATATATGACATAAAACTTGTGAAAGTTATAACAAACTATTTAAAGCAACTGAAAACTAATGGCATCCTTTCCCCTTTCCACCCTCATTTGCATTCTCCTTATGCCACAAATTACATCTTTTCTTATTGTGTATCCATCAACACAAATTAATGTTTATTTTCAGGCTTTATACTTTCAAATCTATAGCAGAATTAAAACGTTTTTTGTCAACCAATCATTATGATGCCACAGAATGCTGAATGTGTGTATATAATTACATTTACCATAGAACTGTATATGTTCACAGTACTGTATGGCTAATATTGTACTTTTAAATATGAGGTACCCACTGTGTACAAATGCATGTAGTGTGTGCCTTTTGGATATAAATTGCTAAGCTTTTTTGATCTTTGAACGTTTTTAATTTTTTAACTTATTGTTAAAGGCCACTTTTGCCAGAAATAGTGTTTGTGCTTGGCAGGTGTTTTTTTACCACTTTGAATATATTTTATCCTATGCCTTTCTGGGCTGTAAGGATGCTTGCCTCGTAACCTGGTGATCATTTCATAGGAGTGCCTGTGAACTCCAAGTCAAATGCTTCTTGCTGTGATTTCAAGATCCTGTTTGTAACTTTAAAATCTTTGATATTAGTGTGTATTATTTTGCATCTTGTTATTCCTACAGAAAGTAGTTCACATTCTTTAAAATGTATGCTATCTTCTCTCTCCCTTTACTTTAGAGGCTTCTCAGACATTGTTTCTTCAGTAGCCTCCCTGGTCATTGTTTTCTCTTCTCTCATTACAAAGTTCCAATAATAAACATTTTAGCAGGCTCGATGGTAGTAAGTTCCTAAAGCTTTCTTCAGTGTTCTTATTTTCTTTTTGCTTTCCTGGATAATAATTTTCTTTCTTCCCTTCTTTCTTGCTTCCTTTCTTTCTTTTCTTTCTTTGCATTCTTTCCTTTCTTTTATTTTTGACAGAGTCTCACTATGTTGCCCTTGGTAGAGTGCTATGGCATCACAGCTCACAAAAACCTCTAACTCTTGGGCTTACGTAATTCTCTTGCCTCAGCCTCCTACATAGCTGGGACTACAGGTGCCCACCACAATGCCTGGCTATTATTTTGTTGCAGTTATTGTTGTTTAGCAGGTCTGGGCTGGGTTTGAACCTGCCTGCCCCAGTGTATGTGGCTGGTGTATTACCTACTGTCCTACCAGTACCACCCTGGCCAATAATTTTCAATGACCTATTATCAAGCTTTTCTTTTTCTTTTTCTTTTTATTTATTGCTTTTAGAGACAGAGTCTCACTTTATCACTCTCAGTAAAGTGCTACAACGTCACAGCTCGCTGCAACCTCCAACTCCTGGGCTTAGGCGATTCTCTTGCCTCAGCCTCCAGAGCAACTGGGACTAGAGGCACTCCCCACAACGCACAGCTATTTTTTTGTAGCAGTTTGGCTGGGACCATGTTCGAACCTGCCACCCTTAGTATATGGGGCCAGTGCCCTACCCATTGAGCCACAGGTGCTGCCCTATTATCAAGCTTTTCAAATATTTTCCTAGCCACATTGAGTCTGCTATTGATTCAATCTAGTGAATTTTTCAATATGTTTATTATGTTTTGAGCTCCATTTTTTTTTTGGTCTTTTTCTTAATTAGCTTTAATCTCCATGTAAATAATCTCATTTTCTTTACACATTTTTTTTTCTTAGTTGTCAGTTTTCTCATTGAGGTGATAGCACATCTGTAAGACAGATATTTTTAATAGTTTAAATTTACCTCATAGATCTTCAATTCTTTATGGTCACTTTAGTAATTTGTTCCCTCATTGTACTGTCTTGTTTGGTTCTTTCGTATTTTCATTTTTAATGCAATTGTGGTCATTTAAAAAACAGATCTCTATTTCTTTCTTAAGAGAAGACTTTGTTCAGGGGAAACTGAGCACTGTGTAGCTATCCTAGACTTTCTGGGCGCTTCTCCAATGTGTTGGCAAAACATGTCTTCTGAGGAGTCCTCTGTATATATTCTACAAAAAGGGTTTGCCTACTTCTGTTTTAAAGTCCTTTATTTTACCTTCCATGTTAAGTTCCATAAGCTCTGTTGCTGCACTAATTATTTCTATTTATTTTCCCTGGATTCATCTTGTTATTTAACCATATCTGCATTTCCTTTCAGCAGTACCAGTACCTATTGAGAGAAGCAAATACCAGTCTTCTCAACACCCCAGAGAAACCCAGGACTTTGGGTATATAACTGGATTAAGTGTTCCATCAAATGATTCTGAAGACCAGAGATTTAAAATTGAAGAGGATATTTATGAATGTCATCAATTTGATGAGTTGTTCATTAATACTTTATTATTCTTATGCCAATCAATATTACCTTCACATTCCAAAATCTACAACTGGGATGAGTATGGGAAGATGTTTATCCAGAAATTGTTGTTTATTGAAAATCAGGGTAGAAACAATTGGAAGAACCATGACATATCCAATAGGCCTTTTCCAGAATATTACCCTAAATAATTACTTAGATATGTATGTGGATGAGAGAAATTATCAATGCAATATCCCTGAAAAGACCATCAGCCAAGTCTCCTGTTCTGTGCAATATCTGAAAGGTCAATATCCAGACATCCTACACACAAATAAAATATGTAAGAGTGTCTTTCAACAGTGTTTAAAGCTAATTAGCCATGATGATATCCATAATGAACAGTATTACTACAAGTGTACTGAATGTGTAGAAGCTATTCTCCAGTCAGAGGAAGATTCCAAAATTCAGGAAGTTGATATTGTAGAAGACTCATACAGAAATAATAAATGTGAGAATGTCTTTAGTGAGTCATGCAATTGAAGAAACAACATAATTTGTAATCAAGAAAAACCCTACAAATGTAAACATCGTGGTATATTCTTCATTTCTCTCTCATACTGGAGAGAAACCCTACAAATGTGAAGAATGTGGCAAAGCCTTTAAGCAGAGGTCAACCCTTAGAGAACATCAGAGAATTCATACTGGAGAGAAGCCATTCAAATGTGAAGAATGTGGCAAAGCCTTCACCCAGTACTCAGCCCTTATGAGACATAAGACAATTCAATCTAGAATAAAACCTTTCAAATGTAAGAAATATGGCATATCCTTTAATGTGTGTTCAGACATTATGATGCATAAGAGAATTCATACTGAAAAGAAATCCTACAAATGTGAAGAATGTGGGAAAGCCTTTACTCGTAGTTCATACCCTAGAATACATTGTAGAATTCATTTTGAAGAGAAACCCTACAAATGTGAAGAATGTGGCAAAGCCTGTAAGCAGAGGTCAACCCTTATAGAACATCAGAGAATTCGTACTGGAGAGAAACCATATAAATGTGAAGAGTGTGGCAAAGCCTTTAAGCAGAGGTCAGCCCTTAGAGAACATCAGAGAATTCATACTGGAGAGAAACCCTACAAATGTGAAGTTTGTGGCAAAGCCTTTACATATAGCTCCACATTGAGAGTACATCACAGAATTCATACTGGAGAGAAAACCTACAAGTGTGAAGAATATAGGAAAGCCTTTAAGCAGAGGTCAACTCTTAGAGAACATCAGAGAACTCATACTGGAGAGAAGCCATTCAAATGCGAAGAATGAGGCAAAGGCTTCACCCAGTGCTCAGCCCTCATGAGACATAAGACAATTCATACTAGAAAGAAACCTGACAAATGTAAGGAATATGGCAAATCCTTCAATGTGTGTTCAGACATTATGATCCATAAGATAATTCATACTGAAAAGAAATTCAAATGTGAAGAATGTGGGAAAGCCTTTAATCACAGTTCAAAACTTAGAGCACATCATAGAATTCATACTGGAGAGAAACCCTACAAATGTGAAGAATGTGGCAAAGATTTTAATTGTAGTTCAACCCTTACAGAACATCATAGAATCAATACTAGATAGAAACCCTACCAATGTGATTAAAGTGGCAAGGCCTTTTGTCATAGGTCCACATTTAGAAAACCTCATAGAATTCATACTGGAGAGAAACCCTTTCATTGTAATTCAGACCTTAGAATACATTAGATAAAGCATAGTGGAGAAAAACCCTACAAATGTCAAGAATGTGGCAAAGCCTGTAATTGCAGTTCAAACCTTAGAGTACATGAGAGAATTCATACTAGAGAGAAACCCTACAAATGTGAAGAATGTGGCAAAGCCTTTATCCGGTGTTCACACTTCATGAAGCCTAAGAGAATCCATGGTAGAGAGCAATCCTACTAATGTGAAAAATGTGTAAAACTCTGTATCTTATTTTAACATTTGTAAACACCAGAAAACTTTCATTGAAAAACAACACCACTAAGGTAAAGATACTTCACAGTGTTTTTGAGATCTTACTCAACATCAAAGAATAGATAATATTGAATATGAGGAAAGTGGCAAAGCCTTTTTCTATCTTTCAAGGCTTACTGGATATCAAAATTCATACAAGGAAATTCAGAAAATGGAAAAACTACACCATATTCCTTCCTTAGTGATCAAATCTTAGACAAAGCTAGGAAATTCATACCGAATCCTGCAAATGTAAAAAATATCAGAGAATTGATACTCCAGAAACATTAAATATAATACATGTGAAAAGGGCTTTATCTCTAACATATAACTTAGGCATCACCAAGTTCTTAGAAAAAGAAACTTTATAGTTACTATAAAGGTGCAGAAGTATTAGTTAAAACGTAACATCAGGGTTTTCACAGTAGTAAAAACTGAAGGATGCCGAGTGTAGTGGCTCAGGCCAGTAATCCTAGCACTCTGGGAGACTGAGGAAGGTAGGTTGCCTGATCTCAGTAGTTTGAGATCACTCAGAGCAAGAGTGAGATCCCATCTCTTAAAAAAAAAAAGGCTGGGCATTGTGGCGGGTGCCTTGAGTTCTATGTAATTTGTAGACTGAGGCAAGAGGATCTCTTGAGGCCAAAAGTTTGATATTTATGTGAGCTATGACATAACACCTCTCTACTGAGAATGAGGACGTCAGACTCTTTCTTAAAAAAAAAAACTAAAGTGTTTGGGAGTATGAGGCAAGAGAATTGCTTAAGCCCAAGAGTTTGAGGTTGCTATGAGCTGTGATGTCACTGCACTCTATCCAGGGCAACAACTTGAGACTGTGTCTCAAAAAAAAACCCTAAAACTAAAGGGGCTCGGCTCCCATAGCTCAGCGGTTAGGGTGCTGGCCACATACACTGGGGCAGGTGGGTTCAACCTGGTCTGAGCCTACTAAACAACAATGACAGCAACAACAGCAAGAAAAAGCCGGGTGTGTGGCTGGTGCCTGTTGTCCCAGCTACTTGGGAAGCTGAGGCAAGAGAATCACTTAAGACCAAGAGTTGAAGATTGCTTTGAGCTGTGACAACATGGCACTCTACTGAGGGCGACATAATGAGACGCTGTCTCAAAAAATAAATAAAATGTAGTTTTGTGGGTTGGAGGAGTTAATCCTAGAACAGTGATGCATGTAAGCATCCATTGCAGAATCAGGACATTTCTTTCTTGATATTAAAGTAAGAAAGAAATAATCTACATTTTGAAAATGTATTATTTTATGAGTTGTGTCTTAAGTAGGTAAAAACAGGCCAGTTAGTTAAAATACTGGCATCTTCCAAGTAAAATAAAATATTAGTCTTGCATATTCATCAGAGTGATAGAGGATATAAAAATTGGGCATTGTAATTGATGTAATATAAGTAGAAAAAAACGTTTTTACAGATATCAGAGGAAAATCAAGATAACTTTTATGTAATTATTGATATCAGACAACAGGAAAAATAACTATCTTAAAGGTCACAAATGTATTCAAATCAGTGTCCACTAAACAGCCTCAATTTTTAAAGAAAGCATAACTTTGACATCACTATATTAGACAAGAATAATGCTTCTTGAGTGTGAACAAAATGCACATAGTGGATTTAAAAATGTTTGTATTTAGGCTCTATGCTAATATCCTTGTCTTGATTACTAAAACTATATGGTTTTTAATGTTTTCTCCTTTTTTAGGTTTTTTTTTTTAATTGGAACAGAGTCACACTTTTTTGCCCTCTGTAGGGTGCAGTGGCATCACAGCTCACAGCAACCTCAAACTCTTGAGCTCAAGCAGTTCTTTTCCTCAGCCTGCCTAGTAGCTGGGACTACAGGCACCTTCCTCAATGCCCACCTATTTTTTGTTTAGCAGGCCCAGACCAGGTTCAAACCCAGCAGCCCCTCTGCTTGTGGCTGGCACCCTAACCACTGAGATATGGGTGCACACCGGTTTTTAATGTTTTAATACTCATATTCAATGAATGAAATGCCACTCTGTCACTAATGCCAAACGTTCTTATCTTATCCAAGATTGCAGTTAACAGTTGAAAATAATGTACTATTTGGGTCACGCAGGGAAAAATTAATTTAGAAACATTTTTTCCCAAGGATCTAATTCAATATATTTTACAATATTGTTTCAATGTTGCTTCTTTGTTTTTTTCTTCCTTGTACCTATAAGAATGTTCTTATACTTACAGTTACATGAGATAAAAATTTGAAGCTATAGTTTTAAATCCTAAATCGCAGTTCATAATTTTTTTTTTGAGACAGTGTCTCACGGTGTCACACTGGGTAGAGTGCCATGGTATCACTGCTCACAGCAACCTCAAACTCTTCAGCTCAAATGATTCTCTTCCCTTACCTTCCCAAGTATCTGTGACTACGGTGCCCGCCATAATGCCCGGCCATTTTTTTGTTGCAGTTGTCATTGTTGTATTAGCTGGCCCTGACCCAGTTTGAACCTGCCAGCTTTGGTGTGTTTGGCCAGGGCTGTACCTACTGAGCTACAGGTGTCACTCACGATTCATAAATGTTTCTCTATTTTTCTTTTTTTTTTGGCTATGGCCCTTTTCTTGGCCAATTGAACCATAGAGGTGTTTTGATTTAGACTGACCACACCATGCAATATGTCAAGATAAAAAAACCATGTGTGAGGATTGTAGAGAGATAAATGCATGTGCAGCTATCTTCATAAGAACATGGAAATAGTGGTTCAAGACAGATAATTTCAAAAGAGTTCATTGTTTCCAAGCAAATGACATTTTCCAAATTCTCATAGCAAATTTAGTTTATCTGTGTTGCATTAAATTCATTGCTTAGCATATCGTATGACTTCAGGGGCAGAGTCACCCCCATAAGAATCCTATCTTTTTTACTTGCCACCTCTTCAGTTAGACTGAACATATACATACATGTTGCCTTCAAGTTGCTGAACACAGGTGTACTGTGAAATGCTCACATTTTAGCCTGGGGAAGCTTCCACCCTCCAGGCTGCACAATGTACCAGGATTGAGTTTCCAACTGCAACTTCTCAGTTATACACTTGTCTACAATGCTAACTGCTACTATAAATGTCGATATTTTCATATGTTTCCTGACAGTAATTCTTCATCTACCCTTGGACTTTCAGCAGAGAAGTTCCTTCTGTGGTCACTTGCAGAGCTCTGAGAAAATGGCTGATCCATTTTTTTTTTTTTTTTTTGAGACAGATCCTCAAGCTGTCTCCCTGGGTAGAGTGCTGTGACATCACAGCTCACAGCAACATCCAACTCCTGGGGTTAAGTATCTGCTTCTGCCTCCCAAGTAGCTGGGACTACAGGTGCCCACCACAACGTCCAGCTATTTTTTGGTTGCAGCCGTCATTGTTGTTTGGTGGGCCCGGGCTGGATTCGAATCCACCAGCTCAGGTGTATGTGGCTGGTGCCTTCACTGCTTGAGCCACAGGCGCCAAGCTGGCTGATCCATTGTTCCTGCACCTGGTGATCTTACACTAGAGTGTAATGCAGTATTCTACTGTCAAGTTCTCTAGTCCCATGGCCACTTTAGGGTCATCCCTATATTCAACAGTCCACATGCATCTCACCAAGGACCAACACTACCCCAATTGGATGAGGAGTAACAACCCAGATCCCTTACAAAACATTCTTACCCTTTCCTCATATTAGTGGACTTGTGTTGGTGATCTCAGCAATTGTGATACCTAAATGTAGAAAGAGCCAAGACACCAAAGGAAAACTCAGATGAATCCTGTTTGTCAGAAGTAGGTGATTTATTGGAGGATTTATGAATAGGTGTATTGTCATGGGTGGCACCAGTATGGGTGGACCTCCATGTAATTATACCCCATTTTATGTACTATTGGAAAAGTGTGCACACATTAATGTGCAAGAGTATTAAAGTTGGCCTTCCTGGAAAAAAGTAAAGTGCCAATGATGTGTTTCATCAAGTGTACCATGTGTGATAATATTAAGGGTGGTTTGACTTAAGGACAGCATTTATGGTAATATGTGCTCTTATACAGAGAACAGTTGATAAAGTAAACATCTGAGAGGCATTCTCAGAATAGGGGTTAATCAAGTCAATATGGCATATTAGCAGCCAAGAGAAAGATGCTTTAGTCTCTGCAAAGCTCTCTCCAGTACCATGGAGCCCTTAGGGAAATCAGACACTTAGGGGTTCAGGGTAACACAATGGAAACTCTCATCCAGACGGTTTAGAATCACTTGGTTCTGAAATACAGGCAACTGAACTATAAGACTCTGTTATGCCCAAATTCATCATTTTCCTCTTCACAGATGAAGCTCCAGGTAATTTAAACATCATCATCCTCTCTCTCTCTCTCTCTCACTCTCTCTCACACACACACACCACAAAAAAAAAAAAAACACGTTCTACTCATCAATTGAAAGTGGAGGCCAGCACACCTACGCTGCATCTTAAAATGGGTACAAGCGAAACTTAACTAAATGCAGAATACAAATGTCTACATACAATAACTAAGAAAATGCTATGAAGGCTACGTTGAACAGTTAGATGAGAATATTTCAGATTGTATATGAAAGCAGCACATTGTATCCCTTAATTGCACTAATGTACACAACTATGATTTAACAATAAAATATAAATAAAACTGGAGGCCAGAAGGTGTAAAGTGTTGAGGGAACAGAAAGTGGCATTTTGGAAGATGTACTGGGTCGTGTGTGTGTGTCACTGAGAGCTTGCTTTCAAACACACTTCACCCATCATGTCCAATCTAGGTTAACAGGAAGAGATGTGTTTCCACCTAGGCAGGTCAGAAGTGTGGAGAAACGAGGCTCTGGGAATGGGCTGTGGTGATGGCAGCTGGGTTGTTGTGTAGGGTTGATGAATGGTAGAATTACCAGGTCTGTGGCTCCAATGCTGGGCCATACTATTGGAAGTTAGCTTTCTGCAAGCTATTAGGTAGATTTGGTAGGGAAGCTTACTTCCTACCATAAATTATCCCAATAATTCCTTGGGAAATCAGGCTTATTCTGATGCTTCTGACTACTGTGTAAGGAAGGGCTGGCTGCCATCCCTTAAAGATGGGGATGGAAAGGGAATTCCATGTCTAGCTGGGCAGTTGGGTGTCCAGCTTTGGGTTCCAATGGCCATACTCAATGCACACAGATTTGGGCTGTGAATCCCCACTCTGCTGCTTTGCAGACACTGCCAATCAACCACACAATACTTAGCCCACTGCCAGTTAGCAGTGATGTGCTCTAGCTGACTTATGAGAAGGATCTTGGGGACTCAGTCAATCCTAGTGGATTCTTCCTGACCAGATCTCAGAATATTCCATGTAAAGGAGAAGGCAAAGGCTCTCCACCAATTACCCTGAGAGACCCTGTTTATTAGTCACGGGTAGCCACGTGTGTGACCGCTTTGAGTGGTGGAAGAGAGTTCTGTGGAAATGCCTTCCTTGGCATGTTGAAGACTTTAGTATGGTATGTGTGGAAGCAATTCCTGTAGAGCTTGGGTAAGCAAGAGGCTGACCAGGACCATCGGTATACCCTGCCCCCTCCCAGCATGGCTGTGCTTGGTGGGGAACTAGACAGGCATAGAGATCCAGGTAGAACCTTTGTTAGAGTGGTTCTAGGGTTTGGTTTGGAGGCAGCTTGAGCAAAAATGGCCCTTCAAGTCAGGCTGGGGAAGGCCCCTCTAGGCAACTCACTTTGCTCTCTGGGTCTGTGTTACCTCATCTGGAGTGTGTATGTGTGGTAAGACTTACACAGGTATCACAGGTTTGCAATGGGGTTCAAGAAAGGATGGAAGTTTGAGAGAGTGGGTGCCTTTCCCTTCCTCTGGTGCATGATGGTGAGAAAAATAGTTATTTAAATAGTTATTTAAAACTTAGTCCTCAGGAGACATTGTGTGGTAGATAGAGTTCCCATTACACTTGTCTAGTGAACAGTCTCAGGGAGGCTGAGCTGCATGTCCAAGGTGACACATCAAGTGAGTGTCAGAGCTGCAGGTGAATCTAGAATCACAATTGACTGGAGGTGGCAGTACCATTGTGCCAGCTGACTCAGGACAGTTATGCAGGGTATAAGGTGGGTTGGAACAGTGGATGACTAAAGGACAGTCTCATTGACCTTGTCTGTGACCCTGCAGGTGTGGAACTCCAAGCTGGCCACCCTGCAGAACAACACACAGAGACCCTCTAGTGGGGCAGCATAGGCAGAAGATCATGTTTTGTGGCAGGGAGGGACTTCAGGGACTCAGAGGACAGGAACACCCTTTTAGCTGGAAGTCTGCATGTGGATAAGGTGGGGGCCTTCATCCCTGTTGGGACAGTGACTGAAATGCCTCCATCAGAGAGATCAGACCAAGGGCCTGGGAGAGTTGGGCTCAGTGGATTGGGGAAGGGTGGAGCTAGAAACCCCAAGATATTGTGACCTGTTGAAATCCTAATACACAGATTACTACAGGGGTCTTGGTGACGTTGGGCAAAAGCTTGGGGGAGTAGAGGGACAGAATGGGGAAAGGCAGCTGAGGGTCTCTGGCTGCTCTTCGTGGAGGACCTGAGTAGGGAAGTCCAGGAGAGAGAAAGTGATGAAGTTACAGGGACAGGCCTTGAGTAGGCGCCTGAGGATGGATGCTCATCGTAAGTGACAAGGGGTGTCATGCTCATCCTGGGACATTTTTCAATGACCTGGTGATGCTGAGCACTACCATAGAGGTTCCCTGAATGTGAGTGAGCCAGGGTAGATAAGATCCTGAGGATCCTGAGGCTTGAGAGGATAGAGCCTTGTAGTGAGCACGTAGATCTCAGCGTTTAGCAAACCTCATGAAAGATTCACAGCTACCCCTGTGAGCTTTGGCATCAGGCCCACCTACCCTGAAAGCCATGGGGTCTACATAAGTTACCCATCTCTGCTCCTGAGTGGTGGAAGTTACTGATCTCCTTGAAGTTCTGATGAAACTAGACTAGCTTCATCCTCAAATGGTGACCATGAGAGAAGGATGAAATTGGACCCCTCCATGTCAGGCAGCTCCTAAGTGGTTGAACGCTTTTTATTCCTGGTCTCAGTGTCCTTGTCTGTCAGCAGAGGGTTCTAATGAGGACCTCTAATGAGGTCCCTGAATCTCACCTGCCATGCCACCTCCTCTCCTCAGAGCACAGTGCAGGTCTCAGTGCTGTTTTGTGCCCATCCCCTGCCCCCGGTGGTCCTGGCAGAAATGCAACATGGTTGGAGCTAGTCATGGTCCAGGGAGCCTCTCTGATGGACATTGTCTGCCTTCCACAGAAATGTGTTCAACATTATGAGAAAGAGGATAGTGGCTGGGACTTTCACTCTGGGGGAACCATGAGGATGTGGAAATCAGAGACACCCTGTGCAGGGCATTCTTTGCCAACATCCTCTGTATGTTAGATTTCTTTGAGGGGTTTGACACACAGAAAAGGAGGAGACTCATTCTAATAGAAGTTGCAGATAGGGACGTAAATCAAGCAATTTCTAGAGAAGGGGCTGTTTGTATCCACCTCTAGGAACATGTTGGGCTCTTTTGGGTTTAGAGGAGAGGAAGGACCCTTAAGAGAAAGACCCCAGAATCCAGTCTTTGCTACCTCCCTCTCCTACAGGCCCTGTTCATCATCTCCCATGAAGAACTTGTCAGCATCCTGTTCTTTTCTCTGTCTCCAAGAGGTCAAAATTCTGCAGAAGATTCAGTTACTCCAGGGGGCTGCAGAAAATTATAATCTTCATCCTGAGGAGAAATTTTGGGTTTACTTCCAGTCCGTGAAATAGCTCAGTCAGAATGACAGGTGACAGCCTAGTGGCTTAGGAGAGAACACAGAGAAAAGAGTCCTGTGCCCACATGGAAAGACCATGCAGCTATGGATCCCTGTTGCATGGTGATTCCTGGGACATCAGGTCTCCAAATGCTGGGCAGGCAATAGGAAGGGGACCTGAAGTGTGGCCCCTGGTAGTCTCCCACCTACTTCTCTGCCCTGTTGCTACCACATATGTAAAAGCTGAAGCCCCTAGTTCAGTAGTCCAGCAACTCCCTCAAATCCCAGGAAAATAGGCCTTGTGAAATTGC